>NC_090944.1:48820941-50020941 GCF_040807025.1 Struthio camelus
GGAAGGGGGCAGGTGGGCTCTGCTCCAGGCCCTGCCAGAAACTGGGGTTAGGGTTAGGGTTCGGGTTAGGGTTAGGGTTAGGGTTCGGGTTAGGGTTCGGGTTAGGAGAGAGAGAAAGCCTAGGGCCCCATCTACGGTGGGGCTGCAAAGGACATGCGAATGGATGTGCGGGGCTGCACCTACATTTCTCGCAGCACCAGTTTTGTCTGGAGTGCAGGAAGGGGGCAGGTGGGCTCTGCTCCAGGCCCTTCCAGAAACTGGGGTTAGGGTTAGGGTTCGGGTTAGGGTTAGGAGAGAGAGAAAGCCTAGGGCCCCATCTGCAGTGGGGCTGCAAAGGACATGCGAATGGATGTTTGGGGCTGCACCTACATTTCTCGCAGCACCAGTTTTGTCTGGAGTGCAGGAAGGGGGCAGGTGGGCTCTGCTCCAGGCCCTGCCAGAAACTGCAGTTAGGGGTAGGGTTAGGGTTAGGGTTAGGGTTAGGGTTAGGGTTAGGGTTAGGAGAGAGAGAAAGGCTAGGGCCCCATCTGCAGTGGGGCTGCAAAGGACATGCGAATGGATGTGCGGGGCTGCACCTACATTTCTCGCAGCACCACTTTTGTCTGGAGTGCAGGAAGGGGGCAGGTGGGCTCTGCTCCAGGCCCTGCCAGAAACTGCATTTAGGGTTAGGGTTAGGGTTCGGGTTAGGCGAGAGAGAAAGGCTAGGGCCCCATCTGCAGTGGGGCTGCAAAGGACATGCGAATGGATGTGCGGGGCTGCACCTACATTTCTCGCAGCACCAGTTTTGTCTGGAGTGTAGGAAGGGGGCAGGTGGGCTCTGCTCCAGGCCCTGCCAGAAACTGGGGTTAGGGTTCGGGTTCGGGTTAGGGTTAGGGTTCGGGTTAGGCGAGAGAGAAAGCCTAGGGCCCCATCTGCAGTGGGGCTGCAAAGGACATGCGAATGGATGTGCGGGGCTGCACCTACATTTCTCGCAGCACCAGTTTTGTCTGGAGTGCAGGAAGGGGGCAGGTGGGCTCTGCTCCAGGTCCTGCCGGAAATTGGGGTTAGGGTTAGGGTTCGGGTTCGGGTTAGGGTTAGGGTTCGGGTTAGGCGAGAGAGAAAGCCTAGGGCCCCATCTGCAGTGGGGCTGCAAAGGACATGCGAATGGATGTGCGGGGCTGCACCTACATTTCTCGCAGCACCACTTTTGTCTGGAGTGCAGGAAGGGGGCAGGTGGGCTCTGCTCCAGGCCCTGCCAGAAACTGGGGTTAGGGTGAGGGTTAGGGTTCGGGTTAGGGTTAGGGTTCGGGTTAGGCGAGAGAGAAAGGCTAGGGCCCCATCTGCAGTGGGGCTGCAAAGGACATGCGAATGGATGTGCGGGGCTGCACCTACATTTCTCGCAGCACCACTTTTGTCTGGAGTGCAGGAAGGGGGCAGGTGGGCTCTGCTCCAGGCCCTGCCAGAAACTGGGGTTAGGGTTAGGGTTAGGGTTAGGGTTGTGGTTCGGGTGCGGGTTAGTAGAGAGACAGAGCCTAGGGCCCCATCTGCAGTGGGGCTGCAAAGGACATGCGAATGGATGTGCGGGGCTGCACCTACATTTCTCGCAGCACCACTTTTGTCTGGAGTGCAGGAAGGGGGCAGGTGGGCTCTGCTCCAGGCCCTGCCAGAAACTGGGGTTAGGGTTAGGGTTCGGGTTAGGGTTAGGGTTCGGGTTAGGCGAGAGAGAAAGGCTAGGGCCCCATCTGCAGTGGGGCTGCAAAGGACATGCGAATGGATGTGCGGGGCTGCACCTACATTTCTCGCAGCACCACTTTTGTCTGGAGTGCAGGAAGGGGTCAGGTGGGCTCTGCTCCAGGCCCTGCCAGAAACTAGGGTTAGGTTTAGGGTTAGGGTTCGGTTTAGGGTTAGGGTTAGGGTTAGGTTTCGGATTAGGAGAGAGAGAAAGCCTAGGGCCCCATCTGCAGTGGGGCTGCAAAGGACATGCGAATGGATGTGCGGGGCTGCACCTACATTTCTCGCAGCACCAGTTTTGTCTGGAGTGCAGGAAGGGGGCAGGTGGGCTCTGCTCCAGGCCCTGCCAGAAACTGCAGTTAGGGGTAGGGTTCGGGTTAGGGTTAGGGTTAGGGTTAGGAGAGAGAGAAAGGCTAGGGCCCCATCTGCAGTGGGGCTGCAAAGGACATGCGAATGGATGTGCGGGGCTGCACCTACATTTCTCGCAGCACCAGTTTTGTCTGGAGTGCAGGAAGGGGGCAGGTGGGCTCTGCTCCAGGCCCTGCCAGAAACTGGGGTTAGGGTTAGGGTTCGGGTTCGGGTTCGGGTTAGGGTTCGGGTTAGGGTTCGGGTTAGGAGAGAGAGAAAGCCTAGGGCCCCATCTGCAGTGGGGCTGCAAAGGACATGCGAATGGATGTTTGGGGCTGCACCTACATTTCTCGCAGCACCACTTTTGTCTGGAGTGTAGGAAGGGGGCAGGTGGGCTCTGCTCCAGGCCCTGCCAGAAACTGGGGTTAGGGTTAGGGTTCGGTTTAGGGTTAGGGTTCGGGTTAGGCGAGAGAGAAAGCCTAGGGCCCCATCTGCAGTGGGGCTGCAAAGGACATGCGAATGGATGTGCGGGGCTGCACCTACATTTCTTGCAGCACCAGTTTTGTCTGGAGTGCAGGAAGGGGGCAGGTGGGCTCTGCTCCAGGCCCTGCCAGAAACTGGGGTTAGGGTTAGGGTTAGGGTTAGGGTTAGGGTTAGGGTTCGGGTTAGGGTTCGGGTTAGGGTTCGGGTTAGGCGAGAGAGAAAGGCTAGGGCCCCATCTGCAGTGGGGCTGCAAAGGACATGCGAATGGATGTGTGGGGCTGCACCTACATTTCTTGCAGCACCAGTTTTGTCTGGAGTGCAGGAAGGGGGCAGGTGGGCTCTGCTCCAGGCCCTGCCAGAAACTGGGGTTCGGGTTAGGGTTAGGGTTAGGGTTCGGGTTAGGCGAGAGAGAAAGGCTAGGGCCCCATCTGCAGTGGGGCTGCAAAGGACATGCGAATGGATGTGCGGGGCTGCACCTACATTTCTCGCAGCACCAGTTTTGTCTGGAGTGCAGGAAGGGGGCAGGTGGTCTCTGCTCCAGGCCCTGCCAGAAACTGGGGTTAGGGTTAGGGTTAGGGTTCGGGTTAGGAGAGAGAGAAAGGCTAGGGCCCCATCTGCAGTGGGGCTGCAAAGGACATGCGAATGGATGTGCGGGGCTGCACCTACATTTCTCGCAGCACCACTTTTGTCTGGAGTGCAGGAAGGGGTCAGGTGGGCTCTGCTCCAGGCCCTGCCAGAAACTGGGGTTAGGGTTCGGGTTCGGGTTAGGGTTAGGGTTAGGGTTAGGCGAGAGAGAAAGGCTAGGGCCCCATCTGCAGTGGGGCTGCAAAGGACATGCGAATGGATGTGCGGGGCTGCACCTACATTTCTCGCAGCACCACTTTTGTCTGGAGTGCAGGAAGGGGGCATGTGGGCTCTGCTCCAGGCCCTGCCAGAAACTGGGGTTAGGGTTAGGGTTCGGGTTAGGGTTAGGGTTAGGGTTAGGAGAGAGAGAAAGGCTAGGGCCCCATCTGCAGTGGGGCTGCAAAGGACATGCGAATGGATGTTTGGGGCTGCACCTACATTTCTCGCAGCACCAGTTTTGTCTGGAGTGCAGGAAGGGGGCAGGTGGGCTCTGCTCCAGGCCCTGCCAGAAACTGGGGTTAGGGTGAGGGTTAGGGTTCGGGTTAGGGTTAGGGTTAGGGTTAGGCGAGAGAGAAAGCCTAGGGCCCCATCTGCAGTGGGGCTGCAAAGGACATGCGAATGGATGTGCGGGGCTGCACCTACATTTCTCGCAGCACCAGTTTTGTCTGGAGTGCAGGAAGGGGGCAGGTGGGCTCTGCTCCAGGCCCTGCCAGAAACTGGGGTTAGGGTTAGGGTTCGGGTTCGGGTTCGGGTTAGGGTTCGGGTTAGGCGAGAGAGAAAGGCTAGGGCCCCATCTGCAGTGGGGCTGCAAAGGACATGCGAATGGATGTGCGGGGCTGCACCTACATTTCTCGCAGCACCAGTTTTGTCTGGAGTGCAGGAAGGGGGCAGGTGGGATCTGCTCCAGGCCCTGCCAGAAACTGGGGTTAGGGTTCGGGTTAGGGTTAGGGTTAGGGTTAGGGTTCGGGTTCGGTTTAGAAGAGAAAGAGAGCCTAGGGCCCCATCTGCAGTGGGGCTGCAAAGGACATGCGAATGGATGTGCGGGGCTGCACCTACATTTCTCGCAGCACCAGTTTTGTCTGGAGTGCAGGAAGGGGGCAGGTGGGCTCTGCTCCAGGCCCTGCCAGAAACTGGGGTTAGGGTTCGGGTTCGGGTTAGGGTTAGGGTTAGGGTTAGGAGAGAGAGAAAGGCTAGGGCCCCATCTGCAGTGGGGCTGCAAAGGACATGCGAATGGATGTGCGGGGCTGCACCTACATTTCTCGCAGCACCAGTTTTGTCTGGAGTGCAGGAAGGGGGCAGGTGGGCTCTGCTCCAGGCCCTGCCAGAAACTGGGGTTAGGGTTAGGGTTAGGGTTAGGGTTAGGGTTAGGGTTAGGGTTCGGGTTAGGAGAGAGAGAAAGGCTAGGGCCCCATCTGCAGTGGGGCTGCAAAGGACATGCGAATGGATGTGCGGGGCTGCACCTACATTTCTTGCAGCACCAGTTTTGTCTGGAGTGCAGGAAGGGGGCAGGTGGGCTCTGCTCCAGGCCCTGCCAGAAACTGCAGTTAGGGTTAGGGTTAGGGTTAGTGTTAGGAGAGAGAGAAAGGCTAGGGCCCCATCTGCAGTGGGGCTGCAAAGGACATGCGAATGGATGTTTGGGGCTGCACCTACATTTCTCGCAGCACCAGTTTTGTCTGGAGTGCAGGAAGGGGGCAGGTGGGCTCTGCTCCAGGCCCTGCCAGAAACTGGGGTTAGGGTTAGGGTTCGGGTTAGGGTTAGGGTTAGGGTTAGGCGAGAGAGAAAGGCTAGGGCCCCATCTGCAGTGGGGCTGCAAAGGACATGCGAATGGATGTGCGGGGCTGCACCTACATTTCTCGCAGCACCAGTTTTGTCTGGAGTGCAGGAAGGGGGCAGGTGGGCTCTGCTCCAGGCCCTGCCAGAAACTGGGGTTCGGGTTAGGGTTAGGGTTAGGGTTCGGGTTAGGGTTAGGGTTAGGGTTAGGAGAGAGAGAAAGCCTAGGGCCCCATCTGTAGTGGGGCTGCAAAGGACATGCGAATGGATGTGCGGGGCTGCACCTACATTTCTCGCAGCACCAGTTTTGTCTGGAGTGCAGGAAGGGGGCAGGTGGTCTCTGCTCCAGGCCCTGCCAGAAACTGGGGTTAGGGTTAGGGTTAGGTTTAGGGTTAGGAGAGAGAGAAAGGCTAGGGCCCCATCTGCAGTGGGGCTGCAAAGGACATGCGAATGGATGTTTGGGGCTGCACCTACATTTCTCGCAGCACCAGTTTTGTCTGGAGTGTAGGAAGGGGGCAGGTGGGCTCTGCTCCAGGCCCTGCCAGAAACAGGGGTTAGGGTTAGGGTTAGGGTTCGGGTTCGGGTTAGGGTTAGGGTTAGGGTTAGGCGAGAGAGAAAGGCTAGGGCCCCATCTGCAGTGGGGCTGCAAAGGACATGCGAATGGATGTGCGGGGCTGCACCTACATTTCTCGCAGCACCACTTTTGTCTGGAGTGCAGGAAGGGGGCAGGTGGGCTCTGCTCCAGGCTGTGCCAGAAACTGCATTTAGGGTTAGGGTTCGGGTTAGGGTTAGCGTTAGGGTTCGGGTTAGGCGAGAGAGAAAGCCTAGGGCCCCATCTGCAGTGGGGCTGCAAAGGACATGCGAATGGATGTGCGGGGCTGCACCTACATTTCTCGCAGCACCAGTTTTGTCTGGAGTGCAGGAAGGGGGCAGGTGGGCTCTGCTCCAGGCCCTGCCAGAAACTGGGGTTAGGGTTAGGGTTCGGGTTCGGGTTAGGGTTAGGGTTAGGCGAGAGAGAAAGGCTAGGGCCCCATCTGCAGTGGGGCTGCAAAGGACATGCGAATGGATGTGCGGGGCTGCACCTACATTTCTTGCAGCACCAGTTTTGTCTGGAGTGCAGGAAGGGGGCAGGTGGGATCTGCTCCAGGCCCTGCCAGAAACTGGGGTTAGGGTTAGGGTTAGGGTTAGGGTTCGGGTTAGGGTTAGGGTTAGGGTTAGGATTAGGGTTCGGGTTCGGGTTAGGAGAGAGAGAAAGCCTAGGTCCCCATCTACAGTGGGGCTGCAAAGGACATGCGAATGGATGTGCGGGGCTGCACCTACATTTCTCGCAGCACCAGTTTTGTCTGGAGTGCAGGAAGGGGGCAGGTGGGCTCTGCTCCAGGCCCTGCCAGAAACTGGGGTTAGGGTTCGGGTTAGGGTTAGGGTTCGGGTTCGGGTTAGGAGAGAGAGAAAGGCTAGGGCCCCATCTGCAGTGGGGCTGCAAAGGACATGCGAATGGATGTGCGGGGCTGCACCTACATTTCTCGCAGCACCAGTTTTGTCTGGAGTGCAGGAAGGGGGCAGGTGGGCTCTGCTCCAGGCCCTGCCAGAAACTGGGGTTAGGGTTAGGGTTAGGGTTAGGGTTAGGGTTAGGAGAGAGAGAAAGCCTAGGGCCCCATCTACGGTGGGGCTGCAAAGGACATGCGAATGGATGTGCGGGGCTGCACCTACATTTCTCGCAGCACCAGTTTTGTCTGGAGTGCAGGAAGGGGGCAGGTGGGCTCTGCTCCAGGCCCTGCCAGAAACTGGGGTTAGGGTTAGGGTTCGGGTTCGGGTTAGGGTTAGGGTTCGGGTTAGGCGAGAGAGAAAGGCTAGGGCCCCATCTGCAGTGGGGCTGCAAAGGACATGCGAATGGATGTGCGGGGCTGCACCTACATTTCTCGCAGCACCAGTTTTGTCTGGAGTGCAGGAAGGGGGCAGGTGGGCTCTGCTCCAGGCCCTGCCAGAAACTGGGGTTAGGGTTAGGGTTAGGGTTGGGGTTCGGGTTAGGGTTAGGGTTAGGAGAGAGAGAAAGCCTAGGGCCCCATCTGCAGTGGGGCTGCAAAGGACATGCGAATGGATGTGCGGGGCTGCACCTACATTTCTCGCAGCACGAGTTTTGTCTGGAGTGCAGGAAGGGGGCAGGTGGACTCTGCTCCAGGCCCTGCCAGAAACTGGGGTTAGGGTGAGGGTTAGGGTTGGGGTTCGGGTTAGGGTTCGGGTTAGGAGAGAGAGAAAGGCTAGGGCCCCATCTGCAGTGGGGCTGCAAAGGACATGCGAATGGATGTGCGGGGCTGCACCTACATTTCTCGCAGCACCAGTTTTGTCTGGAGTGCAGGAAGGGGGCAGGTGGGCTCTGCTCCAGGCCCTGCCAGAAACTGGGGTTAGGGTTAGGGTTAGGGTTCGGGTTAGGGTTAGGGTTCGGGTTAGGCGAGAGAGAAAGCCTAGGGCCCCATCTGCAGTGGGGCTGCAAAGGACATGCGAATGGATGTGCGGGGCTGCACCTACATTTCTCGCAGCACCACTTTTGTCTGGAGTGCAGGAAGGGGGCAGGTGGGCTCTGCTCCAGGCCCTGCCAGAAACTGCAGTTAGGGTTAGGGTTAGGGTTAGTGTTAGGAGAGAGAGAAAGGCTAGGGCCCCATCTGCAGTGGGGCTGCAAAGGACATGCGAATGGATGTGCGGGGCTGCACCTACATTTCTCGCAGCACCAGTTTTGTCTGGAGTGCAGGAAGGGGGCAGGTGGGCTCTGCTCCAGGCCCTGCCAGAAACTGGGGTTAGGGTTAGGGTTCGGGTTAGGGTTAGGGTTAGGGTTAGGCGAGAGAGAAAGGCTAGGGCCCCATCTGCAGTGGGGCTGCAAAGGACATGCGAATGGATGTGCGGGGCTGCACCTACATTTCTCGCAGCACCAGTTTTGTCTGGAGTGCAGGAAGGGGGCAGGTGGGCTCTGCTCCAGGCCCTGCCAGAAACTGGGGTTAGGGTTAGGGTTAGGTTTAGGGTTAGGAGAGAGAGAAAGGCTAGGGCCCCATCTGCAGTGGGGCTGCAAAGGACATGCGAATGGATGTTTGGGGCTGCACCTACATTTCTCGCAGCACCAGTTTTGTCTGGAGTGCAGGAAGGGGGCAGGTGGGCTCTGCTTCAGGCCCTGCCAGAAACTGGGGTTAGGGTTAGGGTTCGGGTTAGGGTTAGGAGAGAGAGAAAGGCTAGGGCCCCATCTGCAGTGGGGCTGCAAAGGACATGCGAATGGATGTTTGGGGCTGCACCTACATTTCTCGCAGCACCAGTTTTGTCTGGAGTGTAGGAAGGGGGCAGGTGGGCTCTGTTCCAGGCCCTGCCAGAAACTGGGGTTAGGGTTCGGGTTAGGGTTAGGGTTAGGGTTCGGGTTAGGAGAGAGAGAAAGGCTAGGGCCCCATCTGCAGTGGGGCTGCAAAGGACATGCGAATGGATGTGCGGGGCTGCACCTACATTTCTCGCAGCACCAGTTTTGTCTGGAGTGCAGGAAGGGGGCAGGTGGGCTCTGCTCCAGGCCCTGCCAGAAACTGGGGTTAGGGTTAGGGTTCGGGTTCGGGTTAGGGTTAGGAGAGAGAGAAAGGCTAGGGCCCCATCTGCAGTGGGGCTGCAAAGGACATGCGAATGGATGTGCGGGGCTGCACCTACATTTCTTGCAGCACCAGTTTTGTCTGGAGTGCAGGAAGGGGGCAGGTGGGCTCTGCTCCAGGCCCTGCCAGAAACTGGGGTTAGGGTTAGGGTTAGGGTTGGGGTTCGGGTTAGGGTTAGGGTTAGGAGAGAGAGAAAGCCTAGGGCCCCATCTGCAGTGGGGCTGCAAAGGACATGCGAATGGATGTGCGGGGCTGCACCTACATTTCTCGCAGCACCAGTTTTGTCTGGAGTGCAGGAAGGGGGCAGGTGGGCTCTGCTCCAGGCCCTGCCAGAAACTGGGGTTAGGGTTAGGGTTAGGGTTCGGGTTAGGGTTAGGGTTCGGGTTAGGCGAGAGAGAAAGCCTAGGGCCCCATCTGCAGTGGGGCTGCAAAGGACATGCGAATGGATGTGCGGGGCTGCACCTACATTTCTCGCAGCACCACTTTTGTCTGGAGTGCAGGAAGGGGGCAGGTGGGCTCTGCTCCAGGCCCTGCCAGAAACTGCAGTTAGGGTTAGGGTTAGGGTTAGTGTTAGGAGAGAGAGAAAGGCTAGGGCCCCATCTGCAGTGGGGCTGCAAAGGACATGCGAATGGATGTGCGGGGCTGCACCTACATTTCTCGCAGCACCAGTTTTGTCTGGAGTGCAGGAAGGGGGCAGGTGGGCTCTGCTCCAGGCCCTGCCAGAAACTGGGGTTAGGGTTAGGGTTCGGGTTAGGGTTAGGGTTAGGGTTAGGCGAGAGAGAAAGGCTAGGGCCCCATCTGCAGTGGGGCTGCAAAGGACATGCGAATGGATGTGCGGGGCTGCACCTACATTTCTCGCAGCACCAGTTTTGTCTGGAGTGCAGGAAGGGGGCAGGTGGGCTCTGCTCCAGGCCCTGCCAGAAACTGGGGTTAGGGTTAGGGTTAGGGTTCGGGTTAGGAGAGAGAGAAAGGCTAGGGCCCCATCTGCAGTGGGGCTGCAAAGGACATGCGAATGGATGTTTGGGGCTGCACCTACATTTCTCGCAGCACCAGTTTTGTCTGGAGTGTAGGAAGGGGGCAGGTGGGCTCTGCTCCAGGCCCTGCCAGAAACTGGGGTTAGCGTTAGGGTTCGGGTTAGGGTTAGGGTTAGGGTTAGGGTTCGGTTTCGGGTTAGGAGAGCGAGAAAGGCTAGGGCCCCATCTGCAGTGGGGCTGCAAAGGACATGCGAATGGATGTGCGGGGCTGCACCTACATTTCTCGCAGCACCACTTTTGTCTGGAGTGCAGGAAGGGGGCATGTGGGCTCTGCTCCAGGCCCTGCCAGAAACTGGGGTTAGGGTTAGGGTTCGGGTTCGGGTTAGGGTTAGGAGAGAGAGAAAGGCTAGGGCCCCATCTGCAGTGGGGCTGCAAAGGACATGCGAATGGATGTGCGGGGCTGCACCTACATTTCTTGCAGCACCAGTTTTGTCTGGAGTGCAGGAAGGGGGCAGGTGGGATCTGCTCCAGGCCCTGCCAGAAACTGGGGTTAGGGTTAGGGTTAGGGTTAGGGTTAGGGTTAGGGTAGGGTTAGGGTTAGGGTTAGGGTTAGGAGAGAGAGAAAGGCTAGGGCCCCATCTGCAGTGGGGCTGCAAAGGACATGCGAATGGATGTGCGGGGCTGCACCTACATTTCTCGCAGCACCACTTTTGTCTGGAGTGCAGGAAGGGGGCAGGTGGGCTCTGCTCCAGGCCCTGCCAGAAACTGGGGTTAGGGTTCGGGTTCGGGTTAGGGTTAGGGTTAGGGTTAGGAGAGAGAGAAAGGCTAGGGCCCCATCTGCAGTGGGGCTGCAAAGGACATGCGAATGGATGTGCGGGGCTGCACCTACATTTCTCGCAGCACCAGTTTTGTCTGGAGTGCAGGAAGGGGGCAGGTGGGCTCTGCTCCAGGCCCTGCCAGAAACTGGGGTTAGGGTTAGGGTTAGGGTTAGGGTTCGGGTTAGGAGAGAGAGAAAGCCTAGGGCCCCATCTACGGTGGGGCTGCAAAGGACATGCGAATGGATGTGCGGGGCTGCACCTACATTTCTCGCAGCACCAGTTTTGTCTGGAGTGCAGGAAGGGGGCAGGTGGGCTCTGCTCCAGGCCCTGCCAGAAACTGGGGTTAGGGTTAGGGTTCGGGTTCGGGTTAGGGTTAGGGTTCGGGTTAGGAGAGAGAGAAAGGCTAGGGCCCCATCTGCAGTGGGGCTGCAAAGGACATGCGAATGGATGTGCGGGGCTGCACCTACATTTCTTGCAGCACCAGTTTTGTCTGGAGTGCAGGAAGGGGGCAGGTGGGATCTGCTCCAGGCCCTGCCAGAAACTGGGGTTAGGGTTAGGGTTCGGGTTCGGGTTAGGGTTAGGGTTAGGCGAGAGAGAAAGGCTAGGGCCCCATCTGCAGTGGGGCTGCAAAGGACATGTGAATGGATGTGCGGGGCTGCACCTACATTTCTCGCAGCACCAGTTTTGTCTGGAGTGCAGGAAGGGGGCAGGTGGGCTCTGCTCCAGGCCCTGCCAGAAACTGGGGTTAGGGTTAGGGTTAGGGTTAGGGTTAGGGTTAGGCGAGAGAGAAAGGCTAGGGCCCCATCTGCAGTGGGGCTGCAAAGGACATGCGAATGGATGTGCGGGGCTGCACCTACATTTCTCGCAGCACCAGTTTTGTCTGGAGTGCAGGAAGGGGGCAGGTGGGCTCTGCTCCAGGCCCTGCCAGAAACTGGGGTTAGGGTGCGGGTTAGGGTTAGGGTTGTGGTTCGGGTGCGGGTTAGTAGAGAGACAGAGCCTAGGGCCCCATCTGCAGTGGGGCTGCAAAGGACATGCGAATGGATGTGCGGGGCTGCACCTACATTTCTCGCAGCACCAGTTTTGTCTGGAGTGCAGGAAGGGGGCAGGTGGGATCTGCTCCAGGCCCTGCCAGAAACTGGGGTTAGGGTTAGGGTTAGGGTTAGGGTTAGGGTTAGGGTTAGGGTTAGGGTTCGGGTTCGGGTTAGGGTTAGGGTTAGGAGAGAGAGAAAGCCTAGGGCCCCATCTGCAGTGGGGCTGCAAAGGACATGCGAATGGATGTGCGGGGCTGCACCTACATTTCTCGCAGCACGAGTTTTGTCTGGAGTGCAGGAAGGGGGCAGGTGGACTCTGCTCCAGGCCCTGCCAGAAACTGGGGTTAGGGTGAGGGTTAGGGTTGGGGTTCGGGTTAGGGTTAGGGTTAGGAGAGAGAGAAAGGCTAGGGCCCCATCTGCAGTGGGGCTGCAAAGGACATGCGAATGGATGTGCGGGGCTGCACCTACATTTCTCGCAGCACCACTTTTGTCTGGAGTGCAGGAAGGGGGCAGGTGGGCTCTGCTCCAGGCCCTGCCAGAAACTGGGGTTAGGGTTAGGGTTCGGGTTCGGGTTAGGGTTAGGGTTCGGGTTAGGCGAGAGAGAAAGCCTAGGGCCCCATCTGCAGTGGGGCTGCAAAGGACATGCGAATGGATGTGCGGGGCTGCACCTACATTTCTCGCAGCACCACTTTTGTCTGGAGTGCAGGAAGGGGGCAGGTGGGCTCTGCTCCAGGCCCTGCCAGAAACTGCAGTTAGGGTTAGGGTTAGGGTTAGTGTTAGGAGAGAGAGAAAGGCTAGGGCCCCATCTGCAGTGGGGCTGCAAAGGACATGCGAATGGATGTTTGGGGCTGCACCTACATTTCTCGCAGCACCAGTTTTGTCTGGAGTGCAGGAAGGGGGCAGGTGGGCTCTGCTCCAGGCCCTGCCAGAAACTGGGGTTAGGGTTAGGGTTAGGTTTAGGGTTAGGAGAGAGAGAAAGGCTAGGGCCCCATCTGCAGTGGGGCTGCAAAGGACATGCGAATGGATGTTTGGGGCTGCACCTACATTTCTCGCAGCACCAGTTTTGTCTGGAGTGTAGGAAGGGGGCAGGTGGGCTCTGCTCCAGGCCCTGCCAGAAACTGGGGTTAGCGTTAGGGTTCGGGTTAGGGTTAGGGTTAGGGTTAGGGTTCGGGTTCGGGTTAGGAGAGCGAGAAAGGCTAGGGCCCCATCTGCAGTGGGGCTGCAAAGGACATGCGAATGGATGTGCGGGGCTGCACCTACATTTCTTGCAGCACCAGTTTTGTCTGGAGTGCAGGAAGGGGGCAGGTGGGCTCTGCTCCAGGCCCTGCCAGAAACTGGGGTTAGGGTTAGGGTTAGGGTTAGGGTTAGGGTTCGGGTTAGGAGAGAGAGAAAGGCTAGGGCCCCATCTGCAGTGGGGCTGCAAAGGACATGCGAATGGATGTGCGGGGCTGCACCTACATTTCTCGCAGCACCACTTTTGTCTGGAGTGCAGGAAGGGGGCATGTGGGCTCTGCTCCAGGCCCTGCCAGAAACTGGGGTTAGGGTTCGGGTTAGGGTTAGGGTTAGGGTTCGGGTTAGGAGAGAGAGAAAGGCTAGGGCCCCATCTGCAGTGGGGCTGCAAAGGACATGCGAATGGATGTGCGGGGCTGCACCTACATTTCTCGCAGCACCACTTTTGTCTGGAGTGCAGGAAGGGGGCAGGTGGGCTCTGCTCCAGGCCCTGCCAGAAACTGGGGTTAGGGTTCGGGTTAGGGTTAGGGTTAGGGTTCGGGTTAGGAGAGAGAGAAAGGCTAGGGCCCCATCTGCAGTGGGGCTGCAAAGGACATGCGAATGGATGTGCGGGGCTGCACCTACATTTCTCGCAGCACCACTTTTGTCTGGAGTGCAGGAAGGGGGCATGTGGGCTCTGCTCCAGGCCCTGCCAGAAACTGGGGTTAGGGTTAGGGTTCGGGTTCGGGTTAGGGTTAGGAGAGAGAGAAAGCCTAGGGCCCCATCTGCAGTGGGGCTGCAAAGGACATGCGAATGGATGTGCGGGGCTGCACCTACATTTCTTGCAGCACCAGTTTTGTCTGGAGTGCAGGAAGGGGGCAGGTGGGATCTGCTCCAGGCCCTGCCAGAAACTGGGGTTAGGGTTAGGGTTAGGGTTAGGGTTAGGGTTAGGGTTAGGGTTAGGAGAGAGAGAAAGGCTAGGGCCCCATCTGCAGTGGGGCTGCAAAGGACATGCGAATGGATGTGCGGGGCTGCACCTACATTTCTCGCAGCACCACTTTTGTCTGGAGTGCAGGAAGGGGGCAGGTGGGCTCTGCTCCAGGCCCTGCCAGAAACTGGGGTTAGGGTTAGGGTTAGGGTTAGGGTTAGGGTTAGGGTTAGGGTTAGGGTTAGGGTTAGGAGAGAGAGAAAGCCTAGGGCCCCATCTGCAGTGGGGCTGCAAAGGACATGCGAATGGATGTGCGGGGCTGCACCTACATTTCTCGCAGCACCAGTTTTGTCTGGAGTGCAGGAAGGGGGCAGGTGGGCTCTGCTCCAGGTCCTGCCAGAAACTGGGGTTAGGGTTAGGGTTCGGGTTCGGGTTAGGGTTAGGGTTCGGGTTAGGCGAGAGAGAAAGGCTAGGACCCCATCTGCAGTGGGGCTGCAAAGGACATGCGAATGGATGTGCGGGGCTGCACCTACATTTCTCGCAGCACCAGTTTTGTCTGGAGTGCAGGAAGGGGGCAGGTGGGCTCTGCTCCAGGCCCTGCCAGAAACTGCAGTTAGGGGTAGGGTTCGGGTTAGGGTTAGGGTTAGGGTTAGGCGAGAGAGAAAGGCTAGGGCCCCATCTGCATTGGGGCTGCAAAGGACATGCGAATGGATGTTTGGGGCTGCACCTACATTTCTCGCAGCACCACTTTTGTCTGGAGTGCAGGAAGGGGGCAGGTGGGCTCTGCTCCAGGCCCTGCCAGAAACTGCAGTTAGGGTTAGGGTTAGGGTTAGGGTTAGGGTTCGGGTTAGGCGAGAGAGAAAGGCTAGGGCCCCATCTGCAGTGGGGCTGCAAAGGACATGCGAATGGATGTGCGGGGCTGCACCTACATTTCTCGCAGCACCAGTTTTGTCTGGAGTGCAGGAAGGGGGCAGGTGGGCTCTGCTCCAGGCCCTGCCAGAAACTGGGGTTAGGGGTAGGGTTCGGGTTCGGGTTAGGGTTAGGGTTAGGGTTAGGCGAGAGAGAAAGACTAGGGCCCCATCTGCAGTGGGGCTGCAAAGGACATGCGAATGGATGTGCGGGGCTGCACCTACATTTCTCGCAGCACCAGTTTTGTCTGGAGTGCAGGAAGGGGGCAGGTGGGCTCTGCTCTAGGCCCTGCCAGAAACTGGGGTTAGGGTTAGGGTTCGGGTTAGGGTTAGGGTTAGGGTTAGGAGAGAGAGAAAGGCTAGGGCCCCATCTGCAGTGGGGCTGCAAAGGACATGCGAATGGATGTGCGGGGCTGCACCTACATTTCTCGCAGCACCACTTTTGTCTGGAGTGCAGGAAGGGGGCAGGTGGGCTCTGCTCCAGGCCCTGCCAGAAACTGCATTTAGGGTTAGGGTTAGGGTTAGGGTTAGGCGAGAGAGAAAGGCTAGGGCCCCATCTGCAGTGGGGCTGCAAAGGACATGCGAATGGATGTGCGGGGCTGCACCTACATTTCTCGCAGCACCACTTTTGTCTGGAGTGCAGGAAGGGGGCAGGTGGGCTCTGCTCCAGGCCCTGCCAGAAACTGGGGTTAGGGTTAGGGTTAGGGTTCGGGTTAGGGTTAGGGTTCGGGTTAGGCGAGAGAGACAGCCTAGGGCCCCATCTGCAGTGGGGCTGCAAAGGACATGCGAATGGATGTGCGGGGCTGCACCTACATTTCTCGCAGCACCACTTTTGTCTGGAGTGCAGGAAGGGGGCAGGTGGGCTCTGCTCCAGGCCCTGCCAGAAACTGCAGTTAGGGGTAGGGTTCGGGTTAGGGTTAGGGTTAGGGTTAGGCGAGAGAGAAAGGCTAGGGCCCCATCTGCATTGGGGCTGCAAAGGACATGCGAATGGATGTGCGGGGCTGCACCTACATTTCTCGCAGCACCAGTTTTGTCTGGAGTGCAGGAAGGGGGCAGGTGGGCTCTGCTCCAGGCCCTGCCAGAAACTGGGGTTAGGGTTCGGGTTAGGGTTAGGGTTAGGGTTCGGGTTAGTATAGAGACAGAGCCTAGGGCCCCATCTGCAGTGGGGCTGCAAAGGACATGCGAATGGATGTGCGGGGCTGCACCTACATTTCTCGCAGCACCACTTTTGTCTGGAGTGCAGGAAGGGGGCAGGTGGGCTCTGCTCCAGGCCCTGCCAGAAACTGGGGTTAGGGTTAGGGTTCGGGTTCGGGTTAGGGTTAGGGTTAGGCGAGAGAGAAAGGCTAGGGCCCCATCTGCATTGGGGCTGCAAAGGACATGCGAATGGATGTGCGGGGCTGCACCTACATTTCTCGCAGCACCACTTTTGTCTGGAGTGCAGGAAGGGGGCAGGTGGGCTCTGCTCCAGGCCCTGCCAGAAACTGGGGTTAGGGTTCGGGTTAGGGTTAGGGTTAGGGTTCGGGTTAGGAGAGAGAGAAAGGCTAGGGCCCCATCTGCAGTGGGGCTGCAAAGGACATGCGAATGGATGTGCGGGGCTGCACCTACATTTCTCGCAGCACCACTTTTGTCTGGAGTGCAGGAAGGGGGCAGGTGGGCTCTGCTCCAGGCCCTGCCAGAAACTGCAGTTAGGGGTAGGGTTCGGGTTAGGGTTAGGGTTCGGGTTAAGCGAGAGAGAAAGCCTAGGGCCCCATCTGCAGTGGGGCTGCAAAGGACATGCGAATGGATGTGCGGGGCTGCACCTACATTTCTCGCAGCACCAGTTTTGTCTGGAGTGCAGGAAGGGGGCAGGTGGGCTCTGCTCCAGGCCCTGCCAGAAACTGGGGTTAGGGTTAGGGTTAGGTTTAGGGTTAGGAGAGAGAGAAAGGCTAGGGCCCCATCTGCAGTGGGGCTGCAAAGGACATGCGAATGGATGTGCGGGGCTGCACCTACATTTCTCGCAGCACCACTTTTGTCTGGAGTGCAGGAAGGGGTCAGGTGGGCTCTGCTCCAGGCCCTGCCAGAAACTGGGGTTAGGGTTAGGGTTCGGGTTCGGGTTAGGGTTAGGGTTAGGGTTAGGAGAGAGAGAAAGGCTAGGGCCCCATCTGCAGTGGGGCTGCAAAGGACATGCGAATGGATGTGCGGGGCTGCACCTACATTTCTTGCAGCACCAGTTTTGTCTGGAGTGCAGGAAGGGGGCAGGTGGGATCTGCTCCAGGCCCTGCCAGAAACTGGGGTTAGGGTTCGGGTTAGGGTTAGGGTTAGGGTTAGGGTTCGGGTTCGGGTTCGGGTTAGGGTTAGGGTTAGGGTTAGGAGAGAGAGAAAGCCTAGGGCCCCATCTGCAGTGGGGCTGCAAAGGACATGCGAATGGATGTGCGGGGCTGCACCTACATTTCTCGCAGCACCAGTTTTGTCTGGAGTGCAGGAAGGGGGCAGGTGGGCTCTGCTCCAGGCCCTGCCAGAAACTGGGGTTAGGGTTCGGGTTAGGGTTAGGGTTAGGGTTAGGGTTCGGGTTAGGCGAGAGAGAAAGGCTAGGGCCCCATCTGCAGTGGGGCTGCAAAGGACATGCGAATGGATGTGCGGGGCTGCACCTACATTTCTTGCAGCACCAGTTTTGTCTGGAGTGCAGGAAGGGGGCAGGTGGGATCTGCTCCAGGCCCTGCCAGAAACTGGGGTTAGGGGTAGGGTTAGGGTTAGGGTTAGGGTTAGGGTTAGGGTTAGGGTTAGGGTTAGGGGAGAGAGAAAGCCTAGGGCCCCATCTGCAGTGGGGCTGCAAAGGACATGCGAATGGATGTGCGGGGCTGCACCTACATTTCTCGCAGCACCAGTTTTGTCTGGAGTGCAGGAAGGGGGCAGGTGGGCTCTGCTCCAGGCCCTGCCAGAAACTGGGGTTAGGGT
Source organism: Struthio camelus (assembly GCF_040807025.1). Classification (NCBI taxonomy): domain Eukaryota; kingdom Metazoa; phylum Chordata; class Aves; order Struthioniformes; family Struthionidae; genus Struthio; species Struthio camelus. The sequence goes on from NC_090944.1 coordinate 48,838,293, forward strand.
TAGGGTTAGGTTTAGGGTTAGGAGAGAGAGAAAGGCTAGGGCCCCATCTGCAGTGGGGCTGCAAAGGACATGCGAATGGATGTGCGGGGCTGCACCTACATTTCTCGCAGCACCAGTTTTGTCTGGAGTGCAGGAAGGGGGCAGGTGGGCTCTGCTCCAGGCCCTGCCAGAAACTGGGGTTAGGGTTAGGGTTCGGGTTCGGGTTAGGGTTAGGCGAGAGAGAAAGGCTAGGGCCGCATCTGCAGTGGGGCTGCAAAGGACATGCGAATGGATGTGCGGGGCTGCACCTACATTTCTCGCAGCACCACTTTTGTCTGGAGTGCAGGAAGGGGGCAGGTGGGCTCTGCTCCAGGCCCTGCCAGAAACTGGGGTTAGGGTTAGGGTTCGGGTTCGGGTTCGGGTTAGGGTTCGGGTTAGGCGAGAGAGAAAGGCTAGGGTCCCATCTGCAGTGGGGCTGCAAAGGACATGCGAATGGATGTGCGGGGCTGCACCTACATTTCTTGCAGCACCAGTTTTGTCTGGAGTGCAGGAAGGGGGCAGGTGGGCTCTGCTCCAGGCCCTGCCAGAAACTGGGGTTAGGGTTCGGGTTAGGGTTAGGTTTAGGGTTAGGGTTCGGGTTCGGGTTAGTGTTAGGGTTAGGGTTAGGAGAGAGAGAAAGCCTAGGGCCCCATCTGCAGTGGGGCTGCAAAGGACATGCGAATGGATGTGCGGGGCTGCACCTACATTTCTCGCAGCACCACTTTTGTCTGGAGTGCAGGAAGGGGGCAGGTGGGCTCTTCTCCAGGCCCTGCCAGAAACTGGGGTTAGGGTTAGGGTTAGGGTTAGGGTTGTGGTTCGGGTGCGGGTTAGTATAGAGACAGAGCCTAGGGCCCCATCTGCAGTGGGGCTGCAAAGGACATGCGAATGGATGTGCGGGGCTGCACCTACATTTCTCGCAGCACCAGTTTTGTCTGGAGTGCAGGAAGGGGGCAGGTGGTCTCTGCTCCAGGCCCTGCCAGAAACTGGGGTTAGGGTTAGGGTTCGGGTTCGGGTTAGGGTTCGGGTTAGGCGAGAGAGAAAGGCTAGGGCCCCATCTGCAGTGGGGCTGCAAAGGACATGCGAATGGATGTGCGGGGCTGCACCTACATTTCTCGCAGCACCAGTTTTGTCTGGAGTGCAGGAAGGGGGCAGGTGGGCTCTGCTCCAGGCCCTGCCAGAAACTGGGGTTAGGGTTAGGGTTAGGTTTAGGGTTAGGAGAGAGAGAAAGGCTAGGGCCCCATCTGCAGTGGGGCTGCAAAGGACATGCGAATGGATGTGCGGGGCTGCACCTACATTTCTCGCAGCACCAGTTTTGTCTGGAGTGCAGGAAGGGGGCAGGTGGGCTCTGCTCCAGGCCCTGCCAGAAACTGGGGTTAGGGTTAGGGTTCGGGTTAGGGTTAGGGTTAGGCGAGAGAGAAAGGCTAGGGCCCCATCTGCAGTGGGGCTGCAAAGGACATGCGAATGGATGTGCGGGGCTGCACCTACATTTCTTGCAGCACCAGTTTTGTCTGGAGTGCAGGAAGGGGGCAGGTGGGCTCTGCTCCAGGCCCTGCCAGAAACTGGGGTTAGGGTTAGGGTTAGGGTTAGGGTTCGGGTTCGGGTTAGGGTTAGGAGAGAGAGAAAGGCTAGGGCCCCATCTGCAGTGGGGCTGCAAAGGACATGCGAATGGATGTGCGGGGCTGCACCTACATTTCTCGCAGCACCACTTTTGTCTGGAGTGCAGGAAGGGGGCAGGTGGGCTCTGCTCCAGGCCCTGCCAGAAACTGGGGTTAGGGTTAGGGTTCGGGTTCGGGTTAGGGTTCGGGTTAGGGTTAGGAGAGAGAGAAAGGCTAGGGCCCCATCTGCAGTGGGGCTGCAAAGGACATGCGAATGGATGTGCGGGGCTGCACCTACATTTCTCGCAGCACCACTTTTGTCTGGAGTGCAGGAAGGGGGCAGGTGGGATCTGCTCCAGGCCCTGCCAGAAACTGGGGTTAGGGTTAGGGTTAGGGTTCGGGTTAGGCTGAGGGTTAGGGTTAGGCGAGAGAGAAAGGCTAGGGCCCCATCTGCAGTGGGGCTGCAAAGGACATGCGAATGGATGTGCGGGGCTGCACCTACATTTCTCGCAGCACCAGTTTTGTCTGGAGTGCAGGAAGGGGGCAGGTGGGCTCTGCTCCAGGCCCTGCCAGAAACTGGGGTTAGGGTTCGGGTTAGGGTTAGGGTTAGGGTTAGGGTTCAGGTTCGGGTTAGGGTTAGGGTTCGGGTTAGGCGAGAGAGAAAGGCTAGGGCCCCATCTGCAGTGGGGCTGCAAAGGACATGCGAATGGATGTGCGGGGCTGCACCTACATTTCTCGCAGCACCACTTTTGTCTGGAGTGCAGGAAGGGGGCAGGTGGGCTCTTCTCCAGGCCCTGCCAGAAACTGGGGTTAGGGTTAGGGTTAGGGTTAGGGTTGTGGTTCGGGTGCGGGTTAGTATAGAGACAGAGCCTAGGGCCCCATCTGCAGTGGGGCTGCAAAGGACATGCGAATGGATGTGCGGGGCTGCACCTACATTTCTCGCAGCACCAGTTTTGTCTGGAGTGCAGGAAGGGGGCAGGTGGGCTCTGCTCCAGGCCCTGCCAGAAACTGGGGTTAGGGTTAGGGTTCGGGTTAGGGTTAGGGTTAGGCGAGAGAGAAAGGCTAGGGCCCCATCTGCAGTGGGGCTGCAAAGGACATGCGAATGGATGTGCGGGGCTGCACCTACATTTCTTGCAGCACCAGTTTTGTCTGGAGTGCAGGAAGGGGGCAGGTGGGCTCTGCTCCAGGCCCTGCCAGAAACTGGGGTTAGGGTTAGGGTTAGGGTTAGGGTTCGGGTTCGGGTTAGGGTTAGGAGAGAGAGAAAGGCTAGGGCCCCATCTGCAGTGGGGCTGCAAAGGACATGCGAATGGATGTGCGGGGCTGCACCTACATTTCTCGCAGCACCACTTTTGTCTGGAGTGCAGGAAGGGGGCAGGTGGGCTCTGCTCCAGGCCCTGCCAGAAACTGGGGTTAGGGTTAGGGTTCGGGTTCGGGTTAGGGTTCGGGTTAGGGTTAGGAGAGAGAGAAAGGCTAGGGCCCCATCTGCAGTGGGGCTGCAAAGGACATGCGAATGGATGTGCGGGGCTGCACCTACATTTCTCGCAGCACCACTTTTGTCTGGAGTGCAGGAAGGGGGCAGGTGGGATCTGCTCCAGGCCCTGCCAGAAACTGGGGTTAGGGTTAGGGTTAGGGTTCGGGTTAGGCTGAGGGTTAGGGTTAGGCGAGAGAGAAAGGCTAGGGCCCCATCTGCAGTGGGGCTGCAAAGGACATGCGAATGGATGTGCGGGGCTGCACCTACATTTCTCGCAGCACCAGTTTTGTCTGGAGTGCAGGAAGGGGGCAGGTGGGCTCTGCTCCAGGCCCTGCCAGAAACTGGGGTTAGGGTTAGGGTTAGGGTTAGGGTTAGGGTTAGGATTAGGGTTAGGAGAGAGAGAAAGCCTAGGGCCCCATCTGCAGTGGGGCTGCAAAGGACATGCGAATGGATGTGCGGGGCTGCACCTACATTTCTCGCAGCACCACTTTTGTCTGGAGTGCAGGAAGGGGGCAGGTGGGCTCTGCTCCAGGCCCTGCCAGAAACTGGGGTTAGGGTTAGGGTTCGGGTTCGGGTTCGGGTTAGGGTTAGGGTTCGGGTTAGGCGAGAGAGAAAGGCTAGGGCCCCATCTGCAGTGGGGCTGCAAAGGACATGCGAATGGATGTGCGGGGCTGCACCTACATTTCTCGCAGCACCACTTTTGTCTGGAGTGCAGGAAGGGGGCAGGTGGGCTCTGCTCCAGGCCCTGCCAGAAACTGGGGTTAGGGTGAGGGTTAGGGTTAGGGTTAGGGTTAGGGTTAGGGTTCGGGTTAGGCAAGAGAGAAAGCCTAGGGCCCCATCTGCAGTGGGGCTGCAAAGGACATGCGAATGGATGTGCGGGGCTGCACCTACATTTCTCGCAGCACCACTTTTGTCTGGAGTGCAGGAAGGGGGCAGGTGGGCTCTGCTCCAGGCCCTGCCAGAAACTGGGGTTAGGGTTCGGGTTAGGGTTAGGGTTAGGGTTAGGGTTAGGGTTAGGGTTCGGGTTAGGCGAGAGAGAAAGCCTAGGGCCCCATCTGCATTGGGGCTGCAAAGGACATGCGAATGGATGTGCGGGGCTGCACCTACATTTCTCGCAGCACCAGTTTTGTCTGGAGTGCAGGAAGGGGGCAGGTGGGCTCTGCTCCAGGCCCTGCCGGAAACTGGGGTTCGGGTTAGGGTTAGGGTTAGGGTTAGGGTTAGGGTTAGGGTTCGGGTTAGGCGAGAGAGAAAGCCTAGGGCCCCATCTGCAGTGGGGCTGCAAAGGACATGCGAATGGATGTGCGGGGCTGCACCTACATTTCTCGCAGCACCAGTTTTGTCTGGAGTGTAGGAAGGGGGCAGGTGGGCTCTGCTCCAGGCCCTGCCAGAAACTGGGGTTAGGGTTAGGGTTCGGGTTCGGGTTAGGGTTAGGGTTAGGGTTAGGCGAGAGAGAAAGGCTAGGGCCCCATCTGCAGTGGGGCTGCAAAGGACATGCGAATGGATGTGCGGGGCTGCACCTACATTTCTCGCAGCACCAGTTTTGTCTGGAGTGCAGGAAGGGGGCAGGAGGGCTCTGCTCCAGGCCCTGCCAGAAACTGGGATTAGGGTGAGGGTTAGGGTTCGGGTTAGGGTTAGGGTTCGGGTTAGGCGAGAGAGAAAGGCTAGGGCCCCATCTGCAGTGGGGCTGCAAAGGACATGCGAATGGATGTGCGGGGCTGCACCTACATTTCTCGCAGCACCAGTTTTGTCTGGAGTGCAGGAAGGGGGCAGGTGGGCTCTGCTCCAGGCCCTGCCAGAAACTGGGGTTAGGGTTCGGGTTCGGGTTAGGGTTAGGGTTAGGGTTAGGGTTAGGGTTAGGGTTAGGGTTAGGGTTAGGGTTAGGAGAGAGAGAAAGCCTAGGGCCCCATCTGCAGTGGGGCTGCAAAGGACATGCGAATGGATGTGCGGGGCTGCACCTACATTTCTCGCAGCACCAGTTTTGTCTGGAGTGCAGGAAGGGGGCAGGTGGGCTCTGCTCCAGGCCCTGCCAGAAACTGGGGTTAGGGTTAGGGTTCGGGTTCGGGTTCGGGTTAGGGTTAGGGTTAGGGTTAGGCGAGAGAGAAAGGCTAGGGCCCCATCTGCAGTGGGGCTGCAAAGGACATGCGAATGGATGTGCGGGGCTGCACCTACATTTCTCGCAGCACCAGTTTTGTCTGGAGTGCAGGAAGGGGGCAGGTGGGCTCTACTCCAGGCCCTGCCAGAAACTGGGGTTAGGGTTAGGGTTCGGGTTCGGGTTAGGGTTCGGGTTAGGCGAGAGAGAAAGGCTAGGGCCCCATCTGCAGTGGGGCTGCAAAGGACATGCGAATGGATGTGCGGGGCTGCACCTACATTTCTCGCAGCACCACTTTTGTCTGGAGTGCAGGAAGGGGGCAGGTGGGCTCTGCTCCAGGCCCTGCCAGAAACTGCAGTTAGGGGTAGGGTTAGGGTTAGGGTTAGGGTTAGGGTTCGGGTTAGGCAAGAGAGAAAGCCTAGGGCCCCATCTGCAGTGGGGCTGCAAAGGACATGCGAATGGATGTGCGGGGCTGCACCTACATTTCTCGCAGCACCACTTTTGTCTGGAGTGCAGGAAGGGGGCAGGAGGGCTCTGCTCCAGGCCCTGCCAGAAACTGGGGTTAGGGTTCGGGTTAGGGTTAGGGTTAGGGTTAGGGTTAGGGTTAGGGTTCGGGTTAGGCGAGAGAGAAAGCCTAGGGCCCCATCTGCATTGGGGCTGCAAAGGACATGCGAATGGATGTGCGGGGCTGCACCTACATTTCTCGCAGCACCACTTTTGTCTGGAGTGCAGGAAGGGGGCAGGTGGGCTCTGCTCCAGGCCCTGCCGGAAACTGGGGTTAGGGTTAGGGTTAGGGTTAGGGTTAGGGTTAGGGTTCGGGTTAGGCGAGAGAGAAAGCCTAGGGCCCCATCTGCAGTGGGGCTGCAAAGGACATGCGAATGGATGTTTGGGGCTGCACCTACATTTCTCGCAGCACCAGTTTTGTCTGGAGTGTAGGAAGGGGGCAGGTGGGCTCTGCTCCAGGCCCTGCCAGAAACTGGGGTTCGGGTTAGGGTTCGGGTTAGGGTTAGGGTTCGGGTTAGGCGAGAGAGAAAGGCTAGGGCCCCATCTGCAGTGGGGCTGCAAAGGACATGCGAATGGATGTTTGGGGCTGCACCTACATTTCTCGCAGCACCAGTTTTGTCTGGAGTGCAGGAAGGGGGCAGGTGGGCTCTGCTCCAGGCCCTGCCAGAAACTGGGGTTCGGGTTAGGGTTCGGGTTAGGGTTAGGGTTCGGGTTAGGAGAGAGAGAAAGGCTAGGGCCCCATCTGCAGTGGGGCTGCAAAGGACATGCGAATGGATGTGCGGGGCTGCACCTACATTTCTTGCAGCACCAGTTTTGTCTGGAGTGCAGGAAGGGGGCAGGTGGGCTCTGCTCCAGGCCCTGCCAGAAACTGGGGTTAGGGTTAGGGTTAGGGTTAGGGTTAGGGTTAGGATTAGGGTTAGGAGAGAGAGAAAGCCTAGGGCCCCATCTGCAGTGGGGCTGCAAAGGACATGCGAATGGATGTGCGGGGCTGCACCTACATTTCTCGCAGCACCACTTTTGTCTGGAGTGCAGGAAGGGGGCAGGTGGGCTCTGCTCCAGGCCCTGCCAGAAACTGGGGTTAGGGTTAGGGTTCGGGTTCGGGTTCGGGTTAGGGTTAGGGTTCGGGTTAGGCGAGAGAGAAAGGCTAGGGCCCCATCTGCAGTGGGGCTGCAAAGGACATGCGAATGGATGTGCGGGGCTGCACCTACATTTCTCGCAGCACCAGTTTTGTCTGGAGTGCAGGAAGGGGGCAGGTGGGCTCTGCTCCAGGCCCTGCCAGAAACTGGGGTTAGGGTTCGGGTTCGGGTTAGGGTTAGGGTTAGGGTTAGGGTTAGGGTTAGGGTTAGGGTTAGGGTTAGGGTTAGGAGAGAGAGAAAGCCTAGGGCCCCATCTGCAGTGGGGCTGCAAAGGACATGCGAATGGATGTGCGGGGCTGCACCTACATTTCTCGCAGCACCAGTTTTGTCTGGAGTGCAGGAAGGGGGCAGGTGGGCTCTACTCCAGGCCCTGCCAGAAACTGGGGTTAGGGTTAGGGTTCGGGTTCGGGTTAGGGTTCGGGTTAGGCGAGAGAGAAAGGCTAGGGCCCCATCTGCAGTGGGGCTGCAAAGGACATGCGAATGGATGTGCGGGGCTGCACCTACATTTCTCGCAGCACCACTTTTGTCTGGAGTGCAGGAAGGGGGCAGGTGGGCTCTGCTCCAGGCCCTGCCAGAAACTGCAGTTAGGGGTAGGGTTAGGGTTAGGGTTAGGGTTAGGGTTCGGGTTAGGCAAGAGAGAAAGCCTAGGGCCCCATCTGCAGTGGGGCTGCAAAGGACATGCGAATGGATGTGCGGGGCTGCACCTACATTTCTCGCAGCACCACTTTTGTCTGGAGTGCAGGAAGGGGGCAGGAGGGCTCTGCTCCAGGCCCTGCCAGAAACTGGGGTTAGGGTTCGGGTTAGGGTTAGGGTTAGGGTTAGGGTTAGGGTTAGGGTTCGGGTTAGGCGAGAGAGAAAGCCTAGGGCCCCATCTGCATTGGGGCTGCAAAGGACATGCGAATGGATGTGCGGGGCTGCACCTACATTTCTCGCAGCACCACTTTTGTCTGGAGTGCAGGAAGGGGGCAGGTGGGCTCTGCTCCAGGCCCTGCCGGAAACTGGGGTTAGGGTTAGGGTTAGGGTTAGGGTTAGGGTTAGGGTTAGGGTTCGGGTTAGGCGAGAGAGAAAGCCTAGGGCCCCATCTGCAGTGGGGCTGCAAAGGACATGCGAATGGATGTTTGGGGCTGCACCTACATTTCTCGCAGCACCAGTTTTGTCTGGAGTGTAGGAAGGGGGCAGGTGGGCTCTGCTCCAGGCCCTGCCAGAAACTGGGGTTAGGGTTAGGGTTCGGGTTCGGGTTAGGGTTAGGGTTAGGGTTAGGCGAGAGAGAAAGGCTAGGGCCCCATCTGCAGTGGGGCTGCAAAGGACATGCGAATGGATGTGCGGGGCTGCACCTACATTTCTCGCAGCACCAGTTTTGTCTGGAGTGCAGGAAGGGGGCAGGTGGGCTCTGCTCCAGGCCCTGCCAGAAACTGGGATTAGGGTGAGGGTTAGGGTTCGGGTTAGGGTTAGGGTTTGGGTTAGGCGAGAGAGAAAGGCTAGGGCCCCATCTGCAGTGGGGCTGCAAAGGACATGCGAATGGATGTGCGGGGCTGCACCTACATTTCTCGCAGCACCAGTTTTGTCTGGAGTGCAGGAAGGGGGCAGGTGGGCTCTGCTCCAGGCCCTGCCAGAAACTGGGGTTAGGGTTAGGGTTCGGGTTAGGGTTAGGGTTAGGGTTAGGGTTAGGCGAGAGAGAAAGGCTAGGGCCCCATCTGCAGTGGGGCTGCAAAGGACATGCGAATGGATGTGCGGGGCTGCACCTACATTTCTCGCAGCACCAGTTTTGTCTGGAGTGCAGGAAGGGGGCAGGTGGGCTCTGCTCCAGGCCCTGCCAGAAACTGGGGTTAGGGTTAGGGTTAGGGTTCGTGTTAGGGTTAGGGTTAGGGTTAAGCGAGAGAGAAAGCCTAGGGCCCCATCTACGGTGGGGCTGCAAAGGACATGCGAATGGATGTGCGGGGCTGCACCTACATTTCTCGCAGCACCAGTTTTGTCTGGAGTGCAGGAAGGGGGCAGGTGGGCTCTGCTCCAGGCCCTGCCAGAAACTGGGGTTAGGGTTAGGGTTCGGGTTAGGAGAGAGAGAAAGCCTAGGGCCCCATCTGCAGTGGGGCTGCAAAGGACATGCGAATGGATGTGCGGGGCTGCACCTACATTTCTCGCAGCACCAGTTTTGTCTGGAGTGCAGGAAGGGGGCAGGTGGGCTCTGCTCCAGGCCCTGCCAGAAACTGGGGTTAGGGTTAGGGTTGGGGTTAGGGTTAGGGTTAGGGTTATGCGAGAGAGAAAGGCTAGGGCCCCATCTGCAGTGGGGCTGCAAAGGACATGCGAATGGATGTGCGGGGCTGCACCTACATTTCTTGCAGCACCAGTTTTGTCTGGAGTGCAGGAAGGGGGCAGGTGGGATCTGCTCCAGGCCCTGCCAGAAACTGGGGTTAGGGGTAGGGTTAGGGTTAGGGTTAGAGTTAGGGTTCGGGTTAGGGTTAGGGTTCGGGTTAGGCGAGAGAGAAAGGCTAGGGCCCCATCTGCAGTGGGGCTGCAAAGGACATGCGAATGGATGTGCGGGGCTGCACCTACATTTCTCGCAGCACCACTTTTGTCTGGAGTGCAGGAAGGGGGCAGGTGGGCTCTGCTCCAGGCCCTGCCAGAAACTGCAGTTAGGGGTAGGGTTAGGGTTAGAGTTAGGATTAGGGTTCGGGTTAGGCAAGAGAGAAAGCCTAGGGCCCCATCTGCAGTGGGGCTGCAAAGGACATGCGAATGGATGTGCGGGGCTGCACCTACATTTCTCGCAGCACCACTTTTGTCTGGAGTGCAGGAAGGGGGCAGGTGGGCTCTGCTCCAGGCCCTGCCAGAAACTGGGGTTAGGGTTCGGGTTAGGGTTAGGGTTAGGGTTAGGGTTAGGGTTAGGGTTAGGGTTCGGGTTAGGCGAGAGAGAAAGGCTAGGGCCCCATCTGCATTGGGGCTGCAAAGGACATGCGAATGGATGTGCGGGGCTGCACCTACATTTCTCGCAGCACCAGTTTTGTCTGGAGTGCAGGAAGGGGGCAGGTGGGCTCTGCTCCAGGCCCTGCCGGAAACTGGGGTTAGGGTTAGGGTTAGGGTTAGGGTTAGGGTTAGGGTTAGGGTTAGGGTTAGGGTTAGGCGAGAGAGAAAGCCTAGGGCCCCATCTGCAGTGGGGCTGCAAAGGACATGCGAATGGATGTGCGGGGCTGCACCTACATTTCTTGCAGCACCAGTTTTGTCTGGAGTGCAGGAAGGGGGCAGGTGGGATCTGCTCCAGGCCCTGCCAGAAACTGGGGTTAGGGTTAGGGTTAGGGTTAGGGTTAGAGTTAGGGTTAGGGTTAGGGTTAGGGTTAGGGTTAGGCGAGAGAGAAAGCCTAGGGCCCCATCTGCAGTGGGGCTGCAAAGGACATGCGAATGGATGTGCGGGGCTGCACCTACATTTCTCGCAGCACCAGTTTTGTCTGGAGTGTAGGAAGGGGGCAGGTGGGCTCTGCTCCAGGCCCTGCCAGAAACTGGGGTTAGGGTTAGGGTTAGGGTTAGGGTTAGAGTTAGGGTTAGGGTTCGGTTAGGGTTAGGGTTAGGCGAGAGAGAAAGGCTAGGGCCCCATCTGCAGTGGGGCTGCAAAGGACATGCGAATGGATGTGCGGGGCTGCACCTACATTTCTCGCAGCACCAGTTTTGTCTGGAGTGCAGGAAGGGGGCAGGTGGGCTCTGCTCCAGGCCCTGCCAGAAACTGGGGTTAGGGTTAGGGTTAGGGTTAGGGTTAGAGTTAGGGTTAGGGTTCGGTTAGGGTTAGGGTTAGGCGAGAGAGAAAGGCTAGGGCCCCATCTGCAGTGGGGCTGCAAAGGACATGCGAATGGATGTGCGGGGCTGCACCTACATTTCTCGCAGCACCAGTTTTGTCTGGAGTGCAGGAAGGGGGCAGGTGGTCTCTGCTCCAGGCCCTGCCAGAAACTGGGGTTAGGGTTAGGGTTCGGGTTAGGGTTAGGGTTAGGGTTAGGGTTAGGCGAGAGAGAAAGGCTAGGGCCCCATCTGCAGTGGGGCTGCAAAGGACATGCGAATGGATGTGCGGGGCTGCACCTACATTTCTCGCAGCACCAGTTTTGTCTGGAGTGCAGGAAGGGGGCAGGTGGGCTCTGCTCCAGGCCCTGCCAGAAACTGGGGTTAGGGTTAGGGTTAGGGTTCGTGTTAGGGTTAGGGTTAGGGTTAGGCGAGAGAGAAAGCCTAGGGCCCCATCTACGGTGGGGCTGCAAAGGACATGCGAATGGATGTGCGGGGCTGCACCTACATTTCTCGCAGCACCAGTTTTGTCTGGAGTGCAGGAAGGGGGCAGGTGGGCTCTGCTCCAGGCCCTGCCAGAAACTGGGGTTAGGGTTCGGGTTAGGGTTAGGGTTCGGGTTAGGAGAGAGAGAAAGCCTAGGGCCCCATCTGCAGTGGGGCTGCAAAGGACATGCGAATGGATGTGCGGGGCTGCACCTACATTTCTCGCAGCACCAGTTTTGTCTGGAGTGCAGGAAGGGGGCAGGTGGGCTCTGCTCCAGGCCCTGCCAGAAACTGGGGTTAGGGTTAGGGTTGGGGTTAGGGTTAGGGTTAGGGTTATGCGAGAGAGAAAGGCTAGGGCCCCATCTGCAGTGGGGCTGCAAAGGACATGCGAATGGATGTGCGGGGCTGCACCTACATTTCTTGCAGCACCAGTTTTGTCTGGAGTGCAGGAAGGGGGCAGGTGGGATCTGCTCCAGGCCCTGCCAGAAACTGGGGTTAGGGTTAGGGTTAGGGTTAGGGTTAGAGTTAGGGTTAGGGTTAGGGTTAGGGTTAGGGTTAGGCGAGAGAGAAAGCCTAGGGCCCCATCTGCAGTGGGGCTGCAAAGGACATGCGAATGGATGTGCGGGGCTGCACCTACATTTCTCGCAGCACCACTTTTGTCTGGAGTGCAGGAAGGGGGCAGGTGGGCTCTGCTCCAGGCCCTGCCAGAAACTGGGGTTAGGGTTCGGGTTAGGGTTAGGGTTAGGGTTAGGGTTAGGGTTAGGGTTCGGGTTAGGCGAGAGAGAAAGGCTAGGGCCCCATCTGCATTGGGGCTGCAAAGGACATGCGAATGGATGTGCGGGGCTGCACCTACATTTCTCGCAGCACCAGTTTTGTCTGGAGTGCAGGAAGGGGGCAGGTGGGCTCTGCTCCAGGCCCTGCCGGAAACTGGGGTTAGGGTTCGGGTTAGGGTTAGGGTTAGGGTTAGGGTTCGTGTTAGGGTTAGGGTTAGGGTTAGGCGAGAGAGAAAGCCTAGGGCCCCATCTACGGTGGGGCTGCAAAGGACATGCGAATGGATGTGCGGGGCTGCACCTACATTTCTCGCAGCACCAGTTTTGTCTGGAGTGCAGGAAGGGGGCAGGTGGGCTCTGCTCCAGGCCCTGCCAGAAACTGGGGTTAGGGTTCGGGTTAGGGTTAGGGTTAGGGTTAGGCGAGAGAGAAAGGCTAGGGCCCCATCTGCAGTGGGGCTGCAAAGGACATGCGAATGGATGTGCGGGGCTGCACCTACATTTCTCGCAGCACCACTTTTGTCTGGAGTGCAGGAAGGGGGCAGGTGGGCTCTGCTCCAGGCCCTGCCAGAAACTGGGGTTAGGGTTAGGGTTAGGGTTAGGGTTAGAGTTAGGGTTAGGGTTAGGGTTAGGGTTAGGGTTAGGCGAGAGAGAAAGCCTAGGGCCCCATCTGCAGTGGGGCTGCAAAGGACATGCGAATGGATGTGCGGGGCTGCACCTACATTTCTCGCAGCACCACTTTTGTCTGGAGTGCAGGAAGGGGGCAGGTGGGCTCTGCTCCAGGCCCTGCCAGAAACTGGGGTTAGGGTTAGGGTTAGGGTTAGGGTTAGGGGTCGGGTTATGCGAGAGAGAAAGCCTAGGGCCCCATCTGCAGTGGGGCTGCAAAGGACATGCGAATGGATGTGCGGAGCTGCACCTACATTTCTCGCAGCACCACTTTTGTCTGGAGTGCAGGAAGGGGGCAGGTGGTCTCTACTCCAGGCCGTGCCAGAAACTGGGGTTAGGGTTCGGGTTCGGGTTAGGGTTAGGGTTAGTGTTGGGGTTAGGGTTAGGGTTCGGGTTAGTGTTAGGGTTAGGGTTAGGGTTAGGCGAGAGAGAAAGGCTAGGGCCCCATCTGCAGTGGGGCTGCAAAGGACATGCGAATGGATGTGCGGGGCTGCACCTACATTTCTCGCAGCACCAGTTTTGTCTGGAGTGCAGGAAGGGGGCAGGTGGGCTCTGCTCCAGGCCCTGCCAGAAACTGGGGTTAGGGTTCGGGTTAGGGTTAGGGTTCGGGTTAGGAGAGAGAGAAAGGCTAGGGCCCCATCTGCAGTGGGGCTGCAAAGGACATGCGAATGGATGTGCGGGGCTGCACCTACATTTCTCGCAGCACCAGTTTTGTCTGGAGTGCAGGAAGGGGGCAGGTGGGCTCTGCTCCAGGCCCTGCCAGAAACTGGGGTTAGGGTTCGGGTTAGGGTTCGTGTTAGGGTTAGGGTTAGGGTTAGGCGAGAGAGAAAGCCTAGGGCCCCATCTACGGTGGGGCTGCAAAGGACATGCGAATGGATGTGCGGGGCTGCACCTACATTTCTCGCAGCACCAGTTTTGTCTGGAGTGCAGGAAGGGGGCAGGTGGGCTCTGCTCCAGGCCCTGCCAGAAACTGGGGTTAGGGTTAGGGTTAGGGTTAGGGTTAGAGTTAGGGTTAGGGTTAGGGTTAGGGTTAGGGTTAGGCGAGAGAGAAAGCCTAGGGCCCCATCTGCAGTGGGGCTGCAAAGGACATGCGAATGGATGTGCGGGGCTGCACCTACATTTCTCGCAGCACCAGTTTTGTCTGGAGTGCAGGAAGGGGGCAGGTGGGCTCTGCTCCAGGCCCTGCCAGAAACTGGGGTTAGGGTTAGGGTTAGGGTTAGGGTTCGGGTTAGGAGAGAGAGAAAGGCTAGGGCCCCATCTGCAGTGGGGCTGCAAAGGACATGCGAATGGATGTGCGGGGCTGCACCTACATTTCTCGCAGCACCAGTTTTGTCTGGAGTGCAGGAAGGGGGCAGGCGGGCTCTGCTCCAGGCCCTGCCAGAAACTGCATTTAGGGTTAGGGTTCGGGTTAGGGTTAGGGTTCGGGTTAGGAGAGAGAGAAAGGCTAGGGCCCCATCTGCAGTGGGGCTGCAAAGGACATGCGAATGGATGTGCGGGGCTGCACCTACATTTCTCGCAGCACCACTTTTGTCTGGAGTGCAGGAAGGGGGCAGGAGGGCTCTGCTCCAGGCCCTGCCAGAAACTGGGGTTAGGGTTAGGGTTAGGGTTAGGGTTAGGGTTAGGGTTAGGGTTCGGGTTAGGAGAGAGAGAAAGCCTAGGGCCCCATCTACGGTGGGGCTGCAAAGGACATGCGAATGGATGTGCGGGGCTGCACCTACATTTCTCGCAGCACCACTTTTGTCTGGAGTGCAGGAAGGGGGCAGGTGGGCTCTGCTCCAGGCCCTGCCAGAAACTGCATTTAGGGTTAGGGTTACGGTTAGGGTTCGGGTTAGGAGAGAGAGAAAGGCTAGGGCCCCATCTGCAGTGGGGCTGCAAAGGACATGCGAATGGATGTTTGGGGCTGCACCTACATTTCTCGCAGCACCAGTTTTGTCTGGAGTGCAGGAAGGGGGCAGGAGGGCTCTGCTCCAGGCCCTGCCAGAAACTGCAGTTCGAGTTAGGGTTAGGGTTCGGGTTAGGGTTAGGGTTAGGGTTATGCGAGAGAGAAAGGCTAGGGCCCCATCTGCAGTGGGGCTGCAAAGGACATGCGAATGGATGTGCGGGGCTGCACCTACATTTCTCGCAGCACCAGTTTTGTCTGGAGTGCAGGAAGGGGGCAGGTGGGCTCTGCTCCAGGCCCTGCCAGAAACTGGGGTTAGGGTTAGGGTTGGGGTTAGGGTTAGGGTTAGGGTTAGTCGAGAGAGAAAGCCTAGGGCCCCATCTGCAGTGGGGCTGCAAAGGACATGCGAATGGATGTGCGGGGCTGCACCTACATTTCTCGCAGCACCAGTTTTGTCTGGAGTGCAGGAAGGGGGCAGGTGGGCTCTGCTCCAGGCCCTGCCAGAAACTGGGGTTCGGGTTAGGGTTAGGGTTAGGGTTCGGGTTAGGCGAGAGAGAAAGGCTAGGGCCCCATCTGCAGTGGGGCTGCAAAGGACATGCGAAAGGATGTGCGGGGCTGCACCTACATTTCTCGCAGCACCAGTTTTGTCTGGAGTGCAGGAAGGGGGCATGTGGGCTCTGCTCCAGGCCCTGCCAGAAACTGGGGTTAGGGTTAGGGTTGGGGTTAGGGTTAGGGTTAGGGTTAGGAGAGAGAGAAAGGCTAGGGCCCCATCTGCAGTGGGGCTGCAAAGGACATGCGAATGGATGTGCGGGGCTGCACCTACATTTCTCGCAGCACCAGTTTTGTCTGGAGTGCAGGAAGGGGGCAGGTGGGCTCTGCTCCAGGCCCTGCCAGAAACTGGGGTTAGGGTTCGGGTTAGGGTTCGGGTTAGGCGTGAGAGAAAGCCTAGGGCCCCATCTGCAATGGGGCTGCAAAGGACATGCGAATGGATGTGCGGGGCTGCACCTACATTTCTTGCAGCACCACTTTTGTCTGGAGTGCAGGAAGGGGGCAGGTGGGCTCTGCTCCAGGCCCTGCCAGAAACTGGGGTTAGGGTTAGGGTTAGGGTTAGGGTTAGAGTTAGGGTTAGGGTTAGGGTTAGGGTTAGGGTTAGGGTTAGGCGAGAGAGAAAGCCTAGGGCCCCATCTGCAGTGGGGCTGCAAAGGACATGCGAATGGATGTGCGGGGCTGCACCTACATTTCTCGCAGCACCAGTTTTGTCTGGAGTGCAGGAAGGGGGCAGGTGGGCTCTGCTCCAGGCCCTGCCAGAAACTGGGGTTAGGGTTAGGGTTCGGGTTAGGGTTAGGGTTCGGGTTAGGCGAGAGAGAAAGGCTAGGGCCCCATCTGCAGTGGGGCTGCAAAGGACATGCGAATGGATGTGCGGGGCTGCACCTACATTTCTCGCAGCACCACTTTTGTCTGGAGTGCAGGAAGGGGGCAGGTGGGCTCTGCTCCAGGCCCTGCCGGAAACTGGGGTTAGGGTTCGGGTTAGGGTTAGGGTTAGGGTTAGGGTTCGTGTTAGGGTTAGGGTTAGGGTTAGGCGAGAGAGAAAGCCTAGGGCCCCATCTACGGTGGGGCTGCAAAGGACATGCGAATGGATGTGCGGGGCTGCACCTACATTTCTCGCAGCACCAGTTTTGTCTGGAGTGCAGGAAGGGGGCAGGTGGGCTCTGCTCCAGGCCCTGCCAGAAACTGGGGTTAGGGTTCGGGTTAGGGTTAGGGTTAGGGTTAGGCGAGAGAGAAAGGCTAGGGCCCCATCTGCAGTGGGGCTGCAAAGGACATGCGAATGGATGTGCGGGGCTGCACCTACATTTCTCGCAGCACCAGTTTTGTCTGGAGTGCAGGAAGGGGGCAGGTGGGATCTGCTCCAGGCCCTGCCAGAAACTGGGGTTAGGGTTAGGGTTGGGGTTAGGGTTAGGGTTAGGGTTATGCGAGAGAGAAAGGCTAGGGCCCCATCTGCAGTGGGGCTGCAAAGGACATGCGAAAGGATGTGCGGGGCTGCACCTACATTTCTTGCAGCACCAGTTTTGTCTGGAGTGCAGGAAGGGGGCAGGTGGGATCTGCTCCAGGCCCTGCCAGAAACTGGGGTTAGGGTTAGGGTTAGGGTTAGGGTTAGAGTTAGGGTTAGGGTTAGGGTTAGGGTTAGGGTTAGGCGAGAGAGAAAGCCTAGGGCCCCATCTGCAGTGGGGCTGCAAAGGACATGCGAATGGATGTGCGGGGCTGCACCTACATTTCTCGCAGCACCACTTTTGTCTGGAGTGCAGGAAGGGGGCAGGTGGGCTCTGCTCCAGGCCCTGCCAGAAACTGGGGTTAGGGTTAGGGTTAGGGTTAGGGTTCGGGTCGGGTTATGCGAGAGAGAAAGCCTAGGGCCCCATCTGCAGTGGGGCTGCAAAGGACATGCGAATGGATGTGCGGAGCTGCACCTACATTTCTCGCAGCACCACTTTTGTCTGGAGTGCAGGAAGGGGGCAGGTGGTCTCTACTCCAGGCCCTGCCAGAAACTGGGGTTAGGGTTCGGGTTCGGGTTAGGGTTAGGGTTAGGGTTGGGGTTAGGGTTAGGGTTCGGGTTAGTGTTAGGGTTAGGGTTAGGGTTAGGCGAGAGAGAAAGGCTAGGGCCCCATCTGCAGTGGGGCTGCAAAGGACATGCGAATGGATGTGCGGGGCTGCACCTACATTTCTCGCAGCACCAGTTTTGTCTGGAGTGCAGGAAGGGGGCAGGTGGGCTCTGCTCCAGGCCCTGCCAGAAACTGGGGTTAGGGTTCGGGTTAGGGTTAGGGTTCGGGTTAGGAGAGAGAGAAAGGCTAGGGCCCCATCTGCAGTGGGGCTGCAAAGGACATGCGAATGGATGTGCGGGGCTGCACCTACATTTCTCGCAGCACCAGTTTTGTCTGGAGTGCAGGAAGGGAGCAGGTGGGCTCTGCTCCAGGCCCTGCCAGAAACTGGGGTTAGGGTTCGGGTTAGGGTTCGTGTTAGGGTTAGGGTTAGGGTTAGGCGAGAGAGAAAGCCTAGGGCCCCATCTACGGTGGGGCTGCAAAGGACATGCGAATGGATGTGCGGGGCTGCACCTACATTTCTCGCAGCACCAGTTTTGTCTGGAGTGCAGGAAGGGGGCAGGTGGGCTCTGCTCCAGGCCCTGCCAGAAACTGGGGTTAGGGTTAGGGTTAGGGTTAGGGTTAGAGTTAGGGTTAGGGTTAGGGTTAGGGTTAGGGTTAGGCGAGAGAGAAAGCCTAGGGCCCCATCTGCAGTGGGGCTGCAAAGGACATGCGAATGGATGTGCGGGGCTGCACCTACATTTCTCGCAGCACCAGTTTTGTCTGGAGTGCAGGAAGGGGGCAGGTGGGCTCTGCTCCAGGCCCTGCCAGAAACTGGGGTTAGGGTTAGGGTTAGGGTTAGGGTTCGGGTTAGGAGAGAGAGAAAGGCTAGGGCCCCATCTGCAGTGGGGCTGCAAAGGACATGCGAATGGATGTGCGGGGCTGCACCTACATTTCTCGCAGCACCACTTTTGTCTGGAGTGCAGGAAGGGGGCAGGAGGGCTCTGCTCCAGGCCCTGCCAGAAACTGGGGTTAGGGTTAGGGTTAGGGTTAGGGTTAGGGTTAGGGTTAGGGTTAGGGTTAGGGTTCGGGTTAGGAGAGAGAGAAAGCCTAGGGCCCCATCTACGGTGGGGCTGCAAAGGACATGCGAATGGATGTGCGGGGCTGCACCTACATTTCTCGCAGCACCAGTTTTGTCTGGAGTGCAGGAAGGGGGCAGGTGGGCTCTGCTCCAGGCCCTGCCAGAAACTGCAGTTAGGGTTAGGGTTAGGGTTAGGGTTCGGGTTAGGCGAGAGAGAAAGGCTAGGGCCCCATCTGCCGCGGGACTGCAAGGACATGCGAATGGATGTGCGGGGCTGCACCTACATTTCTCGCAGCACCACTTTTGTCTGGAGTGCAGGAAGGGGGCAGGTGGGCTCTGCTCCAGGCCCTGCCAGAAACTACAGTTAGGGGTAGGGTTAGGGTTACGGTTAGGGTTCGGGTTAGGAGAGAGAGAAAGGCTAGGGCCCCATCTGCAGTGGGGCTGCAAAGGACATGCGAATGGATGTTTGGGGCTGCACCTACATTTCTCGCAGCACCAGTTTTGTCTGGAGTGCAGGAAGGGGGCAGGAGGGCTCTGCTCCAGGCCCTGCCAGAAACTGCAGTTCGAGTTAGGGTTAGGGTTCGGGTTAGGGTTAGGGTTAGGGTTATGCGAGAGAGAAAGGCTAGGGCCCCATCTGCAGTGGGGCTGCAAAGGACATGCGAATGGATGTGCGGGGCTGCACCTACATTTCTCGCAGCACCACTTTTGTCTGGAGTGCAGGAAGGGGGCAGGTGGGCTCTGCTCCAGGCCCTGCCAGAAACTGGGGTTAGGGTTAGGGTTGGGGTTAGGGTTAGGGTTAGGGTTAGTCGAGAGAGAAAGCCTAGGGCCCCATCTGCAGTGGGGCTGCAAAGGACATGCGAATGGATGTGCGGGGCTGCACCTACATTTCTCGCAGCACCAGTTTTGTCTGGAGTGCAGGAAGGGGGCAGGTGGGCTCTGCTCCAGGCCCTGCCAGAAACTGGGGTTCGGGTTAGGGTTAGGGTTAGGGTTCGGGTTAGGCGAGAGAGAAAGGCTAGGGCCCCATCTGCAGTGGGGCTGCAAAGGACATGCGAAAGGATGTGCGGGGCTGCACCTACATTTCTCGCAGCACCAGTTTTGTCTGGAGTGCAGGAAGGGGGCAGGTGGGCTCTGCTCCAGGCCCTGCCAGAAACTGGGGTTAGGGTTAGGGTTGGGGTTAGGGTTAGGGTTAGGGTTAGGAGAGAGAGAAAGGCTAGGGCCCCATCTGCAGTGGGGCTGCAAAGGACATGCGAATGGATGTGCGGGGCTGCACCTACATTTCTCGCAGCACCAGTTTTGTCTGGAGTGCAGGAAGGGGGCAGGTGGGCTCTGCTCCAGGCCCTGCCAGAAACTGGGGTTAGGGTTCGGGTTAGGGTTCGGGTTAGGCGTGAGAGAAAGGCTAGGGCCCCATCTGCAATGGGGCTGCAAAGGACATGCGAATGGATGTGCGGGGCTGCACCTACATTTCTCGCAGCACCACTTTTGTCTGGAGTGCAGGAAGGGGGCAGGTGGGCTCTGCTCCAGGCCCTGCCAGAAACTGGGGTTAGGGTTAGGGTTAGGGTTAGGGTTAGAGTTAGGGTTAGGGTTAGGGTTAGGGTTAGGGTTAGGCGAGAGAGAAAGCCTAGGGCCCCATCTGCAGTGGGGCTGCAAAGGACATGCGAATGGATGTGCGGGGCTGCACCTACATTTCTCGCAGCACCAGTTTTGTCTGGAGTGCAGGAAGGGGGCAGGTGGGCTCTGCTCCAGGCCCTGCCAGAAACTGGGGTTAGGGTTCGGGTTAGGGTTCGGGTTAGGCGTGAGAGAAAGCCTAGGGCCCCATCTGCAATGGGGCTGCAAAGGACATGCGAATGGATGTGCGGGGCTGCACCTACATTTCTCGCAGCACCAGTTTTGTCTGGAGTGCAGGAAGGGGGCAGGCGGGCTCTGCTCCAGGCCCTGCCAGAAACTGCATTTAGGGTTAGGGTTCGGGTTAGGGTTAGGGTTCGGGTTAGGAGAGAGAGAAAGCCTAGGGCCCCATCTGCAGTGGGGCTGCAAAGGACATGCGAATGGATGTGCGGGGCTGCACCTACATTTCTCGCAGCACCACTTTTGTCTGGAGTGCAGGAAGGGGGCAGGAGGGCTCTGCTCCAGGCCCTGCCAGAAACTGGGGTTAGGGGTAGGGTTAGGGTTAGGGTTAGGGTTAGGGTTAGGGTTAGGGTTAGGGTTCGGGTTAGGAGAGAGAGAAAGCCTAGGGCCCCATCTACGGTGGGGCTGCAAAGGACATGCGAATGGATGTGCGGGGCTGCACCTACATTTCTCGCAGCACCACTTTTGTCTGGAGTGCAGGAAGGGGGCAGGTGGGATCTGCTCCAGGCCCTGCCAGAAACTGCAGTTAGGGTTAGGGTTAGGGTTAGGGTTCGGGTTAGGCGAGAGAGAAAGGCTAGGGCCCCATCTGCAGTGGGGCTGCAAAGGACATGCGAATGGATGTTTGGGGCTGCACCTACATTTCTCGCAGCACCACTTTTGTCTGGAGTGCAGGAAGGGGGCAGGAGGGCTCTGCTCCAGGCCCTGCCAGAAACTGCAGTTCGAGTTAGGGTTAGGGTTCGGGTTAGGGTTAGGGTTAGGGTTATGCGAGAGAGAAAGGCTAGGGCCCCATCTGCAGTGGGGCTGCAAAGGACATGCGAATGGATGTGCGGGGCTGCACCTACATTTCTCGCAGCACCACTTTTGTCTGGAGTGCAGGAAGGGGGCAGGTGGGCTCTGCTCCAGGCCCTGCCAGAAACTGGGGTTAGGGTTCGGGTTAGGTTTCGGGTTAGGGTTAGGGTTCGGGTTAGGCGAGAGAGAAAGGCTAGGGCCCCATCTGCAGTGGGGCTGCAAAGGACATGCGAATGGATGTGCGGGGCTGCACCTACATTTCTCGCAGCACCACTTTTGTCTGGAGTGCAGGAAGGGGGCAGGTGGGCTCTGCTCAGGCCCTGCCAGAAACTGCAGTTAGGGTTAGGGTTAGGGTTAGGGTTAGGGTTAGGAGAGAGAGAAAGGCTAGGGCCCCATCTGCAGTGGGGCTGCAAAGGACATGCGAATGGATGTGCGGGGCTGCACCTACATTTCTCGCAGCACCACTTTTGTCTGGAGTGCAGGAAGGGGGCAGGTGGGCTCTGCTCCAGGCCCTGCCAGAAACTGGGGTTAGGGTTAGGGTTGGGGTTAGGGTTAGCGTTCGGGTTAGGAGAGAGAGAAAGGCTAGGGCCCCATCTGCAGTGGGGCTGCAAAGGACATGCGAATGGATGTGCGGGGCTGCACCTACATTTCTCGCAGCACCACTTTTGTCTGGAGTGCAGGAAGGGGGCAGGTGGGCTCTGCTCCAGGCCCTGCCAGAAACTGGGGTTAGGGTTCGGGTTAGGGTTCGGGTTAGGGTTAGGGTTAGGGTTAGGCGAGAGAGAAAGGCTAGGGCCCCATCTGCAGTGGGGCTGCAAAGGACATGCGAATGGATGTGCGGGGCTGCACCTACATTTCTCGCAGCACCAGTTTTGTCTGGAGTGCAGGAAGGGGGCAGGAGGGCTCTGCTCCAGGCCCTGCCAGAAACTGGGGTTTGGGTTAGGGTTCGGGTTAGGGTTCGGGTTAGGGTTAGGAGAGAGAGAAAGGCTAGGGCCCCATCTGCAGTGGGGCTGCAAAGGACATGCGAATGGATGTGCGGGGCTGCACCTACATTTCTCGCAGCACCACTTTTGTCTGGAGTGCAGGAAGGGGGCAGGTGGGCTCTGCTCCAGGCCCTGCCAGAAACTGGGGTTCGGGTTCGGGTTAGGGTTAGGGTTCGGGTTAGGCGAGAGAGAAAGGCTAGGGCCCCATCTGCAGTGGGGCTGCAAAGGACATGCGAATGGATGTGCGGGGCTGCACCTACATTTCTCGCAGCACCACTTTTGTCTGGAGTGCAGGAAGGGGGCAGGTGGGCTCTGCTCCAGGCCCTGCCAGAAACTGGGGTTAGGGTTAGGGTTAGGGTTAGGGTTCGGGTTAGGAGAGAGAGAAAGCCTAGGGCCCCATCTGCAGTGGGGCTGCAAAGGACATGCGAATGGATGTGCGGGGCTGCACCTACATTTCTCGCAGCACCACTTTTGTCTGGAGTGCAGGAAGGGGGCAGGTGGGCTCTGCTCCAGGCCCTGCCAGAAACTGGGGTTCGGGTTCGGGTTAGGGTTAGGGTTCGGGTTAGGCGAGAGAGAAAGGCTAGGGCCCCATCTGCAGTGGGGCTGCAAAGGACATGCGAATGGATGTTTGGGGCTGCACCTACATTTCTCGCAGCACCAGTTTTGTCTGGAGTGCAGGAAGGGGGCAGGAGGGCTCTGCTCCAGGCCCTGCCAGAAACTGCAGTTCGAGTTAGGGTTAGGGTTCGGGTTAGGGTTAGGGTTAGGGTTATGCGAGAGAGAAAGGCTAGGGCCCCATCTGCAGTGGGGCTGCAAAGGACATGCGAATGGATGTGCGGGGCTGCACCTACATTTCTCGCAGCACCACTTTTGTCTGGAGTGCAGGAAGGGGGCAGGTGGGCTCTGCTCCAGGCCCTGCCAGAAACTGGGGTTAGGGTTAGGGTTGGGGTTAGGGTTAGGGTTCGGGTTAGGAGAGAGAGAAAGCCTAGGGCCCCATCTGCAGTGGGGCTGCAAAGGACATGCGAATGGATGTGCGGGGCTGCACCTACATTTCTCGCAGCACCAGTTTTGTCTGGAGTGCAGGAAGGGGGCAGGTGGGCTCTGCTCCAGGCCCTGCCAGAAACTGGGGTTCGGGTTAGGGTTAGGGTTAGGGTTCGGGTTAGGCGAGAGAGAAAGGCTAGGGCCCCATCTGCAGTGGGGCTGCAAAGGACATGCGAAAGGATGTGCGGGGCTGCACCTACATTTCTCGCAGCACCAGTTTTGTCTGGAGTGCAGGAAGGGGGCAGGTGGGCTCTGCTCCAGGCCCTGCCAGAAACTACAGTTAGGGTTAGGGTTGGGGTTAGGGTTAGGGTTAGGGTTAGGAGAGAGAGAAAGGCTAGGGCCCCATCTGCAGTGGGGCTGCAAAGGACATGCGAATGGATGTGCGGGGCTGCACCTACATTTCTCGCAGCACCAGTTTTGTCTGGAGTGCAGGAAGGGGGCAGGTGGGCTCTGCTCCAGGCCCTGCCAGAAACTGGGGTTAGGGTTCGGGTTAGGGTTCGGGTTAGGCGTGAGAGAAAGCCTAGGGCCCCAT
Source organism: Struthio camelus (assembly GCF_040807025.1). Classification (NCBI taxonomy): domain Eukaryota; kingdom Metazoa; phylum Chordata; class Aves; order Struthioniformes; family Struthionidae; genus Struthio; species Struthio camelus. Next base: position 48,861,489 of record NC_090944.1, read on the forward strand.
CTGCAATGGGGCTGCAAAGGACATGCGAATGGATGTGCGGGGCTGCACCTACATTTCTCGCAGCACCACTTTTGTCTGGAGTGCAGGAAGGGGGCAGGTGGGCTCTGCTCCAGGCCCTGCCAGAAACTGGGGTTAGGGTTAGGGTTAGGGTTAGGGTTAGAGTTAGGGTTAGGGTTAGGGTTAGGGTTAGGGTTAGGCGAGAGAGAAAGCCTAGGGCCCCATCTGCAGTGGGGCTGCAAAGGACATGCGAATGGATGTGCGGGGCTGCACCTACATTTCTCGCAGCACCAGTTTTGTCTGGAGTGCAGGAAGGGGGCAGGTGGGCTCTGCTCCAGGCCCTGCCAGAAACTGCATTTAGGGTTAGGGTTAGGGTTAGGGTTCGGGTTAGGAGAGAGAGAAAGGCTAGGGCCCCATCTGCAGTGGGGCTGCAAAGGACATGCGAATGGATGTGCGGGGCTGCACCTACATTTCTCGCAGCACCAGTTTTGTCTGGAGTGCAGGAAGGGGGCAGGCGGGCTCTGCTCCAGGCCCTGCCAGAAACTGCATTTAGGGTTAGGGTTCGGGTTAGGGTTAGGGTTCGGGTTAGGAGAGAGAGAAAGGCTAGGGCCCCATCTGCAGTGGGGCTGCAAAGGACATGCGAATGGATGTGCGGGGCTGCACCTACATTTCTCGCAGCACCACTTTTGTCTGGAGTGCAGGAAGGGGGCAGGTGGGCTCTGCTCCAGGCCCTGCCAGAAACTGGGGTTAGGGTTAGGGTTAGGGTTAGGGTTAGGGTTAGGGTTAGGGTTAGGGTTCGGGTTAGGAGAGAGAGAAAGCCTAGGGCCCCATCTACGGTGGGGCTGCAAAGGACATGCGAATGGATGTGCGGGGCTGCACCTACATTTCTCGCAGCACCACTTTTGTCTGGAGTGCAGGAAGGGGGCAGGTGGGCTCTGCTCCAGGCCCTGCCAGAAACTGCAGTTAGGGTTCGGGTTAGGGTTAGGGTTCGGGTTAGGCGAGAGAGAAAGGCTAGGGCCCCATCTGCAGTGGGGCTGCAAAGGACATGCGAATGGATGTTTGGGGCTGCACCTACATTTCTCGCAGCACCAGTTTTGTCTGGAGTGCAGGAAGGGGGCAGGAGGGCTCTGCTCCAGGCCCTGCCAGAAACTGCAGTTCGAGTTAGGGTTAGGGTTCGGGTTAGGGTTAGGGTTAGGGTTATGCGAGAGAGAAAGGCTAGGGCCCCATCTGCAGTGGGGCTGCAAAGGACATGCGAATGGATGTGCGGGGCTGCACCTACATTTCTCGCAGCACCACTTTTGTCTGGAGTGCAGGAAGGGGGCAGGTGGGCTCTGCTCCAGGCCCTGCCAGAAACTGGGGTTAGGGTTCGGGTTAGGGTTCGGGTTAGGGTTAGGGTTCGGGTTAGGCGAGAGAGAAAGGCTAGGGCCCCATCTGCAGTGGGGCTGCAAAGGACATGCGAATGGATGTGCGGGGCTGCACCTACATTTCTCGCAGCACCACTTTTGTCTGGAGTGCAGGAAGGGGGCAGGTGGGCTCTGCTCAGGCCCTGCCAGAAACTGCAGTTAGGGTTAGGGTTAGGGTTAGGGTTAGGGTTAGGAGAGAGAGAAAGGCTAGGGCCCCATCTGCAGTGGGGCTGCAAAGGACATGCGAATGGATGTGCGGGGCTGCACCTACATTTCTCGCAGCACCACTTTTGTCTGGAGTGCAGGAAGGGGGCAGGTGGGCTCTGCTCCAGGCCCTGCCAGAAACTGGGGTTAGGGTTAGGGTTGGGGTTAGGGTTAGCGTTCGGGTTAGGAGAGAGAGAAAGGCTAGGGCCCCATCTGCAGTGGGGCTGCAAAGGACATGCGAATGGATGTGCGGGGCTGCACCTACATTTCTCGCAGCACCACTTTTGTCTGGAGTGCAGGAAGGGGGCAGGTGGGCTCTGCTCCAGGCCCTGCCAGAAACTGGGGTTAGGGTTCGGGTTAGGGTTCGGGTTAGGGTTAGGGTTCGGGTTAGGCGAGAGAGAAAGGCTAGGGCCCCATCTGCAGTGGGGCTGCAAAGGACATGCGAATGGATGTGCGGGGCTGCACCTACATTTCTCGCAGCACCAGTTTTGTCTGGAGTGCAGGAAGGGGGCAGGTGGGCTCTGCTCCAGGCCCTGCCAGAAACTGGGGTTTGGGTTAGGGTTCGGGTTAGGGTTCGGGTTAGGGTTAGGAGAGAGAGAAAGGCTAGGGCCCCATCTGCAGTGGGGCTGCAAAGGACATGCGAATGGATGTGCGGGGCTGCACCTACATTTCTCGCAGCACCACTTTTGTCTGGAGTGCAGGAAGGGGGCAGGTGGGCTCTGCTCCAGGCCCTGCCAGAAACTGGGGTTCGGGTTCGGGTTAGGGTTAGGGTTCGGGTTAGGCGAGAGAGAAAGGCTAGGGCCCCATCTGCAGTGGGGCTGCAAAGGACATGCGAATGGATGTGCGGGGCTGCACCTACATTTCTCGCAGCACCACTTTTGTCTGGAGTGCAGGAAGGGGGCAGGTGGGCTCTGCTCCAGGCCCTGCCAGAAACTGGGGTTAGGGTTAGGGTTAGGGTTAGGGTTCGGGTTAGGAGAGAGAGAAAGCCTAGGGCCCCATCTGCAGTGGGGCTGCAAAGGACATGCGAATGGATGTGCGGGGCTGCACCTACATTTCTCGCAGCACCACTTTTGTCTGGAGTGCAGGAAGGGGGCAGGTGGGCTCTGCTCCAGGCCCTGCCAGAAACTGGGGTTCGGGTTCGGGTTAGGGTTAGGGTTCGGGTTAGGCGAGAGAGAAAGGCTAGGGCCCCATCTGCAGTGGGGCTGCAAAGGACATGCGAATGGATGTGCGGGGCTGCACCTACATTTCTCGCAGCACCAGTTTTGTCTGGAGTGCAGGAAGGGGGCAGGTGGGCTCTGCTCCAGGCCCTGCCAGAAACTGGGATTAGGGTTAGGGTTCGGGTTAGGGTTAGGGTTAGGGTTCGGGTTAGGCGAGAGAGAAAGGCTAGGGCCCCATCTGCAGTGGGGCTGCAAAGGACATGCGAATGGATGTGCGGGGCTGCACCTACATTTCTCGCAGCACCAGTTTTGTCTGGAGTGCAGGAAGGGGGCAGGTGGGCTCTGCTCCAGGCCCTGCCAGAAACTGGGGTTAGGGTTAGGGTTGGGGTTAGGGTTAGGGTTCGGGTTAGGAGAGAGAGAAAGGCTAGGGCCCCATCTGCAGTGGGGCTGCAAAGGACATGCGAATGGATGTGCGGGGCTGCACCTACATTTCTCGCAGCACCACTTTTGTCTGGAGTGCAGGAAGGGGGCAGGTGGGCTCTGCTCCAGGCCCTGCCAGAAACTGGGGTTAGGGTTCGGGTTAGGGTTCGGGTTAGGGTTAGGGTTAGGGTTAGGCGAGAGAGAAAGGCTAGGGCCCCATCTGCAGTGGGGCTGCAAAGGACATGCGAATGGATGTGCGGGGCTGCACCTACATTTCTCGCAGCACCAGTTTTGTCTGGAGTGCAGGAAGGGGGCAGGTGGGCTCTGCTCCAGGCCCTGCCAGAAACTGGGGTTTGGGTTAGGGTTGGGGTTAGGTTTAGGGTTAGGGTTAGTCGAGAGAGAAAGGCTAGGGCCCCATCTGCAGTGGGGCTGCAAAGGACATGCGAATGGATGTGCGGGGCTGCACCTACATTTCTCGCAGCACCAGTTTTGTCTGGAGTGCAGGAAGGGGGCAGGTGGGCTCTGCTCCAGGCCCTGCCAGAAACTGGGGTTAGGGTTAGGGTTAGGGTTAGGGTTCGGGTTAGGAGAGAGAGAAAGGCTAGGGCCCCATCTGCAGTGGGGCTGCAAAGGACATGCGAATGGATGTGCGGGGCTGCACCTACATTTCTCGCAGCACCACTTTTGTCTGGAGTGCAGGAAGGGGGCAGGTGGGCTCTGCTCCAGGCCCTGCCAGAAACTGGGGTTCGGGTTCGGGTTAGGGTTAGGGTTCGGGTTAGGCGAGAGAGAAAGGCTAGGGCCCCATCTGCAGTGGGGCTGCAAAGGACATGCGAATGGATGTGCGGGGCTGCACCTACATTTCTCGCAGCACCAGTTTTGTCTGGAGTGCAGGAAGGGGGCAGGTGGGCTCTGCTCCAGGCCCTGCCAGAAACTGGGATTAGGGTTAGGGTTCGGGTTAGGGTTAGGGTTAGGGTTCGGGTTAGGCGAGAGAGAAAGGCTAGGGCCCCATCTGCAGTGGGGCTGCAAAGGACATGCGAATGGATGTGCGGGGCTGCACCTACATTTCTCGCAGCACCAGTTTTGTCTGGAGTGCAGGAAGGGGGCAGGTGGTCTCTGCTCCAGGCCCTGCCAGAAACTGGGGTTAGGGTTAGGGTTCGGGTTAGGGTTAGGGTTAGGGTTAGGGTTAGGCGAGAGAGAAAGGCTAGGGCCCCATCTGCAGTGGGGCTGCAAAGGACATGCGAATGGATGTGCGGGGCTGCACCTACATTTCTCGCAGCACCAGTTTTGTCTGGAGTGCAGGAAGGGGGCAGGTGGTCTCTGCTCCAGGCCCTGCCAGAAACTGGGGTTAGGGTTAGGGTTCGGGTTAGGGTTAGGGTTAGGGTTAGGGTTAGGCGAGAGAGAAAGGCTAGGGCCCCATCTGCAGTGGGGCTGCAAAGGACATGCGAATGGATGTGCGGGGCTGCACCTACATTTCTCGCAGCACCAGTTTTGTCTGGAGTGCAGGAAGGGGGCAGGTGGGCTCTGCTCCAGGCCCTGCCAGAAATTGGGGTTAGGGTTAGGGTTAGGGTTAGGGTTAGGGTTAGGCGAGAGAGAAAGGCTAGGGCCCCATCTGCAGTGGGGCTGCAAAGGACATGCGAATGGATGTGCGGGGCTGCACCTACATTTCTCGCAGCACCACTTTTGTCTGGAGTGCAGGAAGGGGGCAGGTGGGCTCTGCTCCAGGCCCTGCCAGAAACTGGGGTTAGGGTTAGGGTTGGGGTTAGGGTTAGGGTTAGGGTTATGCGAGAGAGAAAGGCTAGGGCCCCATCTGCAGTGGGGCTGCAAAGGACATGCGAATGGATGTGCGGGGCTGCACCTACATTTCTTGCAGCACCAGTTTTGTCTGGAGTGCAGGAAGGGGGCAGGTGGGATCTGCTCCAGGCCCTGCCAGAAACTGGGGTTAGGGTTAGGGTTAGGGTTAGGGTTAGAGTTAGGGTTAGGGTTAGGGTTAGGGTTAGGGTTAGGCGAGAGAGAAAGCCTAGGGCCCCATCTGCAGTGGGGCTGCAAAGGACATGCGAATGGATGTGCGGGGCTGCACCTACATTTCTCGCAGCACCAGTTTTGTCTGGAGTGCAGGAAGGGGGCAGGTGGGCTCTGCTCCAGGCCCTGCCAGAAACTGGGGTTAGGGTTAGGGTTAGGGTTAGGGTTAGGGGTCGGGTTATGCGAGAGAGAAAGCCTAGGGCCCCATCTGCAGTGGGGCTGCAAAGGACATGCGAATGGATGTGCGGGGCTGCACCTACATTTCTCGCAGCACCAGTTTTGTCTGGAGTGCAGGAAGGGGGCAGGTGGGCTCTGCTCCAGGCCCTGCCAGAAACTGGGGTTAGGGTTCGGGTTAGGGTTAGGGTTCGGGTTAGGAGAGAGAGAAAGCCTAGGGCCCCATCTGCAGTGGGGCTGCAAAGGACATGCGAATGGATGTGCGGGGCTGCACCTACATTTCTCGCAGCACCAGTTTTGTCTGGAGTGCAGGAAGGGGGCAGGTGGGCTCTGCTCCAGGCCCTGCCAGAAACTGGGGTTAGGGTTCGGGTTAGGGTTAGGGTTCGGGTTAGGAGAGAGAGAAAGGCTAGGGCCCCATCTACGGTGGGGCTGCAAAGGACATGCGAATGGATGTGCGGGGCTGCACCTACATTTCTCGCAGCACCAGTTTTGTCTGGAGTGCAGGAAGGGGGCAGGTGGGCTCTGCTCCAGGCCCTGCCAGAAACTGGGGTTAGGGTTAGGGTTAGGGTTAGGGTTAGAGTTAGGGTTAGGGTTAGGGTTAGGGTTAGGGTTAGGCGAGAGAGAAAGGCTAGGGCCCCATCTGCAGTGGGGCTGCAAAGGACATGCGAATGGATGTGCGGGGCTGCACCTACATTTCTCGCAGCACCAGTTTTGTCTGGAGTGCAGGAAGGGGGCAGGTGGGCTCTGCTCCAGGCCCTGCCAGAAACTGGGGTTAGGGTTAGGGTTAGGGTTAGGGTTCGGGTTAGGAGAGAGAGAAAGGCTAGGGCCCCATCTGCAGTGGGGCTGCAAAGGACATGTGAATGGATGTGCGGGGCTGCACCTACATTTCTCGCAGCACCAGTTTTGTCTGGAGTGCAGGAAGGGGGCAGGCGGGCTCTGCTCCAGGCCCTGCCAGAAACTGCATTTAGGGTTAGGGTTCGGGTTAGGGTTAGGGTTCGGGTTAGGAGAGAGAGAAAGGCTAGGGCCCCATCTGCAGTGGGGCTGCAAAGGACATGCGAATGGATGTGCGGGGCTGCACCTACATTTCTCGCAGCACCACTTTTGTCTGGAGTGCAGGAAGGGGGCAGGAGGGCTCTGCTCCAGGCCCTGCCAGAAACTGGGGTTAGGGTTAGGGTTAGGGTTAGGGTTAGGGTTAGGGTTAGGGTTAGGGTTCGGGTTAGGAGAGAGAGAAAGCCTAGGGCCCCATCTACGGTGGGGCTGCAAAGGACATGCGAATGGATGTGCGGGGCTGCACCTACATTTCTCGCAGCACCAGTTTTGTCTGGAGTGCAGGAAGGGGGCAGGTGGGCTCTGCTCCAGGCCCTGCCAGAAACTGCAGTTAGGGTTAGGGTTAGGGTTAGGGTTCGGGTTAGGCGAGAGAGAAAGGCTAGGGCCCCATCTGCAGTGGGGCTGCAAAGGACATGCGAATGGATGTGCGGGGCTGCACCTACATTTCTCGCAGCACCAGTTTTGTCTGGAGTGCAGGAAGGGGGCAGGAGGGCTCTGCTCCAGGCCCTGCCAGAAACTGCAGTTCGAGTTAGGGTTAGGGTTCGGGTTAGGGTTAGGGTTAGGGTTATGCGAGAGAGAAAGGCTAGGGCCCCATCTGCAGTGGGGCTGCAAAGGACATGCGAATGGATGTGCGGGGCTGCACCTACATTTCTCGCAGCACCAGTTTTGTCTGGAGTGCAGGAAGGGGGCAGGTGGGATCTGCTCCAGGCCCTGCCAGAAACTGGGGTTCGGGTTCGGGTTAGGGTTAGGGTTCGGGTTAGGCGAGAGAGAAAGGCTAGGGCCCCATCTGCAGTGGGGCTGCAAAGGACATGCGAAAGGATGTGCGGGGCTGCACCTACATTTCTCGCAGCACCAGTTTTGTCTGGAGTGCAGGAAGGGGGCATGTGGGCTCTGCTCCAGGCCCTGCCAGAAACTGGGGTTAGGGTTAGGGTTGGGGTTAGGGTTAGGGTTAGGGTTAGGAGAGAGAGAAAGGCTAGGGCCCCATCTGCAGTGGGGCTGCAAAGGACATGCGAATGGATGTGCGGGGCTGCACCTACATTTCTCGCAGCACCACTTTTGTCTGGAGTGCAGGAAGGGGGCAGGTGGGCTCTGCTCCAGGCCCTGCCAGAAACTGGGGTTAGGGTTAGGGTTCGGGTTCGGGTTCGGGTTAGGGTTCGGGTTAGGCGAGAGAGAAAGGCTAGGGCCCCATCTGCAGTGGGGCTGCAAAGGACATGCGAATGGATGTGTGGGGCTGCACCTACATTTCTCGCAGCACCACTTTTGTCTGGAGTGCAGGAAGGGGGCAGGTGGGCTCTGCTCCAGGCCCTGCCAGAAACTGCAGTTAGGGTTAGGGTTAGGGTTAGGGTTCGGGTTAGGCGAGAGAGAAAGGCTAGGGCCCCATCTGCAGTGGGGCTGCAAGGACATGCGAATGGATGTGCGGGGCTGCACCTACATTTCTCGCAGCACCAGTTTTGTCTGGAGTGCAGGAAGGGGGCAGGTGGGCTCTGCTCCAGGCCCTGCCAGAAACTGGGGTTCGGGTTCGGGTTAGGGTTAGGGTTAGGGTTCGGGTTAGGAGAGAGAGAAAGGCTAGGGCCCCATCTGCAGTGGGGCTGCAAAGGACATGCGAAAGGATGTGCGGGGCTGCACCTACATTTCTCGCAGCACCAGTTTTGTCTGGAGTGCAGGAAGGGGGCAGGAGGGCTCTGCTCCAGGCCCTGCCAGAAACTGCAGTTCGAGTTAGGGTTAGGGTTCGGGTTACGGTTAGGGTTAGGGTTATGCGAGAGAGAAAGGCTAGGGCCCCATCTGCAGTGGGGCTGCAAAGGACATGCGAATGGATGTGCGGGGCTGCACCTACATTTCTCGCAGCACCAGTTTTGTCTGGAGTGCAGGAAGGGGGCAGGTGGGCTCTGCTCCAGGCCCTGCCAGAAACTGGGGTTAGGGTTCGGGTTAGGGTTCGGGTTAGGGTTAGGGTTAGGGTTAGGCGAGAGAGAAAGGCTAGGGCCCCATCTGCAGTGGGGCTGCAAAGGACATGCGAATGGATGTGCGGGGCTGCACCTACATTTCTCGCAGCACCAGTTTTGTCTGGAGTGCAGGAAGGGGGCAGGTGGGCTCTGCTCCAGGCCCTGCCAGAAACTGGGGTTCGGGTTCGGGTTAGGGTTAGGGTTCGGGTTAGGCGAGAGAGAAAGGCTAGGGCCCCATCTGCAGTGGGGCTGCAAAGGACATGCGAATGGATGTGCGGGGCTGCACCTACATTTCTCGCAGCACCACTTTTGTCTGGAGTGCAGGAAGGGGGCAGGTGGGCTCTGCTCCAGGCCCTGCCAGAAACTGGGGTTAGGGTTAGGGTTAGGGTTAGGGTTAGAGTTAGGGTTAGGGTTAGGGTTAGGGTTAGGGTTAGGCGAGAGAGAAAGCCTAGGGCCCCATCTGCAGTGGGGCTGCAAAGGACATGCGAATGGATGTGCGGGGCTGCACCTACATTTCTCGCAGCACCAGTTTTGTCTGGAGTGCAGGAAGGGGGCAGGTGGGCTCTGCTCCAGGCCCTGCCAGAAACTGGGGTTAGGGTTAGGGTTAGGGTTAGGGTTAGGGTTAGGGTTAGGCGAGAGAGAAAGGCTAGGGCCCCATCTGCAGTGGGGCTGCAAAGGACATGCGAATGGATGTGTGGGGCTGCACCTACATTTCTCGCAGCACCAGTTTTGTCTGGAGTGCAGGAAGGGGGCAGGCGGGCTCTGCTCCAGGCCCTGCCAGAAACTGCATTTAGGGTTAGGGTTCGGGTTAGGGTTAGGGTTAGGGTTAGGGTTATGCGAGAGAGAAAGGCTAGGGCCCCATCTGCAGTGGGGCTGCAAAGGACATGCGAATGGATGTGCGGGGCTGCACCTACATTTCTCGCAGCACCACTTTTGTCTGGAGTGCAGGAAGGGGGCAGGTGGGATCTGCTCCAGGCCCTGCCAGAAACTGGGGTTCGGGTTCGGGTTAGGGTTAGGGTTCGGGTTAGGCGAGAGAGAAAGGCTAGGGCCCCATCTGCAGTGGGGCTGCAAAGGACATGCGAAAGGATGTGCGGGGCTGCACCTACATTTCTCGCAGCACCAGTTTTGTCTGGAGTGCAGGAAGGGGGCATGTGGGCTCTGCTCCAGGCCCTGCCAGAAACTGGGGTTAGGGTTAGGGTTGGGGTTAGGGTTAGGGTTAGGGTTAGGAGAGAGAGAAAGGCTAGGGCCCCATCTGCAGTGGGGCTGCAAAGGACATGCGAATGGATGTGCGGGGCTGCACCTACATTTCTCGCAGCACCAGTTTTGTCTGGAGTGCAGGAAGGGGGCAGGTGGGCTCTGCTCCAGGCCCTGCCAGAAACTGGGGTTAGGGTTAGGGTTCGGGTTCGGGTTCGGGTTAGGGTTCGGGTTAGGCGAGAGAGAAAGGCTAGGGCCCCATCTGCAGTGGGGCTGCAAAGGACATGCGAATGGATGTGTGGGGCTGCACCTACATTTCTCGCAGCACCACTTTTGTCTGGAGTGCAGGAAGGGGGCAGGTGGGCTCTGCTCCAGGCCCTGCCAGAAACTGCAGTTAGGGTTAGGGTTAGGGTTAGGGTTCGGGTTAGGCGAGAGAGAAAGGCTAGGGCCCCATCTGCAGTGGGGCTGCAAGGACATGCGAATGGATGTGCGGGGCTGCACCTACATTTCTCGCAGCACCAGTTTTGTCTGGAGTGCAGGAAGGGGGCAGGTGGGCTCTGCTCCAGGCCCTGCCAGAAACTGGGGTTCGGGTTCGGGTTAGGGTTAGGGTTAGGGTTCGGGTTAGGAGAGAGAGAAAGGCTAGGGCCCCATCTGCAGTGGGGCTGCAAAGGACATGCGAAAGGATGTGCGGGGCTGCACCTACATTTCTCGCAGCACCAGTTTTGTCTGGAGTGCAGGAAGGGGGCAGGAGGGCTCTGCTCCAGGCCCTGCCAGAAACTGCAGTTCGAGTTAGGGTTAGGGTTCGGGTTACGGTTAGGGTTAGGGTTATGCGAGAGAGAAAGTCTAGGGCCCCATCTGCAGTGGGGCTGCAAAGGACATGCGAATGGATGTGCGGGGCTGCACCTACATTTCTCGCAGCACCAGTTTTGTCTGGAGTGCAGGAAGGGGGCAGGTGGGCTCTGCTCCAGGCCCTGCCAGAAACTGGGGTTAGGGTTAGGGTTGGGGTTAGGGTTAGGGTTCGGGTTAGGAGAGAGAGAAAGGCTAGGGCCCCATCTGCAGTGGGGCTGCAAAGGACATGCGAATGGATGTGCGGGGCTGCACCTACATTTCTCGCAGCACCACTTTTGTCTGGAGTGCAGGAAGGGGGCAGGTGGGCTCTGCTCCAGGCCCTGCCAGAAACTGGGGTTAGGGTTAGGGTTAGGGTTAGGGTTAGAGTTAGGGTTAGGGTTAGGGTTAGGGTTAGGGTTAGGCGAGAGAGAAAGCCTAGGGCCCCATCTGCAGTGGGGCTGCAAAGGACATGCGAATGGATGTGCGGGGCTGCACCTACATTTCTCGCAGCACCAGTTTTGTCTGGAGTGCAGGAAGGGGGCAGGTGGGCTCTGCTCCAGGCCCTGCCAGAAACTGGGGTTAGGGTTAGGGTTAGGGTTAGGGTTAGGGTTCGGGTTAGGAGAGAGAGAAAGGCTAGGGCCCCATCTGCAGTGGGGCTGCAAAGGACATGCGAATGGATGTGTGGGGCTGCACCTACATTTCTCGCAGCACCAGTTTTGTCTGGAGTGCAGGAAGGGGGCAGGCGGGCTCTGCTCCAGGCCCTGCCAGAAACTGCATTTAGGGTTAGGGTTCGGGTTAGGGTTAGGGTTCGGGTTAGGAGAGAGAGAAAGGCTAGGGCCCCATCTGCAGTGGGGCTGCAAAGGACATGCGAATGGATGTGCGGGGCTGCACCTACATTTCTCGCAGCACCACTTTTGTCTGGAGTGCAGGAAGGGGGCAGGAGGGCTCTGCTCCAGGCCCTGCCAGAAACTGGGGTTAGGGTTAGGGTTAGGGTTAGGGTTAGGGTTAGGGTTAGGGTTAGGGTTCGGGTTAGGAGAGAGAGAAAGCCTAGGGCCCCATCTACGGTGGGGCTGCAAAGGACATGCGAATGGATGTGCGGGGCTGCACCTACATTTCTCGCAGCACCACTTTTGTCTGGAGTGCAGGAAGGGGGCAGGTGGGCTCTGCTCCAGGCCCTGCCAGAAACTGGGGTTAGGGTTCGGGTTAGGGTTCGGGTTAGGGTTAGGGTTCGGGTTAGGCGAGAGAGAAAGGCTAGGGCCCCATCTGCAGTGGGGCTGCAAAGGACATGCGAATGGATGTGCGGGGCTGCACCTACATTTCTCGCAGCACCACTTTTGTCTGGAGTGCAGGAAGGGGGCAGGTGGGCTCTGCTCCAGGCCCTGCCAGAAACTGGGGTTCGGGTTCGGGTTAGGGTTAGGGTTCGGGTTAGGAGAGAGAGAAAGGCTAGGGCCCCATCTGCAGTGGGGCTGCAAAGGACATGCGAATGGATGTGCGGGGCTGCACCTACATTTCTCGCAGCACCAGTTTTGTCTGGAGTGCAGGAAGGGGGCAGGTGGGCTCTGCTCCAGGCCCTGCCAGAAACTGGGGTTAGGGTTAGGGTTGGGGTTAGGGTTAGGGTTCGGGTTAGGAGAGAGAGAAAGGCTAGGGCCCCATCTGCAGTGGGGCTGCAAAGGACATGCGAATGGATGTGCGGGGCTGCACCTACATTTCTCGCAGCACCACTTTTGTCTGGAGTGCAGGAAGGGGGCAGGTGGGCTCTGCTCCAGGCCCTGCCAGAAACTGGGGTTAGGGTTAGGGTTAGGGTTAGGGTTCGGGTTAGGAGAGAGAGAAAGCCTAGGGCCCCATCTGCAGTGGGGCTGCAAAGGACATGCGAATGGATGTGCGGGGCTGCACCTACATTTCTCGCAGCACCAGTTTTGTCTGGAGTGCAGGAAGGGGGCAGGAGGGCTCTGCTCCAGGCCCTGCCAGAAACTGCAGTTCGAGTTAGGGTTAGGGTTCGGGTTACGGTTAGGGTTAGGGTTATGCGAGAGAGAAAGGCTAGGGCCCCATCTGCAGTGGGGCTGCAAAGGACATGCGAATGGATGTGCGGGGCTGCACCTACATTTCTCGCAGCACCACTTTTGTCTGGAGTGCAGGAAGGGGGCAGGTGGGCTCTGCTCCAGGCCCTGCCAGAAACTGGGGTTAGGGTTCGGGTTAGGGTTCGGGTTAGGGTTAGGGTTAGGGTTAGGCGAGAGAGAAAGGCTAGGGCCCCATCTGCAGTGGGGCTGCAAAGGACATGCGAATGGATGTGCGGGGCTGCACCTACATTTCTCGCAGCACCAGTTTTGTCTGGAGTGCAGGAAGGGGGCAGGTGGGCTCTGCTCCAGGCCCTGCCAGAAACTGGGGTTTGGGTTAGGGTTGGGGTTAGGGTTAGGGTTAGGGTTAGTCGAGAGAGAAAGGCTAGGGCCCCATCTGCAGTGGGGCTGCAAAGGACATGCGAATGGATGTGCGGGGCTGCACCTACATTTCTCGCAGCACCACTTTTGTCTGGAGTGCAGGAAGGGGGCAGGTGGGCTCTGCTCCAGGCCCTGCCAGAAACTGGGGTTAGGGTTAGGGTTAGGGTTAGGGTTCGGGTTAGGAGAGAGAGAAAGGCTAGGGCCCCATCTGCAGGGGGGCTGCAAAGGACATGCGAATGGATGTGCGGGGCTGCACCTACATTTCTCGCAGCACCACTTTTGTCTGGAGTGCAGGAAGGGGTCAGGTGGGCTCTGCTCCAGGCCCTGCCAGAAACTGGGGTTCGGGTTCGGGTTAGGGTTAGGGTTCGGGTTAGGCGAGAGAGAAAGGCTAGGGCCCCATCTGCAGTGGGGCTGCAAAGGACATGCGAAAGGATGTGCGGGGCTGCACCTACATTTCTCGCAGCACCAGTTTTGTCTGGAGTGCAGGAAGGCGGCAGGTGGGCTCTGCTCCAGGCCCTGCCGGAAACTGGGGTTAGGGTTCGGGTTAGGGTTAGGGTTAGGGTTAGGGTTCGGGTTAGGCGAGAGAGAAAGGCTAGGGCCCCATCTACGGTGGGGCTGCAAAGGACATGCGAATGGATGTGCGGGGCTGCACCTACATTTCTCGCAGCACCACTTTTGTCTGGAGTGCAGGAAGGGGTCAGGTGGGCTCTGCTCCAGGCCCTGCCAGAAACTGGGGTTAGGGTTAGGGTTAGGGTTAGGGTTAGGGTTAGGGTTAGGCGAGAGAGAAAGGCTAGGGCCCCATCTGCAGTGGGGCTGCAAAGGACATGCGAATGGATGTGCGGGGCTGCACCTACATTTCTCGCAGCACCAGTTTTGTCTGGAGTGCAGGAAGGGGGCAGGTGGGCTCTTCTCCAGGCCCTGCCAGAAACTGGGGTTAGGGTTCGGGTTCGGGTTAGGGTTAGGGTTATGCGAGAGAGAAAGCCTAGGGCCCCATCTGCAGTGGGGCTGCAAAGGACATGCGAATGGATGTGCGGGGCTGCACCTACATTTCTCGCAGCACCAGTTTTGTCTGGAGTGCAGGAAGGGGGCAGGTGGGCTCTGCTCCAGGCCCTGCCAGAAACTGGGGTTAGGGTTAGGGTTAGGGTTAGGGTTAGGGTTCGGGTTAGGAGAGAGAGAAAGGCTAGGGCCCCATCTGCAGTGGGGCTGCAAAGGACATGCGAATGGATGTGTGGGGCTGCACCTACATTTCTCGCAGCACCACTTTTGTCTGGAGTGCAGGAAGGGGGCAGGAGGGCTCTGCTCCAGGCCCTGCCAGAAACTGGGGTTAGGGTTAGGGTTAGGGTTAGGGTTAGGGTTAGGGTTAGGGTTAGGGTTAGGGTTCGGGTTAGGAGAGAGAGAAAGCCTAGGGCCCCATCTACGGTGGGGCTGCAAAGGACATGCGAATGGATGTGCGGGGCTGCACCTACATTTCTCGCAGCACCACTTTTGTCTGGAGTGCAGGAAGGGGGCAGGTGGGCTCTGCTCCAGGCCCTGCCAGAAACTGGGGTTAGGGTTCGGGTTAGGGTTCGGGTTAGGGTTAGGGTTCGGGTTAGGCGAGAGAGAAAGGCTAGGGCCCCATCTGCAGTGGGGCTGCAAAGGACATGCGAATGGATGTGCGGGGCTGCACCTACATTTCTCGCAGCACCAGTTTTGTCTGGAGTGCAGGAAGGGGGCAGGTGGGCTCTGCTCCAGGCCCTGCCAGAAACTGGGGTTCGGGTTCGGGTTAGGGTTAGGGTTCGGGTTAGGAGAGAGAGAAAGGCTAGGGCCCCATCTGCAGTGGGGCTGCAAAGGACATGCGAATGGATGTGCGGGGCTGCACCTACATTTCTCGCAGCACCAGTTTTGTCTGGAGTGCAGGAAGGGGGCAGGTGGGCTCTGCTCCAGGCCCTGCCAGAAACTGGGGTTAGGGTTAGGGTTGGGGTTAGGGTTAGGGTTCGGGTTAGGAGAGAGAGAAAGGCTAGGGCCCCATCTGCAGTGGGGCTGCAAAGGACATGCGAATGGATGTGCGGGGCTGCACCTACATTTCTCGCAGCACCACTTTTGTCTGGAGTGCAGGAAGGGGGCAGGTGGGCTCTGCTCCAGGCCCTGCCAGAAACTGGGGTTAGGGTTAGGGTTAGGGTTAGGGTTCGGGTTAGGAGAGAGAGAAAGCCTAGGGCCCCATCTGCAGTGGGGCTGCAAAGGACATGCGAATGGATGTGCGGGGCTGCACCTACATTTCTCGCAGCACCACTTTTGTCTGGAGTGCAGGAAGGGGGCAGGAGGGCTCTGCTCCAGGCCCTGCCAGAAACTGCAGTTCGAGTTAGGGTTAGGGTTCGGGTTACGGTTAGGGTTAGGGTTATGCGAGAGAGAAAGGCTAGGGCCCCATCTGCAGTGGGGCTGCAAAGGACATGCGAATGGATGTGCGGGGCTGCACCTACATTTCTCGCAGCACCACTTTTGTCTGGAGTGCAGGAAGGGGGCAGGTGGGCTCTGCTCCAGGCCCTGCCAGAAACTGGGGTTAGGGTTCGGGTTAGGGTTAGGGTTAGGGTTAGGGTTAGGGTTAGGCGAGAGAGAAAGGCTAGGGCCCCATCTGCAGTGGGGCTGCAAAGGACATGCGAATGGATGTGCGGGGCTGCACCTACATTTCTCGCAGCACCAGTTTTGTCTGGAGTGCAGGAAGGGGGCAGGTGGGCTCTGCTCCAGGCCCTGCCAGAAACTGGGGTTTGGGTTAGGGTTGGGGTTAGGGTTAGGGTTAGGGTTAGTCGAGAGAGAAAGGCTAGGGCCCCATCTGCAGTGGGGCTGCAAAGGACATGCGAATGGATGTGCGGGGCTGCACCTACATTTCTCGCAGCACCACTTTTGTCTGGAGTGCAGGAAGGGGGCAGGTGGGCTCTGCTCCAGGCCCTGCCAGAAACTGGGGTTAGGGTTAGGGTTAGGGTTAGGGTTAGGGTTAGGCGAGAGAGAAAGGCTAGGGCCCCATCTGCAGTGGGGCTGCAAAGGACATGCGAATGGATGTGCGGGGCTGCACCTACATTTCTCGCAGCACCACTTTTGTCTGGAGTGCAGGAAGGGGGCAGGTGGGCTCTGCTCCAGGCCCTGCCAGAAACTGGGGTTAGGGTTCGGGTTAGGGTTAGGGTTAGGGTTAGGGTTAGGGTTAGGCGAGAGAGAAAGGCTAGGGCCCCATCTGCAGTGGGGCTGCAAAGGACATGCGAATGGATGTGCGGGGCTGCACCTACATTTCTCGCAGCACCAGTTTTGTCTGGAGTGCAGGAAGGGGGCAGGTGGGCTCTGCTCCAGGCCCTGCCAGAAACTGGGGTTTGGGTTAGGGTTGGGGTTAGGGTTAGGGTTAGGGTTAGTCGAGAGAGAAAGGCTAGGGCCCCATCTGCAGTGGGGCTGCAAAGGACATGCGAATGGATGTGCGGGGCTGCACCTACATTTCTCGCAGCACCACTTTTGTCTGGAGTGCAGGAAGGGGGCAGGTGGGCTCTGCTCCAGGCCCTGCCAGAAACTGGGGTTAGGGTTAGGGTTAGGGTTAGGGTTAGGGTTAGGCGAGAGAGAAAGGCTAGGGCCCCATCTGCAGTGGGGCTGCAAAGGACATGCGAATGGATGTGCGGGGCTGCACCTACATTTCTCGCAGCACCAGTTTTGTCTGGAGTGCAGGAAGGGGGCAGGTGGGCTCTTCTCCAGGCCCTGCCAGAAACTGGGGTTAGGGTTCGGGTTCGGGTTAGGGTTAGGGTTATGCGAGAGAGAAAGCCTAGGGCCCCATCTGCAGTGGGGCTGCAAAGGACATGCGAATGGATGTGCGGGGCTGCACCTACATTTCTCGCAGCACCACTTTTGTCTGGAGTGCAGGAAGGGGGCAGGTGGGCTCTGCTCCAGGCCCTGCCAGAAACTGGGGTTAGAGTTAGGGTTAGGGTTAGGGTTAGGGTTAGGCGAGAGAGAAAGGCTAGGGCCCCATCTGCAGTGGGGCTGCAAAGGACATGCGAATGGATGTGCGGGGCTGCACCTACATTTCTCGCAGCACCATTTTTTTGTCTGGAGAGCAGGAAGGGGGCAGGTGGGCTCTGCTCCAGGCCCTGCCAGAAACTGGGGTTAGGGTTAGGGTTAGGGTTCGGGTTAGGAGAGAGAGAAAGCCTAGGGCCCCATCTGCAGTGGGGCTGCAAAGGACATGCGAATGGATGTGCGGGGCTGCACCTACATTTCTCGCAGCACCAGTTTTGTCTGGAGTGCAGGAAGGGGGCAGGTGGGCTCTGCTCCAGGCCCTGCCAGAAACTGGGGTTAGGGTTAGGGTTAGGGTTCGGGTTAAGGTTAGGAGAGAGAGAAAGGCTAGGGCCCCATCTGCAGTGGGGCTGCAAAGGACATGCGAATGGATGTGCGGGGCTGCACCTACATTTCTCGCAGCACCAGTTTTGTCTGGAGTGCAGGAAGCGGGCAGGTGGGCTCTGCTCCAGGCCCTGCCAGAAACTGCAGTTAGGGTTAGGGTTAGGGTTCGGGTTACGGTTAGGGTTAGGGTTATGCGAGAGAGAAAGGCTAGGGCCCCATCTGCAGTGGGGCTGCAAAGGACATGCGAATGGATGTGCGGGGCTGCACCTACATTTCTCGCAGCACCACTTTTGTCTGGAGTGCAGGAAGGGGGCAGGTGGGCTCTGCTCCAGGCCCTGCCAGAAACTGGGGTTAGGGTTCGGGTTAGGGTTAGGGTTAGGGTTAGGGTTAGGGTTAGGCGAGAGAGAAAGGCTAGGGCCCCATCTGCAGTGGGGCTGCAAAGGACATGCGAATGGATGTGCGGGGCTGCACCTACATTTCTCGCAGCACCAGTTTTGTCTGGAGTGCAGGAAGGGGGCAGGTGGGCTCTGCTCCAGGCCCTGCCAGAAACTGGGGTTTGGGTTAGGGTTGGGGTTAGGGTTAGGGTTAGGGTTAGTCGAGAGAGAAAGGCTAGGGCCCCATCTGCAGTGGGGCTGCAAAGGACATGCGAATGGATGTGCGGGGCTGCACCTACATTTCTCGCAGCACCACTTTTGTCTGGAGTGCAGGAAGGGGGCAGGTGGGCTCTGCTCCAGGCCCTGCCAGAAACTGGGGTTAGGGTTAGGGTTAGGGTTAGGGTTAGGGTTAGGCGAGAGAGAAAGGCTAGGGCCCCATCTGCAGTGGGGCTGCAAAGGACATGCGAATGGATGTGCGGGGCTGCACCTACATTTCTCGCAGCACCAGTTTTGTCTGGAGTGCAGGAAGGGGGCAGGTGGGCTCTTCTCCAGGCCCTGCCAGAAACTGGGGTTAGGGTTCGGGTTCGGGTTAGGGTTAGGGTTATGCGAGAGAGAAAGCCTAGGGCCCCATCTGCAGTGGGGCTGCAAAGGACATGCGAATGGATGTGCGGGGCTGCACCTACATTTCTCGCAGCACCACTTTTGTCTGGAGTGCAGGAAGGGGGCAGGTGGGCTCTGCTCCAGGCCCTGCCAGAAACTGGGGTTAGAGTTAGGGTTAGGGTTAGGGTTAGGGTTAGGCGAGAGAGAAAGGCTAGGGCCCCATCTGCAGTGGGGCTGCAAAGGACATGCGAATGGATGTGCGGGGCTGCACCTACATTTCTCGCAGCACCATTTTTTTGTCTGGAGAGCAGGAAGGGGGCAGGTGGGCTCTGCTCCAGGCCCTGCCAGAAACTGGGGTTAGGGTTAGGGTTAGGGTTCGGGTTAGGAGAGAGAGAAAGCCTAGGGCCCCATCTGCAGTGGGGCTGCAAAGGACATGCGAATGGATGTGCGGGGCTGCACCTACATTTCTCGCAGCACCAGTTTTGTCTGGAGTGCAGGAAGGGGGCAGGTGGGCTCTGCTCCAGGCCCTGCCAGAAACTGGGGTTAGGGTTAGGGTTAGGGTTCGGGTTAAGGTTAGGAGAGAGAGAAAGGCTAGGGCCCCATCTGCAGTGGGGCTGCAAAGGACATGCGAATGGATGTGCGGGGCTGCACCTACATTTCTCGCAGCACCAGTTTTGTCTGGAGTGCAGGAAGCGGGCAGGTGGGCTCTGCTCCAGGCCCTGCCAGAAACTGCAGTTAGGGTTAGGGTTAGGGTTAGGGTTCGGGTTAGGAGAGAGAAAAAGCCTAGGGCCCCATCTGCAGTGGGGCTGCAAAGGACATGCGAATGGATGTGCGGGGCTGCACCTACATTTCTCGCAGCACCAGTTTTGTCTGGAGTGCAGGAAGGGGGCAGGTGGGCTCTGCTCCAGGCCCTGCCAGAAACTGGGGTTAGGGTTCGGGTTCGGGTTAGGGTTAGGGTTAGGGTTAGGCCGATGTAGAAAGCCTAGATCCCCATCTGCAGTGGGGCTGCAAAGGACATGCGAAAGGATGTGCGGGGCTGCACCTACATTTCTCGCAGCACCAGTTTTGTCTGGAGTGCAGGAAGGGGGCAGGTGGGCTCTGCTCCAGGCCCTGCCAGAAACTGCAGTTAGGGTTAGGGTTAGGGTTAGGGTTCGGGTTAGGAGAGAGAAAAAGCCTAGGGCCCCATCTGCAGTGGGGCTGCAAAGGACATGCGAATGGATGTGCGGGGCTGCACCTACATTTCTCGCAGCACCAGTTTTGTCTGGAGTGCAGGAAGGGGGCAGGTGGGCTCTGCTCCAGGCCCTGCCAGAAACTGGGGTTAGGGTTAGGGTTAGGGTTAGGGTTCGGGTTAGGAGAGAGAGAAAGGCTAGGGCCCCATCTGCAGTGGGGCTGCAAAGGACATGCGAATGGATGTGCGGGGCTGCACCTACATTTCTCGCAGCACCAGTTTTGTCTGGAGTGCAGGAAGGGGGCAGGCGGGCTCTGCTCCAGGCCCTGCCAGAAACTGCATTTAGGGTTCGGGTTCGGGTTAGGGTTAGGGTTCGGGTTAGGAGAGAGAGAAAGGCTAGGGCCCCATCTGCAGTGGGGCTGCAAGGACATGCGAATGGATGTGCGGGGCTGCACCTACATTTCTCGCAGCACCACTTTTGTCTGGAGTGCAGGAAGGGGGCAGGTGGGCTCTGCTCCAGGCCCTGCCAGAAACTGGGGTTCGGGTTCGGGTTAGGGTTAGGGTTAGGGTTCGGGTTAGGAGAGAGAGAAAGGCTAGGGCCCCATCTGCAGTGGGGCTGCAAAGGACATGCGAATGGATGTTTGGGGCTGCACCTACATTTCTCGCAGCACCAGTTTTGTCTGGAGTGCAGGAAGGGGGCAGGAGGGCTCTGCTCCAGGCCCTGCCAGAAACTGCAGTTCGAGTTAGGGTTAGGGTTCGGGTTAGGGTTAGGGTTAGGGTTATGCGAGAGAGAAAGGCTAGGGCCCCATCTGCAGTGGGGCTGCAAAGGACATGCGAATGGATGTGCGGGGCTGCACCTACATTTCTCGCAGCACCACTTTTGTCTGGAGTGCAGGAAGGGGGCAGGTGGGCTCTGCTCCAGGCCCTGCCAGAAACTGGGGTTAGGGTTCGGGTTAGGGTTCGGGTTAGGGTTAGGGTTCGGGTTAGGCGAGAGAGAAAGGCTAGGGCCCCATCTGCAGTGGGGCTGCAAAGGACATGCGAATGGATGTGCGGGGCTGCACCTACATTTCTCGCAGCACCAGTTTTGTCTGGAGTGCAGGAAGGGGGCAGGTGGGCTCTGCTGCAGGCCCTGCCAGAAACTGGGGTTCGGGTTCGGGTTAGGGTTAGGGTTCGGGTTAGGCGAGAGAGAAAGGCTAGGGCCCCATCTGCAGTGGGGCTGCAAAGGACATGCGAATGGATGTGCGGGGCTGCACCTACATTTCTCGCAGCACCACTTTTGTCTGGAGTGCAGGAAGGGGGCAGGTGGGCTCTGCTCAGGCCCTGCCAGAAACTGCAGTTAGGGTTAGGGTTAGGGTTAGGGTTAGGGTTAGGAGAGAGAGAAAGGCTAGGGCCCCATCTGCAGTGGGGCTGCAAAGGACATGCGAATGGATGTGCGGGGCTGCACCTACATTTCTCGCAGCACCAGTTTTGTCTGGAGTGCAGGAAGGGGGCAGGTGGGCTCTGCTCCAGGCCCTGCCAGAAACTGGGGTTAGGGTTAGGGTTGGGGTTAGGGTTAGGGTTCGGGTTAGGAGAGAGAGAAAGGCTAGGGCCCCATCTGCAGTGGGGCTGCAAAGGACATGCGAATGGATGTGCGGGGCTGCACCTACATTTCTCGCAGCACCAGTTTTGTCTGGAGTGCAGGAAGGGGGCAGGTGGGCTCTGCTCCAGGCCCTGCCAGAAACTGGGGTTAGGGTTAGGGTTAGGGTTAGGGTTCGGGTTAGGCGAGAGAGAAAGCCTAGGGCCCCATCTGCAGTGGGGCTGCAAAGGACATGCGAATGGATGTGCGGGGCTGCACCTACATTTCTCGCAGCACCACTTTTGTCTGGAGTGCAGGAAGGGGGCAGGTGGGCTCTGCTCCAGGCCCTGCCAGAAACTGGGGTTCGGGTTCGGGTTAGGGTTAGGGTTCGGGTTAGGTGAGAGAGAAAGGCTAGGGCCCCATCTGCAGTGGGGCTGCAAAGGACATGCGAATGGATGTGCGGGGCTGCACCTACATTTCTCGCAGCACCAGTTTTGTCTGGAGTGCAGGAAGGGGGCAGGTGGGCTCTGCTCCAGGCCCTGCCAGAAACTGGGGTTAGGGTTCGGGTTAGGGTTAGGGTTAGGGTTAGGGTTCGGGTTAGGCGAGAGAGAAAGGCTAGGGCCCCATCTACGGTGGGGCTGCAAAGGACATGCGAATGGATGTGCGGGGCTGCACCTACATTTCTCGCAGCACCACTTTTGTCTGGAGTGCAGGAAGGGGGCAGGTGGGCTCTGCTCCAGGCCCTGCCAGAAACTGGGGTTAGGGTTCGGGTTCGGGTTAGGGTTAGGGTTAGGAGAGAGAGAAAGACTAGGGCCCCATCTGCAGTGGGGCTGCAAAGGACATGCGAATGGATGTGCGGGGCTGCACCTACATTTCTCGCAGCACCAGTTTTGTCTGGAGTGCAGGAAGGGGGCAGGTGGGCTCTGCTCCAGGCCCTGCCAGAAACTGCATTTAGGGTTCGGGTTAGGGTTCGTGTTAGGGTTAGGGTTAGGGTTAGGCGAGAGAGAAAGCCTAGGGCCCCATCTACGGTGGGGCTGCAAAGGACATGCGAATGGATGTGCGGGGCTGCACCTACATTTCTCGCAGCACCAGTTTTGTCTGGAGTGCAGGAAGGGGGCAGGTGGGCTCTGCTCCAGGCCCTGCCAGAAACTGGGGTTAGAGTTAGGGTTAGGGTTAGGGTTAGGGTTAGGCGAGAGAGAAAGGCTAGGGCCCCATCTGCAGTGGGGCTGCAAAGGACATGCGAATGGATGTGCGGGGCTGCACCTACATTTCTCGCAGCACCATTTTTTTGTCTGGAGAGCAGGAAGGGGGCAGGTGGGCTCTGCTCCAGGCCCTGCCAGAAACTGGGGTTAGGGTTAGGGTTAGGGTTAGGGTTAGGAGAGAGAGAAAGCCTAGGGCCCCATCTGCAGTGGGGCTGCAAAGGACATGCGAATGGATGTGCGGGGCTGCACCTACATTTCTCGCAGCACCACTTTTGTCTGGAGTGCAGGAAGGGGGCAGGTGGGCTCTGCTCCAGGCCCTGCCAGAAACTAGGGTTAGGGTTCGGGTTAGGGTTAGGGTTCGGGTTAGGAGAGAGAGAAAGTCTAGGGACCCATCTGCAGTGGGGCTGCAAAGGACATGCGAATGGATGTGCGGGGCTGCACCTACATTTCTCGCAGCACCAGTTTTGTCTGGAGTGCAGGAAGGGGGCAGGTGGGCTCTGCTCCAGGCCCTGCCAGAAACTGGGGTTAGGGTTAGCGTTAGGGGTAGGGTTAGGGTTCGGGTTAGGAGAGAGAGAAAGCCTAGGGCCCCATCTGCAGTGGGGCTGCAAAGGACATGCGAATGGATGTGCGGGGCTGCACCTACATTTCTCGCAGCACCACTTTTGTCTGGAGTGCAGGAAGGGGTCAGGTGGGCTCTGCTCCAGGCCCTGCCAGAAACTGGGGTTAGGGTTCGGGTTAGGGTTAGGGTTAGGGTTAGGAGAGAGAGAAAGCCTAGGGCCCCATCTACGGTGGGGCTGCAAAGGACATGCGAATGGATGTGCGGGGCTGCACCTACATTTCTCGCAGCACCAGTTTTGTCTGGAGTGCAGGAAGGGGGCAGGAGGGCTCTGCTCCAGGCCCTGCCAGAAACTGGGGTTAGGGTTCGGGTTAGGGTTAGGGTTAGGGTTAGGGTTAGGCCGATGTAGAAAGCCTAGATCCCCATCTGCAGTTGGGCTGCAAAGGACATGCGAATGGATGTGCGGGGCTGCACCTACATTTCTCGCAGCACCAGTTTTGTCTGGAGTGCAGGAAGGGGGCAGGTGGGCTCTGCTCCAGGCCCTGCCAGAAACTGGGGTTAGGGTTCGGGTTAGGGTTAGGGTTCGGGTTAGGAGAGAGAGAAAGGCTAGGGCCCCATCTGCAGTGGGGCTGCAAGGACATGCGAATGGATGTTTGGGGCTGCACCTACATTTCTCGCAGCACCAGTTTTGTCTGGAGTGCAGGAAGGGGGCAGGTGGGCTCTGCTCCAGGCCCTGCCAGAAACTGCAGTTCGAGTTAGGGTTAGGGTTCGGGTTCGGGTTAGGCGAGAGAGAAAGGCTAGGGCCCCATCTGCAGTGGGGCTGCAAGGACATGCGAATGGATGTTTGGGGCTGCACCTACATTTCTCGCAGCACCAGTTTTGTCTGGAGTGCAGGAAGGGGGCAGGTGGGCTCTGCTCCAGGCCCTGCCAGAAACTGGGGTTCGGGTTCGGGTTAGGGTTAGGGTTCGGGTTAGGAGAGAGAGAAAGCCTAGGGCCCCATCTGCAGTGGGGCTGCAAAGGACATGCGAATGGATGTGCGGGGCTGCACCTACATTTCTCGCAGCACCACTTTTGTCTGGAGTGCAGGAAGGGGGCAGGTGGGCTCTGCTCCAGGCCCTGCCAGAAACTGCAGTTCGATTTAGGGTTAGGGTTCGGGTTCGGGTTAGGCGAGAGAGAAAGGCTAGGGCCCCATCTGCAGTGGGGCTGCAAAGGACATGCGAATGGATGTGCGGGGCTGCACCTACATTTCTCGCAGCACCAGTTTTGTCTGGAGTGCAGGAAGGGGGCAGGTGGGCTCTGCTCCAGGCCCTGCCAGAAACTGGGGTTAGGGTTAGGGTTGGGGTTAGGGTTAGGGTTCGGGTTAGGAGAGAGAGAAAGGCTAGGGCCCCATCTGCAGTGGGGCTGCAAAGGACATGCGAATGGATGTGCGGGGCTGCACCTACATTTCTCGCAGCACCACTTTTGTCTGGAGTGCAGGAAGGGGGCAGGTGGGCTCTGCTCCAGGCCCTGCCAGAAACTGGGGTTAGGGTTCGGGTTCGGGTTCGGGTTCGGGTTAGGAGAGAGAGAAAGCCTAGGGCCCCATCTGCAGTGGGGCTGCAAAGGACATGCGAATGGATGTGCGGGGCTGCACCTACATTTCTCGCAGCACCAGTTTTGTCTGGAGTGCAGGAAGGGGGCAGGAGGGCTCTGCTCCAGGCCCTGCCAGAAACTGCAGTTCGAGTTAGGGTTAGGGTTCGGGTTAGGGTTAGGGTTAGGGTTATGCGAGAGAGAAAGGCTAGGGCCCCATCTGCAGTGGGGCTGCAAAGGACATGCGAATGGATGTGCGGGGCTGCACCTACATTTCTCGCAGCACCAGTTTTGTCTGGAGTGCAGGAAGGGGGCAGGTGGGCTCTGCTCCAGGCCCTGCAAGAAACTGGGGTTAGGGTTCGGGTTAGGGTTCGGGTTAGGGTTAGGGTTAGGGTTAGGCGAGAGAGAAAGGCTAGGGCCCCATCTGCAGTGGGGCTGCAAAGGACATGCGAATGGATGTGCGGGGCTGCACCTACATTTCTCGCAGCACCAGTTTTGTCTGGAGTGCAGGAAGGGGGCAGGTGGGCTCTGCTCCAGGCCCTGCCAGAAACTGGGGTTAGGGTTAGGGTTGGGGTTAGGGTTAGGGTTAGGGTTAGTCGAGAGAGAAAGGCTAGGGCCCCATCTGCAGTGGGGCTGCAAAGGACATGCGAATGGATGTGCGGGGCTGCACCTACATTTCTCGCAGCACCACTTTTGTCTGGAGTGCAGGAAGGGGGCAGGTGGGCTCTGCTCCAGGCCCTGCCAGAAACTGCAGTTAGGGTTAGGGTTAGGGTTAGGGTTAGGGTTAGGAGAGAGAGAAAGGCTAGGGCCCCATCTGCAGTGGGGCTGCAAAGGACATGCGAATGGATGTGCGGGGCTGCACCTACATTTCTCGCAGCACCACTTTTGTCTGGAGTGCAGGAAGGGGGCAGGTGGGCTCTGCTCCAGGCCCTGCCAGAAACTGCATTTAGGGTTAGGGTTAGGGTTAGGGTTAGGGTTAGGCGAGAGAGAAAGACTAGGGCCCCATCTGCAGTGGGGCTGCAAAGGACATGCGAATGGATGTGCGGGGCTGCACCTACATTTCTCGCAGCACCACTTTTGTCTGGAGTGCAGGAAGGGGGCAGGTGGGCTCTGCTCCAGGCCCTGCCAGAAACTGGGGTTAGGGTTCGGGTTAGGGTTAGGGTTAGGGTTAGGGTTAGGAAAGAGAGAAAGCCTAGGGCCCCATCTGCAGTGGGGCTGCAAAGGACATGCGAATGGATGTGCGGGGCTGCACCTACATTTCTCGCAGCACCACTTTTGTCTGGAGTGCAGGAAGGGGGCAGGTGGGCTCTGCTCCAGGCCCTGCCAGAAACTGGGGTTCGGGTTAGGGTTAGGGTTAGGGTTAGGCGAGAGAGAAAGGCTAGGGCCCCATCTGCAGTGGGGCTGCAAAGGACATGCGAATGGATGTGCGGGGCTGCACCTACATTTCTCGCAGCACCACTTTTGTCTGGAGTGCAGGAAGGGGGCAGATGGGCTCTGCTCCAGGCCCTGCCAGAAACTGGGGTTAGGGTTAGGGTTCGGGTTAGGGTTAGGTTTAGGGTTCGGGTTAGGGTTAGGGTTAGGGTTAGGAGAGAGAGAAAGCCTAGGGCCCCATCTGCAGTGGGGCTGCAAAGGACATGCGAATGGATGTGCGGGGCTGCACCTACATTTCTCGCAGCACCAGTTTTGTCTGGAGTGCAGGAAGGGGGCAGGTGGGCTCTGCTCCAGGCCCTGCCAGAAACTGGGGTTAGGGTTAGGGTTAGGGTTAGGGTTAGGGTTAGGGTTAGGCAAGAGAGAAAGCCTAGGGCCCCATCTACGGTGGGGCTGCAAAGGACATGCGAATGGATGTGCGGGGCTGCACCTACATTTCTCGCAGCACCACTTTTGTCTGGAGTGCAGGAAGGGGGCAGGTGGGCTCTGCTCCAGGCCCTGCCAGAAACTGGGGTTAGGGTTAGGGTTCGGGTTAGGAGAGAGAGAAAGCCTAGGGCCCCATCTGCAGTGGGGCTGCAAAGGACATGCGAATGGATGTGCGGGGCTGCACCTACATTTCTCGCAGCACCACTTTTGTCTGGAGTGCAGGAAGGGGGCAGGTGGGCTCTGCTCCAGGCCCTGCCAGAAACTGCAGTTCGATTTAGGGTTAGGGTTCGGGTTCGGGTTAGGCGAGAGAGAAAGGCTAGGGCCCCATCTGCAGTGGGGCTGCAAAGGACATGCGAATGGATGTGCGGGGCTGCACCTACATTTCTCGCAGCACCAGTTTTGTCTGGAGTGCAGGAAGGGGGCAGGTGGGCTCTGCTCCAGGCCCTGCCAGAAACTGGGGTTAGGGTTAGGGTTGGGGTTAGGGTTAGGGTTCGGGTTAGGAGAGAGAGAAAGGCTAGGGCCCCATCTGCAGTGGGGCTGCAAAGGACATGCGAATGGATGTGCGGGGCTGCACCTACATTTCTCGCAGCACCACTTTTGTCTGGAGTGCAGGAAGGGGGCAGGTGGGCTCTGCTCCAGGCCCTGCCAGAAACTGGGGTTAGGGTTCGGGTTCGGGTTCGGGTTCGGGTTAGGAGAGAGAGAAAGCCTAGGGCCCCATCTGCAGTGGGGCTGCAAAGGACATGCGAATGGATGTGCGGGGCTGCACCTACATTTCTCGCAGCACCAGTTTTGTCTGGAGTGCAGGAAGGGGGCAGGAGGGCTCTGCTCCAGGCCCTGCCAGAAACTGCAGTTCGAGTTAGGGTTAGGGTTCGGGTTACGGTTAGGGTTAGGGTTATGCGAGAGAGAAAGGCTAGGGCCCCATCTGCAGTGGGGCTGCAAAGGACATGCGAATGGATGTGCGGGGCTGCACCTACATTTCTCGCAGCACCAGTTTTGTCTGGAGTGCAGGAAGGGGGCAGGTGGGCTCTGCTCCAGGCCCTGCAAGAAACTGGGGTTAGGGTTCGGGTTAGGGTTCGGGTTAGGGTTAGGGTTAGGGTTAGGCGAGAGAGAAAGGCTAGGGCCCCATCTGCAGTGGGGCTGCAAAGGACATGCGAATGGATGTGCGGGGCTGCACCTACATTTCTCGCAGCACCAGTTTTGTCTGGAGTGCAGGAAGGGGGCAGGTGGGCTCTGCTCCAGGCCCTGCCAGAAACTGGGGTTAGGGTTAGGGTTGGGGTTAGGGTTAGGGTTAGGGTTAGTCGAGAGAGAAAGGCTAGGGCCCCATCTGCAGTGGGGCTGCAAAGGACATGCGAATGGATGTGCGGGGCTGCACCTACATTTCTCGCAGCACCACTTTTGTCTGGAGTGCAGGAAGGGGGCAGGTGGGCTCTGCTCCAGGCCCTGCCAGAAACTGCAGTTAGGGTTAGGGTTAGGGTTAGGGTTAGGGTTAGGAGAGAGAGAAAGGCTAGGGCCCCATCTGCAGTGGGGCTGCAAAGGACATGCGAATGGATGTGCGGGGCTGCACCTACATTTCTCGCAGCACCACTTTTGTCTGGAGTGCAGGAAGGGGGCAGGTGGGCTCTGCTCCAGGCCCTGCCAGAAACTGCATTTAGGGTTAGGGTTAGGGTTAGGGTTAGGGTTAGGCGAGAGAGAAAGACTAGGGCCCCATCTGCAGTGGGGCTGCAAAGGACATGCGAATGGATGTGCGGGGCTGCACCTACATTTCTCGCAGCACCACTTTTGTCTGGAGTGCAGGAAGGGGGCAGGTGGGCTCTGCTCCAGGCCCTGCCAGAAACTGGGGTTAGGGTTCGGGTTAGGGTTCGTGTTAGGGTTAGGGTTCGGGTTAGGCGAGAGAGAAAGGCTAGGGCCCCATCTACGGTGGGGCTGCAAAGGACATGCGAATGGATGTGCGGGGCTGCACCTACATTTCTCGCAGCACCAGTTTTGTCTGGAGTGCAGGAAGGGGGCAGGTGGGCTCTGCTCCAGGCCCTGCCAGAAACTGGGGTTAGGGTTAGGGTTAGGGTTAGGGTTAGGGTTAGGGTTAGGAAAGAGAGAAAGCCTAGGGCCCCATCTGCAGTGGGGCTGCAAAGGACATGCGAATGGATGTGCGGGGCTGCACCTACATTTCTCGCAGCACCACTTTTGTCTGGAGTGCAGGAAGGGGGCAGGTGGGCTCTGCTCCAGGCCCTGCCAGAAACTGGGGTTCGGGTTAGGGTTAGGGTTAGGGTTAGGCGAGAGAGAAAGGCTAGGGCCCCATCTGCAGTGGGGCTGCAAAGGACATGCGAATGGATGTGCGGGGCTGCACCTACATTTCTCGCAGCACCACTTTTGTCTGGAGTGCAGGAAGGGGGCAGATGGGCTCTGCTCCAGGCCCTGCCAGAAACTGGGGTTAGGGTTAGGGTTCGGGTTAGGGTTAGGTTTAGGGTTCGGGTTAGGGTTAGGGTTAGGGTTAGGAGAGAGAGAAAGCCTAGGGCCCCATCTGCAGTGGGGCTGCAAAGGACATGCGAATGGATGTGCGGGGCTGCACCTACATTTCTCGCAGCACCAGTTTTGTCTGGAGTGCAGGAAGGGGGCAGGTGGGCTCTGCTCCAGGCCCTGCCAGAAACTGGGGTTAGGGTTAGGGTTAGGGTTAGGGTTAGGGTTAGGGTTAGGGTTAGGCAAGAGAGAAAGCCTAGGGCCCCATCTACGGTGGGGCTGCAAAGGACATGCGAATGGATGTGCGGGGCTGCACCTACATTTCTCGCAGCACCACTTTTGTCTGGAGTGCAGGAAGGGGGCAGGTGGGCTCTGCTCCAGGCCCTGCCAGAAACTGGGGTTAGGGTTAGGGTTAGGGTTAGGAGAGAGAGAAAGCCTAGGGCCCCATCTGCAGTGGGGCTGCAAAGGACATGCGAATGGATGTGCGGGGCTGCACCTACATTTCTCGCAGCACCACTTTTGTCTGGAGTGCAGGAATGGGGCATGTGGGCTCTGCTCCAGGCCCTGCCAGAAACTGGGGTTAGGGTTAGGGTTCGGGTTAGGGTTAGGTTTAGGGTTCGGGTTAGGGTTAGGGTTAGGGTTAGGGTTAGGAGAGAGAGAAAGCCTAGGGCCCCATCTGCAGTGGGGCTGAAAAGGACATGCGAATGGATGTGCGGGGCTGCACCTACATTTCTCGCAGCACCACTTTTGTCTGGAGTGCAGGAAGGGGGCAGGTGGGCTCTGCTCCAGGCCCTGCCGGAAACTGGGGTTAGGGTTAGGGTTAGGGTTAGGGTTAGGGTTCGGGTTAGGGTTAGGGTTCGGGTTAGGAGAGAGAGAAAGCTTAGGGCCCCATCTGCAGTGGGGCTGCAAAGGACATGCGAATGGATGTGCGGGGCTGCACCTACATTTCTCGCAGCACCATTTTTTTGTCTGGAGTGCAGGAAGGGGGCAGGTGGGCTCTGCTCCAGGCCCTGCCAGAAACAGGGGTTCGGGTTAGGGTTAGGGTTCGGGTTAGGGTTCGGGTTAGGAGAGAGAGAAAGCCTAGGGCCCCATCTGCAGTGGGGCTGCAAAGGACATGCGAATGGATGTGCGGGGCTGCACCTACATTTCTCGCAGCACCAGTTTTGTCTGGAGCGCAGGAAGCAGGCAGGTGGGCTCTGCTCCAGGCCCTGCCAGAAACTAGGGTTAGGGTTCGGGTTAGGGTTAGGGTTAGGGTTAGGAGAGAGAGAAAGTCTAGGGCCCCATCTGCAGTGGGGCTGCAAAGGACATGCGAATGGATGTGCGGGGCTGCACCTACATTTCTCGCAGCACCAGTTTTGTCTGGAGTGCAGGAAGGGGGCAGGTGGGCTCTGCTCCAGGCCCTGCCAGAAACTGGGGTTAGGGTTAGGGTTAGGGTTAGGGTTAGGGTTAGGGTTAGGGTTAGGGTTAGGGTTAGGCGAGAGAGAAAGCCTAGGGCCCCATCTACGGTGGGGCTGCAAAGGACATGCGAATGGATGTGCGGGGCTGCACCTACATTTCTCGCAGCACCAGTTTTGTCTGGAGTGCAGGAAGGGGGCAGGTGGGCTCTGCTCCAGGCCCTGCCAGAAACTGGGGTTAGGGTTAGGGTTAGGGTTAGGCGAGAGAGAAAGGCTAGGGCCCCATCTGCAGTGGGGCTGCAAAGGACATGCGAATGGATGTGCGGGGCTGCACCTACATTTCTCGCAGCACCACTTTTGTCTGGAGTGCAGGAAGGGGGCAGGTGGGCTCTGCTCCAGGCCCTGCCAGAAACTGGGGTTAGGGTTAGGGTTAGGGTTAGGGTTAGGGTTAGGCGAGAGAGAAAGGCTAGGGCCCCATCTGCAGTGGGGCTGCAAAGGACATGCGAAAGGATGTGCGGGGCTGCACCTACATTTCTCGCAGCACCAGTTTTGTCTGGAGTGCAGGAAGGCGGCAGGTGGGCTCTGCTCCAGGCCCTGCCGGAAACTGGGGTTCGGGTTAGGGTTAGGGTTAGGGTTAGGGTTAGGGTTAGGGTTCGGGTTAGGAGAGAGAGAAAGGCTAGGGCCCCATCTGCAGTGGGGCTGCAAAGGACATGCGAATGGATGTGCGGGGCTGCACCTACATTTCTCGCAGCACCAGTTTTGTCTGGAGTGCAGGAAGGGGGCAGGTGGGCTCTGCTCCAGGCCCTGCCAGAAACTGGGGTTAGGGTTAGGGTTAGGGTTCGGGTTAGGCGAGAGAGAAAGGCTAGGGCCCCATCTGCAGTGGGGCTGCAAAGGACATGCGAATGGATGTGCGGGGCTGCACCTACATTTCTCGCAGCACCACTTTTGTCTGGAGTGCAGGAAGGGGGCAGGTGGGCTCTGCTCCAGGCCCTGCCAGAAACTGGGGTTCGGGTTAGGGTTAGGGTTCGGGTTAGGAGAGAGAGAAAGGCTAGGGCCCCATCTGCAGTGGGGCTGCAAAGGACATGCGAATGGATGTGCGGGGCTGCACCTACATTTCTTGCAGCACCAGTTTTGTCTGGAGTGCAGGAAGGGGGCAGGTGGGATCTGCTCCAGGCCCTGCCAGAAACTGGGGTTCGGGTTAGGGTTAGGGTTAGGGTTCGTGTTAGGGTTAGGGTAAAGCTGCCTTGCCCATCTCTGGCACCCATCCTGCCTCCACGCCCACGGGCGCTCCATCTAGGCCTAGGGGAGGAGGGATGTAAATGAGGATTATGGCAACAAAATGTGCACTTGAGAGAGCATGAGCCTCTTACCTTTGTTTCTACATGGTGGCAAGGCCCCCCACCGAACTACGCTCCCTTGGAGAAAGTGCTCTTAGCTCCCTAGCGAGGGCTGCAAACTGCCGAGCCCTTAAGTCAAGAGAGGAAGTCCGATTGTCTGTGCGGATTCCTACTTGAAAACTACTTGTAAGAGGTCAACCCGAGCTGCTTGGGGTAACAAAACAGACAGCTGTGCCAAAAGGGGCTTCTACATCCCCTCCCAGTGTACGTAGACCTGAAGAACTGCTGTACCTGAGCCCACCACCTGCCTATTCTTGGACTCCAGAAAACAGTTGTGCTGGGAGCAACGTAGGTGCAGCCCCGCACAGCCATTCGCATGTCCTTTGCAGTCCTCCTGCTCATGGAGCTCTAGGCTTTCACTTTCCCCTAACGCTAACCCTAACCCTAAACTTAAACCTCGCCACAACTTCAGGCAGGGCCTGGAGCAGAGCCCACCTGCCCCCTTCCTGCACTCCAGAAAACAGTTGTGCTGCGAGAAATGTAGGTGCAGCCCCGCACATCCATTCGCATGTCCTTTGCAGCCCCACTGCTCATGGAGTTCTAGGCTTTCTCTCTCTCCTAGTCCTAACCCTAGCGATATCTCTAACCCGAACCCTAGCCTTGGCACTAATATCCGGCAGGGCCTGGAGCTGAGGCCACCTGCCCCCTTCCAGTTCCCCAAGGACAAAGTGGTCCTAGGAGCAGGGTTTGTGCCATCCTACACTTCCTTCAGCATAGTCTTTCCATGCCCACTCCATGGAGGACTCCAGGCTTTCTCTCTCTCCTAACCCTAACCCGAACCCGAACCCTAACCCGAACCCTCGGCCCTATCTCCGGCAGGCCCTGGAGCTGAGGAAGAACGCCAGACACCAGGACAGGCTAGGGGCTGACAGGCTGGAGAGCCGCTTGGCAGTTAAGACCCTGCAGGTGCTGGTTGACAACCAGTTGACCAGGAGCCATCAGTGTGCTCTTGCACGCATGGAGTGCTGGCTCCAGCTCTGGGCTGCCCAGCACAAGAGAGACATGGAGCTGCAGGAGCGTGCCCAGTGAAGGGCTCCTGAAGGGCTGAAGGGCCTGGAGCATCTGGGCTGTGAGGAAAGGCGGCGAGAGCAGGGGCTGTTTTGTGGAGAGAAGAGAAGGAGCAAGGGGGGATCTTCTCAGTGCATGTCATTATGTGCCGGGCGGGTGTCAAGAGGACAGAGCGCGACTCTTCTCCCTGGTGCGCAGGGAGGGGAGAAGAGGCAACGGGCACAAACTGAAACTCAGGCACGGAAATTGTGCTGCAGCGGAGGTGCCGCAGGCCAGGAGACTGCCCTGAGCTGCCGGCGCCCCGGGCACACACCCCCGGGCTGCCCCACGGCCCCGCCGGCGTGTCACAATGTGCCGCGGTGGCATCGCCGTGACCCTGGCCACGGCCACCAGCGGGTCCCCATTGTGGCGGCGCGCCGTTGTCGGGCAGCTCGGGCAGAGGCGGCTCTCAGCCCGGCGGCACTGCCTGGCGCAGGGACACGCGTGCAGCTTCGCGCAGGTCTGCCTGGCCACAGCGCCATGGGACAGGCGAACTGCTGCGGCGCCCGGGGCGCTCCCGCTGCCGGCCCGCAGGCACGGCCCGCCACCCGCGGCCACAGGGCTCCCAGCGCCCGCCTGGGGCTCTGGAGCAGGGCGGCCTGCCGGCCCCCGGCGCCGCTCCCCGCCTTCGTGTCGCGCAGGAGCCCCCAGCTCCTCCTCACCCAGCGGGTGCAGGTGACACGGCACCAGCGCACGCAGCACCGCCACCTCCTGCTCTTCCCGCACGCCGTCGCCATCGCCAGCTTCAAGTAAGGACATCCCGCCCGCCCGGCCGCCTCTGCCCCAGCCCACAGCTCTGCCAGGCAGGACGCCTGCGCTTGCCCCCGCCGCGCACCCCCAGGAGCCCGTCCCTGCTCTTCCTCCCGGCAGATGCGGCTCCACCTTCCGGCTGAAGCACCGGGTGCGCCTCAGCGAGCTGTGGGTGCTGTGCCGCCAGGAGGCGGCGGTGGCGGCCGGGCCTGAGGACGACGAGGAGGTCTTTGGCCTCAAGTGCAGCCAGACCCTCATCCTCGTCTGGCCCTCCAGCCTCTGCGTGGTGACTTTTGGGTGAGTGTGGGGGCCCCGCACGAGTCCCCGTCCTGCCCCACGCGGCTCGGCCCCGTCCCGTGCACTCTGCCCACCGGGCGCGGGCAGGAGCTGTCGGGGCGCCGCCTGCGTCCACAGGAGGAGCAGCAGCGCGGGCTGAGGCTGTTTCTCCTTTGTGCCGCAGGTCGCCGGAGGTGAAGCAGCTCTGGCTGGACACCATCCTCAGGTGAGCCCTGCCGCCCGATCCCCGCTGCCGGTGGCGCCCAGCGGGAGGGCGGGGAGTGCTCCCGGTGGAGCTGCCGGCACCAAGAGCCCCCGCTCGGTGGGGGAAAGGTGCAGCCACTGCCGCCTGCAGCTCCTGGCACAGCAGCGGGAGCCGCTTCGCCTCGGGCTTGCAAAGGGGCAGCAAGCGGCGGGAGGTGTCAGGCCAGCTGCTGGCTGGCAGGCCTGGGGCGCCCGAGGCGCTGCTGTGCGCCTGCCTGAGCAGGAGGCCCGTGGAGAGCAGGCGCGCGGGCGGGAGAGAGCGGTGCTGGCAGCCAGCGCGGCTGCAGGCTCTGCAGGGTGCGGGGCCCTTGGCAGCGCTGGGCTGGCGGTCAGGAGGCAGGGCAGCGAGGGCTGGCGCTGAGCGAGCTCTTTGTGCGCCCTTCCCTGTGCGCAGGCAGAGCCAAGGAGCCCCGGGAGCCAGAGTCACCCGCCTGCCCTCCCTGCGGCTCCTCACCAAGGTGGTCGGCTTCTACGGGCCCGTAAGTGTCCGCACGGCCTCCGCTCCGCCCCGAGAGCCCCGCGGCTTTCCACACCCCACCGCGCGACGCCTCTCTCACGGAGCCTCTCTCTTCTCTCGCCCAGGAGGTGTCGCTGACCGCCAAGACCGTGGAGGCGCTGGTTTTGGCAGAGGTGAGCAGGGGCTGCCTGTGCCCGGCCCTTGCCGGCTGTGGCCGGCAGGGATCTCAGCACAGTGGCAGCAGCTGCCCGGGCCGGGCGCAGGCAGGAAAGCCCTGCTGCCGCGCCAGAGCCCGCCACCCCCTGCCTCCCTGCAGCACCTTGCTCGAGGCCCTGGCTGCTGAGCGGCGCCTCCCTACCCTCAACCCCTTGCTTGCAGGCTGACGCCAAGAGAGGCCCCCCGCTGGCAAGCCAGCCCGCGCACCTGTTGGCAGCGGTGCTGAAGGTGAGGTCTGCTGACTTGTAGCTGGGAGAGCACGTGGCAAATCTGCTTGGGCCCATGTCAGTGCCTAGCCTGACCTAGGTGGGACTCCAAGCGAAAGCCCTCCTGCAGCCACACGCAAAGCTTCAGCCTTTCGGCACAGGGACCTTGGCATGGAGTCGCGCAGCCCTCGCGCTGCTCTGTCAGTGGCCAGGAGCACCTGTGAGAGCAGGCAGCTGAAAGCAACCTGCCTCCTAGTGAGGCCAAGGCACACAGACGCTGCCTCGCTGCTCACTGCTAGCGTTGAGAGCCTCACCTGAGTGCCTTGGCCTTGCAGGACTTCCTGAGAAACATCCCCTCCAAACTGCTCGTGGCCGAGCTCTATGACAAGTGGCTGCTAGCGCTGGAGAAGCCCGGGCAGCAGGAGAAAATTGAGGCCCTGCGAGAGTAAGTTTGGCAGCCCGCCCCGCCACCGCTCGGGCGCAAACGAAGGAGGAGCAGCCCCTGCAGCCTGCATTCCTCTTCCTCCTTGCTTGTGTTCCCTCAGGGTGGCTGGCAAACTGCCTCGAGCAAACCTCCTCTTGCTCCAGCGCTTGCTCTCTGTGCTCCACCATATCAGCGACAATGCAGAGAGCAACCGGATGGATGCCAGCAACCTGGCAATCTGCGTGGGGCCAAACATGCTCAGCCCCAACACGGACAACTTGCTCCCGCTGGCCGTGCACAAAGAGAGCATTGACAAGGTGGGTTGAATTCAGCAGCTTGCTCCCCGCTGAGCTGAGCCTAAGGCGGCCTTGGTTGCTTCGGGCCACCTGAGGCTCTGAGCTAGGCAGCTGCAGCTGGCGGGTACAGAAACGTCCGTCAGGAGCACGGAAGGCTGCGCAAGACGTTTGCAGCCCCTCGCACTGAACTCGGTGGCTTTCTGTGTGCAGGTGACACTGCTGGTGGCGTTCCTCATCGACAACTGCGCAGCAGTGTTTGGGGAGGACGTTGCCTTGCCGCTCAGGCCCTCGGCCGACGAGTCACCAGAGCACACAGACAGCTCCACAGGTAGGAGCGTGCACTGCTGATTGTGGCGGGCCAGGGCTGCCGGGTCACGTTCTCTCATTGGCTGGCAGAAGACATCTGTGGAAGGGCAGAGAGGTGCAGAGGCTTCCCGAGGGAATGGCAGTGTTTTTCTCCTGCCACACTGTGCAGCAGTGCAAAAGCACAACAGCCCAAAAACATTCCTTCCAGATGGCAAGCCTCCGTAAACGCGGGTAAACCGCCGCTTGTCACCTAGTGGCTAACCGTGGCCTAGAACTGCCCTCTCGCAGCACATCACTGCCCTTGGTGGTACCTGTGTTTCCTTACCTTCTCCTCATGTCCATAGGAACGAAGGTTGCGCCTTTGCATCTGCCGGGGGGCACGGTGCCACCGGGAAAGTCCCCTTGGATCTTCAGGTGGCCGCCAGAAAGTATCTCACAGGCTCTTTCTCCCCACAGAACGCCCCTGTGCTGCTCCGCAGAACACTTGTGCCTGCGACAGCCCTGAGGCTGGAGCTGCTGGCAGCCCCCCGCCCTCGGACATGGAGCAGCCCAAAGGGGGAAGCGCTTCTGTGAGCAGCAGCTATCCAGCCTGCGCCTCTGCCCCTTCGCTGGTTATTGGGAAGAAGGATAGCAGCAGGATGGAGAGGAGCTTCTCCGAGCCTGACCTGTCCTTCCAGGCCAGCAGCTTGGCAGGCAGCCGAAGGGAGCCGGAGGCAGCCAAAGGGGAGGAGCTTTTTCCCAGGCAGCTGACAAAGCTAAGGCTGGAGAAGAGGGCGCTGGAAAAAAGGCCTTGCCAGCTTGCCTCCACACTTAGCAAATCGCACTCTCTCCCCAAAATATTCTCCAGCCGCTCCCTGGAGAGCCCCTTCTCTCCTCGGATGGCTCGCTCTTCCCCAGCTCTAGCCTAGTTTCACTCCTTCGGCCCCAGAAAAGCTACTCAAAGAAGACCCAGGCTTTTCCCATCAAGCCCGCTGAGAGCACAGCAGGACACCTAGCCGAGAGATCAGATAGTGCTCCAGGGCATTGTCTTTTGCCAGCCGCAGCAAAGCGCTCCAAAAACACCCCACATTTTGGAGACCTGGAAGACGTGAGGTTTCCGAGAGCCAGCTCCTCAAGGAAAGACAATCCGTTCTGCTGCACAGCCGTCCAGGCAAGGAGGCTGGACAAGAACAATCCTGTCAAGAGGTTCCAAGGCTCAGCACCCATTGGAAAGCAGAACGGGAAAACCTGTGCCAGAATCTATATGCGCGGAGGTCCCAAACATTCCAGCGCCTTTGGATGCCGAAGACTTGCAAGGCTGAGAAGGAATGTTGGCGTTCTGGAGGCCTGGAAGACGTGAGGTTTCCGAGAGCCAGCTCCTCAAGGAAAGACAATCCGTTCTGCTGCACCACTGTCCAGGCAAGGAGGCCCGACAAGAACAAGCCATTGCCTGTGGGGTATCGGCAAAGGCCGCATTTCAGGGCAGCGGAAGAAGTGTTTAGAGAGGTGGGTGGAGCAGAGGAATGCGGCAAGAGCACTCTCTTAGGAAGAGCCCACAAAGGACTGCCTCGCCACTCAAGCTCCCTCCGACAGTTCCCCCCAGGAGACCCACAAAGGCAGAGCAGGATGCTTTGCCGCCCTGCCCGTGCACCAGCCGTGCACAGGACGCAGCGGAGACGGCTCCAAGGCATGTGCTCAGGGCCCGAGTTTCTGCCCTCAAGCATGTGGAGGTGGCAACTGCAACCCCCAAGGAAGGCTCCTGCTGGAAGAAACTCTGGTCTTGCCGAAGACTTGCAAGGCTGGGAAGGAATGTTGGCGTTTGGAGGTCACACTTTGCAGGGCTCGGTAGTCTCGGAAGACCTCTGCATGATTTGCTGAAGAGAAACTCAGCGTGGAAGTGGGAACAAAAGCCTCCGGAAGCACAAACTGCTTCAAAAAGGTTTACATTTCTACTTACAAATGGATGGGGCACAGCCACCCTCACGCCCCTTCACGCAACACATAGCCAGAAACGGTTGCTGGGGATTATCAGGGTGCGTGTGCCGATTCTCACTGGAAAACCGCTTGGAACTGGAAAGTGGTTTCCCGTGTGGGGTAGCACAAAAGACTCCTGCGCAGCAATGGGCTTTGTACATCGATTTCCAGGTGGCAAGTGAAGGGACAAAGGAAGGCAACGATTGGAGTGCGTAGAGACCGAGGACCAAGTCAAGAGGTTGCATTCCTGGGCACCGGCTGGGTAGGAAGAGGCGAAACTGTGCCCCAATGTCTATGAGGAGAGATGCCAGACATTCCCGCACCTGCTGATCCAAAAGAATGGCCGGCTTGAGGAGGAACTTTGGGATCTTGGAGATGACCCACTCCACTTGGAGTCAGCCTTCTAGCAAGACCTGGGCATGAGGGGCTGAAGGGAAACTCCGCCTGCAACTGCGCACCCAAACCTCGGGCAGTAATAAAGGCTTTAAAAGAGGAAAAGCTGCCTTGCCCATCTCTGGCACCCATCCTGCCTCCACGCCCACGGGCGCTCCATCTAGGCCTAGGGGAGGAGGGATGTAAATGAGGATTATGGCAACAAGATGTGCACTTGAGAGAGCATGAGCCTCTT
Source organism: Struthio camelus (assembly GCF_040807025.1). Taxonomy (NCBI): domain Eukaryota; kingdom Metazoa; phylum Chordata; class Aves; order Struthioniformes; family Struthionidae; genus Struthio; species Struthio camelus. The sequence goes on from NC_090944.1 coordinate 48,899,588, forward strand.
ACCTTTGTTTCTACATGGTGGCAAGGCCCCCCACCGTACTACGCTCCCTTGGAGAAAGTGCTCTTAGCTCCCTAGCGAGGGCTGCAAACTGCCGAGCCCTTAAGTCAAGAGAGGAAGTCCGATTGTCTGTGCGGATTCCTACTTGAAAACTACTTGTAAGAGGTCAACCCGAGCTGCTTGGGGTAACAAAACAGACAGCTGTGCCAAAAGGGGCTTCTACATCCCCTCCCAGTGTACGTAGACCTGAAGAACTGCTGTACCTGAGCCCACCACCTGCCTATTCTTGGACTCCAGAAAACAGTTGTGCTGGGAGCAACGTAGGTGCAGCCCCGCACAGCCATTCGCATGTCCTTTGCAGTCCTCCTGCTCATGGAGCTCTAGGCTTTCACTTTCCCCTAACGCTAACCCTAACCCTAAACTTAAACCTCGCCACAACTTCAGGCAGGGCCTGGAGCAGAGCCCACCTGCCCCCTTCCTGCACTCCAGAAAACAGTTGTGCTGCGAGAAATGTAGGTGCAGCCCCGCACATCCATTCGCATGTCCTTTGCAGCCCCACTGCTCATGGAGTTCTAGGCTTTCTCTCTCTCCTAGTCCTAACCCTAGCGATATCTCTAACCCGAACCCTAGCCTTGGCACTAATATCCGGCAGGGCCTGGAGCTGAGGCCACCTGCCCCCTTCCAGTTCCCCAAGGACAAAGTGGTCCTAGGAGCAGGGTTTGTGCCATCCTACACTTCCTTCAGCATAGTCTTTCCATGCCCACTCCATGGAGGACTCCAGGCTTTCTCTCTCTCCTAACCCTAACCCGAACCCGAACCCTAACCCTAACCCTCGGCCCTATCTCCGGCAGGCCCTGGAGCTGAGGAAGAACGCCAGACACCAGGACAGGCTAGGGGCTGACAGGCTGGAGAGCCGCTTGGCAGTTAAGACCCTGCAGGTGCTGGTTGACAACCAGTTGACCAGGAGCCATCAGTGTGCTCTTGCACGCGTGGAGTGCTGGCTCCAGCTCTGGGCTGCCCAGCACAAGAGAGACATGGAGCTGCAGGAGCGTGCCCAGTGAAGGGCTCCTGAAGGGCTGAAGGGCCTGGAGCATCTGGGCTGTGAGGAAAGGCGGCGAGAGCAGGGGCTGTTTTGTGGAGAGAAGAGAAGGAGCAAGGGGGGATCTTCTCAGTGCATGTCATTATGTGCCGGGCGGGTGTCAAGAGGACAGAGCGCGACTCTTCTCCCTGGTGCGCAGGGAGGGGAGAAGAGGCAACGGGCACAAACTGAAACTCAGGCACGGAAATTGTGCTGCAGCGGAGGTGCCGCAGGCCAGGAGACTGCCCTGAGCTGCCGGCGCCCCGGGCACACACCCCCGGGCTGCCCCACGGCCCCGCCGGCGTGTCACAATGTGCCGCGGTGGCATCGCCGTGACCCTGGCCACGGCCACCAGCGGGTCCCCATTGTGGCGGCGCGCCGTTGTCGGGCAGCTCGGGCAGAGGCGGCTCTCAGCCCGGCGGCACTGCCTGGCGCAGGGACACGCGTGCAGCTTCGCGCAGGTCTGCCTGGCCACAGCGCCATGGGACAGGCGAACTGCTGCGGCGCCCGGGGCGCTCCCGCTGCCGGCCCGCAGGCACGGCCCGCCACCCGCGGCCACGGGGCTCCCGGCGCCCGCCTGGGGCTCTGGAGCAGGGCGGCCTGCCGGCCCCCGGCGCCGCTCCCCGCCTTCGTGTCGTGCAGGAGCCCCCAGCTCCTCCTCACCCAGCGGGTGCAGGTGACACGGCACCAGCGCACGCAGCACCGCCACCTCCTGCTCTTCCCGCACGCCGTCGCCATCGCCAGCTTCAAGTAAGGACATCCCGCCCGCCCGGCCGCCTCTGCCCCAGCCCACAGCTCTGCCAGGCAGGACGCCTGCGCTTGCCCCCGCCGCGCACCCCCAGGAGCCCGTCCCTGCTCTTCCTCCCGGCAGATGCGGCTCCACCTTCCGGCTGAAGCACCGGGTGCGCCTCAGCGAGCTGTGGGTGCTGTGCCGCCAGGAGGCGGCGGTGGCGGCCGGGCCTGAGGACGACGAGGAGGTCTTTGGCCTCAAGTGCAGCCAGACCCTCATCCTCGTCTGGCCCTCCAGCCTCTGCGTGGTGACTTTTGGGTGAGTGTGGGGGCCCCGCACGAGTCCCCGTCCTGCCCCACGCGGCTCGGCCCCGTCCCGTGCACTCTGCCCACCGGGCGCGGGCAGGAGCTGTCGGGGCGCCGCCTGCGTCCACAGGAGGAGCAGCAGCGCGGGCTGAGGCTGTTTCTCCTTTGTGCCGCAGGTCGCCGGAGGTGAAGCAGCTCTGGCTGGACGCCATCCTCAGGTGAGCCCTGCCGCCCGATCCCCGCTGCCGGTGGCGCCCAGCGGGAGGGCGGGGAGTGCTCCCGGTGGAGCTGCCGGCACCAAGAGCCCCCGCTCGGTGGGGGAAAGGTGCAGCCACTGCCGCCTGCAGCTCCTGGCACAGCAGCGGGAGCCGCTTCGCCTCGGGCTTGCAAAGGGGCAGCAAGCGGCGGGAGGTGTCAGGCCAGCTGCTGGCTGGCAGGCCTGGGGCGCCCGAGGCGCTGCTGTGCGCCTGCCTGAGCAGGAGGCCCGTGGAGAGCAGGCGCGCGGGCGGGAGAGAGCGGTGCTGGCAGCCAGCGCGGCTGCAGGCTCTGCAGGGTGCGGGGCCCTTGGCAGCGCTGGGCTGGCGGCCAGGAGGCAGGGCAGCGAGGGCTGGCGCTGAGCGAGCTCTTTGTGCGCCCTTCCCTGTGCGCAGGCAGAGCCAAGGAGCCCCGGGAGCCAGAGTCACCCGCCTGCCCTCCCTGCGGCTCCTCACCAAGGTGGTCGGCTTCTACGGGCCCGTAAGTGTCCGCACGGCCTCCGCTGCACCCCGAGAGCCCCGCGGCTTTCCACACCCCACCGCGCGACGCCTCTCTCACGGAGCCTCTCTCTTCTCTCGCCCAGGAGGTGTCGCTGACCGCCAAGACCGTGGAGGCGCTGGTTTTGGCAGAGGTGAGCAGGGGCTGCCTGTGCCCGGCCCTTGCCGGCTGTGGCCGGCAGGGATCTCAGCACAGTGGCGGCAGCTGCCCGGGCCGGGCGCAGGCAGGAAAGCCCTGCTGCCGCGCCAGAGCCCGCCACCCCCTGCCTCCCTGCAGCACCTTGCTCGAGGCCCTGGCTGCTGAGCGGCGCCTCCCTACCCTCAACCCCTTGCTTGCAGGCTGACGCCAAGAGAGGCCCCCCGCGGGCGGAGCCTTCGGCCAGGGAAGAGGGGCTTTGCCACTCGGCCGGTGAGTGCCAGAAAGAGAGCGAGGAGCTGCCTCCTCCCGTCCTGCTTGCAAACGGGCCCTTCGGCAAGGCTGCCTGGCCCGCCACCAGCGGTGACACGCCGCAGCAGAGAAAGGCGCTCGGCAGCGGCAGCGGCAGCGGCAGCGGCAGCGGCAGCTGCTCTTCTTTTCTCTCCCCCTGCAAAACCGCTGTGCCTGTCAACGCTCTGCAGCAGCCCCTGCAGCCCGTGGCACTGCACGCACACAAAAGGCTCCCCACAGGCGCTGGCTGCGCCTGCTTTTCTGAACGCGGGCCTGCTTTCCTTGTGCTTGCAGCAGATGGAGCGAAGGAAGGGAAGAAGGTGGTGATCTCATGGCCGCTGGCTTGGAGAGGAACGGCTGTCCCCGGGGACTGCCCAGGGCAGCTGGGCTCTGGCCCCCAGGTGGCTCTCTTTGGGCAGCCGCTGGCACTGCTCTGTGGTGAAGGTGGCGCCCTGCCCCAACCACTCCAGGTAAGCAAGCCTGGGCCCAGAGCTCTCCCGCTTGTGGCTTCTCGCGCCACGCAGCATGCCCAGCACTGCTGCTGGGGCTCTCAGCACAATCAGGTTCCTCCCAGGGCAATCTACGTGGAGCGAGAACGACAGCCTAAGCCAAGGAAAGCAGAGTGCACGGCCACGTCCCAACCGGTCTCTTTCCGCCTGCAGGAGCTCCTGGCTCTTCTCTATGAGAAAGGGCCGGCCACTGAGGGGATTTTCCGGAAAGCTGCCACCGAGAAGGCCCGCCGAGAGCTGAAAGAAGACCTTGACAGAGGCAGGAGCGTGGATCTGGCAAGCCAGCCCGCGCACCTGTTGGCAGCGGTGCTGAAGGTGAGGTCTGCTGACTTGTAGCTGGGAGAGCACGTGGCAAATCTGCTTGGGCCCATGTCAGTGCCTAGCCTGACCTAGGTGGGACTCCAAGCGAAAGCCCTCCTGCAGCCACACGCAAAGCTTCAGCCTTTCGGCACAGGGACCTTGGCATGGAGTCGCGCAGCCCTCGCGCTGCTCTGTCAGTGGCCAGGAGCACCTGTGAGAGCAGGCAGCTGAAAGCAACCTGCCTCCTAGTGAGGCCAAGGCACGCAGACGCTGCCTCGCTGCTCACTGCTAGCGTTGAGAGCCTCACCTGAGTGCCTTGGCCTTGCAGGACTTCCTGAGAAACATCCCCTCCAAACTGCTCGTGGCCGAGCTCTATGACAAGTGGCTGCTAGCGCTGGAGAAGCCCGGGCAGCAGGAGAAAATTGAGGCCCTGCGAGAGTAAGTTTGGCAGCCCGCCCCGCCACCGCTCGGGCGCAAACGAAGGAGGAGCAGCCCCTGCAGCCTGCATTCCTCTTCCTCCTTGCTTGTGTTCCCTCAGGGTGGCTGGCAAACTGCCTCGAGCAAACCTCCTCTTGCTCCAGCGCTTGCTCTCTGTGCTCCACCATATCAGCGACAATGCAGAGAGCAACCGGATGGATGCCAGCAACCTGGCAATCTGCGTGGGGCCAAACATGCTCAGCCCCGACACGGACAACTTGCTCCCGCTGGCCGTGCACAAAGAGAGCGTTGACAAGGTGGGTTGAATTCAGCAGCTTGCTCCCCGCTGAGCTGAGCCTAAGGCGGCCTTGGTTGCTTCGGGCCACCTGAGGCTCTGAGCTAGGCAGCTGCAGCTGGCGGGTACAGAAACGTCCGTCAGGAGCACGGAAGGCTGCGCAAGACGTTTGCAGCCCCTCGCACTGAACTCGGTGGCTTTCTGTGTGCAGGTGACACTGCTGGTGGCGTTCCTCATCGACAACTGCGCAGCAGTGTTTGGGGAGGACGTTGCCTTGCCGCTCAGGCCCTCGGCCGACGAGTCACCAGAGCACACAGACAGCTCCACAGGTAGGAGCGTGCACTGCTGATTGTGGCGGGCCAGGGCTGCCGGGTCACGTTCTCTCATTGGCTGGCAGAAGACATCTGTGGAAGGGCAGAGAGGTGCAGAGGCTTCCCGAGGGAATGGCAGTGTTTTTCTCCTGCCACACTGTGCAGCAGTGCAAAAGCACAACAGCCCAAAAACATTCCTTCCAGATGGCAAGCCTCCGTAAACGCGGGTAAACCGCCGCTTGTCACCTAGTGGCTAACCGTGGCCTAGAACTGCCCTCTCGCAGCACATCACTGCCCTTGGTGGTACCTGTGTTTCCTTACCTTCTCCTCATGTCCATAGGAACGAAGGTTGCGCCTTTGCATCTGCCGGGGGGCACGGTGCCACCGGGAAAGTCCCCTTGGATCTGCAGGTGGCCGCCAGAAAGTATCTCACAGGCTCTTTCTCCCCACAGAACGCCTCTGTGCTGCTCCGCAGAACACTTGTGCCTGCGACAGCCCTGAGGCTGGAGCTGCTGGCAGCCCCCCGCCCTCGGACATGGAGCAGCCCAAAGGGGGAAGCGCTTCTGTGAGCAGCAGCTATCCAGCCTGCGCCTCTGCCCCTTCGCTGGTTATTGGGAAGAAGGATAGCAGCAGGATGGAGAGGAGCTTCTCCGAGCCTGACCTGTCCTTCCAGGCCAGCAGCTTGGCAGGCAGCCGAAGGGAGCCGGAGGCAGCCAAAGGGGAGGAGCTTTTTCCCAGGCAGCTGACAAAGCTAAGGCTGGAGAAGAGGGCGCTGGAAAAAAGGCCTTGCCAGCTTGCCTCCACACTTAGCAAATCGCACTCTCTCCCCAAAATATTCTCCAGCCGCTCCCTGGAGAGCCCCTTCTCTCCTCGGATGGCTCGCTCTTCCCCAGCTCTAGCCTAGTTTCACTCCTTCGGCCCCAGAAAAGCTACTCAAAGAAGACCCAGGCTTTTCCCATCAAGCCCGCTGAGAGCACAGCAGGACACCTAGCCGAGAGATCAGATAGTGCTCCAGGGCATTGTCTTTTGCCAGCCGCAGCAAAGCGCTCCAAAAACACCCCACATTTTGGAGACCTGGAAGACGTGAGGTTTCCGAGAGCCAGCTCCTCAAGGAAAGACAATCCGTTCTGCTGCACAGCCGTCCAGGCAAGGAGGCTGGACAAGAACAATCCTGTCAAGAGGTTCCAAGGCTCAGCACCCATTGGAAAGCAGAACGGAAAAACCTGTGCCAGAATCTATATGCGCGGAGGTCCCAAACATTCCAGCGCCTTTGGATGCCGAAGACTTGCAAGGCTGAGAAGGAATGTTGGCGTTCTGGAGGCCTGGAAGACGTGAGGTTTCCGAGAGCCAGCTCCTCAAGGAAAGACAATCCGTTCTGCTGCACCACTGTCCAGGCAAGGAGGCCCGACAAGAACAAGCCATTGCCTGTGGGGTGTCGGCAAAGGCCGCATTTCAGGGCAGCGGAAGAAGTGTTTAGAGAGGTGGGTGGAGCAGAGGAATGCGGCAAGAGCACTCTCTTAGGAAGAGCCCACAAAGGACTGCCTCGCCACTCAAGCTCCCTCCGACAGTTCCCCCCAGGAGACCCACAAAGGCAGAGCAGGATGCTTTGCCGCCCTGCCCGTGCACCAGCCGTGCACAGGACGCAGCGGAGACGGCTCCAAGGCATGTGCTCAGGGCCCGAGTTTCTGCCCTCAAGCATGTGGAGGTGGCAACTGCAACCCCCAAGGAAGGCTCCTGCTGGAAGAAACTCTGGTCTTGCCGAAGACTTGCAAGGCTGGGAAGGAATGTTGGCGTTTGGAGGTCACACTTTGCAGGGCTCGGTAGTCTCGGAAGACCTCTGCATGATTTGCTGAAGAGAAACTCAGCGTGGAAGTGGGAACAAAAGCCTCCGGAAGCACAAACTGCTTCAAAAAGGTTTACATTTCTACTTACAAATGGATGGGGCACAGCCACCCTCACGCCCCTTCACGCAACACATAGCCAGAAACGGTTGCTGGGGATTATCAGGGTGCGTGTGCCGATTCTCACTGGAAAACCGCTTGGAACTGGAAAGTGGTTTCCCGTGTGGGGTAGCACAAAAGACTCCTGCGCAGCAATGGGCTTTGTACATCGATTTCCAGGTGGCAAGTGAAGGGACAAAGGAAGGCAACGATTGGAGTGCGTAGAGACCGAGGACCAAGTCAAGAGGTTGCATTCCTGGGCACCGGCTGGGTAGGAAGAGGCGAAACTGTGCCCCAATGTCTATGAGGAGAGATGCCAGACATTCCCGCACCTGCTGATCCAAAAGAATGGCCGGCTTGAGGAGGAACTTTGGGATCTTGGAGATGACCCACTCCACTTGGAGTCAGCCTTCTAGCAAGACCTGGGCATGAGGGGCTGAAGGGAAACTCCGCCTGCAACTGCGCACCCAAACCTCGGGCAGTAATAAAGGCTTTAAAAGAGGAAAAGCTGCCTTGCCCATCTCTGGCACCCATCCTGCCTCCACGCCCACGGGCGCTCCATCTAGGCCTAGGGGAGGAGGGATGTAAATGAGGATTATGGCAACAAGATGTGCACTTGAGAGAGCATGAGCCTCTTACCTTTGTTTCTACATGGTGGCAAGGCCCCCCACCGAACTACGCTCCCTTGGAGAAAGTGCTCTTAGCTCCCTAGCGAGGGCTGCAAACTGCCGAGCCCTTAAGTCAAGAGAGGAAGTCCGATTGTCTGTGCGGATTCCTACTTGAAAACTACTTGTAAGAGGTCAACCCGAGCTGCTTGGGGTAACAAAACAGACAGCTGTGCCAAAAGGGGCTTCTACATCCCCTCCCAGTGTACGTAGACCTGAAGAACTGCTGTACCTGAGCCCACCACCTGCCTATTCTTGGACTCCAGAAAACAGTTGTGCTGGGAGCAACGTAGGTGCAGCCCCGCACATCCATTCCCATGTCCTTTGCAGTCCTCCTGCTCATGGAGCTCTAGGCTTTCACTTTCCCCTAACGCTAACCCTAACCCTAAACTTAAACCTCGCCACAACTTCAGGCAGGGCCTGGAGCAGAGCCCACCTGCCCCCTTCCTGCACTCCAGAAAACAGTTGTGCTGCGAGAAATGTAGGTGCAGCCCCGCACATCCATTCGCATGTCCTTTGCAGCCCCACTGCTCATGGAGTTCTAGGCTTTCTCTCTCTCCTAGTCCTAACCCTAGCGATATCTCTAACCCGAACCCTAGCCTTGGCACTAATATCCGGCAGGGCCTGGAGCTGAGGCCACCTGCCCCCTTCCAGTTCCCCAAGGACAAAGTGGTCCTAGGAGCAGGGTTTGTGCCATCCTACACTTCCTTCAGCATAGTCTTTCCATGCCCACTCCATGGAGGACTCCAGGCTTTCTCTCTCTCTCCTAACCCTAACCCTAACCGTGACGCTAGCCCCAGTCTCCGGCAGGGCCTGGAGCAGAGCCCACCTGCCCCCTTCCGGGGCTGAGGAAAAGAGTTGTGTTGGGAGCAATGTAGGTGCAGTCCTGCACATCCTTTCGCATGTCCTCTGCAGCCCCACCGCTCATGAGCTTCCAGGCTTGCTTTCTCTCTAGACCCTAGCCCTAACCCTAACCCTAACTCCAATCCCAGTTGGAGCCAGAACCTGAGCCCACAGCCACCTTTCCTGGACTCAACAAAACTGTTGTGCTGGGAGTAATGTAGGTGCAGCCCTGCACACATCCATTCACATGTCCTTTGCAGCCCCACCATAGATGGGGCCCTAGGCTTTCTCTCTCTCCTAACCCTAACCCTAACCCTAACCCTAAGCCTAAGCCTAGGCACAATCTCCAAAAGGGCCGGGAGCAGATCCCACAGCCACCTTTCCTGGACTCAGGGCAAAAGTTGTGCTGGGAGCAATGTAGATGCAGCATTGCACATCCATTCGCATGTCCTTTGCAGCCCCACTGCAGATGGGGCCCTAGGCTTTCTCTCTCTCCTAACCCTAACCCTCACCCTAACCTTAACCCTAACCCTAACCCTAACCCTAACCCTAAAGCTAGCCGCAGTCTCAGGCAGAGTCTTAACGTAAGCCCAACTGCTCCCTTCCTGGACTCAAGGGAAAAAACTTCCCAAGGAGCAATGTTGCTGCAGTCCTACATGCCCTTTGGAATGCCTTCTGCAGCCCCACTGCTCATGGGCTTCTAGGCTTTCTCTCTCACCTAACTCTAACCCTAACCCTAACCCTAACCCTAACCGTAACTATAACCTTAACTCTAGGCACAGTCTCAGGCAAGGCCTGGAGCAGAGCCCACCTGCCCCCTTCCTGCACTCCAGACAAAAGTGGTGCTGCGAGAAATGTAGGTGCAGCCCCGCACATCCATTCGCATGTCCTTTGCAGCCCCACTGCAGATGGGGCCCTAGGCTTTCTCTCTCTCCTAACCCTAACCCTAACCCGAACCCTAACCCTAACCCTCGGCCCTATCTCCGGCAGGCCCTGGAGCTGAGGAAGAACGCCAGACACAAGGACAGGCTAGTGGCTGACGGGCTGGAGAGCCGCTTGACAGAGAAGACCCTGCGGGTGCTGGTTGACAACCAGTTGACCAGGAGCCATCAGTGTGCTCTTGCACGCATGGAGTGCTGGCTCCAGCTCTGGGCTGCCCAGCACAAGAGAGACATGGAGCTGCAGGAGCGTGCCCAGTGAAGGGCTCCTGAAGGGCTGAAGGGCCTGGAGCATCTGGGCTGTGAGGAAAGGCGGCGAGAGCAGGGGCTGTTTTGTGGAGAGAAGAGAAGGAGCAAGGGGGGATCTTCTCAGTGCATGTCATTATGTGCCGGGCGGGTGTCAAGAGGACAGAGCGTGACTCTTCTCCCTGGTGCGCTTTGTTTCTACATGGAGGCAAGGCCCCCCACCGAACTACACTCCCTTGGAGAAAGGGCTATGAGAAACTATGAAAACTATGAGTGCTCAAGACTTCCAGCTATTTATGTACTTTTGCATGGCTTCATTTTTATTCTGTAATTCCACATAACTAATGGGATATGTGATGGCACAAAATTTGTATAATGAGGTGATAAATTGGGCTGTTATTTTTAAGAGGGGAAGAAGACTAGAGTAGTGACAGGCTTGATTCGTAGCCACCAGTTTATTGCAGCAGGAAAATGCCAATGGATATTAAATGTCTAATTATCATAACTCAAGCTAAATTAATATCTTATCCTCTGCATATATTTCTATTAAAAAGAGAGTTTTCTGCTTAATCATAATATTCTGAAATTATAATGTCACTTCAAATTGTCATGTAAAAATGTAATAATTTGGTCAGATTTCATGAACTAAAATTCAAGGTGGTTTATCAAACTTTTAGTTAAGGTTACTTTTAGGCACTGATTCCTGCTGTATAAATCACCCTTCTGAGCAATACATTTGCTCTGTAGTTGGTGGATCTTAACACACTTGTAGAAGTTTTGGCCTATAGAAGAAAGGCCGGCGGATGACCCTTTGCTAAAACTGTCTGAGGAGTTTTATGCTGTGTTGTGCTGCATTGCTTTCTCATGAATATGTAATATTCTTTTGTTGACATGTAGCCACAACCCAACGATACTATTTCTCTTTCTTACATGTTATATACCTTGAATGTTTTGATATTATTTTTGAGGCAGGCTGTTTTTGAAAGCCCGAGGCATCCTCTCCTACCTCTCTTGAACTCTGTGGGAGCAGGATAGTGTCTAATGATAAAATCCCTCCCAAGCAGAGAGGAAGGGTGACTTTTTTTACTCATCACCCAGTGTTGTCTGCTCTTAATCTTCATGTATATGTGATAGCTGTCTTTTTCAGAAACATAACGTATTGCAGTAGCTTGTTTCAACACAGCCTGGTTTAATCCTGGTGGATGGGAGTGAAATGCTGTTTTCTTGAAGCCGTTACACAGGGTATATTCTTTCTGCAGATCTTCTGGCATATCAACTGTTTTGAATGAGCCCAAGGAATAACTATTATTAGTTGCACCTTAAGAGTACATTTTCCCCATTGACTCAAGTTAACATATGAGGACAATAAAAAGACAGTTCAAGAAAATAGAAAGAATCCAAGACCTCTGTTTCCTTCTCCTGTAGTGAGTGATGAGGTAGTCAGTTTTGTTATGGAACTAAACTGAAGAATGTCACTTTTGTGAAGTACTTTAAAAAAAGCAAATGCAGTGAGACAATAAATAAGGTCATCATGAAATACTGAAAGGGTGATAGATCCTCACATGTGCTGATCTTCACAGACAGGCTCCAGAGCTGGGCCATAGATACCTGTTACATTTCCATTATCCTGTATCTTAGCTGAGTGCCTTGCTGAAGTATGAGACAGAGCCCTGCCCTCTCAGGAGTCTTCAGAGTCTTACACAGGGCAAACCCCCAAAACGGTTCTCAGTAGTCTTTAACAAGAGCACCGTATGTTTTCTCAGTAACAATCAGGGTACTTGGACATTTGCTACACTCAAACAATTCAGCAGAAATACTGTAGAACATCAGAAAGAGTATTTTGACTGAAGTGAATACATATCTTAGAAAAGTAATCAGGCTGTAAGGCTACAATGTGCCTCGCTCACACGTTAGCACAAAGTTCCAGTGCAGCATGGACTCGTGGGCATTTCAGCAGAAACATATGAGTAGTTTCCTTTCTGACACTTACTCCTCTGGCCCAGCTTGTCCATGGTGCCCCCACTGTGTCGCCTGGACCCGTCTTACTCTGGGAGCACCCGGAGGCTTCAGCACCGCATCCAGCATCCCCAGGCTACAGCTACTAGCAGCATGTCAACATGAGGGTCAGCAATAGCCTTCTTTCCTCACTTCCCAGTCAAGCACAAGTACAAGGACACATATTTTGGAAACTTCTTTGGAAGAATTGTTGAAAAAAACCCACTATTTTTTCCATATATAGTAATTAGTACTTATCCATATGGGTACCCCTTGATATAAAATTAATTTCTTAGATAGCTATTTACATGTTTCAACAGTAGTGAGGAAGGGCAGCAAACACAGCTGAACAATTCTCATATATTCTTCTGCTAACAAAATATCTCTCTCCTTTCTGTTGCCAAACTATTCTCACCCTAATTACAGGGCCAGAGGTTCCCAATCACACGTCCCTGAGAAATCCACGGGCAATCTTACCAAAGGTAAATACTCAGATTGAAATTTCATCAATTCACATTTTTGTAAAATCATGTTTTGAGGAAAAGTATTTAACTGATATTCACAAATGGGAGGCAAATGTCTGATATTGTTAACACAGACTCTGCAATCAGCTTTTTAATCTGTGGGAAGACAGCCAAGAAAAGCATCTTTCTTTAACAGCTTTTAAGATTTGGATGCTTCGAACCGAATCAGTCCTAGGTGCAGCTCCACTGATGGCAAAGGCAGTTTCCTCCAAAGCTGAATTTGGCCCACTGAGTCTTTTGAAAAAAAATTGTTGTTATGTAAATGCCTTTTTTCTTATTCCTTTTCTTTCTTGTAGCAGGCAGTGTTCCTTTGTTATTCGAAGCACAAACTATGCAGAGGAGAGAATTATAGTGTGTTTTATCAATTATTTTGTTGCCGAGTAGTTTTTAAATATATTCCTTTGTTCCATTTATACCTCAGTTTTACTGCCTATGGATGCTAAAAAGTCTCTGTCTTAAGCACTGTCATTAACAGTGACAAAATCATATTCCAGACTTCTCCCCAGCTTAAAAAATAAATGTCAAGTTAACATTGACATTTTTGTCCATAGAGAAAATCATTGCATCTTTCTGGCTTCCTCTTGGGAAATTCAGTGCTTCCCTTTGCTCCTCACTCACTCATTTTTTCTCCAGACAGATGGGGAGTGGGTGTCACTCACAGCATTGTGTGTCCTGCCAGAGGTTACTTCTGCAAGAGCCCTGCTGCACCGTTTTCTTTCCTTGGGGATACAAAAAGCCTTCATTGCAGTTGTGCAGTCAGCTCTCTTGTCTGAATCCCTTCACACTGGTTCACGCTCTCTGTTCGGAAGTCTCCTGCTGAGGGCAGTTTATAATTTCAGTGTATAAAAGTGAAGGGATTTAGGTGAGCCTACCTAACATTTAACTTCTATTGGTTTGGGCCATGAAAATCTGCTTTTGGGGCTGTTTCTTCTGGGAGGAGTAGGGAAAGTACAGGCTATCTGAAAGAGACGCTATCAAATGTATATAGCCATCCCAGACACAATTTAAATCAAAGAATGGAGTTCATTCACCCTAATGTAGGCTTCTAATAATGAAGTATCTAAGAAATTAGTCATCGTAAGCCTTTTTTATACATTATGAGTAGAAAATGGCAACCCCATGGGAGATTTATTTTATCCTAAGATGGGGTTGAGGATTGCTCAGATGAATTGCCTCACCAGAGACTACTTCTCTCCATTGATTATAAAATTAGCCTAAGGTGACCCACTCAGATTTAGATATATAATACTAAGCAAGATAAATCCCATTCTTAGGTTCTGTGGGTCTCTTTATATAGCCTGGAGGACAGCGAATCCTGATCTATGAAAATAATAGGAACAGTGAAATAGCAATGCTCATCATTCATATTTCTGCTGCCTGCATCTTATGCTAGGGTCAAACCCTCTTTGCACAAAATGTAGAGGAGGACATAGTCCATCCATCTTTAGTGGTATTTTCTACTCTGAAGTTGATTCAGTGCAGCTGAGTTTTTGCTGTAGGCAAAGAAACAAGAAACAATTAAGAAATCTCTCAGATTGCTAACTTCTCGGGCTAAATAAGAGACTGTTTCAGGCAATAAAAATGCTTAGATTTATCTCTGTGCTTGAAAACAGGAGTTAGGCAGCCTCAGTTAAACCACAGCCTTTCTGCATCAATGCACTACTGTTTTTGCTGTATTACTAGACTGCATTAAGCTCTGCTGGTTAGAGTCGCAGAAGCCTATGGCAGTAATGTCTAGACTCGGAGACCTGGACGCCCTTCCTGGTCCCCTGGTCTAACTACACAGCTTAGGCATACAAACGCATGTGTGTGCAGGTGAGACCTGGATGTACAACAGCGCTGTCCTCCCCGCTTGCCACTTGCACATGTATATCTGTTCCCACATCTCAGTCCAGTGACGTGGCATGTTTGACACAGGGTTCAGACAGATGATTAGACAGATTATGACCCCAAGGCAAACTGAAGAAGGTCCCAAGAGAGAAATGAACTGCCTGTGTACTCATACTGATGCAAATGATGTGCTTAACCTTGAAAGCAGAAATAAACTCTTTACCAGTGAGAGCACCCTGAAGATGGGTGACTCTCTGGGCACAACAGACCATTTCACCTTCCTTTCACTTTTGTTGAAGAGTTTGCAGACATGGAAAGAGGTGAAGTAAAACAGCTCAGCTTAAACTTGGGTCCGCAAGGATGACACCATATAAGACCTCATGAGTTCAGGGTGACTGAAATGAAAACCTGCATTGATTCAGGGTGGTTCAGGTAGGATAACCCATAAGGCTAGGATTGATTTGGATTCACTAATTCCTTTTTGAAAATATTTGCATTCAAATAGTTATGTGAGACAAGAAATCACATTGACCTACCCTGAGAAAAAAGTAGTGAGATTGTATTTGTATTATTGGGTCTATCTGATTTTGTTTCTCCTGGGGTATCAGACATTAGAACACAAAAACAGGATAAATATTTTTTATTTTGCCACACTGTGCAAAAAAGGCCTAGTTCTAGATTTTTTTTCTGAAATATATCCAAGTATAGGAAACAAACACAAGAAATGTACAGTATATGCTTTTTGATTGACTCTGTAGTTCTTATGAATTTCCATGAGATTCTTCTGAACAAGCAGACAACATAACTCTTAGAGCTTCTTTGAAGTAGTCTGTGTTCTTGCTTTACTTTGCAATTAGTTTAAGCAAAATCCAATATGTGTACCAAGATAGGAAATACATTTATATATAATTTTAAAATAAATGAATCACACCAAAACACCTGCCTGGGGGGCTAAATTAATCAATTGTGAAATTTCATTGAATTCATGGAGTTCTAAAGACATGACTAAATTTGGCACGATATTTTTCTCCAAGAATAGCAGATCAGCTATGGAGCTCAGGATTTAAAAACAGAGCATATTTTTAGATAGAATATTGTGAATGCCCAGGCATGTTTGGAAAACAGGACCTGGAAATGATTCAGAGGGTGAAGCTGACCAAACTCTGGTAAATATTCACATCTGACCCACTTCCAGGAGGCTCCCTGTCTAGTCAATGGAGACAACAGACACTTGTACAGCAGGATTTGTCTTACCATAAAGCAAGTAGCTAGAACGGATCAGTTAGGTTATATCCTAGATAAACGAATTCCTCTCATCTGACCGTAGAGGGAGTTTTGAGTGTCTAGCTCATGTTAATATGTTTATATCTTGTAGACAACTCAGATTAGGCGAGATGAATCCCATGCAGTGTGTGAGACCAGAAGGACCAGTTGGATCATTCACTCTGAACTGCTGAACCTCCCTGTCCCTGATATTTCAGCCTGTTGCTTCTATATTGTGCCTGGCTAAAGCACACCTGAAAAAAGGCCCATAAACAACAAGCCTTGGAAACTTCAGTGAATGAATTCTCCATCTGGATTTGTTCCAATGGGTAATCCACCACCTGAGACTCAGACTTCTGTCATATCCGATCCCCTGAAATTTGGGAGAGAATGTAATCAGAGCATTACATCTGTACTTGAAACATCATCAACAGGATAAGCAAACCATCCTGAGGAACATCTACTGTTTCTATTAACTTTTCTATATACACACACAAACACACATGTGTGTAGAAAACGTAAGACCTCCATATTGCATCTGACAAAAGGTCTATCCAGCCAGATATTGGGTCTCTGAATGTGGCCAGAATGAATGCCTTGGGGAAAGAATAAGACCAGGACAGCACATATTATGTTTCCCTCTCATACTCTCTCTGCCTCCAGCTCCTTAAGATCAGGGACTGCCTGAGCAAGACGTTGTGCCTGTGAAATTTCTAATCTCCATGGACTTCTCTTTGGTGAAAAGCTGTGTTTTCACTGAGCTCTTTACATCCCCAGAACAAATACACTTTTAGTGTCTGTAACATCTTGTGGTGAGGTGTTCTGAGTCTACCTACATTTTAGGCAAAAAGTCACTTGCTGCTTTATTCGTGTTGAACCTGGCACCCATCAGTTTCGTTTGACATCTCCTTGTTCTTGTATTGGAAGAGAACTGAAAAGTCTCAGTTTTGCTCATAAGTTTATAGACCTTTATCCTGTCCCCTCTCAATCATATACCTTTCAGACTGAAAGGGACCCAAGTTAACTTAGTAATTCTTTATATGTAAGTCCCTATGTGCCTTTCACCACCTTTGGTGTCCCCTGAACCTCTGACAGTTCTACCCCATCAAAGCACAGTTGGCCGTTCCTTTGAGGCAGACCTCTCTACTCTGCCTAGTGATGTTATTTTGTATTGAGCAGTCAATACCACAAACTCCTGCCTACATGTGACCCAGAAGGGGAGAGAGGGAGAGGAAGAGAGCATCCTTTCCAATCCATCCTTCCAAAAAAAACCCTCAACTTTGTGAATGCACATGTTCCAACCACCTGGTGTGCCCTGGTCAGCCTCAGCTGCAGCACAGACTTGGTCCTGATCTGAAGAATATGCCATGTTTTATAGGTGTCAATTTTGCTATGGCATAAAACAGAATTTTTCCTCCCTTTCACTGCTTCCATGTAATTAATAGTCTCCTGGCTCCTGCTACAGCTGTTGTAGTGACAGCCATGTCATTCAGATGGACAGAATCACTGTTCAGTAGCTACCTGTTCCAGTTCTGCTGCCAGGACCTAAAATCTTGTTTCATGTTCTGTTTAAACTCTTATGAATACATTTTTGTAATTTATGTTTTATCAGTGTTGGGATCTGCTTTGTCAGCCACTTGAATTCAGTCACACCATGACAGCAACTTTCGCTTTGATCTCTTGCCAAGGAGAGTCCCAACATCTGTCCTTCAAGGCCTGGTGAAGCCTACAGTCTCAGAAGGACATGATGACACTACCAAGGGGTTAACTCTTACCTCCTAACATGCTTTTCCCAGAGAAATTATCTTGCACCCCCAAGAAGAAACTATCTTGTATTGTGGGACTTTGGCTCAATCTGCTACCCGCTACCTCTGCAGCAGGAGCAATTATAGACCCAAATATTTCTTTTACTCTCTTGACACTGCCCAAGAAATCATTTAATGAAACCCTTGTAGATCTGGGTAAATGTTACAAGCAACTTTTCCATTGCTTTTTTGATTTCCCTTGCTTCAGCATTGTTCCCATCCCTTGCTGCAAGTAGGCTAATGTATCTGATGCTTTTTGGCACAGATATTCACCACAGTTGGGAATTACCACTGAACAGGAGCAGAAAGTAAATTCTGAATCCCTAATTACTTTCTTCACAAGAAAGGAGACTCCTGGAGCCATAAATGGTTCCAGTCTATGTGACCTGATGAATGTCATTAAATCATGGAGGCTAGCACTGCAGTTCTGAGGAGCTAACAACCTAATCTAACAACCTAATCTGAGATAAGACTTGACAAGTCACTGCAATAAGTCACATGGGAGTAAGGATGTCAGGGTTGGCTGTGATGAATGCCATATGCCATATAGTTTCAAAGAAAGTTTTGTTTGATTGTTTTCAAATGTAAATAAATATAGGCACTTTCTGCTGGAGATAAGCAACTGGTAGTTTTTTTCAGCAATCCAGTCAACATGAGTCTTGAAGAGGGTCATGAAGAAATACAGGAGGTAACTTCAGAGATTAATGTGGGGATGGAGTTTCATTTAAAGAAAACAGAAACAGAAGGGAAGAGATCACTACTCCACCAGAAGAACAAACAGCAGATAAGGTATCTGAGCATAGCCTCATGTGGGACACAGTAGCAGCCAAAAAGGCAGTAAATTAAAAAATAACAATAATAATGAAGCATCAGGAATTTATTTGCATATTTATCCTAATTCTTTGTGGAGTTCTTATTTTTCAGCACAATAAAGCCACACTTCGCCCCACCCCGTCATCTGATAGTGCTGTAGTCACTGAAGTTGCTGTGACAAGCTGTCAGCTTCACTCCATGTCAGTGCCAATCAAAGCCTCAGAGGATGTACATATGCAACACATGCATGCCCCCAAAGCCTGAGTCAAACACTTATTCACCATATAACAGGTCAGTCTGAGAAATCGTGCTGCGGGAAAGCTCAGCCCAATCCAGAATGATAACTTGAACTCCCTTCTCATTCAGGATTATTGCATTTCCTTCTGTTCAAGTGCAGTCAGAATTAGAAATGAGGGCTCCTGAGACATGCTCCCACCTGGGCTGCTAACAGACCTAGATCTCTAAGGTGGGAGTAGTCTACACAGATTATCCCAGCCCATGGGTTTGCCATTTTGACCCCATATTTTGAAAAAAAAAAAAGGAAGCCTCAGTCAAGCATGAGTGTGGTGAATCTTGCAGGAGGCTGCATTTTCTATGTGTTCACAGGGGGTGACACAGCAAGGTCTTCGTTTTGTCTGGAGCCTCTGAATGTCACCATAAAGGAGATAAATCATCAGATAGTAATAATGTATAGCTGTGAGTCCTAGCAGAGAAGGACTGAGGCTTCTCTCCGTGTTTGTGGTTAGCAAGCATAGAAGGCTGTCCCAGCTCTGAGCAAGCCATGCTCGAAATGCAAATTAGTCCCTGTAAAGGATGAGAGTAGGTTTTGATCCAGGGAGGATGCTGGGAGGATGGCCTGGAATTTAGCTGGAAACAGAGCTCATCATTAGCGATTTATTTGCATTATTCCTTCAGGTAAGGTAATACCTTTATATTAATATTTATGAAGGGGCTAATCTGCACAGAGATATCTGATAGATGAAACATGCCAAACAAATAACAGGTTACATCAAATTTAGAAGTGAAGTCTCACTTCTTTTGAAGGAAGACTGGATTAGACAATAACTGAATAGGAGACTGACATTTTGATGGCAGAGCAGAACTCAGGAAAGACAACTCATGTGAACACATGAGAGAGGAGGACCTGGTGAAGCTGCTATAAGGCAAGTTTTATTATTTTGTTTTTTTTTTTTTCCATGTACTGACAATCACTTTCCACAAGCATCTCTGCATATGCCGGATTGCTAGATCCCCATGCTGTAAACCAGATGCCATTTCTGTCAAGGATTACCAGTACAACAGGAGCTTTCACTCTAGCACCATTCAGAGTGATGGAAAGGTTGAAACCATGACAAAGAGTAAGAAAAAAAAACATATTCTCTTTGCTAAATCCATTATTTATATTTTCCCCCTCCCTTTCTAAAAATTTCCAGTAGAAAGTTAAGTTATGACTAATACTTCTGGGTTTTTTCATTTTCAAATAAATCCTTTGTTTGGGTACATCATTAAAGGATATGTTACTGTCAGGTCTGGTGAAACTGTAACTATAGTGAGTGCAATAAATAAAAGCATAATGACTCCACTGCGTAAATAATGGCTCATTATTCATTTTGTTGGTGTTTAGTTTGCTGAGCCAATAATTCCTTCTGCATACCCAAAGTAGCTTCTAATGTGACCAATTTATGCTAGATTAAGTGAAAGGAGCAAAGGAAAAGCTTTCGTAGCAGAGAGGAAACTTGATCACTCTGGTAACTCCCTTGGATGGATTTGTGCCATAGCATGCCTGGATGTGGCAACATCCCACTTTGCCGTGGTGTTTCCCACCAGCCTGTGGGATAATGCTCCAGGCCCAGCCACACTGCTTGTGCCGTGAGTATTTGTGGGAAAGTATCTGTAGCTCCAGCCTCAGCTCTGCCCCCACCCCAGGCTTTTCCCTCCCAGCCCACCTGGGACTCTGTTCATGTTTCCGTTTCCTGAGCCTTTCTGTTCAAGTCCCTTCCTGTTTCTAATCCATACCCTTGAGTGAGATTATTAAAACATTAATGTTAATTTGAAACCTGCCAGCCTCCTTAGGACACCTCATTTTAACCTGCCTGCTCAGGGTGCATCTTGAGAGCATTAGCTCCCAACTTTGCACCTTTATATGCATTTGCACAAATCCAGTCAATATATAGCAATAAAAACCATGGCAGAGCCAATGACCTGTAAGGAGGAGAGAGAGAGGTGAATCTCTCTCATGCCCCATATTAACTTAGCCTGCTTTCCAGGGTAGGTATGATTTAGCCCTTTAAGGCTGGCAGGAACTGTGTACTAAATTTTGGTCCCACTGTCCCCATGGCATGACAGCAGACTCTGAAATTTACCCTGACTTTCATCACTAGAATAATAATAAATGAAGTACAAAACCCACGCTCACTGAAAAGTATCAGCATTTGAGCAAGGAACAATCATAAAATGTTGATCCTCAATCAGAGGTATATTTAGCTGATCAAAATTAGTGGTAATACAGCCCTGACTCTGACATCCAAGTTCATGCTGAGTACATCTTCCCCATTGTAAACACACCCACGGAGGGCCATGGTACTGCTCATACAAGTACGGGGACAAAATTGGCTTTCAGATGATTATTCATAAGTTAATATCTACCTGACAGGGACATATAATTCAGCTGATCACAAATGCAAAACATTGAGCTGTAACAGATATATCTTCAGGCTAGACATATAATCAAATTTCTATGGCTTAACAAGTTATCACATGTCAGCTGAGTCACAGGAACAGTCTGTGCCTGTGCTTCTTCCTTGGGGCAAATGAAGTATTTTGCATGTGCCCGTGAGCCAAAAGTGCATGCAGGCAGTTTTTGAGGATCAGCTGAGGCACAGTAACTTGTGAGGATACAGTCCCTCCGTCGAGCCTGAGCCACCCCTCTCTGGGATTCTGCAGTGCCTGAGTCTCCTTTGACAACTGTGTCACTGACATTTTCCTACAGACAGTACCATGCCTTCAACACACTGTCCTCTCCCAGTGACCCTGGCTGGTCTACATCTGTCTCCAGGTGCTCTGAAACCAACTCATCAGTAGGATGACTGAGACTGGACCAGGATATGGGTAAATACTGTGAAATTTCCTACTAGCATCAGGAGCTTCTGCTATTTTCTTCAGGTAATCAAGTTAAATTGTGTTAAATAGTGCTGTAGAAATAACATTTAGCATAAAAATAACAGCAATAACATTTATTCCTTGCATATTGATGACCTTGGAAGATCTAGTATTTGTAAGCCAAAGCTGAGCCCAGTGCAACCTGCCTTGGGCTCAGTTTACTGCTGTAGGCATTCCTATGGAAAATTCTTCATGAAGCTGTTTGCACCATGCCTCCTTAGCAAAAGTGAGTGTGTGGGCATTATGAGACTCGACTTCTCAGCACAGAGCTGTTCCTCACCCCTTCCCTGAACAGTATGCCCATCTCTGTATCTCCAGCCATCCCAGACTCCTACAAAACCCCTCTCTGCAAGCACTGCTCCTTACTGTCCCAGTCCTTCTTCATGACTTGGCAGGTTGGCTCAGTTCAATGCACTTGGTAAACGCTGCTGTCCTGCGTTCCTGAGTCAGGGCTACAGACGTCAGGTGTAGAACCAGCTCCCTGACTTCGAGGCATTGCCACTGTGATCAGCACAAAGCCCTTTCCTGTTCCCGTTCCTAGGGTAATTTGGGTCCTACCTGCTGGCTTGCATCTTAGACAAGCTGCACAGAAACCACAACACTTTGCCACATCACCTCTTTCTTTTCTCCTGCAACGTCTGAATTTGCTTTATTTTCATCTTGTGTGTCTAATTGCAGATTCACCTTCTGGAGCTGACTTTAACTCAGCACAACACATTTTCCCTCACGATTGGGTTTAATACATAGGGTTCATTTGCTTGCCGAATGGTTAGATTTGCTATGATTGCTTAAATCCCTTCTGTATGACCCTCATTGAAGCTTTAATACGTAACTGCTGAAATGCTTTTCCGAACCCTGTGTGCTTTTTTCATGTGTGCTCCCATACTTACAGGTTCTCTGCGTAAACAATCAGTCATCATCAGTATTTTATAGGGAAGCTGAAACACGAAATCCCAGCAAATATACCTGTTACTGGAAATGTTTAGTTTAGATTGTGTCATCACATATCTTGGTGAGTTGTATGCTAAAGGCTATGAATTATGGTGAAGAGAAGATATAATCACTGTCTTTCTATTATAGGCTAGAAATTCCTTTTTTAACAGTCTGGAATATCTCTAGTGAGTCATGATCACACTGCAAATAGTAATACATAAACAAAGAATAAACATCAGAATACAATCATTTCTGCACTCTTAGGAATGAACACAATCTTGGGCAATTGCTGTATTTCTCTGTGGATTATAGTTTTGTTCATCAATGGCATTGTTTCAGATTTGTTTCTAAAAATCTTGCCAACCTGATGTATATTTATTCTCTACAGTATTTTGAGTATCCTTTTCTCAAGTGTTTTTTTAATGGAAATATGTATAGGAGAGGAATGAGACTTCTGTAATCATTTAAGATTAAAAAATCGGTGCTTATTTAACTGCTATTATATAGTTCCATTATTATTTTCTGAATAGCACATTACCAGTAATTGGTTTACATTTTATAGCCATGTCTATATCATATTCATTATCTAAGCAGATTCAAAGAATGCTGGCAGTGTCCAAAGATAAACAGAGTTAATTGAACATGTGAAGTCTCATGAACCAGATTTACAAGAATTTATCCACTGGAAAACCCCTTTTGACTTCATTGATTAATCTTGAACTGAACCACCTTTCCAGGTCCTAGATGCCCTAGTATGTCAGAGCAAGAAGCACACTTTATAGTAGTTTGCACGACTGAGTATTTGATAAAAAGCAAATAAAAAAATGAATAAGGTCTCAGGCCTACCATGTAATGAGTTAATTTTTCTTACTATAAAATTATTTAATGAGTGATTACAATTTTCCTCAAGTGTATTTAAGTTCAGATAGGTGCCTTGCTAGGGGAATGTTTGAAGGGCTGAGATAAGCTCGGGGACTAGCAATCAACCCATAAAATCCAATGCAGGCTGGCAGTGACCAAGAGGGACAAATAAGTCATTACTCCTGTTTTCAGGGACAAGCATCAGATGATATTTCAATTCCCTTATGCAGATGTCATTACATGCAAATATAAGTCATGGATATCTCTGGAGCTTTCTCAGTGCAGCAGACCTAGCAGCCATGGCCTCTCTTCTCAGGATGTAATTTTAATTGTAATGGATTTCAAACTAACTTTATCAGAAGAGATTTTAACCCTTTATGGATAATAGTTCTCCCTTTCTAACTGAGGATCCTTCAGAGGAACTTACTGGCTTTACCACCGGCAAAACATACACAGGCCCCTGGAGCTGGGGTTTCAACTCTCCAGCAGCAGGGCTTCAACACTCTCTTTTAGTACAGCAATATCAGAGTACGGCAGTGGTAAAGAGCTCCTTGTGTGGATGCTATGCTTTATTCTAACTGGCAAAAAATCACCATTAACTCCATCATCATAACAAACTTGCCAAATCACTTAAGTGTAGTAGAGGTCTGTGTATACCGTGGGCTTCTACCAGCACAGCTCTTGCAATCAGGGATCACATTTCTTTAAAATGCCAGATAATGCACTGCCTATGTGACAGGGATACGCAGGAAAGGGCCCCCTAGTGCTGTTCCTTTCCTGCACTGAGTCTCGCAGGCCTGAACATCACAGCCACTGAATAAAGGGAGTCCATTTGCTGCTTGATTTGCACAGCTCACTCAGGGCACCAGTCATAAGCCTGTAACCATCTCACAGGCACACATCACCCTAAACTCGTGATCTAGTCAATGAAGAGGGACCGATTCGTGTCCTTCTGAGAGAGAAATTGTCTCCACTAGCAAAAGAGAATTGAAATGACATGCTTAGACAAAATATCTAACTCTATTGCACCAAAGGCAGGTAAGAGGAACCCACAACCTTCATGACTTGATCTTTCTTCGTTATATTACTCGTTATGAGAGGAGGCACACACACAAAAGGGAAAATTCCACCTATGATAATGACCTAGTATGTGAGCAAGGAAGAGCAAGACCTATACAGCTCCCCATCACTACCATCCTCTGCCATGTCCACATCTTATCACCAGCCTCTGTCACCTTCACTGCCCCTCTCCTAAAGTAATATTTTTAATGCCAGGAGACAGCACAGAGGTGAAGAAGACGAGAAAGTGCTGGTGGGAGGCGGGGCCAGCCACCAGATGCCTAGCCACCGTGTCACAGTGGAGATCAGCAATATAGCAAGAAGAAGATACTTGAATTCAACAGTGATGAGAAAACTAGACATTGGCCTTCCTGGTTCCTTCAAGGACAAGAGGACACTTCACAAGATCATTTGTGGAAAGAAGTTTCCAGGTTCTAAAAATTCTACTTTATTAAATAATCCCAGGGTCATTTATAATCAGGAAGAGATTTTAAAAGCACATTAAAAATGCCTGTTCTCCTGATGAAGTCCTCAGAAAACTGGGCTGATATAATACATCACTAGAGTACTCCTAGTACAGTATATTTCTGTCTGAAATATGCCTTTCTTTCACTTCATTTTAACTGTAATGATATGTAAACCTAGGTATTTTTAGAATAAAGATTCTACGCTACTTATTACTAGAGCTATACTGATATCAAGGCATTTTTTCCTACTCATTTTCTGTAGTTCCACTCCTTCCCTGAGAACACAGTTTTTACTCCTTGCATTTGTCACTCTGATGATTAAGCCAATCATGCTTTCTACAGGCTAGGAGAACCTGCCTGAGTTCAGCTACTTGTGAAACTCTGTATTGGAGATACTCCTTGCCTTAGGTAAACTTTCTGGAGGAACACGTATTGGCGTACCCTGGCACTGAGATAGTTTTATCCAAAGACCCAGCAGGCCAGCCATGACCTCTTCTTACCCCAGAGATAACTGGAGAAACACTACTTAGGTATTGTCAAATCGCTTGATCTTATGTTTCCTTTCTGCATGTTCTTTGCTTCAAAGAGTAGTTCTGAAAGATTAAGGAATGGGAGGGAGATAGAGAGAGAAAATAAAAGAATAAAATCACACTTAGTTTTTCAAAAGCACATATCAGCAAGCTCAGAAATGAGTTCAGTTCAGGTTGCTTGCCACAACTGGAGAAAAAGAATTGATTCAATGTATAGTGGTACAAAAGGTAAAATCGCAGTCTTGAAAACAGTGTACCTTTCTATTGCTTTGAATGATATTTTACATGAATTCAGATTTTTAGTAGTGCTTTGTGCATAATCAGAGCTGTCTAATCTTGTCAAACATTTGCCCCCTGGCAAACATGCATTTCCAAAGGGTGCACCTGACAGTTGGCTGGTTTTCAGAAACATGTGGCAGAAGTACCCAGAAGAATTTCACCAGGAGGTTTCTTCCAGCCACAGCATCATTTAAGCATTTTTTATTTCTCAGGCAATTCTAGCTTCCAAGCGTTGAATGGTTTTTTTCCCCCCTTCTATTATGAATAGTAATCATTTGCATTCTTGTGGTTCTCTGATGCCCCACACAAGTTCATGTGCTGCTGTGGTAGGTCATCTAAAGCCCCAGGAGAAAGCAACATAAAAGATGATATGAATGCTGTGAACTTCTTTCTCACGGTGGGAATCAGCTTCATAGTCAGGACTCATGAAATGAATCTAGCCCTTGTGACACTGGTAGACCTGGACTCTGCAAATTTTTATTTTTCCGTGTGTACTTATGATAAGTCCTGCAGACATATAATGTTGTGAATTTTCCTGTAGAGACTGCCCTTCCCTCCAGTGCAATGGAGGGGAACAGCAGTGATGGCAGAAACACACAGAGGAAAAAGCCATCTTCCCTTGTTCTGCTGGAAGCAGAAGGAGAGGGGTCTCTTTCCTCATGCATAAAGATGAGACTTCCTGACCAACTATCTGTGCAAAGAGCCAGATATTTAAAAGCAGATACGGAGGTAGGTAGCAGTGTACCTATGTGCTACAGTTCATTGAAAATTGCCCAGCTAAACATTTTTGAAGAGGGCTATTGCAAAAACTTTCAAAATTACCTCCAGATGCATCCATCTATAGACATCCATAGCCCTTAATAAATCTACCTCAGTCCTCATGAGGTTACTTGACTGAGGACATTTCTAGGCATACATGATCCAGAAAGATCCAAGCCACATGCAGTATAGCCTACGCAGGACAGAGGTAGGGGAGAGACAGTGTTTGGAAAGCGGCCCATTTCCCTCCCTTGTGTCTTTGTCCTACCTGCAGAAGAACCAAGATCAGCTAAACGTGACCTGTCAGGCTGGCTGTGTCACCCTCAGCTGTCCCATGTGAAATGGCCAGCTCCAGCCTCATTTCTGCTGTGATCTTGCAGTTGCTTCTCCTCTTGTCCTGATCTTTCTCCAAGGACTGCACAGCAGGGTGGAGCAGTCTACCATCCTCCAAGCATGGGCAATTGATTGCTTTGAGGAAAGCAGAAGGAATAAGGAAACAGAAGAGACAAACAGAAGTAATGGAAACAAAATTACCCTTTTAATCCACTGAGCTTCTGGATTTGGAAAGTCCCCAGCAAGGCCTATGCTATGTATGTACAATACACATACACATATGCACACATGCACGGATAGAAAGTGCATTCTCAGGAAAGGTATTGGTACTAAAATTAAAACCAAAACTCCAGTTGACTGTTACCTATAGCACCATCCTGCATCTTGAGAGTGCACCAAGCTGTCTCGAGTTGGAAAGTAGACTGCTTTCCATGGAAGTCACAAAGGCTTTTTTGAGCTGACAAGATAAGCTGGAGCCATGCACAGCCTGCCACAACAAGCCCAGCAGGAGCAGACAGCCAAAGAGCCTCTCTGTGTCCTGAGCAGAGATTTACAGATGGGCCGGGTACCCAGGTGTCCATGGTGAAGTTGCCTTCCAGAACTAGGTCTGGTGGAGCTTTGCAAATCTCGGCCTGCTCTGTGTACTTCCCAATGGCCCTGAGGAATACAGAACCAGCTGTCATCTGCATCTTGTTTCCCTAGACCAGTACTTCTATTTACATGTCCCAGCCTTGCACCTCACGGGTACTATCTGAATGGAGCACATCAAGTCCATACCCTGGCTGAGAGGCTCCTTCCAGAGGAGCTTCTCGAGCTGAGCACTGTAATATGGTCTACAGCAACTGAGATCAAATCCGACAATTCAGTTCCTTGAAGAATAACATCTCACAGTTCATGCTTGCATGGATGCTTCCTCCCAAAAGCACATCTGTCTTTTTTATAATTAAGTCACTGTCTAATTGCAGTGTATCCAAAAAAACCCTCTTCTGCCACAGCCTGTTTAGAGGAGCTGGGAGAACTGGAGGCAAGAGTAGTGACAGGAGAAGTAGAGAGGTTTCATTTGGAAAGTTACAGGGAGGTTTCACAGAAAATTCAAGGTTTTCTTTGAAATCCTCAAGCCTCCTTTTTTCTTGTGAGACTTTTTGATGAAAGCCAACACTTGAACCCAAAATTTCACTCAGTTAAGACTGAGGCCAGCTCTGCCCACTTTGAGACCCCTTCTTCACAGAGATAAGAACAGTGGCACTTACATCAAAACATATCTTCTATTGAAATTACTTGCCACACCAGGGAAAAATAGGATTTTTCAGTGGTTTGTGTTTTTTTCCCTGAATAACTAACGTGAAATTATTTTTCCATGAGGAAAAATAAGTATACTTTGAAGTTTCCAAAAATTATCTCATCTTTAATAAGCTGTAATTTCTGTCACAAGGATCTTCCATTTACCTTCCAGGAAGTTTCTTGTGCTGAGGTTTGGAAAGCTCTGCAGCAAAAGTGAAAGTGACTTGAGAAGATGGAGGCATCTTACACTGCTGGAGGTACTGGGGGCTAACACAACTGCAAATGTTACCTCTCACTCATTGCGGTGTGTGCAGCTGTTGATGTACACTCTGGAGACTACAAAAGAAAGAAAACACTCTGCAAGTAGTTTGAAGCCAGCCTGCAGTTTCCTGGTGCTGTTCACCTCTTGCAATGGGGTAACAAATTACTGTTAAAGAAATCTGGATAGTTTCATGAGAAATTAGAGAGAGGAAAAAGGGCTACGATTTATCACATGGGTTATTCACAAGAAATCATCCAGTTACTTCTGAAAATGGGAATAAAAGTCCAGAGGAAAAGTGTTACATTAAATATATAATAGATACAACTAGGAATGATCAAAGCTACTTAAAATTACACAGAGCCATTCTTCTCATGTTTCATCCCTTCTGCTGTTTTATCTCCAGGAGATCAGAAATGTTACACAAAGATATAGCAGTGAAAATCAGCTTTCTGAAAGTAGAAGGACTTGCAAATGTACTATAACAGTCAGGGAATGAATGACATCTGGTGACTCACTGCACTGAGAAACCTTACCTACCTCTTGCAAAAAGTGCCCCAAGCTGCACCTGGCACTCAATATTGATAGAATACCCTGAAGAAGACTAGGAGATTGTTTGCATTTGTGAGTATGTTCATAACAGTCTGTTCCTGTGCCTTAGGACTTGGATTGACCTGTCTCGGCTACCCTCACCTGCAGCTCAAGTATCCCCCTTTGGGAATGCATGGGACAGGGACATGACCACAGCGACTTCTCTGTGCCATGTCCTCTATGCTCACCCTACACAGTCTTTTACTGAGTCATCTTCTTTCTCACAGTCTTTACCCTACTGTTCCTCAGAAGTTTATCTGAATTTTCACTAAGGGCTGTAAAAACCCTAATTGAAAAAACAGAAATGGTAGAATCTGGCTTTTTTCTTCTTCTTTATTCAAAAAAAAAATGCTTTGATTTTTACACAAGAATTCATCTTTATGTAACAAATTAATTTATCCTTAGGCAAAAAAAAATCCCTTATAGTAATGTATGTTTAATAAATTAGTGCCGCTTTGTCTGATTGTATCTATTTTATCATATTATTTTAATTTGTATATTAGCAGGCAGGTAAGAGTAGATCTATACATTAATCTTATGGAACAGCAAAGATGATTCTGTACCTTTTCTGACCTTGTATTTCTCTAATATAACCTCAAGATCAGTCATTTTCATTTCAAACCAAAAATACCTTCACCGTGCCAGGGGACTTCTGGGGAGATGGAGTCCCACCTGCCACTCTCCAGCCTGGAGTTGCAGATTTGCCTCTGGCTCTGCAAATTGTGGACGTAGCATGAGGGATCTGGACCAAGCGATGTGCTCAGAGGGTACAGGCTGTCAATGCCATGGCAGGAGGGCAGCCAGGGTGGCGCTAGCTGTGAAGCCACAACACAGCACATTGTCAGACATCCACTGTCACTACCCTAGCTGCAACTGCACCAATCAGATAGGTGGGAGGAGGGGTCTCTCCTCACTGGCAGAGTGGCAGGTTGCAGTAGATCAAGTAGATTAGCACTCCTTGGTGAGGAACACAGGAGCAACGACCCAATGTATACTTAAAAATGTATTAAAATCCATTGAAAATGCTTGTGCCAATACCAAGAAAGGAAAGCAGAGTAGGGAGCGTTTAGCCACTTCTTTGCAAGTTTACAAAGTGTGACATTTTCCACAACATCGAGAACCCCAATAACCTGCCATGATGAACAGAAATGGTTGGTTGACCAGTTGCGTCACCAGATCAAGGAGTTACGGGAGGAGGTTAGTAGGCTGCGTAGCATCCAAGAGGATGAGCAGGAGATTGACAGGGCGTTCTCGGAGACTGTTCAGCTCCGGGAGTCCCCAGCCCCCACTGCAGCGGAGATGACGGAGGGCTCAGCACCGTGTGTAAAGGTGCATCATAACACTGTTGAAGAGGGCTGGAGGCTGGTGACCTCTCGTAGAAGGAGAAAGGCTCTTGCTCCTCCTCAAGAGTTGCCTGTGAAGAACAAGTTTAGCGCCCTCCAAGCTGAGGAGAGGCTGGGCATGGCTCAAAGGGAGGCAACTGGCCTGGCAGACCCTGTGCCATGCAGGAACCCCTGGAAGAAGCGGCGAGTGATTGTTGTGTGTGACTCCCTGCTGCAGGGGACAGAGGCACCTCTCTGCCGACCTGACCTCTTGTCCAGAGAGGTTTGCTGCCTGCCAGGGGCTCAAATAAGAGATGTCGTGGAAAGACTGCCAAGGCTTGTCCACGCATCAGACTACTACCCTCTGCTGCTCCTCCATGTGGGTGCTAACGACACAAAAGGCAAACTGGACACCATCAAACAGGACTTCAGAGCTCTGGGAATGGTGGTGAAGGGTCTGGAAGCCCAGGTCGTTTTCTCCTCAATCTTGCCTGTGAGGGGAAAGGACGGGAGGAGGAGTAGACGAGTTTTCCAAGTTAACAGCTGGCTGCGCCACTGGTGTTGGCAACAGGGCTTTGGTTTCTATGACCATGGGACCCTGTTTGAAGATCGACAGCTGATGGGAAGAGATGGGATACACCTTACCAAGCGGGGCACGCGCGTCTTTGCCAACAGACTGGCCAGCCTGGTAAGGAGGGCTTTAAACTAGGCAAGATGGGGGAAGGGGAGTGGTATAGTGGCAGGGGAGTCAGTAAAACACCGCTCAAGTCAGGATGCCTCCAGCGGGTGCATACAGCCAGGGGAGACAGCATGCAACATGGCTATGGAGGATCCTCTTGCACCTCTCCTGGGAAGCTTGCAGGCTTGACTGGCTCTCTGAAATGCCTGTATACCAATGCACGCAGCATGGGGAAATAAGCAGGAAGAGTTAGAGATCTGTGTGCGGTCGCAGGGCCATGATCTCATTGCAGTGACAGAGACATGGTGGGATAGCTCACATGACTGGGATGCTGTCATGGATGGCTATGTGCTTTTTAGGAAAGACAGGCCAGGAAGGCGAGGTGGTGGAGCTGCTCTTTATGTGAGGGAGCAACTAGAATGTATGGAGCTCTGCCTCGGGGTGGATGAAGAGCAAGTGGAGAGCCTATGGGTAAGGATTAAAGGGCAGGGTAACACTGTTGTGGGGGTTTACTACAGGCCACCTGACCAGGAGTAAGTCGTCGATGAGGCCTTCTACCGATAGCTGGAAGTAGCCTCACGATCACAGGCCCTGGTTCTCCTGGGAGACTTCAACCACCCTGACATCTGCTCGGAAGACAGCACAGCGAGGCACAAACAGTCAAAGAGGTTTCTGCAAAGCATTGATGATAATTTCTTGACCCAGGTGGTGGAGATGCCATCAAGGAAAGGTGCAATGC
This sequence comes from Struthio camelus, assembly GCF_040807025.1. Classification (NCBI taxonomy): domain Eukaryota; kingdom Metazoa; phylum Chordata; class Aves; order Struthioniformes; family Struthionidae; genus Struthio; species Struthio camelus. The sequence goes on from NC_090944.1 coordinate 48,930,822, forward strand.
TAGACCTTGTACTAACGAACAAAGAAGGTCTAGTTGGAGAGGTGAAGGCTGGGGGCAGCCTTGGCTGCAGTGACCATCAGATGGTGGAGTTCAAGATCCTACGAGGAGGGAGCAGGGCAATGAGTAGGATTGCAACGCTGGACTTCAGGAGAGCTAACTTTGGCCTCTTCAGGGACCTACTTAGGGGAATCTCATGGGGTAGGGCCCTAGAAGGAAGAGGGGTCCAAGAAAGCTGGTTAATCTTCAAGCATCACCTCCTCCAGGCTCAAGAGCAGTGCATCCCTGTGAGGAAGAAGTCCAGCAAAGCGGGCAGGAGACCTGCATGGATGAGCAAGGAACTCCTGGCAAAACTCCAGCAGAAGAAGGAAGTACACAGAATGTGGAAAAGGGGACAGGCCGCTTGGGAGGAATACAGGGACGTTGCCAGAGTGTGCAGGGATGCGACAAGGAAGGCTAAGGCCCAGTTGGAATTAAATCTGGCAAGGGATGTCAAGGACAACAAGAAGGCCTTCTTCAAATACATCAATAGCAAAAGGAAGACTAGGGAAAACGTGGGCCCGCTGCTGAATGGGGCGGGTGCCCTGGTGACAAAGGATATAGAGAAGGCAGAGTTACTGAATGCCTTCTTTGCTTCAGTCTTCATTGCTAAGGCCAGTCCTGAGGAATTCCAGACCTTGGAGACAAGAGAGGAAGTCTGGAGAAAGGAAGACTCTCCCTTGGTCGAGGAGGGTCAGATTAGAGATCATTTAAGCAAATTTGACATCCATAAATCCATGGGCCCTGATGGGATGCACCCACGAGTGCTGAGGGAGCTGGCGCATGTTATCACTAGGCCACTCTCCATCATCTTGGAAAGGTCCTGGAGATCAGGAGAGGTGCCTGAGGACTGGAAGAAAGCCAATGTCACGCCAGTCTTCAAAAAGGGCAAGAAGGAGGAGCCAGGAAACTACAGGCCTGTCAGCCTCACCTCCAGCTCCGGAAAGGTGATGAACCAGCTCCTCCTGGAGGTCCTCACTAAGCATCTGGAGGACAAGGTGGTGATCAGGAGTAGTCAGCATGCCTTCACCAAAGGGGAAATCATGCTTGACCAATCTGATAGCCTTCTATGATGGAAGGACTGGCTGGGTAGATGAGGGCAGAACAGTGGATGTTGTCTCCCTGGACTTCAGCAAGGCTTTGGACACTGTCTCCCAGCACATCCTCCTAGGGAAACTCAGGAAGTGTGGGTTGGATGAGTGGACGGTGAGGTGAACTGAGAACTGGCTGGATGGCCGAGCTCAGAGGGTTGTGGTGAATGGCGCAGAGTCTAGTTGGAGGCCTGTAGCTAGCAGTGTCCCCCAGGGGTCAGTCCCAGGTCCAGTCTTGTTCAGCGTATTCATCGATGACCTGGAGGAAGGGACAGAGTGCACCCTCAGAAAGTTTGCTGATGACACAAAACTGGGGGGAGAGGCTAACACACCAGAAGGCTGTGCTGCCCTTCAGAGGGACCTGGACAGGCTGGAGAGCTGGGCAGAGAGGAACCTCCTGCAGTTCAACACAGGCAAGGGCAGGGTCCTGCCCCTGGGGAGGAATAACCCCAGGCACCAGGACAGGCTGGGTCTGACCTGCTGGAAAGCAGCTCTGCCGAGAAGGACGTGGGAGTGCTGGTGGACAACAAGTTAAGCACGAGCCAGCAATGTGCCCTTGTGGCCAAGAAGGCCAATGGGATGCTGGGGTGCATGAGGCAGAGTGTTGCCAGCAGGTCGAGGGAGGAGATCCTGCCCCTCTCCTCAGCCCTGGTGAGGCCTCACCTGGAGTACTGTGTCCAGTTCTGGGCTCCCCAGTGCAAGAGAGACATGGCACTACTGGAGAGAGTCCAGTGGAGGGCTACCAAGATGATTAGAGGGCTGGAGCACCTCTCCTATGAAGAAAGACTGCAAGAGCTGGGCCTGTTCAGCCTGGAGAAGAGAAGATTGAGAGGGGATCTCATCAACGTGTACAAGTATCTGAAGGGGGAGTGTCAAGAGGATGAGGCCATTCTGTTCTCCGTGGTGCAGAAACTGAACCACAGGAAGTTCCATCTGAACCTGAGAAAAAACTTCTTCACTGTGAGGGTGACAGAGCATTGGACCAGGTTGCCCAGAGAGGTAGTGGAGTCTCCTTCCCTGGAGATCTTCAAAACCCGTCTGGATGTGATCCTGGGCAATCTGCTCTAGAGGTCCCTGCTTGAGCAGGGAGGTTGGACTAGATGATCTCCAGAGGTCCCTTCCAACCTAAACGATTCTGTGATTCTGTGAAATAGGGACAATTTTGTCTCTGTCTGCACCACACCTAGGCTGGCAACAGATAGGGCCAACAAGGAGGACTAGAGATAGTGAGTGGTAGGACAGGTTGAGTAGGCCTCAGGTGTTCAGTGGTTCTGCATGTCTTCTACTAAAGAGTCCAGCAGGACGTGTACAGAATTGGTGTTTCTCTTCCTGAAGCAGCAGGGGCAGCGGAGCCAGATTTTACATGTTCTGCCGGTGACAATGAAATAGACTCCTCTTCTCCTCCACAGAGACAGTGATTGTCGCTGGCTTTGCCATGCAACCTCATTTCTGACCTCCCCCTGCAGCCTCATGGCCTGCCTCCCCTGATTCATCACTGCCAGCAGCCCTGACCCCCTCGGGGCAAGCCACCTGCGTGAGGAACTTTAAAGCTCTCTTTCTTGCTGCTTTGCAGACCTGGGACTGCTTCGCCAGGCTCATCTGCGGTTTCCTTCCCACAAACCCATTGCTCCTCTGAAACTGCCATGAAACTCCCAGTTGCTAATGGTTAGAGTGTGGGCCCACAGAGAATAAAGGCGTCATTCATCTAGATCTCATTGGCTTATAGCCTTAAGAAAAAACTCTCAGACCTGCATATTATCTATACTCTATAGCCACTGTTGTGCCCATTTTCCCTCCTACATTTTTCTATACCAGATGTTTATCTTGTCTGAATGCTCCTGAGAACAGGGACTGGCCTGAACCATGTAGTTGGAGGAAGCTGAGCCCAACACATCCTCTCCACCTGAGGAGAGCGTGTTTGTAAGGTGAAAAATAAATAGTATAAAGAACAGCAATTGTGTCTGAATAACATAAAGAAACCCTCTATTTGATGCTTGCAGGCCACAGTTTTTTGGCCAAACAGAAAAAATGGGACAGATAAAAGAGATGCATGCTTATAGAAATTGGCAATGCTTCTCTTTAGATCAGCTTTTTGATTTTGCAGCCAGCGGTAAAAAAGAGAGTGAGGAAAGGATAAAGGGGGGCAGGACTGGGTAAATTGTCATTCCAATTCCTGTCTTTCCCATGCCTCATGAAACTAAATAATGATATAATGAAGTACAGAGCACTTCTGAAGTTGCAGCCTCACTAGGAGATGTCATAGCTGTGATATTCTAATGAGCTTGAAATGACTGAAGAGTGTCAATGGATGAAATCTATTGTGGGAAGATTTCTAATCCTCTGCACAGCAGGGAAACACTTTCTGAAAACCGGGAACATTCATCAGTGACAGCTCAGACTGTAATTTCATGCATTATAAAGATATATTCACTACTCTAATAAAACACATCTTCAATTTTACAAATTCAGAATATTGACGAAGTAAAAACAGTTCTAAACAAAATCTGAGCATTGAGTGTTGTAAAGTATAATACAGTTTAGAAGCTTGAATTTTGGAAGTTTTTTTTTAGTTTTTTTTGTGTAACATAGGATATTAGGAGTAATTAAGTCCTCAGAAATACATCAAACAGCTTTCTCTGGTTTAAAAGACACATGGTCAGGCTTGACACAGGAACTGTGTCAAATCAATTAAATTACCTCCTACAACTTATCAACAGGCCTCGTGAAGGACAAAGGAAGAGATGTCACAACTTGATTTTATTAAAGGTTATTAGTGCTGTTTCAATTATGTTCTCATAAAGAAGCTAAGGAAAGACAGCTAGATGAGACTGTGAAGAGATAGATGCAAAACCGGGTGCATATCCTAACCCAGAGAGCTTGCTATCCGACACTAACTGTCAAAATGAAGGGGTGGGAGTTTACTGTCCCAGGTGCAATACCATTTGTTGTTTTCATTAGGCATGAAGATGACAGAATACACGGATGAAAATCCAAAGGGCACAATGCACAGTGGGAAACAACTGATTTTACTTGAAGTTCTAGGAAAAAAGAGTTGGTGGGAGGTGGACAGGAGGCAGGAGATGGACATTTAGCTGCAAGCCAAACAGGAGTCAGTCCTGACTTGCTGTAGCAAAAAGGGGCAACCACCACACCAAATGTACGAACTAGGCTTCAGTCGATGAAACATGTGAGACAATCCTTCCCCTCTACTCAGCACTGATAAGGCCCCAGTTGAAATGCCACATCCAGTTCATGCTTCAGGAAAGGCATGGACCGCTTGGAGAAAGCCCAGAAGATACCAGTGTAGATGGTACGAGGTTCAGAAAATAAGCTTATAAAGAACAATTTAGGACAAAGAATTGAAGAATGAGGGGAAAACATGGTGCCAAATGTGGTTTGAATTACAGAGTGAAAAGGAAGGGCATGATCTATCTTGGGAACAAGAAATAAAAGACCCAAATTGCAGGCTAGACATTAAGAAAAATTTTCTAATGATAAGGACCAAGGAAGGATGGAGTAATCTACATCCAAATGAGCTTTTCTAGGAACTGGCACAGGTACAGCTGAACCTGTCTGAAGACAATGGACTGAGGGAACCCTGAAGGTCCCCTCAGCCTTCTCCTTCAAAGATATGCAGAAGTGATACAGCCTACACTAATAACACAGAAGTGGAGCAAAATAACATCTGCTTGTCAGCGAATCCGTTGGCCAGAAGACCAGCCGAAACACCAGCCAGCCCTTCCCATGCACAGGCTCTCCCCATGGAGTGGGACAAAGGCTTAAAATAACAGCAGTCTCAAAACACTGGAGGAGAACCTTAGCTGGTTTAAATGATCATAGTCTTATTGCAGAAAAGGGCATGTCTTCAGCTTGGGAGCTCAGGCACAGAGTTTGCCACTTGGCTTCATTGAGTCTTGAGAGTGTGATATAGATGCACTACGAAATGACTAAAAACCTATCACTGCAGTATCTGTGTAAGTGGGGAGGAGAAATCATATGCTTCCAGAGTTTGAGAAGTGGGTCTTTTTAAGCGTCACAAGTACACATAATTTTCCTTCGTATTATTCCTTCATTTCAAAGTGGCATCTGACAAAAAAGCTAGTCTCCTTGACAACAAAATGCAGCCTTTTACACGGTGGAATTGTGCTATATAGCTCATTGTAACTTCCCAGAGGCAGTCACTGGACAAAGGATACTTAACACAGGCAAACTAGAAGTCGCATTGTTCATGGTGGCATTTGCCTTGAACTATTTAATGTACAATGATATGGGTTAGAAATAGAAGTAAGAAGGGGAATTCTAAGGTAGTAAGTTAAATATTCTTTTCAGAAGCAAACAGAGCACTGTAGTTTATTTAATTTTTTTTTAAGCTGAGATTCCACTGCTTTTTCTCAGTTGACAACATCCTTACCATTTTCTTGTTCTGACTAGGAGTGATATGTCATATAAATATATTAGAAATGCTCTCCTTCATATTCATCTTATATTAGCAATAGACTGTGTGGGACAGAGCATCTTGTGAAATTCAGTGTCTGATTCTTGGCTTTCTTTTCAGGCAATTAATTCTTTTTCTTACTTTTTAGTCTAGTCTGAAGAACAGGCATAAAAGTTGGCAAATGAAAATTGTGAAAAGTAATCACAGCTCTTTTCTGAGTCTCCTCATTTCTCAGTTTCAGTTTTCCTATGTGTGTAATATAAAAATAGTAATATTAGTATGCAACAGTAGAAGTAGGATAAATTAATTAACACTTTAACAGTGCTTTGAATAAGAAAAGCTCTGCAAAGTATACTGCCATTTATTAGTTTAATCACATTATTCAAGTTCAATAATGTGATAAAACACTTAGACTCAGTAAACTAGCTGGTATTCAACTGTTTCCATGATTTTCAGCTTTTTCTGGAATGTCATTTTATCAGTATAAAGCAGAACAGAACAAAAAAATCATATTTTGCTGGGTTTCCTCTGAGAAGAAATAAGCTTTATGAACCATAAGTAATTAGAGTCTGTTCTTAATAGCACACTAAATCCACTGCAGTCATCAGACTTTTTGCTTTATTCTGGAAAATGCATTCGTCATCAAGAGTCAAGAAGTTTTGGAGACAAACATTCCCGTGTAGCAGCAATCGGTTTAGCATGGGCAAGCAGACCATTTGGCCTGTGTTTCCAAAGCTGTGACATGCCTCTAGAATAACACTCCTATCAACTAGAATGCAGAAACACTGTTCTAATTTTCTCAGCCTTGTTTTGTTGCTAAAGACATGGGCCTTTCTTCTATTATCTCTGGTCATTCCGTTTCCAGAGGATAAAGGATGACAGTAAAGTTTCTGTGTATTCCTTGTAGAGATGGAGGCCCTCTGAATAAACAGCTAGAGTCATCAGTGGCAGCAGTTCCCAAATATTATGGCCCCCACACAGCTGCCAACCCTGACAGTTGTACATAGAGCTCTCTACATGCACATCAAATAATACGTAAGAGAACAATTTAGAGTCAAAATGGTCCTGAGGAATATTTCCTGTTCTCACTGCCGAGCAATGTATCGGGGCTTGGAGACCAGCATCTAAAGGACAAAATAAAAAAGTTGGAAAGGCTAGAGACCAAGTATCTCCAAGCACAGCTTTTTCCAAGTAGCTGATACAAGGCCATTAGCAAACTAACCAAGCTCTTCACTTTTCATTTCTCAGGGTATAAGCACACACACACAGGAGATATCAGGCACATGAATCAGAGTGATAAGCTAGATAGCTGATTGAGAAGGTGGGAGGTGGAACAGCCTAGGCACCACCAAATGCACCAGGACATGGACGTGTGGAGGCTGAGCACTGTCTGGAGGGGCAAGAACCATCCACAGCCTCCTGTGGGGTGAGGATACAGGAACAGGCGTGACAACAGAGTCAGCTGGGCACTTCTCTACTTTCCATTTGCATATGCCGGAGTCCTTCCTTTCCGCAGCATCATTCTGTTTCTCTCACTGGTTGGAAGTACGTGTTTCTGTTCAGTGTTATTATTTTCTGGCACCTTTTTCATCTGCCATTTTCTCTGTCCTACATGGCTTTCCTTTGTTTTACCAGCTTTTCTCATTTTCTCTCCAGCTTTATTCCGTGTCTGTTCCTGCATTAATTTATCCTGTTGGCTGGCCATTATGTAAAATATTGTGGGAACAGGATGTTCCTTTGATACAGAATTAAGGATAGAGTGAGAACAGCTAATCTTCTGGCATTTTCACCAGGAAAAAAAAAGAGAAAAAAAAAGGCTCTTCCTTTGCATGTCTATTTTAGATTAAAATTATACTGGACAGAAGCCAGGTGGTGCAGTGAGTGATTAAGTAGCCCCAAAACCTTCATTCTTCTCAAGCAAGAATGTGGAGCATCTCAAAGGCAGTGTCATGCACTGATATTTACATCAGTCCCTCAGATGTAAGAAATGCAAAGAAGAGGAACAAGTGAGGATACAAATGAATCTGCTTTGGAAGTGGGGAGTCAAGGAGTCTTTCAGTGAGAAAGGACACCCAGCGGTGAGTCTGCTGCAGAGATCCAGCTTCCAGTGTGGGTTCAGCTCCCTCTCCAACCCAGCCTGAAGTCTCTGGGGGTACCTGTGGTGAGCAGAGGTGAAAGTATGTGCGTGCAGAAAACTTGTGAGGAACACGACTATGAAAAAGTTGTGCGGACAGAGGTGAGCAACCAGCTGAAAATGAGCTTTCAGGACTAGGCGATGGGCAAAGACAAATGTGTGACCTTTGCATCTACAAATGGAAGACAAGGATGAAAAATTGGACTAGGTCCACAGTGAAGGGTGTGCATGGCTAGTAGTTTGGAAAATGTCCTACAGTGAGACACTCTAGGAATCCTCGGGTTATTAAATAGAGTTTAAGCAGTAACTTCTTCACACACTCATCTCACCTGCCTTGAGAAAGGACATTCAATAGCAGGTAGGTAATTTTAGTCTTAGTAACAAATGAAGATATCACAGGTCCCAGTGTTTGGGAGGTAAAAACATTCAGGAAAAAAAATGTACAAATTTACCACTAAGGGGAGTTAAGCATTGTAACATCTTACCAATGGTGATGACAGCTGTTCCATGATGAGAATTTTTAAAGGAAAAATTAAGTGTCCTTCTAAATGCTGCAGAATAATTCAATGATTCATCTGGGATTGCCCTCCAGCCTGTGTTACGTAGCATGACAGACTAGATGATCAGCGATCCTTTTAGATCTCTATCACATATGCATAATAAATGTATTATAAGACTTTCTGGCCGCGTATGGTGGATGTGTACTTATAGCGTGAACACAAAATGTTTGTTTTTTAGTGGGTGGGATTTGAATCAGAAGCAATCTGCCTCAAACTTCACAGGGTTCAGGAATCTTCTGAAAGCCCACACAGGAGCAAATATGGAAAATATGGGGAAAAAGCATGTGGCACAAGTGCCATAGGCTGACACAGATGCTGTTCAGCTGCTTCTTCAGGTGCAGTGGAAGGGCTGCTCCGTCAGGCAGGTCACGAGGGTTGTTTTACACAAACATCATGTGAACGTCCTGCTCAGCTGAATGGGTGTCAAAAAGCAATCGGGAATGACTGAGAAGTAAACTGGACTCAGAGTATTGACAGAGTATTGACATCCTTTGCTATATTTTCCCTGATTTCTTAAATATTTCCTATGCTGTATGTTAAACAGGGATTTTAGGAACCTAAGATGCTACCATTGAGCTTCCTAGAAATTGTACTTATCATGGGGAACATTAGCTATTGTCATCATCCCTCCTTCTCTTGGAGGCTCACGTATTGTGAAAATGGTAAGGATAGTCTGATTTTGTACTGTATAATGTATTTGACCTACCTCTTTCACTCAGATGCATTTGAGATGATTTCAGATTATCCTAAGTAAAACTTGAAATGAGCACTGAATACCTATCTTATTGATTTGTGCTTTTATGGCTCTAAATGGTTATGACTTTAGAATACCATTCAATAGGTCAAGCACTCTCTTTGCTTAATTAATGTTTGCCACAGCCAGTAACTTGAAGGTGTCTTAGAGGAAAAAAAAAAAGTAAGTTCCAGGGAGCTAGTAAGGTATTTACACTTCCTTCACCTCCTACATTCATCTTCCGTCAGATCCTCAGTATCCTCAGACAAATACAGTTAGTGTTTTACTCTCAGTCAGTTGGAGAAATACACAGAATTTGAATGTTACTAAAAAGCCTCTGCTTCTGTATCACCTACAAATAAATGGATGCTTAGTCATAAACATGTGCACACCAGATACTGTCATCGCTCAAGATTACTCTTTGTCCTTCTCTTCTAGTAGCTCCATTTTGCCTGTCTGTGATGTCAATTGATGATGTCACGTCTAGTCACATGCCTGCTTTAAAAACTGGAGAGACAGGCTTTAATTTTGGGGAGAAGAAGCTGAGAAGCTTTGTCCTACAGCTAAAGTTATACCTCGGCTCCCTCTAACTTAATTACCCCAAACATTGTGGCTTCAGCCCTGCAGACAACCAACAGCAGTGTCCGTGCTTCACTGCTGGGAGACCCCAGCTCTCTCTGCACCTGGTGCTCCCAGTCCCAAAGTCTGACATCTCCACTAGGTCTCTAGAAGTTTTTATTTCTGTACTAGTTCCAATGAGGGGCCTAATGCATCATAAAATGCCTCAGAATTGCAGCAGCAATACCTGGCTGTTTGGGCAGGTCTGAGCAAGTGGGTTACTACATAGACATTAATTTCAGTGTGTTAGAGCAGTTTTTCACTTCCCTACGTAAGCCAGCCCTGCTAGCCGGGCTGTCCCAGCCCTGGTAAGGCAGATCCATGATCCTGCAGACAGGGATCTCTAGTTGGGAAAAATTAAGCCATGCTAACTCATTTATGCAGAAAAGTTGAGTGCTGCCCGCCTCACAGAGGGGCAAGGGCAGTGTCCCCTGTGCTAACCCCTGAATGGGCAGGTTAATTGTGAATCTACAGGTCTGTGATCTTCCAGGAGAATCTCAAACATAATTTTTAGATTTTTTGTTCTTTAAGGCTGCGGGGTTTTGGCATATGTTCAATTTCTCAATCAAAGAAAGCTTTAATAGCGTCTCCGTTACAAAGCACAGCAGAATATACCTTGTCTACTCATTTCGCTCCTCTGCTTCCCTTTATATATTTTCATGGACAAATTCACAGTTTTTTATCTCTCTCAGGCACTATTCCTTGCAACTTTTAACTCTTCTTCCACCACATTTCTAGCCACTCAATAAATCCTGCTGCTTTCTTTTCTCATTTTTTCCTACTTATTTGTCCCCTAAATGAATTCTTTGTGGTTGGCCTTAAGGGACTATCTGATTTTCACTTTCTTCCAGGAAAGAAACAGGGAACTGAATAGTGTGGGAGGAAAGAGAAAGGCAGAGATGTTTCTTTTTGCAGGCAGGGAGGTCATTGTGACATTATGAGATTTGCCTGTTGTTTTACACCCCTCTTGGACAGGTGTTTCTTGCAAATAAATAAATCTTCACCAGCTGATGACTCTTCCTGTCTTCTACTTGGGCTTATTTCAAGCAAGTACCATGGTGTCCTGATAATAAAACAGGTATAGGTGGCTTCAAACTACAGGGATCTTAACCAGGATGGCAAATACTATTTCAGCTTCCGCAATTCTCTAAGCTGGCCTCTGCGCCTGTTCACTGTGCCTCTGCAGTCTGTCCAAAGTCCTGTAGTTAGAGGTATATTTCTATCCCGCTGCAACAATCACTTCCTCGCCTTCATGGCTTTTCTATTTTCTAATGCATCTTGATACTAAATTCATATCCCACTGCCCCTCCTTTCCCAGTCCCTGTGCGTCTTAACTCTACTTAGCTCTCTGAGTAGAGAACCTATTACTCCCCAATACAATGTCTGATCCTCCCAATTTACTGCTCTCCCAAGCTTTGAATTAATATTTTTACCCCATGCCTGGGGCATTTCTTCACTCACCACCACCATCTGCCTTGTCCCCAGTCGTTCCTTAGCTCAGTGCCCCTTGCCACAGTAGTAAAACCCACAGGGATGCTTTGCCTTATCAGACATCCTATTTATTTATGATATTATTTATCATATTCAGATGGCAATCTCTGCATTTGAAGCCCATGGCGCTCCAGGGCTTGCCTGAAATAATAGACGTCATCTTTAGGCAGTCTACACTTTTTTGTAAATGCTCAGCACTACCTCTAGACTGATCTCCTTCCATCAGCTTCATTCTAACAAATGTCTTAAGGAGATTTCCTCTGAACAAGCACTTAAAACATCAGGTTGTATCATGTCTGCTCCGGGAGCATTGCTCAGATAACTTACCTTCAGTAAAATTGCTGGACTTCAGGAGACTGCATTTCTCAGCAGGTTACCAGGCTTGCTTCTCCCTTCATATTTCTGCTGAATTGTTATTATTGATTATGCTAACCCAAAAATAACAAGAAGAAATAAATCCTAGAGTAATTCTTATGCAACAAGATCCACCTTGCTGTGAAAGCAGTTTGTTATAATCCCTAAATCTCTCTCTGGCCTGCTGCAAAACGAAAGCATTTCAAAGACACTCTAATGAACACAAATAATTTTTTTTTAACTTCATACGAAACACTTTCCTTTTTTGCAGTTCTTGCTTCTCTCTGGCTCAGGCCTTTGTTCCTGCGAGAGACTGTGAGCCTTCATCTACCACTAACTTCAATGAGTATGCTGTGAAAACACACCAACGTGTCCGTCAAATTGAGAACAAGAGGTGGTATTTATCCTTGTACTTTCTAACAAGCCTAGAACTCTGCCTACAAAAACAAAATACATCATGTCAGGGGGAGAAATTTCAGCTTTTCTAGCAGCATTGTTGGTTAAAATCTTTCAGTAAAAGTTGCATCTGTAAACAGCTAGACAAAGACTTTTGAAAAAGCAATGGAAGCAAACTTCTGAAAATCAAATTTAAAAGTGCATGAAATATTAATTTGTTAAGACTTTGGAGTCAGCACTGTTCACCAGGATATGTTTACTTTCATAAAGAAATGGGACATTAGTGCCATAATTAAAATAAAATTGCTTATTAGACTATATATAGCTTAGCAGAATAGCTAATAAGTTACAGAAAGATTCATCAGATTCAGGAAAATATTCAGACACAGTACAGTATTTCTCATATGACAGCACAGCATATACAGGAAGTTGGCAGGGCCTGACTGAAATAGATAGCTTGGTTTAAAAGTTTACTAAATGCAGGAGCAAGTGGAAAATGATTATTCTTGGGAAATAAATTATATTACAAGAAGGAAAAAAAACCTCTTTATTACTTTAGTGCTTTGGACTGCCACATTGATTTAGTCTGGTTTTGGGCTGTCTGGAGTGGTTTAAACAGCAGGGTTTGTGTAGTATGAACAACAACAGCACAAGGTTGCTCGGGGCATGCAAGCACCATGTTTCTGATGCGGTCAGTAGCAGAGAAAAAATAGAGAGCAGGCTAAACTGTCAAGCCAGACACAGCAGAAGCTAGGAACGGCTATTCTGGGTCTTTACAAAGGACCACGCAGCCCAGTATCATCTCTGAGCATTGTCAAGAGTGGGTGCAAACACAGCAGGAGAGGATTAAGCAATACAGTGATACCTGAGCCAAAATCTGCAACTTGCAGATTTTCTGAGGTTGTAGTTTTGTGTTGGTTCATGGAATGAGGTAAAATTAAGCATGCAAAGAATGAGAATTATTTTAATTACTTACCTCTCAATGAATGATCTGGATAAATCTAAAGGCACAGTTAAGCCTCTAATAAAATGTCAAAAAAAAAATAATACTGTTCAGTACCTGTTGATGATTCTTTTCCTATTCAAATCTATATAATCCCTATCTGTGCTGCACATGCTCCTAAGCTGTTATTGTAGTAATGCCTCGTGGCCCCATAAGGGCTGAGCGTCCTGAACTTTGCACAAATACAACCAAAAGATAACCCTTTCTACCTACCAATCTCCACAATAGCTCTTTCCCTGAAACAATAGACCATACAGCAGAAAATAAAGCATGTATCAGGATCGTTTGCAAGGGGAAATCATCTAGTTTTCCAGGCAGTGATTTGCTGGGAGGTCTTGCCTGGCTTTATAGCAAGAATGACAAAGCTTCTTTGCTCGAGTCACAATCCAAAACTTTTTAACCCAGACGGGCAGAACTGACAGCCCAGAGCAACAACCTGCTGGTGGTGGCAGAGGCTGAACCTTGGCCGTTTCGCCTTAAGCCTTGGGAAGCGTTGGGGCTGATGCCACTTCTCCTGAAGGCCGTTATTAGCCAGATCCCTATCACTGCTGAGCAACTTGCTGAATCGCCGCTTTGTGTATTTAGAATACAAATTGCAAAGTGACTGGGGTATTTATTATTTGGGAGACCCCCTGTTGCCCACCCCAGCTCAGCGCCCAGGCCCAAGGGGAGGTGCTTTGCGCTCGGTCGGGGCAGCGAGAGCCAGCTAGCGCGAGGGCAGGGAGGCTGCAGGGAGGTGAGCGTGGAGCATGTTTCCCAGGAATTGTACGGTACATTGCTGTCAGTCACTGCCTTTTTGTCAGGAAGAGGTGCTCAATACTTCCCTGACGTGCGTGGGCAGGGGAGGGGAAGATAAAGCTGAAGTGAGTTCAGAAAAGCATATTGCTGCCTTTGGTAGGAAATAGGGTTTTAAATATGCTTTTGGGGTATACGATGCAGAGAAGAAATTTGGGCTTTTATTGCAAATTTTCCAATCCACAGACAGACTTACGTGGGTTTAGCTCTGGGCCTGTGGAAATCAAACCTTCCCTTGAGCAAGATTAGTGCAAAGTAGCTGCACCGAAGGCTCTCAGTCATTAGCATCTACTTACTGCTGTGATTTGCTTCCATGGAAGCATATACTATCTTACATATTCCACTGGTAAAATCTTAAGGGCTTATTTATTAATGATTTTGAGACGCTTTACTCCTTCCCACCCTTTATGAAACAGAATTGTAATGCACAAAGGGGTTGTCTTTCTCTTGAAGTACCTAGAAATAGCCGCTGCCACACGTCCCAGGTGATGCCCTACCTTTGTTTCGTATCATTATTAGCGGTGGAAGATGAATGGTATTTGCTGGTACAGGAATTCTACAAAAATATTACCAGAATATTAAACCTATAAGAAGAGCAAAGCAATCTGTAAAGTCAATGATGCTACAGAAAGTTATTTCTCTTCATTTATGGTGCTACGAAGACTGCCATTTTCTGATTATTTTCTCAGACTTATCCAGAAATATTTCACAAACTACTGAGTGAAGATGGGAACTGTATTCCTTGGCAAATCCCAATATTTCATCCTCTGGGTTTTACACTGAGTCAGAATTGAATAGAGGAGAAGTCAAGATTTTGGCAAATAAAAGCTCAGAAATGTGACTAGGACTATTTTGGGGAGCCTCCTTGGCTACCGTGGCACTTCTAGGGCCTTGGTCTCACTCTGCACCATTGCTCTGCACCTAGTCTTCAGCCAGCAAAGAAGAAGTGCTTCTGGAAGGTAATTTCTCTCATGCCGAGGCAGGTGTCTGAGACAGCAGAGAGAAATCACCCTTTTGGGGTTCGCACTTCACTCCACTGCCACTATGGGGGTCTAGGAGTGACCAGGGCAACCCTATATATTTAATATCTACAATATAATCAATAATATATAAAATGACAAAATAATATGCTCTGCTTAATCACAGTTCTAAAATCACCTCACTGCTTTGCTGAATTATCTATACTCAGGACATCTTGCCGTTGTAGCCAGTGCCCTGAAAAGCACAGACATGTCAGTGCAGCTGGTTGGCATTCATGACCACCTAAATTTATTCACTCTAAGTCCCAACGTGAAAGTAACTTCACAGTTAAAGTAAATCCCCACCAATTTATTTATAATAAAATAGTTCATCTTGGCGCTTATAGAAGTCTCTGATTAGCATTTTATTCATGGATATTTAAACTCCAGCTAAAGTAATTAATTCCTGGTCCATTATAGACAAAAATGAAATGGCAGCAGAGATGGGAAATGCGCAGAATAATATTTTCATTAAAAACTTAATATACCCATTTACAAATTTTAATTATAGTGGCATCATTTGCACTACTATGGTTAAAGATCTATTGGTATTTCTGGTATAAATAGACTGTAGTTTATTGTAACGTCTCCGTATGCATTTGTGCTGAGATAGAACATGACAGGATGTATTAGTCTGCTTTCTAAATGTTTTCTAAAATTTAATACATTTTCACTCTAAGTACGAATTTTAACTCAGCTCTGAGAGGAATTAAATGTCCCTTCTGCAGAGTCGTGTTGTATTAGAAAAATCCTTTTAGCGTTAACCAAATTAGTTTCCTGCCCTGAAAAAATTTTCTGAGATTTTGGTTTTTTCCGACTTTCAATATTAGGATGAGATCAAGCCCCTGCTGAAGCTATTAGCAACAATAATACCAGCAGAAAAAAAAAGCCTTACCTTAAAGTAAAGTATACACATATCTGAGATCCAGCTTTTGACGAAGTCAGGCCAGAAACTTAACTAGGATCTTCTGTACCCTCAGTGAGTGGCTCACCAAGCAATGTGGGCCTCACTTCTCACAGCCGTTTGTGATGGAGATCTGATTAAGAGTTAGGAGGAAGGAAGAGAGAACTAAAGTAAAAATCGATTGGGTAGCTTACAGGTTATGATACTCACATGAGATAAAGAAGAATTGGGTTTGAGTTCCTACATTATACTTAATATCTCCCCGAAAGATCCTCCTAGGGTCTCCACTTTAGCTTTGTTCAGAAATTTCTCTGTAACTGAGAGATCGTCCCAAAACCTCAGCATCCGCAGCCAGCTCTAGTCACGGCTCCTCTCCGCTTCATCATGTTTGTACGTATATTTAGATGCTAGCATACACTTGCTGGGCAAACATCTCTCTCCAAGTGGCCTTCAAAAGAGACAAAAAGCCCTATGGCGTTGTTACTTCTGCTCCTCTTCTTTCACCTAGACCCTTTACCTTGTCATCTATTTTAATTTGTAGCAGCAGTAATGATAGGCCATAAGTATACATGAGTCCTGTTATGCCTGACCCCATAGGAGAGCGTCCCTGCCCTCAAAGCACTTATGAGCTGAGGCTGTATAGCTCCATTTACAAAAGAAAAATCTAGGTTTTGTACAAACATGCTGATGGGCATCCCCTTCCTCACTGCACAAAAGTCAAGGTGGCCAAAGTATAGGAAACTGGCCACCTTACAGGAAAGCTGCATACACAAAGTCTCTGCATAATTTTTTTCAGAAAGAGAGGAAGAGCTCACAGTGTAACTATCCCAGTGTAAAAACACTTCTGCGTTGAAGAGCACAAAGTCCTAGCAGCAGCACAGAGAGGCTGAGGAAAGAAAGGCTGGTGAGGAAAATTATTTTTTCTTCCATTCACAGATATACTTGGCAAATAGAGTCTTTCAGTTTTTCATTTAAACAACACCTTGTTAGGGACTTTTCAAGCATATTTATTTAAAAAAAATAAAAGATTTAGATATTTAGACAAAAGTTCTAATTTCATCAGACAGCACAGAATAAATGAAAATATTTCATTCTGCTCTCCCTGTTTTCTCTCCTTACAGATAGCAATGAGGTGACTTCCCCGGACTTACAAGGGGAGAGTACGCCCAAGCCAGGATCCAAACCAAGTTCCTGAGGTTTCACCTAGGGTTTTATCTAGATTCTTCTTTTTTTCAGTCAAAGAGGATTTTTAAGCCAGGGTTCTGTTGGCACAAAACCCCAAAGACAAAACAAAAATCTGACTATTCTGCTGCATGCATCCTTACAAGCACAAGAAATACAGTCCAAAGCTGATTCTGCATTTATGAACTCTCAAGTTTACTATTATATTACACACTTGTCTACACAGACAAGCCAATTAAGATTTTTTCATTCTATTCTTGCCCCCTGTGTGCAAAGATTAAGCACTGCCACTATAAGAGGAAACTTCAGTAGCCACTGGACAATATTCCAGCAGAAGAAAACGCAATCACATGGCATGGCATCACTTCCAGCAGCATCAGTATCTTCTAGAAACAGAAATAGCAACACCTCTATTTACTAAGTGATAAACATATAAATGAAAGTTTAGGATTTCCTCTCTAATTGGCTAGAAATTGCAAGTTATTTTTCTCAGTCCAGATATAGCTAGAGTACACTGCAAATGCAAACCAGCTTTCTCTTATCTGCCTTGATTGTCAAATACACACCAATCCTTCTTATCCACATCCATGCTGTAATTATTAATGGCCAGAAGTAGGAGCTGGCAGAGGACTGAGATATATCATGGATACCCCTAAGCCTACTGAGAAGCCTGTCTAGGCATTAACTGATAGATCATGGTGGTACAACTTAAACAACCATTAACAGCTTCAAGTATGAGGGTTTTTTGCCCGACAGTGCTCCCAGCCTCGTCAGACCAGGATGCTGCTCAGCTGCTATGATCTTGTGGTGGCAACTGAGCTACCACCAGGTAGCTGAGGATGGCAACCAACCATGCACATCCCCTACATGCACCGTAAGAGCATGGCATTAAGATGCATGGTTGGTTCTGCATAATAGCATAATGAAATTGTGGCTGTGCTGGACCTCTAGCTTCCTTCCTACAGCTGCATGAAATGTTAGCTTTGATACCAGCACTTGTTGCCTTGCAAGCAATCCACTGAGTGAATTAGATCAAAATAGTGTTGGAATTAGCGTATTCATGCTACAGTAGGCAAAATCCTTTAACTTGTCATACTCCTTGCAGGTATTAACCATGAAGGTCACCTTCTGGCCAAGTTCCTGATCACAAGAAGCTCATCTTGAGCTTGGCAGAGCAGAGCTCAGTTGGCAGCACAGAGCTTAAAGGGCTGCACTGGCATCTGGTAGCAATTTGTAAGTAAAATGAAGGGTAACATGCCAAAAAGCACATTACTAAGTGGATCTGCCTTCTGGTCAGAAGAGGGTGATAGAGGAAGAGACAGTGATGAAGATACAGAAATAAGGAATCTTGTTCAAGTCCTGTAAAAATGATGGCTATAGAGAAAGGAAACAGTAGTTGAGCCAGCAAGTAGAAGCAGCAAGCACCCAGAAGCTGAACAGAGAGCTGAAAACAAGTATGGGAAATTCAGTTTGAATGTCATAGTGGCATGAACAAAGTACAAACTTTGCATGGGAGACAAATGTTTCCCACCCCCCCTGATTGTACCTTATCTACTTTGAGGAGTGAAATCTAGCAGCATATTAATATGAAATATATCTGCTTTGCTTATGACTGTGATTGCTGGATGATCAGAAAACCAACAGTACCCTTGTAACATCATGTTGAGGCAAAGTCTCTCTGCTTAAATATGAAGTAATAAATAAATGAATAGCTAGTTAGATAGCTAAATATTTATTGACCACTAGATACATTCTAACAAATCTTTTTTTTTTTTTCTGATTAACATGTAGGCATTTGTAAAATACCTAGTATATTTGTATATTTGTAAAGTATACCAGTTGGTATAGCTTTTAAAGCAGACTCTCCTTTTAGACAGCTAACTGAATGCTACTAAGGATGTTTAAACCTCTAGTTGCTTGTCTATATAGGTACCCCAGTTGACACAGAAAGATTTGCAGCATTAACTGCCATGTGTAAATGAGTTGCCTGTGAGTGAATTTTGGAGGTCAATTTAAAAAAAGGGCCGACTCCCAGAGGCTCCCCCGTCGTCTGCCCCTTTGGCTCTGCAACACCGCATGCTAGCCCCGTGGGCATGGGGATGAAGTGGGAGACAACTGCTGGCACCTCCAGACTGTCCCTCATCATCAGTGTTTGGAAAAGGCTCCTCCCATGTTGAATCCCTCCAGTGGCCCTACTGTGTTGGTGGAGGGACAATTTCCACTCCCAGCTACATGGGGTGAAGGTAGCTGCTAACAGTGAGCAAGACTGCCCTGGGGCTCTGCTGCTGGGTCTCTCTAATTTACTTGCCTCATGATACATCCTTATGAGGTAACCATTTTAAGATCTTCTCCCAGGGTGTGGAGTCAGCTTCTGTAAATGTGTTTCTAATGATTTGTACCGTCCTCCTTCTTTTCTGCTTTCTGAGGATTGACTTGTTTCTACAGAGAGACCAAGGTGCTTCCAGAAAGGCATTAGTTTCTTTAGGAACTTAAACCACTGCTCATTATTTCCTCAGAACTGTTTTACCTGTTGTTCATGAAGGCAATTCTAACTAGAAAAGAAACTCTTTTCGTTGTTAAAAAGATCCCCTCTGTGTTGCCATGGATATGACGACCTGTTTCTACACTCCTTTTTTTCCTCCTTCAGTATATAATCTATGTTATGATCCTTACATTTATGGTCTATATTAAATATGATTTCCAAATGAATTATTGTTCTGCTTGTATTTTGTGATCACAAAACTGTCCTACAGCACAATAACTCCATCCCATTCATTTCTGAGCAATCATTTCAACAGCATCACTGCTGAAATAGCAAGGAGAAAATAAAATCTGATTTAGCTGACTGGGGTTTTTTGTTTGTTTCTTATTTCTTTTAGGAATGTTTTGTACTACAAGTGCAAAGCTGTAGCTGAAATGGGTGTGGTGAAAATAATTAAATCTAAACCACGTTCCCACATCCAAACTCAAAAGATCCAGCACAATTGGTAGCGCTAGAGAAAAGTATCCACTTTAATTCTACAACTTATTTATTCACTACTGTGCTTCTTCACATGACGTGCGTGAAAGAAACATATTTTGGGAATAATGAAAAACATTCAGATAATCAAATGAACCCCTAACTACAGGAATTAATTGTATATGAGAATTGATATAAGAATTCATTGTATCTTCCCATCTTTTACTAACTGTGATGGGCATGTACCTCCACACCTTCACAGACATGTGAAAATATCATCCTAAGGACGCCTTTCTCCTTCTGCTATTTGTTCTTGAGAGTCACCTCTTTCTAACTATAGCTCCTTTCATGATCTGCAAAATAAAGCGTATGTGGGTTGATCTGAAGGCCAAGTGTTTTTGCATTATTGTTAGAATGGCCCAAGAGAGTCAAAAAGTGACATTAACTTTCTTCTCTGTTCTGCGACAGTACTCCTTAAAATGTTTTGCTTTACTCATACCAAAGGATTCATTACATTTTAAGACGCACCATAATAACAAGTAACATAGAAAGCACTTTTAAGAAGCTATTTGCTTCCCATTTTTCTCAAAAGGTCAGTTAGGCTTAACTTCCTAGGCTGTTTCTAACC
Organism: Struthio camelus; assembly: GCF_040807025.1. Taxonomy (NCBI): domain Eukaryota; kingdom Metazoa; phylum Chordata; class Aves; order Struthioniformes; family Struthionidae; genus Struthio; species Struthio camelus. The sequence continues at coordinate 48,951,160 of NC_090944.1, forward strand.
GGTGGAACAGGCAGAGAAGTTAAACGTATTATTGTAAACTGCAGGTACCTAGATCAGCCAAAAGGAAGATGAGGAAAGACATATCTTATTTCAGAAATAATTTACATTTTCATAGCCTGGCCACTGCCGTCCTTCCCCATTATAATTTGATACCATGAGACATCCGACCGAGAAAACGTCACGTCTCCCAGGTGCCGGAGACAACATCCAGAGCATCCCAATTTCCTTTGGGAAAGGGAGGGCAGGGCCTGGGAGGTCATTCAGCTCCGCTCCAGTGCTCCCGCTGTCTGCAATGGGGAGAGATGGGTGCATCTCGGAGGCAGTTCAGAGCCGAAGGAAGCCCTTTCCCTCCCCTTTGCCAGCGCATGGAGCCAAGGTGTACTCAGCAATCCACGTACCGAGGCAAACGGCAGCAAACGGGCAAGTGGCGGGATGTGTCCCTCATCTGCTGACATTCCCACCAGAAAGAGCCATCCCCAGGGCTTTTAGAGGGCTTTGCATATAGGTATCATCAAAAATAAAATACACAAATAACAGTGAGAACAGAGGGACTGAACCTGCTCAGATCCAAGCTAACAAATACTGAAAAAGAAGTGGATGAGATAAAATGAGATAAAGACTGGGAATTTGGAATAGCCATCACACAAAACTAAGATAACTGTAAGTGCCATTTCTATAAACAAAATCTGAACAACGTGCAGAGAGTTTTTTTTTTTTGTTAAAAATGCTGCTGAAACTTAAAAGGAATTAACTGGTTACTGTGCTTTGTGCAGCGCTATTTGCATCATCATTAAATCTCCCCTGAAACCTTACAGTTGAAAACTGGATCCAGCCAAGCCCCATTATGAGCCCAGACTCGTGTAAAAAATTGCCTGCTTTACTCATCCTATGATGCTTAAAATGTTCAGACCTGGGTGCCTCAATCAGGCATCCCTCTATTTGCATTCCTAAATTAGAATATGTTTGTTATTCATGGCTTGCTTACCTGCAACAGACAGATTGGGTTGTTCATATGACCTATCCCATCCTGTCTCAGGGGAATTCAGTGTAATTAAATATTCCTCATTTCCTAGCATGCTGAACCTTCTATAATGTAATCTATTCCAGAGGTTTTGGCACTGCTTCTCAGCCATCTCAGCTGGCATCTAAATATGAGAAAGGTAGTAGCGGGCAATGAGTTTTAAAAAATCCTCTTAAATATTTATCCACATTTGATCAATTGCTCTTCGTGTTTTTTGTTAAAACTAAATATCGGGGTCACTGTGCAGGGTTAGCAGAGGGTCAAGTTTGCTCAGGAATTACCTCACTCTGCAAGCAAAGAGGCAAGTAAAGGAAAACATGAAGCACTAAAAGTATTTAAAATATTTCAGAGCTGAAGGAAGTTTATTTCTCTTGTGAATTGTGCCCTGGCATAGGGAGTCCACACTGCACATTTGGTGCATATGGCAAAATTTGATATGCTTAGGCTCCCATTTGAAAGTAAAGACTTTTTTTTTTAGTGCACTGAAGAATTAGGAAGCTCTGAAATATAATTACATGCTTTGCTGAATGGGGGCCTACTCTAACTCCCTCAGTTTCTGGAAGTCTCCACTCTCCTGTTGATCCCAGAGAGCACAGCTGAACTATAGTGGTCACCAGGATATATTTCTTGTATGTCAGCTCCTACATCACACACTGCTAAACCAGCCTGTCCATCTAGCGGGAATGTGCCTTGGGCGCCTTGAAGAAACGAAGCAAGGAAGGTTTTGCAGCAATGTACAGTCCTACAATACCAGTTCTGGGATCTGCAAAAGTCCCACCTTCACCCTTTGTGCTCAGCTAGAATAAAATCCTTCCTGAACTTTATTTTAATACTTTCTCCCCGACCCACAACGTCCGACAGTGGGAGACTTAAGGTGGTTGCAATGGCATTACATACTAGCAAGCTGTCATCACTCATGGGTTCATGGTCCCCTCTTCCTTACCTGATCATGTCTGCATGAGTCCTGTTTTCCAGGAGGAATCCTTCTGTGCTTACTTCTGATTACTTGCCCCTTCTGATTACCAGTGTTTTCCCCAGAGAAAGACTCCTCATCTTGCCCTCTCCCTTACTGAACTGAGATGTCAACATCTTTGCTGCAACTAGTCTGTGGCCAAGGCTTTTTGCTCTTTTACCCCATCACAGGCTTTCGTGCTGATATTTTTTCCATTGCAGTTTACCATATTAATCACTGACAGCAGTGAGCTACCTCTATTTCTACACAGCACTTCCAAAATGTTCTACTACCCTCATTTTAAGTATTGACACCCCAATGAGAGAGGTGCACTCTGAATTTATCCACTTCCATTCAAATCACTGTCTCCTGACACTGTCCTTGTGGTATAGAAGGATAAGCTCGTGGGACCATTTTATCTCATTTGTGATTGTACCTAGGATAGAGTTAGGAGCTTCTGATGGCATGTAAAGGTGAGAGACTGACAGGCAATTTGTGTGGTCCATAGATGCTGGACCTTGGCTACCTAGGACATGCAGTCAGTGGGTCTGTGATGCTTGCCACGAATGCGTAAAACAGTATTTCCCGTGTGCTGCTCAGCCAGCTTATTCTCAGGCCAGGGCCAAGTCAGCACCCTGGTGGCTTCCCTGCAGCCTTAAGAGCACGGCGGGATGGTGGTGTCCCCAGTGAGGAACCAGTTGTCCTGCCAAACCAGGACAGGACAGCTTTGTGTGGGAAGGAGAGAAGAAAATCACCCACCTGGGGAAAAATATTGTTGCTCTAAAAAAGGACCAATATGTGCCCTTCATTTCTAAGAGCTGCCAGCAGCAACACACACATTAGAGTAGCTTTGGCCTCTGACAAAAACCAAACACACAGGACAGTCCTCTCTCCTGGTCAAGACAGCTGAGCTACTGGATGCCACATATAGGCACTGCCAGGGGAAGAGATTTATATGATGTCCTTCCTACATCCAGCTGCACACCAGTGAAACAGAAGGTATGGTCCTATAAATATTGTGTAATTGAATCTTATTGTATATACTGTATCCTGCCAGTGGCATTGCCTTTTCATTTGGCCACATATCTTTCAGGACTCGCTGCCACGATTCTACATTAATGCCTCCGCCTGCTGCTGGAAAGCACACTCACATCAGCAGCTGCTTCCAGTAATAACACTATTAAAAATAATGAAATGACAGGTTGTACTACAGTGCATCTAGACCATTACGGAAATGAGCTTCAAGACCATACCAGCCTGATTCAGTTCTCCATTCAGCCTTCAGAGGGTTAAGATGCAGATAAAGACATTTCTGTTTTTAAATAGCACCTCAGTTCATGCCTGCGGCTCACTTTCGTTTGAACAGAGCTTTTCCAGAAGGATATACAGGGCAGCCTCCTAGGGAAAGTGGCACCGAAAAAATCTATCTTGTGTTACTGATAGCCCTTCTGTTAGTTGACAGAACCTTTGTTATTTTTACTCACCATAAACGTAAGAATTAAAATGAAAAGAAAGGAACTTGGAGGCTCTAGAAGGGACTGACCAGCGCAGGATTGCAGAATATTGGGATAAACAGGTCTAATAATATAGGAAAGGAAAAAGTAGCAGGCACTGTACAGTAAGTTTCAAATAGTGCCAGCTACGCTGACAGAGAGACTGATAATGTTCTCTCATCACTAATTTCCACTAGAGATAGAGGAAGGTCTTGGGGGAAACGAAAGAAATGATGCAGATGACACAGGAAATGTGGAGAGTCGGATAGCATATGCTAGTAGTTGGAATTTCTTGTGCAACAAATGTGCTTGAATTCTCTCAATACAGTTTAGCCTGACTGCACAGACAAGTTTATTTCCACTTATAATATTCCTCTCACTGGGAATTCTCCACCTGCTTCTCTAAATAATCACAGACCAAATGAGATGAGCCTAAGGGAATATATGCTAGATGAAGAAAATAATATTTGGTAATGATCAGGTGTGCAATATCTTTAGAATTCCATGCAGAAATGTCCTACCTGTTTTTACTGATTTGAGCCTTCACTGGTGTTACAAAGGAAACAACCTGCTTCTCCCTCTGTGAGCCCACAGCATCTGTTGCCACATGGATGCCTGGGTCTCCTGTACATGTCATACTGAACACCCTCAGTCACTCACAAAGCTGGACAATGATTTAGTAAGAGCATATAAAAGTGTCTGGCATATTAATGGCAAATATAACGGCATACAAAATTCTTATGAACTATCTGAGATTCCACAAGGAACCCTCTTCAGATGCTTTTGTAGCGCCGGGCATGGCCCCTTCCCAAGAAGGCATACCATCACCCATTCACTTCATCTTTCTGAGGGTATAAGGGCAACATTAGAGTTAGCTTCACCCTGTGCAGATACACTCCATTTTCCCAAGGCAAAGCAGTGAGCAAAACAAAGTGATCAAATAAGGGCCATGAGAAGGAAACAAAGCTGTCAGCTTGTCAACGATTCAACTGAGCAACCGTCGTCAACAGTTGGGATGCACCTGGTAGCTCATGCAGATAATCGAGTAACCATCAACAGCAAGTACTATGTAAAACAAATGGGTCACGTACACTTGAAAAACAAATGATCCATAAAAAAACACCATTCCTAACTGTGGCATATCTGAGCTGCGCTCTGTCACATCAGAAAGTTGAAGCTTAGAGAGTGTCAACACCTCTGGCTGGGGCAGTGCAATCAGGAGGGACAACAGACTTGCAGCACATCAGCATCTTCTTGCCAGCAGCAATGAGATTACTTATCTTACTCACTGTATAACCACAGCTGTAAGTATTTCAAGCATGTAATTATTTAATTGCTTGCAGTCATTGTCCTAAAACATGTTCTCAAAAAGTCTGGCCCACAAACTTTTCAGCATTCTGAGATCCTAACACATCTTCAATTGTTAGTGATGAAACCCTGCTAGTTAGTGAACTTCTTATTGGGTATTTGCATCTTTATTATAATCTAAGTAATGAAAAATGCTTCTAGGAAAGGATTGGAATAGAATGGGGACGTGGAGCTGGAGAAGCCCTCTACATGCCTTCCTCCAGGGGTGTGATGCAAAGCCCACTACACCAGAGAAGTTTTTTTACTGATTTCAGTGGGCTTTGGGTACAGCTAAAAATCATGCTATAAAAGTGCCTAAAAATATTTAAAATGAATTGAGGAGAGATGACTGAACAGAATTTAACACAGAAACAAAATTCTAGCCATTGGGTATCATCTTCATTTCATCTCCTTTTAAAGCTGTATTGAGATGTATCACTATTAAGGTATGTTATCCCCACCTCGATTTTACACCCAGTTCAGCATCACCACTTAACTACTTGACATTGGCAATGGAAGTGTTTTCAAAATGACATGTACCTATCACAGTTAGGCTAAAAAACTTACAACATACCCAAATAACATCTGGATTATATTTAATCCACAACAGCAGAGTGTATTTCCTCATAAACTTTACAGGCATCACAGGCACACCCTGTGTAGGTGGGATAGATATAACTAAAGAACTGTTGCAAGATATAGCCAAAATCAGTCAAAGTTTCAGGGCAGTTCTTTGGAAAAACAGCTACATAATGATTTCATTCTGGAGGATTTTATAAAATATAGCTATTGCCTGCAAACAACTTTACACATGCATTGTTTTATGTATGGAGATAATCTCAATAAACTCAGTGGGTTTTTTTACCACTTCAACCACATTTTTTACTTTTTCATGTAATTTCTGTATGTTCATATTTCAAATCATAATAGAATACAATTATTTTTCCAATGTCTCCACAATTTTTAAATTATGCTTATAAAATATAGACTTTCAAGGCTTTAATATTCCTTTTTCAGCTAATCTAAAATGCTTTTATCTGATTTGTAACAATATGAAATTAATTTAGAAGAATTTCTTAGAGGTTTATCACAATATCAGTAACTTATAGAAAAATATAAGCAGAAATAAATCATTCTGTCACTGTACTGTATGGACCAAATTCTGTACTTTAATACACATCTATTTTGGAAGAGAAATTCTAAGTATGCAGAGATACACTGACTGATATATTAGACTCTCTCAGTACATACGTAGTCGTTTAATAAATCTGATATGAATCTGAATGAATTTTAACAAGCCTGCAGTTTAAGAGGAATCCATTTTCCGGTAACTGATAGTCATCCTAAGGAAAGGATTTCGTAAGAGAGATCCTGTTCAATTTACCTTATTGCCATAAAAAATGTGGGCTAAATTTATGCTTGTTTTTTCTTTCATTGGTTATTTTTAGCAAAACTTAAAATAAAGTTTTGAAATACTGGAATTAAAGCAATGTAAGGAATTAATTTTATGCGCCAGCTAAATTAAAAGTGTCTACTCCTCTGTCAGGAGTACTCTGTGTTGCTTCTTCCATGACACGATAATCAACACTAGGGTTTTTTATAAAGTGCAGAAGTGGTCCATGAAAACTCCTGCTGCAATCGTAACATGTACAGTGTTGAAATTCCAAACTATAAGTGCACTTTTTGTGGAGTTTGGAAGTCTCTTAACTCTATCTACGTTTCATTTACACCTTTTTCAAAACACATATGCTTGGAAAATATGTATAATGGTCCTTCACCTGTAGAAAGTCTCCCCCTCCAATGGATGGCCATGCCACAAGGGGCAGAAGCAGCCCGCGCTCTCCAGTGCCCTGGAAGGTTGAGTGAAAGGAGCTCCCTGTTTCCGTATAAAACCCCTTGCCCTCGGACAGCCACAGGGAGCATGCACGGTTTGTCACTGTCCTGGCTGCAGTATACTCAGAACACCATTTCCTCAAGGTTTAGTAAGTATTGCAGATCTGCTCTATCCCACATCTTGAGCTCTGAAATAACATCTTTGTATATATAAAAAAATCTTATTAATCTTACTATTTAAAATATCCTACGATGTGCCATCTACATGCAGCTTTGCAAGGCACGTAAAATTGTGCAGCAGCCTGTCTGACTTTGAACGTGCTTAGTCAACACAGGGCAAGGTCACGCGACACCTTGGGCTGGCAGGACAGGCCCGGAGAAATCACATCCCAGTAGGTGTCAATTAGAGGAGCTGAAGCTCACCTACTTTTGAGTACCATACCACCGTGCTGGCTGCAACCAGGTGAAAAGTTTCCGACAGATGCTAGCCTGGGTGGAGCACCGGCTGGGATATATCCTATTAAGATTTTGCTAATGCATTAGGCAAAGCAGACTTCACACAAGTCGTGAGCAGTAAATGAACTGCACAAGAACGAGCTGACAAGGTTGGGAGGATGCTGCAAGATAAATAATCCTGCAAAGTAGCAGAGAGAGGATGAGGGAGTGAGGGTGACACACACTGAGCATTTCCCAGTGCTGCTGATAGAGCTGGAATGAAAACATCCAGAGCAGGATACACATGTATGTTAAAGCAAAATTGTTTTGACAACGGCACAAATAAACAAGTCACAAATAGGCTTTGCCTTGGCTTAGCAGAGCCAGAAGGCACTGCGCCTGTATCATGCCAACGTTTTGTCTGGAAGATAAGTGTGTTACGGCTCTGCCCTCGGGACAATACCCCTGGACAGGCCTTTGCCATGAACTGACACGGGGGTTGCTCTGTGTGAGGCATGACAGCGCTGATCGCTCCGGGCAGCACATCCACAGCTCCGAGGCATCTGAGATTGCCGCACTGAACAAGGAAGGACCACAAAGTAACTACACAGTGATGACCAAATCCGTTATCCTTGCTGAGGAATAAGATCCTGCCAAGTTTTGCAATTCAGCAGCTTTTATTAGGACAGCATTTTAAAAAATGGCACCTAGGCTTTTGCCTGCAGAACTACCGTCTATTTATGTTTCAGGGTCCTAGAATGACGTCTGGTCAGGGACCACCCATAGAAAATATACGACTGAGAGTATTTTTGAGAACTTCAGACACAGAAATATACTGGTACTTCTAGTACCATTTATCAAGCCTTAACTGCAGAGTTTAATCCAAACAAAATGAGGATGCTGTTTTGTTAATTCACTTATGAGGAGTAATTGCAGGGCAGTAGATTACTGGGCACTGACAGCACAATAGATCACTTTTTCAGAGAAGATAAAAAAAGATTTTCTCCTTAGGAAGGAAACTAGTCTGTATCCCTAGCTGAAGCAAGGATGCAGCGTTGAGAGAATAGCTATACTGAGTCCAAGGAGCAGCGCACCTCATACAACATCTCATTATTTGCCTGTAGCCAGCACAAGGTGTTTCAGAGAGCTGCAAGAGCTCTTAAAGTGAGAGTTTGAATCACTCTTTTTCTGCTGAAGAAGAGCCTGTTTCAGTGCAGGTGACAGCGAATTTGGAGTCATCTTTTTTTGAGCATCCAGCCTTTGTGTAGAGACAGCTGTGTGCAGTGTGTAGAGAAATGGTAACTCTGAAACTTGCTTGAGAAATATTTCTTTGCCTATTTAAACATCACCCTGCTGCACTGGGATTAACCTGATGGCTCATCATTGCTTTCATTTGCTAGAAAATTGCGAAGCAGCTCAGATTTACCCCTGGATAGGCTTTTATAGGATATCCATAAAAGTCCCACGTGGTTCTCAATCTCTATCAGGTCACGACTACCAAAATTACTTAAAAAGAAGTATCATTCATTTCACTTCACTGTAGGCATCTAAAAGTTAATCGTCTCAATCTAAGCAAGTGATCTTGGGCTCCCTTCATACTCAGTGGAGGCACCTCCAAAATGGGACTCCTCTCATTTTCACATAGGTGTCTAAGACGGATGAGATGAGCTGCCTTCTGGAGGTGTCTACTTCTTTCCATTTACTGTATAGAGAGCCCTAGGTGACTAGCTTACTCTCAGATGATTAACTTAAGATGTCAAAAGCTAGCAGCTGTTGAATCCCTCATGCAGTGCATTAGCATTTGAGCAGACGAGTCCTGCGGACAGAATGAGGAAGGTTACAGAGCCCATTGCATCCAGCCACCACAGTGCTTTCTCTAGCTCCACAGAGACATACCAGAGGACATATTCAATCCCTTTGCAGGAAAGAAGCCTGAACGTGAAGAGAGCATCAGGAAAGGAGAATATTACAGCTATTGAAAAAGACAAGAAGAAATATATGCAGATAACAGCCAGCCAACAATTTCCCGCTGGATTTTTCCAGTCCGGAGCAGCATGGCTCACTATGACAACTTACATCTGAGTGCTCCAGCACCTAAGAAAAGGAGACTGTAATAAACTCAAGAAAATACGGTCTCACACTGCCTTTGCTCTGGCATCTGCAGTTCTGCCATGGTGGAAGCGTGACTGACTGAGTGAAATGCACGCAGGGCTGAGTGTATACCTGTATGCAAGGAAAATCTCATCTGAAAGGCCTTTTCATAGCAAGATACATGTGACAGTACCCTAAAGGAGGAGACTCAGCATGCTTTCCATCATGCATCCTCCAGGTCTGAGGAGCATTGCTAGGGCAATAAGAGATGGTCCAGTTATGGTGGCACCTCCCTATCCTGTAAGCTGAGTACTTGTCCCCATTACACCTTTGGGGAATGGAGAGTCTTTTTATCTTCACTTGGCGTTAGGCAGCTGAGGGTTTAAGGGACTAAGACAAGGCCACACATGAACCATGCAGCAAAGCAGAACCCACCTCTCTCAAGCACCAGCCTGGTGCCATGATTACTGACTAATCCTGTCTCTGTAGCCTGTCACAAGAATGGTTTTTGGCAGTCATTTCCAGCTCCTTTCACAGTCACACGAAATTAATTTAATTATTAAAAAAAAAAAGAATAATGAGATTTAATTGACTTAATATGAAGCTTTCTGGGCTGTCACTCCACCCAGCTTCTGATCAACTTGTAGTCATTCAGCTGTGAGTGACTGATGTTTGTGCCTTTCATTAAGAGCCCATTGTCTCAGTTTAAATCCTTCCTTTCATACTTACACTTGCATAAAAAGAATTTGCTTTTATTTTTCAAATCCACATTTTTATTGTCAGGCTCCCTAACTGGAGCGCTCTCTGTGAGGATGTAATTGATACAATCACCTCCTGCTCATGGAAGTTTGTTCTACCTGTAGCCTCAGTATGTTTGGGGAGGAAGGGTGGGATGCAGAGTCATTGCCTGGGACAGATGCCACAACAGAGCTGTATAGCAAGATGCTTTATTCAGTTGGGCACACGTCTGAATAAATACTACATCTGAAACAAAGTCCTTGTTTGTATTACCATCATGCCAATGGCCCCGCTGAAGATTACAGCCGATTGATGGCTGACACTTTATGAACAGATAGCAACCTTCCTATCTCCTCTAACCTCCAAATATAAGTAGGTGGTGTAAAAAAACTCTAGAAAAAGTCCTGGATAGAAATTATTTTCAGCACTAACAATAACAAAAAATGTTTGAGAGTCTCATTCCTTTGTTGTTCAGAGTTTGAGGATGATATTAAGGACTTCACTCCAGAGACCTAGAGACTTTAGCTGACCATATGCTGGGTTAGTTAGCCTATTAATGTAGGCTATTGTTAATTCACAGGCAATTACTACGGAAATGATTCCAAGACATCAAATTTTAATGGGTCACAAAGGTATGTCTCCCAAACTATGAATGCTAGCATAGAAGCTGCAGGGATCCACCTGCCCTTGCTGGGCACATCTCCTGACAAGGTGTAGGGGGAGCACCACAACAAACTAGCCCACTGTTCAGTAATCTGTCTCAGGAGGAACAAACCAAAGAGCACGTGGGTGCATTTCATTTCCTCTTGTTGGTAGAAATGGCATGTAAAATGTACAGGAATCACTCCTCCATCCCCACTGGTTACCTACTGCAGACCTGGAGTATTTTGTCCTGGTGCATGGTTTTCAATTGGACGTTCTTTTTGTGACCAGTCAGTTACTTTCAGCCCTATTTCTACGCTATGCTTCCCAAGACTCACAAAGCTGTAGCTGTAACTGGGTTTAGAAGGGTTTAGAAGAAGAGCTGGAGTTACCCCGTCCCAGACTTCAGAGGTGGATACAACCTATCTGAGAAGTAAAAGCTCTCAAGTCGGTAAAGACCATTCTGTGGCATATGAAGACTCAAGAAACAGTGTAGCAGCAGCTTTGATTTCAGATCACAGGAAGGCATGTAGAGAGCCAGTGTCTTACCTTCCCAGCTGGCTGCTGAGGCCTGGGACTGGCTGCACAATGGAGAGATGGCCATGCCATCCAGCACTGACACATCCAGCACTGAGACTAGACAACCCTATAGAGGGAACTGCCAGGGTCCTGAGTGCATCCCTGATCTCAGGGGAGATGCCCGACACCCAGGACTGGGGCCCCCCGGCTACCGCCAGTGCCCTGCTCCCTCGTAGGGTGGTGGGACAGGCCCTGGTGGCAAGGCCCTACCCTGCCTCCATCAGGACCTGCTGCCCACACCGGCCTGGGGAGCCCCCAGCCTGCACAGCACTGTGGCAGGAGCAGGCCCACATCTTGGAGTCCCACATGCATCAAAGCCCCATAGTATTAGCAGGTCAGTATCCCTAGATCTGGGTCCTCCAGGTGAAGCTGATTCTGGTCTAGTGATCTCCGTCTATTTGGATGTTATAGGCTATTCTCCGCACACATGGACAATGTCCTTTGGCTGCAAGGTGCTCTCCTTCTGGCCCCTTTGGGAAGTAGGACAGGTATCCACAACACTCCCTTAATGATACCCACCTGTTAGGATTTCTCATCCCTTACTCATATTTTAGGACCGTGGCAATGCAGTTTTGGCCGCTTGAAGCCAACCAGTTCATATAGCCTACCACATACAGACTCCCCAACTTTTGCCCCTTAAAGGCACATGAGCACCCCAAAACTCATGCTCTTCTATAACACAGCCATTTACTCTTTTAAGTTCTCCCAAAATCTTTTGCTCTCTGCAAGTCTCTCAAAACCATATGGATAGAAGAATAAAGGCTGCTTTAGTGCCTTTACGTTGCCCTATCTCTTCAGCTGTGCGAAACATGCCAGCAAAGAATGTGAAGACGGGAAACTCAAGAAGATGGTAAGTTTGATAAGCACCAGACTCCTGCCTTAAAATGGAATGGGATTGAGCAGTCGTGCCTTGCATGACTGGCTGGCTGAAGCTGCTCACCAGATCCGTGGCTCCTCTGTCATTCAGAATGCAGTTCAACTCAATGTCTTGCTCCCTCAGCAGGCCATGAAGCCTCCAGCTGTGTCTCCTTCACGAGCAGCTTCTCTTTCTCTTATTGCATTTTTTTCGTACTGCAGGAGCTGTTTCTCTTGCTACTCTTCATTTGGGAAACTCTTTCCAGATGAAGTCTTCTCACTATGCAGTGCTTCCATATCTTACTTTGCAATTTATCCTGAGATCTCTTGGTCTTCAGAGCCTCCCTGTGCCCTGTTCCTTCTTACCGTGTTCCTATGGTCCCAGTTCAGGGCTAATAACCCCTTCTGTCTTTGGCCATGATCATACAGGAACACCATTGTCTCTCCCCTCTTATGTCCAGCAGTGAGCTGACCTCACCGCAAGTCCTTCTACATCCTTTTTCTATGATTCGAATATGTTACTTTTTTCCCGGTCACTTGAAGGGATCCACTGTCACTCTCAGTTTAACAGTACTTATGTGCCTTACCAAAACCCACTTACTGAAAAAACTTGTAATCTTACTCCACACACACACTGGTACCATTGGTGGCCGGGCTTACCTATGCCCTCTACGTGGGAGTGTGTGACAGCCTCTGGGTCTAAGGGGTAACTCAGCACTGCTCAGAATATCTCCCGTTCATGCTCTTTCTGGGCTGTTTCATCTTCTACATTTTAACCTTCCAGTTGCCTCATAGACATGTTTCACCAGAACGGATGCAAGAGCTTTCTCTTCTCTCTGTTCCTTCAGGGGCAACATGGACATGGCAGGAGAGACAGGGGCAGAGGGATTTTCAAACCAGCAGCACTCCACACTAAACCATAAGCTTGCAAACCTATGGGAAATAATAAGCAAGTTCTGATCTTGCCCGTTTTGAAATCCCTGGCTGGAGACAACTTCCCTCAGAAAAAGCAGGGGTTCTTTTACCTTCACTCTCTGCACCTTGTTTTTCTTGCATCCCATGCATGCTCTTACTTAGAAAAGCAGAAACCTTTTAGGAGTCTCCTGTGTCATTTTTGTCCACATCTGTTGAAGCGGGGATGTCCCCATCCTGTCTACTGCGGCAGAAAACATAAGGTCAAAGTCATGTTTGACAACGTAGGCATTGCTAGTAGAAATCACATCGTTTCCAGAAGGAGGGGGGGGAGGGAAAAAAAAAAAAAGAGAAAGCTATTTGATTTCGATAGCCGCTGATGATACCTAAACTGTCTCTAGGGCACTTCCATAGGGTATATAGCCCCCTCTGTACAGCGCACAAAGCGCGAGGGAGCGGCTCTCGCACCCCGCAGGGTGGATGCAGCGCTCCGATCACAACACGAGCACGCCAGAGCGCTCCGGCTCCGCCCGCAGAGCGCAGCCTCCAACCCCCAGCGCTGCCCGCCGAGGGCTGCTCCGGACGCGCCTCCTCCCGGGCTCCTTCCCCGCGGGGCTCGCGCCGCCCGGGACCGCCCGACCGGACCGGGCCGGGCCGGGGCGGAGCGCGGCGGGGAGGCGGCGCCGGTACCCACCGCGGAGCGCGGAGCGGGGCCGCCGCGGAGCGCAGCGCGGCGCAGCGGAGCCGCCTCCTCGCGGCTCCCCGCCGGAGCGGCGGTGCGAGGCGGCCGCCGCCGATAAGTCCCGCCGCCGGCCGGGAGCGCGCTACTTGCCGCGGCCGCGCAACCCTACCCCGGGGGCAGTGACCCCCCCCCCCTCCCCCGCGGACGGTGCCGCGGAGTGACAGGTGAGTGCCTGCGCGGCGGGGCGGGAGCGGTGCGCACCGTGCCGGGGCCGCGGCGGGCGCCGCGGGTGGCTCCGCCGAGGGGACGGGCTGCAGGGGAGACCCCCCACCCCCGCCGCCTCCCGAAACCGGCGAGCGGCGAAGCCGCCGTGCGTTTTCCTGCGCCAGCTGCCGTCGGGCGCCGTGCGGGCTGCGGCGGCTCCCGGGGGAGGCACGGAGGGCGGGTGGGCGGCAGGGCGGCTTTCCCCGCGGTGCAAAGCACGTCCGTGGTCCCCGTCAGCACGGGATAAACTCCGAGCTGGACCCTGCCGAGGTGCCCGGGCATCTCCTTTCAGCGACTTGTTATGCTGTGATTTCGCCTCGAAAGGGAACCGTCCTTTCTTTTAATATATCAAAAGGGCAAGTCGCTTTGCACTGTGCTTTTCGATCCTTGGACTGGGGGCTGAGTGAGTGAATGATCACAGGGTGTGGAAACAGAGTTGCTGTCATTCTCCGTATTGTACAAGGCAGGCTGTGCTCCTCGCTTTAGGGCTGGACTGCCAGGAGCATGAAATACAGCTGTGGGACCGTTCACCTACCTGTTAGTCCCCATGGCCCGAAATGCACATCAGGTGGAACAGCACCCTTCCCTGGGTCACAGATTACAGGGGAATCATGGGTGTATGTAGATGATGGTAGGGCAGAGAACGGGGCTAGTTCGTGTTGCTGTCTAACATCAACCTCATGCTCAAAACTCATGACTTTGGTCTGTCCCCCTCCCCCAAATGATGAGCTATTAAAAGCATAGGGCATTTCATCTGCATCTATATGTTTCCTGCTGGGCTGAGAGTCTTTTTGAAACAGTTTGCGGTTTTAAAAGAACAGAGCTTGAACTGCCATGCAGTCATATACTCCTAGGACTTTAAATTAAAAATACCCGCCAAATACTACAAACTCTGATGATGCAAAAATTGCATAGAGTATCTTCTCCCATAGAGAAATTTGTACTTCCTGTAGAGAAATATGACTTTCATCCAGCAAACTGCTTGCTTAATTCTAGTGCGTGTTTAGGTGCTGTTGACTTCGGTGGAATTACTCAGCGACTGAAGACACACGTGTGCTTTTGTGCTTTCCCAGACCAGGACCTAAGTCCTGATCTGAAAAGCATTCATTCAAATGAATCACACTCATTCAAAAGTTCACGGCAGACCAGACTGGGGAAAACACGCACTGAACGGCATCATCAACCCCACTACACAACCAGGAAATCACCAGTGCTGTGGGTTTTTCCTGTGGTTTTTAGGAGGTCTGTAAATATGGAGTGAGGTGGTCCTGACTCTGTCTTGCAATGAAGACCACCTCCTCATAAGAACCACTACCCCTCAATGGTTGCTGCTGGTTTTAGGCTACCTTCCAATTCCAGTTTTCTCCCAAACTTCAGAGCACAGCAGAGTATTTCTTACATGATTTATGCGATTAAAAAGACTAGAATCTCTTATTCGATAAAATGATGACCTGCAATTAATTTGCAAGTACCAAATACATAAATGATTGTCTGGAATCAAAGCACTTTTCAGCAAAAAGGGGGTGTTATATAATTAAGATATCCAAAGACTAATATTTATTTCTTAATAGCCTGATTCTTCTGCAAAGAACTATATGATTCCTTTGAAAATTAGAGAAAATTGTACTTCACTGTTCCGTGTTCTTTCCCTGCTAACAAAGCCCAGTGCATGCTGAAATCAACTGTATTCTCAGTTACCTTTTCTTTCTGTTTAGGAAGCAGATAACCGTGTCTGTATTTGTACTTAAGATCCCCAAGAAAAGTTAGGAAGTGCTTTTGCTTGCACTGTTATTTTAACAGCTTCAGGAACGTTCAGGCAGGCAGAGGCAGTGTTGCTTTAGCAGCTCTAACTTCTAGTCTATTGCTGCTGATGATGTGCCTTGAAGCTGCGCTTTGTTCCCTGGTAAAAACCACCAGCTTCACCAAGTGGCCACGTAAAGACAGTGGATTTTTGCTTTCTATTTCATGTTCACTCTGATCTTGGTCTTCCTGCTGAAACTAGCCATCCAGATGCTGCTTGCTGGCAGTCGCACAAGTGTATAGGAGGGAAGGAAGGGGAACCTGGCAATTACACCTCTTCTTGCTGAAGGGTTTGGATTTAGCACAACCTCCCTGTAAGAGTGATATATTTAGCACCTCAGGATCTCTTCCAGGACATAAACAAGGGGTAGTGTTGTATATTAAAAAGGGGAAAAGAAGATTTCAAAGCAAACAGTGAGAAAAGCCTTAAATCAGTTCAGAGATGCTTTAAAAGCCATTGATCAAACACTGGGAAGACACCATGATAAAGGAAAAGGTCACTGGGCCAAATTCATCTCCACGTAATTTCATTCAAACCGCCAAACTAATCCCCGCCATAACCTGACTGAAAATATTATTCTGGTTCTCTTTAATAAAGTGATTGGTGTATTTAAAAAGTTGGGTCCTATTTTCCACACACTCGAGTATGTAAATATCTCTGCTTATGAGCATCCCTCATAAAGTCAAAGGATTTGACCTGTTAACCATCTGCCCAGGGTTTTAATTCTATGAACAGTTACTGGATCAGACCTTCTGAGCCTTTTAAAAGAGCTAATTTGATGCTCTTGAGAGCCATGGCAATATGAAGTGTGGGGTCTGCGGGAGACACTGTGGCGGGAAGCTCTGCAGGTGCACGGATGGGTAGGGCTAGAGTTTAAATGCAATGTCAATGAATTGGAGACAAGATCTGCAAAAGTAGGTGCAGGAAGGCCAAGTATAAAGTATGACTCTGAGTGGTGAATAACCAACTGCACAAATATAGGATGGGAAACAGCTCAGCTGGTAGCACTTCTGCAGAAAAAAATTGCTGTTGAGAGAAAGGCAGATGCCTCACAGGGCTGCACAAAGAGGCGTGCAGCCTACGAGGCAGGCGAAGGGATGTGGGCCAGCTGTTCGGCGTTGGTAAGGTCTCAGCAGGATCACTCCACCCACTGTTCAGGGCACGGCGTTCGGCATGTGGGCTACGTTGTCAGGGTGCCGGGAAGGGCAGTGACGGGGTTTAACAAATATGATCTAAAAGCAGTCACTCGGGTTCTTTAACCTAGAGAATGAACTGAAGCAGGACATGGTAGTAGCCTTCAAATCTCTAAAGGGCTGCTCCAAAAGGAAGGAGTTATCCGTTCTCCGTGCTGCCGGAACGGGATCGAGGCAAGGTGCGCCCAGGGTGCCGCAGGTTTCTGGGCGCTGCCCTGCCAACGTGGCTGGAAAGATATGTCCTGTGTGCAAAGTTTCTAAAGGCTCATGCTTGGAAGGGAAAGAAGACACCCTTAAAATCGTCACATAGCATTATAAGACATCCTGGGCTTGTGTCGGATTTGGCGCGGTGGTTTTATGTAAAAAGAGGTTGCTGTTAAAAAAGGCATAGTTTTCTCCAGCCCCACAGGTGGCAAAGTCAGATGGAGCTGAACTGTTTGGATCTGTAAACTGTCCTGAAGCCTGAAAAGCATATTGATCAGCCCCAACATCTAGCGCCTCTGCTCACAGGGAATTATCGTTTTAGTTACGATTCGTTCACAGCCAGAATGGGAACAGGGAGCCAGGAAAAAGTAAGGCTGTCCTGTTAAAGACTAGGTTTAGTCATACACATGGCAGTCACAGAAGCGGTGACAGTTTGTGAGTAAGACTGAGAAAAGGATTTGAAAACAGGATCCCTTTCCCCTCCTCCCGTCCTCTGTTGCCTTTGCGACGTGGATCCATTCTTCCAGCCCAGCTTCTCGGACTGCACGAAGTCTGCCCGCTGTGCCTGGGTCTGTGGGAAAGCCCCGACTTCCCTCGCCTCCGCGGCAGGGATGCAGGTCTGCTCCTGGGCACTCCCAAGCTGCTCCCAAAAATGATGCGGTTCCCCATCTTCCCTCTCCAAAGGGTCTGCGGGACACGGCGCAGAGCCTTTCCTTGCCCTGACGCGCTCTCGTAAGAAGACAGAAAATACCATCTCTGTGTGGAGCAGACAAATTAAATGTTTACATCTGTTAGAGAAGCTCTTAGCAAAATCACCTCTGATGGTCCCAGAGGTCAATCTGGGTTCCTAAAAATAGAACTTTTTTGACCTAACCCTCACTCAGTCTCTGCAGTACTCACAGAGAGAGACAGAGGTACCATATCAGTGGCTCACCAGATATGTTTTAAAATCTAGGAAATACCAGTGCATCCCTAGTCTTCAGCATTACCACTCTGTCATTAACTACTGGAAACCCTCTTCTTTCACACTTCCGAATAAAGAGTATACATTCAGTCTTGTTACCTCCTGACAGATAACAGGCTGCACTGAGACATCCAGCGTAGCTGTTGCAGAATTCTCCTTTTTTGCATCTCAGACTTTGCAGGTTTGAATGTCCTGAAGGGATATCTTGCTGATAGCTTCTCGTTTTGCTGTTAGTTCATTTACCAGTTTATGCTGATTTAAGAGCTGTAATTTATTGTGAGCTGCCCAGCAAAGAGACCCCCTCCTGAATCCATGTCACAGGTCAACTGGCAGGGTCATTTTGGAGGACATGAACCCAGGATGGGCCACCTGCACCCTCTGATTCTTTTCTGCCTCTCCAGACACCCCCTTTGGGTCTTTGGTTTCTGACTGCTACGAACGTGGTGACAGAATCTCAGTTTTCCACTTTCAAGGCCCACACACTGACCGACTCCAGATCCACCATTGTTTCTCTCTTTGGGAGCTAGATTTTCTTTTATAGTTACACAAAAGGCAATAGAAGAAAAAGATATATTTATAAAGCGGACAACCTACACATTTATGTACTTTCAGCTAATCTTGTTCCTCTGCAGAAGTTAAATTAGATAGACTTTGCTGTTAAGTTAGAAGATGGTTGCTTTTTTCCCAAGAAGGCCAGATTATCTGCTACCTCAGAGAGCAATTGCTACGTGCCTCACTGTTTCTCTTCATTCACATTTTGAAATACCCAAGGATCAGTTAAAGCTAGCTTTCAATCAGTAGGAGCATCCAACTGGATCTACGTAGCAAATTATTCTCTTAAAACACGCTCCATGGGTTGGGTCCTACGGTTATTCTGTCTTTGCTCATTGAAATCGCTGATTAGTATCTTTCCTGTAGGAGAGGAGTTTGAAGCCAAGCACATAAATTGAAAAATACTATTCAGAAAGAGATTTATGATGCTGTTTCATCAGGGATGCTTATGTGGAATTATTGCCTGCCTGAAAACACCGACTCAGAGCTCACATGAAAATTGCCAGTATAATTCTACTACTCCATGTTTCACAGAATTGAGTACTTTGTGCCCTGCTTCGAGTATTTTGCTGATGAAAGTCTGTCAGTTTTCTCTGAAGGAGAGCTTTGTAGGCAGCTGAGCTGTAACTGCATCCTCCTGGCTGGAAAAACATGCGATGACTGCCAGTCAAATACATATTACCTTAATTTTTCAGTGGACAGCTTCACATTAGCACCACTCTGTTCTTTTAATAACGCTTTTGAGCAGCATAGCTTAGCCTTGTATGTATGAAGTTTTACATGAAGGGAAATACTGGGGACTTAGCCAAGCTGTATCTTAACTTCAGATGCTTTGTCCACACCACAAAGCCACAGGTGCCTGCCCAACCTCAAACTGCCCTGCGAGGGGGCAATGTTACCACATGGCGGGCGTGAGTCAGGCATTTGTATGCAGCCAGTAGCTTAATTTCAATTCGTTTACTGAGGCACCTCTCCTCAATACAGCACTGAAATGACAAAACTCAAACTGCTTCTCAAACTGCTGATAGGTTTGCTTCCACAGCTAGCCCCCAGTTTGCAAATAAAGAGTGAGGTCTGAAATGAGTCGCGCACAGACTCACATACTTTTTCTTTGCTAGGTGTTTTCTAACTGATTCTTCCAGAGGTCAGAGGCGTGTGGCTGCTCTTACCAAGTGAAATGGTCCAGCTGGGTGCGCTCATGCACCCAGCGCTCTGTTTGACATGCCTCACTGTGGTAGCTGTGATATACAGCAAGTGCAGTTTTCCATGCAATTCACATCTTCCTGAGTTGTGAAAGTCAAGTATCTACCTTCTTCTTTTTACCAAGACTAATGACCTTGTAGCTATTATATATTACAGGCTAGCACAGACTAGCCAAAAGGTTTCACAGTGCTGTAAATATTTGATAAAGCTGCTGACGGGGCTTTGTACAGGGTGAGTGCAAATACTCTGCTGTAAGAAACTAGAAATCAAATTATGTGGGCTTTATCTTCCTGTATTAAAAGCCTGGATCATCACTTTTTTTTTTCCCCGTGAACTGAAACAAAGGTCTGAAAACTGGGAGTACTTTGACATGCTCCGTATTAGAGGTTGGTATGAGCAGCTCACTCTCCTGAAGGATTACAATTGCACTTTACTGTAATATGTATACAAGCCTTTCTTTGGGCTGCATTTCACACAGTGCCTGCTTGTTGTCTTAGAGGGTCTTTCAGGGATATTAAAACACACAGTGTCCTCTGAGAAACAGCGGTCATCTTGTCCATGTTCATATTCCTCCCACAAGTCCTTCAGAAAGCTAACCTGTTAGACATGGGGACGGGAGAACATAGGGGTGTCACTGACTGTTTAAGCCTGTGACTATTAATATACCCTGATCTCCTTTCAGGGATATTTTCCAATTGTATCAAGTAATGCATAGATGGAAAAGAAAAAGCCCCTCTCCTAAAGATGAGAGATTTACAACCAAAGCAAGAAGAAATAGTAGGATTTCTTTTTCTAGTACAATAAATAGCACTTATCTGAATTACAATCTGTGCTTAGAAGCTGATGTTAAAAGATCTCCCATGCTCTGCCAGGCTGAGCTTCAGGAGGGTCTGGTGGGTGTTAAATATGCATTGTAAAATCAATGTTTAGGGGGAAAGAAATATGGTCCTACGTGCTCCCACTTGTGGAGAAGATTGGAACCAGAATTTAGGGACATTTCTACACCTTTTTTTTTTTTTTAATCGTTATTAAAGAAGTGAAATAAGGCCTGGCTTTAATTTGCTGGTTGTGGAGGTCTGTGTCCTGAAGAGTTTGATGCAAGCACAGACCTTCTCTTCTTTCTGGTAGGCCTAGAAGTGTCAGTAAGACAGGGAGAAATCTTCCGTTAACTGCAATGGGTGCAAAATCTGCTCGGAAGCCTTCTCATATTAAATGAGAATTGTCACTTTTTAATAACAAAGCAGAGTTCTATTGTCTGCTTAAAAAGATACGATAGTTATCTTATTGTAACAATATCAATTTTCCACAACTGGCTCAACAACAGAGCTCTTTATAGGCTCTGGCTTATGAACTAACATATATACCAAGCTACTAAAGGGAAATGCATACTAAAAAGATAAAGCTTGGTTATTTTTCCCATGTATTTGATAATAGAAGAACTATATCCCAACATTTTGTTTGAAAAAACAAGAGAGGAAGATATTTCAAGTATCTCATATTGGGAGAAAAAATCAAATCATAAATAAAACCAGATTAGCCATACACACAGGGTTTATACACAGCCTTCTTTGAAGCAATTTGGATATATGGGTGGGCAACAGAGAGCTGTATTGGGATTTATTGGTGGAGGTGTATGTGAGTTTTTCAGGCTGAGACCATAGCATCTTGCTGTCTAAAGCATCTTGTAGGTGTTTGGAAACTTAAAATTGTACAGTTTCTATTAGCTGTTAATAAATGCTGGTAGAGAACCCTGCCCAACACTACTGGCATGCAGCAAAATGATCAAATGCAGAAACAAGGTGAAAAAAGTCTTGGCCAAGCCCTAGGGACAGCTAAGCTCAGGAAGGGGGCTGAGGTTGAAGGTAGTCTTAACTTACTGCTTTGCATTAACACTGAAGCTTAAATGTAGAGTATGGGCAAGCTCAGACACCGAGTCCAGGGGAGAAGTAAGGACTTGGCCTAATCACAGCGCTATATTAGAGGGAAAATTCATGCCAGTTTGCCGGAGTCCTTTGTCTCTATTAAAAACCACTCCGTGTGCTCTTGGGTTTTGTCTGCATCTCTTGCACGCCACAGATGTCCACTGGAGCCAATAGATATTTGGGAACTGCTAAGCACATAAATGAATTATTAATATGTAACGAGATAGGGGAGAAAATATTACTTAAATGTCTTCCACACCTTATTAAGGAGTTCAGCTTTTCTTAAGTCTGTTTGTTTTGTCAGTTGTTGAGGGAGGTTTTTAAGGGATCCATTAGTAATGCTGTTATCTTTACTTATTTATATCTTGGGGAATTCACCGGTGTGAATATAGCTAAGTGCAGGCTCTTTCCTAGCCTGTTCAGATCCAAAGGAGCTTTTGCATATCCTATGTATGAGATGCAGACTCTGTCACACTGAAAGTGATCTTGCTGCTGTCCACCCTGGACGAGGGACTTTAGGGGTCGTTAATCGCTTCTGCCCACACTCAGCCCCACTTTATGAGGCTTGTGACAAGAGGACAAGCTGTCTCACTGCCCAGACTCCCTGCAGCTGTGTCCCCCCAGCTGTCCCTCACCAGCGTTTCTCTCTGGGCACCAAAGGAGAGTTTGAAAAGTGTGAGGATTGTGAGCCAGAGCCAGATTATAGGGAGAAAACTGAGAATCTATGTACTTAGGCAAGGCAGCTTCCTGAAGCGGATGAAATTAAGTTGCGTCCTCCTGCGGCACTTCAGGAGTATGTGCGACTGTGACCAGCTCCAGCCCCAAGGGAACAGCTATTGCAGAAGAGCAAGGAGCAAGCCAGTAGTGTCATTACACTAAAGCATCGCAGGCTTAGGCATTGAGTGTAAAGCTAAAAGTAGTTTAAAAATGCAGAGACTAGAGTTCATTTCCTCTCCTGGTTTAATTTTTATAGTGCAGCTTCATTTGATCTTTTCTTCTTTGTTTGATAGTGTATTGCACATTCTAATTGACCATTTAATAAGACACTTCTGTAAGGTTAAGCTCTTCAGTAAAATAGTCCTTATTTATTGGTAGATTTATACCTGAAAACCTTGCAGGCAGCACGGTGAGCTCATGGTTTTAATGTGAAGGTGGCATTTACACTGATAAAGTTTCCATCATTTCACAACCAGTCTATTGTTTTTAATCAGGCATCCAATAAGTATTATCCAAGGGAAAAAAGGTATTCTAGTTCTTTTAGAATTGATACTTTAGGTGCATGCAATATCTCTCCTCTTTGTGTATTTAATCCATGATGAGGTTGATACCAAAACCTATTTTCAGAAAAAATGTGTTCTCTCTGCAACTGGTTTATAAAAGTATGGTTTTTAAATGCTATCTTCAGCTGGCAAAGCATGGAAGCAATTTTATTTTTACTGTTTTAAGCATAATGCTTTTACATTGTTGATACAACAGCAAATATATTAACAGACCTTTTTAGGTAGCAACCTTTAAATAATTTCACTACCTACTACAGTAGTACCAACACAGATTTAATTTTGGGCCATATTAGACAGAATACCTTAAGCAGTTCCATGAGGCAGAAAATTCTGCATTTGTGATTGAAGCGCTGTGCACTGCAAGGCTGAACACTTTTGCACCATCTCAAAAATAATTCTGAAAACTCATCAGTCTGAAGTTTCAGTTACACTAGAATGTTTTTTGGCTGGTAGAATAAAAAGCATTGGATGTTAGAAGTCCAAGAGAGCTTGAAATCTACAGTGAATGCAAAGGTAGTCCTTGGACAGGTGAAGCTAGATCATGGGAGGAAAATCAACCAGAGGCTCTGACCACTGATAAGTGCCACATCCTGACGGTGTGTCTCTGTACGTAACATGATTAAATTGCCAAAAGTTCCTGGATAATTCTTTGCATCTGATGCTGCACTGAAGCACCAGTGCATGGGAGTCTAGATATTCATTATTTTTTATTGAAGCAACACTGTCATTAGAAATGTCCCTGGAGTATTGACTACTAGAGGATCTCAGAAATAGGGCTTCTCTACCTGGTTCCTTTAGTCCCTCAAAATTTGTGTTCAGTTTCCAAAATTTGTATTCCCAGACTGTTCAGTATTGTTACAAAATAGCATCCCAAATTCCTGATTTTGACAGCTCATTTAGGCATTAATTTCCCTTGAAATCACTTCCAGGGCACTTTGAATCCTTCCTTATCTATTTGGGCAGGTATGTTGAAGGCAGCTGCCTCCTTCCAGTCATCCGCCAGTGTTAACCTTATTGTGCTCACTTTTGTCCCCACATGTATGATCCTTCACACTGAATTTACAAGTGAATGTGGAGGTAGCCAGCAACTCTGGAAGGAAATATAACTGCTCCGATCATGCTTATCTGTAGACTCCTTCCCCGAATCAGTGTTATACAGGCAAACATGAACGCTTCCTGCGAGATCAAAAAGCGTTTGCCTTTTCCTGACATCTCATGTGCTAAACACAAACCTGCCTCAGGAGACAGCCTTGGCTCATGGTGTTGATGGTGAGCAAATATGAGCTCTGTTCTCCTAAGAGCGCCTGCCAGAAATTTGTTATGTCCTCATACACAGAAAATATTGTCAGTCATTTTATAAAGTTGCCTGTAGTTATTGCAAAGTATCACACATGTACATATTGCTTTTGGGGCTACACACAAGGAACTTGGGAGAGGAGCTCCTACTGATGACCTCCAGGTGGACCCAGCCTGCTGGCTCCTCCACTTGTTAAAGCTAGGTTTCTCAGAGCAATTCATCTTTCCAGCATGCCAAGATAGAGTGAAAATGGTCTAAATTGTTCTAGTTGTCTTCCTACTTTCCAGAATTCCAACTTTGGGATTTTAACCACTCCGTCCTATAGTGGGGCTTTTCTCATTTTTACCCTAGTCCCATGCTGCCTGGTCGCTGTTCTCAGGCAAGTGGCAGGACCACCCTTTTCCAGGTGCACTGACTCAGAAAGAAAAGTCCTGGGTGAGAGGAGGCACAGCCTAGCCCAGCACTGCACTCCCAGACCAAGGGGCCATCCGGCTGATATGCCGCACCAGGGGGCCAGATCACATAATCTCCCAAGGTCCCTTCCCACATGGTATTTCTAATGCAATTTGGTTCCTGGATTTTTAAAGCACGATGTGCGTGGCATCTTTGTGCACTTCAAGGAGGCTGCCAAAGGTCCCACTTTTTTGTGGAGAACAATAAAATGTTGTTTCGTGTTCCTCCTCCTGGATCTTAGCAATTAAAGTTATTTCCTCCTTGCTGATGTTGAATAGACTGGCAATGTTCTCATGGGGAGGCATCTTGTTTGATAAATATTCATCCAGCATAGTCAGGGAATATACACACCACCATAAAGAAGCACTCAAGAGTAAGCATGGAACAAGGTGAGGTTATTGGAAGGCTACCAAGCCGCTGTAGGTGTGTGGACATCATGCTAGTCCCTTCATTTCTAATTGATGCTTTCTCTTGAGAAGCACAGGTCTGAATACTGAAGGCAACTGGCTGAGTCCCTCACTTGCTCCCTGTCCCAGCAGCATGCAGTCAAACCAGCATCCACTGTGAACCACCTGGATCCCGGGGGTGAAGGGACATGCCATCACTGTTGTCACTACTCACTTTGGTGGCCCACTAGTGGTGCCTGGTTGTTGGCACAAAGAAGAGAGATTTTTGCAGTGGAAGTGTTCATGGGCAGGGGCTCTAGAGAAATGCCAGGAACAGCCTCCTGTGCACAAAAAAAAAGGCTGAACTCCCTTTCATCTCCCTACACACACCTTAAAAACTAACTTCATGAGATTGCACAGAATGTTTTGACTTGATCCTCTGATTTAAGGACATCAAATTCTGTTACTGTAAGCTCTAGAGTGCCTGTTTTTGCTATTTCCCTCAATTCCCAGCAGAAATTAAACACAGGAGCTGGGATGCAGACGTTTGAGATTAATGGAATTGTTCAGATATCGAAGCAGTGACAAAATGAAAAGTTCTTCCTAGCAGAAAAAGTAATTATTCCTTTTCAGATCTTCAATCTGACACTAGTGTTGGCATCAATTATTCTCTGTTGGGAATATTACATCACTTAATAAGGTTCATTGGAATATCATCCTTTCTCGGTAGTAATCTGAAGAGAGAAGGCCTCTTCAAATCATTGTCTTGCTGCCTTGAGATTTTTAACATTTCAGCCTCCCACTTGTCAGCTGATACCTTGCACTGACTTCAGCACCTGAACAGTTGCAGGAATCTCAAGTGTCTGGAAATCAACTCTTCCCTCCTTCCCTCCCCTCCCCTGCCCTCCCCCCCCCCCCGGCTTTTTTTGGCAAGAGTTTGAAGAGAAAAGGAACAATGTTTCCAAGCTAAAAGGTATTGTAACAATTGAAGTTAAAATCCTCAGAGTGGCGAAAACATGTCAAAATAATCCGGCAAATCTTTGAGAATGGGTCTCAGGGAGGAAAGGGAGCTCCAATGTGTTGATTTCAGCTTAATAAGTAAATAGTCAGCTCTGTGTCTCAGCTCTTACTTCTTCAGGTCAAAACTGTAGTTCGAAAAGCTGAGCATGCCATCCTCCTGTATTTCCAAACGTGTAAAATTGTCAAACTCCAAAGTGCTCAGGTGCAAAACACGTTGCGTTTTTAAGAGCTGAGCTGCTGCCCTAGTGCACGCTTCTTTGGGAGTTTAAGAAAGCCTGGTATAGTCAAGGCCATCTGGGTTTCTCAGATCCAAATAGATCCCTACTTCCTCCATGCCGCCATTCATAGTGCAATCTCTCAATCAGTTGCCTTCAGTGCAGTATTCACACCTGTGCTTAATTTCTAACTCAGCCTCCCTCGTGCGCCCTCTTCCATTTCTCCATCTATAATTGGAAACACTGCTTCTGATTTAACATCTTATGTTTGATACTGTTGAGACAGGCTGAGGAGATTTAGGTGCACAGCTGTGTGATTAAATCCCCTAGATAGTTTTGACAATCAGCATTTATGCTTGGCTCCCAATTATTTTGAATAGAAGACTGTTGAAAATAAAAAGAAAAAATGAAATAAATTTCAAGTGACCTTTACTGTGGTTCCAGATTTAGTACACTCTGTGGGTAACGAGACTCTGAATGATGTTGTTCTAAATTAAATAAATCACTGGCTTTGATGGGTATAATATGAGGCTGGCAATAAAAGCGATTTAAAATTCTGTCAAAATGTTGAAATCCTAATCCAGACTTCATCGGGACTAGTGTGTGCTATTGCCAGCACACCTGTCCGTAAAATCTGGCTCACAGACCAACAGAACCTGGCCTGTTTCTGCCTATCTGGATGTTCAGCATCCGGGGCAGATTGCTGGCTTTTTGCTCAAGTGATACCTTGTAAGGTGGTATGGTAAAATTAAATCACCAATGGGACACAGATACGAAGTGTAATGAGGGGATGGCTGCCACAGCTGGACAACATCCAGCTTCGGAATATGGGACATTCAGAAATGCTACAAAGTCAGGCATTTTTGAAGGACTCACAAAAACGGTTGGGTTCAACAGGAAAGCTGTGCTGCCTTTGCAAAAGCAGAGGGCTACAGCCGAGACATTTGCTACAAGCTGCTAATATACGGCCAGCCTAGATGTCACAGGGTGTTAGCTGGAAATGAAAAGGCATATTTGGAGCCAGTTACACTAAATACTTCTTTAACTTCATTATTTGACGC
Organism: Struthio camelus; assembly: GCF_040807025.1. Lineage (NCBI taxonomy): Eukaryota > Metazoa > Chordata > Aves > Struthioniformes > Struthionidae > Struthio > Struthio camelus. The sequence continues at coordinate 48,978,555 of NC_090944.1, forward strand.
ATTTGCAATAATTGTATTGTAACTCTTATCTTCCTTTATGTGATTGGGTTTTTTTTGCAAATTGTTAATAATTACAGGTCACCTTTGAGATGGATGCATCCTAGCATTTGTTGTAAAAGCTTTTTTGAGTAATTCGTGTCTTATTTACTCTGTCACCATATCACTTCATGTGCTAATGCACCAGGAATGTCAAACTGTGCTGATAATAGCAGTTTTCATTCTACTCTCTTTTATTCCAGTGCAGATAGATAAATTTAAGGCAAGAAGTACCTTTGAGGTGCCTAATCAGACACACTGGATTAGGTCCCCTTTTGTCTACTAAGACAAACACACCCAGAACTGTTAGGTCTTTGGGAAAGGGCCATGCCTTGCATCTGTTTCTGCAGTACCTTGCACGTTTGAGTTGTGGCCCCTTAGCCTTTGAACCTACAGCCATGCTGGCCGCTGACAGGAATGTGACTGAGGTGGCTCACCAGCCACCTTCTAACCTTCAGCATGGCAACAGCTCCAGCAACTCCCTCCAGAAGTGTTCCCATATTTAGTGCTAGGCCTGTATTAAGATTTTCTGAATTTAGGTTTATATTTGCAGCAAGGCTCCAATTCAACAAAAGGGAAGTCCTGGGTAAACTGAGATTTGCGAATTTGGGGCTTTGTAGGAGATTTTTCCAAAATTTAGGGAAAAATGGAAATCTTTCCACTAGCGTCCAAGAGCTTTGGATTAGTCCTGTAAAAGACTATTCAGGGGTGAAACCAACAGGACACGTATTTGCATGTCTGTGAACCTGAGCCAATGTAACAATAAATCTCCCATACAACCCAGGTAAGAGCAGGTACCATACACAAGGGCGTGCTGACAGCATCCAAGATGCTCAGGAGGACAGCCCTGGGATAGACCTATACCTTGAAAGTAAATTTGCAGGAAGAAGCAATTTGCTAATCTTTCTCTAACGAGCCACAAGGTGCTAGAAACAGTCCATGGGATTTTGACTGGATCTGATGCACCTGGAGGATGAAGTTCACCTATCTGCTGAAGGCTTCGGTATGTCACAGACCAGGCACTCTCCTAAAGGGTGAATCTTTCCCAGACTGCTCAACAAGCAATCATTTTAGCTGCCTTGCCATACAGATAGAGTAAGTTAGACAGTGACCCATACCTGATGAACACCCCTCCAAAACTGACTATTTTTAGCTAAATACCAAGAGTGGTTTCAAGTGCCTAATATAAGATCTTTTCAGATAACGAGCTACAGTAACTTGGGCAAACTACTCATCGCTACATCAGTGTCAGGCATGGGCATATAACCCAACCCTGTATAATCCATCAGAGTTCATCTATCTCAACTAAAAATGACCTTGTACTGAATATATGAAACTCTAATGCCATCCCATTTTCTAGTTCCTCTGTTCCCATAAATTAAATGTGTTCAGTAGGAGACTAGGAATATATAAGTAAAGGGAATCAGCTCTCTGCCCTTTTAGACTGACAAAAAAAATGTAGCAGATTACAACTAAAAAGTAGTCATAATTTATGAGTCACAGAAGACCCTAGGGTGAACACAATTAGAAGAGGAGAATTAATGGTTTATTGTCTGTATTTGTCTGAGTTGCAGGCAGACATTGAAGTGCTGGCAACCCGAAGCACGAGAGGTTGCTGTAGTTGCTCAATTTTTTTTTTCAGATTGCTCCAATATCCGTAATAATTTCAATAATTCAATAATTCAATAATTTCAACAGCTTCTAGTTCTGAGGAAATGCATGTAGCATTTTTGTAGCCAAATTTTGTAGCCAAAACTTACTGTTATAAATATTTATTCAAGAGGACAGGCAAATGCTCTGTGCTGATAATTCCGAGAAGAGAGCTGAATTGTCAGTGTCACTGGATGAGGTACACAGTGTCTGAAGTACTTTGATTTTTGCGTTGTTGTCTACACACCCTTTTTTTTTTTTTTACATCAGTCTCATAATTATAGTAAGATATCAGATAAAGTTGTCTTACCTCAGCTTCAACGGAGCTATAGACTGGAATAACCAGTTAATATCATAATACCACACAGGGGTGTGGGGATGAAGACATGACAGTAAGATCAGTAGTAGAGCAACATCATTAACTTTTTTTTTTTTTTGGTATCTGTACTAAATTTTCTACAGGAAAGAACATTAATAATCTTAACTTTGACTGAGGACTGCTGTTATCCACTCACAGCATGTGGGAACACACAGGCACTTGGATAAGTCACAAAAAAGAAAACCACTTAGCATGCTGCTTTTCCTCAATGCAGCCTTTTTCTGAAGGCACAAGGCTGACTGCCTTAGGCAGAAAGTGTGTGAAGAGGAAAGTAAGGCTGGAACAGCCTATTGAAGCATATTCAAGGTCAACTCCTCTCATAGAAGACTAAGAGGTGACACTTAACTTGGAAGGTATTCTGATATGTTTAAAAAATTCACGTAATTAAATAATTCAGTGAATGAAAGCCATCAGAATTCTAATGCAGTGTTAATGGGATCTTTCAGGAATCGCAAAGATCAGCTCCAAGAGTGACATAACTACAGCCATTAGCAAGTTCATCCAAAAGTAACTGTCCGTCAAAGGTGAGTGCCTGTACATCCGCATCACCTCAACACAAGGGAGTGTGAGAAGCGGCACAGACATTCCTGCCTGCAACCACTGCAAAAGGCGTGTGGCACGCATGAAGAATCTCCTGAACTGCATCTTTTTCCTTGGACTATCAGCCCAAGCATGTGTTTGCCACACCACAATGGATGAGGCGGTTAGTAGTGCCTCCACCAAAGTGAGTGTGCAGCCAGCCTCCTGCTAGCAATCACAGCGGGATTGTCTTCTCCTTAAACAACACTGCTTCAGCAGATCGCTAGGTGAGAAGCAAATCATACTGATTCAAAACATGGAGTACCTCTTACACACACATTGAGAGGATGAGTTGCTGAACAGTCCTCACAGAACTGCTATACCATTTTGGATTGTATTTGTATTTCCTACTAAGTGCACAGGCAGTGCCAACATGACAAAAAAAAAAAAAAAAGGGGAATAAGGGCATGCAATAGCTGCTTCTTCACTGCTCATCAGCATCTCTAGGCTTCACATACCTGAGACAGCCTTGAGGCACAGGGCAGTACTCAAAACTAAGAAAAATGTGGTGGGAGGAAGACCATGCCACTCTCCTCAATCAAGGCTGCTAACATGATTGGGAAAGCCTCCAGCATAAATTTCCTGCTCCTACCAACTCCTATTGGACGTATCTTCTGTACCAAGGCCTGTGAAAAGCACCCCACAAAGCCTGAATCAGAGATTTGGCTCTTCATTTTGTATAGAATCCAGCAATAAACTATTCCAATATGGACATCTAATGGAGTTAAAAGAGCATATAAAACTGTCTACTGTGTTTCAGCATATTTAATTTGCTGCAGCAACCTCCAGCTGTTTCTGCATCTCTGTTACAACCCACCTGTGCTCTGAGAGGTGCTTTCCCATGTCAGGAAGCCCTGTGTTGCTACGCTAAATCTGACAGAGCGATGCAATGCCACGAAAGCATTAAGTTGCTCTTTGCTTTCCAGTGCAGTACAAAGTAAAGCAGCTTCCTCACTGCAGCTGGGAGAGATAAGAGAGATCCTGTGGCTTGGCCATCCCTGCAAAGAGCAGGGAAGCAGGAGGGCAATGCCCGTGGCGGTGGCTTCCTGTGGTGCACGAACTATGGGAGCCCTCAGGCTGCAACCGCAGGTTGGTGCTTCTCTCCAGTGCTTTCTCCAAACACATTCTCCTGTCACATTTTGTGGATTGTTAGGAATATGATTCACTAGCCCAGCAGCCTACTGTGCTCTATGTGTCCTGTGATAGTGCTTAGCATAAGAGCAGTGATTCATGAGCCCCCTCTTTCCAGCCCACAGCTCTGCGCATGTCCATGGGAAAACAAGAGTTTGCTTTTCACAGGTGTAGGAGATCATACCATCCCTGCCTCCCAGTCTTTGATCAGATGAACAGGGAGTCGTGTGCCTCCACATGTAGGAAGTGGTTGTGGTAAAACAGGGGCTTGGGTGAAGGGAATAGACCTACCTTAATCTAATCGAAGAAAAGCTGCTGTTATGCTAGCAACGTGCCTGAACAAGGTGTGGTACTGGTACAGCTATCATCAATTTGAAGTTGGATTTCATGTTTTTCTAAAAAAATTTCCCTGTGTAGACAAGGATTTCTTTTTTTAAATTAGAATAAGTTGAGAAGACTGGTCCACACATATAATGCATGCAACAGTGGCTATGATCAGAGTCATGCATCGTGTAGATCAGACCTCCAGAGGTCCTCTAATCCAACCTCCTGCTCTAAGCATAAAATAAAGGTTAGTGACCTGTAAAGATGTCATGCAATGTGAGGGATCGCATGAAATGATTTCTCAGGAGATTGCAAGGTGTATTGGCAAAGAGAGCAGCTGAGACATTACTCAGTGCTGCCAAGGATGCTGCAGCTGGAGACAAGGAAGATCAAGAAATAGCCATCACATAACAATTACAATCCGACTCTGACCCTCCAATCTTCCCCATCAGGGTGTTCAGGTGGCGCAGGGCCAGAACAAACTCCAGGCAGAGGATGACTGTACTTTGGACCCACTGGGGGAGTTTCAGTGTGACAAGGCAGACAGAGTGCTCTGAGCTCTGGTGCAGAGACACTGATTGGGATGGTCCATCTGAGCAAAAAACATTAAAAACAAGTGTTAGTCTCTCCCACTTCTGCCCAGGTTGCTCGCATAATCACTTTCCTCTGATATTAAGATAGCCATTCCCAGTCCTGGCCACCTGATTCCCAACAGGAGTAGAGCATTTCTGTGACAGGCCAGCCAGGATTGCCATAGGTCTGGAATACGAGCAGAGAGATGGGGGTTTACCAGCAAAAATGCTTGGGCACTGCTGCGGTAAATCCTACATCAGCAGCCTTTTCTTCTACAGTCCTGTACACAGCCTCTGTGCTCTCAGCCCAACACAGCCTCCTCATGTCTGCATAGCACCAAGCAGCTCCCCGAATGCCCATCACCATCTCTAATGTCCCATCGCAGCTCCTTTCTTCCACAGTGTGAATGTGGTGGGTTGCAGTAGTGCTAGAAGAGAGCATACTTCATTCCAAGGGTGTGGACGAGGGAACCAGGAGTACCTCTAGCCAGCAGTGATTTAGCTGATGTATTGTAAGTCTACCACGACTCTTGCCCACCAAGGAGAGAAAAATTCTCCTCTAAAGTATTTACAAAGAACTTAAACAGTGACCCAGCTGGGCAGTCAGTGCAGTAGTATGGAAAGTAGCCTGTAGCACAAGCATTTATCTGCAGTGTGGCTGCTTTCACTTGGACCAGTTTAGCCCAAGGAGACTATCTCAAAAGCAGGTAGATGAGAACTGCTTACCAAGACATGCCTCAGAGGTGCTCAGCTGGAAGGCAGGGAGCCTACCTCCTTCTCTTGATCAGTACAAAGCATGCTGCAGAACCTCTGGTAGCTGCTTTCTCACTTAAATTAGTTGATGACTGTAATTAACATATGAAATATTTTAAACCACTTTAGCTTGCATAAGTCATATCTTACAGTCATTGCCAGGAGAGCATGTTCTGTAGCCAGCCTTAGATGACAGGCATAATTAGAAACTATTTGCTGTCCACTCTGCAACCTAGCCATGAAAGGGGCAGAGATAATATAGAAAAGCGCAAAGAAGGGATGACAATAGTAAATGGGGAGGAGTTAGTGGAAAGACCACAAACTGAGTGAAGCTGCCTCGTCTCTGCATTTTGTGGCCCTTGCAAGGGGGTTGGCTTTGGTGCTGGGCCAAGGATTTAGCCCCTCACTGCAGTGGGCAGCTGCCACTACAAGCTTCCCTGTCCTCATGGCATTTGCAGGCTGTACTCTTGGCCACACCACAGCCACGCAAAACCCAATATCAGGCACTGTGGGATGGACACAGTGCAGGGCCAGCATAGCCGTGGAGGCAGCAGCTAGAGATCTCTACAGTGTCCCATGCTCTAGCATAGGACGGTTTTTGCTGCAGTAAGATTGTATGTTAACTGCAATGATGAGTATATTTGCTCGCTTCCAGATTTGGCCATTGACAAAACACAGAACACACTTGATTCCTTCTGATACTGTTAGAGATTGCATAAAAAGTGTAAACTGAGAATGATATAGAGCTTAAGCTGGATTTTATTTAAACATATGTAAGAAACTTGGGGGGGGGGGGGGGAGGGAAGGAATGAAGACTTTATCTGCTTTCCAGAGTCTGGTCATGACATAACTGTCAATGACTGTTATACCAGTTTGGGGGGAAATTGTTATTGGTGGGTTCATGGAGCTACAGCACCATGAAAACTAAAGAGTTCTTCAAATTAATTTTTTGTAGTAATGGTCAGAATAAAGCATTCTCATGAGATATCTTGCAAGGAACTAGGTACAATCTGGCATAGTTGTAGATATATGTTTGCTTGTGTTCCACTGATCTTTGGTAACAAAGATTGACAAAAATGATAGCACCAGAATATAACAAAAAGATTTCCTTTCTAAGTCAAAGTTTCACACAGCTCTCACTTGTACTGTCCCAGCGCACTGATATCCACAAGCAGCATTTTAAGGCTGTGTTTCATAGATGCAATCCACTTCTACACAGAGCAGAGAAATGGATATATGATGTTTGTGGCAGAAGAACAAACAAAGGAGAAAGAAAAGCAATGCCAGAATGATACTAAATGATCTCCTTCTGCATGCTTCAATTATAGTTATTTTACTCTGTGCTTCAGTACTGGGATTTGGTAACAGAGGTGGAGGTTCTGACATATTGATACAGATCAGGTAGGTAGGCTGAAGAGATTCTTTTATTTTCACTTTTTCCACTCTGACTGATTCCTTAACTTTCCAGCGCTGCATTGTGCAAAGCAGTAGTGCTCTTAAGGGGCAAGCAACAAGAGCAGATTAGGAACACTGTTATTATGGATGAGGTCTGATTTCCCAGCTCATAGCTCTCACCCTCTTCAGCTGCTCAGACTTCCCCTATGGGCTGAAAATTCCCGTGTTTCAGCTTCAAAATGACTCTTTGCAAGTCTGAGTAAAAGCATCAGCTCCTTCAGTTTTGCAAGCACAGAAAATGTTTTATTTCTCCCACATGGTGCAAGTGCTACAGTGCTGCACTTGCCTAGCTCAGAAGTGACTGAAAGCACCAACGTCAAGCTGCTGGACTCTATCGTCCCTAGAACAAGGGAGAACAAACAAGTCAAGCTGAAAGAAAACAGATCATTCATTTCAAAGCACTTTATAGTTATGAGCATTTGTGTGCCTGCTCACGTTGATTTTTTTCTGCATATCTTCTTGCAGGTTCTTGCCATAGGGCAGTCCAGGAGGGCTAAGCATGTGTGGATCCATATCCATTTTGAGATATGTCAAGTTATTTCTACTTAAGGTGTCTGGTAGGAGAACAGGCACAAACACCCCATTCATTGCAGGAGGTGCAATATAATATCAAAGAGATTTAGAATGAATGAGTCTGATTTTAAAGACAGTGAGGATGATGAACTGCAAGTGCTGGCTTGCTGTGGTTTCAGTGATGTCTCTTTCCACATGGCCGATATGGGATGCTCATGTTTTTCCCTAGTGTGGTGTGGTGTTCACCAACCATTTGTCTATCAATCAGGCATACCAAGCTTCCTCAGAGTATACAAAGAGAGTACAGCTAACAGAGGCAGCCAACAGTCACAGCAGTTTGCGCAGTAGTTCATGCAGAAAGGTGCAAAGAAGGTGTCTTCATCTCCAGTCACAGTAATGTACACTGCCTCAGATATGGTTACGGCACGCCTCAGAGCACATTCCCCAGTAGCCGGTGGAGTCGCTCCATCTGCCACGTCAAAGACTTCCACCCAGACAGACCTTCTGACGGCAGATGCAGCTCTGCAGGTCTCAGGCTGCAGGGAGTGCCTGGGGACTATCTGTGAGGCTGAGCCTGACAGTCAACTTTTCTGCAGCAGGTGTGCTGTTGTTGATAAGTTGTGTCACCTTGTGTCAAGGAGTTGTGAGAGGAAGTAAGCAGGCTGCATAGCATTCAAGAAGAGCATGAGATAGAGAGGATATTCTCAGAGACCCTAGAGCTTCGACAGTCTCAGTCCCCCACAGCAGTGGAGATGTAGGCGGGCTCTGTGCCATGTGGCACAGTAAGTCATAACTCTGTAGAAGATGACGGCTGGAAACTGGTCATGTCTCATATGAGGAGGAAGCTCTTGCTCCTCCTCAAGACTTGCAGTTGATAAACGGGTTCAGTGCTCTCCAAGCTGAGGCATGGCTTCAAGTGAAGCAACTGGGTTGATGGACCCTGTGCCACACAGAAACACACAGAAGAAGCGGCAAGTGATTATAGTGGATGATTCCCTGCTGCAGGGGACAGAAGCATCTGTCTGCCAATCTGGCCACTTGTCTAGAGAGGTTTGCTGTCTGCCGGGGGCTCGAATCTGAGATGTCATAGAAAGACTGCTGAAGCTTATACACCCTTCTGACTATTACCGCCTGCTGCTCTTCCACGTGATCTCTCATGACATCCTCATAAGCAAGCTCAGGAAGTGCAGGCTACATGAGTGGACGGTGAGGTGGACTGAGAACTGGCTGAACTGGCAGAGCTCAGAGGGTTGTGATCAGCGGCGCCGAGTCTAGTTGGAGGCCTGTAGCTAGCAGTGTCCCCCAGGGGTCAGTACTGGGTCCAGTCTTGTTTAACTTATTCATCAACGACCTGGATGAAGGCACAGAGCGCACCCTCAGCAAGTTTGCCAATGACACAAAACCGGGAGGAGTGGCTGATACACCAGAAGACTGTGCAGATACACCAGAAGCCATTCAGAGGGACCTGGACAGGCTGAAGAGCTGGGCGGAGAGGAACCTCCTGAAGCTCAACAAAGGCAAGTGCAGGGTCCTGCCCCTGGGGAGGAATAACTCCATGCACCAGTGCAGACTGGGGTCTGACTTGCTGGAAAGCGGCTGTGCAGAGAAGGACCTGGGAGTCCTGGTGGACAACCAGTTGACCATGAGTCAGTAATGTGCCCTTGTGACCAAGAAGGCCAATGGTATCCTGGGTTGCATGAGGAACGTGTGTTGCCAGCAAGTCAAGGGAGGTGAACCTCCCTTTCTACTCAGCCTTGGTGAGGCTGCATCTGGAGTAGCCAAATGTCTCTCATACAAGAGAGACCTGTCATCCTCCTGGAGCACGTCCAGCAAAAGGCTACAAAGATGAGGAAGGCACTGGAGCATCTCTCCTATGAGGAAAGGCTGAGAGAGCTGGGACTGTTCAGCCTGGAGAAGAGAAGACTAAGGGGGAATCTTATCAATGTCTATAAGTTTCTGAAGGGAGGGTGTCAAGAGGATGGGGCCAGACTCTTCTCCGTGGTGCCCAGTGATAGGACAAGAGGTAATGGGCACAAACTGAAACACAGGAAGTTCCATCTGAACATGAGGAAAAACTTCTTTACCGTGAGGGTGACAGCACTGGAACAGGTTGCCCAGAGAGGCTGTGGAGTCTCCTTCCTCGAAAGTGTTCAAAAGCCATCTGGACAGAGTCCTGGGCAACATGCTCTAGGCAGCCCTGCTTGATCAAGGGGGTTGGGGGGGTTGGACTAGATGATCTCCAGAGGTCCCTTCCAACCTCAACTATTCTGTGATTCCGTGACATGAAGCTGGAATTCATTTCACAACCGTCAGCCACCTAAAAATTAAGGGTCCAGTTTAAAAAACTTGTCCATGCTCCTTAAAGCAGTAGAGAAGAATAAGCATCTCAAGCAGGTAGCTCAGCTAATGGTCCGATGGAGTCTAAGGCAGGAAGAGTAAATTGCCTGCCAGAGGTATCTCTTATCTTTCTTACTCCAGAAAATCAGGTGGCAAGTTTAGACTTGAAGCCTAACAGAGAGCTAGCGAAAGGCTGGTGGGAGGATTCCCACCAAACAGTTGTGATAGGGACTATTCTGTGTGCCCTTTCAGTAAAGCTTGCTCCATCTTAAGTGCAGTGGCTTTAATGTTCGGAGCTTTAATGTTCAGAGCTTTACTGTTCCACCCCAGCTCTCTGTGTGACTGGAGAAGATGCTTCATCTCTCCGCCCTTTAGCTTGTCCATCTATAAAAAGAAAACTCTGGTACTGTTTTGCTCAGCCAGGATCCTCAGAGCAATCATTCACCCCGGAGATGTAATGAGTGCTGAGGAACGCTTCTGCTCCTTGCTGGGCACCAGAAGACATCTTGCTCTACTTCCTCCCAAACCTGAGTACGCAACTTAGTGGAATTTAGTCTTTGGACATCCTAGGAAATTATATGAGAGTAGTGGACACTGCAAGACTTACCTATTACCTTAGCCTGAAGATGTAGTTGCCCAGAGGGAGTGCTTTGTTTGCCAGTTAATGGGAATGATACTTAGCACAAGCCAGGAGAAGGTACCAGTGAAATAAATACTTTATCTGAAAATGCAGGTGAAGTCCAAATGCAGATTACCCACTTATAACAGTAAGAGGTGGGTGAACAGATAGGAGAGAAAACTACTTTTTAGCTACCTAGCCCTAGATTTTCTACAGAGGTTTCTCTCGCTCTGTATTAGCCATCTGATTATTAGTTTAGGAAATAAACTGATGCATATATTCTGGGAATCTAGTTATTCTACAGCTGTAGTTAAACTGTCATCAAGGAATATTTTTGTTTGGAGTCAGATACATCTGTTTATATCTTAAACCTTTCGTTTGGATCTATTCTGATTCAATGATTTTTGAATGCTATATTCCTCATGATGATTAGTACCAAGTCAGCTCAGAAATAAACTTGTGCAACAGAGACACAGATTACAGCAGCTCCTTTCCTTAACCCATGTTCTGTTCTGTTGCGTTGGTATAACTTCCCAGGGGCTCCACTAAGTCAATAAGGAATACTTAACCTTGTGCAAGCTTTCGCAGTGCAAAATTTGCTCAGTTTGGTAGGTTTTCTCTCCATTTAATGGCACTCAGATCAGTATGTGGCATTGGAGATGAAGAAAAAGAAATAAGGTTGTTTTGTGTTGCCTGGTGATCCCATTTCACAGGGCAGGAGGGGTGTCAGTCCTGACAGCGTCTCTGGAAAGGATTAGCGCTGCTTTCTGGCTAGATGCTGCGTATAGTCTGATTTTGTAAGCAATGCTGTGATGGGTATCTGCTGCAAAGCGAGAGCTAGCAGGGCTTCACATGTGAGACGAGGAAGCCTCAGACACCAAGTGAGGATCACTCAGCCCTTGCTGGGTGCAACAGTGTCACTCAGTATTCGTTCCCTTGTTTTTATCATCTCAGAGGCAGATGAGTCAGCACAACCATGGCACTCGTGATTAGAAATCAAAAATCCTCAGGCTTTCAACACATATTTCAGGAATAGCATAACAATCATACAATTTCATGATATTTTGAAGAGGTATATGCAGGCATGCAGCATACATACACGCACACTTTTAGTCCCTGTATGAATTTGAGAATATATGGTATTTGAACTTCATAGAACTGATGAACTTTAAAACATCTCATTTTGTTATATTTACCTCTGATCCTGTCGTAAGTTCTACACAGCGACTATCTGTAGCTTCCAGAAGTAGACGTCTGGTAAAAAGAAAGCGACACACGCTCCTCTACTACCACCCATCATCTCCTTCATTTTCTGAGACAGATTAAATCAAGGCTTTGCTTGTGCTGATGACTGAAGTACTCTGGTTTATTCCAGGAATTAATATTGTTCTTAATGAGAAAAATATACTTGAAATGCTCACAGTAGGTGTGAAACACAGCGTGCCTCTAAAATTAGTGTTCTACCACTGAGACAGGAATGGGCGGGGGGGGGGGGGGTTCTGTTTAATTTTTTGGGTTCTGTGACCCTTCACTTGTTAGCATGATATAAAGATCTCTTATTTGCTATGACTGTTAGCTGCTGCAGCAAAACCCAGCCAAAGGAAAACCAAATGCTTGCATTACCATTTCTGTTTAATAAAGGGGTTTGACATGTTACTAGTTGTGGGATTAGTCACTAGTGCAACCCATAGTCTTCTGTGATCAGCATAACTAATCTACTACAAACAGGGAAAGTGGAAATATGGTGTATATATACTTGAAAAATATATGGCATTAGTGGCATTAGTGGCATTAGTGGCATTCCACTAATGAGTCTCAGACAAAAACTGTCCTTTCTCTCACTCTCTCACATACACAGGCTCCTGCTATCAGAACATACACTATTTGAGGCAGAGTTTGGTTCATCATATTTTATTATACCTGTTAAAAGACAGCTCAATCCTTACAATGTAGTGGATGAACTTTCATAATTACTCTATATTTATGTTTTATTTGTGGTGTAATTATATTGTTCTGATGGTTTTTGACAGCTAATTACCACTAATGCATTTAATGACGTGTCTGAAATACTTGATATTCAATTGGTTTCATAATAATATATTCTACTTATCTTGTATTTACACTGTATTTGCTCCAGACATGCACTTACATTGCCAGTTATGTCAGCTTAGTTGCAATTAAAAGTCTCCAAAGACAAAAATATGGTTTAATTATCCCAGGTCATGGAAAAAATTAAACATCTTAGTTTGGTTGTTGGTTTGGAGAAAAAGTATGCCTTCAAACGAAAGCTATAATTAAAACTATCTACCAGTAAGGCCCCAAAGAATGTAACTGCAGTGTCACAGCAAGCACTGTATGATCCAGGTAACCAAATACTTATCCATATGTGCTGTCAGTTCAGCTATTGTCTGGTGCTGATCTGTGGGTTCCCGTGGCTCTCACTACGAAGAGGAAAGTCCCAGAAATAAAAGCACTCACTCATTCTCTTCTTCATCTAATTTTTCAGGAAGTATTCACCAGGTTTAGTTTGAGATAAAATTTTAACTAAGAGCATTGCTGGGGACACTGTTATGAATGCTTCCCCTTCTGCTTAACTTCCGCTCCATGAATGTACTGCCTCTGATGTGATGGCCCAGAGAAAATACCCTCACTGCCCCACGTTTGGAAAATAAGATGAAAACATGCCACCTTCCAAAGCTGAAGCAATTGTGTGACCATTTGCTGCAGCTCTGCATTGCCCCATGTGCCTCTCCACACACGCTCTGTAGACCCCTCCCAGGCGCAAGCTAATCCATGGTGCCTCACTACAGCCAGATGGCTCATGTGCACGGGACAGGACTTGGGCAATAAATGTTTTGTCGAACAAAGAGGGATTTTATCCTTGAGCTTTTCCATTAGGGTGCTGGGCATCATCACATGGACCATCTACTGATTTTCCCCCGTGCTTGCAGTGAGCTTACTGGCCAGATGGAAATCCCATGCTTGCAGTCCCCAGCAGCAGTCTCATGCTGCTGGCCTGATGGTTTCACCACCATGAGACATTATACAGCACGAGTAGGGACCCACAGTGCCTTCTGCTACCATAAAACTGTTTACTCAGTCATACAATATTTTCCTTTCAAATTAAGTCTAGAGACTTTGTGTGAGTCATCTGCATTATTTTATCATCTAGAAATTGGGCGTATATTCACTAGGGCTTAATCTGAAATCTTTTGGCTACAGTGGAAACATTCCCGTTGATTTCAAAGGGTTTTGGATCAAGCTTCAAGGTGTTTAATATGCTAGCAAGTTTTAGTCTATCAAATTTGTTCATTTGGACTTTTATGAATTGCAGAACAGTTGTGTACAGATCCAAGTCATGTGGAGAGTAAGTAAATCCCATTGTCATCAGTCTCCTGACACAGAATAGCAGCAAGAAGCAAATATTGACTTTAAAAATAATGCATGTACGGTGACATTTAGCTTGTATAAAGTGATAGTCTCCATATAAAAGAAATAGCACCATTTCCCCAGAGCTGGATAAATGATATTCATAGGTAAATATTTGTGTGTCTTTGGCAAGTCTCTAAGCAGCAAGATGAGAAATTGAGATGGAAAATGTATTAACAGATGAAGATTCAATGTAGATTTTCCTTGCAGTTTTTCTCAAAGCATTTGGGAGCCCTTGAAAAGCAGATGCTTCCTTTTCTACTTAGTGCTTTAAATACAAAATAACAAAATCGTAAGACACCATGACATAATAGGCTCCTGCCACTGATTTCATGCCCCTGCCATTCATGCTGTGCTATGCTGCAAGGGTCCTAGCCTGAAAGCACTCCTCCAAAAGCAAACTTAAAGTATCTGAGTAATTTAGGAACCTCAGGCCCATTTTCAGGAAGGATGTACGCACCCAGGAGCCAATGTTTCGTTGTCTTTTAAGGATTCTATGGGCAAGTTTTTTCTTTTTTTTCCAGTGGGAGTTAAGTGACCTAAGCAACTTTAATAACGTAATGTCTGTATAATGGGTGCTTTCTGGTGTATGAGGAATGATTGTACAGACTAGGACTCATCAGGTAGGAAAGAGAAGACCGAGGGTCTGACTGCTGACAGCAGAGGCTGTTAAAACCACAGGTGACCCAGAAAAGGTGGCTAGGGAACAAGTGTTTACCATAGGGAACTACTGTTCCCACTATTTAAGTTATTTTTAAGAAGGGACATAAAACAATGAAGATCAAGTAGGATTTCAGCTGTGTGCCAGGAGATGAGCACAGCTCATCAGCAGGTAACAGCGCGGATGAATTCGTAGCACTACCTCCACATTAGGGGCTGCAGGCAAGTCAGTTCCTTTGCCCCAGGTTGCCCTCTGGTAAACTGCCTGTCCTTCCAAAAGTGTTAATAAGTGAGGAATCATGCAATACCCCCCCCCCCCAGGCCTGTATGCAGGATGGCAAGTGTTGCATTTGCAAACTGCTTTGGGATCTTCAACTCAAATAGAGTAAAAATACGAATTACCAGCTGCAGAGAACACCCAACTGTAGTTCCTTCAGTGACTTCTTCTAGTCATGCTAGACATAGTCCCCTTATTCTTCACGGGGATTTTCAAGATGTTGCAGTGAGGTGGTTTAAAAATTGGCAGATGAAATGAATTTCTTTCTAATAGAAGACTTTAAAAAAAATACTTCCCCTACATAAGTTTTTTTTCTAGCAAAACTGATTTTATCTACAACCATTTCAAAAGTTCTACATGACTTTTGTTCCAAAAGGGCTACAGGAGGAGAGTCACAACTAGGCAGTTTTGTTTCTAGTGATGAAACAAACTAAACATTACTTTAGTCCGTAGGTTACTGGCCTTCGAAATAACTTTTGTTATTTAAAAAATTTCTGTTCCTCAAGCTCTGTGGAGAGTTCTTCCATTCTCCACACAACTGAAACCTCCAGAGAAGTCAAGAATTACAAATAAGAGTAGATTATTGATCAAAACAGGTTTTGAATAATAGATTTTCTTTTTGTAAGCCCATTCGAAAATGAGAAACAAAGGAGAAATAAAGGGAAAACAAAGATCTTTTAGTTAGAGAGATTAAACTGTTGTGACCGAGGGGATAATAAGATATTTTGTCCGTGGATCTATTTTTTGAAGCAAGAGGGTTTTTTTTCAGAAGATAAAGGAGCAAAGCCATCTCCTCCCCAAGTCTTCCAGTGCCTTATTGGGCCATCTTCTATTTTCTTAACCCAGCAAGACTCCTCTTAGAAAGGGAAATCTCTTCCTTACTGATCTCCCAGTCCCATCACCGCAGTGTACCTATATTTAGAATTGCCGGAAATTGTGTGGAGGCAATTACTTCACAATTAAACCTTTCCAGCCAACGTTACAAATATCTATCCCTGGGCCACCAACCAGTCAAGCGTCCCAAGCGTTGTCCTTTACTAAGGAGGTCCATAAATCCTGGAAATGTCATGCTCCTCTTCTCTCTCTTTCCAGCCCTCCCCCTTTATGAATTACATGGAGGGATTTCAAAACTTAGCTGCCAATGTCTAATATGGTATCTCATTATCCGAGCTGTCCTCCCACCTGTATTTTATCTGATTGCAGCTCTTAGTCATGCAGTCAATGAATAAATAGTTTGAATGAGATTTTTCAACAGTAGGAGGAAAGATTATGGAGGGCCCCACGGACCCGCCAATACTCAGCATGTGTGCTCTTTTGTTGTGTGCATGTGCGGGTGTATTTCTAAACCATTCAGTAAAACAAAAGGGAAGTACAGAGCAAAATAATGACACCAAAAACAGCAGTAGGTACTGCAGCGGCACCAAACCTATGGCAAATGCCTTCCCTTAAAGTGACTCACTGTTCCACAGCAAGAGATTTGTTCCATCACCAGATCTTTAAGGTTTATACATTTTCCTGAGCAAATTTCTTATTTATTATCTTTTAAAAATTCATAACAGGTATCAGTGCCCTGGTCAATCTTATAAAAATAATGTAGATTTTAAAAAAGCTTAAAAAATTAGTCAAAATCATGGGGAGGGAATATCCGTAACATGACATCTCTTAAAGATGGACACAAAAAGAAAATTCAGAGAAAAAGTCTTTTTTAGTGGTGAACAGCGTTTAGGAATCTGAAGTTCAAGTAAGACAGCAGTCTTAAAAAAACAGTCTTGAAAACTATGTTTCGTAAAAAAAAGTTAATCAGAGAACAACCTCTCTGCATGAGGGTAACTGCTACCCGTAAAGATTGCAAGAGTCAGCAACCTGTGCAGACTGTATTTTTCTTTCCCAAATGAGAAGTTAAGTGTGTAGGTTACATGTCTGCTGGCTCTCGCTATCCACGAAATTAGGAAAGCAGCAGGGATCAATAGCCCCTTTTCCTCACAGAGACAAGATCCCTTGACAAGCATAACTCTGAAGCAGCTAAACGCTGCTGTGAGGCAGCCGAAACAAGCTTACGTGCTTCTATTAGCATAGATGTCCTAGGTATCTGCTGACTACCTTTATCCAGCGAATAAAGTCAGCTAGCTTTAATCGAGTTAGCTCCATGACAAGGCTGCTTAGCCTCAGTGACAGGGAGCTCCACGTTGGAGAATTACCCTGCTCTCTGGGCAGAGCAAATTAACCCCTTCAGTCCTCCATGCTAACGTGATGTGACATTGCTGCAACCCAAGCTAGATCATTTCAATGTTTATTTAAACGCCATCTGCAAAATAGATGGACTTATCTTTTTCTCCTGCAGTGCAAGGTGCAGATTTATCCTGAACAGCAGTTTATAACTCACTTCCCGTGAGTGAGGCATGCACCCAAACGTCATGCAAACTGAGTTAAAGCCACCCAGCTGAGAGACTTTTTCTGCCTGGCTACGTCAGGGCTGCCTCTCCCCATTTACGCCGACTTCTGCTTCTCAACCTTGCTCACCATGCTGAATAACAACTCTAAGCCTTCATAACTCACCTCTGGAGAAAGTGGAAGTATGGGGAGAAGATCCTCCGGCCACAACTTCATCGGAAAGGCAGCACTTTCACACTTTGATAGTGTGGGGTTTTATAACTGATTACCATATATTCTGTCTGAGAGGTCGTGAGATCCAGTCATCCATGTCTCCTGGCTTCAGGGCGTGGAAAAATACAGCCTCCAGTGTTTGTAGGCTAAATGCTTCAGATGTTAAGCTCGTGCATGAAAAGGAGAAAGTGAAATGAACTGCATGGAATGAGCTGAACCTTAAATGAGCCTTTTGCGTGGTGTGAAAGAAAAGGGACTTTTAAAACATTCAGTGTTAAAGGTCTAGACTGTTATGAGAAGTGATGATGAGTTTTAAAGTTATTTTAAATGTGATAATCTTTTTAAAGCAAATTATTATGAATGAGGCACCTACTCAAGTTGTTTATCAGAAATCTGGGTATTTTAACCATCTCAGAACATTTTATTTATATCTAACTAAAGACAGCATGAAATCTGCATTGAATCCGAGTTTATATCAGATTGCAGCTCAACACCATCTGACAAACTTACACTACCTAAGATTTACTAATTCTTTTATGAAAAGTAGGTAAAAATGAGTAATCATCTATGAATGATAATTATACCACCACTTGTGGGAGGAAGCATGGTTTGAAGATCATCACTAACTATTGTTTCTCATTTGCATGTGCCAAGATCTAACCTAGAAAAGCTTACCTCTGAAGAGTAGTCCTGAACGTGTTTCTTTAAAAATAGCTTTGCAGAGCTCCGTATATATGGTCTTTCACTGACTCCAGATTAGACTGATTCAGGCCCAGGTTTACACTGATTCTGCGAAAGGGTGCATTTTTTTAAATGATTTAGTTGCACCAATGAAAAACTCATCCTGGGAATTCTGGAATCACTTTAAAACTGGTACACATCGATTCAGCTTAAGTAGGTTCCTTACCAGGTAAAAATAAATCAATAAGCACACCCTAACACGTTTAACTAACACTGTGCAATTTCATATAACCAGAATTTCAGGGTAGAGTATGATTGATTTAAAACATAATGATTCTGAATGTTGCTAATATGACGCAAGTATTTATGAAATGGATGAGAAGAATAGAGGTTTTTTTTTTAATGGCACACATGTCGCAAAGAGCATCATTGTATAATTTTTGTTAGAGAAGGCTGTAACCAGGAGTTTCAGTAACAAAAAACAAAAGATTTTTTTTCCCATTCTAACTAACAACAAGCAGTTTTGTTTGCCTAGTCACAGTGATTTACCAGTTTGTGAGAGACATTATCACAAGGCATAAGCCAAGGTGTTAATTATCTCCTTGACTAGACAACATTGCCAAGATATTTAAAGTTAACAAACATTTAAGCCCTCTTTAAGGTTCCTTTTTCTCACTGAACTACAGTCAAATACATGCACAGATTTCTTGGGTGTTATTAGTGGGTTGAAACTCCCTACCATGTGCACTGAAAAAGCAGGCCTGTTGCTTTAGCACAGAGGCTGGGCTGCATTTGCAAGGGATGAGCGTCCAGACTGTCTCCCTCTTGGGATCCATGCTAGCTGGGATCACGTGGCCACGATTTGTTGCTTCACGGCCCGGCCTCCACGAGGAGGCACTTATTCTCCTTTGAGAATAGATGCAGAAAAAGACAACAATTTTTCTTTTTTAAAAAGTGTCATGTGCCAGAAGAGCAGAGTTCAATAGCCTTGTGCCTGTGCTCCAAAGTTGGTGCCTGGGTAAGTTTTGAGCGCACATGGGGCTGGCAGCTGGGGCATATCATGGGAGAGGAGTCCGAGTTCTGGCCTTGGCAGGAGTCAGAGCCTCTCTTGCCACCCTGAGACAAGATATTGAGGGGCAGGTGACGGCATCATGTTTTTCTGAGAGGCAGCGTAGCCCCGGTCACAGTGGTTTGCTCCCAGCCTACTGGAATTGTTGTCTGTGAAGGAAATCATCACTTTCCACCAGAAAGTGAGGTTAAGCAGTCCTGACAAGTAGAGAAAGATCCATTTCTCACATAATGAAAGGGTAAAAATTTCACTTTAATGCTAGGGTTCATCCTAAGCCTTCAGAAAAAGATCTTGAAGAGCAAACAAACCGCAGAGGGGAGGGCAGCTCCGTGGAACAGATGCAACAGTGATAATGCACTGCTTTGCAGTTTGCAGTTTTGGAAACACTGTGGACAGTGTTTACATTTCAATAGCTGTTGAGTAGACTCATTAAAGTAAGCATACAAACACACAAAAATGACCTTCATGAATGCACTAATTAGATAAATACCAAATACATCTCTTCACTCTCTCCCAGATGGAAGGAAGCTGTAAGTGCCCCTATTATTTGGAGGCGGTGGGTGGCAACCCATGCCATAGGCACCCGCATGGTGGCATCAGGTGGTATCGAGCAGCCCGCAGTCTGTCTGTCCTGGGTGCTCCCTTGCTGGTCAGGGGACGCACCCCGACCCTCTGTGGCTCCTGACCATGGAGGCAGGTTTGACTTACGTGGCGTCTGAGAAAAACAGGTTTAGTTTATTGTGCTGGCTTCAGGGGAGTGATGCACTGCTCAGTGGGTACCCTGGATGGCAGTGCTGCTTGATTTGCACACCTTGTTATCCCTTTTCCCATTTCTGGGCCCTCCTTTTCAGCACCCCTAAACCTCCCTTTCTGCACCCCAGACTCCTCCCAAATAGGCAACCCGTACCCGGTTACTTCCTCCCCACTGGTGCCAGTTTTTGCTACGTAGGTACCCAAATTTGGTATTTCTGATACTGTTGCCTATGCAGTCTCAGCCTTATGTGCAGTCACTGATATGGATATGGCTACCTGGGTGCTGTAGGCCTTGTGAGGTCATGCCCCCCAAAAAGGTCCCCAGTGCTCCCCTCCAATTATATGTGAAGTTTGGCCATTTCTCGTATGACCCTTCCTTAACCACCTGCAATACCCAGCCATCCTTTGGGGCACTATCTGTAATTTTTGTCAGGTTCTTACACTCCCTCATCTGTCTTACCCAGTACGTCGGACAGTTTCTCACATCATGCCCAGCAGTTTCTCATATGCTATTCAGCCAGCTTATCCTCAGGCCAGGGCCAAGCCAGCAGCCTGGTGGCTTCCCTGCAGCCCTAATTATCTGTTACATAAATTCGCTGGAGAACAAGCTATGGGCTGTTATATCCTTGATTATAATGTATTGGGCTCCAGTTATTTATGTATAGGGTGAGTACATGTATTAGTGTTAGTCAGATATCCCCAAATCTAAATACACAAATAGATAGCCACTGCAGCCATTGGACGTGCCTCTAAGCTACTTGCTTCGGGCTGAGTTTCTCTGACTTGTCTTTCATCATGCTGCTCTAGTCATCAGCATGTACAGGGAAAATTTAACTCAAAGGTCAAATTCATACCTCAGTTCATACAAACTGCATAGTTATTTCATTCTGAACCTCATTCAGTCTGCAAAAGAAAAGGTTGCATCCCTAATCTTGAGTGCTTTATCTCTGAGCTTGAGAGAACCAACCAAGGTCTTTGAGAATAACATGGAAGAATATTGGAAGTTTTAGTATTTTTTCATAGCTTGAAATATCAACATTATTGCAAATGTGCTAAGTAATATTTTCCCTAAGCTAATCACCTATTTCACAAAGACTGTCATTGTTTCTTGCCCTTCACAGCTACAATCATGAAAATGTTGAAAGCGAAAAGTACTCACACCAATTCAGGATTTAGCAAAGTCAAATTGATTTATTGCTGCTAAGGACATAAAGATGTATAATTTGCACAGTGCCTTAATTGCTTAAAGGAAATTTAAAACCATGGACATACATAAAGGAACTGCCCCCACAACAACACACAGAGTGTACCTTGGCCTTATTCTGTCCAAGTGATGTTATTGCATTTCCTACGAAATATTGGAAAGTTCACTAGCCGGAGAGCTGGAATCAGACCCTCCGTCAGAAATTCAGAGTACTTTGCTGCATGATGATCCTCTGCTGAGAAGGTGGAGATAAATCCTGGCAGGAGCAGACATGGGCATGGATATCTCACAGCTTAAAGCTGTCCAGCTGTATTTAAGGAACAATTAGTCATCCTTTTCCTCCTCCCAGGCAGCACACAATACCATTTCCGATAATGAGCTAATAGGAAATGTGGTTGATTCCCGTTTAGAGGAACTCAAACGAATTTCTCCCACCAAACTAGTAAAATTAGTCTCAATGTGAGATGACTGACAGCCCAAAAGGATATAGCTGCAAAACATAAACATGTCAGTACTTTTAGTGAGAATACTTTAAATAACATAACTATGTCATTAATGTGTCTCCCAAGAAGTGACTTGGATAAAACCACAATCAATTACTGTAGTAGTAGTAATACTGTATATAGCGATAGCACACATGTGATAGTGAAACTGAAAATCAGCTGTTATGAACTAGAGCTAGTTAAGTTCTCTGTGTTAAAATACTTTGTTTTTCTGCTAAACCCTTTGTAGGTAGTCTCTCTACAAAGGTATGTCATAAATGATCTAACATTCAGACTGTAAATTCTCCAAAACAGTAGTTCCACAAGACTAAAACAGTTAAATCCTGCCCCATATTAATAAGCAAGGGTAATCGCTGACACCTTCTGGGAAAATTATTTCCCATCAGAAAACCCATTTCTCATCTGGGCCAACGTATTTCATATTGGGTGCCTTCTAGTTCAAAAGGAGAGAGATGAAAGCCAGACAAGCAAGGACAGTGAGAAATAGACTGGACCACAGATATGAGGATAGCTGGATAACTGGCTGAGCTGTGGGAGGTGAAGACTGAGATTGCCACAGAAAGTCAAATAATTGCAGGTCGCTGTGGCACAGTGAGAGGTGAGCCGGATGATACTGAGGGATAAGGGACTGCATCTGCTCTTGGATGTAGTGGTTGTGATTAGTTCATATGGAAACAGGGATGCCTTGGAAAGTGTGCGGCAGAAAGGAGGAACAGCCAGAAGAGTTAAAACACCAAGAGCACAGTCCCACCTAGGAGCATGGAAGGAAACACCACATCCCCGAGTTTATGCTCTCGCCTTCTGTTGTCATCTGTGAATCCAGCAGTAGGGTACTGCTGGTCTGTCTATCTGGAGGATAAGAGGTTGCCAGTTCCCCCAGTTATGCCCTTGCCTCGAGCAATGCTGACCTGGGAAACAACTCTAAACCTTCTGCCCCCAGCTGAAAACCTGTCCAAGTATCAATACAATGTCCCACGATGGTATGTTTAGGGGAGGGAATCCTTTTCAGGAATGTTGGAGGTTTCACACAAAGCACATGAGAAGGCTATTGCTAACATGGTAAAACCAAGTGCTCCAGAGTGAGGATTTCCCAGGTAAAATGTTCTGCAGTGCTTATCTCCCCTATTTTCTGTAATGCAGATATTAGGTGCTCTCCTCTCTCATGGAAGTAGAGCACATCCTGCTCATGCGTGAACTAGATAGATAGGAGCAGCTGATGAGAGCTGCGAAGGATGAGCTGCTGGAGAGGTCGGGGGCCCGTGAAACTCCACCTGGCGGTCCCTATGCCATGATCCTCACTTTCAAGATAGCTAGCTGTCTTGCCATGGTGGGCGATTTTGCCCCCAGGGCAATCTCTCAGTTTTGCATCTGACTTGAGCAGGAATTGTGCCCGTACCACAAGAAGCACTACGTAAGGCTGAGCCCATCAAAAAGTCAGTTTCTAGACACCACAAACCATGCACAGGAAATTAATGGAGACTTTTTTTACTTTAATCTCTGCATCTGTGTTCCCCATCTGTGAAATATGGGCAATATTCCCCTGGGGGCACTGTGAAAAGGAACTCCTTGAGCACTGGGAGATGGTAAGCACAAGTTCTTGAGAAATCAAACAGAGCGATGGTCAGAGCAGGCTGTGACTAGTGTGAAGCACTGAAGGGAGGGGACCAAATTTGAACAAGAGCAGGAAAAAAGAAATACTGAAAAGCTGCTTAGCCTGCATATGAGTGGGGCAGAGGGTCTGCGGCAAAATGCAATGTCCACAATTAGTGTTACTAATTAATATTGTAATATTGTTATGTATGACAGTAATGTGTGTAAGGGATGAGAAGAGGCACTGATTTAAAGCTGTAGAGAAAACCTCCAGCCTGACATTACCAGACCTTCAAGAATTTAAATATCCTTCCTTAATAATGTTGGTCTAACACAATTATTGCGTGTGGTATTTATTTATATAGCCTGAATTGCTCAAGACTTATTTCCTATAACAAGCATGGGAATTAAAACAAAAATAACTCCTTAGTGATAGGTTTTGATGTGAAGTGATGGGAACGCCACTGACTCAGGCTGCTTGCTCTGAGGTACCTACAGGGCAGTGTTCTGCAGGGAGGATGCATTGTTTATCTTTTCACTCTATCTTCAATTATTGCAGTGATTTCCCAGGGAAAAATTTTTTTCCCAGGGAAAAAAATCTAACTTCCCCTGTGTGATCAGCAGTATCCCTTGTTCTAATGGCAGCCTTTGCATTTAGGCCTATTAAAGTGTGATGGGTATTATTTAAACACAAGTTTATTAAGGGGGGAAAGAATGTACTATTCAGAGCATCCTTGTGGTGCTGAGAGCAGACAGAGCCCTAAAAGGATTTCCCTGGGACTCCATCACTGTGAAAGGCCATTTGAGGAGAACCACAGCAGCTCAGTTCCTGTTGGGTTAACCATGCACATAGACAATGTTCAGCAGGGAATATGATGGGGACCATGCAGAATGGTACCCTCTCTGAGAGAAACACTAGGAGCCTCAAAACTTCCAGGCCCCCAGGGAAACGAAGACAAGCAGAAAAAATGCTGCTTGCATCTGGAAGCATGAGGAGCTCTCTTGTGCATCGACCAGATTAACAGGTGGTTGTAGACAATGTGTGGGTCCCATTGCATCTTCTATTCCCTTTGAGTTTGCATGAGAACCAGGCTAAGTAATTATGCTGAGAAAAACAAATGAACTGCAATTGTATCTATCTGGCCCATGCCCTAAAAGCGCAGAGAGGTAGAGAAAGCCTCTTTGCTTCATTCTTCTCCTCTGGTAAAAAGTCAGACGTAATCACAGTGCAAACTAGTGAAGTCAAGATCTGACTTGACAGAGAAGACTCCCATGAACATTTGTGAAGAAGGTTTGACCTGGAGTTTTGGCTTAAGGCGTGAACCACCAACTCAGCATTTTCAGTACAGTCACAACCTCAAGGCTGATACTGAATTTCCATCTGGCTTGTCCAGTCCGTTTTTAATGTTCAGGCCTGACATCGTCTCCAAAGCTATTCATACTTTAAAGCAATTTATGAAGAGCAGAATGTATTTCAGGGGGTTCCTTTTGCTTTTACTATGAGTAGAATTTTTCTAACCTACAGTCTACAGTAACACAGATCTACTTTCCTACAGCCTATCTGCAAAGAACAGGGTTTGGTTTTTTTTTGAAGTTTCTACTTTTGATTGTTCCTTATTCAGCTCATTCAGAAGATGGCACTCTAATTTCTGAATAAGAGCATACGTACATAGAGCTAAGCAGCTGACTAGCTTCAAATTCATAATGTCTCATTCAAATTCTTAGTTTCTCATCAGCTTACATGTGCAACCTCTCTCTCAGAACCTAATGTAAATCCTACTGGTGTCAGTGAGGACAGGTTTTACCTCTCAAATTTAGCCTTCTGAAAATCAGGCACGTATTTTAAATGCAATTGTGAAGGAGCCACCTGTAGTCAAAATAGAGAAAGACCAGCATTTCCAGGAAGTGATTCACACCATCTGCCTTAAAGACTTGCCTTAAGAGGGGACAAATGTATTTCTGGCAGTGACTATCTCATTCCACTGCCTGTTGAGGGAGTGTACACAGCTAGCCCAGAGGTTTCCTTTCTCTTAGACAAGTGAAGCCAAGCGAAGGGATCCTTCTGTTTATTTTAATGGCAAAGGATTCAGGCTTTCTGTTTGCTGAGATAAATTACAAATGAGAAAGCAAGGCCCCAAAGGGTGCCTCAAGTAACGTCCTACAGATTGCTAACTCAGTCAGCATTTGGATGCATGGAGAACTTTCTCAAAATAAACTCCTGAAACAAGATTAAACCTTTTTTTGTAAGTATTGTTTATACTTTGCATCATAGTGGCCTGCCTGACAGGGAGCACAATTTGATAGAAATCTCAAAGAAAAGGCAAATGCTTTTTGTCTCTCTCCTCCAAAGACACACTCAGTGGGATATGTGAAATGTCAGAAATAATTAGACAAAACTGTATAAGCTCCTAGCAACACTAATGTGCTGTGTAGAAGTGAATATTTGCTACAAAGCTTAAAACATTTGTTTGAAAGCTGCATGTTAAAGGTAATCTGAGTATTTTTTAAATACTATTTCCAATATATTAATTAAGGCAGATCTGGATATGAAAAAACAGTATGGAAAGTTAGGAAATGCTGTCATGCCTTTGCTGAAATAGGCTGCTGTTTCTTTTTTCCAGAGATGATATGTGGAAGTAATTGATCTGTCCCATATAGCAATTAAAGTGAAAAAGCAGATTTCCTTAGCTCATCATCTGCTGGAGCTTATTTAACAAAGCAGGAAAAGGACTACCTCCCGGAATGAACAATCTCATTATTAATAATCATATAGTCAATAAATATAGAAATGTTTGTTGCAAGTGACCTTCGGAGGTCCTTTAGTTCAACTTCCCACTTCAAGTGAGATTGCTAAAGTCAAAGAAAAAATACGAGCTTGTATCAATGTGAAATGTGGCCCAAAGTCTTCTTTAGAGACAAAAAGATAGAAACAGAAACTATGAATGCAAAGAAAAGGGGGCGTAAAGGAAGGAGAGGAGAAGAGAAGAAGGAGATACAGGCCAAGATTTTTATTTGAGGTAGTGGTATTAGAAGTGTAGGATTTCTGCCAAAAAGTGAGATTTTTTTGTAGCTTTGGTAACAAATATGTTTTTATCTTCTAGGAAAACAATGATCAGGAGAAAATCTGGAAGACTTAAGCTGCTCCGGTGAATAGGAAGATTTAAAAAATTTTACATCTGAAGCATCTCTGTCCCTTTTTTGAATGGATGAATTCTAAGCATGGAACTATTAGTGACTTAAAGCAGCAACTTCTTCTTTCACTGTGCAGCTTGGAGGGGAAAATGAATTTCACAAATTGCACCACTGAAGCCAACGTGGCTGCAAAGCCAAAAACAGTAACTGAGAAGATGCTTGTTACCCTGACCTTGGCCACAATCACAACCCTGACTATGCTGCTGAATTCTGCGGTGATTGCAGCAATCTGCACAACCAAGAAGCTCCACCAGCCGGCAAATTATTTAATATGTTCACTAGCTGTAACAGATTTGCTTGTTGCTGTTCTCGTCATGCCCTTGAGTATCACTTACATAATGATAGATAAATGGACTCTGGGATACTTCATCTGTGAGATCTGGCTCAGTGTTGACATGACCTGCTGCACGTGTTCAATTCTTCATCTTTGTGTCATTGCTCTAGATAGGTACTGGGCAATCACAGATGCTATTGAATATGCCAGAAAAAGAACGGCAAAAAGGGCTGGGCTGATGATAGTCACTGTGTGGACTATCTCTGTCTTCATATCAATGCCCCCTTTGTTTTGGAGAAATCACCACAGTGTAAATATTCCCAGTGAATGTCGCATTCAACACGATCATGTCATCTACACTATTTATTCCACATTTGGGGCATTTTACATACCCTTGACTTTGATCCTGATCCTGTACTACAGAATCTACCATGCTGCAAAGAGCCTTTACCAAAAACGGGGTTCAAGCCGCCACCTTAGCAACAGGAGCACCGACAGCCAAAACTCTTTTGCCAGCTGCAAGCTCACACAGACCTTCTGCGTCTCAGACTTCTCCACGTCCGATCCAACCATGGAATTCGATAAAATCAACGCATCCGTGAGGATCCCTCCTTTCGAAAATGACCTGGACCTGGCTGGTGACCGGCAGCAGATTTCTACGACACGGGAACGAAAGGCTGCTCGCATTCTGGGACTGATTTTAGGTGCTTTCATTTTGTCTTGGTTGCCATTTTTCATTAAGGAGTTGCTTGTGGGCCTTCATATTTGCGCTGTCTCTCCAGAGGTAGCTGACTTCCTGACCTGGCTTGGATATGTCAACTCCCTTATCAACCCTTTGCTATACACTAGCTTTAATGAAGATTTCAAGCTAGCCTTTAAAAAGCTCATCAGGTGTCGAGAACATACTTAGAAGTACTGGGAGATGATGATGGCATGACTCCTGGCCTTAAGAATGAGTAAAACAATTTGACTCTGTCATCATTTTGCTTGATAAAGGGGATTTTTGTGTTTGTCCATTTGCTTGACTTCTCTTTAGCCTATAATTCATTCTGCTGTTTTTAACCTCTGGTGTTATTCATCATGAAGAGTTTGGAATAAATTTTATTCTGCAAAGGCACAGATTTTTTAGCAAGAAAACAAAAAAGGAACTATTAAGTATTCTTCTTTAAGGCATTTTGTGTAATCAAGGATTCAAGAAAGAAAACAATATCCACATTTTGTTTATATGTCTTTCAATTAAGAATCAAATGCCTAATTTAACATGCACTACAGTAATATAAAGGTTTATAAACTGAATCCCATAAATACTTATTCAAAAATTAATAAGGACTTCATGGTCATGACAGCTAAACAGTAAATCTTTACTGTAGCATTCTAAGAAAACTGTAACAGTCATTTAACACCATTTCCAGCCGCAGTCATGGCAGAATAAACCATTCTGTTCTTTTTGTACCTCCAGAAATTTATAGTAAATGTACTGTCATAACAGAAAGCAGAATTCAGCTGCTTCCGCCTAAAAAAGGATCTCATTTTGTACTCCCTGATATTTGTGTAAGTGGCTGATTTTATGTAAGATTCCTGATAGACATCTGTACAGTTTGCTTGGTAATTGAGAAAACAAAGCTAGCAAGTGTCACATTTGTAAGACCAGCTGCACCTCTGACTGGTCATGTTTTTAATATTACTAGACATATTTCTTCAGGTTTCAGGCCTTGTGCCTTAGTCGGTTGTTTAGTGGAATTATTCAGTTTTTCCACCCTTCAGCTGGTCCTTGCACTACAGAACCCCGTGGATCAACCAGTCTCACCCCACAGACTTACCTGGATGTCTTCTCTGCAGGCCAGCAATACACAGTGCTCAGAACAATCTTGTAAAAAAATTAGTTTTTATTTGAACAGCAGTAAAAAAAAATAGGGAAAAGGAATGTTTTAAATAGCATTCTACATGTCTGCCTCATCTTAATCTTACAGTTCCCAATGGCATCCTTGTTAGCTTAACCTATGATTGTGTACTTCTAGCAAGATTTCTTAAATCTTGTTCTGGAATTCCTCCAAAGAGTTGCTTCCCTTGTCTTGAGAGAGAGAAACAGAGAGAGTCCTTAGTATCCTGCCTTCTGTGCTCATGGAAGTTAAAGTGTCCTGGTTCACACATTATGGAAATCAGCCTAGGAAGAGGCAAGATCAAAACTAAGATGTAATATTTTTCCATTAGTAACTCCTAAGCACTGTTTAAATATTGACTACTTATCTTGAGCCATTATTTTCCTCCCTGTCCATTTCCCTGGACAAACTCTTGTTAAATTATACTGATATACCATATAGAAAATATCACATACATCAATTTGACATGCAATAACAGTGAATTATAGCATGGCAGCTTCCAATCCATCAAAACAAATATTAAAGGTAGCAGAAGTGTTATAGCAGCACTGGAAACCAGTTCTGAAAAATGCTTTCAAAATTTTCAACGTGACAATCGTTTTTCTTATCAAGAGTCAAGGAAGTGTAAGTTACACGTCAGTAATAAACCCCAGATGGAGGTGAGAAACGATGTCCTTATTTCTATGAGGAAGCATTCGGTTGGAAAGATGCAGTGCTGCAAGCAGAGTGTAAATCAAGTCTGAATGTGACACAGGCATGACATACCACTTACTCACATGCACTGGGATTCTGCTTTTAAGGACTACCAGTTTTCTATGCTTGAACACAGGAGGTTTATCACCAGTTGCCCTTCTGAAGTTATTGTCACAGCTGCCTTCCCCAACTTCCTTTAGGTTCTATACTAGCTAATAATAACATCTAAAAAGAGGGAGAAAACAAATCTTAACCCCTGAAAACATCTCCTAGTGGGGAAGCTGGAAGATCAGTTATGATTTTCCCTTTTTGCAGCTTATTGGAGGTAGAAACTCTCCATGGAAACTGGGGAGGAGCGCCCTGACCATATCTATCTATAAAACTTCCAAATCATCTTCCCAGAGTACCTATGCTATTAGAAATAAAAAAAAAAAAAATAAAAAAAAAAAAGGGGGAAGAAAAAGCCAGCAAGCAAAAGAATAAGAACTATTTATAAGGACTGCTGCAGAACAACTTTATTTTTTCTTTCAGCAAGCTCAACAGAACTGACTAATAAAGGACAAAGACTGCATAATTTCCCCAAATAAGCTGACTATTGCACAGAAGGGTGGACGTTTGTTGCTTAAAGAGAGTAGATTTTAGTGTGTCTCGTGCAGTTTACAGCTCTGCTACAGAGGTGCCCAGTCGTACTACCAATTAGGGAGGGAAAAGTAAATACCCACAGCACTCAGAAGCTTCCTGATCCTTGCTGTGTCTCAGGGGGACCAGGTTATGTCGAATTATGGTAAGAGGTAGAGAAAAATAAGGCTCTGCCTCTGTTCATATGAGGCAAGTGATCCTCCTGCCAAGAGCCTGCCGTGGCTCTGAGGAAGGGAGTGTGGACCTTTGGAGAAGAAGGCACTTCCTGGATTTACAAGCTTCTGGAATGCACAAATGTCACCATTTCAAAAGCAGAGCTGAGGGATTTCCTGAGTGACTTTATCCAGAGTATATACGTTGTCATGGCTCTCCTGTCCAGGACAGACAGACAGATTTTCTTTCAGGCTTTGTGTCCTTCCTGTTTTGCCACTCCTGCAGGCAAAACTAACCTGAGAGCATCTTCAGGG
The DNA here is from genome assembly GCF_040807025.1 of Struthio camelus. Classification (NCBI taxonomy): domain Eukaryota; kingdom Metazoa; phylum Chordata; class Aves; order Struthioniformes; family Struthionidae; genus Struthio; species Struthio camelus. The sequence goes on from NC_090944.1 coordinate 49,008,818, forward strand.
CTCTTAGCATGACAGCCCACAGGGTCCAATTCCTGCCTCCTCCAAACAGTGCAGATTTATGGTAATGGCACTGCAGACTTGCAGTTCCACAGACAACCAAAAACCGGGAGAAAGAGAGTGAAGGATGCTCACTCCAAGTCACCCCAACTAACACAAGAGCACAAAATGTGCCCCCAGAGAGACCATGGGTGGTCCACCCCCCTACCCCAGCATTAGACAGGCTGCAGCTCTGCCTGACAGCACAGACCATCATGGCCACACAGAATTACTGAGGTTGGACAGGATCTCTGGAGGTCATCTAGTCAAACCTCCACCTCACCACCCCTCAAAGTGGGGCCACACTCACAGCTAGATGGCTGCTGCTGATATGCAATGGGTAGAGTTACATCTCTCATGCAATAGGCTTCATAAATTAGGCAGCCGATGCCTTTGCTTGTTTAAAGACAGAAGGATGGCTCAAGGGCCAGAAATGATAAGCATGATCTTCACAGAGGCTATTGTAGGTGGGCAGAAATGCTTCAGAGACAGATATGAAAGCTGTAAAATTGAGGGGCTCCCTCATCTTCATTTCTATGAACGTCTATTAATGCTTTTTTTTCATTTCTGATCTCCACTACTCCGCTCAAACCACCAATCAGTGTTAGGTTGAAGATTGTATTTAATTTTAATATTTAGAGGTAATTAGCAGGAAAAAACAGATGGCTAATGGCTAATTTTTGTGCTTCCCTGTTAAATAAAGTCTTCAATTCACTGCCAGCTGACTACTGCTTTCCTAATTAAGTCATTAGCTAAACACAGAGCTATGTTTTCTAACAAATACCACCAGACTGATGAAGATGTCCTGTACATTTTCCCCACACACAAACTCAAAGTTGGGAACAGCTTAAAGGACTGTTTACCTGCAACAATTTAATTTGATCAGAAATTGCCTGTCAACTGACGGAAATAAAAACTAGTCTGGCCCTACCATTATTTAGCAACTTTATTTTTTCTGTGTTAAACATCTGCTGATTTTACAAAGGGTTATGAGACATTTCCTAAGCTTTGACTTCTTGTCCGCAGCAGCTGCCCATTCACATCTATCCCGGTTCTGCTCCGGCCACGCAGCGCTCCGCAACGCAAGCTGTTCCTAGCAAGCCCTTAATGACTCACCTGTAGCAAATTCCAAGACCTTCACCCTACATCCATCTTCCTTAGCCTCTCCTACACGTTTCCTCCTCAAAGTCTTATTTTGCATTGATGCTCCACTTGCTTAATTCTCTTCCTTCCTTTCCTCCTATCTCCCTTGAAAGGTTTCTCCTCCCCCTCTTCCCTCGTCTGCATAGAGGGGTTCATACAGGCCTGTCTGTTTAGCCCTTCTCCTCTTCCTTTCTACATGTATTCTCCGAGCGCTGTTTCCTCCTATATTTACATCCCCAAATCACAATCCCACGTCTTCATTTCTGGCTCCCTCTAATCCCTAAGTTTAATGTGATGCGACAGCACTGGTGCTGTAATCAGGATTTTCATGGTCATGGACATTCAAGTCTGTCAGGTTTTACTTCCTATCACATGTGCCCCACGTGTCCAGGACGTATCCAGAAGCTTTTCTTTCTGCATAACCAGCCAGTACTTTGGCATGAGTTCATATATCCCTAGCCCTAGTGACTGCACCCATCTACCAGTTAGTCTCCCCAAAATACATAATCTTCAAATGCTATTTTACCTGCTATTTTTATCGTGTCACCCTTCTTCCTCAACCTCGTTGGATGTTCCTTTTCTAACACATTAAAATCAATCGTATTTTAACTTTTAGGGCCCTGTACCCTCCAGGTAACTGGATTGCACTCAGCTCCCACTGCTCTGCTTATGCCAACCACAGCTCTCCTATCTGCAAGCTTTCTCTTCATCCCCTCCATCATCTCCCCTAATCCTTGCAGCTGATGGTTTTTCCCTTCTCAATGCTCATTCTGCCACAATTCCTGAAAGAAAAACAGTCAGCAAGGGCAGTGGGGGGAATATTGTGCACACATCATTTGACCCTTTTCTCCTTTTCCGCACAGGTCCTGCCTCTCAAGGCATGGGCATACCACCTACTGAGCTGGGCTATGTCTCCCTAGTGCATAGCACATCCAGGACACAGCAACAAAATATGAGAGCTAAGTATGTCCTCAGCTACTTAGCTGTGGCTCATCCCATCTTTCTTTAAAGCCCCACTGCAATGATATACTGAACTGATTACAGCATGTGAGATTACTTTTGTTAATCTTCCCAGATAGAGACAGATGATGAGGATTGAACCTTTCCAAAAGAGTTTAAAACAGAGTCCCAATTTCACCAAGCTTACATGATAAAAGGCTGTCACTATCCAGACTTCCCTGCCAGGCATCTCAGCTGTCCAGGTTTCCATAGTTTGTCCCCTACCATTTTTCTTTACTGCCAGCAGACTCTTTTCTTTGCATGTACCAGCGGGGAGAAAAAAGAAGAAAAGTGTGGCTTTATTGGGCACAAGACATTAAAAGAATCAGGAAGTCTTTTCTAAGGACTCTATTTATGCCTCCATGTTTACAACCACAGTTATCAAAAAGCAAATAGCATTGCGGTGTTGAGGAGAAATACAGACTTCCAGCACAAGTGGAGAGATTGTTCATGTGCTTTGTGTATTCTGTTTAACCACTGTTAATATCAGTGGCGGACAGAGTATGTCCATTTTTTAAACACCCAAATGATTTGTATGAAGAATTATCTTAAATTGCTTTATTGTTTAAGTGGACACAGTAGATATTGTGGTATCTTTTATTGAGCTAGCCAATATATTAAAATTGTAATACATAAAAGTCCCACGTAACACTTTGTCCCCTTTGTAATTGCTACCTATTCTACTCCTAAGGCCATGAAGAATAAAAAATTAAAAAATTTTTCTGAGTTTGGCTAAATGGCAGGTTTATTAGCTGTAAAATTTTTCTTTATAACTCTCTGTTTTATGCTATGAATGTAATATTGTCAACATTTTCCCCTTTTTCTCTATTCTCACCTCCCCCCACTCAGAAATTTTTACTTTTTCATGAACCACATGTAGATGATATTATATTCATCTTTAGTTTAGGCTAAACTAAATATTTGCTACATTTGCATTAAAAGAAACTGCAGATATTATCCTGCCATGCCTAAGAGCTCTTGGAGAACAATTTATAAAATTTCACATGGTTTGATGTAGCTCTGCCCAATAATTCTACTATGGATCATTGCTCAGAAAGTGTGGCTGGAAAGAGTTCCACTAATTTCTATGAGCACTGAATCAGCCCCGAAAGGTAAACTTTTAGTGTTGCAACTGTAAGTAAAATACATAACTATAAATGTGGAAAAACGTGTGCTACCAAATAATATAAACCACTGCTCTAAAAGTTAAGGTAGAATGGTTTGTTTCACACTTTTTCCTTCTTAATCTTTTCTTTCCTCCTCATCTCACCATTTCCTGGCCTATAGCCCCTGTTCGTTAATTCCTCCCCCAGTTTCTTATCTCTGTCTCCTTTCTTTCCACTGCATCCTTCCTCTGCATTAAAGCTGTATCTAGTAACTTGTACCAAGATGCAGCGAACAGAGTGTTAGGGCACCCCTCGTATTTCACCCTCTTTCAGTTGCTTGGATCATGCTTTTTAAAAGAAATTAGCATACAGACCAATTCTCTCAAGCTTTCGTGGATTAATTTCCTGCATGACAAATTCTCAGCCTCTTCTCAATCCAGTGCAAGGTCCCATATCATTGGGGTACTAGAATCCTTTTAAGTACTATGCCTGTAGGACCCATTTCATACACCACACGACAGCAAATGGACATATTTCTATAAGGTGAGGCATAAAACACTGCCTCCTTGCAACTGCACTTTATAAAAGACACCCTTTTCATCAAATCAGAAACAAAAGGTAACTTTTGGGAAGAGGGAGGACAGAATTCATACTCCTTTGTAAACTGTGTTTTGCACATAATTTGATATGACTCAACTTCTGGGTACCAATTTTGAAAGAACACTGAGAATCAAATCATGAACTGACATATGCATGCCTGTATTGCCTGCAACAAGCAGAGTGACCTTCCAGTCAGCTTAGCCAAAAAAAAAAAATTATTTTATTTCCAAAGCCTTCAGGGGAATACGAATTACTTTCACTTTTCTGATGTGATTCAAAATTGTATCTATATCTCAGTCGTTTGTATGAGATACATCCTGACAAGCTGTTAAGAGTTGTGGAATAATCCTCAACAGGCTTATTTCTGCAATAAATAAAAAAAATCGGCCTAATACCTTCAGTTTGAGAGTTATTAAATTGGAGAATTTGACCAATAAAATAAAGTCTATCAGCTACAGCCTTATTTTTATTTATATGTATTCCAACGCAGTTCCTTATTCTTTTATTGCTAAATCTGCATATGAGCAATAAAAAGAAGGAATAACTTTAAATTTAGAGTAACAAGAAAATATTCTTTCTCTTATTTTTGCTATTCCAGCAAAATATTTCCATGTTATGACTAGACATTCATTCTGAAGCAGGCAAAATGAAAAAATTATCCTAGTTAGGTCAAAGAAATTAATCAGGATTGTAAAATTAAACATGGTTGCCTTGCTCTGATGCACACATGCACACGAGTCACGGATCATAGATCCTTAATTTTTTCACTGCAGCAGAACAGGTTTTCTGTGTTTTTAATACAATTCAGTAAGAGGTTATATCCCTCCCTACCATACAGGAAGGGCCAAGGGGCAGAAAGGGACCTAGACCCTGAGTTACAAGGCTGGCAGAAGCTGAGTGTCATTTTCCTCTAGTCTGTATGACAAATCACAGAATCACAGAATCAGAGCATGGTTGAGGTTGTAAGGGACCTCTGGAGATCATCTAGTCCAACCTCCCTGTTCAAACAGGGTCACCTAGAGCATATTGCCCAGGATCACATCCAGACGGGAGATGATAGCACGGCAAATGATAGCAAGGAAGATATGATGGCAAAGCAGACAGCAAGAACGGCTGAGTATCATCCCTTGCGGGGTTGTTGTCGTGTGTCAGTTCATGCTAAAGCTTGGGACACAGCATCCTGACCAGCAGCATCTCAATTAACATAGTAAGGACAGGCTAGCACGTGTCACAGGGATGCCTTTGCTTTGTTCGGTTGATCTGCTCTTCATCATCAAACTCTTCTTTGCACTGAATGGATTTAGGCACCTAACCCATGGGGGCAATAACAGACCGCCTCACCCAGGTGGTAAAACAGCCACACCAAGAGCAATCTCCAAACCTCCCTGTTCCCTAAGGTAGATGAGCAGCTCCATAGAGCTAAACACTAAGAGGTGGGAGACTTAAACCTGCTGTCCAAGAAAGTACTGGGATTCTCCATATCCATTGATCCTGGCTGGAAACAAGCCATTTGTCTAATATAAACATCGTACCAAATTGTTTGCACTAACAAAGGTACTGAAAATGCGTGTACATTAAAGGTACCAAAAAAAAGCGTAGACCAAAAGCATTAATCGAGGCAAGTGGTGGCCAAGCCAGCTAGTATTGATCACCAAGGCCATTAAAAAGCTATGCTAACAAAATAAGGAGGGAATTGATAGCACCTACCACTCCCTGACAGCCGCTAACCCCAGAGCACAACAGCTGGGCCTCCTGATAGGTTACACACTGGTGACCGAGATCCACAGCAGCGACTGTTGCCAAGGCTTTATCAGTCTTTAAAGGGCCTGGTTTTGTGACATGAACTTCTCAGCTTGGAAACGCAACAGAAGAGACCAAATGCCCTTCCTCCTCCACCAGGCTGAGAAGCAGTAACCTGTTCTTATTGCCGCTTTTAAGCAGCAGCAGCGCATGCCCCTGCTGCTGTCCTCCCTCTGGGTGGACACCCATACAGGATAATAACATTCCCCTCACAGCCGACTCCTTAACTCTCCCTTAAATGCACCATGCGGTAACCATCAAGACCAGCTGTGGCACTCAGCAGCAGGTAGGCACATAAAAGGCACATGAGAGAGCTCACAGGGGGAACAGAATACATCGGGCAGTTCCTGTAGGTTCTTCCAGCTAATTTGCATTATCTTTCCTCCTTTCATATTGCTCTTTATTCCTTTTCTTCTCCCTCTTTGGAAAGTCAATTGTTATTGATGAGTCTTGGTGGAGCCAGAACAATTACCCCAAGTCGATGGAGATGGCTAGCGACACACAGGCTGGAGGCTCGCTAGGCCAGCTATGCTCCCTGTAGAAGAGACTACAGTCATTTCTATCACGTAGAGTCAGCCTGTAAGGTATCTCCTAAAGGAGATCGCTCTGAGAGGACAAAGTTTTAAGCAGTTCTGGATCACGATGGTCTGCTAGTCATGTTAACTTTATATATAGATCTGCATAGATCTCTATATAGCACCTTTCTTTCTAAAGAATTTCAACTGACTTTACAAACTATGGAGAACACAGAGAGAGATCCTTTTATCGCTGAGATAAGGACCTTAACGTAATGCTCCAGAGAAAATACAAGTCTACACAGAGAAGGCAGAGAGAGAGTGAAAGATAATTACTGTTGACCTCCTTCGGAGAACAGGTTTGCAAGCAAGGAGAGTAGGCGAACAGCATACATAAAAATACAATATTGGAACCCTTAGATCTAGAAAGCTGTTAGTTGTTGCTCACTGATTTCCAGTCTAACTAACCATAACAGTTTTCTGTTTTAAATCGTTCATGCACATCTGTAGAGAAGAGGAGTCTCTAAAAAAGATCATTCCAAACTGCACCTAATGCTGTACACATCTCACAGACAATTAAAAACATAGACAGAATGTTTCGGGTGCATCTCCTTGTGCACACAACTTAAAGATTTATGCTCTTGCAAAATAAATAGAGATTAAGTTATCCATTTTTCTTGCATGCACATAAAATTTGGTATTTGATCCAAAGTCACATGAAGTCAGTTGCAGACTTGGTATTGTCTTCAGTTCGTGTTGAGTTAGTCTCTTGACGTGCAAAATTTGGTGGTAGCTTTGAAGGTGGCTTGAAAATTTGACTTATACGCTGCCTTTCAGAGTTACAATGCCCAACATTGTCTGAATGTGAGTTATTTTAAAAAAGAGATCTTTTCTCATTTCCACCTCTCTGTTTCCTCCCTCTTCCACAAGTTCTCCCATTATCCTCTCAGACTAATACATCAATGTGAATCATCACCTTAGAGATCCAATAGGTCAGTTTACTTCATCATCAGTATATATGCTGGAATGCACGTTTCACAACCTGTTAACCAGAAGCCACAGCAAATATGAGCAGAAGGATGTGAAACAAAGGCCAGAGGCAGAACATACCCAGTAGGAGGGTTGATTTGCCTTCTTGATTTGCTCCATATATGTCGTCATTATATTTCTCAGCAATTCTATATCTCCGCAAGAGTATTCTGCACTTTGTGATAGTCTAAAATCAGTATTTCCGGCGCTGAAATTACAGAGGAAGAGCTAAGCATACTAAAGAAATGACAGGTAAAAGGTATTATGCATTTGCACACATGCGCGCACCATTGGGGACAGAACTACCATCATCAGCAGAAAAATCACGAGCTGCTATCGTCTGAGTTAAAAGGCACACTTCTCCAACAACTTCACAGGCCAGCAGCTAGAGGAAGGGATAATTTCACACACACACCCAGATCCCTAGAGCAGAAGGCAGAGGTATGCTGCCCGGCCCCAGCCCAGGTCCCAAAATTAGGCTGTCACTGAGCAGATAGGCTCTGCCCTGTTATCCCCATGGCAGCTTGTCACGCAGGCTCCTCTCACCTTGGGCACTGATGTGGCTCAAGTTTGGTTTCGATTCACAATTTTCAAGTGCCACCTTTCCCGCATAGGAGTGTGATCGCAGATGATACCTCGCTGGGAAAGCAGGGGTATGAAGCTAAGCCTCCTGCCAAAGCCTGCTCCTCATTCATCCAGCCGCAACAGGCTTTACCAAGAGCCCAAGGAAGCTGGCTGTGGGGCTAAGTGTGTCGTTCCCTTGTGTGCTGTAAGCTAGAAAAACGGCACTTTGACCCAAGTTGAGTTCGACCCTGGTTTCCTTCTTGCAGCTGACATCAGGTATTTTCTGTAACATTGCTAAAGAGAGTTTGATTCGAAGAAGCAGCCAGTGAATAATCCTGCCAAGTGCACCCTGCCGGGTTCAAAAGCACAGCCGTCGTCCCCAGGGCCATGTCAGGTGTCATGGACAGCGCAAACCCTGCGCTAAGGCAAGCAGCGGGAAGGCACCAGCTGTGCACCCAGCGTGGCCCTGGGGAGCAGGAAGCTGAAACCTTCCGTTTGTCAGGGTGGACATGAAACGTTCACCTTTGGAAACGTTTTTAAATACCCAAAACGCTCTGCAGCATGGAACAAGTGTCTGTGTTAGATGCACCATACCCCAGGGGGAGTTTGAGTTGAAAAAGAAAAGCTAATGTTTATTAAGTCAATAATTAAGTACTGCTCATTGGGAGGGTTTGTGTCAAAAACAGGGTTCAAATATCACTTGTTAGACATACAGCTTGCTAAAACATGACTAAAATTTAGCATATATGAGCTGAAAAACAAGCAAATCCCATTGAAAATGTTCATTGAAACCAGCAGAAAAAAAAAATTTAAGACTTTTTTGAACCAAGTGGTAGCAAACACTTTGGGGGTGCTTTGGAGGTGAATCTGTTTCAGTAGATCCTCACTTACATTGATGAATTATCTCTGTGCTCTAACTTTTCTGGTTACTTTACACTTGAATATTTTCCAGTGGTACTTTTCTGGCTTTTTACTAACAGTGCACACATTGTTTTGACTGCTCGTTAGGTGTGTTAGGCACAAGATTTTTCAAGTTAGTCTTTTTATTTTCCTAGTAACCCCCAGCTTCATGATCTTTCTTACCTAACTACCATTTTCTGTAAGGTGATTGACAAACGATCATCTAAAGTAGCCGCATTAGTTAAAGAGCAAAATCTAAAAGCTCCCATTCTCTGATTGGCTCTACAGTAGCTTTGCCACTTATTTTTCTCATTCCTGACAACATAACTGCTACAGTATGCCTTATATGAAGCTCATTTTCCTGCTAGAAAAGAAAGGTAGCACTTGTTTTTGTGGATTATGGACGTCTCAATGATCCAAAGCTTTTTGGTGCCCAACTCATAAACTTACTGTTTTCCGAAGCCAGAAATGAAAGTTCTAATCATTTCATGTGATCTTTTACTTAAAAAGGAGATGACATTGATCTGAATGTCTCTTCACCAGCTGGTGTAAAATGAATTGAAATTTCACGTGGTCAAGATTACATCATACCCCAACCCTACTTCTACTGAGGTTGGTAGCAGACGAGGGATATCAATGCGCGTCTGGAATGGAGAAGGGTTAAATGGGATTTGGCTGCAGATGAAGACAACAAAATTTAGTTGTCTAAGAAATTCTTACATGCATGCTGAGTCTATAAACTCCATTACAGTTAAGAGAGATCTCATCCAACATAGTCTTTGGAGCCTGGGGCTGTGATTCAGTTCAACCTGAAACGGACACCTGGGGCCCAGATATGACACGGGCCTTACAGGAGACCTGTGCCTTTCTGAATACACAGCTGGAAGCCTTCAGGACACTGCAGGACACTTCAAATATCAGATGCCTGGCTGTGAGCAATTGATTTAAGCCCTAGCTTAATTCGCTCTGGCTCCAATAGGAGCTTGGACTCCTTTCTTGTAGTGTACAGCACTACATGTAGACATGCAAACTCTGAAACTTTGTCATCTAAAGATCAGTTTTCTAGTTTGCTCTTTTTAAAATGAAGTATCTAAAAAATACCTTCAGTGTGAACAATCCACCTGTTAGAACGAGACAGTTTTCTTTTTCCAACTTAGCACTTGCGTTGGAATCATATAAAAATATTATAAAAAATATTATAAAAATATTATATTATATTATAATATATTATAATATATATATATATATATAATATATATTATATATTATATATATATATATATTATATATATATATATAATATATATAATATATTATATATTATATATATAATATATTATAATATTATAAAAATATTATAAAAAATATTATAAAAATATAAAACTTCTCTGAATCATATAAAAATATTTTCTACCTCACTACTTCAAAATGGTCACGTATAGAGCAACAGGCTGCTGAATCCAGGAAGGCTACCCAAGGAAATAAAGGTGGGAACAAATGTCCAGGTGAAGGAAATAAGCCACCTTTTTATGCAGTGAATACATGAGCACATACGGGAAAAGGAATGCAAATAAAGCCAAGCTTATGTATCAACTAATATCACGCTAAAGACCTGAAAACTTAGAGGTAAAAACATGCTTCTGCACCAAAAAAAAAAAAAAAAGCTCTGTTGTTGCAGCCAGAGCAGTGCAGACTTCTCTGCTCACAGGCTCCTCTGCTACCTGTGGAAGTGTTAACACAGTTTTCATGGTGGATATCAGTTTTTTAACTGGTGGTAGCCCTGTTGTTAAAATATTTGCTAACATACTGTATAAAATACATCCTGGATCTATAGACAGAAAGGAAATGCAAACATGTAGCAGAAATTTCTTGTCTTTGCAATAGCTGTGAATCTGCGTATGACTTGCATCCTCATGCAACTGTCATTGAGAACAGTCTGGTTTGCACAGCTGTGCAAGAGAGAGGCAGAAGTGATGTGAGGAGCAGCACAGTTAGGAGATCAGTCTCCAGGACCATGACTTCACTGCTGTGTCAGGTTGTCCCAATCACGTCAACACTGCTTGACAGCTGGGGCAATATTAGTCACAACCGCTACCCCGCAAGTCTTTTTAACACTCTAGCTAGGTTCTCTTCCTCATCTCATCTTCAGTATGAGGCTGATGGCTGCCCTTGGACTCCTGATCTTGCTGTGTCAGCCTCTCCTATAGCTCATAAAGGGAGAGAAAAGGACAGGATTCCTGCACGCTCCAGGCTTATAGGGGGCCGTGCCACAATGCTCTCTGTCATCTATATTGCAGATATCTCAGGATTATCTTCAGGAGCTAGAGTGCCAGCACTAGCACCAGCAATGGCCCTCTTTCATACCTGAAAAGCATGGGCCGTTGCCAGGAACTGTTGCTATGAGTCATAGACCCTCCAGGTCTTGACAGCTAAGGACAAATCCCAAGCACCCTTGTGGGAATACACTGTCCTCCACTGATCTGACAATGTAGATCTTCATGGTCATGGGCCCAGATCAGCCACCGGCTTTATAGTGGCAGCACACCAATGTCTAGCCTTCAATCCCAGTCTAGATGTAAGTAATCACTCCCTTCTGAACGGTGGTCACAGTTTCCTTGCCTACCTGTCCCCCCGATTAGGAGTTCAGCATCAGCAAGTTCATGGTGGCCATCCTTATCATGAAGGTCAACAAGGCATATTGCCATCTACTCCCTCTCCTACTATTTCTCTTCTGTCACAGCCCAGGCCTCGCTATCCTCTTCCAATGTGAACAGTACGGTTGATTATTTCAGAGACATTGACTGGATACCTATCCCACCCAGTATCCCTCAACAGGAAGCTGTAGTTATTGTGATTACAAGAGGAACAATTTCTTCGTGCACTGAGACCCCAACAGTTTTTGCTGCAATATGAACAGGATATGTATTGCAAATACGATACTTGCATACGCTGGAATGCTGGTTTCTCTCTAAGATGTGTATTTATACTGACACCTACGGTGTAATTTTGATGATATTCACTGACTTTGGCAGCAATGGCACTAACCCATGACTGCCTCCGTTTCTTCCATCCCAGCAAACACAATGGTCACTAGGAGACTGCCTGCATTTTCACATCCCACCAGATGCATGTGAAGCACAAATTCTGCTGGCTGAAGGGGAGCAAATACTAGCTACAAAATCAGCCTGTGCAGAGAAGGCCAACTAGATTACTGTGACCAAACTGTGTATTTCATACACTGTGTAAAAACAGTGGGAAGTAGATCCTGAGTGGATGAAAGTGGAGTAGACACTGTAAGGGGTCCCTGTGCAGCCAGCTGACCATCTTGGACACAGCTTTGGTTGACATGGCTCCTATAAAGGAAATACATTACATCACCTGAGGCTCTGTTCAAAAGCCCAGTGAGAGAGGGAGAGCCAGAAACCATAAAGAACACACCGCAAAATGGTTTTACCAAGTACAGGACAGCATCAGGAAGTTGTAATTTATACAGGTCCATATTACACCACTCAGGTCTTACCCCGAATCAAGAATAACTTACACATCAAACAAAAAAAAAAACGTTAGGTCTTTAGAAAACGTGGGCACCATATAAGCCACTTTACAGTGTTAGAAGCCACAAATGTTACACCTATACCTTTTAAAATAGAATTCCTAAATACATTCCACAATCCATCACTTACTTAATTTTAGGATATTAACCCCAGTTAAATATGAAGTGTTAAGCTTGCAGCTGTGAGGCTTCTTGTGTGTATCTGCAGCGATCTAAACAGTCTGACAAATAGACCGCTGTGGAGTTAATGCCAAGAGACTTGTCTGTAGCGAATAACTCATCTCAGACACTCAGGGAATTAGAAGAGCCTCATGCGTCCCCCAGTCTCAATGCAGGGTCACCTACAGCTTTGTCACTTCTGAAAAATGTTTGTTCAATGTGTTCTTAAAACCCTCCTCTCCTCCTCCTCTTAAAACCCAGACAACCTACTCCTCTGCTTCATTTTCTTCACCAGTAGAAAGCATTATTCACTATCTGTCTCTAATTTCCCTTGCTGCAGTTGGAGACAAAGAGGAAAAAATTCACAACTTCAGCAAATACTGAACCCTTATTACCTGACAATTCTTTCTTCTTTTTCTGTTTATGTCATGTCCACAAACAGATTGCAGCTATTTGGAGATTATAGTTAGAAAAGTGTATCTCAAAATGTCATGTATTTTTAAGGCTTCCAATCTGAAGATTGCTGCTTAGCTGCAATTACTCACAGACCCCCAATACCTCATCTGTTCAGTTCAGCCATAGACGAAGGCATTAATACTTGTACTGCAATTTCGTCTGAGAATGTTTGCTGACAGTAAATTTCAAATTTGCTTAATATTAACATTTGCTGAGTAAACTTTGGCAGCACAAAAATATATGGGAAGCAAGCCAAAAAATTTGACTGAGGATAGATATGCAGTGCAACAAACCACACGCTGCTAACTCAGGTCTGTAAAGCCTGGCATCACTATTTCCTACCTGCACCCTCGCCCAGCTACAGCCTCCTGGACATCCTCAGCACTCAGCTTCCTTCCTTTCTGAATTGGCTCTTCCTCCCTTCCACCCTGCAGACCCAGCTGCTACGTCCTCTAAGCACTGCCACCTCTTCTTCCTGAGTGTCCTCTTCTCTGTCTCAAGCATCAGCAGTGCTCCTGCAGAGCCCAGACAAGCAAGCCCCACACAGCTCAGTAGGGCAGACACGACTCTACCATCATGACGTATGATGGTGGCAAGACTATGAGGTGCACCTCAGTGGTGAAGGGCTGGTGCTATAGTGGTGAGATGCCACTCAGGTAGGATTCATTCCACCTAGTTTTTGCCATCCAGAAATGGGGCACCTGAGCTACTCATCTAGTCTTTCCCATTAAACAATATTGAGAAAAAAATCACTCCTGTAGAAGGTACTGTCTCTATCCATTAGTTATAGAGGTAGCCATGGTATCTAGCTTTTAGCCAAAGGCAAATCAAACAAATGCTATTCCCAGTGAGAGAAACATTTTCCATCATCTAGGGCAAAGTGTTGGTTTTCACATGGTTTCCAACAAAACTCTAATAAGAACCAGAGTTTGAACAAAGTATGGCTGTCTTACACCTAATACCTGAAGAGGTCGAGGTCAATATCAAAGCCCCACTGCACAGGCAATTAGCTTTTCCAAAGATGCCTATATGTCTGCATATGACAAGGAGCCTGAGCCAAAAAGTCATAAGCTCCTGTACAGTGAAACTGAGTACCATAAACTTCCACTGAAGTCGATAGAAGTGGAAAGCAACAAGAAGCCAGCCCATATTCAATATGCAGTTTAGAATGACATGACTTCTTTTTATTCCTCTTTGGCTAAGTGCCTATTACAAGAAGTACTTGTGAGTATGAAATGCCCCATATAGTGTACATTTAACTATCAAAATACTCTTCAGCAACTTTTATCTGAGAAGAGAAGTATTCCAGGAAACACACGGCTTAAACAAGCACGTGTTTACCAGGAAAAGAAGTGACCTTTAGCAGCAAGAGAAATCTCTTATGCAGATATCTGAGCTACAGGCTTTACGGCTGGTGCTTTTCATGGGCCTCACATACATGCATGAAAAAGTTGCTTTTCAATTAAGTATATGAACCCTTTAAATAAAGTAACTATTTATGCTTATGTGGCATTCTCACATATCTGACTCAGGCGGGCACTAAGGAAGGAGAACATAAGTGGTTTCTACCCCCTGCCTCCCTGTTCAGCAACCAGATGGGACCATAATCCAGGCACTTTGCAAGTCTAGGACTGACTTTGACAATAGCACTAGCCCTCCTCATTTCAGTCTGCCTACCTCCTTTCTCCATGTATGCTGGGTAGCAAAGCCAGTCAGATGCAAGAGCAAGCATATCCATGCACCTGGGCCTGGATAGGATTTCCAGGTCTGCCCGCTTTGTCATCTCCCAAGTAATGTGTCGTGTCATCTCTTTTACAAAACACACACCACCTTAGACTAGTTCCCCTACTACTTTGCTCCCCTTCAGAATAGGAGGTGTTTCTAAAACCTCACTGATTTGGCAGCGTGAGCTGGTGTGATCTAGGAGCTCCTCAAACCGTGGGCTGGGACGAGGCCCCTCTTCAGCAGCCGTCTTGTGGTGTTGCAGAGTTGGCCTTACCTTTACACTATGAATTTCTGATCTAGCAAAACCTTGCTAACTAGACAAACATGACAGTTCACTCTTCAGTTTCTAGTTCTTCAGAGGGCTTGGAGCACAGTAGTGCTTGCTTAAACATAGCCCAGGCAATCACAACTGCAGAGAGCTTAATGCCACCGGAAGCTGGGGGACTGAATTCTTTATGATGCATCCTTCTTCTTCAAAGAAATTTAGCACAGTTCCCCAAAATCAGCTCCCAGAAATTGGTGGCTAGGCAAGCGAAGACGTCTCTTCTCTCAAAGTAGCTAAGCCTTCCCTGTACACTGAGCAGCCACTTCTTCACTCCAGACCAGGTACAAACCAAGACAATTCCAAGGGTTTCTGCATCATGCCAGAACACCATGACTTCCATGGCATTGTGTTCACATATCCCAGAGATCCTTCCCCCGTGTTTGTCCCAAGGGATAGTGTGATTCTGCTGTGTATGCATGTTACAATGCTAAAGATCTGGGTTTATCTCTCCCTGCAAGCAGAACTGCAGAAGCAACACAGAGAGAAAACTCAGGTACATTTACTAGCAATCCAAAGGAAAGTTCGGGTCTGACCACTTTTCAAAGCCTCTTTCAGAAGTATAAAAGAGTCCTCATTATACAAGGTAGCTGAGAATCACACCCTTCGTGTTCCCTCTTGCTGCAGAAGAGCAAGAATTTATCCCTAAATCTGTTTCACATAAGGTTTACCTATACTAATCAACATTTAAACTAGCACAGGCTTCAAAAATGTTCTAGATGTTCTGAGTCTATCTGCACTGATTAGGATTTCTGTTTAAATAGCATCCCACTTTGCAGCCCAGCAGTAAATCCCCACTCAATCCCCAGAGTCCTGGGCTTTCTGAATGTAGATATTAAACATGTTCAGGGCCTCAGAACATCCTGAAGACAGAAGTAACTCTTTTTCCTTATGGATATGAGCAACATGAAGAGAAAAGCTGTTGCTCCCTCTCAGGACGCGCAACACTGCGCTCATACTGGTGGCAGGCCAAGGTGAGCCTGCAGAGAGTCCGCAAAACAACTTTCACTAGAGATAAAATGTTTTCCTTTCTCTTTTCCTTCTATCTATTTATCCTGTCTCCTTATTAATCAAGAGCCTGGGGCAGGGAGAGTTTCTTGTCAATACAACACCTAATACATTTGGTTGTCGCTAACAGTAGCTTCCACCATAATTGCTGGCAATGGCACAGACTAAGTAAGGCGTGCTAAGATTTCATGAGTTGTCCTAAATATACTGTTTAATAAAAATATCCTGTGCATACCTCAGGGTGTATTTTAGCAGAAATCTACAATAATAACCACCGTATTTCAGCTGAAATACGTAAACACAGGCTTGTCTATCCATCTCACTTGAGCTTAGTGTTTGAATGTACAATATGAACTTCCCTATACCTTTTAACTTTATCATAAAATGACAGTGTGACTGCCAAAATCTCAGCCTGAAGAAAGCAATCACCTTCTAAATCTGCTACCAAAAACCACTGACTAATTTTTGGTGGTAGACTTAGCTGGAGTAGCTGTAGCCCCTATATGTGGCCCCTACCTCTCCTCTGTAGGTTACCATCCCTGATGTGGAGAAGGCTTAAGGGGACAAATATCTGTTCTTGCACATTTGCAGTTTATGGTTCAGTAAATGAATAATGTATATCATTTAGATTTAATGCAACTATATGCATTTTTGTATGCCTCCTACATGGCAGCACAGTGCAGCATCAGTTGCAACTAGTGGAAATTTAAAAGGATATCAAAAAACAGCCTAGAATGACCTTGTTCCCTAACGTCCATTTTGAAATATTTAATTCCTCTCTTGAAGAAAGAAAACAAAAAGGAATCTCTTTCAAGTGATTTTCAATACAGACCAGCAGTATGGCCCTCAGCCACTCATGCTTTGGGCATCTGGAAACAGCAGCCTTTCCAATTAACCTCAGTGTTAAATCACTAGTGTTTATTTGTCAAATCTTAGCAGTTCCTTGAAAACAGTGTCTGTGAAACAAATGGTAGCAACACTGTGAAAATGTGCTTTCAAAACTGGCAAAGTCCCCAGAAAATCACAATCTAGGCTTCATTTGTGGCTGCAGTAGCAACAGGAAAACAAATGACTTCATAAAGTGTCACTTAAAGTTTGGCTTCATTTGCATTTCAGTAGCAGCATTGACAGTGGCATTTGCTGGGAAAGTTCTGCACACGCTTTCTAGCCAGGCATATCGATGTACTTTCTAGCAAGGAAGCAGGAAAGGTTTCCTAATTAAAAATTTAGCGGCCAGCCACAAAACAGCAACTTCTTGTGCAAGTTCTTCCGTAACATCCTTGACGGATGGGCCTCTGACATACTGACCTTCTACAGGGAAGACGTTTCAGCCCTGGATTTGTCTTGACAAAGAAATATAGTGGAAAACACTGTGGTCCTCTTCTATAGTGGGAAAGAACCTTCTGGAGGGCAAACTGATATGGCCCATTGTCTCATGGAGTTATTAAGGATCAGATACCTCAAAGTGCTCGGGGTCTGGGATGCTGACCAGTGAAGCACCTAGACGCTGGATGTGGTGGTGCTGCTGCAGACAAATTCTTGTTATTCACTGGGGCACCAGAATCACCAACATAGTGTCAGGGGACAGTCAAACCCTGAAATCAGGATGTGCTGCAGCCTGTGATCTGTATCCTCGGCTGCAGTAGCAAAGGACAAAAGAGCCATTGTTTGAAGTTGTGCCTCTCACCTGGAAGCTGCCCAGACCTGAAGCCTTGTAAACTGATTCACAGGCAGAAATCCCCTTTCATAGTTTATAGCCCTAAGCTGGCAGGAAGAAAAGAAATAGAAGCTGTCTTTTTCACAATGGCTCACTCTTCAGAGTAGTTCCCCAAGAACTGAAATATTTGGGGCTAAGCCCTCTTCAGCCTACTGAGGCTTACAGCTCCTTTTTCCCAAGAGAGTTCCCAAACCACCAGGGTAGGGCCTTAGCTTTCAACTTACAGGGGTCAAACTTATCTGTCCTGCTGAAATGGGACTACTTTGCAGTCCTTGTTTCTTCACCTACTGTCCATCCACCCCAGCTACGGAGGCAGATGTAAATGACACCTTGTAAATGACACGCAAAGCAGTGGCTTTCCATCCAGTAAAAATGGAAGGAGAACTTGAGCTTAAGTGCTGAAGCAATTATAATCACTGCCCAAAGTCAGGCAGGAATTAATGGCATGAATACAACAGTTTTAAGGGAGGCTGACTAACGATGCAAAGCATTAGGTATTGTCTACTGGAAGGGAGTGTGACAGGAGTCCCAGGAGCACAGGTCAGGAAGGTCTGTACGGCTCCTGGGAGAGCCATCATCTCATCTACTCGCCTCTGATGCTGGAGCAAGCCCACTTCAGCCCCCAGCACAAGCAGGCCTAACCTGTCCGCTTTCATGAGGAGCGAGCCCCAGGCTGCCATGGTAGCCTGTTCCAGCTGTTTAAAGCTGGAAAGTTTTCTTCTTGGTATTAAGCTGTTTTTTCTTGTGCTATCCCACCATCCTTTTCACTGATGTCTATATAAGAATTTTCTGTCTGCTAAAAAGCTATTAAGTTTCCCTCAGTCTTCTCTTTCGTAGGCTAAATGAGCCTAAATCCTCCAGCTTTATTTCCCAGGTCATGTGTTCTGCACCTCTGATGACACACACTCTGCCGGCAAAGGCCTCCCTCCAGAGTTGAATAGAACCAGATAAATACATCTTTCTTTTACAGACTCTTTTCCAGATAATTCAGTACAAGACATCATTTTCTTTTTTCATTAGCAATGCTTTTTTAACTGCTGTGCACCTTGTGACAAAAGGCTTCTGTTCTTTTTCTGCAATACTTTTACGTAGTTATTTTAAATTATATGTTGCATCATTAGACTTCGTTAAGTATTGCAGTTTCACTTGTCTTTGTTTTTATTTCCTCTCATTGATTCTGGAACATTTATCCAATTTATTACAATCACTTTGAATTCTTATCTCATCCTCCAAAGTACATAAAACCACTGACTGTTTAACATCATCCCCCAACTTTGCAAATGTTCCATCATCCAAGTCATTAATAAAAATAATGATTAGAGCTGCTTTCAGCTCTGATCCCACAGGACTACATTTGCAAAATCCTCCTTTTTGGCAGTGAAGCCTTGATAATTATTTACGAGTGTGGCTTTTCAGTTAGTTAGTTATGCACTCATCTAGGACTGAAGATTTTCTCTGGACCTAGACCTCATTTGCAAGTAGCATATCCAATAGCCAAGCGAGGAGTTTGACTTAAATGCAAAGTAAATTACATTTCTCATTTCTCCTCATACAGTAGGCTATTATACTGTCAAAAGTGAAGCAAGTTTTCTTTGACACAATTTATTCTCAGCAAATCCACGCACACTGTTTCTTGTTACTTGAGGTGTGTACAAATTGGCTGTTGAAAAGTGTGTTCTGCATCTTTGCAGGTGTCAAAGTTAGTCTGGCTGGTCTTGTAGAAGGTTTCTCTTTTTTAGGAATGGTATTATCCAAGTACTACTCTAGATGCAAGCACATTAAAGCTCCCCACACGCCTTTAATTATCTGTGATAGTTGTTACTAATTCAGAGGTTGCTTTGACTAGTTCTTTTGCTACTTGTTTAATGAGATGCAGTTAGCTTGAAGACATCAAACTTGCATGTTCTTTAACCTGTTCTTTGAACTGCTTTTGATCTGTTCTTTAATAATTCTTGCCTCTCTCTGGCCTTGTTTTGGAGAACAAAGGAGAAAGCAGAGAAGGAGCATGGCTGTCTTCCCCTAGTGAAGCTGTAGCTCCTCACTTTTGATTACTTCTGACAGCAGCTGCTGACAGACACAGGATGTGCCACTGCGACTTAGAGAGGAGTCAGCAGACAGACAAGGACTGTCGGAAGAAATGTTTGCATCATCAGTGACAGAAAAAAAAATAAGAAAGAAGATTAAGAACAGACTGCTAAAAAAAAAAAGAGTTGGGATGTTTTGTGAGGAAATGATCTCCTGATAGCTTCAAAGTTTGATTGTTCCTGTGTTACTGGAAACAAGTGTATAACTATGTTATGTGAAAATAAAGAGGAACACATCCAACAACTCAGCACCACCCAACTCTCAAATGCTAGGAAAGGCTCTATGCAGAAGCCCTGCAGCAAGATGGAAAGAAAGAAAATATGTCTGTGAGGCACTCAGACAGCTAGGTTATCAATGTGGTTGTACAGCACCTTCAAACACCAAAGCTGTAAACTCTAATTTTGCTGGATTGGCAGAAATATGGGTACAACTGCCTAAATTGAGGTAGGCTTTGTCTTGATCTGTGCTGGCTGCTGTTATTACTGCCATCCTGAGCATGGGCAGGCAAACTGGCCATGACTCCAGGGGTTCAAGTAGCTATAAACACATACAAAAAAAAGCTCCTGCCTTTCTCTGCACTCACTGTAGAAATTCTATTCCCTGTCTACTTCCTGCATTAAATTCTTATATCTCTCTACCATGAATAAATGGCTATGAGCTTCCCAAGCAAGCACCACTCTCCCCTCCAAACATATTTTGTGTTCTGCCCTTTCTTGCACTATTGCTTTGCTTCCGTTCTCACCTCACTGCTCTTCTCCTTTATTCTCCTCCCAGTGCCAAGGTATTTGAGGCTCCATAGCACCACAGCTAACCCCGCAAATTGGAGGCAGAAACAGGAGGGAGATGCTGGGGCCCCTAGGCAGCCTTAAGAGGACATCGAGCACTGGGCATTGGCGGGCAGGAGCTGGAAGGACCAGGCATCGCAGGGAAACACCCTCAGCCTGCCGGCCCCAAGGGAAGCTCTGCCTGGCATTCTGGGAGTAGCTCTGCTTGGGTGCCTCCCTCCGAGATGTGGGTATAAGGGAAAGGCAGGGAAGCTTGTAAGTATGATAGGCCATAAAACCAGAAGGCAGATAAATTTACAACTTGCTAATGCTAAAAATACCATTACTTTTAAGCTAGGCTCTTAATTTTTAAAGCTTGACTCATACTTATTTTTCAGTACTTGGAGAATAGAACTGTTACAAATTTGCCTTCTCAGAGCATTGTGTTCCTTGAGAGATGTTGCAGATAAAAGAGGAGGGAGGTCTGCCTCATCAAGAGAAGCGTATGCAGGATCTTCATGATAAAGGCATGTGGAACATGCCTGTCAAAGCAAAGGAGAAAGACAAGTAACACCAATAGAATCGAGTGACACCTCTTTCCTGGGATTAGTGTTCAAAGACAGACAGATTTGGAGGTTAATCCCAAAATGTATGCCACATTTTTGCTACAACACCTTCCCTGAAAATTATGCCTGGAGAAGTCGCCAACATTGTGATCCACATCCCTCTTGACCATTCAAAAATTTTAAATGCTCAGGCTGAAATAAAAACATAAGCAGGTACCATTTTGTGCCTCACTGCAGACACTAAGAATGACTGAATAGCTGTTAATGCCAAAGCTAAACATAACCATAAACAGCATCTGGGATTCAGGAGATCCTTAAGTGAGTATTACATTGTCCTTGTACGCAAAAGGTACACTAAACACTTGGCAAACTAAACAGTACAAGGCCTTGCTTGCTGGTCCTGAGGCCAACTGGCATGGTCTGTCCACGTCCAACCTTGTCCTCCAAAACAGGGTGCACACTGGGATAGTCCCTGATGCTCTTTCTTGAACCAGGTCTGGGATTTCCTTGTGCCGGGTGGCATAAACCAGCACAGAGTCATGGACAATGCTGACAGCTCACCACTGCAAATGATTGAGCACCTGGGAATGTTCCCTGGAGCTGTTTAATAGTAGCCAGAGAGACAGGAACTATTAGGTGAAGACAGCTGATAATCTTAATCCCTGTGCTCAGATCCCTTGCAAGGCAATCAAGGTAGGAGTCTAAGGCTGACAAAGGTTGGCTGTCACTGTCAAACTGGTGATACAGCACTGCGAAGGATGTAATTGGTCCGAGGTGGGGATGGATATGGGGAGTCTTGTGGAAGGGCAAGAAAAACATAGTTTGGCAAGAATCTCACTGAAAAGGTGACTGGGCAGAAAAAAAAAAAAAAAAAAAGGAAAACTTGCCCCAAATGGCATGTTTAAAAAGACTGAAAATTAAAGTTTTGCCAAGATATAATGTATGAAATAATGAAAAATGAGGGGTGGAATTTTTAAAATGTTTTTGTTTCAGTTTTTGGCCCATTTATCTCTTTCCTTGTTTCCCTCTTTCGATATTGCCATAGTAAGTGATGGGGGATGAGGGTGGAGGTAGAGACTAGGTGAGGGGAGAAAACAGTGGAATCTGACTTTTTAAATTATGCTTTAAGAACTGAACGATGATAATTATTTGAAGAACTGTGATTATTCTGTATATATTTTTAAAATCAAAAGCAATCAATGAAAATATTAGTGTATCTTCTTATTTTCCAAACAAATTTTCTGGTTTTTCGACAGAAAAAACAAATATTATCTGAATTGGTAGAGTTTGAAAAAAGTCCTAAGTGAAAAGGGGCATGCTGTTACCCGGAATCTGTGTGCTGTGTTTTTAAAAGTTCTTCAAAATGTTGAAGTACTGCAAAACACCTGATGTTTCTGTTGCTCTGAACCCTCATGTAAAATAGATTTTGTTATAGTTTCTGATTTCACTACAAAAATAGATTTTGTTATAGTTTCTGATTTCACTACAAATAGCCAAGGTACAAGAATGATCTACTGCTTTAGTTTACAAGTAATTTTGTGTATGAAATTCTCCTCGATTGACTCAGTTTATTAGCCGGCTGGAAGACACCCTGCCTTCCTACCACTAGATGGCATTCAAGGGCCATAAATAATCCTATAGGGACCAGCAGCAAAAGCAAATGCCTCTTAAAAGAATAAAATACAAAGCATCCAAACCCCTTTGATTCTCAGTAATGCTTCTCTAATATATTCTATTTTCGTAGTTTCAAGGAAATAAATCCTGCAAAATGGAAAATGATTTCTGAGGGGAAAGGAGCTTTCCCCTGAGAGGTAGCTGAATATACATGTGGGGATGCGGACGTGACAGCTGAGGGAATCGGCGCCTTCCTTCTCCCATGACATAGAGTTCAGGGCAAAGCTGCTCTGGTAGCAGTATTTCAATTGGGAGAACTCAACAGTAACATCCGATTGTCTCAGTATGTCATTTATAATAGGAGCTGGCAAAAGGCAATCGGATGGGCACTTTTTTTTTTTCTTCCAGATACGGACATAGCATAGGAGGAAAGATGAGCTGCATTAACTTGACCATGTGTCTACACAGATATGACACGCCAGTTGTGTGGCACCTGCACAGAAAAAACTTATTTAAAATAGCTCTATGATTGTCTTCATTTTTAAAGTTCAGCACCTCCTTACCAGCAGGCAGTACCGTTAAAGCAACACGGGATCTCAAAGCCGAGCCTGCTGCGAGCAGGAGGTTGCATTAGCGACCTCCGGAGGTCCCTTCCCACCTGAATCATCCTGTCAGCCTCTGGTCTCATGAAGAATAAAGAAAAACTGCTGCTTCTTTATGGATAAGAAGTGCATCCAGAGTGGTAAAAGTATCAGTGGTGGTGTAGCCATGAGGATCTGAGAGTGTGAGTTAGGTCAACTCTGCAGAGAGAGAGGCAATCGCTTCTACAAGCCAGCCAAGTGGAACAAGCCAGAAGTGGAAAGGAGGGGTGAGCTTTAGAAAAGACAAGCATTTCTTTAGGTCTGAAAGAAAACAGCAAACTTCAGGCTCTAAGTACAGGCAGGGAATATTAGCTGAGTTCAATCAATTAAATTAGATTAAAGGAAAGGATGGTTTACACCTCTCTAGTACAAAGAAAGATTTGAAAGAAGAGAGGTGACAGAAACACAGCTTCCGTAGTGTAGAGAAAGACATGGCAGAAGAAGTGGAAGACTCATCAGGTAAAACTGTAATACTCTAGGAAACGAATGTCTCTATTGAGTCTTCAATTTTTTTTTATCAAGTCTAGCTATGAATCTTAGCGTCCTTTTTAATGTTTTCAAGTCTGCCTTGGCAAACCAGCATTCCTGTCATTTACTGACCGTGAGAACTCATTCCAGGGTCTCATGCTTGTTTGGTTTCACTCACCTGAAGACATTTGGTGTACCGCATTTCTAAGTTTGCACTGCTTGAGATATTTGTTGCAATGTTTCTAGTGATGTTCTCAGAACTTGCTGCTCTAATGCAGTTTAGATCCATTTAGGATACGATGGCTGAGGTATGCTTGCCTCTGGTAAAGATTTTGCCATGACTGGGCAAATGGTTGTCTCAGGGTGAAAAAGGGAGGAAATCTGAGCAAAGCTAAATGTGATCTTCTCCAGTTACAAGTTGTTATCATTTTGGGTCTTGCTGCATGGGTATATATAGGGCAGTTTGTAACAAACAGGTTGATAGGATAGGAGTGTACGATTGATAGGGCTTTATCTTTGTATTGTAGTAAATGTGTATTCAATATGCAGGCAGTTCATCAAAAAAATGAATATTCATGTCCCTGGAGATGGGTCCTTTTTTCAGAGGAAATCACCCCTGGAGCAAAGGGCATTGTCCTCAGAACAGGAAGGGTGGTAACTTAAAACCCATTTGCACAGAGTAGCCTTTAGGGGTATTTAGTTGCTGGTATTCTGGAGAGAATTGCATTGGTCTCCGGGTCTTTAGTGTATGATAATTTGTAATTATCTTTCTGCTGTTGATTATGATGTCTAGAAAGACAATGATGGAGTCATAGCAGCACGGCTCACGGTACAGCTAGCCTGCAAGCCATGGGGTTGGAAGGAATGTATCTGGAAGCTGTAATTCCACGGGTGCCTCCTGCCGAATTCTTCGCAGCGTAAGCAAGAGCTGACGGAGATCATGCTGAACAGGAGGAGGCCCATGGTCAGCACTGGTGTGGCAGTTCCCAAAATACTGAATGCAGCTGGCAAGAAAGGAATCCCAAGACTCACCAACTGAGTCAAAAAAATCTAGATTTAAATCTCATATCTAATTAGCCCCTAACTTCCAGGTGCCTCCTGGTACTGTTCACAGTACCTCCTACAACGTAGATCTGTCTGTGAAGACTTAGAAACATAGTAGTCACACAGCTGCTTAATTTTCTGCAGTCTTTATGTGTTTTTCTACCTGCACAGCCCAGAACTTGCTGCCTAGAAGATTAAATGATGGCTTTAATGGATAAGGTGAATTTAAGCTATATTTATACTTATCCATTCCTGGACCATCCAGATGCTGGAAACCCTCTGTGGAATAATTTAGACACTGAGGCCTTGAATATAAGGTTACTCTGGCTAAAGTTCTGCCTGGAGTATCTTTAGTCCTGCATGTACAACCTTGTTCTTCCACCCTAGGGCTTGAGGGAGAGGAGAGGCCCTCGGGGAAATCTTCTGGTCCTCTTTTACACTATCTGCTCAGAGGATTCCTCATCAGACACAGAATTTGTCCAAACTCTCCTCCCTGTAGGGCCCATTTTATGTTACCTGAAGAGGTGGGAGTGGGTGCTGTGGCTTCCACTCTTACACTACCATTTACTATGCACAAGATTTTCTGCCCCACCCATTGAATTAGTGTTTTAAAACAACAAAAGCAGAAAACCACACTTTTTTTCTGAATGGGAAACAGTAACATTTTTACTTGATACTACTACAGTGTAATATAAAATAGAAGAAATAGGAAATCCCAAGGGCAGCAGAGTGTTTTAACTATAAGTATCAAAATAGTGACTGCAAATTGGATTTTAGGAACTACAAAGCACAGTTCAAAGATGTAATCGTTTCTCAACAGAGATTCAGTATACAGCATAAGCCTTATGTTTTAACACAGCCTCTATTTAACATTCCCAGTGTTATCCTTGCCCCTAAGCCACCATTCCCATTGTTATCCTTGCCCCTTAGCCACTCTCTAACTACTCAAAAAAGAAAAAAAACTTGATTATTATCTGCACTATGTTCATGGTTGCACGGATACCCCGAATCACATCAGCTAATAGGAAATGTTGTTCCTTGATCATCAGCTTCTGCCTATAGAGCCTAGTTGGAAAGTCAGGAATTAGTACTCCGTCCTCAACTGCTCTGTAGCACAAACATCTTTTCTGTATTCAGACGCTTCACAGAAGTCTATTGCATTCATGACACTAACAACAGGCTGATCGTGCCAAAGTATAGGGAAACCACACAATGCAGGAAGGCTAGTTGTTATAATAAAGCTTTATACTGTCTCCAGAGGCTGCTTTATTATCTTGAGCTTTCTGCTATTTTTCAGTTTCCTTTTTCCGTCCCCACTGTCTGATAATATATTCAAAGCAAGATCATGCTTTCTGTTTCACTTGGGACAGAAAATATTCAATAATACTAGGAAACTCCAAAACATCCCCATTAGGAAACCTCTATCATTAGGAACCCCTGTATTATTACCCCAGCAACAGTTAATGCCTCACGTCTAAGGAGAAGTAAAGGAGAAGCTTTAAAAAAAAAAAAAAAAAAAAAAAAAAAGCAAGCAAGCCTCATCATGAACAAGTATTTGAGCTAGCAAACACACAACAGAGAAAAATACCATTTCTAATGCCCACAGGGCCAACCTATTTCTTGAAGCACTGGATTTGTTCATGTTTGCCAGTACCTTTGTATTCACAGCTACAAATGTTACTAACGGTCAGGCAAACTACTCATCTCTCTTAAACATTAATTTAGACAGGTTTCAGACTGTTAGCTCCAGCCCTTTACTTTAAGGACCTGTCAGCTGCAACTCTTTCCCTTGGGCTTCCAGGCAACTGCTCTCCCGTTATGTCTTTTCAAGAACACAATTCGGTTTTGTATCTTTTCATTTATTTGGTGACTTTTCAGAATTACTTTGTTGTTGTATCCTTCTCATGGGGATATTCGCATGATAAGGAAATTACAAACTTCTTCCTACCACCATTCCTATCACCTTTCCCAGATAAATCAAGAGTGGCCTAACAATGACATTGGCCAGCTCCCTCACCACTCGTGGGCCCATGGCCCCGTCACGACCCATGGACTTGCGTATATCCAGTTTGTGTAAGTGCTGCCTAAACTGATCCTCATCCACCGAGGGTAAGTCCTTCTTGCTCCAGACTTCCTCTCTGGTCTCAGAGACCTGTGATTCCTGCAGACCGGTCTTACCAGGAAACACTGAGGCAAAAAAAGCGTGGAGTACCTCATTTGTTTCTGACACCAGGGTCCCTGGCCCATTTCGCAGCGGGCCCACATTTTCCCTAGCTGCTTAGGTATCTGTAGAAGCCTTTCTTGCTGCCCGTCAAGTCCCTCACCAAATTCAACCCCAGATGGGCTTTAGCTTTCCTGACCCTATCCCTGCACGCTTGGACAGCGTCTCTATATTCCTCCTCGGTCACTTGTCCCTGCTTCCACCTCTTGCATACTTCCTTTTTGCATTTGAATTTAGACAGGAGCACCTTGTTCATCCATGCAGGTGTCCTGCTGCCTTTGCTTTGTTTTCTGTTTGTCAGGATGAACCATTCTTAAGTTTGGAAGAGGCGATCCCTCAATATCAACCAGCTGCCTTGCACCCCTCCTTCTCTCCAGGATGGTCTCCCATGGGATTCTTCCAAGCAGATCTCTGAAGAGGCCAAAGTCTGCTCTTCTGAAGAAGAGCAGTTTTTTTCCCTGTTTTTTTCCCTGCTCCCTCCTTGCAAGAACCTGAATTCCACCGTCCTGTGGTCAATGCAGCCAAGGGTGCCCCTGACCTTCACATTCCTGATCAGTCCTTTCTCGTCTGTAAATATGAGACCCAGTTCAGCCTCTCTCAAAAGGAGCATCTCATTGGCTCCTGGAAAACCTATGATGTTATGAAGTTGTCGCCAATGCGTTCCAGAAATTTGGATTGCTTGAGACAGCAACATGACACAGCTTGAGCTGGACACTCAGGTGCTCTACAATTTTAAAACCTTAAAATAAGGAGACATGCCCAAGTAATGTGGGGAAAATGTTTTTAAATAAAAATTTAAGTTGCCACAGGGTTGGAAGAGAGGTTTCTCTTATGAGCTGAAAGCTGGCTAAAGGATAGGAAACAAGAGGTAGGGCTTAAAGGTCACTTTTCAGCAAAAGTGCTTGAACAGGTTTTATTCCACATTTTCATCAAAGATTTAGCAAAGAGAACCCACAGTGAAATTTCCAACTCTGCAGATGATACTAAACCCCTTCAGGTGGCCAAATATGCTGATGGTGAAGAACTCCAAAAGGAACGCGCAAAAGTGAATGGAAAAAAAGATGTCACATAAGCTTCGGTGTATAAGGTAATGCCAAACCACAGTCACATGATGCTGAATACAGAACTGACAGCAACATCTCAAAAAAAAAACCGTTAGAGTCACCACTGACAATTCTCTGAAGTCATCAAAAAAAACTCAAAACAAAAAAAGGGTACTGAGAGCAAGACAGAGAACATCATTTTGCTTCTACATATACCTTCGGTGTAACTACACCTGAGTACAGTTTACGGTCTGCTCTCTGTGTCTCAGGAAGGATGAAGTGAAGTCAGAGCATGTACAGAGACAAACAACTAAAATCATCGAACAGCTGCCTGACAAGGAGAAACTAAAAAATGCTGTGCTATTTAGCATGGAGAGGAAAAGACTAAGAAGAGAAAAAATTGAGGGTTACAAAATCATGAAGGCAATGGATAAGGTGATGACAAAGGTGGAATTGTTCAACACATCCCACGGTATCAGAACTAGAAGGCATTCAATATAACTTGGAGAACAGTTTAAAGCAGATTAAAGAAAGTACTTATTACACTTCTGGAACTTGTTGCAACAGAGATTATGGAGGCAGATGATACCAGTAGCTTCAAAAGGAACTAGACAAATTCATGGACAATAGGTCCCTACGTAGATACAAAAAGGATAAGGCACAGTTCCTCCCTGTAATGCCCCTACTAAAACATCTGTGGATACTGGGGGTGGTACATGGGGAATAGATTGCAAGAAGCAGCCAGACTCTTGTGCTCCCTTAAATAGCATCTGGTATTGGCAGTCAGAAACAGAGTAGTAGGCTAGATGGACGATTGCTTTGACCAGAAAGGCATTTCTTACGCAATTATGCTCTTAGAACAACCAAAGCATGGAGCAGAGATAGATGTTTTTAAAAACAAACTATCAAATAAATAAAAACCAAATTCCCAAGTAATTATACTGAGCTGAAGCCCTCTCCCAAAGCAACCCCACTGGCTTTTTTGTTACTTTTCTTCAACCAAAAGAATATTTTCATATCTCAACACACAGATCGGTTTGGTGGGACAATAACTGCTAGTCTTACTACTTACACGTGTGCCTATAATACACAAGTAAAGATAGCTTCCTATATCAACCTGACAGTGGGCCAATTGCTGGGTTAACGTGCTAGAGGCTTGGGAAATTGCAAAGCAACAGGGAAATCCCTAAAAGTAGAAATCCTCCAGACACTAGTGAAAAGTGTAACTGGTAATTTCATTGAAAAGTGTAACTGGTAGTTTTATTCCGTCACTGAATGTGTTTGCATGTTTCTTAAAGTTACGTATAAATCTCTCTTTCTTCATGGAAACTCTCTCGGACACAACCAAATGGTCTTCTCTCCTCTGCATGAGGCTATTGCTATATATTTATATATTTAACTCTCTTCCAAATTAGTAAGGAGCAGCCTTCTTTCAGAGCTGTAAAGAGGAGACCTGTAGTCTGGAACTACCCAGCCAAAGTCCTAGGATAAGCTTTTCTTCCTTCCTCACCACTATTTAAAATCATTATTTAGGCAAGCTGACAGCATGAGAAAAGGAAAGCTACCACCAATTTGTACCTTCTTAGACTTGCTGAGAATAAGTCTTATCTGAAATTTAATTTCATTAAAATCTCCACAGCTTGAGAGCTTTACCTTTCTACTGAGAAGACACTACTCCTGATATGAGTCCACCAGCTGCGAAGTGGAAATTGCAATACCTCTGAATCATCAGAAGGATTTTTAGCCTGGTACCTTACAGCAGAGAGGCACTCATGCCACCTGTCCATCCGTACACCTATCTGACAGTTGCTCCTCAGCAATTTTTTAACCCTTTAGTCAGTTTCGAGCATTTCTGGATGACGAGTAATGACCTCCGATCTCTGAAAGCCCTACCAGTTTTGTGAAAAATCCACACCTGGTAATGGTAAAAGACAAAAACTGAGGTCCTGCTGCAGAGAAGCCCGTTGCAGCCTATTCTCAGTTCTAAGAGAAACTCCCAAGTGGCCAAACAGTGCGGCAGCGCTGGCACTGGCTGACGGCTCAGCACACGCACAGCTCTGCCAGCCACAGCGAGGGCATCAGATGGGCTTACTGCAGGGACGAGGGACAAAGGTTTGCTGAGGACATGGCAGAATGGGTCTTCAGGGATGAAGGACACAAACTGATAGGAAATCAAGTTTCATTAGTTTCTCTGCTCAGGGAATGAATTTGTTGTTAGGACTGTGATGATTTAGGTTTATATAGGTCACCATGCCAGTCAAAGACATTTCACTTATATCTTCAGCCTGCTTGATCTGCAGCATTTTTAATACGCAGTATTAGCCCGACTGATTTATTGCTATTTACGAACCACACTTACAAAGACTTTGTTTTCTCTCCACACTCAACCACCCCATGCCTGAAATATAGAAGATGCACGTTGTTCTGTTGGTGTAAACAAGACATAAGTCTCTGCTCTGATTTTGTGACATTGTCTCTCAGTGCCTTCTGGAATACATATGACTGATTTAGCCTCTACTTCAGCTATTTTCTGTTGTAAGTAAATGATATGGTACTTTTCGTTTTCCATTTCTCCTGGAAATCTGGTACTGAATATCTAGAGCTACCAGTCTAGATTGCCTTCCAGCATATATTCTTATTCATATCCCAAGCGGCTTCTAAACTACTTATTCTCTATTAGGGTCAGTTGCATTACTTCTTAATGGCATGCAGCACTGTTTTTCCTAGCCCTGACTGCCTTTGAGCTAAGTGATTTAACATCATCATTATTCTGACTATGACTTTGTTTTTTACATTCACATGCATACATAAACAGTTAAATTCTAACCTGATTTGAACAGCTACAGTGTCAAAATCAGTTGTATTTGGGTGTTAAGGATGTAAAGGGCGGCCGCTGAATCCAGCAGACTGCAGGACGGGGGATTCCTCCTTCCCAGCCGCTGGAGCCCAGCCCAGTGTGTCCTGAGGCGCAGGAGGTCTCTCCTCCCCAGGCTGATGGATGTGGCTGCTATTCCTGTGAGCAGGTTTGGCCACTAGCAAGGCTCATCACGAATGCCAAGGAGGCGCGCACACACACGTGCGCGCGCACACAGACGCTCACGCACACAAACTAATGTGACTGGCCACACAAACTACCGGGTAGAGCACTGCCCTTAGCGACACTCACGCAAATGCTACCAATCCTCACATAAATGTAAATAGAGATAGTCTAGTCCTATTCCTCCTCTCCAGTTGATCAGGATTGAAGCTCACTACTGTAAACACACACGCCCTCACTCTCTAGATGCAAAAGTGTGCTGACACTCGCAGATCCCTTGAATATCAGCAAGGCTTCTAAGTCCATCGAACATCCATGCCAGGACATTGGGCTCCCTTGCTTAGTATGCTGGTCTCCTCCTTCTTGCTGGCTAGTCCAGCTTGAGGTTCACTAGCAAAAGATGCATGTACCCACACACTTACCTCACGAGTAACACCACAATCACAGATCCCTTGAATATTAGCGCAGGATCTCAGTTCACCTAACACCCATGCATGTACCCTAGGCCCCCGTACCCCCCACTGGCTCAGACCTTGAGTCTTTCCAGACGCACACCTCCTCGTACTCATCAGTTAGTCCAGCTTGAAGTTCATTAGCCAATTGCATGCACACACACGCGTACACAGAGAGGATTAAATTCACTGGGGAAAAATAAACACACGTAGGCCTTTCCAGGTGCTGCCATTTAGACCTCTACACACAAACATACACCCTAGTCTCTCCAGTTGCTGGCACCAAGACCTACAAGCCCTATGGCCCACGGTCCCTGCAGTTGTTGACACCCAGACCTCTCTTGCATGCTGGACTTTCCAGTTGCTGGCACCTAGACCTACAGCCCCTGTGACCTGCGGCCCCTTCTCCGGCTGCTGGTACTTAGGCCTTGCAACATTCACACACAGGACAGAGAGTGAGATTAGACAGAAAAAATAGTTAATACAAGGATTTAATAAGAGGATAGGATAGACTGCAATGATCAGGCACAGGGCTCATCCGACTCACATACTGACTGGCAGCCTGCTTACAAACCGCTGGTCCCTTTTATTCCCCCTCATCTCTGTTTTCCCATGCTTCTTCCCTGCTAATCCACTCTAATTCCCCCTTTCTCCACCTCTGGCCCTTCCCCTACACATCCCATAACAAGTTTTGCATAGTCCCACCGGCCTCCCTCAAATATCCCATAATACTCATGCTAGTCTTGTTTCCCCCTTCTTATCAGCTACAGAGTTCAGATTGACCCTTTTCAAGGCTATGCCTGAGTAGTTAGCTTAATGGCCCATCAATCAGTGGCTAAACAGCTCTGGTCTTCGTTATTGTCTCTGTTATCACCTGCTTGTTAGGATTGTGTATCTGTGTGCTTAATTTATCACTTTCCTTGTTATTTGTTATTTCTTTTATACTGAACAGCTTTAACCAGGAAACTTAATGAAGCAGATGCTCTCACATTCCACATACCCTTACCATATACACTTTGCAAGCTCATGATGCATGGGGTTGCATTAGAGGGGAGAAGGATCTGTAAGTTGAGAAGCCCAGGAATAACTGGTTTTGTACAAGCAAGAGAGAACAGCAGTTGAGAAAGAGAATGAAAAATAGAACAGACATCTCAGAATGACATAGAGCTGCAGCATCCCATATGTCTTCTTTAATGTATAGGTTTCACTCCAATTTATTGCTGTTCTTCAGTATTTCTATAGTTTTACAATGTCAAATATGAAAGTTGCTTCAGAAGATGCAAAAAGAAA
The DNA here is from genome assembly GCF_040807025.1 of Struthio camelus. Taxonomy (NCBI): domain Eukaryota; kingdom Metazoa; phylum Chordata; class Aves; order Struthioniformes; family Struthionidae; genus Struthio; species Struthio camelus. The sequence goes on from NC_090944.1 coordinate 49,041,675, forward strand.
TTTATCATGTCACCATCCTGCTATTGTGGGCAGCACAGACATACACAGAAAAACAAGAAAAAGATGCCGCCAAAGCAGCTCATTCAAGTAAGAGGCCATCCAAAGAACAGTTCGGCAGGACAAAAAGGTACAGCTCCACTGCAAGTGAACTTTAGAGAGCATGTTTCCCTGCTCTCGATTTCAGTCTTGCTAGTTATGAGAAAACGTGATACCATTCCCAAACGTAATCAGCTTTCAGCTTTTGATTGCTTCTTTCTCATTGCCTAGAAATCCCAGGCAGGATCTGGCTCCCCTGCAAAAGTACTTGCATCAGTCATGTCTAATAAAATTGTACAGCAGCTTGGAGTTGTGAGTCAGCTTTAGGGACTATTTGAATCTGTCCCAATGTCTGTGGTGAGACAGGGAGATGGTTCAGAATGGTATCACGTGTATTCCCATAATCTTGAGTGATGATCCAGAATGATAAATCAGTGAAAAGTTGTGCTGCTAAAGTTATTATACTCATCCTCATGACCACCCTACCGGACTACCTCCCCTTTGACCAGAAGTAATGTTGAAGCAAATAAGATTTAGATAAAATATTAGGAAAAACTTTCCAGAACAGTGAAAGTTTACAGCATGGTAAGAATAGTGAAGCAGCTAGATCAGTATCCTTGCAGAATTCTGGAATCCACACTGCAAGTTTTCAGGAACTAGTTAGTCAAAACATCTCCCAAGAATGGCAAGGCATAGCTGATCCTCCCCTGGGACATGGGACTGGACCAGACTGGCGGTTCCCAGGAGGAGAGACTGAATCAGTGGTGTAAGGCATGTGGATTAAGCCAATAAGATGTAGTGGACATTTGCTAAATAACGTTTCTCTGAGAATCAGAACTGGACCTCCCCTATCTATGAGAAGAAGTCTTTTCTCTTCCACAAAGGCCCATAACTGCATCCTTAGACGACAGCACAGAATTTGCATTCCAGTAGACAGAAAGTACGCTTTAATAGTGGATTTAAACCATTATTAGAACCTGCCAGCCCTGAGCTGCTCCAGGGCCCATCATAACTTAGCGCTGGAGGTCTGTCTAAACCACTGCAGTCATTTGCTATTGCAGCAGACATCAGCTGTGGCTATGACCCAAGACAGACTAGCCACCGTCACCCCAGGCAACCTTCCAAGTCCCCATGAGAAGCTCTGCAAAGGTTTCTTACTGCTACCTTCACAGCATCTGCTGTAGGGAAATCCTCTTGCAAATATATCTGAGGCTTTTCAGCACAGCACGTTTACATCCCACGCAGCCAGCAATCATAGCAGGACTGATGTTCTCACCCCAGACAGTAGGGCTAAGAGAAATGGAATTCATTTACCTCAGGTCCCCTGGGCAGGCTCCAGACTGGCAAGCGGTTCCTCCACAGGCACTACTCCAACCCACTACAACTGAGCAAGTGCTATCTCTAAAACCCTAGTTTTAAGGGTTTAAGGTTTTAAGGTCACGTGTTCTGAACGCATATACTATGTTTATACCCTCTCTTACCCATTTGTATACTTGGAGCTACCACATAGCATTTGGGACTTAATGAAATCCTACACCATGCTTCTCAGACATACCTTAAATAGCTAATAGAGCTACACCACTTCTCTCTTCCACCATTGCGACACCAAATGGTACAAATCCCTTATAGACTCTGATCATGCATCCATTTATCTATATAAGAGGAAAATAAGTTCAAAGAAAAATAAAAGATGCCATAGAAAGACAGAGCACTGTGAACAGATCTATACCATTAAACTATCTGCTCACAAGGAAGAGAAAAAATAGAAAAGAAATAGGAGAAACAAAATGCTGGATCTTCAGAAAAATCAAAACATCACTAAATGAATAAGAGGAAATTATTGCTTCTTTTTCTGTCCACTTTCCCATCTCTCCCTTCTTCCTTTCCTCGCTCTCCCACAAAAAAAAAATCCTAGAAATTAACTCCAGCAAAATCTTTCCCTTTTGTTTTAAGCTATTAGATCATCATTTTTCCTCAAGAAACATTGATGATTTAACTGACAGTTTATTTTAAAAATAGATCAAGCCTTTCGTTGTCATGCAAGTGCTGTATTTTATCCCTAATGGAAATAATTAGACTTACTTAAATGCATGAAGAAGCAAAGAGGAAATAAAACAGCCATCCATCTTATTGGAAGGTCTACTCAGTGTCTTGACCAGAAAACATAAGATTTTACACAGTAATGCTATAAAAGCTGAAAAACCGTTGTCCTTGATCATTAACAAAGGGACCGGCTTTAGGATTTATGATAGTAGCAGGTACTGCAGTGACAATCCGTATGGTTCTCTATCTTCACATTATCTTTAAGGGTAATCTGAAAAAAAGAAAACACACACATATAACAAATAATTATAATTAGCTACACTGTTAAAAAGGCATTCTAAAAAAAAGATTTCTGAAGCCTTTTTCTTAACCCCAAGCAGCACATAAGCCCTTTCGATATGTGCATTAGAGCAGCATCTGAATGCCATTCCATGGAACTACATTATCAGTGGCTTTCAGAGACATAATTAGAAGAGTTTCAACAGTGACCTGCAGTTTGGTGTTCTTAATTTCCTAAAGTGTCTATTTTTTGGAAAAAGTGTCAAGTACTCAAGCTATGAAAAAGCAGGAAATCTCTTCAGAATTTTTCATGTTGAGACTATGAAAGTAGACACCATTAAAATTATGAGTCACTTTTATTTTTAATCTCAACCAAATTCTAGTATTGCCTGAGGGAAAGTATAATGTTGGTGATCTAAAAAAAGATCTATGTACTACTGAGATGAAGACCCAGGGTGGGCTGAGCTATAAATTAAGATACCTAAACTGTAGGTGTCTACAGGTGAGCCAGGTGTCCAGGCTCTGTTCAGTTGCCAGCAGAGACATGTTGACGGACATTTCGGATGTCAAAGGCAATGCCAACCAGCCTCCAGTGGCCACTCCAAAAGGTCTTCCACGGGTCCTGTATCTGACAGCCACGTGCAGATGCCTTGAATACCATACGGTAGCTCAAATGGCACCAAATCTCTATGAGTGGGTAACTGAACTGAGCTTCTAGTCAATACACTCAATGAGCCTAATTCAAATCACTGTAAGATAGATACCTTAGCTTGTATCAACTAGCTCACTCTTGCCTACATCAAAGTTGAGGTTTCTTCAGCTGTAGCTGAATCACCCCAAAAATAATCAGCTTTAGCAGAATCTCTAGTAGAACCTTCCAGATGAGGCTGTTAAATGCTGTAAGTAGTTGCACATGTTTATAGTTCCCTCTTGGTTATACTGTTAAAAGTAAACATAATCTCACTTAATCTAATGAGAACAGATGGATTTGGTCCATCACTCCCAAAAATGTGATTGGTAATATTGACCAGCTGCCTTTCCATAGGACTCCTACCTATGCAGGAAAGAAGCAAGGAAAATCACTGATTAAAATGAAATGCACACTGCATGACATTTAAGGAGAGGGTGCACATCCAGGAGAACAAGGTAGAACAGGTATTTAGCACCAGATCTTCGGGTGATGTGAAGTAGTTTCACTGAAGTCTATGGCACTGCACTAATTTCCATATCCCAAATTAATTGACACTTAAATTTCCTCTTTAGAAAAAGAAAAGAACTCAAGTGCAAAGGGCATAAATGCCAAGGATGTTTTCCTCAGTTGTTCAATGTCCTCCAGCAAAACTATGTTCTTTTCTATTCACTGATACAGTTAAATATTGTATCCTATACCTAGCTTAAACTGGTCTCATTCACATCCTTACCTTGGTAAAAGCCTTTGCTACACAGCACGTTGCTTCTGATGTAATGTTCTTTGGAACCAGCATTGTCTTCTTTGACCTCATAGGAGTGGGATAGGCCCGTGAGAAACAACATCCAGTGCACTGGTAAACTGGCGCTCCTGGCTTTGAGAAGAATCTGTTCTCCCCTAGCTTGCACTCCGGACAACCTGCCATAGGTATATAAGGAAGATATTTTTACCTCACCTCTAGCTGTATTTTTATTTTCAAAAAGAAAGGGAGAGGGCAGATAGTATGAGGAAGTACCAGTCACATTCTGCTGCACGACATTTTCAGAACAGAAAAGAATTGAAACAAAAGTTCTCCTCCTTTTGAGTCCTTGAACTCTGCAACACACACCATTTGTAAAACTACTTGGAGTGTAGCCTTCCAGGTAAGACACAAGCACTACTGTTTTCTTTTTTTTTTCTAACTTAATCTTGTTGATAGTTGTGGTTTTGGTACATTTATTATAGGAGCTGTCCCTAAACATTTGCTATTACCTTTAGACAGCTATATAGCAACAGCAGTATTTGTAGTGCTTCTTAGACATTGTCTATTTTCACGTAAGACTATGATCAAGAATTTTAGAAATAACCAGCGATTCTGGGATTTTTGTAGCTCAGATTTTTCTATATGCAGCTTGACATCTGCTAAAGGAACCCAACTGGCACAAGGTAAATGCTCAACACCTTTGAAAAGCAAATCATTTTAAGGGTGAAAATAGGGTTTTAAGAGAAGTGTTTACACGTTAGCTTACATGAGTAAAGACTAATTACAGTGAACACAGAAACCCAGCAATGATGAGAGGAACAGTCAGAGGCAGAGGAACCCTCCTAACCTCATCAGTGAATACAGAGCGCATGACTCTAAAGACCATCAAAGGAGAAGGCTTAGCCTGTTGTCTCTGTGTGGGAAGCCCACCAAAATGAGTCACTCAGACAAGCGGTCTCCCCGTAATGCTTTGTAGACTGAAAGGGCGACTGCCTAAAGTGGTGTGGGGCTTATTATGGGATGCAGAGGGAAGAGAATTTGGGGACTGTGTAAATCTTGTTGTAGGATATTTTAAGGGAATTGTGGGAATGTGCAAAACTCTTTACGGGATTTTTAGGGGAATGACCAAAGATGGGGAAAGAAAGGGATCAAGGAGAATAGGGGAGAAACAAATGTGTGAAAACAGAAGGAAAAGGGAATAAAACGGGACAGTCGCATGTAAACAGACTGCTGGTCAGCACACTTGTCTGAGCCCTGTGCTTGATCACCACAGTCTATCTCATATTTTTATTAACTCCTATTTCTAACTATCTTCTGGGTGGTGCACTCTTTATTTCAAGCCTCTGTGCGTGTGTGTGTACATGCATGTGTGCATGCTAGCAAACAGCAAGCTGGACTACTGGGCAAGTGGAATGACAGGCCACAAGCCCAAGGGTCTTGTAGGACCAGGTGCAACTGGGAGAGACTAGGTTTTTGGAGCCAACTACTAGACAGAGCTGAGCTTAGACCGAGCCAAGACCAGCTACTGGATAGACCAATATTATGTCTGAACGTATGAACACTAGCAAACCTCAATCCTGATCAGCCGGAGGGGAGAAACAGGATCAAGCTGAGTTGTTCATATTTATGCAAATACTGATATTTTTGAGAGGGTGCTGATAAAGGCACTGTTTTCTCTCTGTGCTGATCCATGTGGCTGGCCTTGTCAGTAAAGAGTGTGTGTATGTGCCCCGACTGGGAATATATGCTCAGCCTCGCTACTGGCTGGATCTGGGGACAAGGAATTGAAGCAGCCTCACATGTATTGGGCTGGGACTAAAGATATCATCTGTGTCACAAAGTTTGGCTACCTCTGACATCAAGTATGTGCTTAACCACTTTACTGAATAGGGATTAATTTAACCAGAGTTAAGCAGGTGTCTAACTGCATCACTGAAATGTGGCCTCATTAACACAACCACCTGCTCATTCATAAGTAATGTGGTCACTCCAGAATGAAGTCAAGAGGAAAACAGGATAAGCTTAAAACTGATCTGAATCAGGCTACTAAGGAGTCAGTGAATCAGTGTTCATAAAACACACATGAAATTCTACCAGCCTTTCTTTATGTGCAGATTTTATGGAAAAAATATTTGAGAAAAATTGCAGGCTTTTACAGCTTTCATAGACAGGAGCCAGAAGTAAAGATTTTTGCTGTACCTTTAAGAGCAGCAATACAGAAGTCACAGGAGTGGGGTATCAAGGTGCGGGACAGAAAGAAACGATCAGCCTGAATTATGGAAATCTCTCCAGTGTGAATTACAGACTGATGTACTGCCAGGAATCTCCAGTGCATACTGTTGCGTACTATGACTTTGCCTCAGTATATCCATCCTAGCCCTGACTCTGCCACAATGGGTCCTTCAGAGCAAAACTTCTCCTTGCAGCAATGTCTATATGGGGAATTCCTTCTCTGACGTAGAATGAAGTTTCCAGGGTCGCGCTACAGTGCTCCTACCCTTTAATTCAGTGTGAGGTGCTACAGCAGAAACAAAGGTCATATTTCTTGAGGTATTTACACATATGAGCTAAATTTCACAAAACTGAAAAAAGAAACCTCAAAATCCCTTTAAAAATCTTCAATGCTAAAATCCCATATTCTGGGGTCTACAGAGGAAATATATTCTACACATGAATATATGCAGAAGCTACGGTTCTGCCATTCCTGATGTTACAATTTGCCATTTTGATCTCAGAAGTAAAAAAACAAAAAACAAAAACAAAACAAAAACCAAAAACAAAAAGAAAAATTTCCACTTGAAAATAATTCAGGCATTAAGACTACGCACATTAACATGAGGGCAGTGTCATTTGGGAGAGATTCCTGACGTGGAGAAACCAAGTTTAGAGAAGAAATAAGAAGTATACTTATGGCAAAATTGTCTTGGTTCATTGTACTTTCACATCTCAGTGTCAATAAACGCAACTGAATGATAAGATTTATTGTGAAAGACTAATTAATGATTTTTACAAACAATTGTACTATTTCTGAATGTCGAAAGTAGCTTACCCTGCATGAGGAACTCTCCATCTGGAAAAGAATGAAGAAGATGCAGAAATACAGACAAAATGGCCAAAGTGACAGCTGCATACTTCCCGTAGTAATCCATGATTCTGCTGGAAATACAAATAAACCCATTTTTAAAGAATTGTTTTGCTTTGGATACAGTACCTGTATCAAAGCTGCGTACTGATGCAGCGTTCAATGCAAGTAATGGGGACAATTTAGAACCAGGACCAGGACCAGAAACCAAAAATGTAGTACACTGATACACATTTTACAGTCTCAGAAAATTGCCTTCATCATAATCATAACAAAACGGTGCTTTTCTGAACATTAACATAAACCTTAGCACATAAACTTCAAATGCCGTAACTGCCTAACGTTTACGGTAGACTGGATAAAGCCAGCAAACGATTATGGAGAAGACAAAACAATCTGTAGAATCTGAGCCACGAAAAAACTAAGGAAAATATACCATTTTCAGGGAAAATAATTTCACACGGGACGTAATATTCTGAGCCAAGAGTGAGATATTTGTCCATGCACTGACCTCTTTAGTGCCTAAGTCCCCGCAAAGACATTTTTCACTGTCCTGTCCCTAGGTGGAAGAAATTTCCTGTGATCTACGCAATTATAGAAAACCACCCCCCAAGTAACCTTGATGCCACGCGGTTGGACATGTGCCTCTCAGGAAGGCAGCGAGCTCTGGGGCAAGGGGAGAGGCAGAGCGTGCCGTGCTGCAGAGCGCCCCAGGAGCACTGGTGCCGAGGGGCAGCCCGAGAGGGCTTCGAACAGCCCCGGGGCCCCGGCACCACGTCAAGACCTCAGCAAGGCAGCGCAGGGGCAGGGGAACCGGACGGCATCCGGAGTTGCTGCAACCTTCTGGGCTGTTAAGTTTAGTTTTACTGACACAATAAATTGGCTTTTGGGATCCAAGTAACAGATTACGAACCCAAAAAGCTGCTCTGGTATAAACACACCCTGGTTGGCTCAATTTTTTAAAAATCTTTTCAACAGATTAAATTTGTGCTAGAGGGCTATATGCTGCACTATATCCTCTGTCCTTCTACAACTACTGCACAAGGTGAGGCAGCCATAAATACCATATCACGTACTCCCAGGGCAGTTTAATAGAAATGCTGTTGCATTGATCCAGATCAAATCTGTACGGCAGGGACATGCACAGCTCTGATATGACTAACTGAGGGAATCATAACGCTAGAGATACAGAACACAGAAGCTGGGGCTGTGGAAATATCATTCCAAACTCTCTGCTCTTTTTTTTTTTTTTTTTTAATGAATTTACTTTTTATCATTATTGTTCACAATAAGAATTCGTGGAGGTGGAAATGAAATCCTGGTTATCTTCCTGCTTGAATTTCAGATGTACTACATAATTAAAGGCTACACGCAGAGCGGCAGGACGCTCTTTTGGTAACTATGACAGGACCTTTTACATTATTTTGAAGTATTTTGTGCCAGCCTGGTAAGAGATAGGAGTTTGGTCTTAAAGGCTTGTTTCTTTTTTGCCAGAAGACTCCTACACTCCCTTGGCACGACTACGAGGACCTCTCTTTTTGGAAAGCTGGGCAGGATCTGAGTTAGGCTGAAACAACTGTAAAGACGGCACACGCTTTTAGAGATTTTCATGTAATAAACATCTTATTAACTAATGCTACTTTTAAAAATCCAGAATTAAACTGAACTATGAATACACAAAACAAAATACTGAACTGAACTTCAGATCTTGTCTTAAAAACAAGCATCTCAGGCATAAAGCTTGTAACCTTCCTTTTCCAACACTGAGCTTCCTTATTTCACTGGCAATTTTTACATGCCCAGTCAAATACAGTTTTGGTCCACTCTCTCACTCAGGAAACAGAACTTCCCCCTTAAAAAGGGACTTGTTTTCCAGTGCATAGACTGCAGCCCTTCCTTTAGAAATGAACAGGAATAATTTATATCCCATGGTGAAGTAATTGGGTCCATAGAGAAAAGTGCTATAAAAAGGATGCAAAGTATTAAATTCCACATCCGGGGTAATCTGTGTAGATAATAGAGACAGCTAGCTCTCTTTTGTCCAACAGAGCTTGCCTGGACTCAATTTGAGGATTTTGTTTCAAGGTCTTTTTATTGTTGAGACACTGAGCGCGTTCCCACAGAGGGACCTTTCTTGCCCTTGTAGATTACCCTGTGAGGAACTTGCAGTTCACCACTGTCCGTATTCACCTCAAGGAGAGGGTGTTTCACTGCTGGCTGTGTAAAAGTGCGTAGTTCACTGGTTGCAGTCATCCTAACTGGCTGAAACAAACTACCTCAGGTAGCAGTCACAATCCAGCTGCAGCACTGCAGAGCTCCGAGCAGCTACTCACCAAACTACTTACCTATCTTCTCAGAAAGGCTGTCTAAGCGTGCAGATCTCTCTACTTCTGCAGTTACACCCTCAAGCCGTGCCTTAAGCTAACTTAAAACTTGTTTGCATTATGTCTGAGCTGCAGGCAGCACAGACAGCATCTTAAAGCCAAAATCTTGCAACTACATCCTTTGGAAAGTTTCTTCTGTGTCCTCACAGACCACCTGATCCATTCACTTTAAAGACAGAAACTAATACAAGAACACGATGTGCAAAAGACAGATGTGCAGGATAAGGCCTCAAGCTATTAAGATTGATTTGTACATTTTAAATACCGAAAGCCACTGTTTAGCAAAAAAAAAAAAAAAAGAAAAAAAAGAAAAAAGTATTCAGTCTTCTGCTACTTAAGACCATCTCCTCTTCCAGCTACACCAGTCAATGCTGCTACCGCATGACAAAGATTCTCCAGGGAGAGATCATCTGATGCCATTTCTAATTATGAGGAGGACAATAATGCCAACAACAAATAAATTTATCTTGAGATTTGGTGTAGAGGTCATTTAAGCAGGTGATAGCGATCAGAGAAAGCATTCATATCTAACCAAGAAAGACAGATCAGAAGGGAGAGTATGATTAAATGAAGATAGCTTTCACATAACGACAACCTGCTTCTTTTCAGATCTTGCATCTACCCACCAGAATCCCTGCAACAACTACCATGATGATGCAAATGTTCAGATAATGCCTGCTGCCATCCGGAGGAAGAGACAAACCTGAGGTGGTCCAAGGAGTGAAGCTACTTCCCTGGTATGATTATCTAATGGCGTGTGAACCTGGAGCACTGGGATGCGTGCAAGAAGTACACTGACTAGCAGAGGGACACTCCACCACTTCACAGATTCCCAGAGATACATGAGAACGTGTGACTGCTACACACAGGTCAGCAGGGATTGGTTCACTGAGCAAACAGATGTACGAAGCAGTCATAAAAGGTAGTAGTTCAGATTATAGAGGTGCATAGGCCATACCAGGTAGCTTTGAACTCACGACAATGAAGGAAACAAAATCAAAGAGAGGTCCGTGTTTGCAGCAATCAGCAGAAGATCATGCCCAGACAGGAGGCTGAGACCAAAGTTAGGATGAGAAGCACACAGAAAGGGACTCAGCCCCGCGGCTGACCTGGGTTAGCAAAGTGGAAAGGAATGAGGCTTATGAGTTAGAGAGACATGATGATCTCCAGCAGAATGAAGGCACAAAAGTGGAAACCAGCGCAAAGGTGCTGTAGTTAAGGCAGGAAAAAATAAAGCTAGGAGCCTGGCCTGAAGGACAAAAAGGCCAATGAAGTTGCAAAAATGGGCAGCAAAGACCATGGTCTGATATAGGCTTGGTTGCTAAATACAACTAACTTTTTTCCCCTCCCACCTGCACAGCACATCAGTCCATGCCGGCACAAAACAGCCAGGATAAGTGAGTTAAAAGCAGCTTGCATAGAATTCGAAGGAAAACTACTGTTAGCAATTGCGGACATACTGGAAGCACTTGCAAAAGGTATCAAAAAGCCAGTTCAATAAATTTATGCACCTATGCTGTAGTTACTTGTTCCTGCTAGGGCCTTTACCAAAAACCCAGCTGAGTACAAGAAACTGTTTTCTGATGCTAGCTAATAGGCGGTACATGAAACTGGAGATGTGTGGAAAAACAAGTGAGCCTGCACTATGCAGCACTGCATCCCAAAGGGCAGCCGGGGCAGGTACGACCTCACCAGAGCTGCGTGAAGCACTTTCTTTGTTGCAGCCTTAACTTTGGCTCAGCCTTGGGCTTTTACTTTAAATCGCCCTGCATTCAGACAGCCAGTTTCAGCCTAGGCCTCATGAGGAGGCAGACTTTCTGCTCCCCTTCCTCCTCTCAGATCTTTAGGGCAGACCCAAATCAGCTTAATCTGACTGCAGTGAATTTGAGGTGACTGCAGTGAAAACGGGTAGGACAATAAAGAACTGACAATACGGGAGTCTCGCGGGTTCCTTCGCCAAGCCTCTCAGGTTTCTGGGAAGCAGGCTGCCAGCTCTCTCTGCTTGACTGCCTCGACAAAAGTAACCTGTCTCCCTCTTAGAAAGCTGGCCCTTCACGGGGTTAAGATCAGCAGCCTCGTGTGATCCTTCCAAACGTTCCAGGAGCTGAACTGAGTTTGGTCGCGTCTATTAAGCTACACAGAATAAAATGAGCGGGTCCCGCTCTCCAACGAGTTGGACTGTTTTTTAAGATTATTTCACAGAATCACAGAATCGTTTAGGTTTGGAAGGGACCTCTGGAGACCATCTAGTCCAACCTCCCTGCTCAAGCAGGGACCTCTAGAGCAGATTGCCCAGGATCACATCCAGACGGGTTTTGAAGATCTCCAGGGAAGGAGACTCCACCACCTCTCTGGGCAACCTGGTCCAATGCTCTGTCACCCTCACAGGGAAGAAGTTTTTTCTCAGGTTCAGATGGAACTGCCTGTGGTTCAGTTTCTGCCCGTTGCCGCTTGTCCTGTTGCTGGGCACCACGGAGAAGAGGCTGGCCTCATCCTCTCGACACCCTCCCCTCAGATACTTGTACACGTTGATGAGATCCCCTCTCAATCTTCTCTTCTCCAGGCTGAACAGGCCCAGCTCTTGCAGTCTTTCTTCATAGGAGAGGTGCTCCAGCCCTCTAATCATCTTGGTAGCCCTCCGCTGGACTCTCCCCAGTAGTGCCATGTCTCTCTTACATTCACTTTAATTTTAAATTTACTGTAAATTTACTAATTTACTGTAAATACTCTTTTTGGCACCATACAGGTGATGTGATGCTGGCAGAATCGCCTATATTGGGACAAAAATCACGGTTTAACCTCAAGTCCTGTTCTACCCAAGGGCTCAGAGCTGACTAACACATGCCCCAGAGTAATGGAGGCAGCTGGAAAGGTTCATTTACCAACAGGAGACTGACAGCCTTTTCCAAACACCCTGATTCTACCCCACCCTGAGCCTTTTGACCTGGATGATCCGATGGCTCTCTAATAAGATGTCACCCACAGTAATAACACCACAACCCTTGACTGATTATCTGTGATCTTGTGCTCTTTGCTGAAGGCATGGTGGTACTCTCCACCCTATTAAAAAAAAAAAAAACCCACACACAATGTTATGCTTTGGTATATTATAAGAGTTTGAGGTAATCCCAGAGGGAAGTTGTTTAAATTACATTAACTAAAAGGGGAACTGAAATTGCAGTTTTGCGCTTCTTCCATTGAGTCAGACTGTCAGGTTCATATTAAAAACAACAAAGATACCTGCCGATGAAACCTAGATGTGATCTCTACTCTCCTAACGTGATTGTGATTTTGGCTGATGGTCTTATGAATACACCCTTCAACGCATTTGATTTTCTGACAGTGCTCATGATGCTAACCCAGTTAGTATCTATACCAGTTCACTAACCTCACCATCAAATCAAAGGATGCTTTTACTTTGCTCTATTAATTGCTATCATCTTTCTTAAGCTATTAGAACATCATATAATGCATGAATTTTAGTAGATCTTTGAAAAGATGGTACTTTTAAACCTTCCCTAGCCCTTAAAGTGTCATCTCCCTATCTAAAATATTTTCCTTTCTTTTTCTATAACTTATATTATCAGTTATCATAATAAAGACAACTGACCATATATATTTGCAAACAGGTCTTCTTTTCACGTATACCTGAGACTTTGTGGGCATTTTACATTTACCTCATACTCCACTGTATAAGAATCTTAGTCAAATTCTGCAAGTCTGCGTCTTTTTACGAACATGCCAGCCAACTTTGTAATACGGGCATCCTCTGTATTGACTGCATGAAATAATCTAGTGTACTCAGTATAACCTTGGGACAAACCTGCATACTTTTCTATATGGTGGCTCTGATGATGTCATACTCAACCACAGTTAAATATTTTGCATATTCTGTTCACTCCTTTCTAGAATATTTAGCAGTGATGTATAGCTCTGCCACAGTGACAATGAACTAGGAGTGCCAGTGTGCTCTACTTGTGGCTCTATGTCATGTACACGGTCACCTGTTGGCAAAATACTGAAAACGGAATTTTTTTTTCCTTAACATACTTAATCGTGACTGGCAATTTAAAGGCTCTAAAACATGCATTAGTACCACAGATTGTTTAACTTTTGACACTTCGCAGAAATACTACTGACCAGGAGAAAAACAAAAGGTTATTAATGAAGCATTATTGGACCCCATCAGAAATCACAAAAACATCATTATTTAGCTGCAAACATTTTACAGAATTCTAGAACCTAGCGTTTCTCTTACTTACAAGACCAGTTCAACCCCAAGCACAGATATTTTAGTCCCAAAGCAACCTTTTAGGTTAATTTTCAAAGTAAAAACTTTGAGAGAAAGGAAGGAGAATAAAACTTTGGAGAGATGCAGAAAAGACTGTAGAGAATATGGAATTGATCCTCTTCAATAGCAAAGAGAATTTTAAAAGATATTACCTCCCTGGTTCAATGAGAATAAATCAGACAGTTGGGAAGGATGGCTTTAGAACGAGAGCTGTCCTTGGAGCTTAGATGTATGTTCCCAAAACTGAAGGATGAAAAAGTTGCATCTTTCTTTTATACCAGAAAAGTTAAACCATATTCCTCGCCCACATCTAAGCCATAGGATCAACTGTACATTTTGTCTAATGACTGAACATTACTTTATGTAATTACCAGTCCGCTATGTTGATCTTATCGTCTATGTGACTTTCATAAAGATCCCTTTCTTCTTATGTAATGAAAGAAAGGTCAGCTTGTGAGCACAAATTCAATGTCGTAACAGTTTCCTGGGGAACTCAAATATCTAGCATCTGGTAATTTGCTGCAGTTTTCAGTGAACAGAATTTCATTTTAAAAAAGGAAGAGTTACAAAGGTTTCCTAATGCTTCTTAAACTCGATAACTTTTTTTTTAAGAATATAACACATTTCCGCAACAATGGTATTATTTTAGCAGAGATTAAAAAAAAAAAAAAAAGAACAGGAGACATCTATACAAACATTTAAAAGAATAATCTCCATTTGAATTTAATGCCCAGAGACTGAATGCCTGGATAAATATAGAAGGATTAGCTCTTTTAAAAGATAAGATTTTCTGCAGAATCTCATCTTCTTTTCAGAATAAAGTTAGCACAATGCAGGCACTTTTGAAATTGCATCAGGGTTCAGATTTTTAAGGCTTAGGGACTCGAAGTCTTAACTTCCAAGTGACAAAGGCTGTGTCAACGCTGGCTAAAGAAGACAGGTCACCTGTTGTCTTTTGGCACGGAGGTGAAGCAGCATGGAAGGGCTTGCACACACTCAGCTCTTTTCTTTCCCTTCTCAAACATGATGCCTACATCCAAATGCTGGCTGGAAATACACGCTGGCCACATAGGCAGCCCTGGGTCAGTACTGAAGGCCATTCCTGCAGGCCGGTTTTATTTTCTCGTCGTGGAGACTTGAGGGAGATTCATTTCACATCATTTCAGATACCTAAAAGGTAGCTGCCTAAATCCGAGTTAGTCACTCCAGGCTGCCTTTATAGCCAATGGAGAGAGACACAGGCCTAAACAGATGGCCTAAACATCTATTTCAATATGAGATTACGTCACTTTCGAAAAAGTCGTATTTTTCACCATTGAAAGCCTAGAGTAACTAGCTTGGACTACTAACTTTCAGATGCCTTTATTAGGTGAACTAATTCCTACCCTTAGAAACGTACAAATATTTTATAACTTTAGGAAACTCTTAAATATTTAAAGGCTTAAAATTACTTCTTACGCATCTACTTTTGGACACTGTTGCAGACAGGATATTGAAACAGACCAGTATGGCTTATTTTGTTCTTACGAAAATGAGACTTTGGTTCCTGATTCCATTCGTACCTTTCAAAATTTTAGTGTGCAGTTGGATTTGTTGAATTGCATGTATCTGAATTTCTGCAATTTGATTTTCTTGTCCCTTGCCTTGACTCTCATCAAATGTCAGGCCACAATCACACGACCGCTTTGGCCTGGCAGAAGCCTGGAGTGCTGCCAGCGTGCTCAGTCCTGCCTTTCTCCCTAGCACCGCCTTCTCACCCTCGCTTTCAGCTGTGCCTCACAGACCTGGGCCAGACCAGCAAACAGCACCTGGACAGACCCCACAGCAGAAAAAAAAGGCTAGTTTTTAGCTAGATCCATTCCCTAATCTGGCTCACCAGATGATCGCACTGGTGTTTATGCCAGCGCAAGTCAAGCAGTGAGAACAAGCACCTGCTGTGAGAATCACAGAACGGTTGAGGTTGGAAGGCACCTCTGGAGATCATCTGGTCCAACCCCCGCCTTCTCAAGCAGGGTTGCCTAGGGCACGTTGCCCAGGACCCTGTCCGGACAGCTTTTGAGTATCTCCAAAGATGGGAGACTCCACAGCCTCTCACGACAACCTGTTCCAGTGCTCTGAGGACAGAGAAAGCCGAACCATCACTTCCGGTAACAGTCTAGACTCATACCCGATTAACAGGCCCACACGGCTGCTGGTTTAAATTCAGCAACGCCACACTCTTGATTCTTTCCCCAAAACTCTGCTCACAGTAAAACCCCCTACTGTTCCCATCAACACGTCATCCTCTCTGTAACACCACGACTAACAACCTTACCTGCTTCAAGGTGTCAGATATCTTTTTCCCCTCTAATGGTCCAACTCATCTCTATAACAAAGTTAAACTCGAAACAATTGTCACCGGCCTATATTTGGCCTGAAACTGGCTTCTCTTTCAAAACTGAAGATGGGTTTCCACACCCGCAAGCTTGTCTGGATTTCATCCAATGATATCAATTTGTCTAATAAAGGATGCTCTCTCCTCTGTACAACCTTGCATCATTTAATAACAAAAGCATGTTAAAATATGAAAGGTAGTTGGAATATGAAAGCTACCGGTTTAAAAAAAAAACAAAACAAAATCCCCCCTCACACACACAGTTTACTGAGAACTATTTCCCTGAGAGACAGAAGCTTTATATTTGTCATTCAAAGCAAAAAGGATAAAAATTACCGAAATGTATAGAGCACATCTGACTTGACTCTGTCCTTTCATACTTTAACTCAGCTTGTAGACTTGTGGGAAACCTAACCTGACTTGTGATACTTCACAAAAACCAGAAAACTATCCCCTTCATCAGGAAAATAAAGAGCAACTGTATTATGTATTTCATTTGATACTTATTTATTTAGGTATTGTAGTGTATCATCAGCGAGTAACAAGGAAATGTTATATAAAACAGTTCCTTTATTAGAAGAATTCAAATACAGTGATAGCATTACCCCTACAGCATAAAGAAAAATAAAAATGCCCATAATCTGATACTCCTTTCGTATCAGAATGTATTAGGAAGAAATCTTGAGAAGTCAATGGAATTACATTGGCATAAAAGATCGTTTTAAAAAAGCCCCTATTTTTATTAAGAGGATTTTTTACTTTAGCCGCTCCAAATCTCTAACTAAAAATACTTGCTCAAATCTGTCTTAATGTGTGACTGAATAAGAAACGAGAAAACATAGCTCACTGTTTTAAGAGAAAAATAACTTTAATTTATTAAATAGTGTATGCTTAAATTACTTAACAGTATCACCACGGCTTTTTTTTTTTTTTTTAACTCTCTTTTTACTTATGGTGTTATTGTCTATATGAGTATATAGATGAAGAAAAGATAGGTAAGCATAAATGTCAAATTGGACCACCAAACACGCTTTGCCAAGATCAGTATTTTGTTTTCTAGGTCTAATAGCGGCAAAAGTCGTTCTGAGATGAAAAAGGCCAAAGAATTGCTAAAACTGTCAAGTTTCTTTGATGCCACTATGTTCCCGGATCAGATTGGGACTCTATATTAAAGACCTTAAGTTAAACTAACATTTTTAAAGTTAGTGAAAACAGCGTGAGCTCAGCACCTAAATACTATGGCGTTTCGGAACTTTTGGCTCTTCTAGGGGCTGGACCCCTACAGCTCCTTCTCTAGCTTTCTCTGGAAAAGAGGGTTCATTCCACTTCCCTTCCTCTGCCAGATGCTGTCTCAAGTATCTGTTCTGCTTCTCTACTTAGCAATATCTGCTTATCTAGAGGCTGTTTCCTGATGCTGCCTCTTCCCTACTAGAAGAAAGCTTTTCTTCTCAGCTGCTCAGCAGAGTTGCAAGGCATCCCCTAGCACTGGCAGCAAAAGAATGGGAAAGGGCTCCCTGGCTTCAGAAAATACACTCTTCTATTCAGAAGTAACTCCACAGTACCAATAAATAGAACCCAACCCCAAAATGAAAGCGTGGTCAAAGACGAGCAGTATTAAGCAGAATCTATCCACTTCTAATGGGGGCAATACAAATTTGCTATGCCTTACTACCCAGCAGAAAGGACAGTACTGTGCAAACTAGCTTTTCTTATTTCTCAGTGTCACACTCATCAGAACCACTCCTGCCTTCTTTTTTGGTTTTCCTTTTTTTGGAGATGAGCAAATGAGGACAAACATCTGTTAAAATGTAGTTTTGACAGGATTTTTGTTTTGGATGGCTAAACAGGTTGAGTTCTGGAGGACTTTTTTAATAACAATTAAATCATATTTCAGAACTTACTCTAAATGCAATAAAAAACCTACCCTTCATAATTTGTGTAAATTCAGAAAACAAGACTTCCTTCTGAGAACGGAAGCTATGACGGATGCTCACAGTACATCAGAAACTCTTTTTTCCTTCTCCCTTGCAATCTTCCAACACATCCTTGGCTTCTTCGTCCAGATTCGTAGCGCCGCCCTACAAGCGGGCGCAGTAGCCACGGGTCTGAGCCGCACCAGATCCTGCATCAGGGCAGAATCCAGGAGCACTGGTAGCATCTCTGGCATTGAGTATCACGTCCTTTATTTCTGGTGTGATCTTCCAAGAGTCCCTAGAGGACAGAAGCTCTCAAATACTGCAAGCTGCTCTGGACCGACACAGGCAAATTATCAGAACTACTGAAGAAAGATAACAATGAAAGGTCCCAAAGGAATGATCAAGAGCATCTCATACTATAGTGGAGAGAAAAGAGAGATTTGCTGGGGATTCAAGAACAAAAAAAAAAGGTAACAGTGTTAAACAGAAAATCTGGTTGTAAAATGGTCTGAAAATATGCAGGTATTTCAATCTTTCACCAAGTCTCTCAACTCCTTCCAAGTTCGCTCGTAACTGTTCCAGCTGCTGTTTCTCTGTACTCAGAGATGGTAACATCAGCTCAGTAGATATATACTTAAACAAGACTCCCCAAGGAAACGGAAAATGCAGGCTTAGTGTTCTACAATAAACAGCTACCGCCCGCTGAAGTACCTCATACGGTATAATACAGACAGTGAAAGGCAAGTTTTCTGCTATTTTGCAGATGCTTTCAAATGATTGGCTAAAATTCTCTCTCAAAGCAACACTTTTTGGCTTCATCCTACTTAAAATCACTAGGAGCTCTGCCATTATTTCAAGTGAAACTGGATCAGGACTTTTAAGATTAGCTGTTAGTGTTCTCAGGCTTCAGCCAAACATTGATTATTCTGAGATAATAAGGCTTTCAGTATTTAATGCACATAAATAATTGACTGCAAAGCCTCTTCTGTTCTAAAACCATAGCGTAAAGACAGCTCACTAACACGTACCTCTGTTTTTTAAAGGAATTATTATTACAGGCTACAGAGCTTCAGAAATATTGCAATAAACATTATTTTAGTAAAGTGAACTGAAAATTAAAAAACTTAAAAATTCTGCCTCTGAAGAGAAACAGTTCCCTTTTTTTACTGTAATTTGTCAAGGTCAGAATGTTTAATCATGACACATTATACTAGGCAACTTATGGTTACTAATAGGATGATCGCTTCCATTTAGCTCTGTTTTCATGCTTCTTTTTGGAACAGGTTTATTTGAAATCCAATTCCTTTGAGCAGTATTAGAATAGATAATATTACAACTGCCAAAGTACTGTGGAACAGCAAACAAAATGTCATTAACATGCGTGGGTTTGACCTCAAGGGCTTTAAATATTGTATTTCAATATTCATTTTTTTCCTCTACTTTTAATTAATAAAAGTAACTGCACTTCTTATAATGACTAATTCAGCTCACAAGGTCAGGAAGCTATTCCTTCCACGCATAACATTAACATTGTTCAGTTAAAGTAACTAGGTATGTTGGACTACTTCTGAAATACTAAGTGCTTATTTACAGACAGAGGTAAAATACTCAACTAAATATATTAGCAGTCTAACCGATTATATCAGTGGTTATATTCTTGCACCATAAGCGTAGCCCCTGAGAGGTAGATAACATGGGTTCACTTTAAACTTACTATAGTATTTAGCCTTTTTAATGCAAAAATACATAAAAGAAAGGTATTTACCGTCTGAATGGAACATAGCATGTCAGGTTTAGATCTCATAAATAGCCGTGTCAAAGGGAAATGTATACTTCCAGTCCAGTTAAAACAAAGAAGCTTGATCAATAATGCAGGATGTCTCATTTCTACAACTAGCAATTTCAGCAACTCTCATTACCCAATACAGAAATAATTGTTCGTTCAATTACCTGTTAACTTTCTTCAGCCCCAAATCTCAATACTTTCAAATGCTGGCTGTATCGCCTCTTCTTTTAGTAGAGATTTCTACTCTGAATTGCTTTCATGTTTCACAGAACTGTATTTCTTGATTTTTACAGATGAAAGTAGAAAAAACACTTAAGTTCATCAAATTCTAATGAAGTTGCTGCAAGCAAGAAGTAGCTTACAGTGCTGACAGTAAAAAAACATGCACTGGAAAATAACTGAAATGCTAAAAAACAGACACTGGACACAACTGGAAAATGGATTCGGAAGAAAATTTATTTCTGTCACATTAGCAAAAGGCTTGTTACTAGCTTGCTCTTACCCTCTCTGCTGTCACTGCACAGAGAAACCTGTCTGTCAGGTCATTCAGCTGCGTATAACTCATTCACCACACTTATCTGTATTCCCGTAGCACCTAAGAAGCCCACACTGAGACCTAACAGTCACAGTCCTGCCAGGCATTGCCCGAGATAGCAGCAGAGTGCTCTCAATGATCCTGAATATCTGATCATGCTCCTGTGCCCAAAAGCAATGACAGGACGGTGCCCAACCCGCAAGAATTCACAGCCTGATACACGGTTTGGAGCAGCGCGGCCGTTCCTTCCAGCTTCTCCTGTTCCACCTAGGAGCAGGCGATACCTGGGTATTTTTCTGAAGACATCATATCTCAAATTGATGTTCTGGGCTTCACCAACATTTCTGAATGAGGTGCTAGGCCTACGTTACGCAGAAAGTCAGACCCTATACTCACAACGGTCTCTTTCGATCAACGAATCTAAGTGATCCCTTTATATACTTACCTATCCTTCTCGAGGAATTGTGCATAGCATACGTTTCATATTTGTGAAAAACATGCAGAGCAACAAATGAATGGAACTATGGAAGTTTACAGTATGGTATTTGATTATCAGTGTTAGTGATTCAGAACATGGAAAATGGGCTAGTGCGTTATAATTAACTCCAGACTGGAAAGTAAAGCCTACCAATGTTGCCCATCTCCATAAAATTACTTTTCAGGAATAAAAATGGCTTCCGTTTACATAACAACATTTCAACATAGATCTTAAGGTGCTTTGAAAGCTGGATATCGAGAGCTGATTTCCCACGCCATTGAAATTTAGCCACTAGCAAGAGTTAGTAGCCGTTCTCCTCCAGCAACGTTACCTGGTTATTGTTACAGGGCCAGCAATGAATCATAACATCCCAAAGTTAAACTAAACCTCTATGTAAGTAGACTGTAAAGGTCTAAGCTGTAAATTTGGAGGGAGGGAGAAGACAGAGAAGGAGGTCTAGAAAATCAGTACAAATTTAAAAGATGCTCTTTCACATTATTTTGTGGTCCAGGCTATTTCTTACATCAGGCTCAGGTTACAAAACGAAAGAGCTGAGAAAGGATTAAATAAAAGGTCCTAGTTTAAATGGCCTCGATGGAGTGTGTGTCCTCTTTCCAGATACAAGAGAGACAGGGGGAAATGCTTCAGTTCACTGCACTCACCTTCAACGCTCAGGACTAATGTTATTCATGCAAATTTCTATGGATGGTTCAGTAACAAATTTTGTGCTCAGGAAATCCTAAAGCCGTCTCCGACCTGAAACAGGTATTTTACTGGGCTGTTAGAGCCATAATGAATTCCTACCAACCTGCAGTCATTTAAGCTTTTCAGTTCTGTTAAATTTATCTTTCAGCCTAAAGGGACTGATGTCATATGTTTCACTGCACGTGCGCAGAGTGTATGTTATTTGTCAAGAAATATAGGTTCAGGCTAAATTTGACCCTTGCACAAATGCACAGAAGGAGAAAAGATATCACTGTGGGATTCAATTCCCTCACTGTTAGACATCTGCAGTAGAGATCTGGGTAACATCATGGGGTATATCCAAGCTGGTTGTCCAGGCTACCTCTGCATTCAATGGAAAGAATGTTCAGGGCACAATTCACCTAATGTTATTTTTGCACCCTCTTCAGAATGGAACGAGTGATGTCCTACAATTGCTTATTTCTCTCCACCCACTGACTACAGAGGGAGTCAGGAAAACTGACTTGGTTAATATTTACTCTTTAAATGTCCACCCTTGACCAAGTGAATCCAGCCCAAAGCATCTTATGGCTCATATGCAAGGAATTGCTACAGTCACGCTTTTACACTTAAGACAAGCTGAGGTCCTTGCTCCTTCCCAAGTTCTCTGGACTACAGCCCATCCCAGAAGGCCAGGAAGAGGAAGAAGCTGAAGTTTGATCTTAATAGCGTTAATTGCCTCCTGTATTCTTTCCCTTTGTGTTCATCTGTTGTCTCTTGTCTTATTTGGTATTTATCTGAAACAAGGTTAACTGCTTACTCAAACTGTTTGTACCCATGACTAGCACTGCTAGACAACATAGGCATTAAATACCAGTACTCAGCTTTCTTGATGTTAAGAAGGCACCACAACCAACTGCTGCAAATGCAGTTTGTTGTGATGGCAAGCATACTTTCAAAAGCATAATAGCCTTCCCGGAGGTATTCTTAGGTAGGGATGACTTCACAGAGACCTAGAGTCTAATAGGCACAGAGGAGCTCACAGAGTAATACAAAAAGCATTTAATAGTACTTGTTTGGATTTCACAGAAATATTGTTTGAGGTTCTTCATCTTTTAGAGTCTTTGGCACAGGCAGACACTCAGAGACTGGTGAAAAACAATTCAGATGAGCGCCACACAAGTTTCTTCAAGAAAAACCTCAGTCGCAACTCCAGGATGTTGATTTCTTTTCCAGGAGCACACTACACATCATTCCAAGAAAGCAGCCAGAGCATTTGGCTAGCAAGCTAACAGAAACATTTCAGTACCACCGACTGACTGGATTTTTTCCTGGGAATACCCTTTAGGGTTTTTTGGGGGGTATTTCTGAACATTTACAATGCCATATCTAAGTTTTGGATGTGAAATTCAGAGATAGCATTACTTTGGTATACTTTCTATTGGCTACCACCAAACACTACCAAATACAGTATCAGTACACAACAAATGTTAATTATTTGGTTTGCCTTGTTACCAAGCTTAAACATACCTATGAATTTTTTGTTTTAAACAGAGCTTCACTGCAACATGGAAGCAGTAGAGACTACTGGCCAGTTAAATGAGATTCACCACTGTGATATGCTGCAGAACATGGCAATACAACTGACTCATTGAAGCAAATAAGGTCACTAGTTTGCCATTGATTTATTGGTTTAAAGGGTCACGTGTGAAATCATCTCTCTCAAACAAGGAAAAGGGAGACTGAGTAAAGCTCAATGCCAGTGTCTTTGAGCTTTAACAGCTTTAGCTCTTCCATCAATATTACCTTAGTGTGCAGTGAAACAGAGGAAGCAACATCCTTGGGAGTGTTTTCAGCCCTGATATCCGCAGTAGCGTACTTTAGAAAGCACTGGTGGCTGGATTAAGCAAACTACTAATTAGTACTCATAGACGTACGATCAGTATTCCTGAGAGCACAGTTCACAGAATTGTTCTGTGCAAAGTAACTGGACAGGGAAAACAGTGAGTGATTAGTTCAGTTTCCTGGGATGTACCAATGGCCCTGCAAAAACATTCTCTGAGCCTGCATTCAATTTACAGTATAGTCATTTATCCTGTCGTCTATGAACCATTGGTGGGTCGGTCACAAGGTATCTGGAAGGTGGTCTATGAAATGGTTGCAAAAAAAGAGTTTAAATACTATGCACATGCTTCCTCTCCCACTCAAGCAAGCCCCAACTACAAAGTTGCAATCAGTAGCTTCTGCAAATGAGGAATGAGCAAGCACTAACCACAGAGAAAGTGATTCATCAGTCTAGCAAATTAAAGTCTAACAAAATAAAATTGAATGCAGATGAAAGACTGGGAACGAGAAGAAAGCAATCATGGATATGCACTGATACTTCCATTATTTACATATTTGGTGTGTATCTTTGAAGGTATGGCTACAGATTCAGCAAAACTCACCTAAGTAAATCTGAGATTTCTCTGATCAAATGTAGACAACTGCAATGCAATACAGATACCTGAGCTGGCTGTCTAGATTCCCTCAGAATCAACATAGACAAAAAGCATTTTAGACCTATTTTTGACTGGACAGATGCTCAGATGCATGTATCTATAACTGTAGCCTAGATGCCTACATTTGGCCCGATAAAGCTCAGATCAAGCCCCAAAAAGCTCAAGAACTCATTTTTTAGCAGCCTACCTAAATTAATTCCATCTACTCCTCCTCCATTTTAACCATTTGCAACTTTTCTTGGGGCAGTACTACATATACCAACTTTCTGAAAACAGGTTAAACAAAGAAAAGAGCACATGAACTCAGGACATGAACTCAGCGGGATCCAGAGGCACTCTGCTAGCACTGCACTGAGCTCATGCATCTACCTGGTTGTAGCATGGCCCCAGGCAAACACATTACCTTGGTCCCAGAAGTAGTACAGACAAAACAGCATGCTGCCTCATCTGAATTACTAAATTTAGCTGAGAAGCAAGGCACCTTAGCAGAGACACAGAGATGACCTAGTGTAACTGTATTGCTTCCGTATCCGGAACCAACACAGCCTCTATCAGCTTAGGTGTCTCTGCATGTGCTTCGCTGCTGAGTGTGGAGATCATCCGACAAATCTGCCCAAGGTCTAAGACACAGACCAAGCACTTGAGGGGAGGCTGATACATACTCTGATCTAACACTTCCTCATACAACCTGCTCACACCCAGCAGTGACCACGCTCACTTCTGCCCTCCTTCCCGGTCAGCGTGCTCCTGCCTTATATGCAGGCAAGCAGAGAGAGAAATAATTTCCTAAAACAAGACGACATTCAAATATACTACAGGGCATGGGATCATACTAGGTCCCCGATTTAGCAGTTCGCAGCTGTTTGCAGAGGAGTCACTGGTGTTAAGTCTCATTAACTTCAGTAATGCAGTAAGTGCCAGTGATTTCAGAAGCATTTAAGCATGTACTTTTACACATTGGCTGAGCAGGGGTGTACAGAAGCACACATGCTTTGCTGATTACAATTTTTTTGACACTGAGCACACACTGCAGAATCAGGGAGGGGTGTCAAGATCGTCAAGGATAAGCTTAGAGCCCAGCCCCAATCCCACGATATTAATACCAGAGTAAGTTAGAGGTTTAAGTTAGCGGGCTTTGACAAAATTCACCACAAACGTTCAGAGAATTAGCTGAAGTAACCTTTGAATTACTAATGAACACTTTTAAGAAATAACAGTGAATGGGGAAGGTTCTCAAATCCTAGAAAAGTATTAACGTAATACTTAACTTCTAAAATGATAGAGGACATAGAACATTTTATATCTGTCGGTCTAACTTTTATCCCTTGAAATAGAGCAAATTATTAACTAAAGAATTTGTAAATACCTGGAAGATGATGATAACAAATTTTTAAAAGTCAAAATCGGTTTGTCAAGAAAAGAATTACCCTGTCAGAGAGGGAGATTAGCTTCGATTGATGTAATTGCTCTAGCAAATAAGTGGGAAACAGCAGATATGATGTATCTTGACAAGGATGAGCTTTTGACACTGTCCCACACAACATTTTCCTAAGTAAGCTAAGACAGTATGTTCCAGAGGTAATTAGCAAACTGGTAGGTGCTCAGCATTTGAAAAATTGTTCTCATAGTGCAGTAATAAATGGTTTGCTGTCAATCTGAGAGGAGACACCCCGGAGTTTGCCCCGAGGCCGGTTTTATTGACCACTTCATTGACGATTTGGATGGTGAAACGCAGGGTGTGCTTCTACAGTTTGAGGCTGACATCAGGGTAGAGAAAGTTGCAAAGTGCTTTGGAGGATGAAAATAGCATTAAAAATAAGCCTCAAGAATTTGAGAAGTGGATAAAAAAAGACAAAGCGGTATGCTTTGGAAAGAGAAAACTAATGAGGGAATAAAGTTAAATATAGGATAGGAAGTGTCTGTGCAGACAGAAAACCACGTGGGAGATCACAAACTACAGAGTCAACAACATAATATGTGACACAAAGAGTAATTACTCCACTTTACTCGGGTCTGGTAAAGCCCCAGCAAGATTACTGCATTCAGGACTGGTCACTGTACTCTAAGAAAGATAATACGAATCCACTAGGGTGGAAGCACAACAGCAAGAGGAGTTTAGGAAATAAGATCCATGAGAAAAGCTGAAGGAATTAGGCTTATAGATAAAGGAGTAAATTTAGAAATGAGAAGATCAAGGTGGAAAGTTATAGCAGCACTCCAAAATGTAGAAAGTTACCATAAAAGACTTGCTGGCCATTGTTCCACCATGACCATTAAAGGAAGAACAAGGATCAGCCAAAATTGCAGCAGAGATTTAAGTCGGGTTTTACAAAAGCATTCAGTTAGGAATGCAAAACACTGAAGGCCATTTTAGAAGCCGTGAAATCTCTTCTCCAGAAGCCCTTATCCTACTTCTTTTGAAATAGGGGACAGATCAGCCAAGCAACTTTGTTTGTATAATTAATAAACAACGCTAAAGGTGTATGCAAATATACAGTCATCCATGAATCTGAAAGCTCTATTTGGCCTCTATAAGTGACAAGTTACTCAACTCGTAATAACTTTACATTTTAGCGATTCCATGTCTCCGTAAGCATGGGCTTGCATGGCAACAGGATCAGACCTACGTTTTTCCTTACACAATTGTGCCTAAGTAATGGAAAGCGCATCTCGGATCTTTTAATGTAACATAATTTAATGCAGTTTTTGTATTTGAATAGCATGCATAAATCACTGCAAAAGAATTGCTATCTCACTGTAAGAAGAGAGCTACTAAACTGTGTGTCCTAGACAAAGGAAATATTTTTCAAGTGGCTTGCCTCAGGGGGGATTTAAAGGAGGAAGTTAATGCATTCCAGCAAGAATCTCCATCACTATAATACCAGTGGATTAATTGTAAGTAAAGCTAAAGCTGTGAGTGAAGAAAATTTGCAGCATTAGGAATGTTGATGCAAAGTGCAGGTTGGCTACTGAAGATAGATAAATACATAATTCGTAATGAATTTTATTTAAAAAATGATTATATTCTTGCAGCATTTTGTTATTCCCATGACTAACCCTCAGCTATGTTACAGGAATCACTTTTTCATTTTATTCCAATAAATCACTTTTAAATCAAAAATTTTATTACATTTCCATCTTTTCATTTTCGCTGCGGTGGTTTCTTTCTCTATGCAAAGATTTTATCATCTGATTGCAGTCAATATTGCTGTAACAGGCAGTACATGTAGTTCATCACTAGTCAGAGAATGGTAAGGGATTA
Source organism: Struthio camelus (assembly GCF_040807025.1). Taxonomy (NCBI): domain Eukaryota; kingdom Metazoa; phylum Chordata; class Aves; order Struthioniformes; family Struthionidae; genus Struthio; species Struthio camelus. Next base: position 49,068,756 of record NC_090944.1, read on the forward strand.
TAGAGCATTTACACTTACAGTATTTAAAATTCATCCCTCTACCTCCCTCCTCCTCCTGCCCTTTGCCAGCTGTACTTTTTTTTTTTCCTTCTATTGACACTTGGATCTGTATTACACCAAAGGCTTTTACTTTTCAGTATTAATTTGCTGAAAAATTCAAAGACATGTTTCTTTTTAAAATAAATATGCTGCTATAAAATGTACTCTTGAGAAACATTTTCATGCTTTATCACAATGAAGAGCTCTGTGTCACTACTAGGTAATAAAATGATTATCAAAGAGCTAAATTGCAGAGGACCAGAAATGCCAGAAGGAGATCATAATGGGATGGGGGGAGGGGGGCGCACGGGGAAGGACCTCACACCTACCAGCAAGTGCTTCCTTCAAATTGAATAGGATTTTGACAGACATTATTTTAAAATCCACCCCACAACAAAAAAAGTTGGCAAGACCTGCCCTACCCTGATGCCCATACAAGCTTTCTTTCTTCGACATAAAAAAAAAAAAAGCATTTCTGTAGAGCCCTCCTAATTTAAACACGTATCTTGCCAAATGGGGAAGGAATGAAGAAAAGAGTGCAGTGATGGAAAAACCTGTCAGTCTGCAAGATACCCTTTCTTCTTACTTTGAGCAACTTTTTTAAAACACAACTAGAACTCTGTTAGATTCTCTCACAAGAACAGCATGAATATAACTACTGAGCATGCAGGTAGAGCACATCAGGAAACAAACACAGGAAAATGATGAACAGAAAAGATGATGAAAACGTAGGAAGGCATCATTAATTACAAGTAACAGTATTGTGCTTTTCATTTAATTATGTAACATGAGAATGTAATCACTGCCCTTCTTCTAAAATAGCTCTGAAACTCTTTTGTGAGATTCCCTTCTGAGAAAATAATCATCTTGAACGTTCAATTTGCGAGCTGGGCTGTATTTTTAAAGGTGCTGTCCTCCCTCATGAATGCGTTCCCTCTGGAATAGAAAGGTTCTCTACGTAATCTGAAGGAGCATGTTGAGAAAACAGTCTCCTTTCCTCCTCCCTGCTGAGAGAGATTGCTCTCGTAGAAGACAACCAGCACACCACGTTCTCCACACGTATTCTTTTCTGGTGAGAGACATTTAAACCGCTTCGATTACTGAGGGATATACAGACCTACAGAAATGATTTTGACTACAGGTGAGAATATCCTCAGCCTTGACAAGAAAGAGGGGAATACACGGGGCTAATTGTCTTCCCCCTTTTGCAGCTCATTTCTCAGTTGCAATCAATTTTCATCATCAGACCCACTACTGCTGCCTTGCACAAGTCTACCACTTTGCTGTTTTTAAGAAGTTTCTTTTGTAACATTGTAGAGGCTCATATCACTGCCCTAAAAATAATCCTACTTATTGTTTAACAGAATACAGTTACGTCTGTTTCAACCTAAATGTATTCAACAATCAGTTAACACCAATTTTTCTTCAGCCAGCTTCTTCAGCTTTTCTAGCTTGAATAACTTTTTCCTCTCATGCGTACTCCTCTTAGTGTTTATAGACTGAAATCATACCCCTTGTCACCTTCTATTTCACTAAATGAACCATTTTTATTCCTCTCTCATAAACCAGATTCTCCAGTCTACTGATCACCCTTAGAGCCCTTCTTTGCACCTCCTGCAGTGTGATTTAATCTTTTCTGAACAATAATGACCCGAATTGCACACACTGCTTCAGATGAGATCAGACCACTGCTTTATCTGCAGTATCTACTGGAAATATCTGACCTGTCATGTCCTATGCTTTTAATAACTTCTTTTTTGCTGCTGGATCACATTTATGACTTAGTCATCTTCAACTAATACAAGCAGGACTTTCTACCCCATCATCACTTTCAGCTGATAAGAAAGTACTACCAGTCTCCTTGCACTTTATGTTATTAAAATTAATCCCATTGTATTATTTAGGCTCTCAAGGTCACCCAGTCTTGATCCCTCTCTTATTGAAAATGTCTCACTATGCTGTGTCATCAGCAAATTTCATTAATACAACTCAGGTTTTTGTACCTACATCACCAATAGAAATTCCTGACCGAATAAAGATCTTCTGATGGGTATACAATAAGTTTTTTGCTTCTACCTCAAATGTGGTAACTTTCATGCTCACATCTTCTTTCTCATTAGACACTGCTTTAATTTGCTTTTGTAAGGAAACTCAGCTGGACTTCTGACATTTCTCACTTCATCCTTACATTTCTTAACATTTAAGCCATCATTTTCTTCCCTTCATTTCAAGCTTTTGTTTATTCCCAACACCTCTTTTGAAGTGGCTCTTTATCCAGCTGGGAGTGACCGTCTCTCTTGCTTGAGATTTAAATTCCAGATTTTTTTTTTTTTTGTCAATAGCTTTAAATAGATGCCAAGCCTTTTCCACGTACAAGTGCTCAACCACATAAATGCAACTATCATCACTAATTAGAGCTCCCCTGCTTTCTCAGTTTGACTTTTGAAATTAAGAACTTTACTTATCAACTTAATTTGCTCCAAGCAGTATTTTTCTAACAATCTTATGAAAAATCTGTTTTTCTCCAGATTTGAACCCAAACGTCTGTAGCAGATCCTCATGCTCTCTAACAGAAGCTCTTTGCCATCTTCCTCTAACATTGACCAAACAAGTTTTTACCTTTCCTATCACTATTTCTTCCTCTGCTATTTATCACACTGCAAATCGTAATCCTCCATAAATCCTTTTTTCCTCCCAAACATTACAGCTGTTTTAACATTTGTGTTCCTGTCCTAATTTCAATTCCATCACATTTTCTATTAGCTCTAAAGGATCTAGTTTAAGAACTAGCTTTAGTCACTCTAACTTTGCTGCCTGGGCTCCAATACAGAACAACATCACAGTTGTTTCTTATTAACACAACATTCACCCTGGAACAGGTATAGTCCTCCTTTTAATTATCAGCTACGTATAGTCTAAGTAACACTCTCATCAATATTCCAAACTTTTCTCTTTGCTGCCCACTGCCCTAACCTCTGGTGTTCTTATTCCTGTTTACCCGATTTTTCTCTTCTTGTATCTTAAAACCAACAGTGGGATATTGCATAAGCATTTCCCAAACCTGTTTCTTATTTTAAAACTATTTCTAGACATTGATAAGTAAATACCCCATGCACTTACACGGGAGCTTAGATCAGGAAGACTCCTTTCTCCTCTAACCTATCTCTAGTGAGGCCCAGGATCCCAAAAACGTATAACCGAAGTATCTGAAGAGCCATGTGATATTCTGTCACTTAATGGCACAGGTTGATCTGAGATACGAGAATTTAAGCAGACCTAAGAAAACACCATAGCGCAAAAACACTGCATCAGTCAGGCAAGCGGCAAGAGTAAGAGAGCAGGGAGTATATCTGAATCCCAAAGGAATTTCTGATGAGGAGGAATCTTTACAGCCACAAGCCCTTATCTTAATCTTTATTCTTGGCACACCCCAGTAATAAGCCAGTCAATTCCTTTTAACAAGAAATTCCGTCTTTGTACTGGTGTGAACTTTGGGTTGTTCCTCTTTCACTCTCCACCTTTTTTTCCCCCCCTCCTGAACTCTCTCACCTTCTTTTTTTTTTTCTTGTGGGATTCTTTGTCCTTCCCCTCACCCTGACTTCTTCCTGATCTTCTATTTCCGTTTGTTTCTCCGCTGTATTTTCCAGCATAGCAAATCCCTTCCTTGACAATATTTTCCCTGCAACAGCCAGTCTCCCTCGTCTTATATTCACATTCTTTCACTGCCTAGCAGTCTGCTCCCCAAGTCCTTGGAAGTAACAAATATCTGAAAAGCCCCTCTTCCAATCTCTTTCTCGCCTGTCACCTCCAGGCATCAGCTCTTCTCTTCCATGAGCTCGATCTACCACATTGCAGTTTCTAACAGGATTCAAGGATGAGATGAATCCCACGGCTTTTGTATCCGGTCACACCTAGCACTTTTTTCCAGTTCTTCAGGTTACTGTTACACTTGCCTCAGTAGCTGTCATCATATTCTCATTGTTACCAAGGAAAAAAAGGAAGGGGGGGGGGAACACTGCTGTTTGCCATCTTTCCTTCTAGTTACTAACTCCCTTTTTTGTGTGTCTCTTAGGTTTAAGCATAGCAATTAACTGCCTGTTAACTGTGATTAAAGGCAGGAATCCTCCCTTGCATAAGGCCCTGCAGGCCTTAGTGCAAGGCCTCTTCAGGATAGGACAGCTGAAGGACAGGCTCCTTTCCCTTTGATCCTGATGCAAACAAAACAAACAACCCTTACTCTAACATCTCTGAGCGCTAATCTGTTGTATAAGCAAGAAACTCATGTTCCCTGTTTCTCCTTCCTTCCTGGTCTGGGCTCAGTTCAGAAAACCCTCTGGGCAAGGAGCAAACAAGACAGCAAGCTAAAACAATGACAGATTATGAACGTGAGTTTGGCTATTGTGGTTTACCCTTAAGTGAAAATAATTATAAATAATGCAATATAGGACTGAAAGAGTTATCCAGAGGAGATGATATTTTAGCTCATACTGATAAATTAAGTTATTTAGAAGCTTGCATCGTTCATTAGTACTGGTATAACAGGCAGCAAGGAGGCACATTTGGTGGTGAGGAATGCATGCAACCTGTTAGATATTTCTGGTACTCTATTAAGCCTAAGACAAAGCTGAAAAAAGTTCTCCCTGCTTCTGCTTGTGGCAGAACGGTTTTCACATGTACTAAAAATTAAAAGTGCAAATGATTTTAGGCTTTCAATAACAAATAAGGCATTTACTTGATTACTTACATGGGAAACTAGAGACATACCTCTTCAAGCTTAGTGTTATGACCAGGCCCCCAGTGACATCTTCATGATTTTGCATATTCAGTGCTGTTACTATGAATGCCTACACTCGCAGAAGCGGCTCTGCAGTCTCAGAGGAACCTCTCTTCTTTCCCATTCCAATTAGTGCCTGTTTCTTCACACACCTTAGCTTTCAACAGCACACAAGAAACCAGCAAGGCCACTTTTCCTCCACCACAAAAAAAAAAAAGGCAGCATAATCATTAAATCAGTCCAACAGTCATGCTGGTTAGTGGGTGAACAGTATGATAGTAAACCTGGGCCTGGGCAAGACCATTTGAAACATTTTGAGGAGTCTGCAGCTACGCTCTCCTCCAGTCAAAGATACATGTCATGCCCGATTTAAATTAGTGCACAATTCCCAAACATTCCTGGTTTTGCAGATAATGGGAAATGCCCAGATTAATCCAGCACACCTCCTCTCAATGGCCGCTAGCTAAGAGACATCCTCCAACCCTGACAGACAGTGATCTCACTGCAGCCACACGTTCCTCCACTAACTCCTTGCTGAACAGGCACCACGCACCCCTGCAAAACTCACAGAGGGCTGCGAGACATGTGCTGCATACTTAGGCCAACACAATACCCCCCCCAGAGCCGTTTTCCCCCTCCCCACCGGCTTCAACACCTCAGGCCAACCTTCGGCCTGATGCTCAGGGAAGAAAGACGCCTGCTAAGCTCGTGGGTGACACAGAGGAGAAAGGTTGGCCTGGTCCGTAGACCTTAGCGCCGCGCTGAGGTCACGCACGGGGAAAGAGAGGGACCTCGGCCACGGCGGGCAGCACCACCGTGCAACACCAAGACCCACCACCGCCCCGCGTCGCCGCCGCCTCCGCCATTTGCCGCCAAAACCCCTCAGCGGGGAGGCGGGGAGGCCGGTCACGTGGCAGCGCGGCCGCCGGGCGCGTGGCGTCGCGTCACGTGACACAGAGGCGCGCCCCCCCCCCTTCTCCCTCTCCCCCTCCCGCTCTCGCCCCTCCCCAGCCGAGTTCTCCGGGGCCGGCGCGCGCGCGCGCGCTCCCAATCTCTCTCCCTCCCTCCCTCCCTGTTTTCTCCCGCACGTGACCCCTCCCCGGAACGTGGCATTGTGTAATCACGTGATCTGGAACGGAGCGGGAGGGGGGGCCGGGAGGCTAGAGCGAGGGAGGGAGGGAGGGGGGGGGCTGCGTACGCGACGGAGCGGGGTGCGAAGATGGCGGACGAGGAGGCCGAGCAGGAGAGCGGTAGCCTAGGTGGCGACCTCCTGGAGCTGCGGCGCCTGCGGGAGCGGCTGCTAGAACTAGAGACGGGGCTGCGGGAGAGCGCCGAGCCCGCTGTGCAAGCGGCTACCGAGTACTGCAAGCAGCTCTGCCAGGTCAGGCCGCCTCTTCCCTTCCCCCCCCCCCCCCGCCCGCCCGCCCGCTCTCTCCCCTCCCCCGCGGGGTGTGTGTATGTGTGTGTGTGTGTGTATGTGTGTGTGTGTGTGAGACAGCGCGGGGGGCGGGCGGGAGCAGCGCCGCCCCCGCCGGTGTGTGTGTTGGGGGGGGGAGCGACGGTGGACAGCGGAACGGGAGCCAACGGCCCGGTGCGGCGGTTGGCGGCGGCGGTTGGCGGCGGGGGGGGGAGGGGGCGCTCAGAGTTAGTGCTGCGGGCCAGGCCCGGCTCTCGGTGCCGCGGGGTGACTGACGCCGCCGCGGCCGCCGCCGCTCATTGTGGGCTGAGATTAGGTGGCCCGCCCCCCTGCGCCGGGTGCTGCTCCGGCCCGGGTAATCCCCTTCCCCCTCGCCTTCCCCCCTCCGCCTCCCCGGCGGCCGCCCCGGTTCTCGCAGTCTCTAGGCCCCTTTGTTGTGCTCTGCGGCTCGGCTTATCGAAGGGCCCTTTGTTCCTGGCGGTAGCGGACTGAAGGCCCCCCCGCCGCCCCGCCGTCCTCTCCTCTCCCCAGTACCCCTCCTCCCCTGGAGCGAAGCGCGGGGCGAGCGGAGGGAGGCGGCGGGCAGGGAGATGGGGGCTCCGCTCCTCCGCCGTGGGGCTAGGGGAGGAGCTGAAAGTCCACTCTGGGTCTCCCCCCCCCCGCGCGGTGGCTCCTGGTTACGCTCGAGTTTGCCGGCCTGGGGAGCCGAGAGGCGCCCCCTCCTCCCTTCGCCTTTCCCTTCCCTATCTCGTACCCTGGAGCGATACCGGAGTTTTTACCATCCTGGGAAAGAGAACGGTTGAGCGAAGAGTACGGTTTAGTCGCCAGTAGTGGTGGAGGGAGAGACTTTTAGGTCTGCGGTGCTGCTGTTCGCAGTTTTCTCTCGCTGTCAAGAGAGCAGAATCGCACCTCTCTGCGAGAGGACCCCTGAGCTGGAACTGTTTGAATCACCATTGTGTGCAATTATTCTCGCTGTGACTAACATCGGGAAAACGCCTGTTTCCCGTGGGTTTGGGCTGGTCCTGAGGCAGGGATGTTTGCAGGTGGTTTTTTTATTTTATTTTTTTATTTTTTTCTTCCCGAGATGGTGACCCTACCGAGTATCTCTTTCTAAATACACTTTTCTGTACTAGCTGTGCAGTTAAAATAAATGCTATGTTTTAATCACTTGTGTTACTGTACAGGCCTATATATTTCCCTGATTTCTCTTATGCGTCCTTTCTCAGCTGACACTGATTATGACACAGTGTATAAAACAATTCCAAAATATTTTACTCTCAGGCCATAGAAATTTGCAGAAACCACTTTGATAGCTCTAATAAGGGTTTAATAATCAGTAAATCTGGTAAAAGTAGTAATGTTTGTTTATACATTACTGTCACTATTTGTGGAGCAGACCAGTTTTTAGAAGGTGGAATGGTTAAAAATGAACCAATCTAGTTGGTTTTAGTTGCATTTTATTTGTGATTTTGTAACTCTTTCCTTAAAAGAGTTGATTCTTAGCTGTAGCCGTTGTAGCATGCTAATTTGCATATGTCTGTCATTTTTTGATTAAACTCGATTGTACTTCTTACTAACCAGGAAGATTCACTAGTGAATACTTGAAGCATATTCCTTTTTCATATTTTATTTCCTCTAAATATGAGTTTGTATTTTGGGTTCTTTTCCTCAGTTCAAAATTTATGATACTGTATTTGGATAGAATGACCTCATAAATTCACAGAAACAAGATTGGTTTGTGTAGGTTCAGATGACTGTGTTCTTAGTCAACTTAGTCTTTGTGCTTCCTTTCTTAATCTCATACACTGGGAGGTGGCAATCTGGCTTTTTTGGCTCTGACCCGACTTCTAACTTTTGAATGAACAGTTCATTGAGCTGAAGTCGTTGGGTAAGTGGGAATGAAAAAACCGTCCTCAACATGTGCAGAGTAAATCACTGCTGTCAAAAGCAGGTTTATCACTTTAATTGTGGTTCTGTGTACTTAGTGAGTGACTTTATCAGTTATTTTAATTTAGCAAAATATTAATTTTGACTGTTTTAATTTTTCTTATGAAAATCCATGTTCAGGCCTAAACTTACTAATTTGTTGTTAAACATGCACCTTTTAAAACCAAGTCTGATGGGGGGGGGGGAGGGGAGGAAGAAGTTGTTTACCAAGGGACTCGAATAAAAATTCATGCTCTTTCGAAATGGACTTCTGTCATTTCTATACCAAGATTTATAGAAAGGCTATATCTGTTTTTACAATGTGAAGACTATTGGGTGCATAGCAGCAAGATCTTAGACATGCCGTTCAATATTGAAAGATCCTGCTTTTCAAATTGTAAGCTGAGGCCTAAACCGATGCTTAATGTAACAAATAGTAAGGTCATTGGGTGGGGTATTTTTTCCTACCGGTTCCACAGAGGTCTTCTGATCTGTTCACCTGTAGTGATGCTGCCAAAACAGTTGTACAGCTTCATCTACACTTTTCACCCTTTAGTGGGGCTACAAGAATAACATTCATGATTCAGATAGCAAGATTAGCTGCTTAGCTTTCACTGCATTACAGAGGCTATAGAAAATTCATATAACAGTAAAAGTGATTTCGGAAATCTGTATTTTACATAATATTTTAAAGGTATCTGCCATGATTTCTAGAATTAAGTCTCTGAATATATATGCATTAAAGAACAATTTGACTGGTCACATATTCAAAACTGACTGTCTTATTCACATCCTAAGTCTGGAAGTGCAGTGCTGAGGAAATACTTTGGTGCTTCTCTCAGTATGGTTACACCTGCATTTTTCATGCACAGTTTCTAAGCATGCAATAACTATACAAAACTTGGAAACTCTTTTTTTCCTATTTTATTTTGCCAGGCAGTGATTCCAGGGCCCAGCAGCTGCATAGTTTGTAGCCATAGATTAATTTGTTTTAAATGAAGTGGGTAGGATAATATTTGAGAAATAAATGTGCTTTCATACTAAAGGAAGCAATAGAATGCGCGTTAGAGCACTGAAAGATTCTTAGGTTCAAAGGTGAATAAGGGATTTAAGTATTCTACTGTATTAAATCAAGTGGGTGTGGTAGAACCAAATCTCTTAACTGGTTTTGAAAAATCTCAAGGAACTACTTCAGATTATAATCCGAGGGTGTAGAATAATTGTTGCAAACACACAAACACATGAATCCTTGAACGTTGATAGAAGATAATGTTATTTTACAACTGTTTTCTTCTCCTGTAAGAATAATGAAGTTTATCTTATATGCAGCATTTCATTAGCTGTAAATGTATTTTTATTTTGTCCTCATTGTTGTTGCGCTCTGAAATGGTACAGTTATTCTTAAAATATAAGTGGATCATAACCTTAATCTTGTACAGTATCTACATAAAAGTAGTTGTATTCTCCACTGTCAGCGTGCGTCATAAAGCATTTTTTTAAAATTGTTTTCAAGTAAAATTCATATCAGTATGGAAATATGTAAAATACCTTTTTAATTGTAATTTATACCTTTCTGTAGCTACTTGGTAATTAGCAAATCTATGACAGTCATTTTGTCATGAACAATATGTGTGCAGACATGGGCAGACAAAATGAGCATCTTCAACTGTAATGAAGATAAATTGAAAGCGGATTTTGTAAGAATTCAGAATGATCCAAAGAGAAATAGTTGTTCTTGTTGCTATGTGGTAGCTGATTAGATTTTTTTCCAAGTTTGGTCTCAAAGTAATCTGTAGGTTATATTGAGTTAAAAAAGATCAAACTTATGTTTTACTGAGATCTAGATTAATGCAGGTGTGTTTTTCAGAGCTCTTCAATATAGCATGTGTTCCATTCCCATTGTAACCTTTATTTTCTTAAATACCAAATTAAAAGCTGGTAACATAATTTCTTTTGTAGCTATTTAGCTGTGTAGTCTTTATGGTACATATACTTAACCGGAATGGTCTTCAGTGGTTTATACATTTTATGTTTAACCTTACTGGTTTTCCCCCCATTGTTATTTTTGACTTTTCGTCTCTTCCGAATTTGTATCTTAGACTTGTCTTCTGCTGTACTTGATGTGTAATGCAAACTCTCCAAAACTGTAAGGCTATCTTTTCTGTTATACTTCGTTACTGGTTGTCGATAGAAAAATAGTGAGTTGTATCACAGACATCTGAAAATACTTGAACTGTTACATTGTCCTTCCTCAATCACTTTGGTAGTACTTCTTGTCTGATCTGTTGGTTGTCTCATCACTGTCTGCCTGTTCTGAGAAAACTGTGTTTAGCCATTAGTGTGAAACATTTATATCCTTTAAGTCTAGACAGTTTATTCAGTATTAGCAATTAACCTAGCATTTTTCCTAACACAAGCAACATAAGGATAATGCTAATGGAAAAACATGTAAAGTGCGCGAGGTTTTTAGCTGCTTGTCAAAACTTTTTTTAAGCATGTTTTTAACGGACATAATCGCTCCCTGTGAGCGTATGGAGTTCATCCCTGCTTTTTTTTGTGAGCGTACGGAGGTACTAGAGATGTATTAGTTAAGGGCCATGCGTATGTTGGTCCTCCCTTAACATGTTAAAGTCCTATCCCAATCTCCCCTTCTGCCCCCCACCAAGTAAGCGCTCGTGTGCTAGAGTAGATCTCAAAACATTAGGGAATATATACCATCCTAACTTGAAAGAAAGATGACCCTGAATTTAAGATGACCTTCCTAAAAGCAACAAAACTATATGCAGAAAGCCTTGTTACATGCCTGTAATCAATATACGAAAAGGATATGAACTTTTCACTAATGATTTGCCTCTATTAAAGGTTAATCTTACTTTCTTCTCTTGTGCCTCATTACTGTTGCCTTTCAGTCTTGCACCTCACGATCTCTTTGCAACTTTCTAATGCTGTCCCTCTGCTGGCTGTCTTCGACTTGTTCCTCGCTTTTTGAGTCTTCTGTTTTCTTAACTTCCTCTTCAGACTCGAGATGACAGAAATCATCTTCAGTTCTTCACAGAATTTGAAATACTGCATTTCTTAAACCTTTGAGCTGCAACCTCTGGGTATAGCTAAACCTAGTCTGTCTTAATCCAATGAGAAAGTGTTTCAGTAGGCTTCTTTGTTTTTCCTGTAGGAGTTAAGAGTGTGATGCCCTGCCAAGAGGGATTCTGAGTGTAAGGACCTCAAATAATCTTTGAAGAGCTTGTTCGCTGTTTCATGAGACATTTGTAGTTGTGACGTCCGTCCGTCTGATAGGACTGTGCGGTCAGTATTCATTGGCAATGGAAAAAAAAGTCCCATCAGCAAAATGCCAGGTGCACTTTTAGTGCAACTAGAAGAAGCAGTCCTCCTTTTCTTAACGGAACACCTGGTTTCCTATTCCAGACAACATTCACCACATTTTTCATTAAATGTGTAGACATCCATCCTTGATTTTGACACCTAATAATTAGTCTAGTAGGCTCCTGGTCCTTCGGCGTGGTTTCAGATCACATTGGCTTCAAGATCATGTATGGTTGCAGTGTATGGTTAGGCACATATGATTTACCATCTGCTGATGCTACCAGCATTACTGGAACATGCAGTTTTCTTTTCCTGAAGTTTTTGTGGTCAAGGATTTTCTGCCTATTCCTTCAATGGTATAATTGGATTACATGTCAAAATAAACAGTCTCATCTGCATTACCTGTTTGGCTCAACAGTTGATCATGATCTTTACATAATATAGTTACGTACTAATGGAATACAGTGAGTTTTTTGGTGAATTCAGAAGGTAGATGGTGGCAAGGTGAAACTTTTCACTGTAGGCAAAATCCATTACGATGCTTTTTTTTATGCATTGACCATCAATGGCCTAGAATTCTTTCTGTGGAATGTTTTGTGCTCGTGTTATTTCTTGAGCTTCCAGTTTAGTGACTTCCTGTGTGACTGGGTTTCTGTCTCTTCTTTTGAGTATACATAAATTCTTCAACTCTTTCTTCTACTTTGTGAAGTAGAAAGTATTATCTTTAGAGTCCAATGAGTGATTTCTGCATTGAGCTCACCCTTAAAAGCTTCTATTTTGATGTTTCAGTCTTCATGATTTGCCTCTGTCACACTGTGTTTCAACCTGGTTTCACAGTTGGGTTGTTGTGTTGTTGTTGTTTTTTGCATACAGTACAACCACGAGTTTAAGATTTGCATCATAACTTATTGTGCCTTTCCATTTTGTACTCACACCTGTGATCTCCAGATGATCTGCCATTCAAGGAGACTTGTAAATCTGCCAAAAGTTGTGATGGAATCTTCTAAGCTGTAGTGCAGCATGCAGCTTCTCATGTGTGTTAAGAAAAACAGCTGTAACCACTTTGTCCTCTCTTTTAAACTTCAAGCTGCTTCAGGCATGTTTGCGTTCCTTCATCGCTACGGGGTCTGCCACATCTCACACGTTACCTTACTAACCTGAAACAAAGACAGCCCTTGATTTTTTTAAGTTAAATTATTTTGGGTGAGGGAATCTTCTTCTAGATTAATATGGTATGTGTGCATATCTGTGTATAATGTGTATGTATTTAGAAAAAACACCCTCACTGTTCAGGGTAAGTCTCACCAATGAGCAGAATTGTTCTTGTCCTCAATAATGACAAAAGTACTTAGCATAGGACCAGATTGGAATTTATTTTCTTTAGAACTTCGGGGTTTTGTACTGTAAATGTTTAGTAATACAGTCCTCCTTTTGTCAGAGTAAGTGAAAAAGTAACTTGAAATAGTTAGTTTTTTCTGTCAGAATCTCATTGATTTAGTTTTTTAATCATGTGAATGTCTAAGCTTTCTGCCATGATATCAGTCCTTTTTTTGTTAGTCTTGATAATTCTGGTCAAATATGTATGTATGAGCGTAGAAAATACCAAGATGTGGTACAAATGGTTTTCTGGGAGAAATAGCCAATGTGTTCAGCATGTGTTCAGCTCATGTCTTACCAACTCCAATCATCTTACAAAATGTTATTTTCTATAGGTTGAATTATTTCCCAGTTACTTATTAGCTTACTTGGATAACAGAGTCAATACAGTTAAAATGTTAATTTTAGATATGTTTTCTCTACAACCTATTTACAAAAAAAGCCAAATGCTTAGAAGCAGCCATTTAATATTGATTCTGGGCAGGGGGGGACTCATTTTTGTGACAGTTTTGAGTTAAAGATCTGCTGCAATGGAAACTAACAATATTTTGATTTATACATTGCAGTTAATGTTAAAATAGTTCTATTCTTCATTTTGAGTAATTTCTCTTTTGTACTGAAAATTCCTTAAATAGTGGTAGAGATCTAGAAAAGAGCAGTCAGAATAACTTTTTTTTTTTTTTTAAGTGTTCTAGTTTTCAAAACTTTTCTTTTGAACTAGCTGAGTTTGCCAGTATTTTCCCCCATATGGAAAATGCATCTGGAAGTGATCTCAATCATCTAGGCCGTGATTCCGAGGCAGAACTGATTATTGGTAAGGCATAGCTAAAAATGCTCATTTAACCTGTTCTCAAAAATTTCTGGTAAGAATGATTCCAAGAACCTCCTAGATCATATATTGTAGTTAAAAGTTATCCTTGCCTTTAAAGATTTCCCCCCCCCCCCACATCGCATTGTCTAACTTAATCTCTGATCTATTTTTGCAAGTGAAGACTAATATGATTTATCCTATCCCAAAAGACATGGAAAGTACCATTTTCTGGCTTTATTTGAAGCACCGTTTAAATTTTCAAGGCTATTTCTCAGTCTTCCTCCAGTTTCCACTTTTCTAAACAAACCTAATCTTTGATTTTTTTTTCTCTGCTTGTGTTTGATTGTTACCTTTTTTTTGAGACTTTAAATTGATCCATATTCTTGTCCTATCAAGCCAGGAATTTTACTGAATTGTGATGTCCCTGGCAGTACTGCAGCTGCAGTCTCTTTGATGTTTAGAGGAATGAAGGGAATAGTCTTACCTGCTCAAACTCCTGTTGTGCAAGATACTTCTTTTTTCAAAGGTGCAACATTTTAATGTATTCCGTTTGTCAGCTGCTCTACTTCTGTTCTCACTTTTCACTCCCAAGCATGTTCTTAGTATGTTTGTCTACCATGGCAATACACTTGACAGGTAAGATAGTTAAGAAGATGACAAAATTTAGATTGAGGGATTAAAACTTTAGACCATTTATCAAACCTCAGCTTTCTTTTTAAGGTGCTACATATGATACTAAAATGTTTCTCTTAGCCACTGTAGGAAAGAAAAAAATTAAGCTTAGCGGATCGGTATTTACTCTGTTATTCCGATACCCGTTATTTGCTGGGCAAAAGTTATTTGATATTTTTACTGAAGTTAAGAAAACACCCTCTATCAGCAAACTACCATTTCTCTAAAAAGAAATACTTTTAACCAAAAGTTAATAGTTAGAGGGTATGAAGTGTGAGTAGAGTTTTGCTTCATAAGATCTTTGATTCTTATCACTCATGTAAAAATTGAGATGTTTTGTTTTATCCAGCCTTTCATCTGTTTACACAAAGGTCTTCAGATTTTTCTTTATGCTTTCATTTACCCGTAGGATTTAGCTGTAACAATATTTTCATATCTATGCTGGCATAATTTAACTTACTAGGTACTTTCCAAACTGATAAATATTGTCTTCCCTTCAGCTTTTTGAACAAATCCAAACTTTTTTCTTTCTTCTTTGGAAGTATCATTAATGTCTAGGTTGTTTTCTAAAAGGGCAGTTATTTAAGGTTCACTGCTTAAAGTACATACGATACTCGCTATGGAAAACATCACCCTTATTCTGCAGGGCATCTACAAGGAAGTTTCTTTTTATTTTTTTAATGCCCATATTCAGTAAGGCGTCTCACTGTGTCAAAACATCCACGTTTTGTCTCTTGGCTTGTTGATAAGGAAGGTGTGTATCTCTGAATGTTCAGGCCATCTTCTGTCTCTCTCTTTAAAGGTTTTCTGCATAATCTTGTTAGAGAATGAATAACTCATGACCACACATCTTCAGGGGAGGCAGCTGAAAATGGGATAATCTGGAGAATCTTTATTTCTGTTGTCACTATGAGTCAGGAAATTGCATGTGACCCTTATCCATTTACTCTACCATTTTAATTTTGTACATTTTTCACTCTAGACTTCATGCAGGCATACTGTATATGCTAGGTGACTCTACGTCAAGACTTGCCTAAACTAGGGGTCAAACTGGAATCATTAGCAGGAGACATCAACACGTTATGTTTCTTTAATGTGATATGTTAGCTAAACTGCTGCACAGCCACAGAAAATGTTTCAAATTCATATATGTATGGAGCATATCTTCAGGAGATGGTGCTCCA
The DNA here is from genome assembly GCF_040807025.1 of Struthio camelus. Taxonomy (NCBI): domain Eukaryota; kingdom Metazoa; phylum Chordata; class Aves; order Struthioniformes; family Struthionidae; genus Struthio; species Struthio camelus. The sequence continues at coordinate 49,084,277 of NC_090944.1, forward strand.
GGCATTGATTTGTATCTATCAAAAACTTCCTTTACTGCAGCTTTGTTTTTAAAAGCCTCTATTTAAGGCCTCTATTTCAATCCTGGAGTAGCTACAGTATAGCTTGTATAATTCTTTAGTTTTCATGAGGGAAGCTAGCATGACATTTCTCTGCCATCAGCTTTTCTAAAATAGAGGTGTATAACCACCTGCAAATTTAAATTGAAGTAATAGGTAAATAATATGACTTGAAACTACCTTTTGAAGTAGTAGTCCTCATTTTATTAGGTCTGGGCCTTTGGCGCATACATTAAGAACTTAATGTTTTCCGTTTTAAGAAGTGCGTAGGTGTTTTTTCTGAGGTTTCAAACAATTTTTTTTATTTATTTTTCCAAGTATGCCGTAAAGACATCTCCATGGTATTATTTCCTGGGATCTTTCATCTAACAGGATAAACTGCACTGCTTTCATTTGAGAAGAATTAATATAATACTTGGCAAAACAAAGATATTCAGAAAGCGAGTATATATAATATCAAAAAAAGGCATTGGAGCTTTATAGCATTATTCTATTAAAATAGGTCCGGTCATATAGGAAACTGAACTGAACTTGCAAAAAAGACCCAAAAACCAAAAACTGTGGCTGTAGTTTTTGGTAAGGCCTATTCTGTCTTAATTTCTTCTCCGTCTCTTCCTCTGCCACAGTTGCACAGTCTTCTAGTACGTAATATTTCTGACTGTTTCCCTGTATGAGGCTCTAAAATTAATCTTTAATTCAGAGGATCGGGAAGAACCTATACTAACGTAGTTCCTGCTTGATTATTTTGGTATTATTGTGACCTGGTGACAATTCTTTGCCCTCATAGAGACTCATTCAACATGGGAAACTTCTGTCAAAGCTGCCTCCCAGTTTCAGATACCAATTTCTAATGTGCTGTCACTCCCAACTGTTTGACAGATGCATTTGCTGCTTTGCAGAACTTAGCTACCTAGAGTAAAATTCTTACAGGATTTAGTGTGATGTATAGCCAATAGATTACAGCCCGGTCTTTGGATATCACTCTTCATTTTGTAGCTCTGTTTTGTCTTTTTGGTTGAATATAGCATTTACATTATTATAAGTTTCCTTTTCAGCTGATAGCATGCATAGCATTGCTTTCTCAATCTCTTGTATATCATAAAGAACAGAATTCAGTAGGGCTCTGTCTTCTGCTGTTCAAAATGATGGAGAGAATTGATTCTGAATAGATTAATCTTGTTTGATATTTGGGGATCTAATGCGCTGAATAATGTTTTGATGAATCAGAAAAGTACATACAGTGATTGGGCATTAAACCAAGTTAGGTGTACAGAGCTCAATCGTCTTGTGATTCATGCTTTTTTCAGGTGCTGGTGACAATACATTATTTTATAACAGAATGAGCGCAAGGAACAGGACAGCAAGAGATGAGATGTTTAGGATCGCAGAAGATGTAATCTGAACTTCTTTCTTAAGTCATTGAAAGGTAGCTCTTATAAAGAGAAGAGTTTGGAGTAAAAAGTAACTTCCTTTTATGAAATCATAAAAGTGAAGATGATAAAGCTTAGATCTCCAAATCCTACAGACCTATAACTTACCTAATGATCAAGTTGAAACTGACATGACAATTGGGTATTAGATTTCCGTTACCATACTCTTGGATACCCAGCCAGACTTAATGAGCCATATCAGCGTGATAGCAGCCGCTCCCAGTTCTGCCCTGGGTTGTTCTCATGTTCAGGAGAAAGCATAATTTTGGCTCCTCTCCTTACTCACACGTGGACAGAGTGGCAGTAGCTTGGCACTGGCATAAGGACACATTTGGTTATTAGACTCTGTGTGAACCAAATAGCCATTTCCTCTTTCTTCTACAAGAAATGTAGTTCAGGTGGAAACATCCTTTGGGATGCCAGCGTGATTGTGCTGAATGCACAAGCTTAAAATGACAACTATATAACTTTTTTTTTTTTTTAACTGAGGAAGAAAGTTGTCAATTAGGTTCTTATCAGAATTAACAGGTTTTAAAGTAGCACTAGGAGAAGTTCAGCTGGTAAAGACGGCTAATAAGAGTGTGTAATGCAGATGAAGTACAGAAATATTTGTAATTACTCATTTCACTTGACCAAGAGAGCAGGTTCCAAGTCACCCATATTTCAGGAAATGCACGTGCAGTTATTTTTGGCTATCATCCTATTTTTAATCTGCCCATATGTCAGTCTGATGATTAAACGAATAGGTAAATTAGATTTCCTGGCAGTGGATGAAAGCTTACTATAATGAGCATCCCACCACATTCCTGAAATGCCTATTTAATAGCCAACGACTGAATATTGTTTTTAACTAAACAGACTTAAACGTGAAGACTGAGATGACAACATTAAATTGAGACTGGAATGAAGACTTGAATAGAAAGAAATATAGCCTAGAAGTATTACAAATTCACTTCTTATAAATTTTTTCTCTTGTATACTTATACATTGCTGACAAGATTAGAAAGGGCATATTGAATGCAGAATGTTAAAAGATCAAAGGCAAATTTGAAGAAGGATAATTTCTACTACTATGTGTAACAAAGCACAAGGCTTAATGAAGTCATCTCCTAGTATTTTACATAATTACTCTTTGAAACAGCTAATGGATGTAAGCAGAGACTGTTTTCGTAGGTAAGTCTTGTTCTGGTTCTAAAACTAGCTATATTTTAATCTTAAACACAATAGTGACTGAAGAATAATGGGAGAAATAGCACCAAGGTAGTTTCTCTTTTATTTTGCCCACTCTCAATTTAATAATTAAAAATCTGAACTCACCTAGCATGTTCACCATGCCCATATGAAAAACATACAAATTGCTTGCAGCTTTTCACATAAATGGGGGGGGAAGAGACTTCTATTTATCAATTAACAAAAAGTTCCATGTTTTGCTAATTGACTTTCCAGAGTCAGTCTTCTGTGTTTCTTGCTGTCTTTTCTTGGTGACTGTGGAAGACCTAATTATTCCTTAGAGAGTAGTAGTAGCCTTGAGGCCCACCAGCCTTTCTTCTGTTTCTCCTTCCATACTATTAGAGGTACTACTTTCAAACTCTGCTCAAATGTAGACTGTGACTTAGAAATGTAAATATGAGTTTAGATAATACATTTGGTCTTTGTCTTGGTTCATATCAGTAAATAGGGAGTGGTGGTACTTCCCCGCTGTCTAGATACAGGCATTAGAAGACTTGCTAGGATTTTATTTCACTTTTTGTTGTTTTCCCTGCTTAGTTAAGTAGTAGCAGTTGGATTAGAGGCATGGTCAACCTTACATGCTTGTGAGCTGAAGAGTCGGGGCACGAGTGCCTTTAGAAATTGAATTATAACTTTTGAAGATTTTTATTTATCATTAACCTTAAGGTGCTTCTGTAGGTTGTAGATCATTCATTACATGGATTGTTCCTGCAATTAGTCTGAAGTGTCTTTTCAAAAGATGTGGAACCTTGACATTGTGAGGTAAGATGAAATAGTTGTACTATTAAAGCCTTACATGATGTAAGTAAATGTGGAGAGAGGAGGGGGGGAATTTAAATAATCGATATACTCTGCATCTTTAGAAATGTTGAAGTTTGTTTATTTATTACATATTCATGGTAACTAGAGCTGGAGTGAGATTTTTCATAAAAGATTTTTCATGAAGTAACTGTAGAGACATGGGTTTCATGGGGAATCTTTTTAGGCAAGAGCCAAAAGGTAACTAATGATCCTTATTAATTTCCACTCTTCCCTCCAACTTGCACGTCTTGTAATTTTCATGGAATGATAGTCACTTTCCATGATAAACAGTCATACATATTGATGGATGAATTTAGGGCTGAACAGAATGAGGAAATGAATCATGTTAGTTGCAGAGTAGTTGGTCACTTTGACTGGATTTCAAATGTTCTCTTATTTAACAGTTGGCAAAAAATACCTAATTTTTTCTCTTTTTTTTTTCCCTAGAATTGACAGATCTGAAGGTATTTATTTGAACCTGCAGAGTCTAATTCTTTTATTATATCAAGATTTATTAAAAGTTAATATCCGTTATTTAGGAATTACCTTTTTGGGAAAATAAATACAGTGACTTATCCAAATTTGTTTATTGCTGCCTCTGAAAATCTCCAAAAGGACAGCCTTCCTTCAGCCAGCAGTATGGATATGCTCATGACTTACTGTGACATAAATATAAGGGACTTTTTATTTCTTGCTGTTTCTGTTCATCTCCTTTTCACTTTATAGTAAGGCTCAAGCATAAAACTTGCCTCTCTTTCTCTACCTTTGCAGTTCTGTCACAAGAAAATCACAGAATGGTTGAGGTTGGAAGGGACCTCTGGAGATCATCTAGTCCAACTTCCCTGCTCAAGCAGGGACCTCTAGAGCAGATTGCCCAGGATCACATCCAGACGGGTTTTGAAGATCTCCAGGGAAGGAGACTCCACTACCTCTCTGGGCAACCTGTTCCAATGCTCTGTCACCCTCACAGTGAAGAAGTTTTTTCTCAGGTTCAGATGGAACTTCCTGTGGTTCAGTTTGTGCCCGTTGCCTCTTGTCCTGTTGCTGGACACCACGGAGAAGAGTCTGTCCCCATCCTCTTGACACCCCCCTTTCAGATACTTATACACGTTTATGAGATCGCCTCTCAGTCAGTCTCCTCTTCTCGAGGTTGAACAGGCCCAGCTCTTGCAGTCTTTCTTCAGAGGAGAGGTGCTCCAGCCCTCTAATCATCTTGGTAGCCCTCCGCTGGACTCTCTCCAGTAGTGCCATGTCTCTCTTGTACTGGGGAGCCCAGAACTGAACACAGTACTCCAGGGGAGGCCTCCCCAGGGCTGAGGAGAGGGGCAGGATCTCCTCCCTCGACCTGCTGGCAACACTCTGCCTCATGCACCCCAGGATCCCATTGGCCTTCTTGGCCACAAGGGCACATTGCTGGCTCGTGCTTAACTTGTTGTCCACCAGCACTCCCACGTCCTTCTCTGCAGAGCTGCTCTCCAGCAGGTCAACCCCCAGCCTGTCCTGGTGCCTGGGGTTATTCCTGCCTAGGTGCAGGACCCTGCCCTTGCCTTTGTTGGACTTCAGGAGGTTCCTTTCCGCCCAACTCTCCAGCCTGTCCAGGTCCCTCTGAAGGGCCGCACAGCCTTCTGGTGTGTTAGCCTCTCCCCCCAGTTTTGTGTCATCAGCGAACTTTCTGAGGGTGCACTCTGTCCCTTCCTCCAGGTCATCGATGAATACGCTGAACAAGACTGGACCTGGGACTGACCCCTGGGGGACACCACTAGCTACAGGCCTCCAACTAGACTCTGCGCCATTCACCACAACCCTCTGAGCTCGGCCATCCAGCCAGTTCTCAGTTCACCTCACCGTCCACTCATCCAACCCACACTTCCTGAGTTTCCCTAGGAGGATGTGCTGGGAGACAGTGTCCAAAGCCTTGCTGAAGTCCAGGGAGACAACATCCACTGTTCTCCCCTCATCTACCCAGCCAGTCCTTCCATCATAGAAGGCTATCAGATTGGTCAAGCCTGATTTCCCTTTGGTGAAGGCATGCTGACTACTCCTGATCACCTTCTTGTCCTCCATGTGCTTAGTGAGGACCTCCAGGATGAGCTGTTCCATCACCTTTCCGGAGCTGGAGGTGAGGCTGACAGGCCTGTAGTTTCCTGGCTCCTCCTTCTTGCCCTTTTTGAAGACTGGCGTGACATTGGCTTTCTTCCAGTCCTCAGGCACCTCTCCTGATCTCCAGGACCTTTCAAAGATGATGGAGAGTGGCCTAGCGATAACATGCGCCAGCTCCCTCAGCACTCGTGGGTGCATCCCATCAGGGCCCATGGATTTATGGATGTCAAATTTGCTTAAATGATCTCTAATCTGACCCTCCTCGACCAAGGGAGAGTCTTCCTTTCTCCAGACTTCCTCTCTTGTCTCCAAGGTCTGGAATTCCTCAGGACTGGCCTTAGCAGTGAAGGCTGAGGCAAAGAAGGCATTCAGCAACTCTGCCTTCTCTGTATCCTTTGTCACCAGGGCACCCGCCCCATTCAGCAGCGGGCCCACGTTTTTCCTAGTCTTCCTTTTGCTATTGATGTATTTGAAGAAGGCCTTCTTGTTGTCCTTGACATCCCTTGCCAGATTTAATTCCAACTGGGCCTTAGCCTTGCTTGTCGCATCCCTGCACACTCTGTCAACGTCCCTGTATTCCTCCCAAGCGGCCTGTCCCCTTTTCCACATTCTGTGTACTTCCTTCTTCTGCTGGAGTTTTGCCAGGAGTTCCTTGCTCATCCATGCAGGCCTCCTGCCCGCTTTGCTGGACTTCTTCCTCAGAGGGATGCACTGCTCTTGAGCCTGGAGGAGGTGATGCTTGAAGATTAACCAGCTTTCTTGGACCCCTCTTCCTTCTAGGGCCCTACCCCATGAGATTCCCCTAAGTAGGTCCCTGAAGAGGCCAAAGTTAGCTCTCCTGAAGTCCAGCGTTGTAGTCTTACTTATTGCCCTGCTCCCTCCTCGTAGGATCTTGAACTCCACCATCTCATGGTCACTGCAGCCAAGGCTGCCCCCAGCCTTCACCTCTCCAACTAGACCTTCTTTGTTCGTTAGTACAAGGTCTAGCATTGCACCTTTCCTCGATGGCGTCTCCACCACCTGGGTCAAGAAATTATCATCAATGCTTTGCAGAAACCTCTTTGACTGTTTGTGCCTCGCTGTGCTGTCTTCCCAGCAGATGTCAGGGTGGTTGAAGTCTCCCAGGAGAACCAGGGCCTGTGATCGTGAGGCTACTTCCAGCTATCGGTAGAAGGCCTCATCGACGACTTACTCCTGGTCAGGTGGCCTGTAGTAAACCCCCACAACAGTGTTACCCTGCCCTTTAATCCTTACCCATAGGCTCTCCACTTGCTCTTCATCCACCCCGAGGCAGAGCTCCATACATTCTAGTTGCTCCCTCACATAAAGAGCAGCTCCACCACCTCGCCTTCCTGGCCTGTCTTTCCTAAAAAGCACATAGCCATCCATGACAGCATCCCAGTCATGTGAGCTATCCCACCAAGTCTCTGTAATTGCAATGAGATCATGGCCCTGTGACCGCACACAGATCTCTAACTCTTCCTGCTTATTCCCCATGCTGCGTGCATTGGTATACAGGCATTTCAGAGAGCCAATCGAGCGTGCGGGTTTCTCAGGAGAGGTGCAAGAGGATCCTCCATAGCCATGTTGCATGCTGTCTCCCCTGGCTGCATGCACCTGCTGGAGGCATCCTGACTTGAGCGGTGTTTTGCTGACTACCCTGTCTCTATACCATTCCCCTTCCTCCATCTTTCCTAGTTTAAAGCCCTCCTTACCAGGCTGGCTAATCTGTTAGCAAAGACACACATGCCCCGCTTGGTAAGGTGGATCCCATCTCTTCCCATCGGCTGTCGATCTTCAAACAGGGTCCCATGGTCATAGAAACCAAAACCCTGCTGCAAGTTGTTAACTTGGAAAACTCATCTACTAATTTCCGCACTAAAATTGTGCGGTAACACAGTTTAGTCTTTGTTTTGGTTTGATAGACAACATCCCAGCTTTACCTGGTTGTTCTGAAAGCTCAAACTGAAGAGAAAATGAAGAGGATGGTAAGAGGAAAATGTTTATTTAAAAAAAAAAAAAAGATTACCAGAAGCTTGTGGGTGGGTAGAAATTTGCAAGACTGCTGTACATACTACCTGTAAAGCTATTCAGAAAACTAGTGCGTCATAGTACTTGAGCTAGCTGTTTTCTGTGTAGAAAACAGGTAAAATTCCTACTGAAGCTTATTTGTACTGAAGTGTGGCTACCTGTGTGTCTGTGTGCAGCAGGTATCATAATAAAATTCATTGCCGTCATATCATTAGGACTTCACCCTAAGAACAAAATGGACTTTTTTTGTTTTTAAACAGTGGGAAGGAAAACTATGATAGAGCCTGGAGTATATTAACATACATGTTTGAACAATATAGTAAACCTGTTAGAAAAATCTACGTTCAGTAGATGAACAAGGAAGTAAATGTTTGGAAGAACAGTTTTGAAATAACATAGCATCTCTGTAAAAGTTAGGCATCTGCCAAAACAGTGCATGCAGCCGGGTGAAAGCTAGTCCAAGGTAAGAGAGATGTGATGGACACAGGATGGATGTGGGTATTCAGCACCAGCTCTTCTGTTGTACAGATCCGCTCCTTATGCAGTGCATCGCAAGTCCTATAGTCATTGAGAGCTTTTTGTGAACTGGCATTTATTGCAAGCTCAAGTGGTGTGTGGTTCTAAAATTTTGGGTTTGAACTTCGTCTCTGAGTCTGTCTTGACTTTACTTGTCCAAGAGCTACTCACAATCAGTATTGACTAATCCTGACTTTTCTTTGGTTTTAACTGCAGGATAGAGCAGCTGGTGGTGTTAGGAAGGGGATGTAAAATATAAAAGCAGCTGGCAATTTTCTGTCTGAAGGAAAAGGAAAAAACAGTGAGGAAGATTGGAACTACTACATATCAACGGAGAAGAAAAGTAGTAATGGAATTGGATAGTTGTACAATATGCTTGCAGAATGGAGAATGAAAACAATTGCTTAAATACAATCTTGTAGTGATAGAATTAAAAGTCTGTCTTCAGTCCTCTCTGCTGGACACAAGAGACTCTCTCTGTTAGAATTAAAGAAACATCAGTTGGCTCTTCTGCCAAAGACGTTTTGACTTTCTGAAGCTGTACTTTCCTTTAACAACCTTATTTTGAAACAATTCCGAAGAAACGTTCAAAGTAAAAATAACATATCAATGGCTTAAAATCTTGAAAGGTTTTGAAAACTAAAACTGAACAGAAATAAGAATTTGTTCTGTAGTCGTGAATTGCTCCTAACCAGAATTTAAATAGCAATCCCATGCTAGAAAAGATCATCATATTTGATTGTCATCCTTTATTTTATAATTGCAGTCTCATGTTATGTACCTGCTAAAGTTGGCTGTTCTCTTCTGAATCGTATTGCATGATAATATCAAACATGTAAGAGCTAATATTCTCTGAGCACTTGTCTATCTATAAAGTAAAGGGAAAAAATGTTAAGCACTGGTAATGTAAATACTGAATCAGTTAACTAGTATCAGTTTTAATTTGCGTAATTAAACTCTTCTGGAAATGAATTAAAAGTCCAATTTTGTGTTGGCTTGTTGTAAACCCGACCTCTGCATGCACAAATCTAAATGGAAAAAAATGATTTTATTAACTTATGCTGATGTGACTTGATTCTTTATCTCTTAGCCTGTCCATGAGAGTAACAGCAGCTCCTTATCAGACGATGCTGTTATGTCTGATGATAGTTGTAGTGGAGAGACTTCAAATATCCATACTCTCTTGCCTCATTTTTGTTCTAGTCTAAACATCACATCGCATATAGAGCATCCCAACTCAAAAAGCAAAATGCAAATAGGCTGTTTGTGTTGGAGGCAAAGCTGAAAGGGAAATAAAGATGGGTTACAGTTATGGTGGCAGGGAGAAATCACAGAATCGTTTAGGTTGGCAGGGACCTCTGGAGATCATCTAGTCCAACCTCCCTGCTCAGGCAGGAACCTCTAGAGCATATTGCCCAGGATCACATCCAGACGGGTTTTGAAGATCTCCAGGGAAGGAGACTCCACTACCTCTCTGGGCAACCTGGTCCAGTGCTCCATCACCCTCACAGTGAAGAAGTTTTTTTCTCAGGTTTAGGTGGAACTTCTCAGGTTTAGGTGGAACTTAGGTGGAAATGTGTTGATCAGAAGAAGGTTGACATATCATGGAGAAAGAAATAGAAACATACCCACTTTTTTTTCTTCTACTTCTTAAAATAGGCAAGATGTGGTGATGAGGGGATGCTCATACAGTATGCAGATGTTTGGCTTACTCTGTAAAAGACTTGGGTAACTAGGTGGTAGTACTTGCTTAGAATGTCTTAAATACTGGAGTTTCATGGGAGATCTGAGATAGACTTTGTTTAAAATTGACATTGTTTTAGGATTTTTTTTAAGTATACAGAATTTAAAAAAACTTGAATATTTCATTTGATTGATGTCTCTTAGGTTAGTAGTCTGTCCTCATACAAACGTAAACTATGGGCATAAATGCTGGTTGCAACCCAACTACTCCTTAGCTGCTTGCTTCTTATAGCTGTGAACCAAATTAAAGTGCCTTACATGGGACTTTTTTTTTTTTTTTTTTTAAGGAATCTACTCATTTCTCTGTGTCCGAAGTTGCAGGTTACAGACATGTTTCAGCACTCGTCGAAAGACTCCTGCTTTTTATGTGATAAAAGATTTGGTCTTCCTGTGGTAAAACACTAAACAACAAGGAGGAAAGAAAACTGAGTTCCCAACATAAAAGTTCTTCAATTCTAAGAACTATATATCTTTGAGAAAAATGGTGTCTCAAGCCTTGCAAAGATTATTTTGGTACCCCTTTACAATGCAAGTGTGCTGTGCGACCTCAAAAAGAGATTGTCTGATATTGATTTTTCTGTACCAACGTATCTCGAGTCCTGTGATGTCTAGACTGGAACATCTAACGTATCTTTAGGTATTCTAACACTGACTACTTGATGGAAAGGAAAATATATTTTAAGTCTGTTCCCCACTCGTATGTCCCTTTTCCTGAAGGTACAGAGGAAAGGCATCGCAGGCTGTGTTGCTGAGCTGACTTATTCAAGTTTTTTTGGCCTGGAAATGGTTCTTGGGCCGATACCTTCTTAGATGCTATGGGACTTTGAGGACCTCACTTCCCAGCTGTCTCCTCTTGGTCATCAGTCTTTCATACTTATTAGCATCCTGGTCAGGTTCGAATTAACAGAGAGTACTTAAAGGAGGGGAAAAAATTCAGCATCAGAAACCAGGATTAGTGGTGCCCTTTCAAAAGGAGAGACCTGTTCATTTACCTGCAAGTCTATGATTTTATTACACCAGTGCAGTTCCATGACTCATTCTTCATTTGATTCTGTATCAACCAGTAGTGGCACTGAGAAGGGATGGTACACGTGGCTGGAGCTGCAGCGAGGGGTCAAGGCCAGAAGTCCAGTTTTGTTTGTAAACCAGCATAGAATGGTACCTGAAAAGCAGGCTGTTGCCTGCTTTCCAGGAATTTGAGCAACGCTATGCTCATGATGTGCTTGGTTCTCCGATGGCTGCAGCAGGCAGTGAGAGAGTATGCTTCAGGCTTGCACAGTTTTACTCTGAAAAACACAACCCTCAAAAGTGAGCTTCATTTGAATGAGATGAATGTCTAGCCCCAGTGCAAGAACCAGCAAGAATATACTAGCCATTTTTCCCTGGAAAAGCTCTTTATTCCACTGTTGTTAACTCACAAGACATCATCAGCATCAATACTGCCTATCTATCTACTTGATCAGGTTACAGATCAGTTTGGATCTAGTCATCGTGTTCCTTGTGTTTCATCTCTTTGGGATTCAGGAACACTCATGACCTAAACTGTTCTGTGGTTAGTAGCAACTGATTACTGTTTGGTTCCAGCACTCTGTTGCTGTTTAGGGACTTCTCACCTAAGCATGCAAACTGAGAAACACAATTCCTTCTTGCCTTGAAAGAGAAAAGTATCCCAAAAAAACTCTTGAATACTGAAGTTTTGTCCTTGTATTTTTATTGCCAGAAAGAAGCATGCTATATACAGTGGACATTCAGCAGTTTTCCACTCCTTCCCTCCTTTAATTAAGGCATTTTTTTGATTTCTCACCATATTGTTCTGGTGTAAACAATCGGTATGTTATGTACAATAGCTTTATTTTCATATTGTAGTTCACAGAACATACAGAATTTAAATAGTCTAACCCCGTTGGACTGTGAAATAATCTGGATTTATATGCATATGTTGTAGATCTTCCACTAGTGAATCTATTAGTATTAACAGTCATCAACAGACTTTGCTAATTAGTGTGTCCATCTCAGATACCTTTAAGGCAGCCGTATTAACCAGTAGTCATAAATTCTAGAAGCCTGTAGTTTTTGAAGCTTCTAGTTCTGATGGCCTATCTGCCAAGATTATATTTCAGTTGACAATTTCCTGAGATGTCAAAATATGTTGCTATCCCTTGTATCAGGATGTGTGCACATGCTTAGTGTGAATGTATCTAGAAGAACTTAGATTATAAAGTTACATTCTCTTTTTTCGCCTGTGCACAGTTACCTTCCATATTTCTGTCTTGGAGTGCTGTGCAGCAGAGGTGCAGCTGAGATATATCAGTATCTCTTCTTTAAGATGTTTGTCCAGAACGCAAGAGCTTTCAGTGAGCACGTGTACCATGTAGATGTAGCTGTCAGACTCTAAGTGCATAAGGATTGTGTCATGTGCATGTTCCAGTACTGATGAACAGTACATCTTGCCACAGCACGGATACTGTAAGAACTTCTTGGGTTTAACGAATATTCCGTAGTGCCCTTAATACCGTGATGGAGAAATCTGTTTAATTTGGAAGTGTTGTCATGATAAATAACATTTTATTTAGGAAAGGAAAGTTAACGCTATAAACAACTGTTTTTAATGTCATGCTATTTTCTGAATAAGAGTTAAACATAAGCAATTAGTTGTAACCGTTACCTAAAGAGTAGTGAACAGTGTGAAGCATATCTATAGAATGTACTATTCCAGGGAGAAGCAGATAGGTTTTTTTTGTTGGGAGTGAAAACTGACTTAAAAGTTTGTAGACTCGTCAGGATAGTACTAGGGATTCTTGATCTATTAACTGGACCGTTTTTGTTAGAGAATTGTAGACGTAGTCCCTTTATCGGGGAAGGAAGGTAACAAGGAGAAGTGATGTAGACCTGCTAGCCCGACTTTAAAGCCTTACATTTTGTTAATGGTTATCTCCAAGATATGGAGATAAATGAAAAAGGCAATAAAATGAAATACAGATTCATGAAAGGGAGAAGAAATGTTTTTTAACAAGGGAAATAACAGGAAACCTCATTTGTCTGAGCTTCAGTGAAGTTGCATTGGAAGTGTCAACTGAAAAGGAGAAAGGTGGCAGTTAGTGCAAGAATGAGAAAGTGGGTAGGATACTGGATATATGGGATGCAGTGGCTGATATTTCCCTCTTTATTTCCATTGAAGTTTTGGTAAAAGTCTTATAGCTTACTTTCAGGACTAACTTTTAATTTTGTAATGCAAAAAGGATTGTACTAGTAATACAAGATTACGAGGCATCCTCAGTTCCATTGTTCTATCTTCTTCGTAGGTGGGTATAAGTTGCATTGTCACTGTTCTTCACATTCAGCAGTAATCAGCATAGAAAGACTCTAAATAGGTAGGGCAACTATTTTCCTATCCTTACAGCTTGCCTATCTGACTTTGCCTAGTTCACCTGGCGTATCATTGCATGCTTTAGTAATTTGAACAGCGACAAGCAAGAGGTATCTTAGCTTATTATTGTGCATTGCATTCTTAAAATACTGCTCTGTGTGTTCCGGAGGCAGTTCGTGCTCATCTGAACTGCTGCACGAGACGTTTGAGGGAATGAGAGCTGAAATTACTGCAAGCAGATAGCAACATGAAGCTTTTAGAGAGTAATAACTTTGAAACTGTGACCTTTTCTGTGCCGTTCAGTAGCTGGCCAGAGGCAATATATTTTGTGATCAAGGGAGAAATAAGCATATACAGTCTTGGATTTTCCCAGGTTTGTATGGAAAAATAAAATTACAGAGGTGATGAGTACCACTTTGGTCAGCTGAGCAAACAACTCATGGTAGTACAAATTCTACTCCCTTTCACCTTTGTTGTACTTGTTTTCCAGATAATGTCTCTATGCCAATAGATTTGAGTTTATAACAAGATCTAATATAGATGACAGCTGTTTCCCAAGAACATCTAATTAAATCATATCATATTGCATGTCTAGCTCTTCTTTGGCTTATAGTAAGGCAATAGCATCACCACAGTCAGGTGATATATTCCTTCAAATAAAAAAGTGTGTTTCAGGATACAGACTGATTATTTGCATGTTTTTAGGTGATGCATATAGCTCTGACATTCCAAGCTGACTTAAGAGGATTGTCTGTTTTTCCCAGTGTCTCAAAAGTTACTTAGGATTTTGGTAAGAAACATCTCTTCATGTACTTGTTTAGAAAAGGAAAAATAAAAATTTTGGCAATTGATGTTTTTGAACTTACTCTCTTTAGAGAGAATAATGATTTGGGGTTTTCCCCTTAGCAGTCCTGTAAACTGGAAAAGTCTTAAAATAGGCAAACTTTGGAGTTTCAAATGCAGAAAGAAATAATGGACATGTCTTTTTCCCCATCTGCCTTCCTGCCCTTTTTAATCTCTGCTCCCTATGTTATAATCTACTAGGGAAGAAAAAAATCCTACAGTTCAATGTTATGTATTGTTCACTAAATCAAGAATAGTGAAACTTTTATCAGAGCTGCTTGAATGTAACACTTTCAGTATAGGAGTGATTTGAAAATTGAGAAATAAAGCAGTTGCAACAAAAGGACCATGCAAAAATAGAGGAGGGAGCTATCTAGTATGGTAAGAGCAGTTCTTCAGAGTTTGTATCTAGTCTTGTTGCTTTGCACATGAGGCCTGGAAGAGTCACTTGGGAAAGCGTTTCTGCAAGAGAACCAGCAACTGCCTCTTGTTCTTTGGCTGAGCTGTGTAGTAACATAGCAAGGCTGTAGATAGAAGAACACAGAAGAGAATTTAGAAAATCAGCTCAGAGAAGACTCTTAAGAAAGCAAAGGGAAGAATTTCAACTGTATAGTTGGTGAAATGTTTGTAGTTTAATTACTATTCATGTTGAATTCATAAATTAGCTATATGAAACATCTGTGGCTAGTTCTTAATTTTCATACAGTTTTAGAGAAAATTCTGTTTTCTTATTTCAAAAATGCATTAAACAAAATGGATCTGGAGCTGCACGTTTTACAATTATTAGTGTAAAAAGGATGAAATTAGGGAACGTAGGAAGTAGTGCCTGTGTCCTGGAAAGCAGTTATCCTGAAAGTCATTGCTTTTAGTTTATATTAGTGTTCAAAGCAGAAATCAGATAAATCTGCTCATTTTTTCTCACTGATTTCATGCAAAATTTGAGGGTACTCTTAAGAGAACTTTTCCCCAAATGAAGTAATCCTACTTTCCTTGCCTTGTGCTGGCACAAGCATTTAAGTCTACACACTGAACTTTTAGGGGGAGCTGATAGGAATTAAAACTTGTTCTGTTTCTTTGTTGGTTGAGGGTTAACACTGGTCAGGGATTTTCTCAAGGGCCAAATAGCCATTACTCTATAGGTGTTAGTTTAAAAGATGATGAGGAAAAACTAGAGCAGTAAATAGCTATATAGAGTACAAATGAAGCTAGCAGAAAACACAGAATTTCAAATTTTTAAACTATCAATAGTATCTGTAATGCTTAAAAAAGGAAAACAAATGCTGCACTCTTTATGGGAGTTTGATTCAGACTTTACAGGTGAAGATGCAATCCAGGCTTTTGGACTACTGCAACCCGTTGGATATAAGCCATTTTCCTCATTAAAAGCACTGGATAAAATCCTCCTAACTTATTTTCAATCTTTGTCCTTTAAAGCATATTAAAGAAGTTACACAGCAGAGTGAAATTGAAGAAGCTGTTCCTTATCACTTTGTTTAAACCTGAGCCAAACTGTGCTTTCCCCCATGCAGTTGCATGTGGAGCAATAAAAAAAAATGAAGATGTTACTATACCCTTAAGTTGGAGGAGACAGAAAGACAGGCTGGTACCTTGGGGCTATCTCTGCTCTGTGTATCTTGGTCTGTTGTGGGAGCTGGCAACGACCCTGTTTTTTTCCCTATGGAGAGTTGGAAGCTGCAAGCGGTAAGGCTTGTGGTCATTTGTCTATGCAAGAGACTAGAACTACTGATTTAAATTGATAGGGTTCTTCATACTGTGTTCCTTCTTCCTGTTACTTCTAAGGTATTCTCTCTGGAAATAGTGTCAGCATCTCTCAGCAGCAGCGGAGCAATGGAGTCATTGAATTCAGAGTGCTACCTCAAGCATCTGGATCAGAACTGGTGTTTTGGGGAGAGGGGTGGATTGTATGCCGTTTGCAGAGTTGGATAGCTATCATTGTTAGCTAACCCTGGGGGAAAACGTACCCAAGAGCTGGAAATAGTTTTCTTTTGAATGAAAGCTGAGACTTTTGATCTGTAAGCAGTGGGCTCTGTTCCAGACTCAATTTTGTGGCCTGGATCAGCATACTGGAACCTAGCTTTGGCTGTGTTTCTGTGTACATGTATGTACCGTAAGATGTTAACATCATCTTCAATACAAAATTCGCTCTGTTCTGCTTGTAATGCAGCGCTATATGTAAGTGACTGATAGCTATGTCTTGGAAAATCCTTACTGTATTGCAAACTCTGAACCTTACAAAGGTTCCTTGGAACCTTATGGTTTATATTATAAATTACATTGACCGTATACCTATCAGCAGAGTGGTAAGGAATCACATGTTTAAAAAAAAAAAAAAACAGTCCCTCTTTCTGAGGTACCCTGGTTTTTATGTGATCATAAGCCTCTGTTCCAAGTCTAGAGCTTCAAGATAATACAGGCAGTGGCGAAATAAGTATTTTTACAAGCTGCTAATTCTGAAACCAAAGCATATTTTGATAAAGATTTAAAATAAGTGTTGTGGTAATGGATGTTGCCTGAGGTTGGAAATTCATCGGAACGCCAAAAGTCTGGGTGGCTTTTGATTTAGACAGTCAACCAAAAAATATTTTAAGTATGAAATCAAGAAGTAAATGCTAAATATTCACATTTTGAAATAGTGTGTACCTCACATTCACACGGGGACCAATTGTGTGATGTAAACTATCAAAACTCCTATAACTTTAGTGGAACTAGTACTTATTTTACCTGCAGGCTCTATTCCTGTGCTGAGATACTTGGTGATCATATTGTCGGGTGGAAAAATGTCTAGTTTACAATTAAAAATTACAGATGAGTTTTTGATTCCAGGCAGTTGGGAGTGAAAGGTTTTGAACTTGGCTTAGCTGTTTTGCAGATGTGCTAGGTATTTATCTGTGCTTGGACAGAAATGAAGACAGTATCAAAACTTAATGAAATATGTCACTGAAAACCAAAAGATGTCACAACCCTCCTGATCTTGACAATTATTTCAGCAATCATGTAATAATATATGATTTAGGTAGGTTTTATCTTGTTTAAGAGTGGGGGTGTTAGGTTTATATTCTGTGGTGATGCCTATGTGTTTCCTACCCCCCCACACACAATAAATGTGGGGAATCTTGTTTCTTTTTTTTGTCAGGGTTTCAGTTTCCTTATTTTCCATCTCACTGAGGGGAAACACAACAGTCTTAATCGGAGAAAGGAGGAGCACTAGCATAGCTACTTAAATATGAAACACGATCTTTGTATTCATACAATAGTTTGGCAAGAATTCCTTTGCGTACTATGTAGCATGTTTTCAGAACATGACAAGTTTAAGAGCTTATGAAAGAAAGTACAGCTTGCAAGTTATCTCATGCTGTTGTAAATGTTTTATTCTTACTGTCCCCACCACCAATAGACATCTCAGGTCCTCTTCCCCAAATGTGTACATACTTTTTCAGCTGATACGACTCTAATTTGCCTTACTCAGTATTGCTAAAGTTAAACTTCTTATACACCCTAGAGTATGAAATTTTGCTATATAAAAATTTCAGATGCCATGAAGTTTAGTTTTGAGCTTTATTCGGCTGGTGTATTAGCCAGAGAGCTCGGATGTGGTTGTCTTGGCTTTTCTGAATAATTGATAATGTTGGATTTAGAAATAGAGCAATAGTTTGCATATGGAAGAACCATAAGACTCAAATAAATATTTTGCGTTGTTATAGAAATACTTCACCAGCAGCACACCTGAAGAGTTCCATCTTTGAAATTATGTTAATTGCCTAAATTTACCTATATTTACTTTGGTTATGTAGCTGGCTAATTTTTTTTTTCTGGTTACAAAAATGTGCCTTTTTTATTGAGAACAGCAAAAAAATCTTAGGCACAAAGGAAGAAGAATGTGACTGAAAAGGGATTTGTTTTCATGTGGTAGCTCGTTTATGTATTCACACAGTGGATTATACATAATATATTATGCTAGACAGAGAAACCTCTTTACCCTTGCAGTGTTCCTAGACGTTATGCCCCTGCCCTGTCCTGGACTTCTTCAGTTCAGTATGTGGGTATGTAAAGGAGAGTTCAGCTAGTCTTGTTTTTTCTGAGAGCTTTGTCAAGACAAAGTGCTCCACATTCGTTGTTGCAATACCTTAGATTCTTTGCTCCAGCTACTACATCTTCCACCATCGCAACCGGTCTTCCATTCAAAATGTTCCTTGTTCTGGTGTCATAATGTCTGTTACCTGTGTGGAACCCCTTTTGCTCTCCATACAGATCTATTTATGGCTGCACGTTATTCCTGGTATGGCATATTAAATCACATTACCATAATAGTGTTTGGGAGACCTAATCTGCCATACTGCAGTCTATCTGTTGGGATTGTGGACATCCTAAGTCATTTATCAGAGTTAAGTAAGCAACGTCATCTTCTAGTTCTCCTGAGTTTCTCTCTAGGATATGTTTGTTCCTGGTCAAGCTGACTGGTACATCTCTTCCCTTCAGTCCTGCTAATGCTAAGGATCCAACACAAAGTAAGGCAAGAGGAGTCGCTGGAACCTGATGTGACTGAAGTAGTTACGGTGTGAGGCTCTCTCACCTTTCATTAGGGAGTACAAGGTCTCTCCACCTCTTCCTGTATGTGACGATGTCAAACTCAGGGTCCCCCATGCATTTTAATTTGCTCGTGATCCACTTAATGGTACAAGTTCTCAGTGGCTCTGGTCGTTAGAACATACCCGCCTTCTTCATAGGGGGAGAATCTTGAGCCAGGAAAAAGGTTCTTAAATCATGCGCCTAGTTGATACGAGGCACCTGTTTCACTGATTTTCTTACTTCATCACCTTTATTGACTAAGGCTATAGGGTTTTTCTGAGCTCTCCTGTTGCTAACAGAACTGTAGCTCTCTGTTGCCACCTTTAAATGAAGATGACCCTCTTTGAATCAGACGTTTTTGACGGTTCCTGTGAAAATAGCTGCTCTTTTGGATCAATCGGTTATGGACACGTACTGGAGCAGTGGATGGTAGGGTTATGCCAGCCAAAGGCAAACCATGCCTTTGTGGGAAGGTGCTCCACCAGAGCAGAGCAACAAAGTGATATCGCTGAGAAACGTTGTCGCTTCTGAACCTGCATATTCACCTGCAGCTTTTTAATTACTTACCCATCTCTGCCAGTGCAGAAGCTGACTTGATAGAGAGCGTTCCTGCAGTGAATGACCCCTGCAGGGACACCTGCAAGTAACCAGATTATATCAGGCTTGTTGCTTGAACTCTTTTCCAGTGTGGATGTGCGTGAGGCTAGTCACTCAAAACACAGAGGTTCTTGTACGTTGCTGGAATGATTCAAGAGATATGGTTTACTGTCAATCCACTACGTCATTTCCCCGTCTCATAGTCCCTTGTGCTTGCGAGGGAATGAAATGACAGTTCCAGGCATATTCTAACACATTTATCTATTTAACTAACCATGGTTTTATTCAGTTATTTACAGGGGCAAGAGAATCTGTTCTTAAGAGGTGAGAAACATTTAGGTGTGGACTGTACGTGTGAAACTCCACTTAAGAGCAAATAACCCCTCCATTTAGCATGAAACGGTTTCAACACAGCTTTGGTATTGTAGCACTAGTTTTAGCAAAGAATATTGCTCTGTGTGATTTTTGAAAATAGAAAAGCTTCATCTGCTGGGTGCACTGTTACTGCAAAAAATCATGCAAGTGTTCAGACTAAAAGATTAAAGGAGATAAAATGTGTTGTCTGAACGTTACCCATGGCTAAATATTTTCCACAATTTAAATTGCATATATAATATTTATTGATTTTTATTGTACAAATTGGCATGATTCCATATTTGAGCATTCTTCACTTTGTAAACTGCAGCTGAAGTAAAATGCATTTTCAGTCTCACAGCTAAACAAAATTTTGTTTCCGTGCTCTGAATACAGGGCTTGGCTTGATTAACAAGCATGTCCTGACTAGGGAGATAAATAACTTAATGAGGCCCAAAGCTGGGGGTAAAATACTTTCTTTTTTTGGTTGTAAATGAAGCACAACAGTGATTCATTAAGCAAAGAAGAATGAATTTGATTTTCTTTGTATGGTGGCAACGCTGTATAGTCTGGGGACATCCAGACAAGGAAGTCTGTCTTACTGAGGAATACTTTTGAAGGGCGTGGTGGGAGTGAGCACTTAATATAGTTCATGTAATGACTTGGAAGTGGCTGATCTATATATGCAAGATAAAAATAGTGTTCTTTAGTGCTGCAATTAGTTCCACTGTGTTATAGGGCAAATCTCTCTGTGTGCTTTATACAATGTGTTTGCATCTGTAGATGCACCTTTTAAAGGATGCTATCAGAAGTAAGAATTCACCAGCATACCAAATTATTTTTGTTAGGTGGATTCTAAGAATTCACCAGTTTTTTGATTGTATCTATTTTGATTTTTATTAACTACTCCTAAACCTCATATTTTCAAAATTAATCTTCATTTCATAGGTTGTGCGAGTGCTTTTTATAATTCCTCCTCAGTCCAATTTTCTGGTACTTAGCATATGGCTGTGTAATATTTCTGTAAATTTCTTTATTACCTGGGAGAATTCCACTAGGGTTCTGTCATTCTGGGCCTGGGGTCTTCAGTCTCCTCCCTTGCTCTGCTGAAGCTGTGATACTGGCTGTTTGGGGCTTTTCCAGCATGCTGACTCTCTGTAAGCTCTCTGTTTCCTCCCTCACAAAACAGATCATCTGACCCAGTTTTTATTAGTCTCCGTGGACACTTTTTATGGCATGTTTTCTGAATTGCTGTCTCTACAGGGGCAGTTAGTTTTTTCTTCATGTTCTAGGTGTTGCTTTCTCTCCTTGCAACAGCTGGCAAGACTCCGCTTTTATAATTCTTCAGTCACGCTTCTCAGATGACCCATTGCCCCATTTCCTTCTCCTTCCTCACTCACTTTCTTCTTCCCTCCCCAGCTCAACTTAACACTTTGCAACTTGAAGAATGTGTTGTCCTGGTTTGGTAACCACCTTTGAAATGTCCTTCGCTGTGTCAAAGCTTGCATTAATCTTGCTGCTTTTTGTGAACTTCTGAAACGGGCACGAGTAAAGGCAGATGAGCCATAGATTCAAAATCATTAAGTCATTAACAGATAAAGCTAGTGTGTTTCTGGTATTAAACAGGATTCATGACTTGGTACAGCAGCTTCCTAAATATGTACTTATTTTACTGATAGAAGCTTTTTAGCAGATTTATGGTGGCCAAGTCAGCTCTGGTGGTTTTGGACAATGAGCTAGATAAAACAAATGGCAATTTATGAAACTTTCTACTGCCATGGTCCGACATGTTAACTACTGTTGGTCATTTTTTAAAAATGTTTAGTCTAAAATGAGAAGTGTGTTGTTTCAAATTAATCAAAAAGGGAAAGTCATTTGTGCTAACAACATCTTTAAATATCCGATTAGATGAAGCTCACTCACTCTTTTAGCTAGGTAGCATTCCATACTAATGCAAAGAATTTTCCTATCTTATTTAAGAATCCATATGAACAGTAAGCTCCACTGAATGTTTTATTACTATATTTATCCCTCTTTTACTGATAATGTCACCAGCAGCTTGCTTTCACGTTTTTACCTTAGAGGGGGAATTGTTCCTTTCAGGCAAGTATAAAAATAATAAAGCTGGGATGTTGATTTGTAACAAAAAGTGATTGTGTGTTGTTTTCTCTACTGCAAAAATAAAAGTCACTTAAGATAAAAAAAAAAAAAGTTTGTCCTTCACAGAAAAAGGATTAAGCAATTATGTTTTTTGTTTAAAACTTTATGTGCTATTATTCTGTGAAAGGTGCTGCACTGATTGTTGTGCTATAGTCTTAACAAGAAGGAAACAGCATCAAGTTAATGGGAAGTGGTTTGTTGTGGAAGACTATGGCATTCCTGCAAAGCTAAAGCTTGTCCTTTGCATTCTTTTAATGTGAATACCTTTATCAGCTAGACTAGGGGAAGAAAACACTGGCTGTTCTGCCCAGACAAGTGCTGCTTGACCCAAAGAGTGAAGGATGTAAGGTATATTTTTATACGCTGTTTTGTTCTTCAGCTTCGCTGCTTTACCTCTGGCATCCTTAAACATGTCATTTATGGCAAAAACAATAACAGAAATCATAGTACATCTGGTTGTGTGAGTACTGGGGAAGAGGGAGACCTTTTGCTGAAGTTTCTGTTGAGATTCTGTGAAGCAGAGTGCTTTGATCTGATCCAGTTATTCTAGCACATTGATCGAAATTGCCAAGGACACAAAAATAGATGTTTGCTAATGTTTATCCACTCCTCCTTTACCAACTCCTCTTTTATTCTTCTGCTGCGTTTTGATCCTCTCTGGTTGCTCTACCATGATCTGTGGTGCTTTCTTACTACTGTTAGAAGAGGATCATGTTGCTACAGTTAAACAGACAATATCCCAACCAGATTCAAAGTTCCAGTAGGGATCATTAGGTGCTGCAGAAGCTATCTGCAGCAGCAGAAAGGTGGAGTATGTAACTTTTGAGCATGTGTTAAGACCTCCTTTTAAACTAAAATCTGTTTTAATGTAACTAGTTGCCAAAAACTGCGTATTGCTTTCCTTACTCTGTCCTTGACTGGGATACCCTTAGTCTGTGTTTTGTCTGTGCTGTAACCTGGTTGCAGTATTGTGACTGAGAATAACCACATTAAGCAGTTTCCTGATTCTGTATAATATGGTTGAAATTTTAATTGAGGGTATTTATTTTGGTCATAGCCAAATATGAGAATTGTAAGTATGCTCTTAGTGCCGCTAGCTAACTCCGGTACAGATATTAGCATAGGTGAGGCAGTATACAGTTTAACATATGCTGAGCTTAGTAGAGGTGAAGACTGGAATGACCATACTTTTGTCTTATCTTTCCTGAAGAATTAAATGTTCTTTTGCTTTTATTTTCTGATACATAAACCCAGAGACAATTTGCTTAAGGTCTGACTTTATAGTTTGAGTTGCATTATATCCCAGGCATAACATGTTCATTAAGAATATTATATTTGCATATTAAAAATAAAACAAAATTTCAGTATTTACATATTAAAATGAGTTCATAATCACTTTTTTTGGTTTTTGTTTGTGTATGGGGAGATTCGGTAGTAGTAGAGCTTTATTCTCCAGAGGACTCTGAGAGAATTCTGATTTTCCTGACTGGAACAAACCCTGTCAGAATAGAACCACTATTGTCAAAATTGTTTTAATTACAGCTAAAGTTAATAAAAGGAGAAATGTAAGTTTTGTTAAGTGGCCTTGACAATATGAGCAGTGTAAAATGCTTTCGTGCTGACCAACTTCATTCCCTTCTGTGATGAAATAGCTGGTTCTGTGGTTGAGGGGAGAGCAGCAGATGATTTTTACCTCACTTTAGCAAGGCCCTGGAGATGGTCTCCCGTAGTATCCTTATTCATGAAATAGTCAACTTATACAGGCAGTATAAGGTGGCTAGACCATGGGGCTCAAAGACTTGTGAGTAGTCAGTAGTATGAGGTCCAGATGATGGCTGGCTACTTGTGACATCCTTTAGGGACTGATGCCGGGACAGCCTCTAACTTCTTTGTTAGTGACTTGGATTAGGGTACAGAGTGCACCCTCAGCGAGTTTGAAGATGATACCAAGTTGGTGGGAGCAGTCGGTATGTTCAAGGGCAGGGCTCAAGGGCTATTCAGAGGGACCTCAACAGCCTGGAGGAATGGAGTGACATGAAGTTCAGCTAAGGCAAATGTAGAGTCCTGCATGTGGGAGGCGATAACCTGATGCAGCAGGTGGAGGCTGGGAGATGACTGGCTGGGGAGCAGCTCTGCACACCCCCCGCCCACCTTTCTTGTCCTGGTGGACAAAAAGATGAACGTGAGTCAGCAGTGTGCCCTTGCGGCAAAGAGGGCCAATGACACCCTGAGCTCTACTAGCAAGAGTGTAGCCTGCAGGTCGGGGAGGCGGGGAATGGTTATTCCCCTTTATTGGGCACTTGTGGGACTACTTCTGGAGAACTGTGTCCACTTTTGGGCTCCCCACTGCAAGACAGGCATTGACATGCTGGAGTGAATCCAGTGGAGCACCATCGAGATAATCTGGGGTTTAGAACACAATTACAAGGAGAGGCTGAAGGGACAGGGTTCAGCATTAAGACGACAAGGCTGTGGATGGGAATTGTATTGCTGTATTCGTGCACCTTATAGGTATATGGGTTTAGAGAAGACAGAGCCAGGCTCTTGGAGGGGCACATGACCGGAGAAGAGGCAATGGACATAAATTTGAGGATAGGAAATTTAGGTTAGATATTAGGGGGAAAAAAATCACAATAAATGGTAGTGGAACACAGGAACGTGTTACCACAGAGGTTTTGGAATCTCCATGCTTCGAGATACTCACAGCTCCATTGGGCATCACTCCAAACAGCTTCTTCTGATAGCCCAGCTTGGAGCAGGACATCGGACAAGCTATTTCAGAGATGCCTTCCAACCTAAATTACTCTCTGGTACTCTGAGTTTCCTACTTGTTATTCCCATAAGAAGCAAACAGCAAAATTGACAGTCTTAATACGATAGGCTGTAAATTGGCAGTGTAGGAGTTGTTTTACAAGCTGTTAAGCTGCCCCAGGCTTCAGAGCACAGCTCTCAGAGGGACGTGTTCTATATGTTGGCACAAGAACCTTACTAGCTGCTGCAACTTAATGTATGTATCTGTATCCAAATCCCCCAGACCTGACTGAAATGAACGCCTTTTGTACCTATGGTGGTGGTGATTTCATTTCTGCAGAGTTGAGTATGCATCATTGTAATTAGTTTTATTTCTGAATCTTTGTTCTTAGGTATTTCCCTATCAAGTAGGAAAGCACTTTTTTGACTGGTGTGTTTTGGATGTTTATATGCTCTCTTTAAAATGTTCAGTTCATATTCCTTTCAGGATAGATGGTTTAAGTAGACCATTTATAACTTGAAGATACCTGTAGCAGCCAGAAGGCAAAAGAGAGGAAATGTAAAATAGTTCCTGAAAGTAGAGAAATGAAAACACAGACTAAAACTTTCAAATTTACTTGCTTTAGAAGGTGAACTGTAGAGGTGAGTGTCTAAAGAAATGGATTTTCAATCTCTTAATTATGCATTTCTGAGGAAAAAAAAATGCTAAGTATTTATGTTCCCAGAGATGCTCTTCAGGCTTCTAAATTTGGAAAACATGAACACAAGAGCAATCATATGGTGATATGACTGGGGAGAAGCGTCAGTCATATCGTTTTGCTATGATCAGAGAGTACTTTTAGTGGGGGGTTAAGTTGCAGACTGTTGTGAAACATATAATAAATTTTAAGGAAAAAAGGCACGTTTTGGGAACATATAATTGATTTTAAGAAATTTAAAAATTTTTAAGGAATTGTTAAGAAGGACAGTCTATTAGTGAGGAATGTAAAATTAAGAACTTAAATTTATTCCTAAATTTTGCGTTTATTTTTCCCTCTTCCCAAACAGACTTTGCTGGAATATGCCGAAAAGTGGAAAACATCAGAAGATCCACTGCCACTGTTAGAGGTGTACACTGTGGCCATCCGAAGTTATGTTAAAGCACGACCTTATCTTACCTCTGAGTGTGAAAATGTAGCATTTGTGCTTGAACGCTTAGCACTGTGAGTATGTTTTTCAGTTACTAAAAAGAATCTTGTATGGCATTAACTTTTCGTTGCCTAAATACTTTCTCAATTCAGTTCACAATCTATAAAAATTCTAAATAAGTTGGAAAACACTTTCTTTCCTCATGGTGAACTGCTATGTCCGAGAAAGAATTTCTTTGGTTGTTGGAAATGGAGCAATCTTTCCAAGGGTTCCTCCGTTTTGGATCAAGCCAACATCCCTAATTTGGAATGGTGAGCTACTATTTGTCTTCATGCAATCTAAAAGTGCATTTATTTACACAGGCTGCTATAGGGGTGAACTTCAAAGGAAAATCTGATTTTTTGTTGGAATTAGTGTTTTGTAGAGGTGTTGCTTTTATAGCTTCTGCAAGAGTGTCTAGGTATTTCTTTTCTTTGTATGTTTAAAAGAAACAAACTGTTTTTTGTGACTTTTTGTGATTTCAAACAAATTACTATTTGGATACTAGAGTAAAGAGGTGTGGATTATACATCTTAAGCAAAAGTTGCCTGACATACTATTCTCATTTGCTTTCTAGAAGCTGTATTGAACTTCTACTGTGTCTGCCTCTTGATTTACCTGAAAGTAAATGGGAAGAATTTCAGGCTTTTGTGCAGGTGAGTTTGCTTCATGAAATGAAGACTTTACAGCTTTTATGAAAGGTTTGGGAACTTAGGGATATTGAGCATGTAGTCTATCCAAAGACTTGTTTCCTATTGGGTGATAAAGACCAAGCCCTTCAGCTGGAAATTCTGTGTACTCTGCAATAATTAAGTTGTCAGTCAAATCACTTGTCTATACGGTAGTTCCTGTAGCAGCCTTGGAAAAGGAATGTGTTAAGATACTGGAAAATAAGCTCATGTTTTTGAAAAATAGTTGTCTATTAATACTGTTACAAATGAAATAATATCATATGAGTCATTCTTTGCTATTTACTGTTTGTACATTTGAGGTTAAATATGAATGAAAATATCTGTTAGTATTGCAGGATCTCCCACAGGGCACTAACGGATGAGTGTTCTGCTTTAGAGAAGTACGTGGACCGAGTTAGTTTCTCAGTATTTATCAGAAATATGTAGTGTGAGGTCCTATCTAGAGTTAAAAAAAAAAAAAAATGTGTGTGATGGGGAGGAATAGTAGTGAAAGAGATCAGATACACTTATCTAAGGATTCTTAGTCTACATTAAGTGTAGGAAAATCCAGGGGTGATTTTTAGAGTAGATTTTTGTGAGGAATTGCCTGTTATAAATTAGCTCTGAAGAGATGTGTTTTGTGCTGGGAGGTTCCACATCCTGCAGAGCAAATGCAAGAGTACAAAAAAAAGTGAAGAGACTTAGATGTTCCCTTCCTTTTTTCAGGACCAATGTTAGTTGTGGATTACTATTTAAGCCACAGAATTTTCAAGGTAATTAGTTTGCTCCCAAACATCCCTCTGCTTGCAGAAAGTATCTTGGTATCTAAAGGCAGTGGAAGTTATTTTAACTGATTTGGGGACTTCAGCCTGCCTTCATCATAGTTGCATATAACCATCAGGTGAGGTGTTACAGCTTAAATCTTTTGTCTTCAGTAAGAGTTTAGTCTGGTGGTGCCAGCCCATTATGTGGACCACACACTTTTCTCATCCTTCATTTTAAAAGGGGGGCTTATTTCAAAATTCAGTTTCAGAAATGTAAGATATGACTCATGTGTGATTTCTTTGCCTAAATCTCTGGAGGCAGAGGCAGAGATAATACCTATTCAGACTGAACATTAAGATGTTTTTGATGTACATTTTACTCTTTATCTAGGTTATTCTACCTTGACATAAAATATAAAGGCCATACGTTCTTAATTTTTTTTTTTAACCATACTTTGTTTTATAAAATACATCCTTCAGGTGGCTCATAAAAACTTGATGGAAAATGGCAGCCGGGAACTGCATATTTTAACTACACTTACTCAAGAGAAGGGAGTGTGGAAGAACCCAGTGTTGTGTAGTATTCTTTCCCAGGAGCAGCTGGATCCAGATAAAGGTAAAATTTAAAACCATATATGAGAAAAATATTCCTCATTTTGATAATATATTAAAATATGATTATGATAGATAAGAACAGTATGGTAAATATATTTTATGTGATAAATTTATAAAGGGTGTAAATGAAATATATCTGTAGAGTTTTCTTAATTATTAAAATAGTATGTTCCTAAAAATATCCAAATAATTGAATGTTAGTAATTCTCATAAAGCATAATCACAACTGGAAATCTTTTGTCATTTTCTTTACATAAGCTCTGCAAAGGGAGATGATGTACAGGCTTCTTTATGATGGGATGAGATTCAGTATTGGGTTACAGAAAAACTTAACCAAAGCAAAAGTAAAAAATACATATTTTAAAAAAAATATTAGTATAGCATATACTCAGTTGTGAAATGCAAAGAGGATTATTCCTGAAGATTCATTTAGACCAGAATTCTGAGAATGGCTAACAGCAGTTGCATGGGGAAGAGTATGTGAGCAGCACAGGTGTACAGTGATATTTTGCTGATGTATTATTTCATCTGCTAATGATTTGCAGTTCAGAAGTGGTGTCCTTGTGTTAATAAGCCTTAGCAGATTTTTTTCTTATGTAAGGATGTCTAATTGGTTTTTGACTCTATATGAACTGTCACTTCTAAGTGTCTGGCAGAGAGTTCCACAGTTTTTACAAGTAGTTCCTCTTATTGTCTGCCTCCTTTTAGCCTCGTGCCTGCTTATTTTGTTTGATATGCTTTACTTATTAAAAAGAAAATTTTGACTCCCATCTTCTAATGAATGCATCTGCTCAGTAAGGAATGATTTCATTAGACTGCTGTCATATCCCTACGTTTGTCTCTTCTGTAGTATCTTTAGTCTGTTTAACTGTTCCTCACGCAAAGATCATCTTCTAGCTTTACTGTCCCATTTCTGATATGCAGGACCAAAGGCTTATTCAGCAATCCGACATGTAGATGTACTTATTTTCCACTTTATTCTATAGTTCTTTCATAATATTTCCTAAGATTAGACTTTACTTTTGACCGAGTATTGAACCAGTATTTTCTTAAAATTGTATGTTATAGTCCCGATTTGTTACCACAGCCTGTTTTTGTGTATATGAAGTTAAGATTGTGTTTTTTTCCCGTGAACATCGTTTTGAGATTTTTATCAACCTTTGAATTTTATCTGTTATGTCACTTTATGGTGTGAAGTCCTCTTCAGTCCTTTGCAATAGGCATTTTTTCTGGTACTACCCTGCTTTATCAGCATGTTTTGTCATCTTGTTCTCTACTCCTTTACCAAATATTTATAAATAAACTGAATGGCAGAGTCCTAGTATATATCCTAAGGGAACCTACTGAGACGATTTTCTTTTTTCCTTCTTTTTTAACTGATTATTTACCCATACATGGGTTTTCTTTCTAATACCAAGATAGCTTGGTATCTTTAAGAGCTTTTGAGGGACTTCATTTAAGGGCTTTAGAAAGTTAATTGCATTTCCTTTATTCACATTCTCATAACACCCTCACATGAGTCCAATAAACGTGCAATATGATTTTCTTACAAAAGTCATGCTTACTCTTCCACAACATTTGCATTTTGCCACTTTTAATAATTTTTTGTGCATCTAATGCAGACATGGAATTTATTGGTCTGCAGTTCTCAGATTCCCCCTGAATACTATTGCTAATTTAGCTTCATATCTGCCACCTCCTAGTACTCTTAACATTAAGCCCTCTTAACCTTGTAAGAGACAGATTGAATTAATATTTCAGTTTCCTTATATTTGAATTTATTTAGAACTTTCTTGGGAATCTGGTCATCGTGACTGTGCATTTTTGTCTAGGTTTTCTGATAGCATCTCTTACTGACAGTTGAGGATTCATTGTAGTCCTGAATGTTGTTTACTCAAGGGTGCTTCTGCCTTGTAGTGACGGCTGTTACGAGTGATTCCTGTTGCAGTTATTGCTTGACTTCAGGATAGAAAATGCCGCTTATCTAAGTTACACAAGATTACACATCCTGATAAAATGTTTTCAAAAGGAGAGCTACCACTTTTGCCAAAGTTCCAGCTTAACGTGATATTCAGGAGGAAGAGATTGCTGGAGACACTGACCAGTGCCTTGACTGGGAGTGTTGTTCACTAGGATATTGGTAACAAAGCCACCAATACTGGTGTGTTTGCTGCTGATGAGCTTTTCTAATTTTGTTGGAAGCCACGTGCACCCCCTCATCCAGGTAACGACAGCGGTGAGCAAACCACTTTGGACATCTGTACCAGTAATTTTCATGCTTTTGAGACGCAGCGAGCCTGGATCTAATCTTACTCCTAGTACTTAGTTTAACTAATTCTGAAGGAATTAGCTTCCTAGGTGTTCTTCATTGATCTCACTGGGACCAGTGCTGACCCCAGGTAGTTAGCGGGGCACTTTAGTAGAGGAATCGAAGATGCTGTTTTGTAGAAGCATTTTGTTTTTCTCGTTATAACTGCTAAAGCTTTGCTGCTGACTCTTCTAAGAGAGGACCACATAAAGAAGTGTTCATCTCTTTGAGGAAGGATGAGCATTCTCTTTAACAGAAGAGAGTGAGTTGTCAGTGTATTCGGGGTTTTCTCGTTGTAACCTTATTCTTTTCAACTTTAGAGTCCAGGCGGGTGGGTGAGGAGATGTTTCCAGTTTGGAGATTCTTAGTCATCGCTTTCCATCACTTTCAATTTTATCCCATATTCTCATCCATTCGATCAACATGAATCGTTTAGTTGGGTTTTTTCCCTTCCTCTGGATAGGGTTTTCTTTTTCTTTGTATCAGTGACAAGATTTTCATATTAAATTTCCATGTCTTTTACTCAATTGATAAGCTATTCTCTAGCCAGTGCTATCCTCTGCAATATTGCATTATTTTTTGTTGTCGTCTTGCTACTTTGTAGGATATTTTAGTAATACCAAAATTGCAAAGCCCAGAGAACTTCCTTTCTTGTCTGTAATCCGGCATTCCCAATGGCTCCTACTATAGCCCTCTTTCGGTGGCTGTCTGTCTCTCAGCAGGTTTCAACATTAACTCTTGTGTAACGCTCTTTAGAATATTTATAAACTTTGCTTAAAGGATTTTGGTTTTGTTTCTTAGGGTTCCCGTTACCATTCGCTGTTACAGATGTTCCCAAGCGTTTAAGTAGTCAGCTTGTTGCACTGGGATGTTGTCATTTGTCAAATTTGATCAGTTCAGTCTTTTAGTAATGATTAATGTATACGTTCATCTGTTGGAGATGAAACAGTTGAGACTGGGGATATTTTTACCTTGCACCTTGCTCTTCGATTTTGTTAACTATTTGTTCAATTATTTCTTCATCTTTATTTTATTTTATTCCTATCTTGGTAGTCTTAGTTAGGACAGAACTAAATAAATTACAACCTATACAGAATCTTTGATATAACTGGATATGTGCTGAACATTGGGTCAGTGATTCTGTCTTCTTAAGGCCTCTGTTGTTGACTCCTGAAGGTCAGTTTGTCTTTTTGCATCTCCTGCAGGAAGCACAACTAGGTGTCTTGTTCCGTCTCAGAGACAGATCCTTTTAAATTGCTCTATTTTCAAATTATTCGAACCTCAAAACATATTGAGAGAGACCAGTTCAATTTCAGTGACCACAACACAGTCGGTTTGATTTCTGATTGTTGTCCTTCAGCAAATGCTGGCTTGTCTGTACTGGACTGTTCTTTCCCTGTCCCAGCATTGAGAATGCATGGGTTCCACCTAAAATATGAGCAGGAATAACCCATTTCCTAACATATTAGGGAGACTGTTCTCTGAATGCCCTGTCATTAAGCGTGGTTTTCCTTACTCCTGGCTCCTCTGAGTGCAGCTCAGTTTTCTGATGAATGTCCGTAGGTAAGGATTCATGCACTAAGGAACCCAAAAAAAGTAGAGGAGATGCTCATAGATGTTTGGAGCACTGTCAAGGACAGCATGCCTGTCACTGATTTCTTTGCTGACAGATGCTATTGCATTACTACAGGATGTTCATGCAGTACTATGAAATCTATGTTTACATATGTATACACACACAAATCTATACGCATATGTATGTGTTCATGTATATTTGTCTGTGTGTGTATGCATATAAAATCCTTTCACACTGGAAATGTTCTCAGGCTGCTTGATTTGTCACCTATTTGAGTCCTGGTATCTAGCCAAACATCGGCAGTGCCCTCGCTATAAGTCCGTCTCTGCCAGTGGAGGTCGGGAAATCTGGCTTAAGTTATCAGATTCTGTGCAGCAGATATCACAGAATAAAAGAGAATCTCTTTGGGAAGTATTGTAATGCTAACATGCCACAAACTTGTTTCTGAAGAAAATTTGTCTTTCTCTCCCCACGAGTGGAACATCAGCACTATCTTCTTGGGTTCTGTTTATTCCCCCAACCTCACCCAATATTAGTCTTTCTGGTTATAGAGGACTAGCCTGGAAATGGGAGTCTGGGTGCCTAACTTTTATCACCAGCTTCACTGTGCTTTTCTCCGCCCCTTTTTTTTTTTCCCCCCTCTAGATAATAAGCGGCCAATTTTCTATCCAAATTATCTCTTTTCTCCTCCCCTTCACATCCTTCCCACTCTTCTCCAATGTCCCTTTCAGTCCTCCTTGCACTTCCCATCCCCAGTGTGCCAGCTTAACTTCAGATGTCTTATTTACTTATTCCGATAACAGGTTACTGAAGGTCTTCCATGAATTAGTACTCTATGTTATGCCTTTCTTTCCTAGTTCTTCTTGCAGCTCCATCACTACAAAAGCGAAAAATGAGGAAAATAGATTTGACTCTTGGATAAACAAGTTTTATTTTTCAGTATTGCTATACTTAATTGCCACATGATTACGAGTTTTGATTCCTAATGAGCGGAGGAGGGATATATTTTTTTCAGTAATTCGTGACTGGTGAATATAAAGAGAGTTTATTTGCAGAAACGGAGTTGTCGGCAAGAACTTGGATGTCATTTACGAGCCTCCTAGGTAGACATCAAGAGCTAATAGCATTATTCTTGGCTGCCAAGAGATTTCCTGAAAGAGCCTAACAGTTGTGCAGTACTTCACCTTTTGAGTTTCTGAATCTGTTTTGTACTGTATCATGAATCTGCATTCATTTGAAGAATGCCCATGTGATCTTTTGGTCCCTCGGAGCAGCTCAGTAGGAAAAAGAGAGGTCCTTCCCCACATACCACACAGGTCTTATTTGTTAGTTCTGTTACTCATTGCCCGTGTCTTTACCCAACAGGACCCTCAAGTTATGTGACTGGGCTTGCAACGTCTTGATTCAGATCCTGGTTCCTAGACAGGATTATCCCTTAAAGGTGCACTCAGGAGCTGTATACTGCTTTGTTCTTGTGAATTTTCTTCTCTTTTTTCCAACTAAATCTGTATCTCCAGTGTCCTTAAAGAGGGCCTGGCAGATTTTGAGTTTTGATTATATAGCGTCATGGACATTTTGGACTTAAGAGATCACCCAAAGTTACGTGATCCAGTTGGGTCATGAAGATAGCAAAGCATCAACCTTCTCATAGAACTTTTCAAAGAACTCTTTATGAATAGGTTGGTAACGAGTTCTTTGCTCTGGAGTGCCACCAAACCGGTTTGCATTGATCTCTGGGAACAGCCAGTCCCAGTACCAAAGCAGAAAAAAATTGGAAAGATGTCCTAGACATTTGAAAACAGAGTATCTCATCCACATCATTAAATTCAAGATGGCAGTATTAGCCGTGAACATTGATTGACCTGCAAGTAAACAATTTGTGTGTCTTAGCACTCGGCACCTGTTTTCATATTGCTGTCGGATATTGCATCGCATTTTTGTATTGATCGGTCCTGCTACTACTTCAGGTTCCAGCTGCATTGCTGTTGTCTGCTTGAGATTGCAGTCAGAACACTGATGAACAGCTATAGCGTGTAAAGAGAGAAGAATTTTCCATGTTTTCCTGCTTCATTGATTGGTTAGGGGAGGAAACCTTAGTAAGACCACGTCTTAATTTTTTAAATTACAGTGGGCCTTTTGTCTTATTTGGCCTCCTGCTTGAACTAGTAGGTATCTTAGTTTGAGGTCAGCACTGATGTAGCTGATCTAAGCCTAAGTGTTTTGGGATATGTAATAGCTTGTAGCGTGGTAGCATGCTCTACTATTGGCCTTCCACCTTCAGTTTCTGTTAGCGGGGCTTATGCTCTTCAGCAGGAATCTATGTTCTTTCCATCCTAGAGGTTGTGATTTCCTTGCAGTGATGGTGAAATACTCCAAAACGTAAGCCTATGCTGTAGCTGATACCTGCTCAGCTGGTACTGAGGGAGTGGAAGAACTGTGCGGAGAAAGATGTGAGATAATGTTACAAAGAGCCATAGTACTTCTTTTCTTTTAAATCTGATTTTGATTGCCCTTAGAGATTTAAACTCGGATGTCAAGAACAAAGTTCTTGAATTTTTCATAGGTTTGAACATAGTAGGCAGTCTCCTGAGTATGTCTCTTTGAAGATATGTTCAAAGATACAGCTATCACTATTCAGAGATCATCAAGGTGGATAACAGGCAGGTTTGAACTTAAATAGACAGCTTTGGAAATATTTTAGTTAGAGCACCATCCCACCGGAGGTCAAATGATACCAGCAGCCTCACTTGAAAGTGTTTTCGTCCTGGGTATATGCAAAGCAGCCACCTGGAACTTCTTTTGCCCTTTCACCATACAGTATGCCATCGTAGAAGCATCCAGGATTTGGTGCTGCATTCAGCAGAATTGTGCTGAGATGTTGTTTGCATGAAGGATTCTGAGACCCAGCTCCAGGTAAATATGAAAGTATTGAGTACAGTTCAGAGTCACCACAGTGTGAACGCACATGTGGACTAACATTTGAAGATGAATAAAGAGGTTACTTACTAGTAACTGAAGTTCTTTGAGATGGATAGTCCACATGTACATTCACCTCCTACCTCCATCCTCCTTAGTCAGAGTAAGGTTGAGAGGAAATAAAGGTCTGTGGTACGTTAAACTATACCTACCCAAGAATTGGCAAAGGATAGAGTAGTAGGATTATGAGTGCTTTGAGTAAGGTAAAAGTTCTTAGCTTTGTGCCCTACAAGGCTTCCAGTCAGTCAAAGTGGAACATACATGTGGACTGTCCACCTTAAAGATCTTACTACCAAACTGTGCTCACAGCTTATTCATGCTCATGTGTGCTACTAATCTAAGGATTACCTGTTCTGTTTTTAATCCATGTGTGCTATAAGCATTACCTGTAATAAAAGTTCTTAGTAATTCTTGCTGACTTGATGTGGAATCACTTGGTAATATGACCTAAGACTCAAGTTACGGGATTTAAGGGAACAATGGGGACTCTAAATCTGAAAGATTAGAACTACAGAGAGTTATATTCCAGTATCTCCTAGGTTATTTCCCAGGGTTACCAGATCTCAGTACTATCCGTCATAAGGCATCCACTAGCCTTTTTTTCTCTTGTGTCAGTTCAAAAATTTTATATGAATTTTGCACATGGAATAGTTTGTGAATCTTAATGAATGGTGGAATTTTGCACAAAAACTGCATTTAATAGTTCTTCAAAGAGTCAGGCTATTGACTAACTATACCGTTCTCATTAAATACATCAGTTTTTGTGTTCTTAGAGGTAAACTGACGTGCTGAAAAGCTGTGTGTTCTCAAGGCATTTTTATGAAGTTATAGTTGTTATGGTAAACTAAGTAAGAGTTTGTCTGCAATAACGTTTTTAATAGACATCAAATTATAAAATATATTTATAAAAAGTAAAAACAAATAGGAAAAAGTATCCTAAAGATTCCCCTCACGCACATAATGGACTTGTTTGTTCAACCTTGGCACCATTTTTTGTCTTGAAATATACTATATAGTTCAATTATAAAATGTAACGACAAGTTGCATTTTGAGTGAGCTTTCAATTACTAACTGTAGTGAGTATAATCACTTGGATTAGAATAAAGACTTACAAGCTCGTATGTAACTTTAACCCTGAGGTCTTGCTATATCTTAATGAGGAGATAACATAAAATGTTCTGATGGTTATCTAAGGTAGGCTACTGAAGCAGTAAACACTAAAGGAAAGGATTACTGAAAACTAGTAGATAGAACAAAGTCTCTAAAATATTAAATGTAATAATTGTAATATTAAATCAGAGTAAAACCTCAGGGGTTACCAATATAGCTTAAAGCCTAAGGTCTTCCTGTATCATGTAACAGAAATACGGTAAAATGTTCCAGCGTTATTCCAGGCACACTAGCTGAGAGAGTAAACACAGTGGGTGGAGGATTACTGGTAGCTGGTAGGTGGAAGAGCAAGGTTAATTCGATGTGATGCAATTAATGACTGGGTCATTTGTGGGTTGACAAGAGTACCAATGTTTTTGATAAATACTGGAAAGGATACTAAACGAACATTTCTGCTGTTTAAAAGGAAGGTGTCATCTCATGAATACAAAAACCGGTTACCATCTACCAAGTGTCTGTTAGTGTGCTGTGGTTTTCCTTTGTTTGTACGTGAATAAAAGACTGGTTTTGGCCTGTTGATCATGGAGAGAGGAAGAAAGACCTCTTATTTGAGTGAATGTTCTTATACATCAGTGAGCCGTGGTTGATCATTGTAGTAGTGCACAAGAGTGTGCTATATTGAACAAATAACTAGCAAGTTGGTTGAAATGATAATTCAACCATAAATCTTAACATGCATGGAAGATAATGATGGGTTCTAACAGGCCTGGTTTCTGCAAAAGACAGTATTTTCTGCCCTAAAATTCTGTGTGCTAAAATGATAAAAAAGAAAACGGCTGACCTAATTTAGATTGCGGAATAGTCTTTTAGTAACATCCTGCATAAGTAGTTGCAGAAGAAGGAGAAATCATGAGATAAAATGAAAGACGATCATGAATCAAAAACTAATTGGCGTTGAGGGAAGCAAAGAATAAAATGAAGTAATTCCCCCCCCACACACACCCTTTCAATAAACCTCATGTTCAGTATACTGGATGTTCCAGATACTAGACTGAGGTAATTGATTTTACAGATGATGAAATTACTTAATTATTTCATCAAGACTAAACAGGACTTTGAAAGTCAAGGAAATATAAATTAGGTGAATGGGCAGCATGATTTAAATGAAATTCAATGTGAGTAAATGCAGAAGAATATAATGAATGTTTCTACCAAGATATATCAAAAAGTGAGAACTGCAGATCCCCAGAATGTTTCAGGAAGGGGTGATTAGAATAGTCAAAGGCTGGAAAAAATCTCCTTTAAAAAAAGAGCAAGATTTTACCATAAGGTGGAGAGGATATGGTGAGTGTATTGTTTACGTGAAAGAATGGCAGAGAGAGGGTAGAGAAGGAAAAGAGGAGAAATTTCTTTTGTGTTTAAAAAATGAGGAAATGTTTCATGATATTAAGATCCGGGAAAACCAACAAAGATTTTTCACACCATGTAAAGCTTGTTTGTGGAAATGGTTGTCAACATGGAGTGGTTGATGTCAAAATTATTTTTAAAAAAGTGATTCACTCAATATCAGTCTAGTTTTAATAATTAACTATAAATATTTTTGAGGTAGTATTAAACCTCATACTTCACAACTGAAGTATTATTTTAATCTTGAAGATCTAGGTGAGACCTGAGATGTGTACATAGGAATGGAAATGTTAAGCTGTGCTTGCCTTTTCTGTAGAACTCTTTTAAGTTTTCCACTGAAGTGCCTAGTGTTGGGATGTTAGACTAGACAGTAGAGTTTTAACACTGATAGCAGCATATCTGTAGAATATAGTTGAACGAAATGCAGCCGTTCCTGTGCCTTTGAGTTTTGAACTATATGCAGTCAAAGGTATACAAGACAAACCGCTTTTTGTGAGAACGCTTACTTTGGTTGAAGAATTTTAAAGGAGTTTGATTGCATTATATGAATGCATAATGTTAAATATTGAATACCAAAACAGAGAAGTTTCTCTACATGCTTGTCACATTCATCCTTCCCTAGCAAGATCTTTAAAAGGCAGCTTATTACCAAAGGCAAAAAAGCATAAAGAACAAAATAGTGGCTCGGTGTTATATGTCTTTCTATAGAGCTATAATTAAATGGTAGCTAAGCATTGAATATTTATTTGCTTTGTAAATCTCAGTTTTGTGCACAGGTATTTTGCAAAGAAGTTGGAATGAGTGAAAGTCTGGAAGTAGATAGGTTTCCTATAGCAAGGAATCCTGATAAAACACAAGTACGCTACTCAAAGATGCTTTTTACCTTCTATGCTTTATACCTTTTTCTACCTTTTTTGATTTGTTTAAATTTTATGGCTTAGCCTTGAATGAGTAAATGTCATCTGTTAATTCTGTAACCCTCTGTGAAATGTGCATGTAATATTTGGGCTTGTTTTTCTTTGAAGTGAACGAATTTTTAGCGTTTGAAGGCCCTATCCTGCTGGATATGCGTATTAAGCACCTAATGAAAACAAAGCAATTAACGCAAGCTACTGCCCTGGCAAAATTGTGCTCTGACCATCCAGAAATAAGTGCAAAAGGCAATTTCAAGCAAACCTACCTGGTCTGTCTGTGTTCAGGATCACCAAATGAGAAGCTAATGGAAGAAGTAAGTACAAAAATAAATAACTTGTTTATACTTTTTTCTCTAAATAAAAATAAAGACAGTAGTCATGATTGGACTGTTTTTGTTTAGAAGAGATTTTGCTTTAAAAGACTATCTATAAAATACTTTCAGTATTTTTTTTTTCTTTTCATTTAAGGCTCTCTTAAACTGATTAGTAATGACTCTTGATTAAAGCACTTATGGAAGTGTAATATTAGGTTGCTAATAGGGATTTTCGGGCTCTGCCACAGCATTACATTTGATTTTGCTCAGAGTATTTTCAATCTCTACCTCAATTCTTGTCTTTAAAATGAACATAATGATTTTCTCACTGTTACTATTTGAATCATGAATTTTGTATACTAATTAGTACGTGGAATTAGGGGTGTTTTAGGTGCTACTTTCAATGCAGGGAATAAATGTAGCCTTTTTTGACCAAAGTGCCTTCATCAGGAAATCACAGTTTACTTCTATTAGAAGATAAAATTGAAGATATAATCAGGTATTTGGTCTAGTTAGAAATATAAAATTCTTCCTAAATGTGAAAGTGGAAGAAGAAATGACAGTTTTGCTCTTCTGCATTCTTTCAACTGGCATCTTCATAGCTCATGTCACCTCAAAGTTTTGCCTGAGCTTTTTTCCTTCTTATGATGCTGTGCTTCTGCAGTTGTCAGTTTTCTTGACTGTCTGCATCGCTCTATTGTGTCTTTGTTTCTGTCATCATTTTATATTCATAATAAATAAGCAATTAAGCATACTGAAATCGCTCTTTCAGAAGGCACAGAAATTACACAATGATTGTTGGAAAAGCTTCCTACCATTTGTTTAAATTTGGCCGAATTCACAACCGTTTTGAGTATGCACGAGTTGCATTCTTCCCTATTGGAGACATTCTAGATGTAGATTAAATGCTAAGGTTACCCTTCTCACTGCTCTTGGGAAGCTGAGTTGGATCGGGTCGGGCTGCTCTAGGCCCTGCCAGAACAGGCTGGGGAATCCCAGCAGGAACTGCATAGGAGAAACTGTGACTGGACCTGCGCAATCTTGTGTTCCTTTACTAAGTACTCTCATTGGAAGTATATAGTGGGGTTTCTGACCCTACAAACATGCTTCCTTCATTACTCAGCCCTGTCACGTTCCCAAAATAGAACGGGTTTGGTCAGTGAATGAATCTTGGATCCCGCAGAGAAAAGGAAAGAGTAGCCGTGTCTCTTAGTATGTCATAACACACTGTAAAGCTGGAATTGGGTTATCACAGATAACCTAATTCAGGTATTTCCCAACCCCAGACTGCTTAGCTTTGCAGCCTCAATTGCAGAATTGTTTGCAGTATTACTGATTATCCTAGACAGAAAGTTTATAAATCACAAACTGAAGGCAGATATACAGTTAACATCTTAAAGTGGACTTCTGAACTGAAAAGGGATAGCCACTTCATAGTGTGAGAACAGTGAGAAAATGGGAAATAAAGTAAATACAGTAAGTACACCTCACTCTTTAGTGGTATGGAAATGTTGACATCCATTCAGAATGGGCAGAAAAGTAGTATTTGAACTCACTTTCAGCTTGGATTAGGCAGATAATTTACTTCAAAAATGTGAAGAATTCAAATCTGCAGTATGTGAAATGCCTGGACTGACAGACTTTGATAGCTGGACCTGTGCAGACCTTTGCTGCAAGCTGGGTCCCTTAGAAACTCTTTAAGAGGCTGGAAGAACATTTCAGGAGAAAAGTATCCTTTTATTATAAGACTGAGTTCTCATATTCTTCCCTAAGCTTTTAACTAATGGCCCCTGTCTGAGATAGGGTGCTGAGCAATGCAGGCGTTTGGTCTAAAATAGTATGGCCAGTTATGTTTATCCATCCTCTTTGAGTACTTAAGAACTGCAGTTTTCTTTAGAAGGTGGCTTTGAGATTATTAAACCTCAAATGATGTTTAATGAAGGGTTATGAATACAGTAACAAAGTGTAAATTCAGGGACTGAGTTGCTGTACTCTTCAAAACTGCAATTTAATTGCTGGATCAATAGCTGGATACCACGGTGCTAAACCAAACTGTACTGCTGCCTTATCCAGACACTAGTGTCTGGTTATTTGGAGTGGGGTTTCTGTTTCTTACTTTGGGTTTTCTCTTCTCAAGAGAGACTTCTGATAGTGTTGTTGTGGAATAGTTGTTATTCTTCAACTCCCAGCGTCAATGAATAAGTACAAGCTTGTCCTGCCCCATGCGCTAACTGATGTAATCAAACCAGTCTGCTGAGAGGCAAAATGGACAGTAGTTAGCATGGAATGAGCACAGTTATTATATTAATACTACTGTCCAGTACTGCTGGGTAACTGCGGTTTTTCCATTGTTTTGCTACAAAACTAAGTGCTTGAATTGTGGCTTGAACAAATAAGTTATGCTGCACAGATAGTAATATTCTTCTAGAAAAACATTCAGTTGATCTGCTTCTTGCTATACAGCTTCTTTTCTCTTTTTATCTTTGTTTTTTGGAAAATATTAGCGCATCCGTGTTAATCTACATTAATCATCCAGCTATTGAATTAGAGTGGTAGTAACATCAGTGACTACTAAATTGGGTTCGATGGGGAATTTGAGGTAAAAGTCTTTCTGTGTTAGGCTGCAATTTAGAGTTCTAAATCTGCTCTTTGCATTTATCGTGTACGTAATACATAAGAATGATTAATGCTGTACTTTAACATTTTTAGGTGAGTGGAACAGTAGACACGAAGTCTAATGTCTTCGAGACATAGGCTTATAATCACTTCACAGAAAGAAGGGTTTTTGGTGGCATAGTCACTTTTGACACTTTATCTAGAAAAGCACTAATTTGCTTAACTCTATCAAGAGATAAGCTTGAAAATGTTCACTAAATTCTAAATTACTGTCATTTTATAAAGGATCAGATTAACGTTTGTCTGAAAGTGAAATCACTTGCTTAGTCTTGATCTTGTTTTCTTTCCTCCCTTCCAGATTGCAGAAGTAGATTGCAAAGATGCTCTAGAAATGATTTGTAACCTAGAATCTGATGGAGATGAAAAAAGTGCTCTAATTTTATGTGCAGCATTTTTATCTCGCCAGCTGCAGCAAGGAGAGATGTACTGTGCCTGGTGAGTTTGTTTTTTGCTAATGGAAATAAAATTAGTTTTGGCAACATATAGCTGATACATAAGCCGTAAGTTAACATTCTTTATTCTTTAAAATCTGTAGGCTAAACAGAAAGGAGATTAGGCTCTTGGAAAGCTTAATAAAAAAAAAAAAACTATTTGACATGATTAGCTTCTGTTATGGGAGTTTGAAAGCAGCACCATATGATGAGGCATTAGCAAATAACAGTAGCTCTTTAATAATTTTTCTAGACAATAATATTATGCTGTAGAAGTGAGGAATTTAATATCTGCAGGCAGCTAGTCAGCATTATGATGAATTTCTGCACAGAGAACAG
The DNA here is from genome assembly GCF_040807025.1 of Struthio camelus. Classification (NCBI taxonomy): domain Eukaryota; kingdom Metazoa; phylum Chordata; class Aves; order Struthioniformes; family Struthionidae; genus Struthio; species Struthio camelus. The sequence goes on from NC_090944.1 coordinate 49,126,112, forward strand.
AATATTAGCATTGGAAAAATGCATTTTTGCACAAGATACTTTTCCCTTCTGTCCTTATTTTGTAACACGGAGTTCTTTCCTCTGGGAAACTTCTGGAAAGGAAGGAGCTCTTTACTCTTACAACAAAAGTAGCAAGCTTGCTAAAATTACTTGTTGTTTTAAGACCTGATTTCCCTGCTCTGGGATCAAATAATGAGTCTTTGTTGGGAGATATTTGAGCTGTTAGACTCTGAACTTCCAACTGCTAACAATTTAGTTGGGCTTCCGAACCTGTACAGTTCCTGAAGGATTTGCAGTTACCTCTTCTGGGCGTGCAGCTGCAGCAGTAGGATATCTAATGCAGAGTTTTGCATTAACACGTTCTACTAAAGTTTGGGGTTTACACCATCCCACAATGTATTAAACATTCTTGGCTATTTACACCTAAGGAGGGCCTAGCCTTTAGGAAACTTCTAATACTTGGAATGAAGTGGTAAGTTAATGACGATAAAGTAGAAGTATTTGTCTTTTGGGACTAATTTCGCACTAAATCGCAGTTAAATTCAGCTCTTAAAGCAGAGCAGCTGAAGAAAAATGTATCTACTACAGAGAAAAGCTATCCTGCTGTAGCTGTTGATAATTACCAAGAATTCAGAAACGTAAAACTCCAGTCTGTGGAGTAAAGAGTAAACTACTTGGTAAAATCTTTTAAAGACAGCATCGTGAATCTGTAAGTTATGTAGTATGATTTGTCACGGTACTGGTTTTATTCTGAGCTATTCTTCTAGAATTGAGTCACTGAGATAATTTTGAAAATCAGATATTAATAATGAGGGTATATTCTTAAGAGATTTTCTCTATAAAAGAAGGTATGAAGAAATTCAGATTTTTCTTCTCCCAGAGGTAAAACAGAAACTCTTCTCAACCATGCGTTTCTTGTGATTAGCTTTTGGGTTGCGTTGCTGTTCTTGAAATATTTTTCTCTTTTTCTAGGGAACTGACTCTTTTCTGGAGTAAACTGCAGCAAAGGGTAGAGCCTTCCGTTCCAGTGTATCTAGAGAGATGTCGTCAACTTTCTGTATTAACTAAGACTGTTTATCACATTTTCTTCCTGATTAAAGTAATTAATTCAGAGGTAAGAAAACTCCTGAAAGAATATTTTTATGACACTTTTAATGGAACTCTAAACAGGAAGGCTTGTTAAAGCCGCTTAGGCATTCGGTTTCTTAGTGTAGAATCAGCTTTGGAGCAATCGTGATTGGTTTTAAGACCGACCTCTGCAACTTCCTTGTGCAGGCAAACCATAAGCTGATTGAGTTTAAGTTGTTACAACTCTTATGCTCCTTTGGAAAAAAAAATAAAGGGGTAAACAGAAGAGCTAGGTGTCACAACTAAGATGAAGGAAAAAACTAAAGGTGAGGTGTATAGCCTGTTAATGTTGTCCATGTCCACTAAATGAGATACTGTCTGTTAGGAGATCCTAACATTCCTCTTCATTATTTTTAGTACTTCAAATATTATAGAAAATGAGGAGGAAAAGCTTGTGAGGAGAGGAAGTGAAGTCTGTATATTAAAATATAAACCAACTATAAAAAGTTTAAAAAAAAAAATCCTTTTTGATCTGCCGCTAAGAATACAGTTTGTTTTGATAAATGAAATGCTTTCCTTCTGTGGACTTAAACCTTATGTTGTATTCTAAACTCGGTTCATGTGTGTCACCTAAGTTTGTCATCTGATTTTCCTAGTCTCCTCTCATTAGTTGTGCTATTTAACACAACCTCTCATTAGTTGTGCTATTTATAGGTTTAAATCTAGCTCTTTCGTAACCTTTTGATTTGAGGAATTCTGTAGTTCTGTATATTTATTCGAAGAATAAAAATTGTTGTTATGTGATGTTCTTGTATGGTTAATCACTGGCTTCCAATCTTAAAGATGATTTTTTCCAAGGAGCTGAACTGAATTGGAGTGAGAGAGGAAGAGGAAAATGATTTCACAGAGGCTTGCGATACTAAGAGCTCTGTCTGCTCCATGTCGTACTGTTTTTTCCTCAGTGAGCAGTGGATCGTATGTTGATGGCAGAAATTTGATACCATATGGGTAGCAGTGTTGTGCATTCATAAATACACTAGACTTTATTCTCATGTATTCCAAAGCCTCTCTGCACTTCCTTGGCAGCATAAAGGGACTGTAAAGTGAACATAAATGTAGTTTACTTTGCCAGGGGGTATAAATGAGAAAAGGCTATCCACATGACCTTTGAAACCTTTAAGTGAACATTTTAACTATACAATATTTCCATTTGGAATAAAGCCTTGTGTTGGGTTAAAGTCATTTGAATTTAATGTGGCATAATCCTTAAAATAAAAAAAATAATAAAAAAAAAGCCTTTACACTTCAAGCAAGTGATACCCAGAGTATTTGGCTTTTTGAAAATCACGTACTTCTCCTGCTTTAGCAGTAGGACTTCCTGTCATTTGAATTCTACCTAGTGTTAACTTAATGCCCCATAGAAGCTCATCTCCAAATAATTTTGATATGTCTGACAGGCTTCATTTGGTGGAAGAGGCTCACCGTTGCTCTAATATAAACGCTGAACAACTCTATAGCCTGCAATCCTAAAGTCATCAAACCAAACAGGACATACAGTTAATTTGTATTTTAGTTGTATATAAACTTTTAAATTCTTTCAGTAGCATGAAGACAAATTATGCCGTATAAGGAACAGCATTTAAAAACTAATCTCTACCTATGCTTCGTAAAATGTATATTATAAAACAGCAGGTACATGTTTCTGACGCTTAGGACTGAATAATGATACCTCGTATTTACAAATACAAAAAGGGTTACAATAAGCCGACTTACTAAATTTAGTCTTGCTTTACAGATTGATGGTGCTGGACTTGCAACCTGCATTGAGCTGTGTGTGAAAGCGTTGCGCTTGGAATCCAGTGAAAATACAGATGTCAAGATATCTATTTGCAAGACTATCTCCTGCTTGCTTCCAGATGATTTGGAGGTTAAACGTGCTTGTCAGCTGAGTGAATTTCTTCTCGAACCTACAGTGGATGCGTATTATGCTGTTGAAATGCTATATAATCAGCCTGACCAGAAGTATGATGAAGAGAATCTTCCAATACCAAATTCATTGCGCTGTGAGCTCTTACTTGTACTGAAAACTCAGTGGCCTTTTGATCCAGAATTCTGGGACTGGAAAACTCTAAAACGTCAGTGTCTCGCATTGATGGGAGAGGAGGCATCCATTGTGTCTTCAATAGATGAACTGAATGACAGTGAAGTTTATGAGAAAGTTGAGGATTGCCAAGAAGACAGTAAAGAAACTTCTGTGAATGGGCTTGCTGGCAGTTTTGATGAAGCTACAAGCCTTCTTAAAGGTATCAGAGATGAAAAGCAGAAAAAGAGAGAAATTAAAAAACTCAGAGAGAGGGGGTTCATATCAGCTAGATTTAGGAACTGGCAAGCTTATATGCAGTATTGCGTGTTATGTGACAAAGAATTCCTAGGTCATAGAATAGTTAGGCATGCACAGAAGCATTATAAAGATGGAATTTACAGTTGCCCTATTTGTGCCCAGAATTTTAATTCTAAGGAAACCTTTGTTCCCCACGTAACTTTACACGTTAAAAAATCCAGCAAAGAGAGATTGGCTGCTATGAAACCACTGAGAAGGTTGGGAAGACCTCCTAAAATAGCAACTGCCAACGAGAATCAGAAAACTGATTCCATATCCAAACAGGAACAGCGACCCATTAAGAAGAACAGCCTCTATTCAACAGACTTCATCGTGTTTAATGACAATGATGGCTCAGATGATGAAAATGATGACAAAGATAAACCTTATGTACCAGAGATAGTGCCAGTTCAAAAGCCACTACCTATTAATGAATTCACCTGCCCTGTAACATTTTGTAAAAAAGGCTTTAAGTATTTCAAAAATCTGATAGCACATGCAAAGGGGCATAAAGACAATGAAGAAGCTAAACGTTTTCTTGAAATGCAAAGCAAAAAAGTGATTTGCCAGTACTGCAGACGACATTTTGTAAGTGTTACTCACCTGAATGATCATTTACAGATGCACTGTGGCAGCAAGCCTTATATCTGCATACAAATGAAATGTAAGGCTGGTTTTAACAGTTACGCTGAGCTGTTGACTCATAGGAAAGAACATCAAGTCTTTAGAGCAAAGTGTATGTTTCCTAAATGTGGCAGAGTGTTTTCCGAAGCATATTTACTCTATGATCATGAAGCACAACACTATAATACCTATACCTGCAAATTCACTGGATGTGGAAAAGTGTACCGTTCTCAGAACGAGCTGGAAAAGCATGTTGAAGATCACAGCAAGCAGCCTGAAAAAGTGCAACAGCCTGAAGGCCAGACTAATCAAACTGATCTTAGTGAACCTTCTAAAGTTAATGAAAATACTGATGAAGCTGATGTTAAAGAAGAGTCGGCGTCTCCTCCAGCTGACAACCGAAGTAGTTTTACCGAAGGAGAACACCGTGTCTGGGATCAAGTCAAAGCAGAACCAGTAGGGACTGAAAGCGCAAACGTATCAGCAAGCATACTGAGGCAAAGCGATTCCTTGCCTAACGTTGGTGCAGAGCAGTCTAATACAGGTTCAGTGAAGACAGAAGTAGCAATTCCGGCAAGCAGCGTTAAGCTGCCTGCTGTTAACCAGAAGGTCCGAGATAACTTTGTAAAACGAGGTAAATTGGCTGCTACTACCGGTAAAGTAGATAACAGTAAATCTGGAACCCAGCAGTTGTGCTCATCAGTTGATTCCTGTCTTCCCGTTTTCCAAGAGAGAAAGGAAGAAGATTGTCTCAGTCAGTCCCAGAATATTCAAAATATTTCTGTGAGTTCAGAAGCACTAAAACCGGAAGCTCTTGAATCAAAAAGCTTAGAAAGACAAGTGAGTGTTGTAAATCCATTCAGCATGCAGAATCAGACAGGATATCGAAATAGTGTACCCATTTCCAAACTTGAAATTGAAGACAGTATTAAGGCTGCAGCTAATCTATATAGCCTACCTTTAAAAACTTTAGAGGGCATTACCTTTATTCCATCACAGCCTAGCATAAATAGTTCTGTAGTTCCAGCTGCGTCAGCAGCAGCCCCAATTCAGAAATTTAATTGTCAAGTTGAGGGGTGTACTCGAACATACAACTCATCACAGAGCATTGGCAAACATATGAAGGCAGCACACCCTGATCAATATGCTGCATTTAAAATGCAGCGTAAAAATAAGAAACCCCGAAAGTCCAGCAATTTGCAAAATCTGCCGAATGATGGGAAGTTTGTGTATTTCATGCCGTCACAAGTGGGCAATCCCAGTAGTGCTGCTTTTACTGCGCAAAACAAAACTAGTTTGAATCCCACCTGTTCCAGTCAAGTGCAACATGTCTCGAGTACGCTTTTCCCAGCCCACTTGGAAAATTTGACTAATCCTGTGTTGCCTACAGTGGAAAGTGTCATCAATCCAAGTTTGTCTACTCGTATTAAAAGTGAGCCTGAGAGTGTTTTATGTTCCCAAATGGAAAATTTGTCTGGTGCAACCTTACCTTCCCAGTTGGAAGATCTGGCAAAAACAGTTATGCCTTTGAATATTGATGGCAGTTCAGATCCTTTTCTTCCTTTGCCTGTGGAAAATGGTCCAATGTCTCTCTTTCCTTCACCAGGAGAGAATGCTCCAAATTCAGTTTTCTCACAACTGGAAAATAATACAAGTAACTTTTCATCACAGCTAGAAGGAAACACTAGTTCTGCTTTCCCAAAAGAGGAAACTGTTGATCAAATATTTCCCTCACAAGTGAGTAGTGAAAATAGCTTCAATGAAACTAGTTCGCAACATCCAGCTTCAGAAAAGGTGAAAAAAGATCGTGGCCGGGGTCCAAATGGGAAAGAAAGGAAGCCAAAGCACAACAAGCGGGCAAAATGGCCAGCGATAATTCGGGACGGCAAATTTATCTGTAGCAGATGTTTCAGAGTTTTTACTAATCCTAGATCACTTGGTGGTCACTTATCAAAGAGGTCGTATTGTAAGCCTCTGGAAGGATCAGAAATTTCTGCAGAAGGTCTGCAAGCTAATGGACAGTCTTTGCTTGCCAGTATGATTCTTTCCTCAAATTCATTAAATTTGCAGCCACCCCAGGAGTCTACCTTCAGTCCAGAATCGTGTTTTAAAGATCCATCATTCCTGCAGTTGCTTGCAACTGAGAATCGTTCCACAGCCTTACTGCAGACTATGTTTCCACGAGCCAACGTGACTAACTTTAATACCGGTGGGAATGAGGAAGGAAATCAAATTATAAAACAAGCCTTGGAAACTGCAGGCATCCCAAGTACCTTTGATAGTACAGAAGTACTTCCACATGTAGTTACAACAAGTTGTGTCACTGGTACGACTCAAATAAGTGCAGCTGTTCTCCCCAATGCAACTGTGTCACCTCTGTTGCAGACAGTCTGTAGCCCGAATGCAATGCTAACAGACCAAAACAGGACCCTAAATGCCAAAATTCCTTCAATAAATGAAAGCAAGACTTTACCTGTTTTTGCAACAGATGATTTAATGCTAAAGACTATTGAAAATAGCTTATGTTCTAGTTCATTTTCTAATACTGTTGCAGCAGCACAAAATTTTGCAGGGAATAGTTCACGAGTTTCAGTTATAAGTAGTCCCAAGAATACAGCATCGAGTAACTTGAATAAGAAGGGAACCAGCGCTTCAAAGAGGAAGAGAAAAGCAACTACGCCCTTGCTTGCCCCTAACACGTCACAGAAAGTAGTAGTAAATAATATAACTACAATGGGACTTGTAGCCAAAAGCACTGAAGCAAATGTGCAAATACAGGGAGATAATTTTCAGTCAAACTTGCTGGCAAATTGTGATTCTCAAGCAGCGGTGGAAAACCTCACGCAGAAACTAAATAATGTTGACAATCAATTATTCATGGCCAGTATCAAGGAGAATTTCAAAACAGATCTGGAGACTCGTACAACATTAACCCCTTTAACAGTAAAAACTGAAAATGGGGATTCCCAAATGATGGCCGCAAATTCTTGTGTACAGGCAAATTCTGACGAACAGATTTCAGAAGACAATGTTATTCAGAACTTTGAAAAAACTCTTGAGATAATTAAAACTGCCATGAATTCACAAATACTTGAGGTAAAAACTGAAATTCAGGATACTGTCACAGCTTCAGCACAGAACTCGCAAGTAAATAATCCACAGACCTCTTCAGGAAATTCTTCGCATAATGTAAAATTACCCACTCACACGCAGTTTGCAGTGTGTGCAGGGAATGTCACCGCTGCAAAAAGTAACTCTGCTCAGTCTGAGACATCTCAAAAGGACGATACTCAAATATTGGAAATTTTGGAGGGCTTGCAGAAATTGAAACTAGAAAATGATTCATCCGTTCAGATCTCTGAGAATGTTTCCCATTGTCCTCCAGTAGATACACTAGCACCAGCACTTCCTGTTGTATCAACCGAAAATAAACCCATCATCCAGACTTCTACAGAGACGAGTAACATTCAGTTTAGTGACAAAGTTCATAAGCCTTTTGTATGTCAAGATCCGGGCTGCAGTTACAGTGCTATGACAAAAGATGCATTATTTAAACACTATGGAAAGGTTCATCAATATACTGCAGAAATGATATTAGAAATTAAGAAACATCAACTGAAGTATGCCCCATTTAAATGCGTTGTAACTACTTGTCCAAAAACATTCACAAGAAACTCGAATCTCCGAGCACACTGTCAGCTTGTGCATCACTTTACAACAGAGGAGATGGTAAAATTAAAAATCAAAAGACCTTATGGCAGAAGATCTCAAAATGAAACTGTAAACGCAGCCCCACGACCTGTTGAAATAAAGAATTTGCAGACACTAATAACGGAAGATAAAGTTGCAGCTCCATTGGTCAAAGAAACTCAGATAAAGGAAGCTGTAGAGCCTGTAAAAGTCTTAGAAAAACTACCACCAGAAAAGAATATTCCTGAAAGACTGGAAAAACCTCCCCAAGTGGTTTCCCTTCCTCCAGAGCAACATAGTACAGCATTGCTCGGTAATACACAGGCGCAACCAAAAGTACGCAAAGTTAGGAGGCACAGGAAGGAAAAAGAGGAGAGAAAACGTAGGAAGCCTGTAACAAAATCTCTGGAGTTTCCTACTAGGTACAGCCCTTATAGACCATATCGATGTGTTCATCAGGGCTGCTTTGCGGCTTTTACAATACAGCAAAATCTGATTCTTCATTATCAAGCTGTGCACAAATCAGACCTTCCTGCATTCTCTGCGGAGGTGGAGGAGGAGAATGAGGCAAGTAAGGAAGAACGCGATGAGGCTGACACCAAACCCACTGTCAGGGAGTTCAGGTGTGAGGTGAGTGACTGCTCGCGAATATTTCAGGAGGTTACTAGCTTGATACAGCATTATATGAAGCTTCATGACATGACCCCTGAGGAAATTGGAAACATGAAATCGGCCCTAGATGGGGGAAGGTTTTCTTGTGATCAGTCTCACTGTAAGTCTTCATTTTCAGGATATTTTAACTATATTATACATCTTGAGACAGATCACAGTATTAAGATAAGGCCGAACAAAGTAGAAGAAGATGGCATATTCAAATGTGATTGTGAAGGCTGTGACCGTATTTATGCTACTAGGTCTAACCTCCTAAGGCATATCTTTAATAAACATAATGACAAGCATAAGGATCATCTAATAAGACCCAGGAGACTGACACCAGGTCAGGAAAACATTTCAAGTAAAGCAAATCAGGAGAAGCCATTGAAGTCTAAACAGAGAGCACTGAAACACCGATCGGGAAAAGAAGGTAACAGGCTGTCAGTGAAAACGAAACGGAAGAAAAATGTTAACTTGGAAAGCAAAAATTCGAAAGGCATGCAAATTCAAGAAAACAAGGCTTATTCACTGAAACGTGGAAAGCACGTGTATTCAATAAAGGCTAGAAATGATGCCTTATCTGAGTGTACAAGCAGATTTGTAACACAGTATCCGTGTATGATAAAGGGATGTTCATCAGTAGTTACAAGTGAAAGTAACATCATAAGACATTATAAATGTCACAAGCTGTCCAAGGCATTTACTTCACAACACAGAAATCTCCTTATTGTGTCGAAAAAGCACTCTGTGTCACAAGTAAAGGAAGCATCCTGTGAGCAAGAGGAGACTAATAAACCAAGTGATGTGAAAGAGGCTGAACCAACCTTGTTAGCGAGCAGTAATGATTCAAGTACATCTACAATACCCCAAAATGAAACTGAAAAAGGTGAGAAGGATGAAGTGGATGAACTGACAGAACTATTCATTACTAAACTGATTAATGAGGATTGCTCAAGTGCTGAAAATCAAGCAAAAATCTCTTCCAGTGTAAATAATGACTTGCAAGAAAACAGCTCCTGCCACTCAGAAAAGCAAAAATCAAACAACTTAAAAAGAGCAAACAAAGAAAAAAATGTGTCTCAGAACAAAAGGAGGAGAACTGAGAAAACGGAGGAAATGCATCCCGTTGAATTAAGCAGCATGCATAGGGAAGAAGAGACAGCTGTCGCTATTCAAACAGCTGAAGAGCAACCTGCAGCTTTTGACTGGAGTTCATTTAAGCCTATGGGTTTTGAGGTCTCATTCCTCAAGTTCCTCGAAGAGTCTGCTGTGAAGCAGAAGAAAAACACTGAAAGAGACTACCATAGCAGTGGAACCAAAAAAGGATCTCATTCGAACTCACGAAAAACCAGCGAGAAGACCTCCTTAGCAAGTAATAATGTCACTTGGTCGTGTTCTGAAACGGAAACCCTTGTACAGTTTGCCAATCCATCACAACTTCAGTGTAGCGATAATGTAAAAATAGTTTTAGACAAGACTCTTAAAGACTGCACTGAGCTTGTGTTGAAGCAACTTCAGGAAATGAAACCTACCGTCAGTTTGAAAAAACTTGAAGGACGTTGGGGGGATAATCCAGAGGCTACAGCTGCAAAAGAAATTGTTATGGGTAACGAGGAAGGGGAATCAAAATACTGAGAACCTAATGTGTTTAACCATGACCTGTAATACGTTTTATTTTGAATAGGAAGCCATCAAGCATGCTAGTAACTGTGGAGCTCTTTTATTTTGAAGTGATTTAATCTAGCAAAAAACATGACGTTAGTCATGTAAATTTCTTATTTGTTTTTATCCCTATGGGACTTGAAGAACAGAATAATTGCTTCAGTTTTGTAAATACTTGATCAAAACCTCAACTTTCTATCAAATTGTCCTTTCCCTGAACTAAATCTTTGTGAATTGTCTGTGATTGGTATCTTTCACCAGGTCACTGCTCATGTATAACAGTACTCTTTATTTGTAGATACATCTTTTTGTATATATTTATTATTGTAAATCATTTGCTGCCACCAGCAGTCTGTAAGTCTAAACTATTAAATGACACATTTATATTCGGAATTTTAATTTGTAACTAAGTGATCGAGTTTTTAAAACTGTCCTCTAATCATTTTAAATTAAGAACTTTTGAACTAAAACTAGATAAGTCTGCCATATCCAGTTTATTTTGCGTAAAGCGTTTATTTACAGGAGAGGAGCTGGATAAGATCACATTTCATAGATTACACATGTACTGACACACTCATTTTTGTAAATTTTAACATCCAGTATCTTTGGGTGATACTCATGTGTAGTTAACTCATAAATATAATAGTTTTCTTATAGCTACATTTTTCATTGCTTTTAATTGGATACAAAGCATTTATGATTCCATAATAAAAATGGAAATGTGAATAAAAATAGTTTGCTACATTGGAGATTTAAAACAATATTTGGCATTAAAGATCCGTTGTGAATGTGATAGAAAAATTAGTAGTGTGGAGCAGTGTATATATTTGAGGTGGTGATTTGTGAAGTAGCCCAGTATTGCCTTAAATAAAATCACATTTCATTTCTTGTTTTATACATGTGATCTTATAAAGGTTATTTTTGTTTCTGTAACTTAGATTGGTGTATAGTTTAATTTTTGTTTAAAAGGAAAAACTCAGAAACCATTTTTGTAAATAGTGGGTTTATAAAACAGATAGTTTATTTTGATAATACCAATTTGGTATCTATCTGTAAAATACATGAGTCCATATGCCATACCATTTAAAACGGAATAAACAGGGCACTTTCTGAAAGGGAAGTGAGATTGTGATCTTAAAGATAAACTAAATGGTTGTATTCTATTGATGGCATAGGTTCTCTCTGCACTCTTCCTTCCTCTTACTGACTGTATTCGGCAACACTTTTGCCACCTCTGTATTTTCCACACTGGAATGAACCTCAGAAGCAGTGCCACTTGTAGTAACTGGGATTTGAGTGATTTCTGTGTATGCTGCTAAGTGAAATGACAGATATCCAATTTGTTTAGTAACCAAAAGAATAAATACAGTAGTGGGAGCTGTCAGTATCCAAGAAGCTATAATGTTGTTTTTAAATTTAATATATGATTATGCTTAACTCAAATGGGACAAGCCAGCTGGATGGCGTGGTACCAAACATTTTACTTGGATTTTTCTCATTGCTGGATGTGACTTACCTTCAGTAGTATAAAATAGTCTTTATCTTGGGAGAGATTGGCTTGATTTTTTTTTTTTCTATTAACTTACCTTGCCATGTAAACCTTTGCAGTAAATGCTGCATTTGATTGCTTTTAAACTATCCAGCCGTCATCTTTGACAGTTTACTTGAATATTAATTCAGAGAGCACATTCATACAACAAAATGAAGTGACCTTTTTTGAGGGTGAAGATTTTGTATGAAAAGGCAGGAAGACAACAGCATTTCAACTTTGAGAACAGTCCTTTTCCGCTGTCTGGTCTTAAATTGCATACTTCCTCACAAAATGACATGCTTCCATTTAAACGGAGTCCATTAGCTGCTGTAACTTTCATTCCCTTCTGAGTGACTAAACTGTTAATTCTGTGAAGCAAAGATGTGATCTGAAAATGATAAATGCAAAACAAATGCCAACATCTTAAAGCTAGGAGGGATCATTATAATTACATGCTGCTGTGTTCTACGTAGCAGAGACCACATGCTCTTCCTTGCATGAATTCCTTTTGTATGTCAACAGCCATGATTTTAGAGAGGGCAGTGGGCAGAGAGCTTCATCTGGAAAGGATCCAGAAACTCCACCTGAAATTTGTTGTTTACAGATGCACCTAACTGTTACAGTCATTGTCAACAGACCTCACAATTGTTACTTTTTTTAAGATCTGTTAATATCTTTTTGTGTTATGTAAATTAAATGGTCTCAACATTAACATTCCCAATTATATATATATATATATATATATCACAATATTTGCACTTTTTAGACTAAATGAGAATAGCATACAACTATTTAGGTACACAAGTGCTATACTAGGATGCTATTAAAAAGGGGGGGGGGAAATTCCATTGTCATAAACATTCGGGAAATAATTTCTGTTTTGGATCTGAGTTTCTGAGAAAGAAATTTTTAACATTCCATCATTATTCTTATCCTAATTAATCCCATTTTAATTTGTGAATATCATAGTGGATGCTGTACCAGTATAGTCACTGTTCTTCATTGCACGTTCCCCGTTAGAGGGATACTGACAGCCTGTTCAACAGGTAATCCGCTAGGGGTTATTGGTTTTTCTCTTTTTTGTTTGTTTGTTTGTTTGTTTGTTAAACTATTTTAAGCTCAAAATAGGGGTTCAGAAGGGATGCTAAGTGGGTTTGATTTTAGTATGTCGTGTGCTGCAGAGGGTATTTTAGTTTGGTGAAGCAACCTACAAAAAGTTCCTGATGTAATAAGCTTCTTTGGTATTTTCATTTAGGTATTTTACCTTGAGCGATGTATACCTTCTGTGACCAAATTCTGAAGGCAAGCCTGAGCTGACAGCTAACTCGGAGCCTGCAGTCAGTTCAGTTTTGCCCTTACTTAGTTGCGCCCACGAGGGTGGCACGTCGCAGTGCTTGGTGGCCCTGTATGGCCACGCGGGTCCTGCCTCTGGGGCTGCCCACGCCTGGGGCAGCCAGCCTGAGCCCCGCGCACCCGGCTGCCCTCTCGCCTTCTACTTCCTCCTCTCTTTCTCCTCCTTCTCCCTCTTTCTCCCTCTTCCCCTCTCCTCCTCTATCCCTCCCTCTCCCCCCTTCTCCCCTGCCTTTCTGAGCAAAGACACCACCTTTAAACCTCTAGTCATTAATGGGAATGTGCTGACAAAAATAAAGGTTGTTGCTGATTAGAAAATGCAGTTTCCAAACGGAAGAGTCTAGATTTATAATACAGACTGGTTTTTGTAATTGATAGAGCTCGCTTTGAACTGTCAATTAGCATTGCTTGTGGTTAGTGATGTTCATAAAGAGTTGTCTTCGAGCTGAGCCCAAATGTAGTGTGAATAGGAGCAGTGGGTTTGTCCTCACTTGTTTTGGGGTCATCGTTCTCCGGGGGGAGGGGGGAGGGGATGTTGGTCATACAAAATTGTGATGGGATATGTTGTCTAGATCTGTTGTAGTGTAAGGGAAAGATGCGTTAAAAGGTAATACTGAAACCAGTCATCAGCTCAGGTAAGAAAAAATATTTGGCTATATGCTTGCAATAAATGTCTGTGCCAAAGAATGAGTTTGGTTTGGGCTCCCATGTGCATGAGTAGGGCCATGCTACCGTGAGGCTCAGTGTAGGCCACCGGGGAAGAAGGAAGCTCTTGCAAGTAAGAGTTGCGGAAGCAGCTCCTGCCATGGCCCAACCCGGCTCCGCTCATGCCGTGGCCTGGCCTGGCTCACCCTGTGGCCCGGCTCGCCCCTCGTGCCATGGCCCAGCCTGGCTCGGCTCGACTCAAGGAAGCAGCAGCTATCCTCAGTACTGAGCAGCTGATCCCGTTAAAGGGATGTGAAGAGGGGATGGGGGGCACTGGGGATGGAGGCAGAGAGAAAAAGATCTATCAGCAAATAGAGAAATCTTTTTTTCCATTACATTTTTTCGAATTTAAGCTGTTCTGAGGCAAGAAGAGGGGTTAGTTGGGTTTTGAAGAAAACTAGGGTTTGTGTAAGGTTTGAATTTGTTAATGTTTGCAGGGATGTTCTAAAATGTGAATGAGGTAAATGCTTGTACATGAACGTACAGGGAGCCATTGTGTTATTTTTCCTTTACGGTAAGGTCTTAAATCAGGTTTGTGCCAATTGCTGTGTGTTTAAGGAGACAGTATGTTTCCCCTTAAGAAAAAAACAAACTAGAATTTGAATGTAAAATTTTGGATTCTGTCTGTTCGGCTGACTCTGAAGCAGAGAAGAATACATTTAAAAAAATCCTTCAGCCTTTAGTTCAGAGACCAAGTCTACAAACCCATTTGAACCAAAAATGTAACAATGTACAACTTCAGAGATAGATGGGTGAATGAAGTTTAAACTGGAGAACAAAAGAATATAAAGGTAGGGGAAAGGATTGGGGAAGGAAAGGAAATGATAGAAGAGCAGAAGCTGGCCAAGAGCAGGAGCGGAGACGGTAGAAAAGTTCATTTCTGTCCTTTCAGGTCAGGCAATTTCTGACAGAGCCAGTTTGTGTGATGCTTGTTTTCTTTTTATTAGTTACTCTGCTAAACGCTCCTCCAGTTTTGCAGCAAAGAGCCACTTGCACGTGAGCCAGGTGTTACATACGAGGTTAGATTTGGTCCATAATAATTTTTCAGAATATTTCTCATGTAAGACTTTGTCAAAACTGAAATTTGCTATGCGACTGCACTTTGGAATTGTATTTATCATGTCATGACTGTTGAAGACATGAGATAGTGAGGAATAAAAACTCAAACGTATATTCTGGAAAAATAGAGATTTTTTTTCACAGGAAATTTTTTGGTCTAACCAGGACACTCCAAGCAGCTACAAAACTTTCAGTGCTGGTCTATAAACCTCCAAGCCCTGGATTAACATACTTTTTCCATCAGAGAGCAGCTAGTGCACAGATTTAATCAGAAGCCTGTGTTGGTGTTCAACTATGTTTGCTTTTCTTCTCTTTCTCTCAAATAAAACCCTGCTTTAAAAACAGTTAATAAATACTTTTTCATTAATGTGCTGTCTTAAAATCTGTCCTTGATAATTACAAAATAGTCACATTTGAAGTAAATTTTTTTTTTTTTGATGTTGCCATTGTCTTTAGAAATGTGTGTTAGGATATAAAAGTCACGAGATAAGTTTGGTTTTCTTTCTCGGTTACTCAAATTGCGAACTAACAGTTACGTCGGACTGATGGGCAACGGTTTTGCTTCGTGCAGCGCTTAATGGTTTTTGTACAGTAGCTGTGAAAGTTTCTAACTTCATGTGCCGCATTTTGCGTATGTAGACATTTAAC
Source organism: Struthio camelus (assembly GCF_040807025.1). Lineage (NCBI taxonomy): Eukaryota > Metazoa > Chordata > Aves > Struthioniformes > Struthionidae > Struthio > Struthio camelus. The sequence continues at coordinate 49,141,483 of NC_090944.1, forward strand.
AGAAAATGTTCAGAATTTTGTAAGCACATTTTCTTCATACGCACACGCTGATTCAGTGTCGTTCAAGATGCAAAACTTTAACTGGCCACAAGCTGGCAAGCTAGTATCTGAGAGAGAGGACTGCCGCTATTGAGTTCAGCGGCAACAAATGTCTTTTCACCTTTTATAAAAGCAGGTTTATTTTAGCAAAAAAGCCAACTTGTATGAGCTTGAAAATTGCAGTCAAAGTACATAGTTTGTTCATTGGTTTGTAGAATTAATTCTGCAGTTTCTACCACAGTACTGACAAAAGTAAGGCTTTATAACTAAAGCTGTTTTTTTGAATGAAAAGGTAGTTTACGTGTTTTTGTTTCTGTTTCCTCCTCTTTGTCCTGGCACAAACAATAAAATCAGCTCAGCTTTCAGGCAGAACCGCTCCTTCCAGTCAGTGTTTTTCTCTGAAAGAATGTATTTTCATCAGACTGAGCACTGATTTCAGGAGGTCTTTCTTCACAACATTGGAAAGAGAATATTACCTTGGAATAGATCTTTTTAGGCACTAATTTCTATAATCTCAGAACTTTCTTAGATTCAACAGATACTTCTCTGCCAATATCCCTTTCCTTTTAGCCCAAGTTACGTATATAACAAAGAGCAAAGACGCATAGTATTTAAGAGAGCCGGGTTTCTACAGATTAAGAAGAAATAGTCTGAAATTTTAGGGGGGAAAGGTCATTCTTTTTTACTTTGTTTCCAGTGGAGGTTTAGTATTTTTAGATTTTCCAGGTTCTTCAATAGCAGGGAATCCTAGAGAAGGAGCAGTATTTTCAGCCTTACTAAAGGGAATCAGCTTTCAGGTTACTGAATACTGGGACTACTGCTGTAATACCAACATTGACAAATGTTTTGCCATATTGTACAGTCTAAATTTCTCTACTTGGATCCTAGAGGATTGTGAATGATCTCTTCCCTTAAATGCCACCACCACAGAGCAGAAGAAAAAGTCTAGTGACTTTGGAGCTGCTGTGACTAGGAATTAAACCTGTGCTTCCTGTGCACGGTTGGGCAACCACTTTTCCTTCATATAGTACTCCCTTACAGGATGTGTCATGATGATAAATACCCTAAAAATTGTGAAGGGTTCAAATATCTACAGAAGGAGGCGTATAGCCAAATAACTAGATCTGTCTTTATCACCATGGGCTTAGTTACAGTTAAACATATCTGGGTTTTTTTTCTTTCTTTCTTTTTTGAGATGTTTCATAGTATGCCAGTGGAAGGGCTTGTGATCATCAAGCTCCCTTTGAGATACTAGCAGCTGTCGTATACTAACGCTTTCTGGTCGCTATTTCACCTCTCATCAGATCCACCCAACTGATAAATGCTGTAAAGCCCCTTTCCATTCAGGGTTCCCCTTCAGGGTAATCAATCCCAGGTTCTTCCAAATCGGGACATAAAAAGCCTATTTTTGCTTGTACCAAAGCAATTGTGCAGAACAGTCAAAACACAATTGCATCTACATTTATATTACAGCTTCATGAAAATGTCAGGCTTCTACATCTTCTTGTTTCAACATGAACAGATCTAGATAATTCTATGTATGACATATACAATGCAAGTGAATTTATCTGCGCAAGTAATGGAGAAAAAAGCTAATAAAGAATATTTTTAGATTACAGTCTAAATGTTTTCACTGTCCTTTCAGTTTCTGTGAAGCATTGATCGCAACAGAGAAGTTAGTCAAACATAGCTTGCGTAGTAGACTGGTGTTCTCTAGCCTTCTTCTCTCAAGTCAGTGGGTAGCTGTTTTTCAAGTTCATTTTGTTTATTAAGCAGCAAGGATGAGGAGTCGTGAAACCATCTTGCAGTTGCTGTTCTGCTGTGACCGATGGTTCTTAATTTTTGGCAATCACTTTTTGAGCCTTGATGTTTCTTGATATACCTCTTCACATAACATTTTATGGAGTATCTGAAAGTTAGATAACTCAATTCACTTAAATTTAATACAATGCACAGACCTGAAGTTGCCACCAGAAAATAGAGGAAAATCATCTTCTCTGTGGGTTTGGAAATATAACAGTCTACGGCATTAGGACATGGTCTCATATCACATTTCACAAGACGTGGTACTTTGAATCCATTGTACAATTTGTGGAACAGAGCAAGAAAAACTATTTCAAATCCTGTTTTTAAAAGGAGACTGATGAGGTAAGTGCACAGCAATCCACCATCTATCTTTCCTGGACTTTTGTAAAGTTTCTGGTTGTGTCGTTTCTCCCTGTTCTCTCGATAGGCAACATGAAAAACAACCAAGAGTGAAGGGGTGGAGACTATGATTAACTGCAAAGCCCAAAGTCGGATCTGGGAGATAGGGAAAAAATGGTCAAAGCAGACATTTTCACAGCCAGGCTGCTCGGTATTGCATTCAAATTCGTTGTGTTCATGTTTCCAAACTTTTTCTGCTGCCACAACATAAACGAGTAGGCGGAATATGAATACAATTGCTATCCAGATTCTTCCAATTCCTGTAGAATATTTATTCACCCCACTCAGCAGATCTCGTAGGAATCCCCAGCTCATTTTTTCTCCTCAAGGTAGGACAGAAATGCTGTATCAAAGAAAGGATCAGAGAGATGCTTCCTCTTGGGTGAAGAGAAGTGAGAAGTACATCCAAGGTGAAATATTGCTGGAGCTGAAGCAATTTAAAACGATTAAGGACTTTTTTTTTTTTTTTAAAAAAAAGGGGGGCTGTTCTTAGTTCTGATAATTTGTACCTTCTGAGGCTATTATACAAAATTTATTTGCTGTTAAAATAGGTTTTGTCAATGGCTGAAGCCTCGTTATTTTGTTAAACTGTCCTCTGAAAAATAGAGGATTGGTTCCTTAGTGACATATCTGTATACGATGTTCAAACTTGCTCTAAGCTATCATTGAGAAAAAAAACAAAAAACCAAAAGCCTGCTTTTACCAGCATCAGGTAAGAAGCATTACAAGCTTACAGTTCCAGATTACCTTTGGATCTGAAGGTCCCCCAAATTTCAAGTTGGCACATTAGAACTGGTAATAACCCTTTTAAAGTACAATGATTAGGAAGGATTTAAGACCGTTGTTATGAATGCCACTAAGGTGGCGTTGATTAATATGACAGAAACGAGCATTGATAGTTCTCCCATCTCTACATATCTTCAGAGCTGTTGTACTTCAATTAATAGCCACAGCAATTGCTTGGCATTAGAAAATAATGTGCTACCAGATGTCATTTTTATAAATAGTGGAGACACTATTACTTGTAAGCACTCTGATAATGAGTGATGGATATATACAAAAATAATGGACTAGATCCCATCCCAGCTGATAGAAGCTTTTGCCTCATAGTTTGGAAGGGAAATTTATGTAGGCCAAACCAAGGAAAATAGAAAGATGTTTTCAGCAAGTCTCTTTCTTGTGCACATGGCTGGAAAATCTTGTCTTACATCCCATCTCATCTCACTTTTGCCTCTGTGATTTCCATTTTCATTTTTTAGTGAGTGCCTCACAAACAGAAGTAAGGACAACTGCATGGCCCTTCGGCCTCCAGTCCATCTCCCTTGAGACTACAGAGCTAGGTTGAAAAAGATTGTTGCAAACTGACAGAAAACGGTGGCAAAAGAGTTGGAGATTATTTGACAGCTAACAGGGATTTAAGTATTAGCAAAAGTATGGCCCCAGCACAGTCAGTTACATGTTTGCTCATTGATTTCAGAGAGGATAGAAGGATTGTGTAGACTATCTGCCTATGGAATGAGTGCAAATCCAATAACATTTGATTGTCAATAACTAATCAATCCAGCTGTATACTTAGATGCTTCTCTCACCGTTTCAGGTGAGGTGGGTGTTTATTCAAAATAAAAGCCATAAAACTTTCATAAAGGTTTTGGTTAGTAAGAATGATTAAAATAGGGGAAGGTGTAAAATCAGGTTATCTTTCACCGTTTTGAGCGTGACCTGATGCATTTGCCTATATTAGGCAAGACCAAATCCATAACCTTTCACTCAGAAGGCTTTGAAGTCCCCTGAGCAATTTTGAAATAAGTTGCATCCAGTAGAATATTTCCGTTTTCCTGACAGACTTTAGATAATCTGTAAATGTGGTGTAAGCTGTACAAGAGCACTTATGTGCATATATATGTGTATATACATAAATGGCCAGGGTAACTTTTTAAATTACAACAGTAAATGAACATATACCGACCACTTGTGGGGGGAGGGTGTTGCCTTCCTTTGTTCAGAAGAAAGAAGAAATACTTCACGTTCATGCTGTAAAGGAATGTATATGCACGTTATTTCTGTTTTTCCAAAGGATTTCCTGAACAGCATGGAAAACTCTCTCTGACTAGTTCAGACTCTGTATTCTAACACCAAGGTACACTCAACTTAGCACTGTCAGTTATGCAAATACTACGTAGAGTCGAATCAAATTTCACATTCAAATTTATGTATAGGAGCCAAATGTCCCACTATAAATTGACTACCACCATTCAAATTATTTTCTTTTGTCTGTTGTCTAACTTCTCAGGAAATCTGTGCTATATTTTAAATCCTATACTGCTTCTCTGGATAGTTGCATTTGTTCTATTTCTTATCATTTGAGATGAGAAATAAACTTTATTCCAGAAATGCTTTTATTTTATAGTTTCTTTTCCACAAAAATCTTCCCCTGTCCTAGCTCTGGAACCCTTCTTTTGGGAAGGGATGCTTAAGGAGTTTGGGAAGGGATGCTTAAGGAGCCCTTGGCAGCAAGTCAAAGACAACAGAGGATTTAAGCACAGAGGTAGAGTCACCTTCCCATTTGGGCCCACCTCTGAGTTCTGCGAGGATCTTGGAGGATACCAAACTCCCTTGTTCTGTAAGAGAAAAAACAGATATATTCCTAGGAGATATGATGGCTAGGAAATACAGTGCGGGAAATGTGAGAACTTTCCAGGTCTGTATGTTGTAGCTGTGAATGTCCTCACGCCACCTCGCACTCCTGCTAGCTCCACTATGTCAACGCAGCAATGAAGGAACAAGATAGACTCTCATCTGACTCCTGCTTCATCAGCAATATTTCCTGATAAACTCTGCTTAGCGAAGTCTGATCACAAGCTAAAGAGAAAAAGCACCCCTCTGTGGCTGCAGAGGAATATGTAAATCCTACAGCCATGCCTAGAGCTGCAGTTAATACTGATGTATGAGCAAGTTCATCAACTGCTAAGTCTGAGTACTAGTAATCAGGCCACAGCATCACAAAGCTCAGCACATGCTAAAAGCTAAGTACTGGTTTTGCTCGCTCTTGATTCTGCAGCCCATAATGATCTCTGTGTCTGTGTCCAGACTTCTGCTGGAAAATGAGGTTGATTATTTGGGTGTATCTACTCTGCTACAATTAGGGCTGGTGACTTACTTGAAGACCTACGGTACAGGCACAGAAATGAATATATTGCTGACTTATACTGGGAGCGATGTTGAAAAAGATATTGAGAGTAATCATTGCCAAACTCCTCCTTTATGCCAGGTAAAAAGGAACAAGAGGGGGATAACAGTTTGCTTATATCCTATCAGACATACGATTTTAAGTATATTTGGCAGACTGGCGACTTTGTCATTAAAGAACTATTTCTCCCCTGAATATCTGCAATTAGAGCTCAAGGAGATGTTTAAAACGAGCTCTTGCAGGCATAAGCACTACGTCTTTAAAGATTTCTGGACAGTAAGTAATATACAGTTAACACATCATCAGCCTCAAAGGAGCTGAATAATGAAGCATGAAGATACTTCTGTGTAGTAAAGCACAGGCAAGGAGATGAAACACTTGCCAAGTATCATCCTTTCATTAGCATTATGTAATTCTTATTCTAGTATTGAAAATCCAGATATGAACAGGCATGAATCTTAACAGATAGGAATGCAGATTGTGAATAAGATGTCCTCTGGAAGAGTTTTCTTATTGAAGGAAGAACTCAAAGGCCTTTTATAGGATTTCATGATGTGTACAGGCACTAGAAGGGAAGGCTGAATTTCACTATTCCTGTGAAAATTGGTACAGTTGTGAGTGGGCTTTTGCTAATGGCCATAACAACTGTGATCATCCCTTTCTAATGTAAAAAGCCCCATGTTACTTGTAAAACCAGCACCTAAAAAGTGACGGGAATATCGCCAGTTCTGAGCATCCAACTGAACAATGTGGTCAGAAGTTAAAGATATGCTAGGTCTCCAGCAAGGCACTCGAATCAGTGAGAACCAAAACTAGTGGAAATCAGGTGATGGAGATACCTAAATACAGATTGAGAAATTCACCTTTAGGTCTCCTTTCCCAAAGCTGAGCTGATGCTTCCTTGCCAGGAGCTATCTCAGCAGAAAGAGGGATTAAAAAAGGGTAACTTCATTCTTTATACCTGCTCGTGCCAATCTCATGCTGAGGAGAAGGATGTGAAGGGGAAAAGAAAGGCCTGCCAAAAAAGCTTTGATCAAAGCTTTGACAAAAATCTTAAATAAGGTCTTGAGCAATGGGCAAATTCTAGCCAGCTAGAAGAGAAAATAAGATTGGAAGGATGAAATTCCTGGGAAGTTATTGCAAAATACAATAAAATGGAAATCTAGCACGGAGGCAGTGGGGATTTCACAAAACTAAAGATGGCTTCTGTATTAAGCGTTCTGTTGGGTGAGAAATGAGAAAGTATTGAAGGACTGCAGGCCCTGTGGTCAGAGGAGCTCCTGCGGCCAGAACTTTGTAGAACTTCACTGATATTTTTCCACCTGCAGCTTCCACTTAATGCTGAGAAATGGTTGTGTGTAGAGCAATCTTCATCTGCAAGCGTAAAGGGCCACAGAGCTGGTTTCGTGGCATTCCTTCGGTTGTAACCAGCACTGCTACTCTGTTCAAAGGAGCTGCAAATGTACCTTTACAAGAGTATGTTTGCTTTATGCGCTATTGTTGCTATAAAAGATCATGGAGTGTAATTGATACTTTTGGTTTCGTTGAAAATACAATAAATTCACTGAAGCATTGCTAAGAACATATGGAAAGGATCAGTCGTTTAAAAAATAAAGCAGACTTCAAAGATAAGGGGTTATTTAATAGATGAAGAAGAGAGAATTTACTTTGTGGAACAGGTCGGGCAAACACTGATGAGAGGAGAGGTGATGTTAGCTAAGGCTCGACCAGACAAAGACATTATACAGGCTGTATGAAATTCAGCATAACGTAAGGATTCAGAAAGATAACAAAAAAAGATAAATGAGATCTTCAAGTGAGCACACAATTGCAGTAGTGAAAACATAGTAGCGCAGGCTTTCAGAACGCTGTTCCAGAAGTAGCAATACACATTCAAGCAGATGTAGAGAGTAGTATCAGGGCATGCCACCTTATCAAAATTATATTCTGACTAAAGTAAGGGCAAGAGGTTAAAAAAGGTGGGCCAAATCCTTGTAGCCAAGTGGAGATTTCAAGACAGAGCATTTGGAGGAGGTTTATTTTGTGCCGAATGAACCAAAAAGGAGTCAAGAAGGGAAGCTGGCTAAAGAAATAAAACAGATTACAGAAAATGTAGATGACATCATTTTGCATCAAGGTGATGTCCAATACTGAGGCTAACAATGAAATGAATCTAAGGTTTAAGAAAGAGAGCAACAAAGGGGTCAAAGGCGGATCCATTTCCACTCTGGAAATAGACTCCTAAAAGATTTAGCCTCTACTGGAAATTACAAAGGAGGCGCTGGAAGGTCTTAAGTGGTAGAAGAAGGATGATTTGCTCCAAGTGCTCAAGAAAAAGCTGAGGGGAACAGGAAATCAAGAGCAGGAATTAGGTTAGATTTGTATCAACCCCCCTGCTCCGCACACATGCACATCAACTCAGACAAGAAGTTGAAAACTGGAGATACCTTGATTTGCTATCCTCATTTCTTGCTAACAAGAGCACCAAAACAAATATCTGGGCTTCTTCTACTGCCAGCCAGGAGCAAGTAATCCTTTCTCTTCACATAATTTGTTCCCTAGACGTGACTTGGAACTGCCCTGATCCCCCAAACTATTCATTAAGGGCACAAGTGACCAAAAGACCCTCCACACACACCCTATTTCCCTCACACACATAAGTGACGTGGATCCCTCCCTTAAGCTTGCACACATGGTCTGCTGAGCGAACAGAGCTACCTGTATGCACCATTAATTCCTGAGTTTGTTGAACGTAATTTATTGAGTGAAGTGTTTGAATAATGCTATTGTTGTTGAATATATTCATCAAATAATCATTTCTATTGTTCAATTAAGTCTATAGAAAGTTGGCTAATGTGCATTGAATAATGCATCCACTGAAAAGCATAGTGTTCAGAGAATTAGTTCATCTAGATTTCAGTCAGCTCTGCTAATTTAATTACCTTAAAAGCAGAAGAGGTATCTTTGTGCAAAGGAAATTTGAAAAAAAAAAAAAAGTAAGAAAACACAAAGACAATCTACTAAGAAGAGAGGGAGTGGGGAGTGCGACCAGACTGTTAGGGGCACAGAGCGGTCTAGAGTTGCTGTTATGGGGAAGACAGCTAAGTGTGAAAAGGCAAGGTTATAGGAAGAACGCTGTATTCGTGAAAATGAAGATGGGACAGTGAGAAAGAGAACGTGAGCCTGGGAACTGTGGATCTGTGAATTCTGTACAAGCAAACTGATTGGTCTCATAGGCTGAGAGATGGAAAAATGCTTTCTTTTTCTGATATAAACCCTGCTGATGGGAGATCGTTGTTGTACCTAAGACTTCTCCTTTTTCTTTTGATAGGAAAGGGAGAACCCAAAAGAGTGACAAAGATGTCAAATCAAAGAGCAGAAGTAGAGAATCACAGAGGAGGACAGAGGATCATTAAAAAACAGAGCTGGGAATAATCTTGAGAGGTTATCTTATCCTTTTTTTCTTTTTGTAATTTAAACAAAAGATCATCTCAACTTTTGTTTTCCTTTTCTTTTGAAACACTAAGGATCAGCTCAATATTGTGAGAAAAAAAATATGTTGGTACAGTGGTTTCCATAAATAAATAATAATTTATTTATGAAGCTTAATTGCAGGTGCTTGTTTGGTAACTTTTCCCCTTACTTTCTTCATTTGCTGATACAAGGAAGTCTATGTCTGCTTTATTGTTGCTGGGTCTTTTACTTATTCCATGGACTACCATCTGCTTCTTTACTGCCTACCAGTGGTCTGAGGTCTATAGGCTGAGAGAAACAGATTTACTTCATTCTCTGGTCCAGGAAGGCTCTGTTGTGCCTATGCTGTTTCTGCCAGACGTTTGTTCAGCCTGTTCTCCAGTTGTTGGAAGCTCCGCTAGCTCCCGTGATCTATTCTAGTGCTCTGCTGCAGAAGAAGAGGCAGTGGGAAACTTCCAGGAACACAAAGATACCAAGACCCAGCGTAATCCCGATCAAAGGCACCCTCCTAAGCTGCCCGTGCACCAGCTATTCAAACAGTTGAGGATCTGCAATAGGAGCTGAAGAACTACTACCTTTCTTTAGCTGAAGAACTACTGCCTTTGATTCTTGTTCAACAGTAAGGGTGCCAATGTAAGCTGATTTGCAGGTCCTTATGAAAGAGCCAACAAGAGAATATAAAGAGGTCAGAAAATTAACCTAATACTGTTCAGACAACCTGCCCTCTATCATAAAATGAGTAAAGGTGTAACACTAACGTTGTATTCATACCCTTTGCTTGTTAAGGCTCTTAAGAAAAAAGACAGTTACGGCATTTAATTCGGACCACCCATGACAGACAAACAGCTCTCCTGGTCTGCACGCTGGCCAACTTGTTCACTTCTGCAACTGCTGCTGCTAGTTGCAGTGCAGCAGTCAATAGTTCTCAGACTGAGGCAAACCAAAAGTTTCCCACCAATTTCATTTTGCAGACCCTTCCAGTGGAAGTGGAGACCCCTACTGCTCTCCCGCTCTCCTGATGTAAATAAAAACTCCCTCTGTAGCAGCTGGACTTCAGCATTAAGGAGTATTGCTGCTTCAGTTAGGCTACTCCTACAGTGTTTTTGTCAACTCTTTTTAAAGTGAATTGACAAAGGCAAAAGATTTCCAATCTAGAATAAGCAATAAAAATGAAAGTAGAGTATCATCAAAGGCCACATTACAGCTTGCAACTCTTTAGTAGTTATAAAGTACTGCAACAGTGCAATGAAAACAGGTTTAAATCCATGTTTTACGCTGGCTAATGGGACACTCTCAGGAGGCTACTATCAAGCTTGACTGATGTTAGAAAAACAATTTCTTACTTAGTAAAACCATATTTTATAACAAGAAACTCTAACTTACCTGCGTAGCTGTAATTACAACTGAACCCCAGTTTTCTAGTGGCAATAGCAATCAATGATTCATTTCCAAGAAAGGGAGTTAGTGCTTTAAGCCTTGAAAATGGAATCTGCTCGTCTCCTAGGTAATATCAACTAAACAAGTGAAACCTGATCATCTGGCACACTATTCAGATGAGAACCATAATGCGACCGGTGTCATTGGAAAGACATGAGGAAACGAAGGCATTTGTTTAAAGTCACAGACTTTATTTGCATCTCTTGAGTGCTCATCGACATCAGCTCTAATGTTATATACTTCATGGTTTTTCATTCGCCCAGACGCCACCTGAAGACACAGGCACTGGAGGGTCCAAAGCAGTGGGCAATGTTCAGCAGTAGTCTGTGAGACACGTGTACGCTGTACTTGCGAACAAACAAGTAATTTGACCGTAGCAATCTTGCATGTACACAGAAACACAGACACAAAAGATTAACCACCACAAGTCTGCCTTTCACATGCAATTGCTAAAAGAAATAACTAAAAGCTCCAGCTGGTTCCCCACTCCAGACGCTGTTTAATTACTAACTTTTGTCTCATCTAACTTATGCTGCCTCTCCATTACTGACTTTACTAAAAGATCAAAATAGCAAGAAAGGCCATCATGAAATACTTCTCAGTTCTTAACACCCTTTCTTAGTACAGCTTTCTTTTTAAAAAAAATGTTTTTGAGAAGACTTCTGTCCATGTGAAAAACTTTATAATGGAAATTATGGTAACCTTTCTGAAAGCGTATAAATGACCTAAGTGCCTTAAGTCCCACAGTGTTTGCTCTTCAACTTTTTGTGTCAGATTTGTATTTTGGATTCTCTTGTGCAAGTAAATTCTGCCTTGTTATCAAAGCCAAATATTCTGTTAGGGACACAGCACTCATAATAATAGGTCACACAAACATTCAGACATGTCTTTCTTTTAAAATTTTTAAATTACAGTGTTTTTTCCCAGGTAACTGCTTTGAGGCTGTTGGGAAACCATTTCCCAGGAAACCAGTTTTTGTTATTAAAATGCACTTTGGCTACTGTGCAAGATAAATTGAATTCCCTCTTTTGCTGGACTAGGCAGCTGAGCCACTCTCCAACAGAAAGCCCATAAATTTATTTTTTAATAAAAAAGCAATCAAATAAGCGTATATGACCTGTCCTAATGCATCTTATCAAGCATCAATTCCTTGTCCTATTCTGTCAGGCCATTTTTATCTGGGATGTGGTTATACTGCTAAATAACATTACAAAAAAGGAAAAAGTGTGAACTCCTTCCTTGTTAAATGAATTCTTCATGGTATAATTCATTTATCTTAAACTTACTGTGGTTCTTATCTGGGAATTTTACGTGAATGATCAGTAGCTTTTATGCAGAGGAGGGTATCACACAGCCTCATGTAAGTGCCTGAACTAGGAGCTTGGTACCCTCCGGAGAGAAGCGGATGCCTCCAGAGGGTTCACTCAGATTTTCCTGCTGCAGGGATTTTCCTACCTTCAGGGCAAGTGCCTTCCTCTCAGCACTGCTGTTGAATGCCCAAATAAAAGCAACATTCGGCTGAACAAGGATCAATTCAAAGCAGTAATTTAAAGGCTAAAATCATTTTAGGAATATTGTAAATATGTAAAGGGCAATCTCTATAGCATTGAGCAAGGTAAGATTTAAATAAAATCTAAATTCTACTATAGCATTAAAAGGCACGTGAGCAATTTTAAGTGTCCTACAGAGAGGGAAAAGAAAACTGGAAAAAAGCTCCAACAGCCCATTTTTTATTAATCCCCACTGCGTGCTTCCTATCAGGTAGCTTAAATGTCAAAAGTTTTTTAAGCGTCATGACACCCACAGTTCTAGCTCCATCTTGTTGATATATAAATGTGAGACATGCCATTCCCCAATGTATTTGATTAAGTGGTAGTATTTGTATATTAAAAGACAACTGCAAGATGCAGAAAGTCTGAAGAGCTTATAAACTGCACTGGGTCAGAGTCCTTTGCTGCCGAATTCACTCTGTTAAAACTGTGAAGTTTCTAGTCTCCAGTGTCTTCCTAGAAGTTGTGTTCCCTGTCTTTGATGTGAAGGGTGCCTTGATCAGAGGTAGCATGAGCTAACAGATATTAACAAAGGGCATAGTTGAAGCTGATCTCAAAACCCAGCATTGCAGACAAGGTAGTCCTGACCTATGCCCTCACTTCCGCTGCCTTCCTGGCCTTAGCAATAATCACTGCATGGCTCTGCACAATCAGATCTTCTCACTGTTGCAACTTAAAAATAACCTTTTTTCTTCTTTTTTCTTTCCTGACATTGTTAGTTTTCATCTGAACCAGGGAGAAAAATCAGCATATTCTACGGCTGAGCAATTGTAAGGACTTATGCAAGAAAGGCCACAGCAGCCATAAGGGAGAACGGGTCTGCCCATGCCCCACACTCTTTCTGGAGGAGCTGCAGTCTTAGATTAGCTCAAGTTTACCATGAAACCCCACTCCTGGCTGAGAAAACCGTTTTGGTTTGTTGTAATGAGCACTAAAGAAAATTCAGGGCTGTAGATGTTTGTCTCTTCTTCTTTTTCAGGAGAAACTGGATTTTTTATTCCAGGGGATGCCTTGGGTTTTGTTATTATTCTGTTCCCAGTTACACTGCTGAATTGGGCAAATAAAACGTGTGACATTCATTAATGAAAGAAGAAACAAAGAAAGTACTCTTTTTCTTCCATTATAAAATTGAGTTAAAAAGATTTATGAGCTCGTTCAGTATTTAACGAAAAACAATTGCTCTAGTCTTTGTTGGAAAGCGTGGCTGGGCGATCGGTCTGTTTCTAAGAGGCAAAGCTGGTTAACGACAAGTGTTATAGGAGAAATACATATAATGTTATGAAACAAAAAAAAGATTTTCAATAGGTTTACATTTTTTAAATGTTTATTGGCTTAAAACTGTTGTGGCTCAGCAGCAGGGGGGTCCCAAGGAGCGGCGGCTGCTGTCTTAAAACTGCTTTTTCTCAACAAGGACTATACAGACAAGCAATAGCATCTGAAAAGCAGCATAAGGGCTTTTGAGACTGACATGAACTGAGCCATAAAGATAGAAAAAGCTCTCTACGGCACCCCTGTCTAGCTGGAGGTTTGTTAGTTTCTCCTTCTGCATTTATTTCCTTAATATGGCAATACTGTTTCACATGCCTCAGTGAAATAATTATTTCTTTCTCCATTAACTGTGAATAAGGTGGAAGAAAAAATTCGCAATTTTTGCTTTCCCTTCTCACCCACTGTCCTTTCCCCCAGAGCCGTTCAGGTCTTTCGGCAAACAGAATATATCCCAATTGTCAAAACTAATTAAAATATTGTTGCATTCACTGTGTATAAAACATTGCAAAAAGCAGGCAAAACAGGAATGTAAATGCACAATACATAGGTATGAAAATTGTAAGAAATATGTGATAGTAGATGCCTCTCTCACTACAACTCATACTGTGCTTAAGCCTCAATGTTTACACAAAAAAACAGATTATTGTGTCCCCATAGATCTGTAACTGTATGTCTCTGTAATAGGGATAAGCTTATCGGTAGCCTGAGGTGTCCTATCTTTATTTTGAAGACAGCGTGAAGCTTTCTTGTTGTGTGGTATTTGAAATAAGCAGGAGCTGTGAGGTGAGTGTACAAAGATGCAGAGGCACAGTCGTACCTCTAGTACTGCATTACTCTGGCTATTGCATGCTAACGACGTCTGCGGGACAGAATATCAGCTTTGTTCTGTTCTCTACAGTGACTCTCCTGCAGCTCAAACGATAAGCGGACGTGAATCCGAAAACAGTAGAAGACGCTATTAAGTTCCGAATGGCCGCAGCATATAGCACAATAGTGAACGTGGAATCTCAAATGAGTTTATTTAAAAAGAAAAGAAACCTCAATAACAGCGCTACGTTTGGAAAGCGAAGCTTTTTTGTGTTTACTTCTCAGGGGAGAGACTCAGATATTAAGATGATGGGTGTCTTTGTAAAAACTCAGAAAGACCACAGATGTTTACAGTGCAACCATTTATAGAGTATCTTCCATAAAAAGATGCCAGACAACTTTATAAGCACTAACGGACCGAGCTTTTCAACATCCTGTTCAGTCAGATAGCAAAATAATGTTCACATTAAAGGTAAAATAAGACACTTTCCCACAGTCATGAAGCAAAACACGAAACAGCAAGCAGTCCAAGCATTTTTTTTTTTACTGCAGAATTAATCTGGATATTTGGCACTCGCTTAGCTTATGCAGAGCACCAGCACCCTACCCCATTTCTAAGTTCCTCTCTGCCTCTCTTCTCTGTACGTATACGACCTTATCGCACATCACTTCATACAGAGTATATTTTTTCTCTAGCCAATGGTATTCTTTGTACTATGAGCAATTTTTTCCCAGTCAATGATGTTTCCCATGGGACTTAACTGTCCTTTACGGAAAGTACTAGAGAACTATCAGCAGTCTTAAAAGTGGTTGTATTATCAGGCAAACGTTCTCACTTAAACCCGTTATACTACAGCTCCTGGGAAATATTACTCTGACTGAAAATCACCAGTTTTGTCCGCATGGATGGGATCAGCTAATGACATTAACAGGTGGGAAGAGGTGCCCAAGCTGATAAGTGAGTGCACTTCCCAGTGCAGTGATGTAACCATTTCAGATCTGCACACACAATCTGTCGACTCCTTGCGATGCAGAACGTCCCCCTTCCCTCAAGAAAACAAGGTGCCCGCCCAAAAAACAAGGTTCATGCAGCAACCTTACGTTAGCGTCTTTAAATTACACAAACGTCAAAGCAAACGAGAGCAGCAACGTTCACTCTGAAGTTCTTTCTTTGCTACTGAATGGATCCTGTACAAAATCAGCTGTGTACCATATGCTGCCGAAACAATAGTTACCAGACTAACAGACCGTACGCTGTGAATTAAATACTGAAACAAAACACAGATGCACAACTCAATACTTTCTTGATACTGAAACTTATTTCCTTTTTTTTTTTCTTCTTTCCTCATAACGCTTACCCCTAGCAAAAAACCTTTAGCTATTTGATCAGAATTTGGAAGGGACAAGCTAACCTGTAGTATCTTCTTATTCTGCCATCTTTTAAAAAGTACGCAGTTCGATTATTGCAAAAGCAATACGCATTCCTCTGGGAGCCTGGATACCTACATGTTTGCCTGCTATGCCTCCACAACTCTAACAACCCGAAGCGAAGAGTTCTCCTACACATCCTCCAGACCAAGAAACGTGTGAGCTCGGGTTAGTCCAGGACTATCCGTCCACTCACTCACCCTCTGGCTGTAGCTAAACCTCTATGATCTTACGTCTGCTTCTCAATTCTGCCTGCCTGCTCCCCAAAGCAGGGCTCACGTGCATCTTTCTCCACTATCCAGATACTCGTTTTTCCAAAGTTTGTAATGTCTACCCTTCTTTGTATGGTAGCTGAACCTGCCCAATGGCAGCCAAGTCAGTAGAGATAGAAAGCGGGGCAGCAACCGAGAGATGGTGATTGCACGTGCTTTACTCCCCTCTGGAAATTAGGTTTAAAGAACCCCAAATTAATCTAGGTAATTATATTACTTTTAGTCTTTACAAATAACAGAAAAAAAACCACCACAACAAAGTGGCATTTTATGTAACCAAGAGTTTTCAGATGTCTGAAACCCGGAATTCAGATCTAAATACCAGAAATCAGATGTTTAAATCCAAAACATACTCTTCTGCTCTAACTTCCAGAGGCAGGTGCCTTTCTGCAATACCCGTTAGTGATCCCAGTACCTGGAATCAATAAACAGGAGAATTTCTTCGGTTCTCTTTTTACTTCCCTTCCCTTTTTCCCTTTCCTTTCCTTAATACTTGCTGCTAGTTTATGTGTGAATTCACACCAATTGGGACCGCCCAGTACATCTCTTAGAGCCTCCGTGGCGATGCACAAGCACTTTCAAGCCCCGAGGCCCCCCACCACCCCGCGGCTGCCATCACCACCTGCCTCGTTTCTTTAGTCATTTCCTTCTACTTTGAACAAACTGGCTCCTGCCTGGCCGCCTGCCCCTCCCGGCCGGCGCCGCCCCTCCGCCCTCCCGCGGGCTCTCTCCACACGAGCACCAACCGCCTGGGGCGGGGCGGCGTTGGGCGTGCGAGGGGTGGGGGAGAGCTGATATTTGTGGAGGTTTATTTGAGGCGGAAGAAGACGAAAACGCTCAGGGCGGGCAGCCACACGCACACACACCCTCCCCAACCGACACTGCACACCGCCTCCTCCCCCCCTCCACCTTCCGCGCTGGCGGCCTCCGCCCAGGAGGGGGCGAGCGCGCGTAGCCCCCCCGCCCCCCGCCCGCAGCCGGCGGCAGCGCCCCGCCCCGCCGCCAGGCCGAGGCCCCGCTCGCCGCGCGGGTGAGTGGCGGCGGGGGAGGGGGCGCGCGCGCGCTGGGCGCGGAGCGTTAACGGTTCCCCTCGCGCCCCGCCCGGCCGCGGAGCCGTTCGTGGCCCCGAGCGGGCCTTGCGCGCGTTATGCCTCGTTGGCTCCCCCCCCCCACCACCGGGCCAAGCTTGCTCCCTGGGAAACTGCCCCCCTCCTCCCACACGTAAAGCCGGGGTGGCGCCTGGAGGGTAGCGGCCGCCTTTGCCCGCAGCGGGTCCCCCGGCTGCCGCAGCGCCCTGCTCAGATGGACGGTTTCTGCCCTTTCCCCTCTTCCCTCAGGCGCGTTGCTGCTCACGGGCAGGGCAAGGGAGTCAGGCTGAGCTGCTGGGCACGCCCGCTTCACCGCTGGCGGCGGCCTGAAGGGCCTTGTGCTGCCTGCGTGGTGGCCTTCGGCCGACCTTGGGTGCTGCCCCGACCTTCCTGCTGTGCGTCGGGCTCTCTTTCTCGTCTGCGCCCCAGTGAGCACGGCTAACCGCAGACTTGTTTTGTTCGCGTTTGTTCAGGTGGCTTCTCGTGTGTGTGGGCAACTCTTTTTGCGTGATGTGCTCTCTTTGTGTGAAAAAGGGATTGAAGTTTGGGACAGCTATGGGGGAGGATGCAGTGACCGCACTACCATGAAGCATGGGCCATCCTGTCACATCTAAGGTTAAAAAAATAAAAATAAGGATGAGCCCTGGTATGTTTCTTGGGGCACTGTTCAGCCAGTGAAGACTGCTGTTAGGTCTGCAGACAGCTAAAGCATCAGCCAAATGCAAGTAAGAAAAACAAGCCTGTGATCGGTAGGCTTACATTTGCTCTGTAAAGATCTTCATCTCCAAAGGTTTGTTTTAGGATGCACAGAATTGAAACGGTTTGCAAACTGGTGTGCTTGAAGTGGGAAAGTTAGATAACACCAAAGGCAGTAGTTGTTATATACACAAATTCATGCTAGAAGAAAAAAAAGGTGAGTATGAACTCAGATTCACTGAATGCAGTTGGTTGATTTGTTTCAAGAAAATGACCTCTATTTGTCTTTTTGTTTTTAGGAAATATTCAGAGTTAATTAAAATGTCTTCCAGCAAACCTCCCAATGAAAATGAAACAGCCAAAGAGAGAATTCCAGGATTGAGGGGTGTTCGAACAACCGCACTCTTCCGAGCTGTGAACCCAGAGCTTTTCATTAAACCTGTAAGAGGCTCATTCAGGAACAGCTAAATATGCTTAGAGAGACATGGTTGCTTTAAAGTAATAATCACAATTCCGTGTACATTGCATAACCATCTCTTGTTATGCAAACCACCCAGTAGCGCAACTAAAAATATCTTTACTTTTTTCCAGTCTGATTGTTAAGTGCCCAGAACATTATATTGTTTCTATCCAATTTTTATTCCGCCATTATATTGTCTGATTTTATTCCACCATTACATTGTCTGTATCTAATTGAATTACTTTCAGAAAGACTACTCACAGGCATATTGTCCTTGTGATTTGACAGGTTGAGTAATAGGAGCCCTCTTAAATATTTAAAAGGGAACAAATTCTAAAATGCACGTTCTTTAATAATAAAGAATGAGATTTTGTGGTAGCTTTTAAATATTTTGGAGATTTTGCTTTTTCTCTCTGTCTCTCTCTATTTAATGTACCAAAAGTTTTAGGAATCGATAAGAATTTTGTTACGCTTCCTTGTATGCCTTACGGGACTGCATTGTGCTCACTCGCTCACGTTCTTTTATATAGTCCGTTCACGGACTTTTATATAGGATAGCAGTGTGATTTAAACACATCAGCCAATATTCGTTGTTAACAATATTTACTTTTATAATAACATTGGTGATGCTCTGGTTTTATTAATACCTGCAGAACTCAGCGGTATCAGCAAGACTGAGTCAAATTTTGTGCATATAATAAAAGTCTCTCTTTCAGAGAAATAAACTTACCTGGCAGAAGCATAGTGCATAGTCCCCGTAATATATGCGGACGAATTTTGTTAGAAGTTTGTAGCAGCTACCTGTAGTAACTGGTTTTGCCCAGTTCGTTCATGCTCAAACAACATTTGTGACCACCGAAGGACACACACTGGGCAATATGATGTTCTGTCCTCGGAAAAGGAGAGCCCTCCTTTTCAGAGGGAACTCCTTTTGCTGTTACAAAGTCGGATCTCCCTTCTTGCTGCTTACCAAAGTCATTTGAATCAGTCTTCCAAAAAGGCAATGATGATTTTTGCAAATCTCGAAATAGACTACTGTTCACTTTCTCATCTAAGACTGAAAAATGTAATGTTTGTGACTGAAGAAGAAAGCATTTTGACTAGAAATGCATACTAATCTTTTATTTTTTGACAGAACAAACCTGTGATGGCATTTGGACTTGTAGGAATTACCCTCTGTGTGGCCTACCTTGGTTATTTGCATGCAACAGTAGAGAACAAGAAGGATCTCTATGAAGCAATTGACAGTGAAGGGTCCAGATATATGCGGAGGAAAACTTCCAAGTGGGACTGAAGAGGGAAGGAAGGAAATCTGCAGATCGCAGAGTTTTTCAAAGCAACTACTATTTTTTTTCTCTGTCCACTGAAATAATGGATAAATATCTCTCTTGCCATTTAATCCAATTTAAGTTCCATTATAAATTTCATGCCTGTAAAAATAAATTGTAATTAAGATATATACAAACAGTAAAGTGATTTTAAGAATTGTTGCCTGGGATCTTCAAAGCATGTCAGAAGAGACACAATTGACTCTGATGTGCAGACTAAACTGATAAATACCCATAGAAATTTATATGATAGTTCAAGTCATCTCTGTTTAAGGTGAAAACAAGGGTTTGGCTTTTATTTTTTAAACAGGAGTCGTATTACATTGTGAAAAGATGAAGTTGATCTCTTGTTCTGTTGAAAGTTGATAATTACAATGTTGCAAGTGAAATATTTTTTAAGATAATATTAGAAAGATCTGATAAAGAAGTTGTTGAAGGGTTTTATTTAATGAAGGAATGTGTAAAATACTGACCAAAATGATCCTTGGGTTATTCCTTATTATTATTGGACAGCCTGTCTTACTCTTTTGAAGTACTTTTTCCCCTGGCTTCCTGAGGAAATGAGACTTGTGCAATTACTTCATCCATGTATTTACCAGTTGTCTCAGCTCTGATTAAAATGTTTGAACCTTTTATTTAACTTAAGTTAAATTTGAAAAATTTTAAAAAAGAATGCATCCCAACCAGTTTTGTTAAAAAATCAGTAGCCAGATAGAGGAGAAAAGGTAAACTAAGTGCTCCTGCCAAGAGACAGGCAGGAAGAACTCAGCCGTTACCTGTCCTGTTTGGCATTAGACAGCAGACCAGTGAACATATTGGTATCAGCTCACCAATCAGCAGGTATAATTCTAGGTTAGCCAGGGGAGCAGAGGGGGAATACCACAGGGTAAAAAGTATGGGACCCTGGTGTTATTACAGTGCTGCAGAGTAGGAGCGTGAGAAAATTCTGGGGTGTAATGGATAGGGCCATGAGATCTAATCAAAAACATTTGTAATTTTGAAAGAGAAAAGAGTTAAGTAGGAGAAGATACAAAGTTGTAAGAAGTCAAGCGTTGTTAATTCCTGTGCTCATGTAATCTTCTGTTTCTAAGTTGCATTTCAAAAACTACATTTCGATATATTGCAAAGTACATTATATGACATTAATTTATTATAAGTCACTGAACTAAAAATAAATTACAGATGTAAAGTCTAAAATCATCAGGTTCTTATGGACACGGAGGGAAAATAATTCATCAACATGAGCAAGCCCAATCTGTGCACGGGGGTTGGAGGTGATCCCTTGGCTGAGCATGGCAGACAGAAGGTGAGTGTTGTGGCATTTGCTTAGCGCATGAGGTGGTCCGCACGTGAGCCTTCCTGCTTCACTTTGCCTTAAGCAAACTGCAGGTCGGTACTCTCCTGTTCTGGCACTGGGACCTTATCCTATGAGTGAGCATGTCTGACTGTTTCTGTTTCCATTATTTCCTAGACAGTATCCTAATAGCCAAACTCCAAAACACGTGAGGAGAGGGCACATACCAGGCTGTGCTCATTTTTCCACCAAAGACCCTGCAACATTCTGGTTGCATTTTTCCATTCTCCTCCTCATAAATACATCTCCATTAAATACCCCCGAGAAGTTGAAAGACCTCTTCATTAGCCTTCTGACCAAGGTGGCTTTCTGTCAGGCCCAAGAAGGAAGAACGTGTGAAGGGCATCTGCTCTGCAGCTCTGGGAATTGTTTACAAGTGTTTGTTGTCAAGAGGATGAGGCCAGCCTCTTCTCCGTGGTGCCCAGCAACAGGACAAGAGGCAACGGGCACAAACTGAACCACAGGAAGTTCCATCTGAACCTGAGAAAAAACTTCTTCACTGTGAGGGTGACAGAGCATTGGACCAGGTTGCCCAGAGAGGTAGTGGAGTCTCCTTCCCTGGAGATCTTCAAAACCCGTCTGGATGTGATCCTGGGCAATATGCTCTAGGTGACCCTGCTTGAGCAGGGGGGTTGGAGTAGATGATCTCCAGAGGTCCCTTCCAACCTAAACGATTCTGTGATTCTGTGAAAAAGGTGGCTTTGGACTGACTGTCTTGAGGGACAGTAACTGCTCAATGGGATTTCTCTACATCTCCCTCTAAATCCTGTGTTTTGAACCGGTGATTTTCCTCCTGTCCACGTTTTACAGTTAGCTGTATCCAAAATTCAGCTAGGCCTTGGTTTGGCCACCTTGCCCTTGAGAAGGGAAGCGAGCTCTGCTTTTGATGGAGCGAAATCAATTAGTAGCATTTTCATAGCCTTTAAAGTATATTCCCTTCTTTGAGCCTAGATGCCTCACCACAGCAAGGTCTTGGGGCAAATCCAAAAGCTTACAAGAGACTGCCTTTTGAAAGGTGAAAGAATTTTCAGGTTAATTAATAAAACACTCATAATCATCAGATGCTCTGTATATCCCATAGGAAATATTTTGTTTCATAGTATATGAAGGACCTTCAGAATTAATCTTTTCTTTTAAAAACAATTACGCAGGATTTTAGCTTCATATTCTTCAGTTCATTAAAATGCATGAGACTTGTATGTTTGCATGGATTTGACTAAATGATGCCAAAAACAGTGCTACATGCAAGCATTTTAACCTGTTTTTCATAGGGTTTTTAAATAAATGCGTTAATTCTGATATAGGCAGATGCTTCATATGAGCAAGCCCAATCAGTGGTTTTCACATATTTGGGAATAATGTGGGATTTGGGTTCTTAAATGTTTAATTATGTTTTGTGAAGTGAATATGGATCTGGAAGTTACTGGGAAAAAAAGAGGAGAAGGAGAAAGGTCTAGGACTGTCTGGGCAGAGTCTAGGTGATGCACATACCAATGGGACTTGATTAACAAGTGTGTCTGAGATGAGACCTGTTATCTTTTGCATGGAGTAATGTCTCATGGACCAGACTAATCCAGAGCAGTCCTGACTGAAGGAAGAGTGAATGTTTACACTTGTTCTTATTTTTAGGATTCTCCCTATTTATTTGTGGGAACTTCTGCACAGGTAGCTCTCTTAATACTACAGAAATTATATATAGAAAGATTATACTCAGTGCAAAGGCAGAGACGAATGCAGTAAATTAATGGACGCTAAAGTACTAATACTGGAATTTATTGTTTTAAGTGCCTGATTTTATACACATAAAAACTGTGTGTACTGAGATTAAAGCAAAAATCCTCACCTAAACAAAACTATGTCAATAACAAAACTTGTTCATTGGACTCTGGAAGTAGGGCTCCCCTTATGCATGCAGAGGATAAGCAAACACCACCAATACAATTTATTTTATCCTATTTATTTCTCTCAATTTCAGTTTCAATGTAGTAATAAATGTTTACGATGGATGATAGCTGGCTTAACAGGAACTGTAAGTCAAAATGATTTCCTAGGCAGGGACCTTTTTCAGCTTTCTGCTGATTCCTCATTATCTGTGCTGGCATTCACATCTTTACCAACAACAGCAACAAAACGCTATGATTCAAATGTCTGAAACAGTAGCTATTGCCCTGTTCTTAAAACCTCCTTAGACTACATGCCTTGAATAGGAATTATTGACATTCAGCAAAAAAAGTGCAATAAAACCCCAAAGCCTGCTGCGATGCTGCTTACCTCTATTATCAGCGAAAGCGCTTTGTGAGCAAAGCTAGTCCTGCCTAGTAACAGTTGCCATGTAGGAAGTTGCGCTGAGGCTCAAAGGGGTCAGTTGATACAAACCTCCCTCGTCATCTGCCTGCAGCATGTGACGGAGTTGTCAGCATGTGTGAATCCTAATCCAAAGGCAAACGTTTTAGATAACATGGTAAAGCGTAGTGATTAATGGTTTTTCTCTCTGCACCGGCTTGCGTGTTTTCCGTAGCAACAATAAGCAGTTTGCCTGCTAGCAGAATATAGTTCTGACATTTTAGTAACTGTTACAGGAAAAGACTATCATACCACAATGATCAGAAATCCAGATTTCGACTCCTTTGTTTGCTGTGCTATCTGTTCAAAAATAATATCACCACCACCTTCCCCTGCTACTTTTTATCGGATCCGGGAGTATAAGCCTTTCAAAACACGGTATTACACTCATCAGGATATACTGGGTAAGTTTCTGAAATCCTTTCCTTGCAATTTGAGATTTAGGAATACTCAGAAGGCTGCTATATCCATCTGTTCTGGAGGGCCATGAGGGCATTCACATTTCGGTAAGAAAGAACTGCACTTGCCTTCTGCATATTAACAAATCCTGCACGTTCAGCGGGGGGACAGGGCCAGCCATCCTACAGCACGTGAAGGCGTTCAGATTTGCACACGCTGAAGTGCGAAAGAGAGCTAGCGGCAAGAATGTTGGCGAAGGTTTTCTAAGGCTCATGTAGGTTGGAAAGAACTGAACCGGGCTAACATGTGGGAGCATCATCCCCTCATCGTGCGGCAGGACCCAGCTGGGATACTTTATCCTGAAGCCTGCCCTCTCCTATCTGATTCTGGCTGCTGACCTTCTCTTGAAACTCTGTCGGGACCTGGTACAAACACTCTACTGAAGTCAACAGAGTTTTGCTTCGGTATCAGGAGCCTTAGGATCAAGACAGAAAATTTTTCTTTCTGTGTTAGTTTTAGCACAGTTATCATCTCAAGTCTCTGTGTTACAGCTGTGTCAAGCATAACTTTAAAAAAAATAATTTAAACATAGTTACTACCTTCATTGTGGGAAAAGGCCAAACAAACAGCTGACAAACCGCTCCGAAGAGTGATATGACGTACTGATATAAACACTCTGCGAAGCTGAAATTTGGTTTTCCTAGCATACCACAGTTGTAACTTAAATGATGAAGGAAAACATATGGTGGCATTCATATGTTTGAGGATCTAGCAAGAATATGAATGAACTTTATGCGCTATGCCTACTTATCAGAGAGGTTTCTGCTCAGCGCTATGACGTTCTGTTGAAATCACACAGATTAACGCCCTTTAATTAACGCTCATTGCAAGGGGGGGTGTCTTTGGTGTCTGTTTTAAACAGTATCGAGAGATGAGCAGGGTATTGAAAGCACAGCAACAGGATGAATGCTGTATGCGTCTCAGGACTATGTAGACATGAATAACGGGAAACAGAAGGCCTCAGAAAGTCTCTCTTTAAATTATTTTCTCTTTACTTTTTAATATAATGGACTGGAGACAAGCTTAGTCAGGGCACAAAACGTTTGTGGGTGAGATTTCTGCACAGTGCACTTCTGTTTATTTTGCCTATTTAAATCAGTTCACCCCTTTGTCCCATCCTGCTATCCCTTCCCAGGTACTTCATTCAGGTTAGCTCCATGAAAGGACTTTGCCCTGCCACGTGGAGTAGGAGGAAACCTGGAGTGAAAGAAGGGGACTTAATCCTCCAGTGGCTATTTCCAAGTTAGCTCTCTTGTGGTTGTATTCCTTTTTCATTTTCCTAATAACGCAGGGTGAGAATATGTGACTCTTCAGCCCTATGGGGAATAGTTAAGGATCGGAAGCAATGCTCAGGCTAGGCAGGAAGCCACTGGGTAGAAAAGGTAAGGGGAGAGATCTGAAATGCCACTCTTTTGTGGGGCTTTTGTTTTAGGCTGTAGAAAGGCATCTCTATCCACCCGTCTCTGCAGTGGCTTCTCCTCTTCTGGGCAACGCCTGGTGCTGAAGACCGTTCAAACACCTCAGCAGGGCAACCTATTTTCTTTCACAGCTTGTCCACAAGACGAGATTTTGTTTAGACTGCATCCACACTGCTAACAGCATCCGCTCCTGGGAGCAACCCCTGGCCGAGGCCCCGCAGTGTGGCACGGCTCACCGCCACACTGCTTCAGCCCCTCTTTTTGGAAGGGATAGGCTGCGCTGCCATCGTGCTGGCCTGGGCTTGCCTTGGGCCCCAGACAGCGCACAGCAGCCCGGAGATGGGGGAACTGTTTTTTATGTGTATGCTCTCCTCCAAATGCCTATTATATTCTGCCTTAGCCACCTGAGAATATTTGTTGTGTGCCCCAAAAGCGGCTTGAAAGCATCTAGAGGTATCTTGGGGCAAGAGACCTCTCTGAAAGCCTTGGAAGGCTGTAAGGCCCCAGGAGCCAAAAGTGGCCTCTCTCACCCGTAGTGTCTTAAGGGGAGCAAAAGTATTCCCAGAGCTGCAGTGGGGTGCAGTCACAGGCAGAAGTGGGCAAATCATTCCCGAGAAAGCTCGCAAGTGACCTATTGCTTGGGCGGTGTGGGTGACTGGGGGGATGAGGAGTCAGGAGTGACACCCATAATGTCCCCCTATTTTTCAACCTTGCCCCGAAGGTGAGAGACCTGGATTCATTACCTTCTTCAGCTCTGAAAGGTTCAAATTTGCACCTTACGAAAGAGAACTTAATTACTCTTAAGCCCTGTGCCAGATACCTGAGTCTTTTCGTGGATCTTACCCTAACTCCATGGATAGGGCCCTTTTTTAAAGTTCGACATGTACCATTACCTATATGGAACTACAAAAGCAATAATATTTATGTAAATACCTATATGTAAATATATGTGAAATGAGGATTCATACCTGTTTAGCTTTCTGTTTTTTAATATAGCTATGGAACTAAGCAAAAGGGTCAGGAGGCAGTTACAATTTTCTGCTTTCTAGTTGTTTGCTGTGCATGATCCATTTATGTTGATTGTACAGAGATCGGAGCAAGCATTCAACAAGAACTACATAGTAAGAGGGAAGCAGAGATACAAGAGCATATGGAAAAAATGAAGGCTGAACTTTGGTCACAGGTAAATTGAATTACACTGCTGTCATTTAAATGATGATGATTCTTTGGAATATTTATTATAGCATAAACAGAGGATAAAGAACTTTGAGGTCATTGCTACGGAGCTGCCATTAATTTCAGCTTACCCTTTCTTCATAGATTCATATGTGCACAGATTTCCCCAGTTTCTGATCTCAACAAAGCATACTTGAATTAATAACAAACTTTTCATCTGTTCAGAAAAGCCTCTGGAGCGCACAGAAGTTAACAGCTGGCAGAGCTGTTCCACGTAGTGCATTGTAAGATTCTGAAACTGCCCTTTATATTACGTATACCTATAGTGGTTACAACTGTGGCAGCTCAGTGCTATCGCGTGACCACATTTTAACAGGAATCGCTGTAATAATATTGTCAAATGGGCCAAAACGCATTTGGTCTTCTGCATTTAAATTTAACTTGCTCTAATTTTTAAATGGAAAGCAGCAGAACTGTTGGTTACATAACCTCTGCTTCATCTTAATAGTATGTTAGGAGACTGTTAGCAATTATATTCAAATAATTACTTGTTTTAAAGGCCAAAATGCACACAGAAGATGCAGTGGAGAAAGCTCTTAAAGAGGCAGCAGCTAACCACAATGCATTTGTTCAAGACCTTAAACAAAAACATGGAAAAGAACTAAGGGTATGAACTAGTTTGCTTTTATTATTGTGGAAATAGCCAGCATGACAGAATTATCTTTTCAACGGTCCAGAGAGTTATCCTAAAAAATTTTTTTTTTGTGTTTGCACATATCCGTGATCTTCATCCATCTGGGATTTGGACTCTGGTGTCAGGTGAAGCAGTTGGCTTGAAAGATTTACACCAGTGGGGTTCTTCCTTGTGCCAGATAGGATGTGAGCGTGAGCTAGCTAGTTGTTTAATTCACTTTCAGAATGTTTCACATTTTCTTATTGAATGAAATTTGGTTACCTTTTGGAAAATTCACTGTAAGGCTTTAATTCAGCCAGCCACTTAACCTGTTTAAGTGCATTTCTTAAGGACAGTTAAATATAGGGGCTGAACTTTAAATCTGTTCTGAAGTTTCATGTACATCAAACCTCGACAGATGTTTAACTAATTTGCCGAATCTGAAGCCTGGATGGGATGGAGGAGAAGGAAAACCGCCAACATACACATATTTCTAAATTAAGCACATCAACTTTAATTTTTTATTTCTATGTATACTCAGCACATGCTTTACACGGCTGTTTGGCTATCTGAGAAAAGATTCAAAGACACGTACAAAGAGAAAGGAAGGCAACTGCATTCTGGAACTGAGCCTTCTTGCTTTCTGCACTATTTCACAGGTTTTTTTTTTTTTTTTTTACCACTACAGCATCTGAGCACTCTTCAGTCAGGCACTCAGCAGTGTGTCTAACACCTGTCATCTTTAGTCTTGCAGCCTCCCACCAGAGCTTGAAGCGCACACAGAGAATTGCTGGAGTGTTTTGCTTTGGAATTTTATTTTATACAAGTTCCTAAATAGCTATCTGTTTATACTGCTGAACAGTCAAAGCAATGTGCTTGGCATTTCAGGAGAAAAAGCAGTGAGGTTTACAGTGGTCTTAAGCTTCTGGCAGAGTCCTTCCCATTGTATGGAGCTATTTTCCGAGAAAGCTCTGTCTTTTGCTGTCATAGCATCTGCCGAGGATAGTTGGTAGAACATCAGTTCCTCTTGTTTAACCATTGGATTACTTGCCATAAGCCTATTATATATTTCTGAGGACCTGACTGCTCAGGATTTAAACGCGCGCTATTTGTAACTGAAGACTAAAGAGCAGATATGAAATTCAGCAGCTGAAACAAAAAAAAAGGCAAATATAACTAAAGTAGTTACAAAATGTTTCAAGTTTGTCAGTTTGCGTTTCTTGCCATTCATTTAAGATGGTCATTAAAAGTGAGCTAACCACTTGTAGTTTAATCACTGAACGAGTGATTAAAGCGTTTTCATGTGTAGGTTAGGTCAGAGACAAGCACATTCAGCAGATAGCGTCAGGAAAGGCTTTTTGCAGCTATGCGGCTGTTCCACGGCCGCCAATGGTCAAAAGGTTTCCAGCTTCTGGTAGACCGGTCCTATTTCTTGCCACTCCACTTGTCAGCAGTAGGCAGCCTACCAGTATCCACAGAACTACAGGATACAGGGCTTGTTAGTGGGTGTACAAAAGATCTGCAGCAGCCCTCATGTAACTCTGCTTGTCCTCTTCGAGAAAACCCACCAAGATCTAAGCAGCGGGAGCTTCCCCAATAAAATCTTGCCACTTCTGCAGAGGATGTGCTTGGCATGGGTCTTGGAAAGAACCGTGAACGATAGCAAAGCAGCCTAGATCACTGGGCAGCAAGCTAAGAGGGCTGAATTGCTTTGCTGGAAGATGATGCTTTGCATGGATTTGACATAGCCCACAATGGGAACAGAGGTATACAGTGATACATTGAGTTTTCTGAGATCCCACAGATGCATATGTCCCTCCAGACCACTTAAGGTTAGTGTTGTCACATCTTTATTTACAAAGTCTACCAATATCTTGCTGGCTAAGGACAGGTCCATCTCCCTCTAAAACCATGTCACCAAGCATTTGAACTTGCCAGGAGAAAGGTGCAACTAATCAGGGAAGTTTTTGTGCCTATGTAGAAAACATGGGTGATGTGCAATGCTGCTTGTAAGGACACAGCAGGAAGGTTAGTGCCTTGTCTGCTGGACACCGAAGATGCAGAGAAGCCTCAAGTGATGCAAAGTAAGGCTCATGCACAAAGGCCTTATGCAGTCTTTTAATGGGACTGCTGCGGTGTGCAGGGCCATGTGGAAGGAGAGGGAATGCAAGTGAGAAGCTTGGGGAAAGCATGGTACTAAAACTGCCGTTTTGCCGGCCAGAACTGGCACCATGCAATAATAAAGATACTAGAGTTTTTACGGGCATTTTAAAAATAGTTCTAAAGTTTTATTTGGAACGTACAAATGACAGTGTGTTAATTACTATGGATACCCCCATACAAAGTTCCCAGCTGGTGACATCAGTCACCTCTTTTAAGTTATGATCCTGAGCTGCTGACTATGCTCTGGCCCCTCTTAATCTAGGACCCTACAGTAAGACACTGTAATTGCCTTTAATATATTATTGAAGTCTATTGTTCTGCTGGGCTTTGCCGGGGATTGTTTAAAGACAGCTGAGCAGTGAGTTGTTATCACTCCTTACCTCTACGTTTAACATTGCTCAAGGAAGCGGTGAGGAAGGCGAAGGCCGAGGTGCAGCAGGCCGTGGTGGATGAGCAGAAGAGAGAAGTCGAAGCTGTCGAGCAGCGCATGGCTCACAGGCTTCAGCGTGCCCTCCTGGAGCGTGCCCGCGGGAAGGCGCAAGCGATGGCTGAAGCCAGGAGCCAGGAGAGGGGAGCGGCGCTGAACGAAACAGCCAGGGAACAGAGGTGCTCTGCACATTTCCTATGACTCGGCTTGTAAACGTGTTGTGCTAAAGAAAACCACCAGACTTGCACAGCAGCACTGCTCAGGGGCAGGTCTTCTAGGGAAAAATAGATAGACTCTTTGGAAAAACTGTTTTTGGTAGTGTAAAGTGACCGGCAACAGTTCCAGGCTCCCTCCCCCACTGATTCCACATGTAGAAGTAAAACGTATTTTGTTTCTAAATGCCAGTATCACAAATCTAACCAAGGATCCAAATGTTTTGTTTCTTATGGCTCATTTACTGTCACCAGAAATAAAGATCTAATGAGCTTATTGTGCCCTTCATGACATCAGTGCAAAACCTGAAGAAATGTGTTTACATTGAGAACTGGAGGATGGGGGAGAATCTAGTTATATAAAGCTTTGTTAATTGAACAGTTTTGATTTCATAATAACAACACACCCTTCTCCCTTAAGAGTAGAGCACATTTTATTTTTGGCAGTGCAGCGAGCAAAATAACACTGTAGTGTTACAGAAAAGATAAATGCTTCAGGAATGTTCCCTTTTTCATTTTTTTTTTTTTTTTCTGAACAGAGTCACACACCAGTTTTGATCCATTATGTACCTTCATTTTCACTATTAAAATATACCCTTTCTGATGGAGATAAATCACATTGCGCATAAACTTAGCTTGTCCCTTTAGCTTCTCCTGTTAACAGAGTTTTGCAAAAAATAACACTTTGCCAGTAAAGTGGAGAGAACAGTGACAGAGGGCAGAGACTGTCTTCTCTGCATTGAAATATTTGTCTCAGTAGCCTTAATGGATGCCTAATACATCATTCTTTACGTGTCTCTGAGCCAGCTCTGATGAACAATACCCATAATATTTGGGCTATGTAACATAAGCTATAGGTTTTATTAACGACCTGCTGCACAAAGATGTTCTCAGTACAACTTAAAATTACAGATTTGTCTGTAATCTAGAAATCAGTGCTTAGATTTTGATTCAATACAGTATTTTTACTTGGGGCAGAACTGTTCAAAGTCTGTTTGAACTTTAGTGTGTACTTAATAGCTAGCTCAAAGAGAGGCCTAAATGAAGCGTGAAAAACTTATCCTTTGCATTTCATTTTTCATTCAGAAGCAAACATCGTTAAAATATCATCACGGAGAAACATGCAGAAACAGAATCTTTTGCCACTGGATACCCAGCTACCTTTTTCTATGTCATTGGTAGCCTTCTGTGCTATTTAATTTCTGTGATCTTACAGCAAGCTCTGATTTCATGTATATTTGTGGTTGAATAAGAAAAGTTTTTACAATAACCTGAATAGACTCGAACTGTTTTTTTCATAATCTTTGATAACAGGTGTTCCCTACAAATCTTTTCTTCTTTCTCTTTTGAAAACAGAAAGCATTCAGACCAGCTCAAAGAAGCAGATGTGTTAGCTGAGGAGCTGTATCATAAGAATATAGAGCAATTGAAGAAAGAAAAAAGTCAGGCCATGAATGTTGCCCTGGGTATCATACAAAGAAAGAACCGGTGTGAAACTGAAAAACAGCTCAAGGAAGCAGAGTCCCTCCATCATCATGAGCTGGAAAAAGTGATGATTACTCTGGAAGCAGCAGAAAACCAGGTGAAAACTCTCATCCAAAAACTGGAAAAAATGACAGCTTGGAAGGACAGCCTGGAAACTGAAATACAAGCAACAAGACACGCTTTTCAAAAGTATATTGATGCCACATTTCCTAACCTGTCTCCAGGGCAAGCATATTTTATTTTGCCACTCAGAAAAGCATTTCAACAGACAGACACCCCAAAAGAAGCAGAGGAGAGTGACAAAGAATGTAAGAGAGCTAGTACTCGAAGTGTGATATTCACTGCAAAGGTTAACCAGAATTGCGAATAGGTAATGCTGAACAATAAATTCTTTTCTGTTCACTGAATTGTATGCCTGTGGTTAGAAAGATACAAAGAAAAATAATCACTGCTATTTTAAAATAAGTAATTGATGAGCCATGCTTAGAAATTATCTATTAATCTTAGTTTTACAAATGCTAGGGCAGAGATTGGAACGTATAGCTCTTGAGGACCATCCCGTTCTTGAACCCGTCTTTCTTGAAGAGAGTTGGTAGTCTGTCTCACAGTGAAGCACCAGTGCTTGGACTGTGAGAACTGTTGGCTGTGCCCCTGGATACTGCAGTACGCAGTTAGACACACAGGCTCTGAACACCTCCAACTTGGGTTCTGGCACTTGCAGGGTAGTTAGATTTTGTTCAACGCTATTTTAACGAAAAATACTAATTTTTTCTCAGCCTATTCATATCTGGTCATTTGGAGGAGTAATAATTGCTTGTGCCAGTTCACTATGAGAATTTTCAAGAACAAACAGAAAGGATAATGGATAACTTTGTTCTTATCTGATAATCACTTAGAGCAAAATAAGATAGAACAGGTCTGGAACTGGCCTCTGTTCTGTTTAAGAATAAGGAAAAGACAGAATGATGACTGACAGTCATAATCTTAAAAAAAATATATCATTATTAAGAAGGCAAGGAGAAATTTTCCATTCACCTTCTTTTGTCCAAATTTGAAACATCAGTGTCACATTAACTTATTTTTTCAGATGCTTTTCTTCCTTCTAGTTTTTAAATGAAATAAAATTTGTAATTAGAGCCCATAAGATTTTCTAGCAGGGTTCTCCGAATCTCCGGAGTACTGTGGCTATTTTACAGGGGCAACAGTTCTAAAGCAGTTTATGCTTATGCATATGTTATCTTCTACCGTTAAAAATAAGGTTCAACAATAAGGGCCAGATAGAAAAAGGGGTCTGTCTACAGGCCGCAAAAAGAATTTTGTCAAGTCAGTGTTTCTACATTGATATGTAAAATCTGCAGCTTGAAAGTTGAGCTGTCTTCGAAAAATAATTGTAGGGCCATATGCAGTATTTGTGGAATGAGAAACAGGGAATCAACTGTTCCCTAGCAGGATTTCCTATTCAGTGTTTTGCCTGGAAACAGAAAGGGCTGAGTATTAGGTGACCAAATCTACATTTCTCCAGTTCCTTAGCAGTCTCTGGAGATCCATGTGGGATTAGCCAATCTCCAGTAAACACCTGCGTCCCGTAGCCTTAGGAAAACGCAATGCTGGACCCACTGCTTGTACTCACTAGAGGAGGTAGGCTTGGCCGGCTGCAATTTGAAACAGGCAGTGAGGGCAGCGCTGATCTCCTCCCCCAGGTAGGATGTGACCAGCTCCAGGACATCCTGGAGACACCTCACCAGGAGCAATTAGTCAGGGGCTTTGAGGATGGGAAAGTGCAGTAAGGGGAAATACAGAATAAGAGACCTTTGCAAGGAACACTGTCCCCTCTGGAGACCACAAGGGGAGCTCCATAGGCTGGGCTTTGATCCTATAGCACCTGCATGGGGGATTTTTGCACGCCAATGCTGTCTCACAGTTCCTCCCCTCGGCTGCTTGGGGACCAAAGCATTGCCCTCTCAAATAAAGGGTTGTTGCTGCCTAACTCCAGGTGTTTCCTTTGCGCTGACTCCAACTATCTTCTGCCCAGACACCATCAGCTTGCAAGGCTGCTGCGTGCCTTCCTGTTTTCGGACTGACTGGCCCCAAAAGTGCTGCTCATGCTCTACAGCACCAAGGCTCTCTCCTCCCTGTGAGCGGAGAGCATCTCATGATACTTTGCTCCTTCTTGCTGGCTGGAGAATACAGCTGAGCCTGCATCTTCCAGAGCAATGGGAGTTTGGCCATGTGTTTGCTTCAAGCAAAATCTTTTGGGTTCTTAGACGTTGAGCTGCTGCTGCTTCCCCAGGTCCATTAGTTCTGAAAGCAAAAGTCGCGTGCTCTGAAAGCTCATCTTGCCTGAGGGACACCTTCTAGGCAAAAAGTGTGCCAGCAAGGCTGCAAAACAACTTTCCTGTGGGAGAACTCAAGTTTATCTATTCATACGTGCTTGAAGCCTAGGCTGCTTCAGACTATTCTCTAGTGGCAGTGCCGGGGCTGAGATTCAGCCTGCCTATATGTCTCATTTGCTTCCACTGTGTAACGAGTCTTTTCATAGCGTTTTGTTTAATATTCTCTCAAGCTGTGTATCTCATTTGTTTCTTGTTGATATGAAAACACTGTATAGTATTTTGAGTATGAGCTCAGGAGCGTGAAGGAGCTTGTCTTTCCCTTTACTGTGGGTGATATAAAGTGTAATACGTTAAAGGAAAGTCTCTGTATGCATCTTGTTTAGAGGAACTTTTAAAAGGGTAATCTGTGCAGTCTGTTTTCTTCATGCTTGAAAAAGAGAGCAGAAAACAAAAAGTGAAAACCACCTCACAGAGATCCATCACTCTACAAAGCTAGGAGCTGAAGACAAGTGAAGTCACAGATTTCTTGTGGAACAGCTTGATTCATATAAAGTACTTCAAACAGATGTCTGGCACTATTTCTGACATAAATGTCTGCAAAAACTTAACCTCGCTAAATTGTGGAAGTTTCTTCTGTACAGCTAATGCTTTCTGTTCATCTCTTATAATCCAAATGAAAAGAATCTGAACTTCACTTTCACAGTTGTCTAATGAAATGCATAAACTGCACAGAGCCCAAGATAAAACTCCTGCTTACGTCCTGGAGTTCTATGGTCTGAAACGCTTTGTAAGCTCTCTAAAACCTTTTGAAAAAAAAATCTTTGCATGTGTGTGAAGCATAAAAGTCTTTGGAAACTACACCAACAAAATACTGGAACTAAAGTACTAGCAGCTGCATCCTGAAATGCCTAAAGCTGCCGCGTGCTCTCTGTTAGGCTGTGAGATAAACGGTTCGCCTGCCCACACATAGAGGAGCACAGAGGCATGCTGGCGGAGGGGGGACGACCCCAAATAACCCACTTGCAGAACAGGGGCAGTACCGGGCACATTACAGGATGAGCATCTTGAGATTGTATGAGACTTATTATGTGATGTTTCAGGGAGGAACCAAAGGTGGGGAAAGGCAGAAATCAAGGTGTGCTGGGGAGGAACAAGAGGGGGGAAAAGAGAGGGATAAGGGGCTAAAAGGGGGCTAGTCGCAGGTAACCAGGCTGCTGGTCGGTACGTTTGTCTGGCCATGCCCTGTGCCGGATCCCCCTGGTCTTTCCTGTCTTCTCATTAAACTCTTGTTTGCAGCTGTTGTGCCGGGTGAGGGGCGCTCTCCTGTGCCCGTGTGTGTCTGGAGGTCTAAGCGCCAGCCACTGACCTTGGGGACCGTGGGTCAAAGGGGCCCCAGTGCCTGGGGATCCCACCACAGGAGAGACGGGGTGAGTGAGGGGTCTGTATGTGCCAGGGGCTGGAGAGACCGGAGGAAGCACGTGTTGTGTGGCACGTGTGTCAGCGTGTAACCGCTAGCAAACACCGAGGCGGACTGGCTCACAAGTGGGATAAGCAGCTGGGGAGCCGGGTATGGAACCGGCCGTAGATCTGGGCCAGGTACCGGCAAAGCAGAGGGCCTGCGAGTGGCTCCCAGAGGGCCCGGGAGGTGCAGCCAGCTACTGGGGGGGACCGTGGGGCCTGGGGGTCGGCAACTGGTGGGGTCATAAGTCTGGACCAGCTACCAGAGACCCACCTGCCCATGGGTCTGGGTGAGAGGCACAGGGAGGCTGGGGGTCTAAGGCAGCTACTGCATATACTGAGCATCCATAGCCAGTGACTGGATGGATCCATATTGACCCATATATGTATGTATGAATGTATGTATGTGTGTATGCGTATGTGTCTATGTATGTATTTATGTTTTCCACAGGCAGGCTTTCATCTTGATCAGACAGAGAGAGGAACAGGATGAGGCCATCAACGCTGCATTTGTATGAGTGCTGGTTTTGGTCGGTGATGATCTGTATGGCTGGCTGTGTGTATATGTATATATGCACTGTGTATGTGTGTGTGTGTGTGTGTGTGTGTGTGTGTGTCTATTGGGAATACAGGTTTAGCCTCACTACCAGCTGGACATGAGGACATGGCGCCGCCGCAGCCTTGCCTCCCGCCGTTGGGCTACAGGATTTGGTGGCTCCTAACACTCAGATAATACAAGTATTCTGCAACTTGCATGTCAGAGAAACAAGCTGAGGATGAAACACTTCAACCCCTCATGCACAAACATTTCATGTCCTCTTGTGACAATAGAAAAGTAGAGTTTTTGTTCTTTCCCACTGGGAAGGGTAGAACATAGTCATCCTATACACCTGCAGTGCCTTGTTATTAGCAGAAGAAAAGTCACTCTGTGTTACAAGGTAAGCCCACCTTTTATCTAGGATACAGCGGTACTCAAACTGACTGTAGGTACCATGGCTGTCTGCACTGGGGGGCACACAAGCTGGGTGGCATATTGGGAGACACACAGCATGGGGTTAGGATGCGGTCAGCTGTGTACAGGTCTGCAGGCACAATCCCGCTTACTCCTCAGGGTGTACACAGCATTTAACATTTTATTTTACTGGCCCCAAGAGTCAAGTTGAAGTTGTGCTGGCTTTGCTCAGAAAGGGCATGTCCCCTTACGCCTCTGTGCTTGGTTCTGCAGGGCTGAAAGGAGCCACAGCTCGGCACAAGTGGGTAGCTTTGCAGTATAAATAGATAGACAAGATAGCAAGCAGTAGTAGTGCTTTTGGACCTGGAGATCCACTTACCATGAACACTGTTTATTTTAAGGAAATATTTCAGCTAGCTAAGCCTGATATAAAGATTTTTTGTTTCTATTCCAGTTGTACTCACCGCACAGTATTAATCACGGCCGACATACGAACAACAGAAGAAAAAACTTTTACATATTCTGTAGGTTTATGGGGGTGAGATACTTAACTCTAATGAAATCTGTGAGTACATGAGCCGTTGGTAGCTAATAATCGTTGGGCCTTCACACATACAAGCAATCCTTTCATTGCGTGAAGCAGAGACAGCATATGTTTGTTGGCCTCATTTTGCTTCTGTTTGCAAAGGATTACTGCATGAAGTACGCTACCCACTTCACTTGCAGTCTGAATCAGAGCAAGCATGAATACACGCTTTTTGAATGCTTGTTTGAAGGATGTAAATGAAGACGCTTTCAGATAACATCTGGACGTTAGGGTACCGGTGATGGCACATGCTAACAGCTCAGTGTATGAAACCAAACCTAGAAAGGGGAGCTGTAATGCTGTAATGGATAATGCAGGAAGCAGGATATCTCTATTAGGCATCCAGGATATGTTTAAAATTACCAGAATGTGCCATAGTTTTTGTGTCTCAGGAACAGTGAAACCCTCTGTCTAAGGTAATGCTGTAAAAGACTGAAAAGTAGGTTGTCTAATCACTGTAGCTGTGCAGCTGAACCAATAGGGAGCTGCAGAGTGTGGCTGATAAGCAGCTAATTAATAAACCAGAGACATCCTGCTTGTTAGTGCCTCAGAGGCCTGCAGAAGAGATCTGTCGTGTCTTAAAAGGAGGATAAGCAGATTGTCAGATGTCCGAATACCTCACTTGGAGAAATGAAGTGTGGAATGGACTAATGGTGCTGGTAACGCCGGGCGCCTGAGCGCGCGCCGTCCTGTACGCGGTGGAGCAATTAACTACCTGCAGTGCCTCGCAGGCAATGAAACACAGCACGAATAGACTCTGCTTAAGTGTACATAACGTACGCACGCACAGATAAAGGAGTAATTGTGATTACAGTTGCTGGCACAATTTCCTTTGTTGCGCTTGATTAGCAACAGTTCAGCGTTATGTTTGCTGC
Organism: Struthio camelus; assembly: GCF_040807025.1. NCBI lineage: Eukaryota > Metazoa > Chordata > Aves > Struthioniformes > Struthionidae > Struthio > Struthio camelus. The sequence goes on from NC_090944.1 coordinate 49,178,637, forward strand.
TAGTTAAAAAACGGTGGAGTAAGGAAACACGAGTGACTAATAACAAACTTCATCAAGCGTCTGGTGGGAGATGCAGATGCTGGCACGACTAGTATTAATCTAGTGTTAATAGTATTAATAATATTAATGCTGGCTAGCACATAGATTACAGGCATGTTCTTGGGATGTCTAGGAGAGGGTTCCGCCTGCAGAAGCGACAGGAGTGGCCAGAGGAAAGGACAAATCCTAGAAGAAAGAACAGGCCAGGAAGACTGGTAAAAACATACTGAGGAGCGAGGAAACCCCTGTCTTCTCTAGCGCAGGACACTGGGACTAGCAGTTAGCATATTACCTTAGCTTTCTTTGGTCCAGTGAGATAACCAAGAGTTAGACAAACAGTTTAAACAACGAAAGCTAGCAAACTAATTCCAAGTAGAAAGGTAAATAACATAGCCGTTTCCCAGCTGGGAGATGGCCTGTCCAAAACTTGAGTCTTCTGTAGCTGAACACTGGCAGTTCTTGATTTTTCCTAAACTTGTCTCTAGCACTGACTTTATTTTGGCTTCTCTTAAATGTATGGCTGCCTTGTGCTTGTTATTGGGTTATGTCTTTGTTTCATATGCTTGGACTCTTCCAAAATTCAGCTGCAGCCCTCTGTTAGGTTTGTCCTAAAACTTCAACCGCCTGGCTGACTGGAGAAAAATCCTGCCTATCAAGGAGTTTGAGCACCACAGTTTTCCATTAACTTTTTCTTAAGATCATCTATTTCCCTCCTCTCATAAACTTTTCAAAAGGCACAAACACTTCTTGTTTGCTTACTTGAAAACGCAAACCACATTATAAGGGCAATATTGCTGGCCAAAGTTCAGCTCCACTTCATTCCGGTATCTCTTCCTGGGAACTCAGACTACTGATATCACAGTAGCTGCACCGTTCTGGGTGCCTTTGCTGCTTGCCACAGAAGGTGCAATCCCTTCCCTGTGCTGCTATGGGATCCTACAATGGTTCTTGATTGTTGTTGCTGTTGTTGTTTTTCTGTCTACCGTGTACTGGAAATAGTAGGTTTTGGTCTAACTCTGAGGCTAGCATCTCAGCTACTTTGGCTCGATATCTAAAATGTTAACCATCTTTGTTCCTTTGTAAGCTTCTGACAGCCCCTCTTTAGTGCAATGTTTACAATCCTGATTTATATCCAGTTCAGGTTTCCAGTGTGGATTTAAAAACCACTGACTTGGACATTCAACATCAAACTTCACCTTGAAGAATCTTAGAACTTCATGGCATTTGTAAGAATCCGCTGCTGAGATAATTAGCTGTTACAGTAAGCACCTGATGCCTTTCTGTGACATTCCCTCTAAAATACTAAGTCTGTCTGTCTGCAATAAATGCTTATTTCTGGGCCAGCTGACTAGATGAGTCCATGATGTCCATGAAAGCTGTTTTCTGCTGTCCTGCTTTCTAGGTGAACAACCTCACTATTTGCATGATGACTTTCCAAGTGTTGCATCTCATTTCTTAGGTACGAAGGGCACTTCAGAGCAATAATAATCTCTAATGGAATGTATCCTTTCCTATATTTTGAGGAAACTGGCTTTCTGTATACTGTTGTATTATAAAGGCTTCATTCCTATATAGGAGGGAAATCTGGAGGCCTTTGCAACTATTATCCGTTTTAATGAAAAGGAGTCGAATTCTTAGAACAGTAACCTAGACACTCATTACATTAAACCTTTAGAGGTGACTGTTATGAGAAAATTACTCGCAAAATTTTGTTCAGCAGGATACACATTATCCCATGTTCCCAGCCTGACTTCATAAATGATCTGCACAAGCCATTGTTTACAGATTTGGCTTTAAAAAGCCCTGGAAAGTGTCTCTTAAAGGTACCAAAGCTCTTTCTTTAAGGTCTGTCTTCTGACTGCCAAATGCTTGCTCTTCCTGGCTTCAGGTCACTGTCACTTTTTTCTAAAGATGGAGGTATCAAGAGGTTGTCTCTTGTTAATTTAAGTAGGCCAGTTAAAAGGTGTCCCTAGCCATCTTTGCTATATTTAAAGTTTAACGCAGCAGAGGTTCATGGAGCATGAATTCAAACAAAGTGTTCTTAGATGGTGCGAGTAATGCGTAAGTGAGTAAATGCATTACTGTGCCCCACTCGCTTTAACTTGACTTCTACATACTATTATAAGGAGGTGAAAAATCACTTTTTCCCAAGTACATTTGGGGAAGAGAGAAGAAAGGCGAGGAGGAGCAACTCTCGCATAGCTCTTTATGTGACACATCAAAAAAAGAAAAAATCACTTCTTTCCCTTTGCAGGCTTTCACTTAGGCTGTGCCTGCACATGACATTATGCCATGCAGTATCTAAGACAACTCATCCAGAGCTACTTCAGGTACCAAGTTGGAGAAGCGTAACAGAATTACTGAGATTTGTGTGAACATAGAACGAAGGGTAACGTCTGGGTGTGGAAGCACCAGAACGAGCAAAGGCAGGAGCAGGGCTATGAAAACAGTATGTGTTGGTGGCAGATCATCAAGATGACAGCACATATCAACCTGTAGCTTCTCAGGACACCAAGACTGGGAAACAAAGGACAGTGTATAAATCCTGATAACACGTAAGGGTGGGATAGGCAAGAGCAACTAACCTCTGTCAGCTCCTTCAGGGTTCAGAAAGACATATCCAGGCCAGCACAAGGTAATCAACCCAAGAAGAGCCCGGGAGATGTGGTGAGGAGTCGACAGGCAGTGTCCTTTGTCCTCTCTGTCATTGCAGTGAATCCTGGGCAGACCACCTGGATACAAGCATCTTCTTGCTTGTGAGTATGTGGTTATGCGAATGTGAGTGAAATCAATTTTGTTTAAAATCAAATTTGCCCACGGAGTACAATACACAAGAAAAGAGCCTTGTATAATTTTTCGTCTGAGGGGAAGAAAGGTATAATACTGAAAAGGTATTGCAAAGGAAAATCATAATGCTACTTTGAGTCTTTCCACTGGTTTATCGTTAAGTAGAAACCAAACCATAACACAGAAAAACTGCAGTCTCAAAGCCAATGTTCTCTCGATTCTTTAACTTGATAAAAAAGATAGAATGTTATCTTTTAGGCACTGACTCACAGCGTATTTAAGGTGCTCTATGGCTGAGATACTTTGCAGTCTTTATAGTAACACAAGTAGGTGCAGACTAACGAGTTGGAAATGAATAATCTGTACAGCTTACCTACTACTTCAGCAGAGAAAGTATGAAAAATCCGTTGTGGAAACTTGTGTAGGTTCTTGCCAAGATATAGTAGGAGATGTCATGGATGAACGTGCAAGCAAGTCATCTGAAGATGGACAGTCTTAGAAAATGGAAAATGTAACCCTCATGGTGCTTATGAAGAGTAACTTTATGAAGACTTGCTGGCAAACGCTAGAGGAAAGTATTAGAAAATCTCTGAGGCCTGCAAACTCACTAACTCAAAACAGCCAGGGTGCACGCATCTCAAGTATGTCAGAGCACTAACTTGCGCGTGAAAACTTCATCAGCGCATTCCCAACATTGGCAAACCTGCTGTCTCAATGCCAGCTAAGTCAGCACAGAAACTCAGGGGTCGATGTTCTTCAAGGGACTGCAGGGCTAAAAGTGAGCATTTCAGGTAGGAACATTTTTGGATATCTCTTAGTCTCTCCCCCTTTGTACAAAAGGAGGGTTTCCTCATTAAAACTGGAAAACTACTCTGGGCTTGGAGCTGCATGTTGAAAATAGATGTTACCCCTTCACTTTTTGAATTAGATAATAAATGTACCCCCTCCCTGGGTAAACAGAGATTGGCATTATCTTGAAGTAAGGCCGTGTTCTTACAACATAAAGTGTCTACGGTAAAACTGGATTAAAGTATTGTCTTCCCCACCTTCTTCTTTTACCCTGGCCCAACTGTTTGCTGCGGTGCTGTGAACTGGATCGGGGACCTGGTTCTACTTTAAAAGGGGGGAGTTGAGAGTTATGAAACAGGACCTTTGCTCTTGAATCAACAGAGAAGAGGGCAAGTGCTAAGTTGGCATGTTGAATGTGTTAGCATTAATCACATGTGGAATGCAGAGGAGAAGCTGCCTACTGCTGTACTGTTTGTGTTGAGCTCTTCCTAAAAACTCCTTCCTTCCCATGACTGACTCCATGTTTTTTACAAAACTTGCTTCTCAGCTAGACACTAGAAGTCACACTACTGATCACTTGTGAGTGATAACATAGATGAGTAGATTTAAAGTCAACTACCTTAGGAATGTTTCTTTAAAGGGCAACTGTCAAATTCCACAAAAACAAAATAAAGCAGACTGTGAATGTGTTTGGCTTCTGACTTTGATCTATAAACATGCTGAACCTAAACATTGCATCCTTGTGCTAATGAATGAGAACCAGAAACTGAAGATGACAGACTCCATCATTCTGGCAGGGAAAAGCAGATTGTTCAAAGAAATAAAAAAAAATAGCTGTCTCCCATTCCTCAGTGAATTCAATCAATATCAGAAAACAACTCTTAAACCATTATTGTTGTAGCCTGTTTATATTAGTTACCCCTTCCATTTGGGGACTGATTAGATATAAATAGCAATTTGTCTATAGATAATTGAGAATAGAAACTGAATGAACATCCAAGAACACACATCCATTCAATATTATCAGTCTCTTGTTTATTAAAGTGGTGCCTCTCTATACAAAACTTACTGTCCTCTCTGGACAAAGAATCCTAAATGGTTTGGAATACTCTCTTTGCTGATGAGAAGAATCTAGTTTGCATCGTGAACTGGACCGATACTTTCTTCTTCTGTTTCAACGTATGTTTGATGAAGATGATTGCTGAGTCAAGAACAGACATTTGTGGTCTGATCTCACGCAGCAAGTGAAAGAAATCGTGTTGCAAAACACTGTAATATTCATTTCGGTTCAGCAAGCTGAACTTTGTAACTGAAAGCTCAGAATTACTAATGTAACTTCCAAGGAAAAATCTCTACGCCTTTAATTTCACTGCAAAAAATGGATGTTTTGGCAGATAGTTCCTGGCTGACTTTGCTGAGAACCTTAAAATGTTATAGAAATGTCAGCCACCTAATGTGCTGCACATGAGGCATGCACTGTAATTCACTGATAATATTATTACCAGCCAATTAGAGAGCAAGTATGTGACGGAGACCTTCATCTGTGTCTGTGCTGTGCAGATGGACACACGCTCTTGCGGGCTTGCCAATTCTGAATTGAACCCCCGGAGACTCCTCCGAGTGCTTTCACTGGGGACAATGAAAAGCTGGATTCCTTTCATAGTATGACGTGGGACCGCTATGATCTTCAGCTCTCCAGAGAATTCCTGGAAGTTGCCAAAACGACAGATAAAACTCTCTTTTATTCCATTCAGAAGGGAAATAACCTGAGATTCTCTACATACACCAGCAGAACTCTCAGTATACGCTCCAAAACTTTGTAGCTTTAAATTCAAGGTTAAGATGTTGGAACGTACACTGTTCAAAGGCCCTCTTGAACAAAAAGCTTCTAATACTGTAAAATCCTGAAAGCCTTAGGTTTGCCTCTTCCTGTGCTTGGTTCTCTCTACTGAGTGACTTGTAGTGGGTCTTGAAAGTCTGGAGGATGAATGAAGAAGAGGACAATCAGGGTGTTGACAGACTGCTTTAAAGACCTGAGCTCATTTGGGAAGTGAGTTACGCGGGTTCAACTCTATAAGCAGTTTCTAAAATCTCTGCTGCTCTTTTTTTTTCTCTTTAGTAAAATGATTTTTCCTATTAGAAAACTAAAACTGCCTATCTTTTGTTCCTCTAGTAAAACAGTTGGCTTTTGGTTAGTCTCATCCAGAACATATAATCAATAGGCATCTTATTTTAATTGCCTTACAGTCTTACTTAGGACAAAAAGATCTGAGCTTCTGCAAATTACTGATCTGTTCTCACCTAAATATCAGCACAGGAAGTAGACTGGAGAACCAGAAAGATACATTACGCTTTACCCTCAGGGAAAGAGCAAGAACCATTACCACTCCACAGGCAGAATGGCAGCTGCTGCTTGGTGGTGGCTTCTTCCTGGATTTCAAAATGTTCTTGTTGTTGTTTTTTTCCTCTCAGGCATCAAATGTTTTGGTAAATCCCATCCGTGGCATCAAGGAGTGTCTGAGTTTAAACACGCTCCGCAGATTGGCCACCGATACCGATGCTCACCAGGCCTGCTGCAGATCTCCTGCCAGAATCCTCAGCACTAGTGCTCTTACAGCACCTTCTAGTGACTTACCTTTTTAACAGCCGAAATCGTGCTTCCCTGCAGAAAATCTCGAAGGCATGATGATAATCAAAATGTGCTGGCAAAGCCAAACGGCAGCTGGTATCAGTACGACTTTATATTGAGGTTGGGGAAATTCTTCATCTTTTCCCTTTCGCTGCAAGCTATCTGGATGCATCCGATGTGTGCGGACTAGAGAAGTGGTGAGCTGAAACTGTCAAAAGGATTGGCAACACTTTAAGAGCCACCCTTTTTAATAGACCCTCGGGGAACGTCTTGAACAATATTTGGTAGCAGTTTCTTTCTCCCTTCCCCTAGAAGTGACTGTCCTGCAGTGTCAAAGTGTGTAGGTGCACACACAGTATGCTCAGAGAGGGGAGAAACCACACACTTTAAAAAAGTATTTCAGTGGCGTTGACTAATCTACCAAAGTCAAGGGAAATTAGCACCGGCACAGAGGAGAAAGGTCAAAGCTGTCAATCTAGCATATTTGAGGAATAGCAATAGGCGTATACACTCATCTCTTAGCTTTATTCCTCTCCCAACTGCATGCATAGCGCCCCTTTCTCTTACCTTTTGTATTTTCCTCTTCCTTTCCTGGCTCCGAACGATGAAGTCTTTCGCTCCGCTACTGCCAATACTGATAAGCGGGAAACACCTTTTTGCTATCTGCTGCCCTTTAGGTCGACGGATTCAGGGGCTCGTGTGCTCTTCCGTGGGACATGAAAAGAGCTTTTGCTTTCATGCTCTAGTCAGAAGCTGCTTCCGCATCTCATTCATGGCTGCTCTGAGTTGCCAGGGTAGGAAACTCAAATCGCTGCCTCACCCCAGAGGTAACCAGAGATGTGGGTGCTAGGAATATTTTTTCTGCATCAGAAGTAGGGTATGCGGTGCAGCAACAAAGCAGGAGGCAATTTCACGCCTGCTCTGAGTACAGTAACATTCCTGTCTGCTGTAGTGTAAATGTTTGATCTGCTCTTCGTGTTTTAAGGTGTGGCATTGGCAGCTTCCCCCTGGCTGGGACATAAACAGGTTTATTGTTAGATATGCCCGCTGATACGCAGTTATTAACTCAGGCTTTTGGTTAAGTTGCATACTGTAGGTGTTTTTCAGGCACTTCTGGAAGAATTCTGATATAGAGAGGATTCAGACCTTAGCCGGCTGTAAACTTACGTAAGCTATTTTCATATTCACATTTCATATTTATTTACCCATTTAGATGTCCATTATTTAGAGTGCGGTGAAGCTTCCAGGGTAAGCCAGAGGCCAAAGTAATGGCCAGTGATCTTTCAGCAAAACACACTTGCAGAGTTTCACGGGTACTTCTGAGAGCTTCAGGGGTTCCCCTTTCAGGGTTATCCACAGAATTTAGAAATAAGGTACCTCTAATGCTAGTGAGGGATTCCTTTAAAAATTCTTACTTTAGGAGGAAGAGAACATTCTCCAGCATGAAGAAAAACAGGACATTCTTTTGCAGAGTGGTACAGCTTCTTGGAAGGACAAACAGCCTTCTGAAGTAAAGAATCCCATCAAGTATACCCATCAGGCTTGGAACTGACATGAAAATCCTTGCTTTGCCCAAAGTGTCCATTTTTAGGAATATGTAAATTATTACTTTTTGATAGCACGGGTCAAATTTCACTCCTGACTTCTGTCTTTGTGCTATCCACTTGTGCTGACATTTAACATGTATTGATTTTTAAATCTCAACCCAGAGGCTACTTCCATTTTTAATTGATCCTTTCCCTAATTGAAGCTGTGAAACTTGAAGTTGCACGCTCACATTTAAATCCGAAATTGTCTTCAGGTTACAGCTTCCAATGAACATGCAAGCAAGATCTCTGGAATTTCTCAGCCTGGTGTATACAAGTTTCTCTGTCCCTCCTCTGTCTGTACTGTAAGAAAGGTAAAAACAAATGACTCTCAGTCTTTCAAACACTGTAAAGCAAGACTTGCACAATCAGATTAAGCTGATAATTGGGAGGCTAAAGGAACTGTACTCAAGAACAGAGAAACTACATGAATTCGAGCATTTCAAGAAAATCATCATTACTTAAACTTCAGCAATAGGATGACAGAAACTGGAGAAAAATAAATGAAGTTCAAAAAGATGAGCAAAGTTTAACGGTAGATAAAGCCCACAGAACACTAATTCAAACCTCAGAAGAGGTTTTTGTTGTTTTTGAAAGGGATTTAAATAACTACTAGGGACTCTGGGATATGTGAAATAGCCTGCTCTGGCATTAAAAATATTTCTCCACTCTTCCTTGGCTGAGGCTTCAGACCAAGAGATGACTATTAGCATGCTATGGCCCTCATGTGCAGGTACCCACGCATGCATGCCAAGACTTATTATCTTCCTCTTAGGCACAGCTACAGGCACCTCTAGGAGAAATTATGATTGAAATGAGACTTAATGCTGATAAAGCATTTTAATCTGAAAGTTTGCTTGGAAAGTTCATGACTAGTGCAGGTCTCTCCACCAGCAACAGGCCAAGATATGTGTTATGGAAGGATTCTCCTTTGAAATCCTGAGGACACGTCACTTAGCAGTGTACACGGATATAGGTCAGGCTTTGAAAAGCTTACTGCAGGCTTTTCTGTCATCAAGGCAGAGAGTTGTGTAGAAGCGTGATCTTCTTCAGGGCAGAGGAGTTGTGGCATTGCCTGGTGACTCTCGTGGAACGATGACTACCTCCAGCCCTGCAAGGGGGGAGTACCTGTCCATGGCTAACGGTCATATCTTTTTGCATCCTGGTATCTGCACAGGAATTGTTACTGAGGAAATGCCAGAGGAAGCAACCGAGATGGCTTTGGCAGCAAGAACTCAATGCAAATGCAGGGATTTTCTTCTCACAGTCCTCTGAGTAAATCACAGATGCTGCAAATGATTGACTGGAAAGAGTTGCCAAGGAAGAAGGCTTTTCAGAAGCTTTTGCTTCACTTTATATTTCCCAGCAAGGGAACGTTTTGCTGTGGCAGGTGAGAGCACTGGTTTTATACAACTGTAAATATTTAACAGTCTTCTAATCTGCCGTTAAGACTTTCTGTGCACAAGATGACCTACCTGCAGACCCATTTCTAAATGCCCAAATACTGTAAAGGATAGGTATTCCCAGAACCCTTCTGAGCTCTGTGCACATGGCTGTCTGCGTGTCTGTGCGGCTTCCAGCTTGCCCCTGGATAAAGTCTTGGAGAGAACTCCAGTTTCACTTTGGTTGTCTCCTTGTCATGGGAAGTGACTGACTGGGAGGTCACAGGGAGTCAGCATGGGAAGCTGTACTGGCAAAAGATTTTCAAGTTTTCTTATAGGAACATGCATTTGGTTCAAAGCAAAACAACTGCCCTTCTCAAATGTTTGTGCATGCCAAGGCATAGGACTTCTCTCCTTGTTTCAGCAAGCCGGGCTTACTGACCTTCTCTAAGTCCTCTGCAGTCCTATTTTATTTCTATGGTTAAATGGTTACTTCTGTCGATGTTTTCTGTACTTGTAATTTTACAAATTGGATTCCCATCTCCTTAAGGTCTTTTCTATGTAAATATTGTTCTCACATGTTATCAAGATTAGCAGGCATGCCTGTTTGAAAAAAAAAAACAATCACAGGTGGCTAGTGCTGTATATCTGTAGAATTCATTCTTCATATTAAAAGGTGAAAAGGAGTATTAACTCAGCAGCCCTTCCTGTTTTCCAAGAGTTACCAGGCATCCCATGATGTTAAAATACCACTTTTTTCCAGCCCTTAGTACTCCTTTTGAAAGCTGTTGCAAACAGACACATCTCTCTAAAGAGTTATTCTGCCAAGTTCTGAGTACAAATTGAGAGGATCTTAAGCTTAATAACTTCTGTAGGGGACAGGAGCTGCACTGGCAATAGAGCTGCTTTGGGGCAATAAAGTTCTGAATTTTGGAAGAGGACTTGCAAATCTATACACAACTGCAAAGGTTGGGTTGGTTCTCAGGTAATTTCTTAACACGAGGAAAACACTGCAGAGACCTCTCTGGAAAGAGATCTCTTCGCCTCTGTGTCTGATTCTCTTCCTTTTAGGCTAATGAACGAAGGGTACCTTTGTTCAGCAGCATAAAGTCTGTAGCTGCGTAAGAATGAGCTGAAAGAGAAGACAACTTACAAACTGTGGAATATTCACATTCCCATAATCAGTACTACATCTTTTTTTTTCTCTCTCTCCCCTCTAATAGAGTCGGAGGCACAGTAACATCTTTCCCAAAAGGATATTCTGAAGGATTCTCTCCTTTGTCTGTGAACTTCATAGCCGTGTTTCTATGATGTGGAAGAAGCTCCTATTGCATGAACTAAGAAGAAAGTCCTCAGCTCTTGATCAGCTGATAATATCACCAGTGTGGGATGCTGTCCAGCAGTAGTTTCTTATATTTATTCAGCTCATGGGGAAATTACTGCATCACTTTTTTTTTTTTGGGGGGGGGCTTTTGCATACTGGTTAGATTTGGGGCTGTTGACATGACTGATCTTAGCATTGCACAAGAAGGTGGGATCCTCTAAAAAGAGGATTAACATTTCTGGTTTTTTATTGGCTATATAGGCATGAGGACAGCTAGTTAATCCCTAAAAATACCATTGCATGTTTCTGGCCAAACTGCAGCTCTTTTGAAACATGACTCAAGACTGTATAGATGAGATCTACTTGATCTATAGCAAGTAGTGTTTCACTGATGAGTCCCAGGCCTAATTTTCAGCCTAATTTTTTTTGTTTGGTTGGTTTTTGAGTGATGATTAATGTAAGAAACCCTTGATCTGTGTTATTTTTATTAATGCCTTGGACTGAAATGTTAAGGTAAATGGTGTTTAGGAGCCTTAGGTAGTGATTCACCTCAATACAGCTGACTAATGCATCGTTTTGCTGGAGTTTCCAGTTGAGGCACTTAGCGACGGTATGTCTGGAATCTCTCCCTCCCTCTGCACAGCAAATACCGGGCTCTGAGGGTTTGAAGGACAAATAATTCCCTTCCTCACCCTTGTCTGTAACCTGCCAAATACAGTACATCCATTGTGCTTGATAAAGGACCCAGGCTGACAATGGCACGTTTGTTAACTGGGTACTCTACATCACCCTTTTTTTCCAGAAATGGTCAAATTCAGGTAGGCCTGCTGTGCTGTGCTATCTGTGAACGAAGTCTGGGAGGATTTTTTGATTGCTAAGTACAAAGCCAAACTGGAGTTCTTTGATCAGCAAAATCTTGCTGCCATGGAGACACTTTCATCCCGGGGACAACTGTCAGCTTTCCCGACCAGAGTACCCTGCACGGTGTGGGAGAGCAAGCCGAAGCTCCTTGCTTTGGTCATATGCTCCACATGCTTGCAGTGAAAGTTTGATATAGTGAGAACTGGGGGAGACACAGTGCTCGCATACCCAGACATCTCTTCTTTAGTGTGGCAAAACGATGGAGCTGAAAGAAAAAAACACGAGCAGTCTAACATTCCTTGACAATATTGTAATAGGGAGGCTCAAACCCTTAATGATACCTCAGATAATTGCTGCAGGTGTCATCTGAGATTCCCGTATGTGCGATAGCGTATACTTTGCCTCAGTGGGCCTGAGATGACTCTGTACCACCACGGCCGTTCAGGAGAGTCCCGCAGACTTCAGCAGTGCTGTCCGCTCTTTTATGCATGTGTCCTTAACACCGAGCAGGTTGGCACTCTCTGCCAGCACCGCTTGGTGCCCTGAGCAACAGCAGCGCCGTGCACAGAGGCCTCTGATGGCCGATGTACAAGCTTGAGGGGAAGAAAGAATAGCAATTCTTCCACAGGAGGCCACCAAAAACGTCCTCAGCTTCAAAAATCGGCTTTATTGTGCCACTAACAGACTTAGATGAACTGAAGATGACATGACACTTCTGCCTTCCCAATTTCTGAGTGCGAGATTTCAGCATGACTCACTTTTGCAAGCAGTAACAGCCAGCTGTACAGAGCGTATTTCTCTCTTAAGAGACAGACTTTTCATTCTTGTGGGACTACAGGCTGTCCTCGCACCACTGCTTTGGGAGAACCAAGTCTCACCAAGCTTACATTAGCTTCCGTACCGCGGTACAGGGTCGTCTCAGTACCCTGAAGTGCTGCCAACTGCCGGCATGGCACAGCTCACCATCTAACTTCAGAGATGGAGAAAGGGATAGTACCTAAACTTCTGTTTGGGTCATGCATTGCCTCTTGTGGACACCCGCATTTACGTAAACCTTCAAGGAGGTTGAACGGGCGCCTTGCCAAACATTATTCCTGATGGCAGGAGACCTTCCGGGCAGAGGGTTGGCGCCTGCTTTCCAGCTCACTGCCCGTTCGGAGAGGGCCTGAACACAGGAAGGAGCTAACTGAGCCGTAAGATCAACTTCATAAGTGCCTCTTTTAGGTGAGCGATGAATAACCAAAGGATTAGTCATTGCAGGATCGCTCTGTGCTTGTGACTGGATCAAGGGAGCTTGAACGGACCCTACCGTGTCCGAGCCTCTCCGGTGGGTGCGCTGTGCGTCAAGCTGCGTAACGCGACGCCCCTCGTCTTCCTGGCGCTGGTGTGTTTTGGGGCACAAACTCTCCATCTGCCTGATGGGACTGCCCAGTGCTCAGGCCAGGCCCCTACCGCTGCTGGTTGGGGCTAGTTTCCCCGCCAGCGCCGGGGTGCAAGAAAAACCTAGCTGTAACTGCGTCCCGCGACTGGCAAAACGAGGGGATGTGTTCAGTCCCGAACAGCGATAGCAAGTAAATGCCGTCTTCTGGATACGCTTGGAGAAAGAGGTGACCCTCCAAACGGGATAGCCAGGGTAATGTAGGCTTGTTAAATAGGCGACGTGCTTTTCCTGGAACAGAGGACTGTGGCGTCAACCTTTATAGTAATTTAAAAGCTACTGTGCTCTTTTTAGTGAGGCCAAACTGACTTTTAAAATTGTTAATTATCGCAAACCCAAGAATCTTTTCACTGTGTGTCACTGTCAGCTTCATTAGGAGTAAATGCCTCAGACACACCACTAGGGGGAGGATTTTATCTATATTTTAAGTTAGTACGGCACAGACGTTATGAAGCTGTATTTTGAGGATTTTTGAGGAAAGGGAAAGAGGGGTCTTTATTTCTTGTTACTGGAACACTAGATAAACTCTGCCTCCATTCCCAGAAGCTGTGCTTGAAATCAAAAGTTAACACTAACTGTAGGGGAGAAATCCAGGTGTTTTGCTTATGAAACAGTGTTCTGCAACCTAAAGACCTCAGTAGCTTACCAAAAAGTTAAATGAATTTTTGTGGTCTAATATAGCCTGCAAACCTCCCCTCCCCCTGAAACCACTGTTTTCTTTGGTCTTAGGGGTTTATTTGATTTTTTTTGGAGGAAGAAAACTGCTGACAGTTTGTACCTTTTCAGTTCTAGTACCATCTGAAATACTGCTTAGTACTACCACAACGCTTCGAACAACGTCAGAACTTAAATCGTCAGCAAGCTAAGCTGCAAACACATCGCTCTGGCTTTCTTTCTTCCAACCCGCAGCCTAAAAGTGCGTGGGAAGCTGGATGTCTTACTGGGATTTCTGGGTGTGAGCTGGCTCTGTTGCTGGCTTTGCCGAAGTCCCAGATAAGGTCAGGACGGCTAAAACGTCAAAGCTGAGTACGCTGCTTGGCTAAAGAGACGGCCTGCTATGCTCCTTCCAACCAGAGCGAGTCTACGATTCCATGATTTACATACAGACGATTAGCTTTTTATTAAAAAAAAAAAAAAAGATAAATCAACTTTTTTTTAGTGAACTGGAAATGGTTGGGAGTAGCAGAGGAGAAGAATGAAACATCTGTAACAATGCTCATACTCTGCGAGTAAGAATATGTAGTCTGCTTTCAGCACGCCTGTGAAAAATGAGTGTGGCCTTTTAAACTCCTGCAAAAGGAATGCAGTAGCATTGCGATAGAGTCACTCATAATACTTATTCCCAGTGTTTTGTCTTCCGAATGAAGCGCTCTTTGGATTGCAGATGTCCTATTGAGACAACAGCAACACTGAGTTTATCAGAGGATGTCAGCTATTTCAGCTGCAGTAAGATGTTCCTATATCTCGCTATGCCTCCAGGAAATTTCACAGCCAAGCAAAGCGATGATCGTGAATGCCGCTAACTCTAAAGGAGCGTGAGTGTCTGGGGATGCGCACGTGTTTTATTTTGGATCAGGACTGTGTTTACAGGGAAAAATCTCTTGATAGTCCTTGGCCTGTGCTTTGATGTGTACTGCGGAGCAGCCGCTGAGCACGTGAACTGGATTTCTTTCGGGTGAAACTGAACTCGAAGGTGTGCTCTAGCCTGCGCCAAACGCGCTCCGGCCACAAAAAGACGTTCAGTCCCTGGGCTTGGATGAAAGCTGGTCTGAAGTTACGACCCCCTGAGGCGCGTAGGGAGCGGGCGCCCGGTCCTCAGCCCCAGCCGCTTCGCCCCGCGGAGGTTGCGCCGCTTGCAAACGTGGACACAGCCGTAAGATACCAGAAGGAAAGTGAAGCGACTCAAAGGGTAGTCCTTGCGTTGGCCAGCCACAGCTGCACAGCGATAAGGGCCCTGCATACACGCGAAATACCCTAACTGGGGCTTCCTGCTCTCCCTGAAAAGCGTCTGTGTGAACATGCGGACGCGTTAGCCACAGCCTCTGACCTTTGCGGGTCGGGAGCCGGCTCTCCACGGCTGTGAAACTGCAGAAGACCCAGTAACTGGGCTACGAGAGCTAAACCTAAGAGCTGGCACTACCTCTGTGGGCTTGTTTCGCCCCGTCAACTTTCCCACAGCCGCTGCTGGGACTCATTGCACTGTCCACATTACAGACGCTGCCAACAGGTATGTAATCCTGCCATTAGTCGTCCGAGAGCAAAATATGGTCGTCATTCTGCTGGTAAGAACCGGCGGCTTGCCCGAGGTCAGGCAGGAAAAAGGTCATTGTTTCCTCTCATGGCAACTGTAAGCGGGTTGCTGCGTGTCTGGGCCTTTAAACCGAGGCGGACAAATTCAGGCCGCTGAAAACTGATGTCTATCGTCAGCTCCTAATCCTGCGTTCCACCTACCAGTAGAGGTTACGCCATTACCTTCTGGGGACGTGGCTTTTGAATCTAACCAAGCTGTTATTACTTTTTCTTCCCTCTGCCCTGGAACAGCTCAAACTGAGCGGGCAGCGACGGACGGAGCTAGCGAGAGGAAGGCCTTGCAGAGGTGCAGCCGGCGCCCGGCCGGCCGCGCATCCCCCCGACGGCAGCGTCGGCAGCGCTGCTCGCGGCCGCCAGCGCTCGCTCTCTGCCATAGATGGATGTGTGTGCGTGTGTGGGTGTGCGTGCATGTCTGCATATGCATATATACATATATATATTTGTATATACCAACACACACACACATAACTACACGCTTTGCATAGATGTGCACATCTATGCATTGTATGTATGCGCACGTATATATGTTTATGCAATGGATTACAAAGCTGTGCCTGCCACTCTTTCTGCTGTCTCCTTCCCTCACAATCACTTTTGAAAGAGACATGTTTTGTGTATATACATGGGTGCGTGTATTGTATGTACGTGCACACAGAGACGCACATGTATATATGTATACAGAAATACATATGCATGTGTTTGTATGCATATACAAAAAATATATATATAAAAATAAATCACAAATCTATGCCTGACACTCTTCTTGTCTCCTGTTACACTCACAATCTCTCTTGGAAAATATGTATATATGTGTTGTATATACACAGAGAGAGAGAGTGTTTTGTGTGTATATATATATATGCACACACATTTTGTATATACAGGTACGTTTATGTATATTTGTGCCTATACACCTATACCTCTACATCAGCAGTTACATGCACACATCTACATATGCACTTACGTCTTGCCCATGCGTGCACTTAGGCGCAGCAGACACGTATATATTTACCTGCACAGAGCTTATACGTTGCATGCACACGGCCACACGCACAGAGGTGCGCATACGCACTCCTGCATATCGGTTCTGCGTACGCACATATGTTCTGTAATATGCCCAAGCGTCCAAATAGATATAGATATACACACACGCGCCCATGGGAAAAAAAAATATAGAGATATATATATGTACACAAACACACAGGCACACGCACGCCTGCGCGCAGATGCAGCCACCCGTCCCGCTGCAAGCGCGCGGGCGCGCGCGTACGACACCGGCCCGCCCCGGCCCGCCGCCGGTGCGGGGGGGGAGGGGCGGTGCCATGGCAACGAACAGCCGCTGCCGCCGCCGGTGCGGGGGCGGGGCGGTGCCATGGCAACGAACGGCCGCTGCCGCCGCCGGTGCCGGGGGGGGTGCCATGGCAACGAACAGCCGCTGCCGCTGCCGCCGCCGGTGCGGGGGCGGGGCGGTGCCATGGCAACGAACGGCCGCTGCCGCCGCCGGTGCCGGGGGGGGGGGGGTGCCATGGCAACGAACGGCCGCTGCCGCCGGCGGCCGGGCCGGGCGCGGCGGCAGGTGAGTGCGGGGCGCGGCCATGGCGGCCAGCAGCGCGGCAGGGAGCGGGGAGAGGCCAGGCCCTGCTTGGTCCCCGCCGGCAGCAACGCCTTTTGCCGTTTGCAATCCGAAGTATTAAAGGGAGGAACGCCTCGTCTGCCAGCAGGCGTCTGGATGCGGGCCGCTGACGGCTGTGCCGCGTTCTCCTCGGAGCCTTCAAGCAGGGCCGGGGCGGGGGGGGCGGGGAGCAGCATGGCGGGCAGCCCGGCCTGGAAGCGGCGGTGCGGGAGGCTGGGCAAGCAAAGGGCGCCCGGGGTGGTGGGAGCGGAAGGGGCATCGTAATCAAGGCCGCAGGGCTGCAGCGGGTTCGCCCCAGGCGTACATGTGAAATTCAGGAGGCGCCTACAGGGCAGCATTACAGGGAGAGCTCTCCTGCTTGGCTACCTACTGTTTAACTTCGTTCATGACCTGGGTGGTGGGACTGAACGCACCCTCAGGTTTGCCGATGATACGCCTGAGGGCTGTGCTGCCGTTCAGAGGGCCCTCCATGCTGGAGAGATGCGCACGGAGGAACCTCATGGAGCTCAAGAAGGGGCAGTGCCAAATCCTGCCCCTGAGGAGGAACAAACCCCAACCCCCCCCCCCCGACCTGTCAGCTGGGGGCTGACAGTCTGGGAAACAGCTCTGCAGAGAAGAGCCTGGTGGACACCCAGTTGACCGTGAGCCAGCAACATGCCCTCGCAGCACACAAAGCCAACAGCCTCCTGGGCTGTGTTAGGCAGAGTGTTGCCAGCAGGTCAAGGGGGGTGATCTCTCTCCTCTACTCAGCACTGGTGAGGCCACACCTGGAGTGCTGGGTCCATTGCTAGGCTCCCCAGTAGAAGAGAGCATGGACATACTGGAGCAAGACCAGCGAAGAGCCACAAAGATGTTTAAGGGACTGGAGCATCTTTCGTATAAACAAGAGGCTGAGAGAGCTGGGCCTGTTGAGCTTGGAGAAGAGGAGGCTCGGGGGGATCAGATCAATATGTATAAATATCTGATGGGAAGATCTGAAGGGGGAGTGTCAAGAGGATGAGGCCAATCTCTTCTCCGTGGTGCCCAGCAACAGGACAAGAGGCAACGGGCACAAACTGAACCACAGGAAGTTCCCTCTGAACCTGAGGAAAAACTTCTTCACTGTGAGGGTGACAGAGCATTGGACCAGGTTGCCCAGAGAGGTAGTGGAGTCTCCTTCGCTGGAGATCTTCAAAACCCGTCTGGATGTGATCCTGGGCAATATGCTCTAGGTGACCCTGCTTGAGCAGGGAGGTTGGAGTAGATGATCTCCAGAGGTCCCTTCCAACCTAAACGATTCTGTATGTAAAAAGGATGGAGCCAGACTCCTCTCAGTGGTGCCTAGTAACAGAACAAGAGAGTTTGGGCACAAATTAAACAAAGGAAATTTCATCTGAACCTAAGAAGACACCTGTTTACTGTGAGGGTGGTCAAATACTGGATGGAACAGGTTGCCCAGAGAGGCTGTGGAGTCTCCATGCTTGGAGATATTCAAAACCCAACTGGACACGGCCCTGGGCAACCTGCTCTATGTTGTCCTGCTTGAGCAGGGGTTCTGGATTAAACTGTCTACAGAGGTCTCTTCTGTTATATAATATAAACAGATTATAACATATAATAACAGATAATATTCTGTTATTTTGTGATCCTTGTCAATGCCTGTGTCATGTAGGAGTGAAAACTTCACACTGGCTTTCAGTTGCGTTTGGAAATAGCATTTTATTCCTACAGAGCTGTCCGTTTTTTCCATTCCCCTCTTGTCAGTTGCTGAGTCTTAATCACTTTGTGAGAAATACTCCATATGTCAAACAATGACTACCTGGAGCAATATTTTTATAATCAGCTTCCATTTTTCTTCTTGTTGATCTTGTTTTGCATTAAGTTCTTATTACTTGGAAATACTCATGTCAGCTGTGGTCCGTCCAGCCATAAATCATCTCTGCCACCTTTAGCGGAGTGGTTTCTGAAAACAGGAAAGCCTGAGAGGCTTTGCAGAAATTACGTACTGTCGCCGCTGGTAGTAAATATTACAGTGGGGAAAAGGAAGACTGAAAGACAAATCTAAAATATATGATGATAAATCTCTAGCCTATCATTGTGTTGTTTATTCAGGATGTCTTGCCATCAAACTGAAAATGTCATAAAGAAAATCATTCGTGAAATAGGACAAGAATGTGCCAGCAAAGGACAAACTGTTTCTGAAACCTTGGTAGCTTTCATGGTAAGAATAAATTAAATGTTTTATTTATTTTTTGTTATTTCATCTGATTTTTTTTCCAGTAATGCTCATATTTTCTTATGGTCAATAAAATATTAACAAATAAATATATTCTAATAATGGAGCATGTGGATCAGAATTTTCAAACCTGGGTGCTTCTAGCTTGGCGGTCCAAACCTGTTTCTAAGGCTTTCATGGTGTAAAGACTTAATTTTACACAGTATGAATAGTTCCCCTTGAAGTCAGTGAGACTGTTCAGAATGAATGCTGTGAAGCAAGGACATAAATCATTCCTTTGGTGTTAAAAATCAATAAACTTCAAATGTCAAGTTCCTGTCACAGTGCCAAAGCTGGGATAGCTACAGCTGAGACTTTCAGGAGTGATTTAAATTTTGAAATATCTCACTTTCTGATTGCCCAAGTTGAGAAGTTTTAAAGGGTCATTCATTGATATTCAGTATGGGGTCCTAAAAACCTAAGAAAGCATCTCATTCCTCTGAAATGCTTTGTATGTGACTGTAAGGCCCTGGAAAGACTGTCAGTCATGAGTCTTTGCAATTCTTTAAACTCAGAATGAGAGTTCTCTCTCATTTTTCTTCTGTAGGCTGATAAACCATTTTTGTTTTTTTTTGAAAAGGAAACAATCTCATTGTTATCCTTGGAAGACAACTGTATGAATGCTAAAAACTTTATACCCTTTGGCATCTGTTCTTATGAAACACTTTGCAGAGCGTTGCAGAATATAGTCTAAATACATCCACAAACTTTTTGTGTAGAAAGATGGAGCTTCTTTCTTTAGGGATGTCTTAAGAACGCAATTGATAAGCTCTTGATAAGCTTTTATAGGAGCGTAAATGGTTCACAGCAGTATTGTTAGTCTGTCTTTTTTTTTCCTAGATGAAGAAGATAGTCTGGCTTTAGAAAATATGCTGGGCTCAGAAGTAGTATTAATTAAGCATGAAAAATGCTACGAGTGAAAAACTTTCTCATGTGGCTGGCAAAATACCTCCAAGCATGCAAATATTTCCTTATATGCAAAAACACTATGAAATTTTTATCTAAATAGTATTTTTTTAAATGTGCATGTGTAGTGGTGCATACAATACCAACCTGGAAGTGTGTAAACAAGCATGACTGATTTTTATAAAATTTTACTTAGAAAAACATTTTTCCAGGAAACTTGTAAAGGAGCTATATTTAAATATTTCTCTGCAGTGTTTGCATCCCAAGTAGTTAGGTTTTCTTTCCACTTATGTCAGAGTGGAAAATTTGAAATCTGGCAACAGATGAAATGCAGTAATTTTGTTTCATTATCGAAGATTGACATGGAAAAAAGAATAGTAAAGATAATATCTGCTTTTAAAAATTTAGTCAAGTAATTATTTGCACAATTGAATAATCTGAAGTATATGAGTAATCTTCCGGATGGGAAAATTTGTAACTTTCCACTATTTCTTTTAAACCATAGCTCTGTCACAGTTCCTTATGTTCAATAAATGTATAAAGAAATTCTTATGCATTGCACTCTCCAGCTGTTGTTCCCAGTCATTGTAAACCGTTGTTCCTACAAACCTATTCGCTCCCTCCGAAAGTCTCATGAATATGTGTCACTCTAGCTTGCAGTAAAGAAGAGTGATTACAGGAACGTGAACTGTTCATAATTCACAAGGGTAACTGAAATAAAAATGGGAAGAATTTGTTTCAATTGTTTCTTTTTAAGCTAAAGAAATGCTGTCTGCATCTGAGATTTTTTAGGAAGAAAAGAGTATATTTTGAGATATAAATTAATAGCTTTCTTTTGGCAATCCCTAGGTGAAAGCTGTTGTTCTAGATCCAAGAAATGACTTTAATGTGGATCGAGTCCTTACAAAACAAGATGTGCAAAATCTTATCCAGGTAATTCTGACATGATGTTGAAGTCCCTGTCAGTACTTAGCTAAGACTATGGCATTATTTGCTACCTGTTCCTGAAACTAAAATGCCATTCTGTTTTGATATATACATTTTCAAATCTCTAATGATACTTTATTCTTGTGGTTCGGTAGCTGAAGAACGGACCATGTGTTCCCTCATGTTAGTAACAGCTTATACTTGATAGTATTCACAGTATGTTGGGAGACTGGACAGAAGTCTCTTACTCTCTTACTGTTGTAAAACCTGTAGCATAGGTGTTGACAGTTTGGAATTTTCCCCAGTGATTTGAAAGAATTCATTTATTCCGTCTCTTTTCTTAGCTCTGCGTTACTAGACTGCTTGACACAACAAACCCATCCCTGGACACGATTAAGATGCAAGTTTACTTTGATATAAATTATGCAAAGCGAGGTAATTTCAATGCAAATAAATTATTTAACAGAAGAAGTTGATTCTGAGTTTAGCCTTTAATATCTTTCTATAGGGATAATAATGATTCCTGTTAAATGACTGCTGGCAGTAAAGCAAAATAAAAATCCCTATATAGGTGTACTGCATAGGAGTATAGTGTTTCAGTATGCATATGGGAGGGAAAAAATGTACATTAGATTTGAGAATACACTCATCTCATCCTGTCTGAGAGATTTACTGAATGTAACGAATTAGATGAGAGATTTATTGAATGTAACGTATTAGATTCCTTGAGATCATTTATGCTTTCAGTTGCACTGGCTTACCCAGCACTGCACCAGCGTATCTGAAAGAGAACCACTACCTAGAAATGCACAAACATATGTGAAAGAGAACATAATGTTTTATCAATTTCCATAATTGAGAGAGACAAGCAGTCTTGAACAATCAGTTATAGTTTTAAAAAGATTGAATTTATCTGATTTAGAGATTTTAGTAAATGAAAATGTTTCAAACCCCATGAATTAATCACATCATTACCCATCGTCAAAGCCAAGTATGTTTTGCCCTGGCCAATGGTAACTTCACACAGCCTCAGAATGGCAATGTGGAAGTGGAAAAAAAAATGAGAAAGGGAAAATGGTCTCTGCTGTCACTGAAACTTTAAATCTTAATGGGTCAGGAAGGGCTGGGACACAGAAGACATTCAGAACGAGAGAATAAACTTTTATTTGGGGGGAGTCATGAAAATGTCATTTTATTATTATGAATTAAAAACAAAAATTAGCAAAACTAGAGGGCAGCTCCAAAGCATTTTGACTTTGGGACTGAGCTCAGTAAGTTCAGTAGAATTCTGAGACCCTGGGGTAGTGTTCAGGTTTGAGCTTGTAATTCTACGTGTATGTAGAATACGGTTGTGTGTGTGTGTGTGTGTGTGTGTGTGTGTTAGATCCTACTACAGTCATTGGAGTCCAGACAGTCAGAGAGTTGCTGAGTGGACTAAGTAGTTCTCTTTAGGCTGGGTTAAATAGTTCTCTGGACTCTTAATGACTGATATCAGTTATGTTAGTTGTGGTCGTGTTAAACTTTACTACTGTAAATCATAATGGTCTAGTACCTTGTACATCTCATTCACATATCTAGGCTTCAGAAACCTTTGAGTAGGCTGTCTGACCCTGGCAATGAACCGCACCCTCTGTATATACCAAATTGCAATGAATTTACATAGCACTTTCTAATGGTCCTTTCCTAGGTGAATTACTCAGTGAGCAACATCGTGTTCTAAAGGGAAGGCTGGCCCCTGTGGCCAGAGAAATCACAGATAGTCGTCCTCGTGTGAAAGAAGAAATGGAGAACGTGTATCGAACAATCGTTAGCTATGTGCTGCTGAGCTCTGGCCTTGGATCCCCTACAGATATCGACGTTGTCAGGGAGGTAACAGGTCAGTAAACTCTCAGTAGTGAAATGGGGCTTTTCCTACTGAAAAATGAAGTTTTACCTTCTCTTTGCTGATCTTTAGATCCAGATGTGGTGAACTGTGATGAATCGTGAGTACCCAGATCACCGCTGCCCAGCCTTGAAGTCAAAATGTACCATAGACTTTCCACAGTTACTTTCCAGAGTTGTTCAGGGGAGGATATTCTTGGTTTGTTTAATGATTTTCTTTTCTGATCCTCCAAATGGAGGGTTTTTTCACCTTCTGTAATCCTTTTAGCTGCCTTGCAGAGTGTATTCCCTCAGACAGAGCTGGCTACTTTCATCTCTCTCAGTAAGAAGGACAAAGAGCAACAGCTGAAAACTCTTACCATGCTCGTCACAGGAATTCGGTTGTATAACAAGGAATGTGGGAAAGGAGGAAACAGCATTGATGACTGTAAGCATGCAATGGTTTTTTGATTGTGAATTCCCAGTTAATTCTTCCTGGCCTTCTTTACTAGTATAGCTCTAATGATATCCTGTCTCTCTAGGTAAATGGCATTGAACCTGAAGGAAAAGTACGTGTTTAGTGTTTGAGTGTAGTATGATTATTTCAGGTAGACTACTGTTTAGCGAAGAGTGAGCCCGACGCGGTTGATGTGGAAGGGTTGTCTGTATTAACTTCTAGGTTCACAGGGCCTTGGTTACAGTGTGACCAGATATTCAGCTACTGCGGTTATATAGTAGTTGTGATTTACAACATGTTGTGGCCTTTGCCACTCTTATGTTTTTCTGTGACTGATTAAAATAGATAATATGATTGTTAATCCTGTTACACTTGTTAGCTTGCTGTAGTATGGACTGCTATTGTATTGGCCTGTTTACATGTTTACTTTTGACTAGATGGGAAAAGAAACAGCATGAATGCTCATAGATCAGAAGTTAAAATGCATGTCTTTATACTGAAGGGTTAGACCCTTAAAATGTTAATTTAGGTGTTAGCAGCAGTCTTGCTGGGGAAGGGATCTTCATTGGCTTTTTACCCTGCTTCCAAAAATGTAAATCAGCTGAGGTTTCTCCTGCTGTGGTTAGACCACTTGTAATACCTGAGCAAATTTGCTTCGTAGTCTAGCTTCCCAGCTAGCTTTGTTAAATCTAGGCTATCTATGCCCATAGTGTTTTGAGTGAGATATACCTGAACTCCAGTTACTGTACTGCTGCTTACCAGTGTTTCTTGCATTAAAAGCTCAATCTGAAGAGGAATAAACAACAAATCTGTGTACTGTGCACTTCAAGAAAGTGGCTGGGCCTTCTTTCCTCGTTTGCTTGCATAAACATCTACTCGTGTATCAAAACATAGGGTGTAAGGGGTGCCCTCTGTTGATAATGAATTTTTAAAGAAAAAGAATTTGTTTATTGAATGTTTCATATCAGCTGAAATATTTTAGATTGACCTGTGCCAGTTTGGGGAATTTGTGTTTTTTTTAAGTAGTAATACTTAGTTTTAATAACTGCATAGATATATTTTTTTGCATAGTACCTCTTTTCTGTGTTTAATAACAATCTGTCACTCTTGCTTAGAGCATTGTTAGATCTCTAACTAACTATCCAGGAAATGGGAGGCCTGTTACTGTTATTCGTATCTTACAAATGGGAAAACTGAGAACTGAAAATGATGCAAATTATCTAAAGTCTTTCAGGAAACCCATACCAGTATTAGCAAACAAATTGCATCTACTATAAAGCTAATTTTCTGACAGTCCTTGACTTGACTGTGATGTTTCCACACCTGCAATTATGACTGTTTGGAACCACTTGACTAGTGGTATACCTCAGCGGAATGTAGGTAGTACACAAGCATTTGGAAATGCATTAATATAAGGATAAAATTTAGAAATCAAAATTGTGTTGGAAGATTACTTTGCTCATAATACTGTTTTATAATCATTTGCTAATGATTTAAATCATTGTTTTTATATATATATCTCATATTTAATCTATATAAACAGTGCCAGCCATTCTGAATGAAGCTATTCCATCAGCTACGCGGGCTCTTGATGAAGCTCTTAATACTTGCCATACATTAGCCCCCTGTTACACAGCTCTGTTGGAATCAATGCATGAAGACCATCGTAGATATATGCAGCTTAGTTCTTTTAAATTAAAAGAAGCGCTGTTCAATGTGAGACAATATGAAGCCTTCCTTTGTATCCTCCTGGTGAGATATCATCGTGTTGTATCTGGTGGATTGTTGCTACAGGTGGAATTATTCAAGTTACCTACTTGTACTGGATAGAAAAGTGAGGGGCATGATTCAGAAACCATTGAAACCAGATTTATCTTAGTACATGAGAACTTACATAATCTGTCATGCTGAACTTTAACTAACTTGCTGGGTTTGGCTACGGTCAGGTAAAAGACAAAACAGGTTATTTGATCCAGTGTGACTGTGCTTCCATTTCCTTTTTAGAGGTTTTTTTTCTGGTTTAACTTCATTAGCAAGGGATTTAAAAATTAGAATTTTTTCTTGTTTGTATACTGATACTTAGTCTGCTTGGACACTGTGTGATGAATGGAGAATAGTAAGTGGGATTCTGTCATAAAATACTTTGTAAGAAAAAACAGATTACCTGAAAAAACAAATTAGATTTCTTAAAACCTGAAATCTGAAGAACACAAACAAGTGGGACAAGAAGACTTGTTTCCATTAACAGCTGTCCCCCAAAAATGCATGAAAGACAAATTCTTTGTTCAATGTGTGTATCACCTCAATTTTAATCTGAAAACACCCCCAGCATATACTGCGTGGCCAGAAGTCTTTTAAGAGTACCACTTAAATTCTTGAAACTTCTGTTTTCTTTATAAAGACTGTTTTATTTGTCTTTTGAGAAACTGCAGGCTTTTTATTACTTTTCTGCATATCATAAAGCTGTGAAAAGTATTTCTCTTTTTATTTTTTTTTCAGTTCTCTTTGTTGTGAAAGTGTAGAGGTTTTATATGAAAAATACTAATAAATGTTTGAGAGTAGTGGTGCCTGGTTTTATACCTGAATGCTTAAGGAAAAATGTATTTCATTGCAAGTTGGGGTGCATTTCATTCCTTGAAATAGTTGTCTGAAAATAGTTGACTAAAGAGTTCTAAATAAATATTTATTACTAAATATTTAAATTTTTTGACCAT
Organism: Struthio camelus; assembly: GCF_040807025.1. Lineage (NCBI taxonomy): Eukaryota > Metazoa > Chordata > Aves > Struthioniformes > Struthionidae > Struthio > Struthio camelus. Next base: position 49,204,533 of record NC_090944.1, read on the forward strand.
CATAGTCTTACCTGAAGCATGTTCTCTTTCCAGTCTGATGTAATTACAAGTGCTCGAGAAGTTGAAGTGACGAACACGCAGTTTGCAGCAACAATGGAGCAGTTAAAAAATACAGTTCAGAATAAGGTTTCTGTGGGTACCACAGAAGTTTTTGTGAGTATTTTGGGTGGAAAACCTATTTCTTCTTAGTTAAAAAAGATGAGAAAACTATTACGAAATACTTCTTCAGTGTATTTTTGCATTGTTTGTGTTAGGAAAAAGGCTACGTTATTTTCTCTCTGATATAACAGCAACTCCAAGTATTTTTTTGAAGGGGAAACTAAAATAAAGATTGGATCTCAAGGTAGAAGAAAAGCAGGGTGCAGAAAGTGGGAGAAGGAATTAAATGGTATTTTATTGTAAGTGTCTTGAGTTATTTGTCAGTATTTGCAGATTTAGTCATATTTTCTTGTTTTGTGTAAATACTCTCTCCTGTTTCTTGCAGAAATGGCAAGAATGAAATAATACTAGATAACAGCACATGATTCTGTTAAAGTCCTTTCAGATAGCAATATCCTGTAATTACAGCATGACTTCTGGATAACATTTTTCTAAAGAACATAGGTTTCTAGCTAGGGTTTTCAGTCTCTATGGCCATCCCAATGGCTTCTGGCCCTATTGGCCAGCTTCAGCCAAATTTGCTGGAGATCTCCAAATCATTCAGTTTCTGCAGGTTTTGTGGAAAATAAGGAACCGGACAGTCACAGAGCCCTCCTAAGATGAAGTCTGCAATGGGGGTGCCACAGGTAGCGTGTGCAGCCAGCCAGCCCGCCCTTCCAGCTGGTCAGTGTGTGTGCTGCCTGGCCAGTGAGCAGACATGCGGCTCTGAACCATCCATATTCTGTGCTGTTTCATCCGTAGTTGATAGTTATAGGACATGGGAGGAAGGTGTGGGAGGAAGAGGGAACAAGTGGTGGAAACTGGAGGTGCTGTAAAGGCAGATGCTTGACAACACTGAGGAGACCTGGGGTTATTACTGTGGCACAAGGTAATGGAAGCAGTACAGTTTCACAGAAACCAGGTTTCATTAAATTTGCTCTTCATGGAAGAGCACATTATTTTGTGTGATATGTCCACCGTTTTAATTTATTTTATTTAGCTGCTGAACTAGCATGCAGTTAATATAAATTTAGGTTGTATTTCATCCTCCAAAACAAATGATTAGATAACAAAATAAAATCTAGCGTGGAGTTGGGGAAGGAAGATCATGCCCTCTCTACCTACTCAGAGTTTTGTTCACACTTTTCTTAAAGGAATCTGAGCTGCAAACACTTGAGTGGCACTTTGACTGAGATGCATCTCAGGCGTGATCTCACACTCCGGTTTATATATATTTGTGATTTTATAAGCCAGACCTTCCTGTTCTGGAGAACATTTTCCCCTTTGTCCAGCTGCTTAAAGCAATTCTTTTTCTTGTTCTCTCTTTGTGGGTTTAAGTGCCAGGTGTGCCCTGTAAAATAGTCATAAAAGCACTGGAGGGAGGAGAGGGAAGAGGTGAATGGGCTTCTCTCAATGGCAGGTCAGAGAAGGAAGCCAGGTGTAGGTTCTTTGACCTGCTCTGGAAAAGTCTGTCTGTGACAGAAGGACCCTACGAAGATTCAGTTCACTAACCTGAGTTTAACCTTTTTGAATACACATTACCCTTTTCCCTAGAAGCTGTCTGCACTTCTCTGCTTTCTTCCTAGATTTTCTTCTCTCTTCAGGTTGGTTTGCTGGTTTTTCTTCTCTGCTGGAGACAGAATGTGCAATGTCATTTGATTTCAGGTCTTTTGCAGGTAGAGATTTCGCTATTTCAGAACCCTGTAAATAATTCTTGATGTCTTCAGGTAGTTGCTGAGAAGCTGCATCCCATAGGAATGTAGAGAAGTAGGATATTCTACAGTTTAAAAATTGTGGGATAAGGCCTATATTTATAGTAAGCATTTGTTATAGGAAACATAATAGATTTTGTGCATATTCTTTTGTTTATTCTAACGAGAATAATTTTGATCCTGCTTCCTTTCCTTTAATTTCTTCCATTTTTGTAACCGAGACATTTCGACAGTGTCAGTGACACTGGTGGATTCCAGGGCTAACTCAGCTGACCGTTCTTAAAATACTGTTAACATGCATACAATATAATGCTGTTAACATGCGTTTCAGGTTCATAGGATCTCTTCTAAACACTCCGTGAGTTTAGATGTAACTGGGAATGTTTTCTGTTACTATCACTGAAATCAACATTTGTCCTAAAAGCTCATGAGTTTTTTCTGTGTGTATGCTGACATATATGTCAGCATCACTTCTGGGAATGGCAGCTTCGCGTTTTGTCCTGAACGTTTTACCCTCTGAAGCTTGCAGACCGTTATCTGAGAAACCTGCTATGGCTTGGAAGCTGTGGTACTACGTCACTTTGGAAGCAGGGGAAACAAAATAGTAGAGTCTGATATTTTTTACATATGGGTGTGCTCTTACTTCATTTGGTAGTTAACCAGTTGCATTCTTTCTGGTTCTTGCACAGAAATCTCTCTGCTCCATCTTATTCTAGTACGCCTTATGTACAGTTATTAAACTCTATCGGTAGTGAAGCTCTCAATTCAGTGTGTGTCCTCGGGGTAACCTATTTTGGAAAGACTCTGGGATTTGGGCATACATGCTGGAAGTACGCTTTGAAAGCCCAAGAATTACCCTGAATTTCTGGATGCTGAGGGCCTTGTAGATCAGGCCTGCTTCATTCATAGCTGGGATCGTTGAGCACAGCATTTGGGTTATGTTACAGGCATGAACAATTATGGATTCAGATAATTTTCTTTATTTTCTAGCCTCTCTTTGTTGCACTTTCTAACCTATGGACCAGCTTTCAGGACGAGATACTGCTGCTAAGGTTCCTCACACATATGACTAATAATCTGCAGCAGTTCTTGGAAACCCAGTCACAGCTTTTTCCAGAGGAAGTGCTAACGTCTCTTCTTGAAGGAGTGACTGTGAAAAGTGATGAGGAAAGGATAAGAGAAACCATGGGTACTAAGAGTTATTACCTTTTCTTTTTCTTCATTTTCTCAGCCCTTGCAAGATTTTGTAGTTTAAATTCTATTTGTAGAAGGTACTCCATGTTCGTTTTAATAACTGGGGTCTACACAGAGGTTAATAAAATGAAGTCCTATGGATTTTTTTTTTTTAATGTAGTGTAGTTCAGGCTTTTATATATAAAATTAAAATATATCTCCTTATCTTACCAGATACAAACATACCGTATAAAAATGGCAGAATGATCAGAGAGAATAATATTTCTCAAATTATTTTTAAGTTTCTTAAGATTGTCTGTATCTCTTTATACCTTCTGGAACTTCTGAAATGGGGGGGAAGGGAAGGAGAATAAAAAAGCTTATTTTCTGGGGCTTTGGTTACTAGAAATATTTCTTTGTAAGATGATACTTGTAATAACCAAGTTATACTCTGCTTGTAGTAACCAAGTTATACTCTGGGATATTTGTAATATGTGGATGGGTGAAAACTAAATACAATCATATTATCTTCCTCTCGTAATCCCCTGTTTCTAGAGGAAATTGGTATTAAGAAACGACCCTAAAGTTAACTGTTTTTTCAGAAGGCTCTCTCCTGAGGCAGGGCTAAGGTTTGGCTTTTGGGATCTTAGCACCTTCAGGCCATCCTGTGAAGATAATGGGAGTCCAATCATCCTGTAACATTATTATATTTTAACATGAGGGTTTTTTTTTACTTCCTTTTTTTTAATTCCTTTTTTACTTTACATCCTTCCTTTGTTAAACCTTTTTCCAGCAACCAGGGTAAACGTTTCTGATTTCAAGAACCAAGAATGGCTTTTTCCAGAGACTACCGCTAATTTTGATGAGTTGCTAATCCAGTACCACAGTTTCTGTGCACATGCGATTGGTGAGAAAGGCCTCATCCTTCCAGGTATGCTTTGTATTGAGATCTTTTTCTTACTTTATAAGTACACAAGTACTAGTGAACGTGTAAAGTAGCGAGTTGAGCACTACCTTTTATACCCAGCAGGAGTACTGTATTTTCACATGTGCAATTTCCACCCCAGATAACCCTTTAAAAATATTTTTCTTTAAAAACAACTGTCATAAACTGCCCAAAATAGCCCCTACTTCCAGAGAAAGTAGGCTCAGCCAAGAGACAGACTAGATGCGAGGATTAAATGTTTCCTCCTGCTACCTGTGCATCTGTATAACCTGCATGGCAGCTGAATTAAGGGTCTTTCTGGGTTTTGTTGTTGATGTGTTTTTAACACAGAATGGCAATAGTCATTCCTTCTGTTTTGTATGTTGGTGTGTTGCAAATGCAAACATGTGAGCCTAAATCATATGTATTTTTGAACAGTGGCTAAAAAGTACCAAAACTCTTGTCTGAAGGGAATGCAAAATTGCATTCAGTGGCCAACTAATCATAGGATTTTTTGGTCTGGTGTAGGGTTACTTATTTTGAAAGCAAATCTTATTCCAGCTACCCCCATCAGTTCATGTTGTCTCGCTATCCTTTATAGAACCACTCCATATAGAACTTTTCTAAATCTACAGCTGGCTTTAAGGGCTTAGAAGGAAAATATTGCTATTTTTTGGCAATACTAAAAAATAGGTCTGTTAATGGTAGTGTAATTTAGTCAGTATTGCAGATGAGAACAAGTGTCCTGGGTCAGACTAGGAGTCTCTCTAGCCTTCTATCCCATATCTGGCGGTGGTTAGTCATGGACACTTCAAGGTTAGGAGAAATCAGGTAGGAATGATCCTTTGAGAAGGTTTTAAACTGTGGCTTGGTAATTTTATGAAAAGCCTGATAGTTATTCTGCTGGAAGAGTAATGATTAGTCATTTTGTATCAGTTCTGCACGCCACTCAAGGTTTTAGAACCCTTGATTGTATTCTTTTTCAGCAGTTGTCTCTCTTTCATGTTGAAAAGGCCTGTTCCTTTAGCCTCTCCTTCTATGAAAAGTGTTCCGTGCCTCGGATCACTCCTGACTCCCTTTGTTTTACTTTTTTTTTTTTTTATTCCACTGTGTTGGAACAAAATGCAGTGTTCTAAAGGTGTCATATAGGTAGTTATAATGGCATAATGGTATTTTTTTGTTTTTCTCACCCCGTTTGTGTCTGATACTTACTGACGTTCTTTTTGCTTTTTTCATTGCCACTGAGTAATGCCACTTCACGTTTTCAAGGCGCTGTCTGTGATGATTCTAGGTCTTTCCTGAAGACCTAGAATAACATCTGAAGCAGAGCCTGTCAGCATCCTTGAGCTTGGGCTGTGTTTTGCTATATGTGTTATTCAGCCTTTATTGACATTTACATTTGCTGTTATTTTATTATCTAGCTTTTCAATTACTTCATCTGCTTCTTCAGACAATTTCACTGTTACGCCCCTTGGTATAAATGGGCTGCTGAGCTGCAATCAAATATTTGTTGGAGATTGTAGGGCAAACGTTTGTGAGTATGGGCAACGTATATAGGAAGGAGTATGTGTTTACATACACCCTTGCTATAGGAGTTTTATCTGTTGTTTTTCTAGATGTAGAGCCTTATCTAGACTCAGACATGTTGGATGTGAACTTATGAAAAGCAGTTCTGCTGGCCTGCAGAAATACGTAGTTCTGTATTTAAAAGCTTACGTTCAGGGATTTATACTGATTGCAAACAAAAAAAGAACTGAAACTGACCTGAGGGAAACATAAAATCATAATTACAAGTGCCGTTTGTATTGGATATAATACTGGTTCACTACATTATTCTGGTTTTTAGGAAATCCTGCTATTGGAATTTTGAAGCATAAAGACAGATGTTACGTTTTCAGTTCCAAAGAATCTGCATACATTTTTGCTCAAAACCCAGATAAATTCATTCAGTTGAATACAGAAAAAGCAAAAGAACATGCAGAGCTAATTCAACTGCTCGAGCTTCATCATCACTTTGAATACCTTGCTCCGTATTCACAGGTACACATTGCTCTTGCTGAACAGCTCTTGGGTCACTGATCTGACCGTCCTTTCTAGAACATGAAGAGAACAGATGATACCCATCTTCAGAAAAGAAGTGTAATCATCTGCCTATCATACAGAATGTCTGAAACGCCATCCCTTCAGGTCTTTAGGGTGTAGATAAGGAACGTCTTCTCTTAATGTTGTTTGCACATTAACTCTGCCTGGGGGATATGTAGAGCCAAAGGACTGTGGCAGTGATAAAAGCTTTTGTCCTTAGCCTAGGAAAATTCTGTGGCTGATGCTCCTTTTCCTCATTTTGCAAAAGTAGCTTGAAGAAACTGTAAATAAAAGTAACAGAAGGAGATGAGAGCGTATTAAGTGGACTTTCTGCTCAGGAGTTCATCAGAATGTATTGGGGCAGTTGTAATGATATCTGGGGACAGGAGATACAGGACAGATAACAGTGTTAAAGGGGGCTCGTTATTAATCAATGTGACAGTGCTGTCATGTGAAATCCAAAGCCTTGATTTGGATGCGTAAGCTTTTTCTGATACGTTGAGAATTCTAGCTACCTAATGATGCAAAGAATGTGGCCTTGAAGTTGCCCTTGGTGAGAAAGATGTGGCTTATATCCCAGCCCTGGCAGAAATATAAGCTCTTCTCTTAATTAAGATTTGTGATTTTGAGCCCATTCCTGGAAATAAACTGAGATGCCTGCCTCACAAAATACATCTGCTGGTGATGGGATCCCTTTTCATCAAAATCCAATGATTAAGCACTCATCCAGGATGTGGGAGGCTGATATTCAGCTCTGGCCTCTGTCTAAAGGGTTTTCTGTCTGAATTTAACTGTATCAAATACTTTTTTTTTTTTTTTCCGAAGAGGAGTGCAGGGGAGACAAAAGCACTGTTGACTATAAAAATCATTATTCACTTGCTGTTCTCAGACTTGCTACTTTTTTCACTTGATTTTAAAAAATGTCATGTCGATATGCCATGTTACTGAAATGTCTGAATTCGTCTAATGAATGCTTCGCCTTTTTTTTTTTTTTTTTTAAATCCAGGCCAGAAATGAATGTTTGATGAAACCAATCACGAAATGTGACAGTAGTACTCAAACTGATACTCATATCTTGCCCCCAACTATTGTGACATCCTATGAATGGAATGAATGGGAACTGAGAAGAAAAGCTATAAAACTGGTTTGTGCTGTTATTACCAGAGTTTCATGTGTGGGATACCAAAGTTCAGATTAAACTGTTGTAAATTATTTTTCGCTTTCAAAATAAATGTATCCTACACATCTAAATGTATCCAGGGATGAACACTTCTGTTATAACTGATTCTATCTTTCTTTTTCACATGTTTTCTATCCTTGTTTCCAGACTTTCCTTCTCACTCTCCCGTTTTTTCCATATTTTTTCTCCAGACAGTTTTTTGAGCAGTCCTTCTGGTGCTGTCTCTTCATTCTAAATTTTTTAGTCGCTGTAAGTGATGAATTTCTTGATTAGCACTGAATTTTAAATCTGTTTTTCTACACTAAAATAATGTTAACAGTTTGAAGATAATGCTATATACTTCTGTTGTAGAAAAAATGTTGTATTAGGGTTGGGTCTGGCAAAAACGTCATTGAACATTGAATGATTTCAATTAATGTTGTAAAATTGTAGTAAGTGGCAGATAGAACAGTTAGGAATACCTTTGGTTTTGTTTGACCCTGCAGAAAGCCTTCTCTAAGCAAACTTATCCATCTTTGAAGATTTCAGAGAACGAGGCCTTTATTTTTTGCATAATGAAAGATTTTTCATTTTAACCAACTTCCTCATGTTTGCCAAAACCAGTTCTGCTTTTTTGAAAACTGTGTCTCCCTCTTTCACGTAGAATCAGTTAGGAGAGGTAAGAAAGAGAGCAAGAAGGATATAGGATAGCATAGAGAGCCTAAAGGAAATGTGTGTTATACAATCATGGTGAAAATCTGTTAGATTGGAAACCACGGTATGTCTGTAGAGGGCTGGTCGCATACACAAAAGCTTTTAAAGTGATGGTATCTTTTAAAAAAGCGTCTTTTTAGGGCTTGTCAGCATGTGCGGTTGTTAAGGTATAGCACTTGATTTTCACGATTCAGTCAAAATGACCTTGATAGTATAGGGAACAGTTAAGTTACTAGTGATAGTTACCAGTATGGCTGGGCACAGAATAATGCTCTTACGTTTTTGTGAACGATGCAGTTTGGAGCTTTGTGGTGTGCTGTGCAGCCTGTTTCCTTTCTGCTGTTCTTTTTGCTCTTTTGCGGTGAACGTTATATAAGGAAAACAAAATTTTGAAATGAGAATTCTTGACAGTGTTAACTTGTTTGTAAAAGCTTTTAGTAATAGTTGTTATCGAGGTATATAAATAGAAGACAATTAGGGTTAGAGGATGCCTAGCTAAAAGCTTGTTTGCTTCTCTAATCGACAAAAGTATGTGCTGTAGCATAAATAAGCATAAGAGACACGCGTTCAGTGATTTATCTTTAGCATAAGCAAAGGAGTATGTTTTCTAATAGTTGAGCACAAAGAGCCTGCACAAGTCACTTTGTAGTTCATTAGTTTGAAACATTTAGAGACTAAGGGTGTTTTAGTATCCGCTGTCCATATGAGACATTAGTGATGCTGAGTTGATGCAAAACGTTCCTCCAAAATCCATGCAAAATTGTTTGTCTACACTGACTATGCTGAATTTGTAATACAAAGGCGATAACAATATTTAAATTTAAAGTGCTTAAATAATAGAAGTAGGTTACCAACTCATCTGTAAATTGGATGCTGTTAGGGGAGAAAAGGATGCATTTATGGATTTTGTTAGAGGAGAAGCTCAGATGCCTCCTTTTTTTTTTTTCTCTTGTTCGTACTGCACCAGAAAATTTGTATTAATATGAAGCATTAAAATGTGACTGTGTTACGGCATTTATTTGATGTTAGGAAGTAAAATTTTCAATTTACACTTGCTTCTCTGTGCAAGCGTACGGTATTTCTTTTAATAGCATTCATTCAGTTCTTGAGAGGGATGAGCTTAATAGAGAAACGATATTTCATGCCCAGTCTTGCTTTAATTGTCAGTAAATTCCTTTATCAGATTAAAAGGCTAAAATATCTTTCTTTATATGCCATCCCTTCTGTAAATTCATTATTACTCTTCCTACTGTATTTTTCTTGTTGACACTGTGCTTGAAATTTAGCTGCAGATTCAGATACCAAAATCCGTCTACACACAGGGGTTTCAACTTCCATTACAGTCAATAGAGAGCTAGTTGGTGGAGTCTGGAGAGTGTTCTGGTTTATCCTGATATGAACACCTGAATTTGGCCAACTTAATCACTGTCCAGCCTCCACTGACTTTGACAGTCAGTCTCCGCTGACTGATTTGCACCCTAGGGACTTTCTCTCTTACATGTAAGTGCATGAATCCCACCACATGAGACTCTATTTTGAATATTTCAATGAGAACATTATGTTATATATATGTTTTGCATTATTTTGCATCATTACTGACATAAAAAGCTCACTGGAAGAAGAGGCATACATTTGGTGTTTTAAGTGCTGACTTTGTAATATTAACACTTCATAAGAAGTGTTTTTGTAGTCATAGCTATAGCAGCTGCTATGATTAAACAGAGCTTTATTTTTGCAATCATAAATTGCCTTACGTTTTGCTCCTTGCCATGGAGATAATGAGCAATGTCTGGAAGGGAGGCATTTTTCCCTTTTATCTGATATTTTGTGACACATTCCCCCAAATCACTTGACAGAAACCAGCCAAAGGCTTGATCTTCTAATTTAGTTACCCACGTTATTTGGGCTCCTCAAACTTGTCCTAGGTTGCAGGTGCCCGCAGAGACTTATCTGCATGCTGTCACATTCAGGGTGCTTTCAGATTGATTCAAATGAATTTTGAGGCACTGGAAGATCTTAACATAAAAACAGAACATTTTATTCTAACAAAACGAAGTCTTCAGCATTAAAAAATAAAATGAAGCAGTTACCAAAGAAAAACACAAAAGCAGTAAAAGGCTGACTTAACATTATGCCAGCTATATATGCTGCTGTTCGCACATACTGTTTAGTTTCAGGAGTGATTAAATCACAGTTGCAAGAGGTTTTTGATGCCAGGGTGAACTGTGCCATGTTATGGGTTTTGTGAAGCCCATAGATGTAAAATATAGAAACGAATAATGTATAACATTTAAGTATACACTAGCACTAAAATGTTCAAAGAAAATTTTGCTTAATCTGATTTTGTATGTGTGTCTGTTTAGGCCAATCTGCGTCGCAAATTAACTCATGCCATGCAGACTAATCTCAGCCATATGAGAAGAGAGAACTCTACCCAAGTGTACTTGCCAAAAGATGTTGGCACCCAGACTAAGCGTGACAACTCAAGCAATGTACCCAGACCACAGATTTTCTTGGAAGGTCTCCGAGGTGGATCATCTCCTACAGCTCATATGGTCAAAGTAGACTTAACAAGAGCAGTAGATGAAACCTAGCTGAAAATGAGAAGGCTAAAGAAATACAGTAAATCTATGTATAAAATTCCCAATGTATTTCCAAATTAAATACTGCAGATTTTACTGTCTCTGTTGATTCCAGAAGCAGTTGTTTTATTTGTCATATCTGTTAGGGCCTGCTGAATGGCATTAAGTGATAGTAATGATGAGCCTGAAACAACTAGATTTTTAAAAGCAGTTAAGAATTAAGGCATGTCTGAAGATTCTGACTTAAACTAGCATTTTAATGGGAAGTGTGTGTTTTGAGAATTATATATTTAATGCAATGATTGTTTGCTGCGACACTATCCTTAAGAGCCACATCTTTGAGTGGTACATAAAAGGTACACTGTAAGACAAATAGCTGTTAAGAGATACGAGGCCAATCCTGCAGTTGCTACTGAGGCATAACTCTCACTGATGTGAAGTAACAATGAATCCCAGGACGGTCGTCCAGACATCACATCTCTACCCTTGGAGCTGCAGCATCAAGAAGGTAAAACCAGCAAAAGGAAATCAGTCTAGGGCCTCGAGCCTCTCCATTTGTACTGCTGATAATGCAAATGTCTTTCCACGGTGCTATGCTTTAGAAGTGTAGGCTAAGGCAGGGAGGTCTAGAGGAGGGAATGGACCTTGGATGGCTCGGGCCGTCATTTGAGATCTCTAGCAGTTCCTCTACGCATTGGCTAAATAGTGCGCTGGTAAGCGCATTAGAAACAGCAGGGACTAGACTTCAGGGCAGCTTTTTAAAAGCTCTGCTTTACCTGTGTTTTAAAAAAAAACAAAGCAAAACGGGAAAACGCTGTTAGTTTTATTTCTTTGTGGCACTGAAATATGCTCCAGGCCTGATAAACTGCAGTTAGTGTTTCCATTTTTGAAAAACAGAACCATCTGAGTTTTAGGTTGAAACACCTTTTCTCAAAGTAAGGACTAATGAAATAAAGAAACTTCTCCCAACAACAAACAGGTCCAAAATATAGTTCCTCGAAAATGTGTTAGGGTGCGCGTGTGATTGTGTTGGATGTTTTCTAACTCTTTTTTGGTCAGGTGCAACAAGATGCATCATAATTTCTTGGTTCATTGTAATACAACATCTGTGATGATGAAGTTAGCGGATTCAAGCTGCCAGGTGACTTTTCTGTGGTGTTTTCCAGCATTCTTTACTTAACTGTCTCCAAGGTATCTGGCCTCACTTTTTAAAGATACACAGCTCAGACAAATCTACAAGGCCTTAAAAAAAAGGAGCAGGCATGGAGCACAAAAGAAACTCATCTAAGTAGCGTCCTAGTATGGTTTTTCTCCTTTTTAAAAAAACCTAATTAGTAGCAGTCAGATGTGCTGCTTCTCTATGTTTTTCAATGATGGCACTGTTTTTTAGATTTACTAATAAAAATATGAACGATGTTACCAGTTGCAGCTTTTTTATTCAGAAAAAATAACCTATTGCTCAGCTGCTCTGTAATGCAATACTTTGTTGTTGTTATCTCCATATCATCATTTACTTTGAACATTTTATATTTAAGTCCTTACTTTGAACCAACAAACAGGTATTTTAAGAATACATAACTACATTTATTTAAAAGAAAAATGATGATTGCAAATCCTTTTTATCCTATTTCTTCTTTGTTTTCCCATTGTGAGAAGCTACTGTAGTACTGGAAAATGCCGGGGAATACAATTGTAATCATTTCAGTTTTAACAAGGCAGATATATGTATAAGAGTAAGGAGGAGTTTACTATTGGTTATGAGAAGTATAGGTGTGAGATTATATAACTTCCTGGATATTTAATACAAATAAAATAGTTTGGAAAAAAAGGGAGAGATTGTTTTTCAAAATGGCGTTACTCATGTGAACTCATGAGAGAGTTTTGAGTCTGATCATCATTTAAACTTTGCCTTTATTTGAATCTCTGGTTCTTCTGTTCTTTTCAATACCTTTGACTCATGCAGTACCAACTGTACTCAGGATGGAAAGATCACCCAAAACATAGCTTTTGCTTTTACTTTATAGCCGGTAATGAATTGTAAAGCTTGGAATTGTCAGCGTTTGAGGTTATTCATACAGTAGCTTATCATAGCACACTGGTGTCCTTTGTATTTACAGCTAGGTTTTGGGGTTTGGCATTTTTTTTCCTTTTTAGGCTTCGCTGTTTGGGAAGCACAGGACAGAGGAAGAGATACGTAGATTGCAGCATAATTCATCTGAATTCCCTGAAATGTATTCAGTAACGTGCATGTATCAGTTTAATCATTAAGTGACCTGGTACTTTTAGGAATGTCTGTGCTGATGCACAGCTTAAAATATCTTATCCCTTTTATATTCTTTAAGTCTCCTCAGTCTCCAAAGCAATGCGTCTTATACGGCCTCTATTCTTTTAATTGAATGGTGTTTAATCAGATTAGCACTCTATTGTGAGACTCATCTATGATCTGAATGAAGAATCTACTAAGCAGTATCCCCTGTAAAGCTGGGTATGTGTGCTGTTCTGAAAAAAAATGTAGCTTCTGGTTAGTATTTGGTCTGCATCCTTCCAAATACTTTCCTTTGTGCATTCTTAGTACAGAAACAAATCAGCTGAATAAAGCCTGAGGGGGAAGTAAATATGTAAATGAAAGTGTATATGTTCAATCAGTACAAATCCAAAAAAAACTACGGTTCATGTTATAATAGTCTCATTAATAAAACGTCTTAGTCCTAGTTCTGGCTTTCCTTTCAAATCCTAAATCACAAATCATATTTAAACTTTTTTGGAAGAAAATATGGAAACGCCCCTACTAGGTATCTTTCAGCATCTAATCTTTGTTCTGAAGGTCTCTTTTGGCTTTCAGATAAAAGGGTGTCTTGGTATAGAACAGTGCAAATCCCTTATAGATAGCAATTCTACCCAGTTATTCTGGAGATGAAATAAGCTTTTGCATTTGATCTTCAGACTAACGTTGTTTTGAGATTACTTTCCATGTAACGTTACCTTCAGCTTGAGCTATGTGCACTGTACAGATTTACAGCTCATATCCTTTTGATAAGTGTTCTAAACAGGTAAACACTAGGGGTTTTTTTTATTTAAGATGCAAAATAGGTAAATGCTGCAAATAGGCAGGCCTGACTATAATTAGCAACTGCTCTGAATCTCTAAAAATGGGAACCCCAGTGACAGATTTTTTTCCTTTAATACTTTAATTAATACAGTTCAGTAGGGTAAGAAGACTTAGACTCGGCTCATACAAATATTCTCATTTCTGCTTTTTATGGCCACACCTAATGGTGTCTCTTCCGTGATGTTCTTTTGCTTGGAATAACTCATATCAATAATTCTTACTGACATATTTCTCTCTTTTCGCCTTGTTCTGACATCCAAATTTAAGAACAGAAAGGTAAAATAAAGTAAGGCATTTCTTAGTAGGCACTGTTATCATCTAAGCCAAAAATAACTTTTTCTCTTTACAGCAATAGATCTTTGTAAGTTACGACTTAAAACAAAATTACTCTGTAGCTCTTTCCCGAGAACACGTTCCTCTCTCCTCGAGGAAAGAGCGGCACCGGCAGCGCTGCGCTCATGCCGAGACTAATACAAGCCTGGGGCTTTTCGACGCTTGTTTGAAACCATCTCAAACCTGTGCAGTCCTAACCCATCCTTTCCTCACCCTTTTAACTTCACTTGAGTCACAGAGTTTCCCCCATGGGCTGTACCGCCCTTCACAAAACGGTCATCCCCGCTTTGCCGACCGTTTGGGTCTCAGGCGCCCGGCAGAGCCGCGGCCGACGCTTCTTCCTGAGCACAAGAATAAACTAAATAAACTCCCGTCTTGTACGTGCGCTCCGCTCAGGACCGCCGGCTCCAGCCGGGCTACCTGCGGGGCGCTCCCGGCCCGGCCCGGCCCGGCCCGCCGCCCCCGCCCGGGGCTCAACGCGCGGCGGCGGCAGGACGCCGAACAGCGCACGCAATGGCGGCGAGCCCCCAACGGCAACCAGCGCAGCACGCTCTGGGCACCGAGGCCTTCCGACTCTATGGTGAAAGAGGGGGCGGGGCGCTCTAGCCGGCGCCGCCGCTCTATGGTGTGCGGGGAGGGGCGGCGGGGCACGGCTCCGGCTCCGGCGGCAGCGCCGTGGTCTCCCGGCACGATGTCGTCCCCGAAAGGTGAGCGGGGTGGGCGAGTGTGAGTGCGGAGGGGTACCCTGGTTTTCGGCGGGGCCGTACGGGAGGAGAAGGGGGCCAATTCCGCCCACACACACCTCTTTCCCCCCCCCCAAGAGGAAACGCGACCGCCGCGCTACCGGCTCCCCCCGCCTCACAGGGAATGGGACCGCCCTGACCGCGGGGGGCGGCCGCTTCGGGCGTGACCACCTCGGGGGCTGGGGGCGCGCGGAGGAGCGGCGGCCCCCGCCTCCTCCGCGCGCCCCTTTCCCGCCTCTTGTAACCGCTTTCGCCGCCGCGCGCCAGACCCGTTGCGGCGGCCGCTGGTGGCCGGTTGCCGCCGCGGAGCGCTACTAACGGGGCGGGCCCGAGCCGCGTCCCTCCCTCGGCCGCCCGCCCGCAGCCCCTGCGCGGGGCCCGGCTCCGCGGGTGCGCCCTGGCTCCCCATTGCGCTCCGCCGTTTGGTGCCACAGCCGGTGCCTTTGCCGTAGTGCGTGTCAGCGCGGCGTGCCGGCTGCCCGAGCCGTGGCGGTGCCGGAGGGGCCTGCCGCAGGTGGTCCACCATCTATCTGCCTGGGCTTGGCGGCGCCCGAAAGCGGGTGTAAACCCTTCGGGGAAGCGGCGTAGAGCTTCTTCCCGGTTCTGTGAAACAGACTTGGTGGGGGGGGGGGAATTAAAAAAAAAGTGGAGAAACTCTAGGAAGAAGATGGCCAGAAGGAGGGAAGGAAGTTTCTTGCGGTGTGTACAGCACCAAAGGGATCTAAGGTGTCCACCGCCTCAGCTTTGCTCGGCAGGCTGCCTGGCTGTACCTCACGGGCCTGGTTTGGCCCCGGGTTGCTATGTGTAGAGTCCTGGCAGCATGGTTAGATTACCTGTGGAGATACGTAGGGGACCCACGTTTATATCCTCAGGCTTTTGGCCTGTCTGGTGCCTTTTGCTGGAAATTGTTTCAATCAAACGTGATTTACTTAAGCCTGGGAGAGAAACAAGGGTAGAGAAACAACAGCTTAGTTTGTGCTTCCACCTCTCTCTCTCTCTTTTTTTTTTTTTTTTTTTAAAGCTGACATGCGTTCAGGCTGTCGACAAAAGAGATGTGCTCCCCAATGGTGTTTTCCTTCTGTCCCCCAGGGCTGCACTGGTACTGATGCAGACATGTTGCGAGCCAGGCTGGGGAAATGCTCTGATCAAAAACTAACTAAAAATAGTTTTTAACCAAGCCACTGCAAACTTTGCTGAATTGGAGCTTTTAAAAAAACTTTTTCATAAGAGCAGTTTGTGTTGGCAAGCATTAAGCCTAATTTTTTAGTTCAATACTGAATAGACATAAAATCTTAATGTATAAAAGCTTAAGGTTAGTGTTAATGCTATTTTAATGCTGGCAGAAACAATATTGTGAAAAGTACTTTTTATTATCTAGATATTTGTATTTGTTTTGCCTGTCACTTTGTTTAAGTAAAACTGGACTGGATTTATTCTATTTCCTGGTTGTTATGCCCTTGGTTATTCCCCCCCTCCCCCAAATGCAATCCAAACTTAATTTAAAAATGGCTTATAACTTGTAAGTCTCTTCTAACATTGTTAGTCTAAAACCTAATTGGCTTTACCTTTTAAAAGTGGTTACTGACGTGGATAAGATTTTTATCTACAAGGAAGTAGCTAATTTAAATAACTACAGCAGCAGGATGTATTAACTGTACCTTGCAGAAATGTTCTGCAGTGGAAGACTTCACTGACTTGAAAGAAAAATGAACCAAATCATTACATACTGGATTCAGCAATTCATACGCATATTAAATGAGCAAAGTTATTATCAATCTACCTGAAGTGACACACTGTTAGCTCATCTTTTAATCAACAGAGGAACATAAACTTATGCCAATTAAATTACATTTCTTTGGCTATTCAGAACATAACAGATAATGCCATGAAAGATGTTACTGAACGACCAACATCCATCCACCGGACGCTACATGTAACAAAGAATACTTCACTATTTTGAAAAAAGGCTTTGTAGACACTACTTACTGAGTTACATGCTACATGTTCACAGATGTTACAGGTGATGCTTTCATGCAAAGAAGTTATGTTTAGTTATGCACTGTTTTGTTTACTAGTGTAGATGTAGTCTTTGCCACTCTCTGGCACTGTGGCCAGACTGTGCCAGTTGGCTTCATCCCTACTAAGAAACTCTCAGGCTTTAGAGGGAGGTGGCTGTATCAAAACTGTCAATAGTAGATAACATAGCTGGTGTATCTTGAATTGTTTAATTTGCTTGAATACCCTATTACTTCTTCCAGGAATAGTTTTTCAAGAAAGGCCTTTGCTTTGGCTAGCCTGACTCTTCATATCAGACTTTAGTGTACTGTATAGGGAGGACTGATTGCTGTTTCAGAGTGAGAGCTTAAGAGCATGAAAGCACAGGAAAACTTTTTGATTCCTGTCAGATATACATTAGTTTATGATTAGTTTTTCTATAACACAGGATTATTAGGGCATGATGGCCTCTTACCAAATGTATCTAGAATTCCTATACAATCTTCTTTGAGAAAAATCTTTAAAATTTAACTTAGACTCTTTATAGGAAGTATTTCACAACGTTTGAAACTACTATACACTATCATGACAGTGTTTGGTACAATCATACAGCTGGAGGAAACCCTATTTCAATTCATAAAATTAAAACAAAGGGCATGCTGAGTTGTCATTTCTGTTTTCTTTCAGAAAATGTCAGCTTGCTGTTCAAGTTGTACTGCCTCACAGTGATGACCCTAGTTGCTGCAACATACACAGTAGCATTGCGGTACACACGGACAGTGGAAACAGAACTGTACTTTTCAACTACCGCTGTGTGCATCACTGAAGTAATCAAGTTATTCTTAAGTGTGGGCATCTTGGCGAAGTAAGTATGTGAATGCTAACTAATATTTTGAAAATGGATTCCTGCTTCTAGCTTCAGAATCTCAGATATCTGAGGTACAGGTACATTTGCATACATAACTGGAGAAACATGTTGTGGAGGGATCATTTTAGAGCAGGTCACAGAGCTTGTGAAACCTCCTCAACTGAAACTGTTCTGTAAACAGCACAATATTCAGGTGTGTCCTAACTGCATGTTTTCTATAGTTGTGTGCTTTGGAATAGGTTCAAAATGTCAGCATGGATTATTAGTGGTGTGCTGGGTCTTTAGAATACGTGAGTACGTGAAAGCTTAACTGAGGGCTGTGGCCTGCAGAGTTGCATAAAATTGGAGCGTTCCTACTAATTAATTTCCTAATAAATTTCCCCGAACAATATTACGGACAGATATTTTGCTGCCACTGTTTTCCAGAAGAGTCAAAGTTGAAAGACTGTAGTAACTCCCAGTTTCTGTAATCCAGGATGCCACCAAGGACTAGAAGTTGTGTCACCATATGAACACTTGAAGAAGTATGGAAGCCATCAGTGTGCTGTCTTACCTCTCACTTTCCCTGAGCTACATCCTTCCACGGAAGCATCTTCATACTCTGGACATTTCCAAATCCCAGTTCTTACTATTTGGGTAGAATTTGTTCTTTTAGGGTCCCTATCTATCTCTTCATGACTTCTGGTACATCAGAAGGCCTGGCTGCTTTGTGGTAGAGGATCATGAACTCACATGATGTATTTTTGGTTTTTTATCAGATATTTTCTTGTTAACATGAAAGTGGTATTTTACTTACTTTAGAAAGCAGCTGTGGCAAACAGCTTTTTCTTTTTTTCTTTTTTTTAAACCTTTGTGAAGTATAATGCATTGGAAAAGGCAAACATTGCTGCTGCCAGATTTAGAAGAGCAGTTTTTTATATATATGTATATATATTTTAAATGCATCCTAGGCTCCTCACTCTGTCTATGCAGATTATTATCAGAGGTGTCTCTGCTGATGACTGGTTGCACTGTGGTTCTCACAATGTTGTGGCCAGTATGGATCAGTGATCCTGATCCAGCCTGCTTTCTGGAGACTTCAGCAGCCCAGGTCTCTGACTAGCGAAGGACCTATGGGTGGGATTTGGTAGCCATACCTTCATGTATGATTTCCCAAATCTGTTCTTGTGTGTATGGGACCCAGGCTGGCTACAGTATCCCCAGGAGGCCTAGTTGCAGCAGGGTAGGTAACGTGTCTTTTGTTAAGAGTCAATAGTATTTTGTTTTGTTAAAAGTGTGAAAGTTCTTTTTAATTGAAATAATTTAAAAGGCAATAGCTTTTAGCACGGGAGCCTGCTACGCTTGTTAGAACAGCCCTGCACAGGCAAAAGTCCGTGTAGCCGTCCACCCTCCCTTTGATGGTAGCCAGTAGTGGATGCTTAAGAAAGGAGTATAAGCAATAGGGCAAGCGCAGACTGACTCTTCCCTAGCTAATGGCAGTCAGATGCTAATGGATTTCCAAGGCTGAAGGCTGTGTAGGTGCATGCTGTGGCTGTAGCCCCTAATTATCCTGTCTTCTGCGAGATTGTCTGGTCTCTCTTTTTGAACCGTTAGTCCCGATAACACCTGCAAAATGAGTTCTGCAGTGTAATTATTCAGTATGTGAAAAGTACTTCTATATGAACAATTTACTTAATAATTTCACTGGATGCTGTCGTCTTGTGTTAAAAGACATGATGAGTATTTTTTACCTGTTCCTATTTATCATTTTTATTTTCGTATCTCTACAGATCTGTATTATATTTTCCTCACTTGCCTCTCTTCCCAGCTAAGAAGTCCTAGTCTAATTTCTCTGTGATCATTCCTGTATCCTTCTCGTCAGGTTTTCCAGTATTGCTACATCCTTTTTGAAATAGGATCCAGAGCTGCATGCAACATTCAACGAGTCTTTTTTTTTTCTAGCTGAGAGAGAGAAATGATCACTACCAGACAGCTGTTGATCAGAACCTGCTCACCTCTTTTGGTAGGATGTCTCACTTGCTCGTGGGTCTGGATTCCTTCTTTTACTGCCTAGATGGCTGGAAAGCTGTTTCTCAGATGGTCTCTGGCTACATCAAGTCGAATTCACCTGACCTTTTGCCATCTGCAGTTATTCAAAATTTCCTTTTCTGTATCACGTATAATTTGGTATAAGCAGCAAAATTTGGCGGTTTTCTAGTAATCACATGTTTGAGGTTAGTTACAGATATGTTAACAGTGTAAGTTCCAGCAAAGTTTCTTGCAGTGTCTGATGGCTTCCTTTTAAATTTCTGTTCATTTTGTCGTGTGTTAGAGGAGGTACCTTTGTAGTTTAATAACCAGTTAAAAGATGGAAGACAATGTGTTCATTCAGTACTGTTGGATACTTTCACGTACCTTGTTATTGCTGAAACAGCTAGTATTATTATGGTAATATACAGGATACTGAAGTAGTTTGATTCTCAAATTGTTCCGGTTACTGAATTTGTTTTATTAGGCACTCTTACATTATGCCTTTACTGTGTTTACTTTTTGGGTTTCTCCTGTAGGGCATATTGAATGAATGAATGTGAAAAGATTGTCTTTCAAAAGGGAAGGTTATGATAGCTTTAAGCTGTGTAATTATTTATTCAACTGCATGTTAGGGCAAAAAGACACAACTTCTTATACTTATTTGAAGTTTAGTTGACCATTTGATAATTATGCTTTTTTAGTTCTTAGGTGATGTATTATTTCTTAGCAGTGGATCAAAAAAACTAGAGCTGATTTGCAAACTCTAGTTTTAACTTTAGCTTTTTAAACAAACGCATATTTAAGCTACAGAACTGATTGCTATGGTATCTCTTACATATTCAGACATATGAAGCAAACTGAATCAGTTTTCGAAGTCAAATATTAAGAAACATCAAGAAAGCTGAATTCAAGCCAAATCATTTTTACTTTCTTCTTTGGTTTTGCAGTGTACATCTTTGAGCACCTTATTTTGTATTATAAGCTATATTCAGAGAAGATTTTTAATTCTTTTTGTATAGATTTTGTGATTGTATAGCTCATAAACATGATCTTTGTACTGAATTCAAGTTATAGTTAGAGATTCTTGATAAATATGCGCTTCAGAAAGCAAACCTCCTGCAAAGATGAGCTATTATATAGCTCATCTTCTTGTTCCCAAATATGGAAGGGAAGATGGTACTTAATGAACACTGATTATTCTCCACCGGGCGATATGATAAATTAATTGAGGAATAAATAAACTGACACTTTTTTCTATAATGTAGATGGCTCATAGCACTTTAAGCATTTCCATATCTAGTGCAATCAACAGCGGTCATCTATAGCATGCACTCTTCCCCCTCCTTGTATTACATTACTTCTCTATAGATTTTTGTATCTGGAGGTGTCCCCTGTAAACCGGACGAGTCTTGCAGAAGACAGATAAGTGATATGCTCGGTGTCTGCAAATCTGGCCCCGTACAAAGTTTCCCTTTAAGTTAGGAAAGAGCGTTGCATGTGATCTTGATTGTACAGTGGGAAGTGCAGGAAGCTGTGCTCGCCTTTGGTAAATGTACTGCCGCTGACATTGCTTTTATGGCCACTCTCTGCAGCTGCTTGTATCCAATAAAGACTGCTCCAGCCTAGCTGTCACTAAAAAAGGAGGAGAAAAGGAGAGGTGTCCTGGGTGACAGACAGGGAATAAGGCAAGAGAAGAGAGAAAGTTGCATGGAAGGATCAGGAGAGGAGAGAACCCATAAATCTTTGGAGGGGCAAAGTTTAAGAATCTGGAGCACCGAGTCGGAAGGAATCAAGAATAGAGAATATGCAGGAACTGGGTAGTTTGCAAAGAGCCTGGGGCGTTGGAAGACTGCTAATTTTGCGTGTGAGGAGTTTGGGGCAGGTAGATAACGTGCATTTGTAGAAAGAAAGAAGATGACACACGAGCAAAGTGTGTGGAATTGGGCTCCCAGGGTTCTGAGGAGGATGTGAGCCGTGTGTTTATATACCTGGGTGGGGGAAGCATAACGAGTGTGAAATTTAAGAGTGATAGAGGAAAGCAGTTGAGAGGCCTGCAGTGTAATTGGGAGGGGACAGAAGTGATTTTGGATGTTGATGTTCTTTGTCAAAGGCCAAGCAAGAGAAAAATGGAAAGGGGGAACGTGGGTCGAAGGGAGTGCTGGGAGAACTGGGAAGGAAATTGGAGGACTTCGGTAGCAGGGACAAGGAAACAAGAAATGTCAGGTTGGTGTATAAATAATAAGACAGTACTAATGATGCAGAGGTCAGATTTTGATAAGCTAAGGAACAAGCTGCAGAAGTGGGTGGGAGCAAGCACTGACACATTATTCCCTGTTGCGTGCTGTCTGTCACACACACTGTAATTACATGGAGGAGACATGCAAAGATGCCAGGGGACCAGCAGCTGCCACATGCACTGCCCGAACTCTTTGTACGTGTCTGCTGCAGGCCGAGCTTCTATTTCAGCTTCCTGGGGCTGGCTTAGAGGTGGGAAGTGTTTCAGACTCAGTAGAGTGCAAGGGTGTAGTCTTTTTGTTTTTCCTGTACTGTGAGGTCCATGGCAGCACCACCAGCAGAAATTTCACTTCTGGTTTAAAGAGGAGCTGGAAAATGGCAGATATTTGACTTAAGATGCAAATATTAGGACCCCCCTCCCCCCCCCGCCCCCCCAAAAAAGTGGGTAACCTTCTGTCCCACTCCCTGTATACTTAGTTACTTATTCCACTGTTTGCAGTGTTCATGGTTGTTGAATTTGTTATGCATTAATGCATCTGAGCTTCCAATTCTAGAATGTCTTTTTCCCCTTCAGTGGATTCTACTTGTTGAGAACCTCACTGATTTTTCCAGTTAATTTTTCCTTTAATGAGCAGAAGGTATAACTGATTATTAGGAACAAGTTTTCAGCCTTCCCAAAGGATGCATTGACTTGATTTCTGTTTTCAAATATAACTGGAGGCCGTCTTCCCCTGTTATTAATATTTTATTTTGCAGAGAAACTGGAAGTCTGGCAAGGTTAATAACATCTTTAAAAGAAAATGTATTAGGAAGTCCTAAGGAATTACTAAAATTAAGTGTTCCATCTTTGGCGTATGCTCTCCAAAACAATATGACTTTTGTGGCTCTTAGCAATTTGGATGCAGCAGTCTACCAGGTAATTGGCGTTTTTGTACGTAACTGATCTGTAAAACATGTTTCTCTTCACTGTTTCATGAGGCATGCATGTTAGGTATCTGTCTGCCTAACACACAGTACTCTCTTCAGCCTTACTGGTCAAAGCCAAACGGTGCTTTGTTATCTGCAGACCAGGTAGCAGTGCTCTGGTTTTCTGAGCTCTCCCACTCACTTCTAGTGTTTTAAAATTCTCACTGTTGTAATTGAAGATGGCAAAGATAAAGCAGTATCTATGGAAAATCAATGAATATAAAATTTTATTTTTCATTTTGTAGTTGAATTCACTATTTTTATTTTCTCGTTTTGGAGGAGTTCATAAAACCAAATACTATATGCTATGTTCCCTTTTTCTTTAGGTGACATACCAGCTGAAGATCCCTTGTACAGCTTTATGTACAGTCTTAATGCTAAGCCGTTCCCTTAGCAAATTGCAGTGGTTCTCTGTCTTTATGCTGTGTGGTGGTGTTACGCTTGTGCAGTGGAAGCCTGCTCAGGCTACAAAAGTACAGGTAAGAGTTTACACTTCACCATTTCATTAAAAAAGAATAAGCTGCCTCAAGCCTTTATTTCACGTCAGAGTAGCTGGGGAATAAGGTAATGCCTCTCATGTTCCACATAGCAGTATCCATTTCCTATTTCCGGCCACTACATTTGCAACATAAACATTACCTTGATCTTACTTTCATATTCATTGTGCACCAGTTCAGACAGGCTTGCGGTATTGCTCTAGGCTCATTTGTTGGAAAAGCAACTGATGGCTACAATTAGTATAAATTACCACAGTCATCGTAATCAGTCTAATAGCAATGCAAAAATCATAGGAATATCTTGAGTAATGTATTATTTCTGGCCGTTGGCCTCTGAAGCATGATAATTGTTGGAGCAGAAAACTTGGAATCGAAGTGCTTGTGGAATTAGAAATGAAGCTCCAATGACTTGTGGGCGTGGGCACGTCATTTAAGCACACCCTTTTAGTGACATTGACCTAATCCCATTCTAGGGAAAAACAAGTGTCTTCTGTTTCTTAGGTTTCAGTTGTTGGCCATCACCATTAACAGGAAAGGCTGGTCACGCACCTGGAAACACTAGCCACAGCCAGGCAGACAGTGCCTCTGAGCACTGCAAAGAATGGTAAAAGTACACGTGAAAAATGAAACACCACAGTTAACTGTCATGACTCTACTGAGCTAGTCTGCAGGGCAGCTATAGCTAACCAAATACATTTTATACTGTAATGAAAGGATAGTGATTTGGATGTACTTAAAGTAGCTCTGGAATTGATTATTGCAAAGTGCTAGTGTTGCATCTTTTAAAATTAATGATTGATGTTGCAGGTGGAACAGAATCCATGGCTAGGGTTTGGAGCAATTGCTGTTGCTGTATTATGTTCAGGATTTGCAGGTAAAGTATTATTTCAGTACGCAGCTCACATCAAGAGGACTGGATCGTTCATGATGATAACATTTTACAGTAGCTAACTATCTTTGTTGATTAGCAAGATAAATAAGGACTTCATCCCCTCTGCCCATAATTACCTTCTGCTTGAGGTAGTTATAAACCAGATTTATGACACAATTACTCTACTTGTGAAACAAACGACGAGGAGCATGTACTCTTGATTTTACATGATGCAGCTTGGAAGGCTGGTCTGCAAGTGGAAGAACCCTTCCAATCCTTAGAGTAAGACTAAAGGGAACCTCTGTAATGACTCACTCAGGCAGCTAATTAGTTTACATTCACTTTATAAAGTTAGTTTCACAGTGAATAGTTCTCTTATGGTGATGATCACATGAAAAACTTGCATTTTTGAGAGGGGAACTGAGCTCCTCCATCCTTTTTTTTTATTTTTTCTTTTTTTTTTCTTTTTGTGCTTGATCAGCTCCCAAAATACACATTGTCAGAGTCCTGTAGGTGGTAAATCTAATTGAGATGTGGGAGACCATAAGTAAGGTAGGGAGGAAGAGGAGTAGTAGGAAGCCCAGATGCACTGCGTAAAGCATTTCGTTACAAACAGCATTTCCCCTTAGTTTTTCTCTCTCTTGCTTCCGCAGAAGGAGACACGAACTTGAGGACAAGCGAGCTGGTGCTCAAAAATAAGGAAATGAAATGTCTGCTTAATTTGAAATTTGACTTACAGAATTCAGGGACATTTTTTTTCCTAGCTGTAAACTAGCCTTTCCCCCTCCCCCTGCCAAAAAGCAAGGTATTATCCCCCACCTCTAGCGTCATACAGTTCTACGAGAGTCATCTTGTGCCGTGCATATGTGGTCCTTGTTAGTCATGGAAAACACTCTCGGTAACAGGGAGAGAAGGGAAGGAAAGATTGGCTTTTCTTTGGATTTTTTAGCTGAAATGGCCACTTTGGAGTAAAAAGAGTAAACAATACTATGTAGAGCTTAAACAACTTTTCCTGGAAGGAACAAAATTTACTCATTCTCAGATGCTCCCAAGCCATGAAACAAAATAGTGCATTCACAGTGAAGCCTCCTGAGCCTCCTAAAGCTCTCTAGGTTTCTCTGATGATGTGGGTGGATAGCTGTGCCTCTAAAGGTCAGCAAATTCAGACCTTTTAAAGGAATGATGAGGGCTGCTCTAGAAGCATGAGACACATTCAGCTTCCTTCTCCAGCAAAAGGATTGCAACTTAGGTTTTTTCCTCACTGTCAGTTGTAGCTTGGAGGCAGCTGGGAAGACGGCATATCTCATCCATGGAACTGTGTATGCGCTTGGCACTTTACATGTTGAAAACATAAGCCCTATTCAATTCATTTCCTCCTCCTCCCCCACCCACCCACAATATGAAGAAGTTATTTTGGCATCAAAACTTCAATTTCTGGACTGACTATGTTAAGTGTTCTATAAAATTCCAACTAAGTCCAAAAAAATGTGGTTTTGTCCCTCAGAGATGGAAAATAGTCTTCCTTCAAACTGCTGATCCTTTGATGATTTCCAGGTATCCAAAGGCCCAACAATTGAAGGGTTTTGGACAAATACAGAATGACAGATCCCTTGTGACTAGAAACTGTACTGAAGCATAATTTCTATTACACATTATCCACTTTTTCTTACCTCTTGCCTAATGTAGTGATTTTTATGTACTTACTCCTAGAAATCTGAAAACACCATTTCATTGGCTTAGTTATTGTTTTCATACTTTATACAATTTACAAGTATGGTTCACATCCAAGCTGAACTCCTGGTAAACTGAATGAATCTGGTTGTGTTCTGTAAGTCCTCCCTGTAGGCAGAAAACCCAAGATAGACCCTTGCGGATTTTTTTTAAAGTGCTTCACTTATTAACAAGGCTGTTTTTTTTTTTTTCTGATACTGTTTAGACTTGTTTAAATGTATTCATATAAGATAATATCCTGTTTCCTGTTTAGCTTCTTGTGTTTAAAGACCTGAAATACAAATCTGTTCTCTAGCTACTGTATTCACTGAACATATTTAATATATATTGTATTAAATTATGAATTGTGGTTTTAATGAGTTTGGGCAGCAATACTTTCCTTGAAACTAACTCAGTGATTTCAGGAGGCCTACATGTCTAGACATCTAACACATAGGCCTGCTCTCTGTGCTGCCTTTGTTCACGAGTAAAGCTTATAGTTGGGGGTGAATAATACTGAAAAATGCAAGTCAAATTAGTAATTGATATATATTAAAGAAAATTGCTAAGAACAGCTATTGACAGAGGCAGTCATGTCAACTCGTTGTCCATGAACTTTATTAGGACCAGAAGAATCCATGGTAATTATATGTGCCCGTGACCAGATGGAGAGGGTAGAATTGTTGCTGAATATTTGTTCAGATCTGGAAACAAAACAATTCCATATACTTTTCTTACATCACATGAAGAATCTTGGGCAAAGTTAATTACCAATAAACATTTAATCAATAGGACTCACACTAGAAAGTCATAGCAATGACTGAGGAGATCTCAGGGCCCTGCAAGTTGTTGTATACGTTGTGAAATGTAGAGGACATTCCAGAGATTAGCAGAGTCCTGTTATTAGCAGCAATAGTTAAATGGTACCTTGTGATGATACGGTCAAATACAGGCCTGTTTGTCTGACATACACATCCTGAGTTGAATAATGAAACGGTACCTATGGAATTTAAATAATGCAAAATATAAATTCTTTATACGCCGTTGTAATCCTTTGAAGCTGTGGTTGCAGAACGTGCTTCCACTTTGCCAAGCACTCTGTAAGCACAGGGTTTCAAAGGAATTTACGCTCTCAGTACTGATGTAATATAGTTCCCTTTTGTGAAGATTTTGATTTGGTACTGCTAAGTATCCTGATGGGGAAAAAAATCCTTCTACATCATACCAAAATACATAAATACCATCTTGAGGGTTAAGAGACCAGGTGCCAAGGTAAAAGGCTTTTTCTAGTGCAGGAAGGCACAGAAAAGGCTTTGCTGGAATCAGAAGACTGGCAAATCCAAATAGAAATGAGAAGTATTTTTAAGAACGAAGCCAATTGACAGTTGAAACAACTGTAAAAGGAAATAATCCAACTTTGGATGTTATGTCAAACGTATTATGTTTTGATGTATGTAAAATGATGCTGTCCTGAACGACATACATTAGCGGGCCGTGCTGGGCCTTCTGCGTTGTATGCACTTGTGTGAAAGGTAACGCTCTGTAATATTTATTACAAAGATGGCTCAATAATCCTGTCTGGCTTTAAAACATCTTTCCTGAAAAGTGTTTTTTGGTTTGTTTGTTTTTAGGAGTTTACTTTGAGAAGGTATTAAAGAGTTCAGATACTTCCTTGTGGGTGAGGAATATTCAGATGTACTTATCTGGGATTGTGGTGACTTTATTTAGTGTCTACATGTCAGAGGGAGCCCAAGTTCTTGAGAAAGGATTTTTCTATGGCTATACATACTATGTCTGGTTTGTCATATGTAAGTATCTTGTGGTTTTAGATTCTTGTTACATTGTTTTGCTTTTTTTAACTTATGGTATAACTGATTGAACCTACAAACTCAGTCTGGCCCACCATTTTTTTCTGTGTTTTGAGAGATTGTTAAATGACTGTTTTCTTTGGAATTATTTACTTGTTCAATTTAAAAACGTGCTGATACTGCAGTGAGTAGCAAGTAGATCATCTTGATGATCTACAGGAGTCATTTTATCTACTAGAGGTCAAATAGGCATGCACTTTTGCTGTGTGTTGCCTTAAATTTCCTATTAGGACTACCTAGTTCAATCAAGGAACATATCAGTGGAATAAAATGTGTCACTTTCTGTTACCTACTGGTACTTTACTAATAGAAACATGTTGCTTGCTTTCCAGTTCTTGCCAGTGTAGGTGGCCTCTACACTTCTGTTGTTGTTAAGTACACAGATAACATTATGAAAGGCTTTTCTGCAGCAGCAGCCATTGTTCTTTCTACCATTGCATCAGTCATCCTCTTTGGTCTCCAGATAAGTAAGTAGCTTTTAGTCATCAATTTGATCTTCTGTGCATGTTTCCTTCCTGGGTGGCAGGCTGTGTACAGTTCATACCAAGGCAATCATGTGTGCCTTCTCTGAAATTTTCTGATTCCTGTAACTCAAGAAGTCTTCTCCCAGGAATCATATGCACTAACATATTATCTATGCTGTAAATGTTACAAAGGTACTTGATGATCCTGTGCTATCAAACACATTCATGATCTGTTCTTTCAGATGCATCATACAGTTTCAAATGGGAATGTTCTCCCCAATTTAAATAGCTTACCAATTTCAAAAGCTCTGTTCATGAACTACTTTCTGATGCACTTCAGTGTGCAAATTGATATAATTCAAGCAGCTATTGATAAGTTATCCTTGTTTGTTGGCTTTAGTATAGCCAGTGCGACATTGATGTCTTGGCTGTTTCTGCCAGGGCATTACCGCATCCCTGTTAAGTGATACCCCCTACAGATTCAACTTTGACCTTCCTGTTTACTGTGCCCATCAATGGATGCATGAGAGTGTGATTCAAACAGTGACTGGGGTTATGACCCATGCAGTGAATATTTCTGAGACGAAATAACGGATCGCTTTGGGTTATTCTGCAACTTCAAAGGATTTTCTCCCTGTTCAGTTCCATATCTGATAGCCAGTAGCTCCTGCTCATCCTTCACTGTTTTTTGACTTTTATGCCATAACCCAAAATGGTATGGTGTAATGGTGGAAGAACTAGCTCTCTGATGTGGTATTAATGAGGTGAAACTTGAGGAAAGTTTGCATAAAGAGAAAAGCCTCGCTGTTTTGCTGAAAAATAGCACCTTAGAACAAGTGATGAAAAATACAACCAGTTTTAAAAACTCACCTGGACAGAAAACTTTCTTGTTGGTTGACACACATCAAGCATGGATTGATGATCCTTCTGTGAAAGCCTAATTTACAATACTTTTCAAACGTGTCTAGATTTGTAAAGGCAAACAGAATGCCTTCTCGCAGACTGTTTTTATCACATAATGTGCTTATCATGAGTTTATTGTAATATAAGCCTGTTAGAGCACATCTGGAGCTAGAAGAGGTGTTTTATACTTGTTTTTCTGACTGTCACCACATTCTTGGTGATATGTGACTAACTGAAATGGCATAGGGATTGTAAATACTATTTCAAGAGTTTCAGGGACAGAGTGCGGTTTATAGATTCTATAAATTAGCATTAGCAGCTAAATTTCCTTAGATCCAAGTAATTTAAATACTGTTATTCAAACTTTATCTCTAATTTATATGGCTTAGCCTTCTGAATGTTTTGTCATACACGGAGGTGTTTACGTAAACTGTTTTGTCTCTTTTCAGCTGTTACCTTTTTGCTGGGTGCTCTCCTGGTGTGTATTTCTATTTACCTCTATGGATTACCTCGACAAGACACTACAAAAATCCAGCCCTCAGAGACTAAGAGTTCCAAAGAGAGACTTGTTACTGTGTGACATTGTCTGTAACAAATGGACGCAGGCAACAGAAAAAAATGGACTGGAAACAAACCTGCATTTTTTTTTTTTTTTTGAAATTAGCCTTAAGCTAGTCATGAGACAGTTTAAGTGGGATAGAATAAAAGCAGAAGTTAGTTCTGTTTTACACGTGAAGTTTTTTTTTTTTTTTTCCAGTGGCTGATGCTACATTGTTGCCAAGGATCTGGATGAGTAGTTTAATTATTAATGGTATACTTCATTCATGTTGGACAATGAAGAGTCCCATTTACAAGGAAAGCAGAATGAAGGAACTGAAAATCAATTGTATATAATGTACATAACGGAGGGAAATTTGGTTCTTACTATGTATTTGATAAAATGTCTTGCCATTTGAGGGCGCAAATGCCCAAAAAGCTTCAACATTCTATTAAAAAGAGCACTTATTGCCAGCATTTTCTTTTAAACTGTTTGGCAGTGTGATTAATCACAGGAAAAGTTTTATCTTCTCGTTAACACAGATCAGATTAACACAGTATTTCACTAGTGTTTTTATGATAAATTTAACAGTATTTTTTAAATGCAGCCAAGTCTGGCTGTCCTTTCACATCTTCACCAGTAGCAACCATGCTTCATGCAGTATTTATCTAGAAGTACTCAGAAGTAGCCCTTGCTAAACAAGATCTTTAGAAAAAGGTTTTAGAATTATTTAAAAAGTTATAATGAAAAATTAAGTCTCACTCTTTAAAAAAAAAAAAAAAGCATTTAAAGTGAATGCAACTTAATAGCTACTGCAACTATTAGAGGCGTGAGTTTTTTTATGCGCTACTTGTCAAATAAATTCCAATTGTACAGAAGAACATCAACGTGTAGGTAAGTGTTCTTGTATCTCCAGCTTAGTAGGAAGGAATCAAAACAAGGCATTAGGCTAGCTGATTTAGCTGTCTCTCAAAGCCTTTTTGTACATTACAGAGTGATGCTTGAAAACAGTTCCTGCAATGTATGTCAGGCTCTGATTTAATTAATGAGTGCCAAGTGTATAATTTCAAAGCCCTCCCTAATTTGAAGCCTCACTCAGTTCAACCTTTCCATCCATGAGAGTTAATTGCATGTAGGGAAAACTGACTTCAGTGCATTTAAGCAACTTGTTTAAATTCACAGTGGATTCAAAAAAATCTGACCAGGTTTATAGCCTGCTTAAATGCCTTCAGAAATGAGTTAAATCATCATCTGGATTTTAGTTAAAGTGGGGCATGTTAAACATAGCAGTAACAGGCATGCTTAAATGTAATTCCAGTGGAAGAAGGCTGCACCTCTCTGCGTTTTGCAAGCTATTCTCTGCACTCAAAAGACAGTGTGCCATCAAAGTGACACTGGGGAGTCAAGGCTTTGCTGGGGAGGGCTGGGGTATTGTCAGGCATTGCAGAGGCTGGAATAGCTGTCAATCAGCATTATCTTATACATGATGCTCCCCCTCCCTCCAGCAGGGTCCCGTGTGGAAGGGAGTACTGTGGTTCCACCAGCTCAGCAGCAAAACAGCTTTTCCTCAGTCATTGTGACTGTCAGCGTAACAGGGGAATGGGTGAGGAGCAGGTCTTGCAGATTTAGCAGTTGGCCTTGGCTAACATTTCTGAAGTGAGGGTAGAACAAAACCTCTGAAATCCCACAGCAAGGGTAACTAGACACAGGTCTGACTTAACTCACTTTGTAACATAAAGAAAGACAGCTGTTGTACCATTACATCTAAGTAAACAATGGCAATTAAAGAGAGGGGAGAACTTTCATTACAGAGAGCAGTGCAGTGTAACGGCACTTCCTTTACCAAAAGGATGTGCTACGTTTGCAGAGGTAAATACAGAACATCTCTCTCTTACGGGAAGTACTAAGTACCCTAGTGCCCAGGTACACTAATACTGAACGTCTGGGAAAAAAAGTGAATGTGACAGCTGTAGTCTGCTACCAAATAGCTGTGCCACACGTCCAATCAGTATGATGCAGCAGACAAAGCTTCCAGACTGCATTAACAATGACTCACAGGAGTGTATTCATATGCTCTTGGAAAAAAATCATTTTACTAAGATACTTGACTTTACATTGCATACAACTTTATTACATTTGAGTTACAGGCATAATGCCAAGAAGTTTCATTCCATTAGCTAGAACCAAGCGTGCAGCTCGGAAGAGGCAGAGCCTTGCCTGCAAAATAAAAATACATCACTTACTTACTTACTTACTTGTTGCTACATAATAAGATATAGTTCTCAGGACAGCAGTTGGAAGCAGCCTGTTAAAAGCTAAGAACACTACGCCCATCCTTTGTTCCCATGTAGAACACTGAGATTCATACAAACATATTTTGAGTGCTGAGTAACAGTAATGCTGGTAGAACTTACATTAGCTGTTCAGAGGCCATTCCAGTGTCAACAAAAGCCTGAGAAACTGGTGTACAACTCAGTCTAATAGTGACAGTTATACATGCAGAACACCACCAATGAAACCCTGCACCCTCAGAGCAGTGACCAGAAAGAATGCCTGCAGAAGAGCTACTGACCTCTTAGAAGAAGAGCTAAAAAGTGAAAAGCTTTTATACATGACGCAACTGACACTAGTGGCTACTGCACAGGCTTTTAGAGGCTGAGGATATAGCTGAAATCCCTCCTCCCACTATGCTTGGGTTAGATACTATCAAACAACTATGGGATGCTCTGGAAATCTCACTCTTTGCTGGCTGTTTTGGGGGCAAGGTTTGATAGCCTCCTTCCCAAAATAGTTCTTGAAATCTGTCATTCACAGCGCAAGACATACAGAAGGATAAGGAACTGGAATTTTCCTTGTAGCTTGGACTTTCTCAGCTCTTCCCAAGAATACATGGAACCATCTCCAAAGGCAGGACTATCTATAGCATCTAAGCTCATCTGAAGGGTGCAGCTCCTCATTTTCACTTATTTCCCCACCCCCCACCGCAATATGGCTTAACACTTGAGAATAATTTCTTAACAAAAGCAGATAGGTAATTGCTTTTGAAATAAATAAAAGAGAAAATGAAGACGACATGTTTTTTTTTTTTTTTCCCGAGCAGTTAAGGGGTCAAACATCTCCTGAGAGATTAGCAGAAATTCATGCGCAGCTCTTTGGAACTGCACATTAACAGTTTTCAGCCTAAATGCTCTAGCGAACTAGAACGGCAACACAGACAATTTGGGATAGGTGACAGGTGAGAAGAAGGAGGAGAAATTCAGTCATCTCCTAATTCTCTTGTCTTCCCACATAAGAGCTGAAGGAAACTGTGAAACATTAACCAGCAAGTTAAATGCTCAAATAGTTGCTTAAAAAAACAGTTCAGAGGGAAAGGTGATGAGAAGGAAAGAGTTTCTTTGGATTTGGGGCAGTTCTCCTTATTGAGCCTTCTATTCTAGGACAATCACGCAGAGACGCCCTTTCCGGAAGGCACAGCCATGAACAGCTCCTGCCTTCCCAAAGTGGTGCCACCCTGCAAGCCCACCCTGATCGTTAGCCCTGAAGGTGCACGTTTTCCCAAGTAGTTCCAAAGTCGGGCTACAGCGCCGTACCAGATCATTCCTTGGGATGCCCTACACAGACTCTAGCCACATAAAAACACTGTGCTGTACCTGGGCGAGTTCAGGGGTGCTGCCTTTCACAAGAAGGGTTTTATGCGCCACAGCTGCAAGATGGCTGAAATGGAAAGCAAAATGAGAACAAGTCAGTCCCTCTACAACCCCAAGCAGCGCTGTGGGCTACAGAAACAGTAGAACTGGAAGAGCCAAAACTGCAGCATGCTATAGACTTATTTCCCACGGCTTGTTTTACCCCTTGTTTTATTACCCCTGTCAAAGCATGCCATCAACAGCGTAATGCTCTTAAAAACAACAGTCAAAACACCAGACAAAACAGGGCTGGAAATACTCTAGAGTGAAGAAGCCTGCGCTGCCATTCCTGAGATGTGTGATTCCTTAAAAAGATTTGTCTAACTTGTTAAAGACTTCCTCAAACACAGACTCTACAGCTTCCTCCAGCAAGTCTACTCCAGTGTTTCACTGTTCTGTTAAATCAGTGTCCCCTGTGGGGACAACTCCCTATGGAGGTTGCATGCTCAGTTTGACTTATAGCAGTAATATGCTTTGTCCATCTCAACATGTTGGCTTAGATCAGCGTTTAAAAGGTTTCTGGACAAAATCTCCTAGTTGAGGTTGAGAGCTTATATCAGCTCAGAGCTACTCTTTAAGACATGATTAGTGCTGCATGATTTCAGGACCAGGTGCTGGGTTAGAGCTAGGTGATTATTTTGGCCAGAAAGCATTTAGTTTTTCGAGGAGGCTTCGGACTCCTTTGTTCCTGGTTCCAAGCTTGACCGCTATTATTTATAATATTATTTGCTATCCTGCTTTACACTATTCCTGCATCAAAGAGACTGGCCCACAACTTTACATCCTGTTATCACCATTTTTACTCTTCAAAGCAGTGCAGATAGGAGGGCTGCAGAGCCAGGTCAGGAAGAGAAGCACTGCCTGTGCTTACCCCAGAGGTATGCCAGTACCAGCAATGACCTTACCTAAGTGTGAGGAGATAGCTGACAATGTGCTTGGGTTGCAGATCTTGAGAAGATCTATACAGGACCTCATCATATCTGCGAAGAAAGAAAAGGACTGTTTGGTGTTAACAGAGGAAGGAAACTGTAGTCGCAGACTCATCAGACTTGCTTAAAATCAGAACAAATACACAGTCACGGCTGCAGAATTAACAGTATTCTTCTGAACCAGGTCTAAGCTATGTAGTTAGCACAGAGTTATTTCTTTCTCCCCATTCACTTATTGTTGGAAAGAGGTTGTTGCTACTCCTCATCACGTAAACACTGTAGACTGCAGAGCTCAAAGAGGCATGCTATGGCAAAGAAAACATACAAGCTGTATTTGATCCCGGAACGCTATGTCTGGTTTTACATTTCAACACTGATTCTAAGTTCCAAGGAGCAAAAAACATATATTAAACAACGAAGGCAGTCAAAAAGTAGTCCTTTAAAGGATGTTGCCTTTAATAACCACAGCTTAGAATTTTAAGTAGTGAAAGGGGATCTTGTAACATTAGAAGAGACAAAACAGTATGGGTTTACATAATCCTGAAATAAAATCTACTTATGTAAGGCAGTGTTAAACCGGAAAATACATGCAGACATCCAAGGCTCTTCTTCATGTGTTCTGCTGTACACTTGTGCACATTCTCTTTTTCACAGCCTAGAGGAAGTTACCCACCATCTCTGGGGGTGAAAAACTTTCAAATTCAAAGCTAGGAAGTGGGGAAATGGACTTCCTGATCTTTGGTCAGCTCCCAAGCCCACCCCTACCAGGATGCCCAAGGCAAAATTCTCTGGGATCTTCCTCCTTTGAAGGCAACTTGTACTAGAACCAGGGAGCAGGCTCTGATAGTAAGGGCTCACTGGTCATATGGGAGCTGTAGCACCAGGGAGGGAGAGCTGCCCAATACCCCCAGTAGGTAAACCAGAAAAATGTCTCTCGGGGGCATTCAGAAGCTCCCCTCAGCCAGCACGCCTCAGGTGGTCACTGTTCGAGCAGGGAAGGTTGTTCCCATTACACCACTTGAACAGATGAGATGAAACAAAATCAGGGCAACTTATGCATCAACTCAGGGACAACCTGGATACCAGCAGCTGTTGACCCATCAGAGACAGCAACATAGTTTAATAAGCACTTCCCAAACGACCATTAATAAAGCTTCATGAAGCAACAAAGCTAGTATCAAATGAAGGGCACAGCTGCCATATGAGTCTTGGCCTGTAACAACTTGTTAGATTATTTATCAGTAACTAAGTCCCATTTCTGCAGGGGCATACATGCTACCTTTAATCTACTATTCAATGGTCTGCACGGTTAATGGTTTCAGAATTGGTCAGCTAACTTTAAGAGCAAATGTTTGACACCTTCCTTGTCAAATAGCACAACCATAGCCATGGAAAGTGGGGGTCTGACAACTCAGGACTGCTTATCATGTAAACTTTCTAAGAAAAATCTACTCTTGGCGGTTCACAAAAAGGAATGGACAATTATCGTAACTTCTGAAATCACAGGATATTCAAACATGAGTTTGTTAGCCACCAACTGCCTAGTCCAATGGGGAGCCAAAACATTGCTTCCTGCAGCAAGTAAAAGCCCCAGGAGATAATTCATACAGATTCCAGATGCTGCTTGACCTGGCTCAAAAGCCCTTGCAGTGAACAAACCTGAAGCTCTATAAAAATAAGAGATGTGCAGAGGAGCAAGAACCTCTGCTTGAAAGCAGACACGTGTCAAGTACACAGCAGTCCCTGCAAAACATCCTGCAGTACATTAACCCTGTCAATTTCCACACAGAAGACAGGCAGCTACGTGCTAATCCAATAAAAACTGAGGAACAATCCACAGGTTTTCTGTGAAATACAATTGCTCTGGATAAATAGGACTGCCGGTCTGATCTAGTCAGAGTGTTGGCTGGTCAGTGAAGTCATGGCTGGTCTTCCTGCTGCTCAAGAGAGCGTACAGCACGTGACAAATGGAAGGCAGGCATTTTGAGGCAATGACAGTGAATGGCAGGACTCTACAACCTAGAGTCTCAGGCAGGAAGAAGCCAACTGGGACTCTGACACGGGCAATGACTTTAGGGGGTCCAAATTTTAGAAGGGTGCCCTCAAGGAGGCCTTACTGTGGCCAAAGGAGTTAACTCTCTGGAACTGCTCACAGTGCAGAGCAGTCAACAAGACCTTTACTAGGAATTCTGAAAGCCTCAATCACTTCCAGCTCCACCAGGGGCTGTGCGACATGGACAACTCCCCTAGTCTCTGCACTATAATTTCACACTTATGAGATAGTGAAAACAGCAGCGGCTCAACTTGAAGACTAAGTTAATGAAGAACACTACTACTATTAACAGGTATTAATCATGCACATCCTTCACAGTTACTGAAGGCATACATTCACGTTCCATTCCACCTCACCCAGGAGCACTCCCTCTCCCCTTTTCCACATGACCAAAATAGCACAGGAGAATCCAAGTGAATCTGCAGTTAACATTTATATAGGGTTTAGGATATTTTTGTGAAGATAAGAAGTAATTAAGAGACTCAGTCACACAGAGTATGTTCGAAATGCTGCTTTTTCCACTCATATGGTTTCTAAAGCCTACATACTCACTCACGGAATTTTTTCAAGGGAGGGTTACTGTTGCGACCAGTATGGTCCAGTGGACAAGCCATTGCCTAAAATACCACCGTTCTCTTACGATTGCGCAGTCTGTGCCTGCTCTACAGGCTGGCAGCAAACTTCACAAGTCTATTTTAAGGGAAGTGGTATTTGGAAAGAAAA
The DNA here is from genome assembly GCF_040807025.1 of Struthio camelus. NCBI lineage: Eukaryota > Metazoa > Chordata > Aves > Struthioniformes > Struthionidae > Struthio > Struthio camelus. The sequence continues at coordinate 49,241,519 of NC_090944.1, forward strand.
TTAAACAAACCTGAGAAGATGCTGAAGAACTGAGATGGCCTCTGGCTCTTGCAAGCATGCTGTGTTAATATCAGTCAGCTGCTCATTCCCATACATCTGTTCTAAACTAAAAAACATAAGAATCAAAAACAAATGCTGGATGAAAAACCCTTGTTAGCCAAGCTGAACAGAAAGTAACAATAACTTGTATTTTAAGCAGAAAGTGTAGGCATCTTTTGCTCAAGCTCAAAAAAACATTTGAAACAGGCTACGTGATCTCAGTTCAGGATAAAAAGTAATTTAAAATTTGTGCTAGACATTCAGTATCACCAAGTTTAAAAAAAGATATTGGACATATGCATGGCGTAGAGGCTGATGCTACAAGGACTAGGGAGGTATTCAACATCCCTATTACAACAGTTCTGCATGCTGAGGGAGTACAAAAGGAACAGACTACAGAAAGGGATCAGGCTTGCATGCGATCCCTAAATAGCATCTTTTATTACCACTGTCTCAGACAGAATACCAGGCTGGATGGACCACTGGTCTGATCCAACAGGGTATCTCACATACTCTTAGAAAATATATTTCCACGTCTGCAATAAAAATGCTCTGAAAGAACACCGGAAGTGATAAAACTGTTCAAACTGTTCTCCTGAAATTCTTAAAAAAAAACAAAACAAAACAAAAAATTAAACACCTGTCAGATGCTTGACCTGGATCAACAAGAACAGTCTTACCTTAAACCTCGGGTTAGCAACAGTAGGAAATAACAGAATGTGAGATAACACTAGCTACAGTGGCAACCCAAAACCATCTAAGTCCTGTAATTTGGTGTATTTTGCAAATTCAAGCACCTTAAATTTTGGATCATTGATTCCCGAGTTTGAGGGTCACTGTTCTTCATCGCTGACACCAACCCCTCACAGAGGCTGTCCCTAGACCTGTGAAAGTAGAGGGTCAGCTTAGCTCAGCCCTATGGAGATGAGGAAGAAATTTCATTTTAATTGGCTTACTCTTCTGGGAAGTCAGCTGAAAGAGTAAACATTGTATTTAGAGAAGATTCCAGAAGTAGTAAGTTAGTGAGGCTAAAATAGGTGTCAAACAGTGCACTCGTGCATATAAGTATTCCTCTCACCTGTGCAGTCTGGCATGCGTGTACTGCAAGAACACACCCGTATCTCCCCGACTTTGAAGAGCTCTATCCCAGCTAAACTGATAATCAGATGACAGAAGGCCCTGGAAGTCCTAGAACAATAACTCAAATCAACGTCACCTCGATATGGCTCCCCGTCTCAAACTTATAACCGCTCACAAAAGATGCAAACACCACTAGAAGCAGCTCAGACTCACCTGAATTATTAGCGCTGCAAGACCAACCTTCTCTGCTGTCTCCACAGGGTTTTCTATCTCTTTGGTTGCTGAATAGAAATAGAAAGAAATTTTAAGTCTATAATAGTACAACTCCCTTGCCCAGACCTGGAGATGCCAATGAAACAGCAGATCTTGCAAAATTGTTAACTAGCACCACATAAATTGTCAGGATGCACACAGCAAGAAGTCCAGGATACAAACCTTTCTTAGAAGTTAAAAACATAGCTATTTCAGACTTCCTTTTTTCCCCTTCCCTTAATATGCATGATATAGACTTTACAGTCAGAAAGGGCCATCGCAACAGCCTAAACAACACTAACTTTCTCTTCATGATTCAAACAGCCAATCTCTAACACCAGGAAGAGAACGATAAAGGAATTCAGTTCTCATTTAAAAGCTCCAAGTGATACACCTAAACAATTCAAGAAAAATTGTTCCAATGGCTAATGACTCATACTCAGAAGTGCATTTAGGGAGTATTCACACCATCTGCTGTAGACATCTAAACTGACTATGTTCAGAGAACCTACCCTGAGGGGCCAGATTTCTCTATCAAGCCAAGGGAAAAAACTAGTCTTACCCACAAATAGGCTGAGTAAAGGCAATCTAGGGCATCCAAGTCTAAAGAAGCCTAACATTAGAGCATGTGAATACTGCCTTTAAAATTTCAGCTCTAATTTCACCTAACTTTACCTTCTCTCACTAGACGTTATTAGTTCTTTGACTAAAACCCCTCTTCTGTCAGGAGTCTTCTCCCTGGGTATAGATACAGCGAGAGCCTCTCTTTTCTAATTAAACACACCGAAGTCTATCACTAAAAAAACCTAATTATTCCGGAAGTGTCTAAGAGAGAATGCCCTCACAACAGCTGCAGAGACATGTCTGCAAAACTATTTCCAGCTTTTTCACAACTCAGTGGTGTTCTTCAGCAGATAAGCAGCATCAACAGCACTTTAAATGTTGGATCTTCACAGAGATCAACTACTTGTGCCTGGACACACTAACCTTGCCTAGTGAAAAGGTGCTGCTTTTGACACACATAATGCTTTCCGTTTTTAAACTCAGATCACAGCGCGCTCTGTCAGGGTCTCCTCCTCTTCCTATTTGTGTCTACTGGAGAGAAAGGAGAATTCATAGTTGCCTTTACAAGGCAAGTATGCTCCTCTTTAGCAGGGCCCATAGTGCATTTTTTATTTGTGGTCTACGAGTTAAATTTGCAGAGTTCAGGCTATAAATTGCTGCCCCAGCTGATCTTCCACTAACAGTAGAAGATGGAGAATACAGCTGTTATCTTAAGGCACCTTTTAAGTGAAAACAATTTGCAGTACAGTTTTAGTACATGCATATCCCCACCTTTTGCTCACCTATGTCTTTGTGCCAGGCCTGCAGAATCAACTGAGACAATTTTGAATGGTTTCTACTATTCATACCTTTGCTATTTACAAAATTCAGAAAGGACTAAGCTTGAAATGTGTGGGACAGCTTATAGCCCTGAGAAGTCTCAGGCTGTCTATTCACTTACAAGGACAAGTATGTTTAGATTACATTACATTTCGTAACAGAGATTTGTTTCAAAAGAAACAAAACAACCACCTCAGAGTTCAGGCTTTTTTGTTGATTTTGTTCTTAAAGATGAAAACTAACATTCTGCAAAAACTGAGTCAGCAGTGGGTACTAGATTTAAAAATATTGCACCATTTTGCCAAAGGAAAACCTTGCTAGTAGCACTGTTAGATGAGATGCGAGGTGGGACACAGACGAAGATATCTACCAAAAAGTAAAGAAGTAAAGAAATGGTATTATTAGGGCTCATTGAGATGAGTAAAAAGAAAAAAGAATGCCAGTAACGGAAACTTAAATAGCAGAAGAACCACGCACAACTAATAGCAAAGGCAGAGTTTACACAAGGTATTTGACGAACCAGCTCCACACAGGCATGACTTTTAAAGCTAGCACTGGATGTCCAGCTCCCACAGCCTCTTCAGTGAGAGTCAGGCATCTTGGTGTCACACGTATTTACAGTATCTTCCACTGCATACTTAACACTTTGCAAACACTGAAGACAGCACTGTGAATCAGGAATTTGTGATCTCCATTTCAGGAAAGCGGCAGCAACGCTAGAATTCAAACATTAAGGGGGAAAATTTTCACAGGCATGGGTATGATATACGATCTAATGGACAAACTCTGGGGAACGTTACAGTGTCATCGGAACTCTCTGCTTCCTTTGGCTGTTCTCCTGCTTATCGCTTGCGCATGTTAGTTCACTCTGGCATAAAAATACTTCTGCTTTGAGCTCACCTATGATGCTGAGCTTTAAACTGAAGGTCTAGCTCCATTCCTCTCTGCAGTAATACAGGCTCGAATAGTGAATCACCCTTCTATCACTCTGCCCACCTGCCTTCTCCTTGTTCAATACACAAGCAAAAGTTATCTGGATTTAAAAAGCTGAAGAGGCAAAGCAGGGAATACAGGCATTACTTAACCTGATTGGTTCACCAATTCCGTTTAGCATGTAATCCCAGAAAGCACAAGACAGGGGGCAGCACTTCACTGAGAACTGCTTAAATCATCTTTGCTTCAAAGAGGAAGCAGTTCCGAGAGCCGCGATCTGAAGTGCCAGCAAAGGAGTTCTGCAGATTCTGCTGCAGGGAGGTGACCTGCCTCCCTGAGGGGACTCAGGAGACAGGCTTGGAGGATGACAAGACAGTTGAGTATCAGACAAGCTACAGTTAATCTTGCCAGACAAATCTGTCAGAGCTACCAGTCCCTTGGCTGAAACCTGACTGTGCCCGGAACTTCAGTCCCAACTCCACTACTGCCTAGTTTTTCCCTCCTGAAAAAAGCACCTGTTGTCACATCAAGACTAGGTAGTAGAGCACGGTGAAATAATTTTACTGAACGTTAAGATCTGCAAATCTGTAACTTAGGGAAGTTCGCAGAGGCACAAAGGATTATTTTAACACTGTCTATATAAAGGAAGACGGAAAAAGTGTGAAGATGGGAGCGTATCCCTGACTGGTCTGATTCAGGGGAGAGGGAAAGGTAGAAAAGACAACAGGGTTTTGATCAACACAGAACACCAAATAAAATGAATAAGATCTGAAATGGCTAACTTTTTGCAGAGGCCATGTTTTGTAACATCCTTGAGCGAGCTTCGTCTAAAACATCTTCCAGGAAAATAACTTCTCCTCTCCGAGTCTTCATTCCTTGAACTAACCCAAAAGACACATGCTGACACCTGTGTTGAAAAGCAGCAGGACCTAAAATTACATTTTAATCAATAGAAAGGTTTGCAGTGTTTGTTCAGAGCTGGATTCCAACCAGGAACCAGCAGTAACAGCTGAATAAACAGTGCTCCAACGTGCGAAGCTTGGTGATATAATCAGTAACTCTGATTTCAGCAACCAAAGCTCCCTATGCATTATATAATGGGAAAGTTATGATCAGAGTTATGATAACCTGGGCATTTGTGTGCTCTTGGGAACCTCTCTTGCTACTAGCTTTAATATGGAGAATTCAACGCAATAAAACGAGGAGAGGCAGGATGTGGACAGATCAAATTACTGTGACAACACAAATTTGTTAATAACATCAGAAAGAGAGTCATAATAATTTTATTGTGGCTACATTAAACTAAAAGTGTAATTAATCATCACTACTAATAAAACATTTGCTGTTTCTGCTCACAGTAATCTCGAGCACTAGTCTGGACCCATAACCTAAAGTAATTCTAGTTTAAGGACAGTGACAGCAATATTCCTGAAGGCTAAAATCCTATCTTAAATGCAAAAGACAGGCGGTCTCTCTGAGAAAGGAATAGCAGTTAGTTTCCAGATCCATTATTGACCTTTGCTCAGGGTGCCAAGAAGGTTGGCAACTACAATGAATAACAGTGGGGATATTTATCCCTGCAGTAGATATTTCAGCTCTGAAGCACGAGGAATTCAGATCTTTGCAAAAACGTACTCCAAGAAGTATTCTTCTAATGTGCGAAGAAACATCACCTCAAAGGCTATGCCATAAAATCAAAAGTTTGTTTCCCTTTTTCCCCACTTTCACGGTAAGAAGTTATGAAAGGCCCATTAAATGACTGACAGGGCTACTGTTTTTTCCCCTCCTAAGAACATGGCAACGTCTGCATTCACAAATAAAGTAGATCAGTAGGAGCAAACCTGTAGAGTGAAACAGTTGGTGCTGAGTACATGATGCCCACATTGCACACAATTCTGGGGGTATTGTTTTGTTTTTTCCCCTCCGCTTTGGACTTGGGTCCTGGAGGCAGAACGTTTGCTTGCCTGTGGTTCGTTAGTGGCACATCCAGGGCACATCTTGTGGCTTAGTTTCATTCACAATGAATCAGTTCACACACTCCAAAAATGCCTATGTGATGTGCTAGAGCACAGTAGGTGGGGACAACTGTGAGTCTCTTCAAAAGTACACTCAGCTGAAATGCTAATGTATATGCACCCTTTCTTACCCCAAAAAGATGTATAAAATTAAGACCCATATATGCATACCTTTGTGCCCAGTCATAACCCATTAGCTTCAGTATTTGGAACAAATGTTGAAAGTGATTATTTTGACTTTTATCTGTCTGAAAAATAAAATTGATGTATATTAGAAGACAGTCCAGGTTAGGTAAGTATTAGCTTTTAACATACAAACACAAAACACCAGAGATACTGTGTCATTATGTCATTGCAAAAAGCATTAAGACCTATGAAGGCAGACAAGGCTTGAAAAATATTTGAAAATATCTGGAATATTAAAATATTTGGAAACAGAATTTTGCGTATTTCCAGAAAAAGTAATCTGCCTCTTTGAAACGGATTATTCCTAAAATAAATGCAAAGCCATAAATTCAAATGAAACCTTGATGTTCTTCAGTTTCACATAATCTGTCAGCTGCCTATCACATAAGATGCCTCCATTTTCACTTTCAGAGCCTTGCTGCTTTTGGTATGTTTCCACGTTTTACATGACCAAACCTCAAGGCTCCTTTAGCTTAGAGATAGAAAATCTCTCAAAGCCTATCAATAATATAACATATTTATATGATATACCTATCAATGATGTACTCATATAGGCTGACGTGGTTTCTGATGAAAGTCAAAAGGCAGCCCTCATTCCCTGGGCTAAGCTCACTATCTCCAGAACCCACTAGTTTCTGTTGTCTCCCGTGTGACTTGTGGGGCTTTACATATATGTCTGGTACATAATTTAAAAAATACAAATTATTATATTTTCATATTAATGATGCATCCTGTGCTCCCTTCAGCTTCCAGTTACTCTCTGTCATGACTCAAGGTAGTTTCTACTGGAACTTCTTTTTATCTAAGAATGATCTTCGTATGTGTTTCCAACCACAATTGTGGCTGCAAAGTTCCTTTTCCTATCTAGTGAGCATGTCACTCACAGACGCTCCTATATCCCTCATTAAAAGAAAAGAAAAAGAAAAGAAAAAGGAGACAGGAGAGAGGAGGAAAAAAGAAAATAAAGAAAATAAAAGGACAGCACTGGAGTCATCTTTAAATAAATAGTATTTTCTCTTTTGTTGGTATTTTGGCACAACGTGTGAGCAATGAGTGAAGTGCTCGTCTGTATATCTTTACTGTACCACTGCATCAAGCCTAAAGCATCTGCCTCCATTTTCATAGTTTCTCAGAATTTATTCTTTTCCTGTATATCACCTTTCACTGTGCAGACCCACAAGCAAGGCTGATAAACGAGCAGCAGTTGTCAGCAATTCAAATGAGTCCTTCCAAGCTCTTTTCCACGCACCTCACATGTGGGAGAAGCTCTCTGTAACCACAGCAAAGCCAGCTGTCTTCTGCTAAAATATCTAACAATAAACTTTATGAAGTGTAGGTTAAAGCCAATTCATTGTACTGGCCAGCACTGCCTTGCTGTTTTGCCTGCTCCACATCATGTCTCAACTTAACTCTATTCTCAGGTTTTAGAAGAGATTGTAAACCTTGTGACAGAAATTGGGTTTAAAACTGGTTTTCTTTTGTGCATACACAGTACCTCAGCATACACCTGGACCATGGCCACAGCATTTAGGAGTTCTTTAGCGAGTTGGAGCCATTTGCAAGCAAATAGTGTGAAAAATCATCACAACACCTGCTCACAAAAGACTCCAATCCTTCAAAGACTTTATTGCTTTACTGTGACTGTTCACAGTGCAGAGTTTTCAGCTAAAACTGAAGTTTGCAATTGCTTGTCTGAACAGTGTAAATAGAAATAGCATACAGAAAAATATTTAAAATTACTAATAGACAATAATAAAAAATAATCTAAGAGATTATTCTTAGAATCCTATAAGTTCTCAAGAAAATATGTACGTTAAGACTGAAGTCAAGTTGAGAATACCTATCACTCAGTACAAGCTAAATTCCAGGTTTCAGATGGCCACCTGAAGACTAAGCATCCGTCCCTGTTTTGCATGCTGTGTGATACCAAAAGGAACATAGTAATGATTGTTATTTACAGCTGAAGTTAAAATTGTGTGAAAGTCAAAATTGTTAAGAAGGATGGAAATAAACAGGAGTACCACACAACTTCACCTCTGCCTAAAAGTAATACTCAACATGTGGATGTGTACGTAGGAAAAAAAAGGATGAATCTGAAGACACTATAGTTTCACAAAACACTGTATTTTTTGCACGGCCTCAAAGCATTACAAAAATAACACAAATGTTTAAAAGATGCTTCATATGACAAAGAATACCCATGTTTTCCTCACGGTCCTCAAAAGTATGCCTATCCAAACACATAGCCTGAGCAGCCTAAGTGTCTACCGTTACGAGAGAAGTTTGCAGACTGACAGTGGGGATTATACTTAATTTTTCAAATATAAAAAGAGTTTCCAGTTCCTGCTTTAAGGGCAACATTCAGCTTAATCTTAGCAGCTCTTTAATAAATGCCATGCTTTGGATCTTGTTCATATCACCTGCATTCTTATGAAGTAGGGACTTTTAATATAAATTAGTGTACGCACTGATTTACAGTATTACAACTGATAAACCAATTTAGTGTTCTTTTAAACAAGTTTCAATGGTCTTATGAAATAAGACTCAGAAGTCTCTAAATACATTTCTTATTATAAGATATTAAGTATCAGGATTCTGAAGTACATCTGTATTTAATAATTGAAGACTAAAGTCATCAGTGTTCTCTCATAAACCTGCGAAGCCCTTCCCTCTGATAGCAGCGAACATAATCCTAACCCACTAAAAAAGCACATCCATACAGCAGCAGCCAGGCTCAGTAGGGCTAAGTCCCGCTCATCAGGCAGTCTGTTCCCCAAACTCTCGAAATAGTTTACGCTATCACTCTCATTTTATGACCCACTTTATTGGTCCTCGCAAAGTCAGAAACGACAGAAACACTAACCACGTTATCCAAAAACTAAGCAACCTTAGCAAGTTTGAGAGAATAGGACCAGACGGCCTAGTTTGTCATTGCCAACTTGAATGCGACATTGATTATAATGGCCACATTAATCACATGACAGGGCAGTTTTGCTGCCTATTTTGTATGGACTAGGAGTAGATCACAGAGGTCCAGGCGGGGAAGTGAACAGTTAGGAGTTCCGCTATGAGCGGCTAGCCAGCTTAAGACTACTGTTTCCAAAGTTGTTCGTTCTACTAGCCTAACGTTCAGCCCATATCCTAATTTGTGCAGAATGTCTAGCTATTTTCTTTCTTTCTAATTACTTCTTCTTCCTTGGTCCCTGCTACCTTATGGCTTAACAAACACAAATAGAGATAACTACCTACATTCATGAACTAGGTGGGAAGCTTCCTTAACTCCTAACGCATTGCACTTCCACAGCCACACTGCTCTCTGATGCCAGTGAATCTAGTATGTTGCAGTCATCAGAGAACAAAAAAGAAAAAAAGAAAAAGAAAAAACCACACACCCCTGTTCTATGAACACGTGTGGAAATGACAAGCTAATGGAAGCTTCCTGAGGACTGAAAACAAAAGGATAAATGCAACTGAACCCAAAAGTTAAAGCTTAAAAGAACCTCGGTATTTAATTGTATGCTTACTGATCATCCCTCTTCCCGAATCATGGTATTTGTAACACTGTATTGGCTTATGAAAGAGCTGTACTAGAGGAGATAGACAGGTATTGCCAAGCATTTCACAAAGTACATGATAGAAACCTGTAATTTTTTTCCACAAGTCATTAACTGATTTCTCGCAATAGAATGTGGTTTTGAAAACTTTTCCCCCCCCCTTAAATCTGGAAACAAAAAGTGTAAAAGCATCATGTTGTATGTACTTGATAGGTCTAAAGCAAAGACGTTTCAAACAAGAAGATAATCCTGCCATTCATTACTGATATTGTTGGAATTGTTAAAAAAACAAACCTATCCACCCAGAAACATAAAAAGACTCCCTGTCAGCAACTGCTTTGTCCAGATTGACTAAATAGGACTTCACATGCAATTCCTAGTGAATGAAATTGATTTACTGTTCAAAGTTACAAAAATCTACATTACTGATAGCATCAGGACTTTAGACTTATATTCACCTTAGAACATCAATTTTTTTACATTTTGTATCTCCTTATAACACTAACAGCTTTTTCTAACTTGGTTAAATATTAATTACAACATTTAGAAAATGTAATGTCAGTTGAATAAAAGTTCCTTTAAAACAAATTGCAGTGAATTTTTAAGACAGAGCAACCCCAGAGCTGATTTTTCGACCATTTTGTGGGTCATTACCTGAAACAGAATCAAGAAACACTGCCACATTAAGGCACAGCTGCTGTGCAGTAAGGACTGTGTATTTCAGTGCCAAAAATACCATGTGCCAAAGTCCTATTGGGAACAAGAGGCCCCCTGGATTATTGGAGAGATTCAGGCTCAGTGTTCAGTGAATCTAGAATTACTTACCACATAAATCATAGTATCACAGTTATGTTTATTCATTCGATCTATAGCAGCAGCAAGATCTCTGAAAGAGATAATGAGAAACTGTTTGGACTTTCATTTAAACTAAACATACCTCATTATGTTGAGGCCTGGGAAAATTAGTCTGGCAGTTTTCTCCCCTCCATAAGAGCAGATAGAGGAATTCATGTATGCCTTACATACAAAAAAAAGACACCTATACTTTGTTCACTGCATGTGTTTGAAATGTTTTTTTTTCAAGCCATTAGCTATGAAAATTATTCAGGAAAGAGTTTTTATGTACAGAGTAAGTCTTGTCTCTGTCTGCCTACTGGGATGATCAATCAACTGGGAAACTTGAGAGAAATAACCCTTTCCTGGAACGCTAACCCAGTGCTCAGTGTCAGGTTATGCGACAAAAAATTCGTCCTCACACAAAGGAACATAGAGGGACAATGGCAAGTGGGGAGTCGCAATGACAAGTAACACCCGCCCCATCCCCTCCCAGGGCTGTTCTAGGAGAGCCATAAACCTGCCCCACTGTCCAGGTGCAAAACCCAGCAAGATGAGTCAATGGGAGTGGCTCTCCAGATCACCTTATAGACTGAGGGAGGTTATTGCCTAGAGATATGGGATACATTATGGGATGCAAGGAAAAAGCATTTTGGGATTGTACAACACTTATTATGGGATGTTTAGGAGAAGAATCAAAGGCAGGAAAAGGGAAGGATCAAGATATGTGGCAAAACAGAGGGATAAGGGGACAAAGGGAGCCGGTCCCCTGTTAACAGGGCTGGTCAGTATGCTTTTCCAGCCATGCCCTGTACCTGATCAGCACAGTCTGCCCTGTCTTCTCATTACACTCCAGTTCTAGCTGTTCTCCTGGGTGAGGGGCTCTCTTCTGCGTGCATGTGTCTATGGAGGTCCAAGCGCCAGCCACTTGAATTGGGTACCATGGGTCATAGGGGCCCATTTGCCCGAGGCACTCACTGCTGGAAAGACTGGGGTGAGTGAAATTAAGTACTAGCAATTGCAGTCAGACCATGGGTCACAGAGACCCAATCGTCAGTGGTGCCAGCAACCAGGCTGAGGGTACACATGTGTGTGATCACCAGCGAACATCAAGCCACACTAGCCAGTGAGTAGATCAGGAGGCTTGGGAGCCAGAGAGCAGTGTGTGTGTGTGTGTCTGTGTGTGTGTGTGTGTGTGTGTGTCTGTGTGTGTCTAAGGATGGGGCACCTGAAGAGCTGGCTGCAAGAGAAACCACAGGGTCTAGGCCAACTGTCAGAGACACCATAAGGTATGGTGATTGACAGATACCCATTTGCCTATGTATGTCTCTTATGTCTCTGCATGGGAGGCAACAGGGTAGACTGAGGATCCAGGACTGTGCAACTAAGCTCAGTAACTGCAGGGATCATGTGCGCAGGTGTGTCCAAGCAAGTGGACTGGAGCTCACATGCCCAGGTGCAAGCAGCCAGGGGATTAGGTAGCCCAGGGGCCAACTACGGGGTAGACTGAGTGTCTAAGTCCAGCTACTGTACTACATTGTATATATGTAAATATTTCACAGTAATGCACCTTCATCCTCATCAGCCAGAGAGGGGAACAAGATGAGGCTGTCTGTGTTTAGGTGAGTGCTGAGCGTTTCTGTTCATGCTGTTCTGTGTGGCCAGCCATATGTATACGCATATTGCATACCTGTGTTTGTCTGCGCGCCTACTTGTAATACGTGCTCAGCCCCACTGCTGGTTCGACCCGGGGGCATGAAGCTGCGGCAGCCTCACCTCTATTGGCCTACCATATTCAGCAACGTCCTAACGCTCCGCATCGACCCCAGCTTATCTCTAGTACCTTCATCCTGAAAAGTTGTTCACACAGTTTACCCTGAGGGGTAGCCATTTGGTTTATTGATATTACTGGCCCAGACAAACCGTTAAGACTTTTTTGCTGAAGTACCCAAGAGGAATTTTAGGATACTGATGAAAAGGCAAGAATATAGTGATAAAACTGATGATACTGTGCAGCCATTGGTTTCTGCATCACACATTGTCATTAAACATTATAAGCAAAGGTCCTTCTAAAACCCTCACTATTGGCATTTATTTACTAGGTGAAGAGAAGGCGGCTTTGTTTTCAAGGAAGTAGCTGGAGAAAACATTACTATTTATGGAAAGAAGAAATTTAGAAATGGCTGTTTGAGGGGAGGAAAAGTATTTAAAAACAACTTTTTTCCTAAGCTATTTCTGTCCTATCACAGTTACGTCGCCAGTTTCAGTACCAACTACTCACTAGTCAAGCTGTCCCATCCCAGAAATAAAATGCTTCAAAATCTGTACCATCAGTTACAAACGTACTTGTGCACAAGAGTTCGCTAACAAAATAAACCCCAATAAGCACAAAGCGATTTACTTACCTTGTTATATACAGAGATGACCCATCACTACGCATGACAGTGGCAAATGATGAGAGGTCTTTCTTTTCTGAGACATCCACAATTCCTGTCCCTTTCCTGTAATTTGACAAAAAACACTGAAGTAACTGCAAGTCAGATCTGAAATACAGGTAATTCTGGGAAGACGGAGGTCAAAAGCAAACCTCTAGTCATGCCACCCCAATAACTTTGGGCAATCTCATTCTTTCTTTTGAATGACTGTCTCCTTTAAGTCTTTTCGAAAACTATACCTTTAGCCTTGTTCTGCTGATGTCAGAGAGCTGCCTGCACACATTCTGGTGCGTTCTATGACTATAGCTTCTATCCCAGGTACGATAGGTGCACATCAGGGCAAAGATCTCATCCAAGTTAAATGAGAAACAGCACATGCAGCTACCAAACTAATCAACAGCCTAACAGGCCATTAGGAATTGACCACTGTCACTGAACCCATTTTGGCATTGCCAGGCTTCTGTGCTGGCTACAAGAAAACCACAAATTTAATTTTTTAGGTGTTGCACAAATCATGTTGGTCTTCTATGAGAACAGCTACTGAAACCACCTAAAGAAAACACGCCTTTAGATTACATTATACACATACCTCATTCATCATCTCTCATTTGAAACACAGCTGAAATGTAAAGGAAAACAAAACAATAGACTGAATAATCAGGTCATACGTTGTTTTCTGAAGGAGTCCTTTTTCCTCCAACATCTTCAGAACTTCCTGCGACTTCTCTTGATAAAATGATTCTCCAGAATACTCATCAAAGTGCACTCCTAGTCGCTGAAAGGAAAGAATATCAAAGAAAGGAAACACGGTTAGACTGAGGCTAATCATTTCTTAAGTCAAGTCAGATGACAGGTCTGTGTCACAAGCCAGAGAGAGAGAGCAAAGATGGACTTTTTCCCAGGAAATGTCACTGTGTTGTTAAATAGAAAGGATGTTTGGATTTTGACTTAATCTAATTTTGCATTACAGTTAATCTCCCTGAGTTGCATATAGCATTAGATATGCTGTTACATGAGAAATTAAGAGTAAACTGAAGACAGTGCTCAGTATAAAAATTCCGAGGTAGTTCATTAACTGGCTGAAAGGGAGAAAACAGCAGGCCACACTGCAGGTGAAACCGGTGAGCTGCAGAGAAGTTATCTGGTCTTGAAACTAATCCCTTTTTAAAATGATACTAAAACAAAAATAATAAAAAACTGCTCATAAACTTTGTTCAGCGCAAAGAAATCACCATTACTAGGGGGGGCTGAGAGTACCTCTAGGAGTGATAGGTTAACCTTAACTGCTAAAACATGGTGACATTTAATAGTACAAAGGACAATATTTTTAGCTGAGGACAACAGAACTGTCAGTCCATCAGCTAGATACTTATCAGTTGGGAGAGAAATTGGGAGAGATCTGGCTGCAATAGTCATCACGTGATTAATGATGAGTGACCATCATGATGCAGCTGCACATACAGCCCAATATTGCATTTACTCTAAGAGGTCAGGTTTCCAGTAGAATTATCAAGAGCGTGTCTTGCTTAGGAGACCTTAACTTGGAGCACTTGGCATGAATTCAGTTATACGTTTCAGGAAAGACATTAAAACACAGCCAGGCTACTTGGACTACTGGAGCAGAGAGGGACCACTTTACTTTAACCTTGCAAAACAAGGATGAAAGAAGACACGACCATTTTCTGTGAATTCACAGAACGGAGGGAGATGGAGAAATACTATTTGAAATAAAGAATAATGCGAGCAGAATGAAGTGGTATAAAACTAGTCATGAATTCTTTGGAGCTGAAAATTAGAAAAAAAAAAAAAGCCTAAAACCATCAAAACTGGGTATAACATTCCAGAATCTCATTGCAAGAACGTGGGAAAGTAAAACCCTAGCTGGGCCTCAGATGGTTCCTAAGATTTTATAGTATTAATACCAAGAGACTGGTTTCAATGGTGGAAGGTGCACGTCAGTCCTGTTTCCCAAATCATAACACTCATTCTGTGGCCAACAGCACAAACTTCTTCCGTGAAGCAGTGCACAACTCCATTCTTGAGATTAGAGTGTACAATAGATGGTCGTATATTAGTTGTACTCTACCTGCAGGTAACTTATGCACTGATTACTACTGTAAATTCCAGTTGCTATAATTTCTTACACTCAATATAACGTGCAACATACAACAGCTCTGCATTAGAACATTAGATCAGAAATGTGAAAACAGAGTTATCGCCCAGTAACACTTATAATACATAAATCGTTAAATTGCTGCTGACTTCAAACATAAAACAGAACTGAATAATATTTATCTGACATCGATTTGCTTTGTTGCTTAGCACCACACTCCCAGCTTCAGGGATTTGGAGAAGGGAGAGCTGGTCAAATGGCCAATTAGATGGAGTCCATTAAACAAACTACCATGCTTTTTCCAAATAGGGCCACAAGCTGGCATATTTAGACATACCTCCTCCCTAACACTGTTAACTTACTGTAAAGGTAATGAATTGACAACACTATAGCAGCCTCTATTTCTGAGTTGGTTCACTGCTTGGCACTCTCTTGGATGGAAAAGTGCTATGCAGTGTACATTATGAGACTGATGGAGCAACAGATAAAAGATGATCATTTTACCGACGATACAGAAAAGGCAGTGGATGATTTGCACCTTATAAATCTGGATGTATTCTTCAATACTGAAGCTTCTAAATTGTTTCCAAAGTGACAACGTCTGCTCATCATGTTCTTCCAGTTTTCTAAAGAAATCCTTAGCCAGCCTTTTTGTGTTTTCATCTTCTGCTGTTTTATTAATCTGTACATACACCTAAAATATAATGGCATTGAAAATGTTGTAGAAGTATAATCCTCTCCTCAAATAAACATAAGCAGAATAAGTTCTACAATAACAGTACAAATAGGTTTAAAGACGACATTTTACATCTCAAAAACGTAAAGCTGTTTAAAGGAGGACATACCCTATTTAAAGAATGAATGAATAGTTCAAACTCCAATACGAAAACGTGCAGCTTATCCTGAACTAAGACAGTAATGCCATACTTTCTTACTAGTGTTACTATGATCCTCTTCTTAACCTTGAAAAAAGTGCAGCAGCAGAATATGCAAGAATTGATTTATGCATACAAGGAAAACCATCATAGAGTCTTAAAACGGAGACTGTTATCACAGTTATCACCATGTTGGTATATGTAACAATGCACAGTCTGAAAACGGGCTGCAGGTGAAGCATCAAGAACCGAGATGGATCCAACCTTCAGAAGTTCCAAGGAAACAGCTCAGATCCCAAAGCCACTTACTTATCCTAGCCCTCATACTAACATGTGCTGCCTCTGTATGGCTGGAGTCAAGCATATGAATGTCAGCATCTGACTAGAAACACACACATGAATGGTCAGTTTGCTAAAAGCATTACAAACAGTTGTATTAGCCAACCTTACATGTGTACATTGAATTTGGCTCTCCTGTTCATTAACAAATTCCTTTACATCCTAGAAGGTCAAATGTTTGCCCAGACTGCAAATCCTTTCTCCTCAGATGTAATATTTTGAAAGCCCATAGAAAAGTTTTTAAAAAGTTAAAGGACTATGTCAAAATAATTAAATTAATTAGTGGTTACACAAGGTATTTAGACCTAAATAGTTCAACACAGATTAACTTTTAAGTCTTTGTAAGAGAGTTTTGGTCTCCAAACCATTGCAATCTTAATATCAAATAAAAACTTCCTGCAACGTTCGGACAATGAGTTAGCCAACAATACCTTTCTCTGATGGGTTCAGCCTAAAAAAAGCTCCCACAGCTAAACACTCTTGAACTTTTCCCCTTCCTTTTGCATCCCAAGATTTTCAGAGATGGAGCTTAACAGACAGTACTGCTGACAAGCCTCAAAGATTAAATGTTTGTTTAGTTCTGCCATGAGAAAGAAATGTAAAGTACAGGAAAAATTCAACTCTTTCCAAGAACAATTCTCCCTCTCCCTCCAATGATAGCTTCATATATTGCAACAAATCCTCCCCCAGCCTGTAATTTTATAAAGCAAAATTAATGCAAAAGACATACTTGCATCTGACTCCTGACCAGAATGGAAGGTGCAAAGCTGATTAGAAAAGTACATTCACCCATATGTTAATTTACATAGAAACTTTGCCATGGAATTTTTCCTGTTAAACAACCTATACGTGAGATTAGTTTCACACCACAGCAGAAAGACACTACTTTGAAACTCATGTCAGTATTTGATATAAATCAAGAACACTGTTGAACAAACAGTTAAAAATTAGGAACATATGAAAAATTGTCCTTTATTGTCAGACAACTACTTTGTTAGCTATAACAGCTAGACTGAATACCGCTCTAAATCTGAAGGTACATTTTTTTTAGGTCATAAACCTACATGTTGAAATAGATGGTATTTTAAAGTTTTAGTGCAAAATTCAAGTATCTTTAAAATCACAAGAACAGACTGAAATTACAAATGAAAATCAAATAATGTGCAGCAATACATAACCACAAAATATGACTAAAACCCACATACCAAATCACTTGGAGGACAGATGGGGAAGGAGGAAAAAAAAAGTGTAAGTGCATCATTTCTTGTCGTCTCTTGAAAATCAGTCCCATAGCTCTAAACACCTCTAAGCTGAGAATCTGTTTATTTCCTTGAGCAGGCCTCAGGGATGATGGAACAAGCAAACAAAATTTATCTATGTCAAAGAAGCTGACAGACTCAGAAGCAGCTATTCCGTCATATGAACAATCTGCCTAATAGGTATCTAATTGTAGTATATCTGAGCGTTCAAACACTTTGCTCCTGAGCCAATCAATGGATTCATATGAAACAGTTACCCCCTGTGACTTAGCATCCAAATGCCAGCATTACTAATAGCTCCCATATTCAGCTCAGAGAGTAAAGTACAGCTTGGCTTTGTACTAGAGAACACCTCATAGTGCCTCACAAGAGCCTTGGGCAAGCCTCAAAACATTTGAAATGCTTTCTTTTGAAGGATGAGGGCTGAAACATTAGCCATGCGGAAAATTTTGTCCATCTGGCTTTACAGTGGCTGAATTTGTACAGGTAAGTACCATAATGCATATTCTCTCACTTCTGATAACGTATCATGTACGTGTTATACCCAACATGTGTTGTCAATCAAAGACCACTTACAAGTATCAAAAGGCTCACCAAAGCTTTTTGCTCATTGCACTGTATGAAACAAGAAGTGTTCTACGTAGCCATAGAGAGGTGAATATAAACACTAACTCATACGATCTAGGCATATTTGGATGGAGCAAATCAACATCCAGAACGCCATTATCACTGAATAAACAAGACTTGCTCAACAGCCACAAGCCTTATTACAAATCTGGAGAACCTAGTGGGTCAGTTTTGCTCCCAGATGCAGAGAGATGCAACCTGTAACACTTGCCCCATGCTGTCCTGGAGAGCAACCTCCTGCAAGAAAACAGTCCCACTGTCAAAAGGAATCTCCTGAATGTCTGTCAGCATAAGTTGCACCTTCTACTGGTCCTGGCTCTCTTTTACACTCTTGAAAGAAAACAGATGATTCTGCAGAGTCAGAACAGCATTCTGAAAATGACAGCCACTCCTTGTTACCTGTGTGTGTTTAGGCTCCATATTAGATACAAAACATCTTAAAAGATCCTTTACCCTACCACAGCGCATGGTGTATTGAGCAATGGAAATTAAACATTACTTATTCTAAGATATTATCAACAAGTGGATTCTACATCACAGTGGGAACGGATACAGCTGTTTACTATGGCATTAGATGCAAGACTTCATTTCCATTGCAGCTACCACAGTGACCTCAATGGTCACTTAAACCCAACAAAAGTAGTTGATGTATTTGTACTGGTATAGCTGCTTGTGGCAGGAACAGACAGCCACAACACAGGCTAAGTATCCACACAGTTACCTGCCTCTTGGGGTGTTTTTTTTTCAACTTACTGAAATCTGTCTGTACTGCCATGGCCAGGTTATCAAAAGGATTTTAAAAAAGTAGTTTAAATCCAACGTGAGTGTCTCATCATGACCCTGTAGACACAGCATTCTCTACAAAGTTAACAGCTAAGATAAATGGACTGTCCTCTTAAGTCCTTAGAGGATCTTCTCTGAACTTACCTCAACAAGGTGTTCTAAAGGATTGGATTTTAGTTTTTCGTTGTTGCCAAACTGTTGGAAACCAACACCCAGTAAGCCTTAAACAACAATTAAATGCAGAGTTAGATAATAGCCCAGAGTGCATTGCTCTCACGATTAAATTGTTTTCATAAACAAGTCTTATGAAATAATAAAATAATAAAACAAATACCTTACATACTTAAGCAGTATAATAGTGTCTGCTGTAAGAACAAATCAAAAGCATAACCTATTCCAATGCATGAAAAAAAAAAATCCTATAATAGCTAGAAACTAGTATGAAATACTATGTTGGTTTTCCAGTTTCTCTCATCATAAATGCCAGAATTCATGCCACCGGACGTGTACAGAAACTATCTTTTACGTAGCAACCAGCTATAAATGTGAAACCACACAGCACAATGTGTCCAACAACGGAACACACCCCAAAACTCCCTTCTTTTGTTTTCTTCCTTAGGAATTACCATTTCAAGCACAGCAAAAAGGCGGACAGAACGGGGTATTCCACATACCACTCATGCAATATTTTCAAGGGAACATTTTGCTGCATGCTGAGAATTTGCAGCATTTTTAATATATTCCCAAAAGACATCTGAAAGAGCAAGAAATTCAAATCCTAGTTTTACTTTCTAAATCAAAAAAACCCATTAACCCATTTAGTAGTCTATCAATATTAACTCCATAGCCTCTTAAGATTATTTGAGGCTTCTTTTAAGGCCATCTCTTCCCTTTGAGATGACAAGAACCAGGACTGGTGTGAAGATAGCATCTGAAGAATGGCTATACAGGCATCCCTTTGAAAAGGCCTCTGCAGCTAACAAATAACGCTATCTCGAGAACTTGTCTGTTCCCTCTTGGAAACTGATTACGATAGAAATCGTCAATTGACTTAGGTAAGAAAAACAAATTAGAGTTCAGGAAATAAAATGAGTCTGAAGCTACTCAAATAGAGTTTCTCTAAGGGTAACTTGTTCTGTGACCAATTAGAGATTGATTTCCTAATGATTTATCTTAGGTATTAGGGCACACACACATCCCCCTTTTCAAGGCTGCCTGCAAGCTCCAACCTTCAGCAATACTTCCAGTTTTACCTGAATCCAAATACATCCTTCCATATGTTTCCATACTTCCCAAAATAGTCCCAGCCCCTTGCTATGCTTACTGAATGTTGGCAAGATGCAGCATGTGTTGGGACTGATTCTGACTTATATTTGCTGACTGCTTAGCTGGCAGGCTAAACACAGCAGTTAACTTTCTCTCCCAGAGGGCACTAGTCTATCTCTATCCCTACCCTGCTGCTAAGGATGACAAACAAAGAAATTTGTTCTTCGAGACATTTCTCTCTGTCAGATCTGACTGAAGTTTGCCAACAGTTTTATTAGGAACAAAAACTTATTAGGAGCACAAACACAGATTGACATACAGAGAGAATGACTGCGTAAGCTTTTCTTGCACAGAATGGTTGAGGTTGGAAGGGACCTCTGGAGATCATCTAGTCCAACCCCTCTGCTCAAGCAGGGTCATCTAGAGCGTGTTGCCCGGGACCCTGTCCAGATGGCTTTTGAACATCTCCAGGGAAGGAGACTCCACAACCTCCCTGCACAACCTGTGGCAGCGCTCTGTCACTCTCACAGTGAAGAAGTTTTTCCTCGTGTTCCGATGGAACTGCCTGTGGTTCAGTTTCTGCCTGTTGCCTCTTGTCCTGCCGCTGGGCACCACAGAGAAGAGTCTGGCCCCGTCCTCTTGGCACCCTCCCTTCAGATACTTGTGCACAATGAAAGGGGATCTCAGTCTTCTCTTCTCCAGGCTGAACAGGCCCAGCTCTCGCAGCCTTCCCTCATAGGAGAGATGCTCCAGTCCCTCGAATCATCTTTGTAGCCCTCCGCTGCACTCTTTCCAGGAGCGCCACGTCGCTCTTGTAGTGGGGAGCCCAGAACTGGGCACGGCACTCCAGGGGAGGCCTCCTCAGGGCTGAGCAGAGGGGCAGGATCACCTCCCTCGACCTGCTGGGACAAGGGCACATTGCTGGCTCATGGTCAACTGGTTGTTCACCAGGACACTCCCAGGTCCTTCTCTGCAGAGCTGCTTTCCAGCAGGTCAGACCCAGCCTGTCCTGGTGCCTGGGGTTCTTCCTCCCCAGGGGCAGGACCTTGCACTTGCCTGTGTTGAACTGCAGGAGGTTCCTCTCCGCCCAGCTCTCCAGCCTGTCCAGGTCCCTCTGAAGGGCAGCACAGCCTTCTGGTGGGTCAGCCACTCCTTCCCAGTTTTGTGTCATCAGCAAACTTGCTGAGGGTGCGCTCTGTGCCTTCCTCCAGGTCATCGATGAATACGCTGAACAAGACTGGACCCAGGACTGACCCCCGGGGGACACCACTAGCTACAGGCCTCCAAATAGACTCTGCACCACTGACCACAACCCTCTGAGCTCGGCCATCCAGCCAGTTCTCAATCCACCTCTCTGTCCACTCGTCTAGCCCACACTTCCCGAGTTTCCCTAGGAGGATGTGATGGGAGACAGTGTCCAAAGCCTTGCTCAAGTCCAGGCAGACAACATCCACTGCTCACTGCTCTGCCCTCATCTACCCAGCCAGTCATTCCCTCAGAGAAGGCCATCAGGCCATCAGGTCAAGCCTGACTTCCCTTTGGTGAAGGCATGCTGACTGCTCCTGATCACCTTCTTGTCCTCCATGTGCTTAGTGAGGACCTCCAGGATCAGCTGCTCCATCACCTTTCCAGGGCTGGAGGTGAGGCTGACAGTTTCCTGGCTCCTCCTCCTTGCCCTTTTTGAAGGCTGGAGTGACACTGGCTTTCTTCCAGTCCTCAGGCACCTCTCCTGTTCCCCAGGACCTTTCCAAGATGATGGAGAGTGGCCTAGCAGTAACATCCACCAGCTCCCTCACCACTTTGTTACCTTAAGAAACCTGCCCAAAACCTGCTTCAGAGTTGACAACACCTTTGCCATGTTTCAGCAGAACAAAATTTCAATTATTACGTTTTAAAGGCTTTGACAATAGCAGTTTTAGTAAAAATGCTGACAGATCATTAATTACAGAGGACTGTTATAATATCCCTATGCTATAATATCTCAGTGCTCCACAGAATTATTTGTAATTATAATAAAAACCTGCCAGATATTTGGGCTGAGCCAGCACATAGAAAGAGGGGAGCATCCATTTTGAAAGCAACAGTTGGAACTACTAGTTCAAAAGTATGATTGTAACAGCTGTGCTACGGATAACAGACTCACATGGTAATAACATGCCTTGTCATCTTCATACTTTCAGGAAACTTTGCATTGCTATATAAATAAATATTCCTGATATTCAGACTTATGAGCATAATTTAATATCTTCAAAGACAGAGTGGATGAAGTCAGTTGAGAAGTCAACTACACTGTATTTCTTTGCTTAATTGTCCTTGCCACATTCACTACACAAGACCATATGATAAAACTAGATCTAAGGGACAAAAACAAATGAATGAAATATGCAACGATGAAATTAATTTAATTTTCGGTAAACTCATCGTATATTCAATTCCTATGACACAAATCAGAAGTGGAGTGAAGCTCAGCTAAAAAATAATGTTTGATGAGAAACAGAATCAGGAATGAAGGATGTGTGGAGGAAATAATTTGACAAAGGGAAAAAATAACCTATTACTGCCCTCACAGTCATAAAAATGTTCAATTCAACTGTCTAAAAGGCAGGAATTTACTTTAAAATGGAAGATGAGTAGAACTGAACACATTTTAGTTATATTATATACACCGCTGAATCTGAATACAGAGATGGAGTAGAAGTAGGATTTCTGCTAAATTTTTAACCCAGCTAAGTTCCTAAAGCTCACTCACTGGCATCGCCATAAACAGTTGTACCAGCACAACTGAAGGGGGCAGCAGTAAGGGCTGGAATTAGCAAAAGTTACTGCTTGATATCGATTTGGCTTTGTTTGCCATTTAAAAATAAATATATTGGCACTGTTTTCACAACCCACTGCAAAAGAAGTGGGGCAGTTTTATAGTTACCGCAGGTATACCAGCTTTCAAGAACAAGGAAGTGGGCGCGATTTTTTGTTTAATGCCAAAAGTGTTTCAAAATTAGCTGGGGAGGAGAGAGGGGAAATCAGAAGTAGAGAAAGGAGTATGAGTCAATTTCAAACGTAAAACTAACAACAGACATTAACAAACGACTCTTATGGATGAGTCAATTGCCTTACAAGAGGAATATTTACAAATCTAGTAACCACACAAAAACGCTCGCTCATCAGGGAATAAATATTGACCCATGCTGGGTTGCACGTAAGAGGATTTTTCAGTCCTCACTATCTGGTGGACAGTTCAGAGGAGGTAGGAATGTGTTTGTGTGTCCACAGGCAAGCATGCAAGAGTGAGATGACAGTCTTCTGGAGCTTATTTATTTGCATCTTCTCCCTCCTACACACCTCTTTCTTGCAATATTTTAATGGGGAAACTGAATATTTTGGGGAAGTTTTTGTGTATCTTTGATATAGAAACTCCCTGGGCCTCAACCTGCCAAAAATATAGTTTCTGTGCAAGTTAGTTATACTCTATGAATAATGACTTACACTTTCCAGAGGAAACAAACAAAAACAAAAAAACCCACAACACACAAAAACATGACCAAATACAGAATAAGAATATACATTTCTTTACAACTGTTCTACTGTTATGTGTACAGGTGTGGCACAGGTTAGCAAGCTTACTATTCCTCAATTGTTGCATATGCAAAATCTGAATAAGGAAGACAGTATCACAGTAGACATGCAACAGCTATGACTGTCATGTTCAGCACTTTATCTAGAGGCAGCAGCAGCAGCCCGGTCAGCTACTAGGTCTTCCCAAGTATAAGCAGAACTCTTAGAAAATATTTATGCTGCCCTTTAAAAATAAACCTCAGATAACCCAAATGAAATCACAGAGAGAAGCTACTGAGGAACAGGGGGCTTGCTGGGTAAATTTCTTCCTGTATTGCTTCCACAGTAGTATAGCTCATGCTGCTCAAGAATCAGTCTGGGTTGTTTTGCTCATATTTTGAGAACGTTACTTCTCAAATAAGACTACGTTACATGCATGGAAATACAGTATTACTCTTTATGAACCCAGGGTGAACTCAATTTGCCTGCAGAAAAAGAAGGTGGAATCCTAGACCACGTCATACAGTAGAAAAGGGAATACAAGAAATCAAAATCGAAACATACCAAACTGCATGCCCCAGTCACCAAGGTAATTTATTCTTGTTACTTGATGTCCCAATGCAACTTTGAGATTTGCTATGAAATTTCCTGGTAAAGAATCAAAATTAGCATTAATTTTTCAAAGCATTAGACATTCTCTCATCCCAACAGACTGGTTTTCTGTTTTTGTTATGACCCGCTTCTGCTTTCCCTCTTCATTTTGAACACAGTCAGATTAATTACTCTATAGAATGTGCTAGAATTCTTCAAAGCTACAGGCAACAACCTTCTGAGCAGGAGAAGGGTTGTGCATTTGATAGGTGCTGTAAAGTATCTCATACCGTGGTGATCAAACATACACGTGCATATGTGTATGCACACACCGCAAAGTATGTGAACACGAAAAACACTTTTTATAGTCTCTCTATATCCTCATAAAAAGTGTGGTAGCATACATGATTCCTCTTTTATAGTCACGCAGCCTCATACTAGCAGGTTAAGTACTCAAATTCACAAACTCCTGTTACCTGTGAAACTAAATAGAGAACATTAAGTCCTGGATCTCTGTATAACGCTAGAGCAGGAGTGAACTCTACACTTAACGCACCACATGCCTGATATGGTCCAAACTTACCATAACCCATGAGCACTTCTTGGTTTGCACTTTTATTACAACAAAACCCCTCCATTGCTCTCCTCTGCTTAGCTGTATCACACAAGTACAAAGAAGAAATATTCACTTTCCTACTTCTGTTTTCCTGTGCTTCAAGGGCACTGTTTAATTACAATATTGATATAGAAAGGTACAGAAAGTTTTCTCTTCTCCTGTTATTGTAATAACACATTATAGCTTGCCATCACTTTCTGTTCCATTCACGGTATTCAGTCCACTTATTTTCTGTTGTACGGACATTGATCTACAGAATTTTTTTTTGAAAGTTGATCTTTACAGGAAAGGATGTAGAAAGAGAGGATGATCAGCCAAAACCCCCATCCCATAGTTTGATCCCATAACTTGATACAGTTACGCATGACATATTAAATACAATTAATTATTAATATTTTAACTCCACAGATGCTTTTAGCATCTTCTGCCAATAACCTACTACTTTTTATAATGAGAGATGGAAAGTCCAGGGAGAAGAGAGAACTAATGGCTTCCATATGCCATTAGAGTACTGAACAATAAACTAATTAATTGTTCCATTAGAGATGACAGTCTGTGTTAGTAATACTGGCGTAAAGTAATTAAAATACAAAAGCAAACTTTTCATAAGACCACTGCTAAAACATAACAACCTGACTTCTCCACAGTCCAGCACAAACTAGAAATTTAAAGTTCAAAGGTCTCTCAAAACACCTCAGTGAAAACTGCCATGGGTATCTTTGCTGAACAATTTTAAACTGCTTCATTTAATGTTCGCAGGCATAAAACTATATTATGTGCGACTTAATAAATCTTCCAGCAACAAATCATAGTCTTGTCTTTGCTGCTTGATGAGTAAAAGGTTTTTAATTAGCGAGTTGAACTTGAAACACCCACTCCACTAGGAGAACGAAACGTCAGCAGCGTTCCCCTGTCAAGTTAAACATGAAGACAAAAAAAAGTCCTGTAGGTCACAGTTAAATGCTTACTTACCTATTATTGTGGAACGCAAGTGTCCTACGTGAAACTTTTTGGCAATGTTAGGGGAGCTGTAATAAATTTCCACAAATAATGTTTGTTCAGTGTACAAAGTAAGATTGCCAGATCAAAAGATTCAGTCAAAGGTTTTCAACTTGCGTACAGCAAAATAACTGATATAAAATCAGTTTTCAATATTCCTTTAAAACTCCCTGATTAGCTTCTGATCCAAAGAGCAAAGCTTTCTATCCAATCAATTTTCCCTCCTATATAAGTTAATAACCAGTGTTACTTGTGTGGGGGAGGGGGAATAGATGGACAAACAAACAACAAACAAACAACTATGCAGGTAACAAAAGACTTGAATTATCTTCTTACTTTCTGCATGTTTTGGCAAAATAGATTACTATCCTCACACCTTCACTAGAGACAAATCTGACACCAGAACACGGGACTTTGTCTACAAGAATCAGTAACTACAATCAAGCATTCTTCAAACAGTGTTCTCTTTAAGGCTTGTAAATGGTATATCTTCATGCCAACAAACTCCAACATTGCTTTTTAATGTGAATGTCTTGTTTAGTTTATTGTTTGCATTTCAGTTCAGTTTAAATTTATTCCTACTGGTATATTATTAGTCAGTCTTAAGCATTTACCTGAAAAGTCTTGCAAACTAATTGAGCTAGATCTGCAGATTGTTGTTTCTTCTTTATTGATCAAAGGAAAAACAAACAAACAAACCAACCCCTCCCTCCACAGTTGTTTGTCCCTAACAATAAAGTGGAGGTTGAGCTATGAACATTCAGCTCTCAAATTAAAGCCAAGTGCTTACTTTCTGTGACTCAGGAAGCCGACAAAGGAACATAAGCGGACAAAAATATTTATACATAAAGAGGTCTGAGTCAGCTGCTTTTCTTTCCACGAGCAGGAGAACGCAAACAAAATTGCACTGGCCAGAAACAGCACTGGGCCAGCAATTCCGAAGTTTTAGCAAGATAAATGCATGACTGCTTTAGCAAGTCAGGGAGGTAGCTATTAAAGAAATCCATGCAGCAGGGTTGGAAAATAAACTGAAGCCCAGGTGGAAAAAGAAGTAGGCTATTAGCTGAAAATTCAAATTATGTTCCCTGATAAAATAAAATAACAAAAATAAAAGACGCCTACTTACAAAGTGAAAGATACTATCCTCTAAATGAGGATATTCTTAGTGGATGGCATTGAGAGGCCTGAACTGTTTAAAAACCAAAAAGGCAAATAGGACAGATTATTAAATACAGTTCAATACAATACTATAAATATAGTTTAACTTCACGGGCATCGTACATTACGACAATGAACGTCAGTCAGCAAGATAAGGCAATTTTCTCAAAGGACTCATCGCATGTGCTTACCTAAACTCAACCACTGCCTTTTGTCTAGGCACTGTAGAGAAGAGTTCACTTTTTATTCCATATTCTGAGCCATCTTTCAACACCTGCTGCAACACAGTCTAAAGCACAACAAAGAAAATGCGAGGAAAATATGTTTCAACGACAGAACGTTGAATCAGAAAAACTGTGTACCAACCACACAAGTCAATCCTACAGATGTTACTCACGTAAGCAATCAGATTGCTAGTTTGCCAATGAGACAGAAATACCATTAACTTTTGAAAGCTGCATCAGGTCAATTAAAAAAAGAGAAATTTCAAGCAGCGACTAGGCTGATTTTGTTGAAAACTTGAAAGGATAGGGAATGCCTACCATTCTCCAAAAGTCATTGTTTAGTTAGGTAACATGACGGGGCAAGAGAGTAACCCGGGGTTAATTAGTGGGCAGGAAGGGAGAGTCAGTCCAAGGATATGGGTAGGGCAGTGACCTCATTCAAAGTGAGGGAGTCCTCCTCTTGCAACGAGGAGTCTCATCTTACCCTAATCAGGACCCTCACCTCTCCTTATTCAGGTAACACATTTTAAAATAAAGGCTATCCTGTAGAACTAGACCATAAAACTGGACAAAGCCTACGAGTAGGCTTGACTAGATAATTTACCTCACGGTGCATTCAAATTTTCGATCCAAGGCTTTAGTCAAGGTGTGAACATTTAGAATGCAGGGGATACCCACAGTGCATGGCTCAGCCAGATCACATAGGCCCAACCCATTTAGGACACACGAAACTTCCCTCACACTCCTTGTGATTGAGGGCCTGCAAGACATACCGTGTGCTCTGACTGCATGAGCGTTACCAGATGTATACAGATCACCCAAACAGCACACGAGCACTCCTCTCTCTCTCTCCAGAGAATCTCAGAAATATGAGCCTTCTAGTCGTCCTGATTATCAATAAAGTCACTCTAAGAGACCAAACAACCACTGCAGCATCCTCTCCCTCACTTCGTTGCAGGTAGACTGAAACAACAGCTCATGGAAAGTACCTTATGGGTTGGTCATTACTATTATACTATGTTATACTAAAGAGATATTTAAACATCAATCAATGGTTTAAGTGAAGATAAAGCAGACATGAAAGAGGCTTAACCCTTTCTAATTTGGGTAGTATAAATTTAAATTGCTTTTGTTAGGTTATGTGATAAAAACCTCATCCTCACAAACACAGAGAGGCACAGAGGAACAATGGCAGGTGGGAGAACCTCAGTAACCCTGTCAGAGGAATGAGCCCCTACTCCAGCTCCTCCCAGGGCCGCTCCAGGACAGCCATACTGTCCATGTGGGAAACCCAGCAAGATGAATCAAAGGTGGTGACTCTCCAAACCACCTCACAGGCGGAAGGCAGTTACTGCCTAGCAGCATGGTACATATCACAGGATGTAAGAAAAAAAGCATTTTGGGATTGTACAAGACTTATTATCGGATGTTTAGGGAAGGGACCAAAGGCAGGAGAAGGGAGGGATCAAGATGGTTTGGGAAGAAGTAAGTGTGGCAAAACAGAGGAGTAAGGGGATAAAGGGAGCTGGTCCCCTGCTAAAAGGGCTGGTCAATATGCTTCTGTAGCCATGCCCTGCACTTGATCAGTACAGTCTGTCCTATCGTCTTACTGAATTCCATTTCTAACTGTTCCCCTGGGTGAGGAATTCTCTCTTCTGTGTGCATTTGTGTGTGTGGAGGTCTAAGAGCTAGTAACTGGTGCAGGACCACAGATCAGAGTGCCTGAGTGTCTGTGGGGCCAGCAACTGTAGCCAGTGAGGGTATGCATGTCAATGTGCGATTGCTATTAACTAGGAGGCCACATTAGCCGGTGAGTAAGTTAAGTGGCCTGGGAGTCAGGTGTGGCTGTCTGTCTGTCTCTAGCAGTGAGACCACAGGGGTAGTTGGCTACTGGAGGGACCAGGGGAGTTCCAGGCAACTGCCTGCCAAAGGGGCTGTGGAGTCTGAGGTTGACTAAGGCCTTTCCTGTTGGAAGACAGTGTGCATACACAGGTGGGAATAAAAAAAACAGGAGACTTGCACAAGAATTCAAGCCTCCTTAAGTTCACAACAGGAAGAAGAAAACAAAACAAATGTGCATTTTACTAAAAACAGCTAGGTCTTCCTAGGTACCAAAAGCCATCCTGCCTTTTACTCCTTAAGCACCAAAGGCGGCCTACTATTCAGTCCTCATGTGTCCAAACAGTCCTCCTTCCCTCCTCCCTCCCCCCCCAATAAACAAGTCCCTCTACATATCTTCTATACTTCTGTTTGTCACAGAGATGCCAATGTACTACAAAACCTAATACCTGAAGCTCTAAGTATTGGACAAACTCATTGGAAAATATAGAGGCCTTTAACCACATGAACTAAAGTGGAAATCTCTTTCCATTCAGTGGGAAGAGATTTTTTCCAAAATAGCCTTAAAATTCTTCTGCAATAGTTATTGGAGAGATAGAAGAAAGAATCGCTCCTGTAGAGGAACCTTTAATTCCATTCTTATTACAGCACCTAATACGGAAAGGTGCACACACGCACAAATCATGAAATTCGTCATAGACCTGTTCTCCTTACCAATGAGATTCACAGCTAAAGCTCATCTCCTCCTTTTCCCTTTGTGACTTAACGCAAAAGTTTATGTCCTAATTCCACATTTTTCCAGCATTTTTTCTGAGGCCACACAGTTCTGCCTGAATCCTAATGCTGACTAGAGTCCCCAAAGGGAGAAGGCCTCGTGAAACCCTGACCGTGAATAAAATTTAATACTGAAACTACTCTCAGTGAGCAGTCAGTTGCTATGTTCTTATCAAGATGGATTATAAATAGCCAATGCAAAACTAAAGGGATTTTTTTAGGCAATAAATAAAGCAATTAATTGATAGCAACGCCTAGGCATTAGCAATTCCTAAAAAGAAAGAACCTCATCACTTAGGAAAGCTGACTACAAGCATAAGTGAACAGTGAAAGTTCTTGCAGAAAGAGGGCTTCACCAGTACTAGTTAGGACCTGATTTCCTGTCCCTCAATTCATGTGAGGTTATTTTTTTTCAAGATCACAATGTCATTTGCCATAAGCATTGCCTGGCCTATACACCAACGCTTTGAATACCACCACAATGTAGTTTGCACCACAGGTTCCCTAAATCGTCTTAGCAAAGCTTTCATCCAGTCCCACTCTAACACAAGAACTCCAGTCCATCAGTACCAGCCTTCCACTGTCTTCCTCAAGCTCTTGCAAATACTCCAGAGTGTAATTGAGACAGCAGTCTTACAGATAGAGTGGTATCTTCCTTTTACCATGTTATTACTTTAACAAATGAAGCTTTCAGTTTTGGTCAGACGTTGGGCTTCAATGAACAACGCTTCCTTTGTTTTGTAGCAAAGTATGAAACGGTAAAACTGCAGTCAGTATTTTCAAATATCTTTCTACCATCCTTCTCCATTTTAAGCAAGAGTCTTCACATTCAAGATTAAAACTTGAGTTCATACTTTAGAAACTCAAAGGACATGACAAGTCTACCTTTTCTCCTCCCCCTTTTCCCTTTAAAAGAAAAAAAAAAATTTATAATTATCAACTAAAGGTACATACATTGTTTCCTCATATATTTTTAAAGAGTAAAGTCCTGTGACCCTCATCCCAAATTCCGGGCCTACGTAAAGAAAAAGCAGTAACAGGAATCCTTGAGGAGAACACATGAAAGATAAATAGTTTTACATAGATAATACCTTTCAAAGACAACAGTAAGTATTTTTGAGTTTTGTACTGAATAATTTATTTTTACCTTAGCGCACCCGAAATATCAGCAGTACTTACCTTTGCTAGCAATTCCCTGTTTATCGTAAAGTTCACTGTTCCTGGACCAGTGCTGATTTCACTCACTACAGCATCACATTTTAGCTGAAACAAAAGCAGAACTCCTTCATGTAAAAAAGTAAATTGAAAAAAAAAAAATCCTTTATTAATTCAATCCATTAAAAGTATCTAATGCAATTCATCAGATTGGAAGAAACCACAAATGGATCATTTAATCCATTTTGCTTCCGTCCCTGCATATATCCAATCCGCATTTCTTTCTTTAACTGGAAGCAGTAGTTGATCCCTTTATACATACAGAAGCTGAGATATATCTGACAGTTTACACTATACATGACAGCACATTGCAAAAAAATACATATAACCAAGATCAATCTCTTAAAGAAAACCTGAGATAGAAGTTTCAGGCTGCTGTTTCTTAAAGCTCTTGGATTTTAAGACCAGTAACATTCTGCAGCATCCAACGATTAAAAAATAAAGATGTTAAAGGCCAATACATTAAAAAATTGCATTTAAAGTGTCCATAAGACACGTTTTGAAAATTCCGAACCCTTAAGGAATATCTGGGCACCCAGGCTCTAATGTCAACCTTCTCCTTGCACAAGTTGTGGTCTCCTCTGAGGCTAACAGTTTTGGCTTCTTTCTTATTAAACTAGTTGCCTTTCATAGCCAAGAAACTTTCTCAAAAAAAAAAAAAAAAAAGAAAAAAAAAAGGAAAGCATATAAAAGACAACACAATCACTTGGTTATTATCTTCGACAGAGGCAAGCCATATGCTCTTACAGAAGAGTATAAGCATGAAAAAGAAATTCTGTTCCCATGTTAGGCCTCACGCTCAGACACTAATTTAAACATGTGATGAAATCATTGTTAGCTTTCAAGTTCCTTAGCCTTCAGAAGCTCCAAAAGAAACAAATTCCATTGTTTAATCACAGGCTATATGAAAAAAGATTTCTTGCATTGATTCTGAATTTCCCAGTTCATTTTATTAAAAGTCCTTTTAACTTATGTTTTAGGACAGAAAATAAAAAAAAGGAAATTCCCACTGGACTTTCTCCATATTGTTTGTTCTGCTACACATTTTACAAATATTCTGTCATTTGCATCTCAGTGTTTTTCATCTCTCCTTAATACAAGCGTTCATCCGGCCTCTCTACAGCTTTACCAGCCTTTTCTCCAAACACCCTACGGCTCTGTAGTAACTAGATCTCCTCATGCCTAAGACTTGGATTAGAATGCCACCATGCTGTACAAAGGAATTAAAAAAAAAAAAAAAAAAGTCCCCTCAGCAAAGAGCTAACAGGCCAAAGATGAGACAAGAATCACCCAGCCAGATAAAAATCAAAAGCACATGGAAATGAGACAATTATGACCTTTCTGACAGACAGTTCTTAGCACACCACAGCACATTATGTTTCCTTCAGCATATTCTCATATTTCTTAGGCCTTTTCAGTCATCAAGAAGAATTTTAGTCTCTTCTGCGTAAGCTAAATCTCTGTATTTCCAACTATCGTGACCTATTTCCTTAGTGACTGAGAGCATACTATTAAATCTTGAGGCACACCATCAACTGCTTATCATAAAACTTAGCACCGCCTACTTTTTGCTATCTCTCCACTACTTTTCGATATATAATGATATTATGCCGATTTCTGCGTTACTTACCTTCTTTGTGGATGATATGCTCAGTTTAAATAAATTATATCAAGTGCCTGTCCTTTATCCACTAGCCAACAAAAAAAATATTCTACGGGATTAAAGGTATTTTTTCCTTTACTTAGCCATCATGCTCCTCTCAATTTTGGGGCTTACTCTGATAATCTGTTCTTTTTTACTGTTTTAACTGTTGTTCCACATAAAGATGTGAGGCTCAGTAGCCACAGTTTCTTTAATGACCCACAGTAAATGAAGGAAAGATACATAATATTTGTAGGTTTCTAATCACTGGGAACAGCAGCTGCTTTTAAAGTGGGAGATTTGACACAAGGAAAAATTCTGGAATACGTTGTCCATGGATGCTGTCTTTCTCTGTCCTTGGAGGATTCTAGATTGGAATAGAGAAAGTCCTGAGTAACCTTGTCCAAAAGCTCAGAACAACCTGTTTTGAGCAGGGGGTTGGAATAGATCACTTATTCAGTACCCTTCCAACCTGAATGATCCTCTGATTATAGACTATCTTTAAGTTGTTTCAAAACGTCTGGTTGTACACGCGTGCCTGGCGAGCAAACACAGCTTTGATATTCCGCACTACTGGCTCTTCTTTCACCTCAGTCAGAACATTCATCTCTCACAAGAATAGGTCAAAGGCACGGATCTCCTCAACATCTCAGCAGTAAAGAATGAAATGGAGAAATAACATAGCTTCTCAGAAATATTCTGTCTTTATTTGTCCTCTTTAACTCTTGATCGCATAGCAAGCCCACTAATTCTTTCTCAAACTTCCTTTTTCAGATGCAAATGAAGAATCTTGCTTGTACTTTCATTTTTTGATCTTTCCTCTTTGCGACTAACTTTGGCACAACTTCCTAGTTTATACTCCTCTTCATTGGCATCACTAAGACAGTTTTAGATTGTAAAGGATTTTTTCCAGCTCAAATGATCCCTCAGCCACAGTGATTTACTCCTCACCTTCTAGTCCCACTTCTGTTCAAGTTTATGCAAACTGCACTTCTCAGATTTTTTTGTTGTCTTCCCCATATGTAACTTTTATTCCTTCAAGCTTTGTGTCATGTTTGCAGACCACTCCCCACTTGTTTTGAATCTTCTTCATGCTGTAGTTACTCTTAATGCCTCAACTACTGCCATTTCTCAGACTACCACTTAAGAACATGAGCCTGTCTGCACACGCCTGAAAAACACACCGTTCTAAGAAACCTCAGTTTCAAGCGCTTGGGGATTCTGAACTCTGTCCTCTTTAACCCACAGGCTAAAGTTCTCCATTGTCGCTCCAATGCTAGATTTTGTCGTCTTTGGTTTTTCAGACCATTGCATACTCATTTTTTCCCCCTCAAGTTTTGGGGATCAGTACGGACCACAGTACACTCTTTATATAGTGCCTCCTAACTTCACAACTATTATTTACTCTAAATTGTTTTAAAACAATACTTTCTTAGGAAATTATCTAATAGTCTTAATCTAATCCTACTTCTCCAATTCCCTGTGAAGATTCTGTGTGCGATTATACTAGATGTGGTCATTAAGCTACTCTGTGCCTGGAGGAAGGCACAGAGCGCACCCTCAGCAAGTTTGCTGATGACACAAAACTGGGAGGAGTGGCTGACCCACCAGAAGGCTGTGCTGCCCTTCAGAGGGACCTGGACAGGCTGGAGAGGTGGGCAGAGAGGAACCTCCTGCAGTTCAACAAAGGCAAGGGCAGGGTCCTGCCCCTGGGGAGGAAGAACCCCAGGCACCAGGACAGGCTGGGGGTTGACCTGCTGGAAAGCAGCTCTGCAGAGAAGGACCTTGGAGTCCTAGTGGACAACAAGTTAAGCACGAGCCAGCAATGTGCCCTTGTGGCCAAGAAGGCCAATGGTCTCCTGGGGTGCATTAGGCAGAGTGTTGCCAGCAGGTCGAGGGAGGTGATCCTGCCCCTCTCCTCAGCCCTGGGGAGGCCTCCCCTGGAGTACTGGGTCCAGTTCTGGGCTCCCCAGTACAAGAGGGACATGGCGCTACTGGAGAGAGTCCAGTGGAGGGCTACAAAGATGATGAGAGGGCTGGAGCACCTCTCCTATGAAGAAAGACTGCAAGAGCTGGGCCTGTTCAGCCTGGAGAAGAGAAGACTGAGAGGGGATCTCATCAACGTGTACAAGTATCTGAGGGGAGGGTGTCGAGAGGATGAGGCCAGCCTCTTCTCCGTGGTGCCCAGCAACAGGACAAGAGGCAACGGGCAGAAACTGAACCACAGGAAGTTCCACCTGAACCTGAGAAAAAACTTCTTCACTGTGAGGGTGACAGAGCATTGGACCAGGTTGCCCAGAGAGGTAGTAGAGTCTCCTTCCCTGGAGATATTCAAAACCCGTCTGGATGTGATCCTGGGCAGTGTGCTCTAGAGGTCCCTGCTTGAGCAGGGAGGTTGGACTAGATGATCTCCAGAGGTCCCTTCCAACCTAAACGATTCTGTGAAACAAATGCTTGAAGAAAAAAAGCAAACAACCTTATGATGGCTATTACATCTCTAGTCTGCAAGTTCATTATTGCAAATATATGAGATTAATATGTTAGCATACCTTCTCTACTAACGTCTGAGCTTGAAGTTGAAGATCTTGTGCTGAGTGATAACTAGAACCGTCTTGTATTACAGAATCAATGGAAAGCTGGAAATCAGCAACATGCCTGAAAAAAAGCAGAACAGATGACAATCAAGAGAAAAACCTGTTAAAATGATGGGGAGATTTGGCAGATCCAAGCTGACTCTGTGTATGCCATGTCTAGCTCGCAAGCATAAAGCAGTCACAGATACCTGAAAGTTCATATGATTAGAAAACTCAAATAGAAAGCTAATTACTTTCACCCTAATTAATACAATAATCACATGAATATAGGAACACCATTTTATAACAATCAAAAAAAAATCTGCTCATGAATAAATGAAATTTACTTGTTAACATCATTACAGCTCTCAAGCACGACACTGAAAAAAAAATCCATAACTCCACACACTTTCTAGGCAGTTTCACATTCAGATCCTAAAGGTTGTAACATGTGCCACACAATCACTGATTATTATTTTTACAGTTTTTACAGTAGTTATGTTTCTTTTGAGCTTGCTTGAAAAAAGTATAGTGATTTAATTAGATTTAAGTATCTTCTTATAATTGGACTGGTATATTAGCTGACGCTTGCTTTCCTTTATTTATTTTTCCCTGAAGTCCTGTTAAGCACGTGTAATAATAAGCACAAGAGAAAATAATATAATACAGCATAATATTGTAACATAAAACAAAAAAATACCTTTTTTTGGAGACAGGAACTGCAGAGATGGACTTTATTAAATTTTCTGGTGGCAGATCCAAAATTTTTGATAGCTAAATTTGAAATAAAGAACAAAGTAGTTTAAATAAAAAAAAAATCCAGTAAAAATACCACTCCCTGTTTAAATACCAGTGGAGGGTGTCATTTATAGTTTGAAGCAAATTTCCTCACAGGTTTAAAAAAAAAAAAAAAAAAAAGCAAATACGTACTAAAAAGTCCGCTATTTGAAGCCCGCTGGTTTAAAGTATGCAATACAAACTCAACAAAGGAAACACGTCCCAGAAAAGGCTAGATGTAATACTATACATAGCTTCTTTTTTTCCCCTTAAGGAACCCGATCATTCCCCTAAACGCCCTCTTCTACCCACCCTGGCTCTATATCTTACTTAGCTTATCAGGTACGTAGTAAGCAGGACTAAGAGTACCGTACCGCGCAAGGGTATCACTTTTCATATAAGCTACCAAAAAAGCCGAAATGAAAACTCTCTTGCTCAATGACTCCGGGGCTTAAGTTAATGGGGAGGGGAACGGAGTCAAAGCCTGAGGCACTGCTGCAGGCCTGGTTCGTGAGGGGAGCCCTAAAAAATGGGCCTAACGTGAGCAAGAGGGGGCCGGGGACCCGCCTCGCACCTGTCACCAACCGCCACCGCGGGAGACGCTCGTGTTCCCCCCCCCCCCCGCCCAGGCCTACGAGGGGGCGGGGCGGGGACGCCTGCGTCGCGGCCCTAGGCAACCGGTCGGGACCAACTGTGAGACTGCCAGAAAAGGGGTTGGGGCTAGAGGGGAGGTCTCGCTCTGGGTACGCCGCTCCCTCCCGCAGCAGCCGCCCTTCTGGGGAGGAAAAGTGCGCCCAGAGGTGCGGCGTACCTGGGAAGCGATGACTCTCCGAAAGGAACAGGCTGCCATAGCTGCGTAGGGAGGCGGAAGGTCATAGTCGTCCCTCCCCACCCCGTCCCTTTCCTCTAGCCCAGGGGCGGGACGGATTGCACCATTCTCAGGACGGGGGGGGGGAAGGGAAGGGAGAGGCCATCAGCTCCGCTTGGCTTGGAATGGTGGGGAGGGGATAGGGGAAGGCATAAGGAGAGCCGGCCGTCCCTTTATAGGGGGAAAGGGGGGAGAGCAGCGAAAGGAAAGCAGCAGGTTTCTAGCGTTTCACGGATAAACAAGGGCGCCCTTCTCGAAGTGCGCGTGCGCCGCCTCTCTCCGCCTCCCTGTGCGCCCCCGGCCACCTCCCTCCCCCCCCGCCCCCTGTCCCATCCTCCGCGGGCGGTTTGGCCGTTACCGCCTGGGGCTGGGAGCGCGACAGGGGCGACATGAGCACGTGCTCCGTCTCTAAGGTGAGCGGGGGAGGGAGGCGGACGCCGCTCCCCAACCGCCGCTCCTGGCACGCGGGACCGCGGTCCGCGTGCGCGGAGGGCGGCGGGGGCGGGGAGGGGGATGGGGATGGGGATGCGCCGCCTGCTCCTCGGCCTTGCGCAGCGGGTGGCGGCCGGGGCAGCTGGCGGCCTCGGATGGCGGCGGGCGGAGCCGCCGAGCCCGGCCCTACAGGGGCAGCCTCCGGCTGCCAGCAGTGCGCGACCCGCCTCGCTCCGTGGGCAAGTCCCTGCCGAAAGCGCTGATGGTTCTCCAGCTTTGGCCGGAAATTAAAAATTGCCCAGGGAGCCTCCCTTGTTCTAGTATATTTTTATCATCCCTGCTTTTGAAAAGAAATTAGAGAAAAAAACTCATTAAGTTGTATCTCTTGCATCACACTGACATCGGCTTGTTTCAGTGGGAGGGATAGTGTTTATGTGCCCTGCACAAATCCCTACCTCTTAAATCGTTACTTTTTTGTGATGGGAATGATTATTAAAAGTGATTCTTTTCTACTCCATCCTCTCTAATGTGTATAGTCCTGTTCTCCTTTTGATAGTTGATGGTCCATGCTGACACCTGCGGTACTAGGAGATGCTAGAGCTTCTATTCCAGGCTGAGTTGTTCTGTATAATTGGTCCTCATCTGCTGCTCGGAGTTCCCTGCCTAAACTTGGCTCTTGTGTTCCATGTCTGGTCTTTTTTTTATATATTCATCCAGTGCTGTTTCCATGACTGCTTGCTCCCTAGCTCACAGTTGCCCCATTCTCTTGTCTTTTCCCTTTCCTTGCAATGTCCAGTCTCCTCATCTCTCTTCTTCAAATCTCTGCCTTTGCCCCGATGCCCACCCACTTTACCCAAGGCATTTCGGCTTCTCAGAATATATATGTGTCTCCCTTGTGCTGCTTCTGCCTTGCTCCTCTGTTTTTCTCTTAGTGTACAAAAAGCACTTACGGTTGAAGTAAAATTCACATATAACTGAACTGAGCAGCAGTGCTGTGGCTGCACATTTTGCCACTTTTAGCTGAAATAACATAGGCATCACTTGGTGTTACTTTTGCAGCATTCCTTAGGTATTCCCCTTGAAACTAATTTTAATGGTGAAATATAAATAAA
Source organism: Struthio camelus (assembly GCF_040807025.1). Taxonomy (NCBI): domain Eukaryota; kingdom Metazoa; phylum Chordata; class Aves; order Struthioniformes; family Struthionidae; genus Struthio; species Struthio camelus. The sequence continues at coordinate 49,279,864 of NC_090944.1, forward strand.
ACATTATTTGCTGTCATTTACATGTAATGTTACATTTCTTTGTTTTTTTTCCCCTCTAAGTTGAAAGTTCATTTTTGGCCTGTAGTTAGGGTTCGCTGTAGGGGAAGTACGATCATTAGAGAGTGTTAATGTAGAGGGAGGCTTTAAATTTTGTGTTGGAACACTAAACTCCTTATTTCCTGTCCTGCCTGATTGTACAGTGAACAACAGCTGTGCTTCGCAGCAGAATGGAATGCATTTTTTCACAGGAAGACTCCTCTTTGTATTGTATTTCTTTGATTTGCGATGAGCGCTCCTGGATCCTTCAGTGTGGAAGTCACTGTACATGTTATTACTGTTAGGGATAAAGGGAAGTACTTCCAAACAAAGTTAAAAATTAATCTGAAGTAATCAGATTTCCGTTTCAAAAATGTCTGTTACTTTAAAGTAGTTCTGTAATGAAACGTCCCTCACTTATGTCCTCTGTCTTGCATGTGATACTTCTTTCCCATATTATAGTGTGGTCTTTACTTTGTTGAGTGATGTAGGGGAAATCTGATGCTTGCAAAGCATTAAGCAAAGGATATTTACATTTCGTTTAACTTGAGCATATGTTTCTTCTGACACGTACATGGATTATACAGTTAATTTGGCTTATTCCAGTTAAAATGTCTTGAATTAGTATTTTGACATAATACGCGTACTGCAATATAAATGAGATTCTAGATGACCTTCTCACAGAATCACGGAATGGTTGAGGTTGGAAGGGACCTCTGGAGATCATCTAGTCCAACCCCTCTGCTCAAGCAGGGTCATCTAGAGCGTGTTGCCCGGGACCCTGTCCAGATGGCTTTTGAACATCTCCAGGGAAGGAGACTCCACAACCTCCCTGCACAACCTGTGGCAGCGCTCTGTCACCCTCACAGTGAAGAAGTTTTTCCTCGTGTTCCGATGGAACTGCCTGTGGTTCAGTTTCTGCCTGTTGCCTCTTGTCCTGCCGCTGGGCACCACAGAGAAGAGTCTGGCCCCGTCCTCTTGACACCCTCCCTTCAGATACTTGTGCACAATGAAAGGGGATCTCAGTCTTCTCTTCTCCAGGCTGAACAGGCCCAGCTCTCGCAGCCTTCCCTCATAGGAGAGATGCTCCAGTCCCTCGAATCATCTTTGTAGCCCTCCGCTGCACTCTTTCCAGGAGCGCCACGTCGCTCTTGTAGTGGGGAGCCCAGAACTGGGCACGGCACTCCAGGGGAGGCCTCCTCAGGGCTGAGCAGAGGGGCAGGATCACCTCCCTCGACCTGCTGGGACAAGGGCACATTGCTGGCTCATGGTCAACTGGTTGTTCACCAGGACACTCAGCTCCTTCTCTGCAGAGCTGCTTTCCAGCAGGTCAGACCCAGCCTGTCCTGGTGCCTGGGGTTCTTCCTCCCCAGGGGCAGGACCTTGCACTTGCCTGTGTTGAACTGCAGGAGGTTCCTCTCCGCCCAGCTCTCCAGCCTGTCCAGGTCCCTCTGAATGGCAGCACAGCCTTCTGGTGGGTCAGCCTCTCCTCCCAGTTTTGTGTCATCAGCAAACTTGCTGAGGGTGCGCTCTGTGCCTTCCTCCAGGTCATCGATGAATACGCTGAACAAGACTGGACCCAGGACTGACCCCTGGGGGACACCGCTAGCTACAGGCCTCCAAATAGACTCTGCACCACTGACCACAACCCTCTGAGCTCGGCCATCCAGCCAGTTCTCAATCCACCTCACTGTCCACTCGTCTAGCCCACACTTCCCGAGTTTCCCTAGGAGGATGTGATGGGAGACAGTGTCCAAAGCCTTGCTCAAGTCCAGGCAGACAACATCCACTGCTCACTGCTCTGCCCTCATCTACCCAGCCAGTCATTCCATCAGAGAAGGCCATCAGGCCATCAGGTCAAGCCTGATTTCCCTTTGGTGAAGGCATGCTGACTGCTCCTGATCACCTTCTTGTCCTCCATGTGCTTAGTGAGGACCTCCAGGATCAGCTGCTCCATCACCTTTCCAGGGCTGGAGGTGAGGCTGACAGTTTCCTGGCTCCTCCTCCTTGCCCTTTTTGAAGGCTGGAGTGACACTGGCTTTCTTCCAGTCCTCAGGCACCTCTCCTGATTGCCATGGCTTTTCAAAGAAAATCAAGAGTGGCCTTCATAATGAAATTGTTCCAGAATGTTTAGAATATATAGAATAACCACGCCTTTTCTCCAGTAATTTTTAGATGGTTGTTCATATCTGTGGTAAAATAGAAAATATCAGAGGCTGTACGCAAATGCAGTTACAATGTGAAAATCCTCATAATTATTTAATACATCAAAAACATAAAATGTAACAGGTAGATTGCCTTTTGTGCTGGGCATAGTTAAGTTATTTCTTTGTTAATGTAATGTGATCTCTTTTTGTAGGTTTAAGAGAGATCTTTTCAGATTTTACTGATGTTTTTAACTGATTCTTATTTTAGAAATTGAAAATAGTAATACTTAGAAAAGCTTTGATCTCCAGTTCATAAAGCTGTTTTTCAGAGGACGGCAGTATTGTTGCAGATGATGTTCTTCAGTTTCCTCATTTGTATGAGAAGGGATAGAACTTGTCCAAAGTCACTCAACAGACTGTGGTCTCAATTGGACACATCTGAGTTTTATTCCCGCTAGGTCATTCTTGCAATAGTAGTTGCTGTCTTAGAGTTTATTAATCTTTGGTTATTTAAGCATCTCCGTTGGGTAACATGGGATTGAATCAGTCTTCTTATGCACCTTAGATTTTTTTATGTTTCCTTCCCCCTTGCATGAGCACGTCACAGTGAGAGTTGAGGGAAGCATATGATTTCTGATCTACAGGGAAGTATAACTGTTGAAAAAAGATGTGTTTTGTTTGGGGAGGAGAGAGAAATTTCAAAACTTCTAGAGGAAAATGAAAAAATCTTCCAGAATTCAAAGCTGATTATTTATGTTTGATTTCCTTTTGCCTGGTGAAGCAGAGATCTAAATGGGACGTGGTTTCTGTTGGGCAGATTTCTTTGGAGGCAGGGTCTTCGTTTTTCTGAATGCTTTTCCAAGCTGTTTGTCATCCTGCTTCTAACCATCTTTACTTCTTTAAAAACTTACTTTGAGTTGGGATGCGCATGTTGCTCTTGGTAGCAAGGCAGCGTTGTATGCTTTTGTAAGTGGCTCAACATCCATTGTGTTATTCTGGATCTCCTTTTCTATGCATCCTAGCCTCTTATGCTCTTCCCCCTTCCCCCCCCCCCCCTTTTTTTTTTAACTGAAGCGCTACTGAGAACTTAATTATTGAGATGTCCTCAGGGGATTCTTTTCCTGTAAATTCCAAACGTAGTGAAGGTATATGACAAGTTTAAATTTTCTTCTCTGCTGTTGTTCAGTTGGTAGATGAATTGAAAGACATAATGAAAAGTAGAAAAGCCCCTCTTAAGTATGCTGGGACATTACTTCCAGCTTGAAAGAGGAAAGTAAAGAGCGAGTATAGAAAGTTAGTCCGTCTGGAGTTGATGTCCTTAAGACATTGGCCAGCAATTAAGTTGTTGGTTTAATGGAACGCTGAGGTTAAAGGGGAATAAAGTTACTCCTCTGGCCTCAAGAGCCCTGGTGAGACTGATGCTCATCTTGAAGTTTATATTTTTCTTGCTGTTCTCTAGGGCTGCTTTGTGTTTAAACCAAGTCCCAAGAGGAGAAGGGTATCTCCAAAAACAGGTTAGTGCATTTTGGTGTATGTTGCTATGCTTTGGAAGGGTTAATCCTGAAAGCTTCAATTCTCTTGGCATTCTGTGATAGCTGTGTGAGGATTTCTGTTGCTCCTTGATGTCAGTATTGCTGCAAGCTGTCGTTTCTTCAGAAGTACCTCAGTCAGTTATTGGCTAGTGTGACTGTTTTTTCAGCTTAGGCAATCAGCAGAGTGTTGCTATCATTGTCTTTGCAAAAAAAGAACAAAAAAAATTTAAGAGAGTTCTTTTTCATGCTACCATAAATAGATACTTTGTCAGTCAGCAAACTGTCTGAAGAGGCTGAGTAAGCTGCTTCCAAGCTGTACTAGTCAGAAATGGTAGCCCATTCAGAAAACTGATCATATTTTAAGGTGGCTTGCCTAAGTCTCTTCAGGAGAAAAATAAAGAAAAGCCATGTGTGAAGATCTCATGGCTTCTATCTACTAGTCCTTGTTATATGGATTGGAGGAAATAAAGTATATATGATGTGTATATGCATCTTTTTGCCATCTGAGAAAGACTGAACAGGACCGAGTCTTACTGCAACTACAAATAATGCTGCTTAAATAGTTGATATTTGAGAATTGCTCAGGGAACTTATTGTTCTTATTCCCAGGTTAAACTTTTTTTGGCAGCACCCGAGCTATCAAAAGCTGTGTCTAGTTGTTTAAAAAGGGGGTGGTGGCTAGTAATTAAGCCAGATTTTTTGAAATCACCACGGGATCTTTCGTTACTAGAGGGACTTACTACAACACCTGCTTTAAAATTAATCCAAAATTGTTTTCCATGAGAGTTGGCACACCTGTATCTCAGGGAGTGAGCGGTAGGGAAATATAACCCAGCCTGTCACTACAGATTATTGCAAGATAAATAAACTGACAACCAAGACCTGTGCACTTAAACTGTGTTGGAATTTTACCCTTTACTGAATATTATGTTTTTGTTTTTGCAAGATTAATAATGCTTGGGTAAATCCTGTTAAATGTGTTTTTCCAATAAGCAAACACTTTGTAACAGTGTTTAGTAACTGAACAGTAGTTCAGTTGACTGAACTACTCCTAAAAGACAGGTAGAGGTGAGCTAATCTGATGACTACTGACAAGTAGTTGTTTAGGATGGTATTCTACATGAGCATTCCTTTAATGTGCGTGTTTCCAGTTTGGAAGCCCAAACCTGGCAAGTGTGAAATTTTAGTTGTTTTTGATAATACTTTTGCATCTCACAAAGGCCTTTTGTGCCTGCTGTCTGAATTTTAATAGCATAAAAAGAATATTATTCTTTAGTGTAATACATAAATGATGTGGATTTTTTTTTTGTTTGGTTTGATTCCACTAAAAGCCTGAGGCCTATAAAATCAAAGTGCTATGTATTTAAGTGATTTTCTTAGGGATAAAAATGAGATGTTTGTTTAGGGGAGAGAAAGAAAATGGAGAAAGAGGGAAGTTCATTTACAATTATATGTATGTATATACATTCAATGTTATGTGCTCAACAGTTGGTTCTTTTCTAGAGGTCAAACTAAAGCTGATTCTTCACTGAATAGCTAGTAAATGACCTCTTTTGTAAAATTTTTTCTTTGCCTGTCTTTATAGGTAGAAAAACCTAGTAACTAAGTTTGTTGCTACCTCTAGCAACAGTTAGCAAGTTGCCTACTTAGCCTTCACGCCTTGTGTCCTTCCAGGCGGTCTTAGCCAAACCTTAAAAGCTATACAAGGCCTGCTAAATGTATGCTGGGAGCGTAGAAATATGGTTCCAAGCCTTACGCATTTTTTTTTTTCCAGAGAGGAAATGTAGACTGCTGCAATGTGGGAGGAAAAAACATAATGAGCAAAACCTCACTCAGTTATTTTATTTTCTATTCAATCTTCCATTTCCCTTCCAGTCTGACCTTTGCTTCTTAGCTGGAAGCAGACGGAGAGGTTCTGTACTCTTCATATCTCTGAGGCAGAGCAGCGCCTGGGAAGCCAGATGCGTTCAGAAGATGTGCATAGGCACTGTTACCAAAAAGGATCCGATTTTAAAGGCTTAATGGCTTTTTAGGTGAAGCTCAGACATTTTGCTTCTCCTTTCCTTTTTCATAAGAAGCCTGCATAGAAGTGAGAAGTGATTCAGAGTTGAACCAGAAATGTAGGCCTGGTTTGTACTTAAAAGCTTTGCTGGTATAGTTGTGTTGGTCAAGATAATGTATTTAAAAAAAAAAAAAAAGATAGCCGTATCTCACCTAACCGAACAGTCCTTTTCCAGTATACCTTATTATTTTCAGGAAATTGGTATTAGCTGCATCTTCCTTGGGAAAGGAAATGGATTTTTTCTGTCCTTCCAAGCCCTTTCTGCTTCATATTTGGCTGTAATAGTGAAGGAGGATTGGACGTTTAATAGAGGAGACTGAATCACAAAGTTTTCTTAAGGGAAAGATTTTTTAAATTTGTTTTAATGATGGCTGTTTGCCCTGATTTAGCCTTTAGCTTATCTGAGACTTGAGGTGAAGCTAGCTCTTGTCTTTTGTCTGCACACTCGGGTAACAGATTCTGCTTATTTCCTCACTTATTCTAGCAGATACCTGCAGTTAGTTGGTTAAGAGAAAAGTCATCTCCCTTGATATTTTTAAGGATAGATATTCCTCTTTCAGTCAGGTGATTGAATTTATTCTCAACAGAAAATGTTTTGTTTTCATAATCTTATTTGTGCTTGTCTTTGCTTTTTGTCTTTCCAGCTGACTATTTCAGAGAAGGAAACAATGATTCCGAGGATAGTGGGCTGCGATTTGCTACTTGTCAGTCGTTATGGAAACAGATCAAATCCGAAACGGAGGTGAGTCTTGCTAGTAATACTAAAACAGAAGTTTACATTTGTAACAATGGTGCTTGCTTCCTTGTTTGTTTGTTTCTGGAGATCTTTCTTTCACGTGCTTAAAAGAGCAATTCATTAAAGCAATAAGACAGCCAGAAATATTAACTGACACTGAAATTGCTATCTGGGAAATACATTTAAAAAAGAAATCCATCAGTTATACATTGCTGTTAATCGCAGAGCTACATGCCTTTGATGCTTCAAGCTGCTTCTTCCAAGCTTCTATTTGTACTGATTATAGTTTTCATCAGCTCCTGGCATATTGCTGTTTTCTACCTCCAGTTCAGTTGCGGGCATGCCAGCCCTGTGAGGATGTTAGGCTGCTCTTGACCTCAGTGTTGCAGAGTTTATAGCAGCCCAAGATTCACAGTGCTTATACGTGACTGCAACTGCATGGACGTCAAATCCTGAACGACTCAGCTGCAAGCTTTATTGACTTAGTATGGACAGTGTCAATGGGCTTATCTGGTAGGATTGGGAGTTTATTTCATACTGAACTGTGGCCTACTCATCGCTGTGCGTTAGATGGCGTGCTGTTGTTGCGTCCGTATAGCCGGCTGGCTTGTGTTACGGTATGAATAATTGCTTCTGTACAGCAGGGATTTCCTCATCTATTCAAAGTCAAGGATTTTGGGCAAGTATTCTGTATTCCTCTGCCTGCTCTTGGGCATTACGCATTACGAGATTTTTTTTTTTTTTCCAAAGTTTGTTTTGGGATATACAGTACGAGCCAGCTGGATGCAGCTTACAGTCTGGACCCTTGGGCTAAACTCAGAACTTCCTCTAATTCTGTTCCTACTGTTCTACAGCCCAACTCAATTTAATCAGCACCCTTTTCAAACCATTTCTAGCCAGGATGTGCAAAACAGTGCACTACATCGTACTGCTGATTATGCAGAATACACAGAAGTTTATGGAGTTGTGTTTGGTATCTTCCAGCCAACTGCTTCAGCTTGCTAGGTGAGCCACCAGCTTTAGCGGTAATGTTGGCAGCTGCTCCAGGTGCTGCCTTGTCAGCTACACAGTGGGGCTACAAGGAAGAAGACGTACCACAGCAACTTCCGGAAGATCATGTTTTTTTGGGCGCAGTGGTGTGTGAAGGCCTTTGAAACAGTGCTTCCAGACAGCCAACAGTGGCTTTGGGATTTTCAGGCTGATGACGTGTTTTTTCCTGGAGTTCTAAAAGGACTTGTTGCAGAGCAGCAGGCATATCATTGTGGGAGCCTCCTTAACTGCTCGCCAGCGCAGGGCCATTGCCACTTGGAAAATCATCTTTCCTGTCTTAATTTGTTTTCTTTAAGGCTGCTAGAAGTTCTGCCTCCTCCTGATGGATGAAAGGTTCATCCTATATTAACAAGTTGACGTGGGCCTTGTCGTGATAGTTTGGTTTATCCAAGGGCAGATTACATGCAGTTATTTTTGCTGCTTTATGTGGAATTTTCTTCACCCAGCTTCCTGGATGCCCGTGACATTTTTCTGTTAAGTTTTGAGTTACCATCCTCTTATCCCAGTGCTGGCAGGCTGGAGATGTTAATTGTTTTTGTTAGAATCATGTGATAACTCAGGTTGGAAGGGACCTCAGGAGGTCTGTAGTCCAAACTCCTGCTTCAAGCACGGTCGTCGGTGAGGTCAGATGAGGTTGCATGGGGCTTCAGCCAGCCAGAGTTTTTTTCCTTCAAACCTTCAAACCCTCATGTAGTGAACCTGATCTGTGGTAGAATATCATGAGAAGTGTATGACTTGCTGGTTGGGACCGTTATTCTGCAGGTTCCAGTAGTGTGCTGATGGAGCCTAGCAAGATGTTTGCTGGTATTTTTTGATGGAGTAGTGCTACCCGATGGTTTGTTGGTAGGCTGTGTGGTTGTACTGGTGTGTTTTCAGTTTTCTTGGGCATCTGCTGTCTACCTGGGGTCTTGAATAGTGAAGAGGTTTTGACCTTCAAGTACTTAGTAAGGCTAAGAGCGTTGTGCAGCAGAGAATGACTATCGTGAACTGTGTTGCAGTGATGGCATCTAGTGATGACATCCTTGCTGGCTTCTTACAACGTGAACAGGAGGAGAAGTACTGCAGGAATTTTGCTTGCCTTTGATTTTGAACCTTTTTTTGTTTCTGTGTTGTGCGCTATCCCAGCTGTGATCCCCACATTGCAGTCCTTTGAGCAGCAGCCTTGTAAATGTTTTTACTATTATACATCTCCTTCAGGGCCTTGAGAAACATTTCCTTCCTGTAAGGTGAGGAATTCAAGAAGCACTACAAGGATCCGGGTAGAAGGACAAAGCGCACATGCAGGGCTGTAGTATGGTAATTTTAGTTCTAATGTGCGGCTACCGATTTGCAGACCATACAACAGATAATCATGACCAAACCTAGATAGGTGTCAGTATCTTAGCAAGAGTTGAACTTGCGGAGATAAAACTTTCCCGAGTAAGCATGGTCATGCAAGTAAATCAGTTGATCACCTTGAGATGCAGAAGAGTTCAATATTGTTTCTGGAAGACTGTCAAAGAAGTGCAAGCTAGGACTGCAGAAAGTATGCCCTGAAGGCTTACGTTCATTGAAACGGCCTGTGCACATGAATCCTTTCTGGAGTCTTTATATGTAAAGAACAGTTAAAGCAAACAGATTGTGCCACTGTGCAGAAGATGAGGTTACTTCTCATCTCTCTGTGGTCAGGCTCTTTCAGATCGGTAATGAAGATGCCACAATGGCAGCCACCTAAAATGAGTGGCTGATCTTTGTAGTAATTAAAAGTCTTTCTCAAATCAAATGGTAAAAGATTAGAAATCAAAGGCTTTTTAATAATTTAATGTTGTCAAGTTAAGTAGATGCTTGGGTGAATAACTTCCCCATCTGATAGCTGTTGGGTATTTTTATTATTTTTTTATGCAAAGCTGTATGTGCAAGTCTGGACTCTGAACTTTGCTCTGAAAACACAAAGCAACTTCATACCTTTCTTTTAAATAAATTAGGGTTTATACGCATGCAACTAACTTTTTTCATCTCCTTAGCACTGGAGTCATTACTATGGGTTTCTGTCATCATATTTACTTACCAGAATGAGAGAGCAAATATTACTAGAAGGAATTTTTGGCTGTAATTGGAAAAGGTCAGTGCAAAGTACCTCACAGGGACCCATTGCTGAAGCAAGGTGGCTGTATTTCAAAAAATAAGGTGCTACTATGGATTAGAAACTAATCAGGAAAATGGAGCAGGAGGGAGTGGTGGTCTTGCGAAACAGGAGGGAATGGTCTTCTTGCGAAACAGCAGCAACCTACTAATAGTATACTCTGTAAAAATCACATACTTAGGGCCACTTTTAGTTAACATTGACAGTGTAAAGCTTGATTACTAAGACTAAAATTTGCAAAAAAAAACTCCCTCAAAATTGCTTTGACAAGAAAAGACTGAGGGTTTTAAAGCTGAGTAAATGTGTAGCGTTATGACAGACTGAATTCCATATTCACAAATGCACGTTGGGAGAAATATACTGTGTCCATGGAAAGTAAGCAATAAAAATCTTTTTAGATTGGCTCAGTAAAAATTTCTTGTACAATAGTATTTTGAAACTCAAGGTAAAGATACCCGATGATTGTTAGGGGGTGTATGGTAATAGAGAAGCTATTATGATATTGTAATAAAACTGGTAGAACAAGCTCTTCGTTTTAAAATGTCATGTACATTTATATTTATGACAGCTCAGGAAAAAAATGTATCAGTTGTGAATTCACAGATGGGCAATGAACATCAAAAAGGCCAGAAGAATATTTTGAATCAGTAGAGGATGAAGAGAGTAAAATTATTTTGTTTGTAGTGATATCGTTTGTTGAGGAGAGCAGACTTGGAGATGTGGTCTTAGCTCCTTTGATAGCTGCTTCATCCATACTGTTAGGACAACCTTTGCAAGCTCATTTAAAATCAGGTTCACAGCTGTGTATGTCCCTTCTTGTTGCTAAGAAATCTTGATTATGATGTTTTCAGGACAGGGGTTCAATCTCGTTTCTGACATCTGTGTTCTAGAGCATAGATTGATATCCTGAAGTTTAGAGTGCAATTTTCTTGTCTGTTCTAGTAGAAGGGATATTTTGAGTTTGAGACAGCGAATTTCAAATGCACATGCATAATAAAAGAAATAGAAAATTCTGCCAGTGTAGATCTGCCTTTAGGAGTAGTATCTCTTCCCCTCTCTTTTTTCCCTCCTCCCCCCCAATATATTCTTGTGCGTAAATCATCCTGAAGGGCAAAGGACAGCGTAGCATATGAGACAGTCATGTGGTTTAGTATTTTTTCCTATAACGTATACCGAATGCTTTCCTTTATCGTCGTATTTGTTTGTTTGTTTGTTTTTCCTATTTTGAATTAGAGGACCTGACTGTTTGCAGGTGTTTTGTAAGCCAAGAGGAAATAAAGATGATCTGCATGAAGACTCTTCCAGAAACTATATATGGTTTTATTCATCCTGTTGTCACTTACGTTTTGTCAGTGTGAGATTTTTTTTTTCCTCCTTTGAAGCCTGTTGTGTGACAATGCAGTTGAGCAGGGATGCGCTTGCTGTCTGAGTTATTGCCGAGGCATTTGTCCGAAAATTCCAAAGTAGCAGGAAATGTCTGTGCCTGCCACGCAGTGAATAAATTAGCATATTTATAGTTCACAGGTAGCGATAGTGTTGTTTAAAATTTTACCTGTGATTTTTAAGTCATGCAGGAAAGGGGCGGGAAAAGAAAGATATTCCTAAGTTTCAACATTTGTATTAAAAAAACTCTCTGTTTACAGCAAATACAAGAAGAATTGAATAAACAGTTATTTGATAACCTAGTAAGTTTTCTAAGACGGTCTCATTCCGAGTTCCAAGAGAAGACAACAGAATGGACTTGTCGGATGAAGTCCAGAGAAATCCCTACTGCAGCTCTTGTTTTAGGTAATTTTTTTAAAGATATGTTTTATGTCCATCAGCTCTCTTAGGGTTGCTTAAACTTGACACAGGCATGAAAGGAAATTATATTGCTGACTTATGGCAACGTAAGCTTCAGAAACATTAACAGAAGAGATTGGTGGGCTCAGGGAAGGAAGCAGGATTTAACTTACTTCTCTTTTGTCCATGTGCATTATGGTGCTATAAGGGAACAGCTTCCCTAAAGGGCTGTCTTAGGCAGCAGGTAGTGATTCGGGTTTTTTCCTGATGCACTGGAGATGCTTTGGTTCTATTGCCATTTTTGTCACTAACTTTCTTGGTGGTTTCTCTGACTAACTATGGGATTATACAGCTTCTGTATTTCTGATGTATGTTAATAAGTTGGTTCTTGCAATTCATCTTAGATGTAAGAAAGCGACATCCTTATCTTGGAAAAGAAAAAGCATAGTATGAGAAAGATAGCTGAAGATCTTATTACTGAAGATAGTGATGTTCTGAAGGTTTCGGGTTTTTTTTTCCCCCCCCTTTCTTCTGTTGAATGGTTGGCACTGTAATCCTAAACCTGGTTCAATGCAGCCTGATTGCAGTTTCACTATCATTTTAGGGAACCTAGAGGCCTGTGCTCCAGATTTATCAGTTGACCATTAAGAAAGCCTAGGAGATTAGTCTCCTTCTGTAGTTAGTGGGGAGAGAGGTTCTTGCTCTGAATGACTCTGCAGAAGAAGTGGCGTATTGCCCTCTGGCGAGGCCTGTCCTTTTCTTGGTTGTCTAAGGATATTAACAAAGGGAGTAAATGCTGAGTAACTCATGATAAATTCAGACTGTAGTTAGTACTAACTCATAGTAATTTTCCTGCTTACATAAGCCCTGTGAGGATCCAGGTCTCAGGTGTCTGCACTGCTTTTAGAGCAGATGACTTTCAGCTTCTTGTCTGCAGGCCTTAGATGACTGTGGATAACTTCTCAGCGGATGAGTGGCAGGGAAGTTAGAAGTCAGAAAAGTAATGCTATTCCCTGTAGGTTTGCACCCCTGAGAAACCTTTCCTACAAAAAGAAAACTACCAGAAGAGTGATCTTGACAGAGTTTCCTAGATTCCTTTAAATCAGCTAGTATTAATTTGTATTTCTAACCTTGTGCTAGTTTTTATCTTTCCTCATAGATGATTTTTGACTCCTTTCTTGAATATTTGTGGTATCTTCTGTTTTGTCTGCTGTTCAGTTTATCATTCCCTGACTGTAGTCACAAGTCACAGGAAAAACACGCTTCATTCTTTTTCTTCTAGGTGTAAATGTTACAGATCATGACTTGACATTTAAAAGCCTCTCGGAAGTCCTTCAGAATAACATTACTCCTTATGTAGCCTTGCTGCAAGCCAAAGATTGCCCAGGTAAATACTGCAGTAGCTTTACTTCTGCATCTGAATATGCTGTCAATTAACTAGAAATTCTAGCTTTTGTCACTAAATCTAAGAATAATGGGATGGAGGGATCTTGAAATCTTTCTTAAGATTTGCTCAGTCCCCTATTAATGTAGCAGTAATGCCTACTGTATTTTTAAGAGAAGTCCAATTCTGTTTTAAAGTAATGAAAATTTATGTTAACACTAAGTAGTATTTCAATGTCAAGATCATGCTGCATAACATATTGCTTGTAGATGTTGCAGGTTGGCTTGCCTCTTGTTTGATCAGATAGGGGATGTATGCATTCTGCTCTTTAAATGCTTACAGTCACTTTATTTCAGGAAAGCAATAGATAGAATAACATCTCCCCCACCAGTTCCTTTTTATTCTTTAAATAAAAAGATGAAAATTAGTCATGGTGGCATTCCCAGACCTCTTGATTGGTCTTCTCATTTTTAGGTCACTCCAATATCATGTGGCTGGAGTCTAGGAAAGGTACATGGCCCACATCTTACCTGAATTGGTGCTATCTTGGCAAATTGACAGGGTAATTTTTTATTGCCTTTACAGCGTGCATACTGTGAATACTTTGAAGGTTCCTGGAGCGTGTGAGATGAGTATTCTTGAGAGAGAAATAGAGTAAAAGTGAAAAATAAGAAGTAGGAACTTGGGGGAATTTTCTGCAGAACGGGTTTGGAGATTTACAGTTCTATGTAACTAAGCAAATGTCTCTTCACTGTGTGTCTACAAATGTGTTGTGAAGGCATAAAAAATCTGATGCAGAAGTTGATGGGGCAGCTGATGAACTGTTATATAGACGTGGACTCATCGGATGAGGAGGACTATATTCAGGTTTCCCAGAACAGAATACGTTGTTCGATGGCTTCTCTTATCAGCTGGTATGAGAATATAACAAAGGTATGATTTTTGTATTGCTGCTTTACAGAAATGACTGACCTTTAGATTCTTCTAGAAAACAAACTGAATAACTCAAGTTTATATGCAGTAATGAAAGAAATGCCAAAGGTAGCTTTTCATTTAATACTAAAAAACAACTGAGCTGATTTGAATATAAAAACATCTGTAACAAATGTGGAGTTAGTTTGTGATGAGTTATGAATGTCTGCTGTTTTGTCAGAATCCTGAAAAACAGACAAAAAGTACTGTTTTATGTTACGTTTCCATTGGAACCGGAAGCTTAAAATGCAGTGTCAACATCATGACGGATGCTCTCAAGAGTGCTGAGATGTTTTGTTTATCAAAACAGAACTTTAAGAACAGCCATCTGGGGGAAAGGCACCATATCAGTGTTGATGTGCCAGTATGTCATCTGCAACCTGTAGTATATTGACAGGGAGGGAGAAGATGATTTCTAAATGTTTTTTGTATCTTTTTTATGTAATAAAGCTAATGATGAATGCTGTTCGAGTTTTGTTTCAACGTCAAATAAAAGCTAGAACTCATTTTATGACTTCATTGGAGCAGTGTGCTGAAGAAAAATTCAGTTAGTACATGCTCTGATTATACGGGAGAAACCAGAAAGTTCTGTGTACCCAACTACGTATCTTCCTCCTTAGTCCCAGCAGAATTTCACCAGTTTTCTCCCGTAGCGCTATCCTTGTCTGTGTTGAAAAGGGGGATTTTTTTTTTTTCATCCATTCTTGGCACTTCCTGCTATGCCGTATAGAGGAAACAAAAATAACAATTCTAGATGTTAATTACAAATACAGTCATAGCAAACAGTCAGTCGTGTAGCTTTGGAGTGTTCTAGTATTAGAGACATGTGGTTCAATCTTTTTATTTTCCTGTCTTCTGTTTTTATAACTTATAACCAATGGCTTTAAAGAAAACAGATTCTGAAACTCCAAGCAAAAAAAGAACTTCTTCCAGACACTTGCGATCTCCTCCAGTTGTGGTTGTCTTCAAAGATATGGAAAGTTTCACCACTAAAGTACTCCAAGACTTCATAGTCATCAGCAGGTAATGTGACCTGAGGTTTTGTTCTTCTATTCTTTTACTCGTTTTCTAGTTGCAGCTTTTTGAAGTATAACAATGAGAAGACTTTTGTCAGTTGAGAGCTGGTATCAGATATTGCTGCTGCTCATCTACAGCAGTGATTGACCAGCTGCATTTATTAAGTTGGGGGAATAAATATGCCTAAAGCTAACTTGGGACTCTGAAGGAGAGTGCCTAAGGGCTGGATTGGTACACTGGGTTATTAATTTAACTGTTTACATAAGCGGATTTATTGGTACTAGTTCTTACAACATTTGTGATTATGAGTCTTATTTTCTAAGACGCCTAGGTCTTTCGTCTGCAGATATTTTAATGTTTTTTTCTAGATCTGAGTATATTTTTGTATGACTATTGATGTAGCGCTGTGAAAAGGTCACTCAGCTTACTAATAGAAGTGTACAAAATTTGCCCACAGATTTTCTGCGTGTTGGCCAGGACCTGTAACGAATAGCTGCCCACTTCAAGTGCTTCTGTGCTTCTGTCTTTCCTTAGTAGTGTCTTCCTTAATATTATCTCCAGCTTTGCAAACAAGATTCCATGCTGTTCTCCAGAAAGAACACCTTATACGCAGTCGCCAAGTTGGCACTGCAGTTGCAGCAGGATCCATGCTGCAGTCATAGAGTTAATTCCGCTGCAGCGTACACACATAACATTACCCTTAAACAAGGCTAGGTAATTTTTCTTGCTGTGAGACCGCAATGAAAGTCTTTTCTACTTCAAATTTGGCAGATAGGTTCCCTGGAGAACATTTTAGGAAATAAAATCAGAAATTTACAGTTATCTGAACATAATTAGGCTGTAGGGCAGGAGGAAACAAGGTTTTAATTGTTTTTAAATGTTGTGTTTTGTTTTGCTTTTTGTGGCAAGGATAAATGCCTAACCGCAAGCACGTGGTTGAACATAGATGAAGTGCAGTTCAGGTCTGTCACAGGCTACTATTTGGAAACATACGTTTTAAATAAATAGGCTGTCTCTATTAAAGAAACAAAAAAAACTCCAGAAGATTCAAATGACATGGTAACTAAAAGTTATCTTTATTAAAATGAGGTAGAAAATGGATAGAACAGAAGCTAGGCAGGGTTGCATAGTACTTTGAAAAGATATTGGGGAAATTCCTAGAGATTAGATTTATTTTCTGCATTTCAGTGTAAAATGTGCTATTTTAAATAATAAAGATGAAGTAGATAAATATGAGAGGTTTTTCTGTTTTCTTTAATAGTAAGATTGAGTTTCTCTCTCTCTCTGTTGGAATTCTTTGAGGTTGCCAACAGTGGATAGTAATAATATGTGAAGTTTAGCAGGTTTTTTTGTTTAAGTGTCTAGGAAGGATTGTTGAGGAGTTAAGAGAAATGAAGTAGTTGTAGGTTGACAGTTGAAACACTTAAAGTTAAAAACTGGCTAGGGTGTAAACAAAGAAAAAAGGAGCAATTTGTTGGTTTTACCCTGGAAGAGATTTAAGTTAACAGAAGTTGTATTTCCTTGAAACTCCAGTAAAAGAAAAAATAATGCTGAAAATACTGAATTTTGCTTAAAGATGTTGTATGCTGTTGCAAATCAATGCACCATTCAGTCTTGGTTATCAGTTCTCAAAGCATATGCTAAAATTATCTGAAGAGGAAGACTGAATCTGGGGAAGTTTAAAAATTTTAAGTACAAGGGGAAATACAGAACTTGAGAAGGTTTTTGCATCTCTTATATTGAATAAACGGTGTAAATTTTGTAAATATTCTTGAGACTGTTAACTGTTTTATGCATAAAAGTCTCTTCTAGTGGATATTTTTTAAAATCAATTGATAAGATCCAGTTTTCTGAATATATTTTTGACAAAATGAGACCATTACAGTAATACTATTACTGAAAGGAAGATGTTTTTCATGTTACTTCCTGAAATTTGAATTCTGAAAAATACAGTTTCATTTGCTTTTTCTATTTTAGTGTTTTGTATAGCTTCCTTTCTTTTTTATTTTACCCCACCTAAAAAGTCTTTACTCCCAGCAAGTCTTTTAGCATTTTCTGCAGCTATGTTGTCTGAGCTCAGTGTTGTAATAAGAACATCAGGGAATCATCAAATAAACACAGTGACGTAACTGTTATCTTCTTCTCTCTTGTCCCATCGTGGTCTAGTCAGCATATCCGTGAATTACCTCTAGTACTGATTTTTGGAATTGCTACATCTCCAATGATCATCCACAGCTTACTTCCTCACTCTGTTTCTTCTCTGCTGTGCATAGAGCTTTTCCAGTCCCTTTCCTGTAAGGAGCACCTCTCTACTATAATTGACAAGGTAATTCCCTTTCTAGATGGAGGAAGGAGTGTGTATATTCAAGTACAATGTATGTGGGTGGCCTATAAAAGTAGGTTTATCTGTAGTATCTGAAATGGAATATGTTTCTGAGAGCTGAGTATTTTGGATATTTCTCCTCACAACTGCAGAGTAACTTATTAACAGCGAAAGCTTCCTCTTCACGCATTGAGACACGTTCACACACCTGCTTTCATCTTTCATTTGCATTGACATGTATGCATATATATTCGGACCATTATACTTTGTCATTTCCACCTCTTCATTAAAGCGGTGCTTTGATCTAATCTTCACTTTGTTCCAGAAGAGAATAGCTTTATACATTGAAAAATTCAGTGATAGCTTTGCTTTAAACATAGAAAAATTCAGTTCACGCTGAATTCTGCTCCTTGTCGGAAATAGCAGTTACCTCAACAGTCAAGTAATGTGGACACTACGCCTGCATGATTCTTGGTACGCTTCTTTCTGCAGCATTTCCAAAATCACAATCATGTATGCAGACAGTAGTAGCATTCCTGTTGTTATGACAATTTCTGTTCTACTGCTAATAATTTTAAAGGAAAATACAAAAATGGGCTCAAGAAAAACTAAGTTCAAAACACTGTATAATTAGTAAAAGGTACTTACAAAAAAGTGTGACGAAATCAGCTGAAAATGAATCTTTGCACAGATACTCTATTAGAAGTAAACATTGTTTTCAGACATGGACAATGTATTTAGTATCTCATTTAATTGAATGGCAACACATACTGAAGCTTGTACTAAATTGCATGTATGAATTTTGCTGGATTTGAATTTATGAAAGAATTTCTGCTATGGCTACTTTTTCTTTTTGTCTCCCTTAGCTGCTTCTAACAACTCAGTTCCCCTTTAAACTAAGTGAGAAAGTTCTGCAGGTTCTCATCAACATATTCTTGTACCATGATTTCTCTGTCCAGAATTTCATCAAAGGATTTCAGGTAGGCAATGCTAATGAGAACTCAAATTGTGACTCGTGAAAAAGGAGTATGATTATTGGTCACTGGAAGATTTCTTCCATCCTGATCTTACTGTAATTGAATGTAATGGAAAAACAACCTTTGAAAACAGCTCAGGTCTGTGAACAGGTGGATATTTCTTTGTTAAAGTTTTAAAGGAAAACCTGTAGGACAGGTCATAAGCATTTAAAAGTTAGCTTATTCTGCTGCAAAAACTATTTAAAGTTACTTTAAAAAGGAGAACCTTCCATACAGGGTAGAAATATTTACATTTTCTGTATATTGATTTGTAGCTTTTAACTGCCCTGGCAGAGCTCCCCCAGCTGGATGTGTACCCTGTTGCTGCTCTGATCCTCTGTACCAGGTCTTTGTGATCTGAACTGAATTTCTTGAGGTATGAGTAGCCTGTACAGCAGTTTCTCGTGCCCATTTCCTCACATGATGGGGCTGGAGAAACACTCCTGCTGTAGTACCTCTTCCTGCAGACAGATCTGCCAGAGCAGATCTGGGATTCAAAAGTTCAAAAGTTTCTAGGATTTAATGATTCTCCATTGACCTGATGTGGAAAGAAAAGTCTTAGCTCCGACAGCCTATGGCTGTTTCCTTGTGCGTTGAACTATTCAACGATGAAGCAATTTCAGAAGTTCAGAATTCATTAGCGATACATAAAAGAGGTCACCATCTTAGTTATGTCCAGGAGTGACGTTATCGTTTCTGACGGTGGCTTTCTACTCTGGCAGCGTTTGTTTTAAGTTATTAGCAGTGTATTTTTGTGTACATGAAATACAAACTGAAATGAGGACACATGATAAGTTTGCTTTTGTACTGTAGTTGCTTTTCATATCTTGAAAGATACTCTTTGCTGTTTGTGAATATTGGAGCTGAATATATCATCTAAAGTGCAATGATTTTCATAGGTGAATCTAAAAATATTTGACAAGCTATAGCTATTGTTAGGTAAGAGGGTGAAAAATGAGCTAATGAATAGTACATACAGCAAAAAAGGTAATAATGTGACTCTATTTAAAACTGAATAATCAGTAACCTGTAGTGACTGGTAGAATAACTATGAACTGCAATTGAGATTATTTTTAAAGGAATGCCATTACTACTATTGTAGCATATATTCTTTAGTAACAAGAAAACCTTAAAGGGTAGACATAGCAAGGAGGATGAATTTTCATAAACATTACTGATTCTTGCTTTTTTTTTTTTCCCTTTTTTTTCTTTTTTTCTAGCTCTGTATTGTGGAACATTTCTATTCTCAACCCCTTAGTGTGTTGTGTTGTCAACTGGTAGAAGCTAAGAAGAGAGTAAATTCTTTATCACATAGTCAGTGTGAAAACGTTCGAAGGCTGCCCTCCTTTAGAAGGTAAAAGGGGAAGGAAGTTTTTTGAACAGTCTTGTGCTCAGTCAGGTTTAAAAAATATAAAAGGAATCAGTAAATTTAGCACTGTGAAAAGTGTATATCACTTGTTTATATGTTCCTATAGCAAAGGTGAATCCATCAAAAGGAGAACAATTCCAAGTAATTTCAGGAACCCTTAATCTTCTAGTTTAGAGAATATAGTTTCTGTGGTGTGTAATTTGTTGCATCACTTGAACTCCCCCACCCCGCTCCCTCCTTAGTACAGAAACAGGTTGTTTTGACAAATTGCCACAAATCACTTTTCAGCTTGTTGAGCTGACTTGAAGCACATCTCTTGGGTTTTGTAGTGGCCTTACAACTTGCTGGATCTCACCGTTGCTTTCTGAATCTTTCTGAGTAAATCCTTGCAGCAGCATAAACTTTTCAAACTTGTTAATCCTATAATTTTTAGATATTCTTTATGGTATAGTTTTTGTGTTCTTTTTTTTTTTTTTTGCCATCAGGTATGTGGAAAATCAGGTATCAGAAAAACAGATTGCACTGCTGACAGCAGATAACTTCTTAAAGGTCGGTAAAATTAAAAACAACATCTTTGGAGAGCAAAAATAACTTGCAAAATATTAGTTTCATGTGGAAAATGATAAAATACAAGACTAAGATGTATACTTCTGTATAGCATCTTTCATAAAGTAGGTACTCTGCTTTGCATCCCCAAATGGAGAAATAGGATCTATAAGTCAAAAGTCCAATTCACTATGCTTGCTTTATAACAAGCCGCACAGCTTTTCTAGCGTCAACTTTTAGCTGTATGTACAGATGTATGTGCATATAACTGCTTAAAAAGAAGGCTTATTTATGGTCTGGTCTTTTAATGCTTACTCATACTGACTTTCCAAGAAAGTCACTGAAGCGTTTGTAGAATGCGTAAGTAATCTTGGAAGTTACCTCATAAGCTCTTACTTCTCCATTCCCCCTGTTCAGTTTCCAGTTGGAGTCAGTAGGACAGCCTGGGTCTCGATGTGCACGTTCACAGTAGATGATGTGCAGGATTAAAACTTTAATTTATTATGTTAGGTGTTTATCGGAAAGGTTATAAACTGATCAAAGTCAGGCTACCGGAAGTATTGTGAGCGCTTTAGGAATTCATCCTATTGGGAAAGAAAGATTGGTTGGTTATTTTCGCCAACTGGACGTTCCCAGCAGACTTCCTCAGGATAAAAGTTTTCTCCCGACTCCTCTTCTCAAATGGAGCTAACCTGTCACAGCAAATTATATTACCAGAGATGAAACAATTAAAAGTTATCCTCGCAGAGCTTCCTGGTCTGTAAGGTCATCTTCTCCAAGTGTAAAGAATAATGTTAATGGCTGGAAGAGAAGTTTGTAACGCACAAGTTTGCAAGTGCAATGCAGTTGTATGAGTCAGTTAGAGATGACTTGTGTGTGATTTCATGATCCAAAGTCTTTAATGCCAGTAATAGCTTACGCTATTGCTCTTGCCTTGCTGTTTAGTCACACCTCAGCAGGTGTGCTGGCACAGCTGCTCGTGTGGCTGTGCTGTGAATGGGATCAGGGAAACCACCCAACTTAATGTAACCTGACCAAAAAAGAAAAGACATAGTAATTCTTTCTGGGTTATTTCTGTCGAATGAGCTCCCTGATCGAGTTTGCTCCACAGGTGCATAAGTGCTTGTGTTGGGACAGTGGGAAGAAGGAAGGGATAGGAATGAGAAGCTGGAGCTCTGCAAGGGAAAGGTCATGCTCTTTTGTTTCCTGCAGTGATGCCATAGTAAATGGATGTCAAACTTAGCAGGTCATTGGATAAGTTGGTAAGGAAAACTGGATATATAGATAATAATACTGAAAATATTATAATGGCTATTTAAAATGAGCAATACTGCCATTATTTGGATTGTTTGTTTTGTGTCATCATGTATTGGAAGACATTTGAAATAAGTAGAGGCAGTATATGAAGATGCAAAAAAAGTATGGATTTGGTAAGAATTGTATCAAAGGAGTGAATGAGAAGGTTGTGCCTGTTCAGGTTAAAAAAGATGAGTTACAGGAAGGTGACAGAAATACAAAACGTAACAAGTAGTCTGAAGAAGATG
The DNA here is from genome assembly GCF_040807025.1 of Struthio camelus. NCBI lineage: Eukaryota > Metazoa > Chordata > Aves > Struthioniformes > Struthionidae > Struthio > Struthio camelus. The sequence continues at coordinate 49,301,502 of NC_090944.1, forward strand.
AATCCTCTGTCATCGCAACATGAGAGCAGAGACATTGAATTAAATTGAAAAGATGCTTAAAATGGATAGAAAGATACTATTTTTACAGGGCTCTCTTAACTAAGCTCTGAAAAATGTGCCATATATGTAACCTCTAAAAATTATTTTCAAATGGATCAGGAAAATAAATGCAACTTATATCAGATTTTTTTGAAAGAACGTTTTCTAGGAGCATTAAAAAATAAATTTTAGTTCCAAGACTCTTGTGTGTGTACGCAGGATATTTTTTTCTTGATTTCATCATCCATCTGATGCAGCTAGTACCGCTCATTATTGGAGGCTGACACTAGGCTAAATAGACCAGTGATCTATTACAGCAATTGCAGTGTCATCTCTACAGGCTTTTGTAAATTCTGAACTATTTTGTTATTTATAGTTCTGATGATAAAGATGACATAACCAGAGAGACAGATAACTTTTATAATACTGAGAGATACCTCCCGTAGCAGCTATGAATGTAGTTATCAACTAAAATTAAAAGTTTTCCACCTCACCCCCTGCTGGCATAGTTAGAGGTTAATGAAGGAATCCAGTTTAAAAAAAAAAAAAAAAGAAGATGTAAAGATTGCCAGGTTTCGTGAGTTTTCTCAGAGACCTACCAGAACACAGTTGCTTGAGCAAGTAATAGATGGTTGTTTGACGAGAACATGTATTGAACTACATGCGGTATATACTGAAGTGCCAAATGTAATCTCTTAATGAGAAATAAAAAAATTATTTTCTAATGGGAGGTTTGTCCCTTTTAGAGATATCTTCTTCTGCAGGTTCATATTCAAATGAGAAGATTATTGACAATTGTGAAGATGTCTGAAGGAATATGATAAAATGCAAGAAGTCTTGAAATATTCCTGATTTCTAGGTCCTCAGTCGAGGACGATTCATAAAAGCAAATTATTTAACCTTTTTCATTGAAATAATCTCCCTCTGCCCCCCCCACCAACCTAGAAGGCAGGGAATTGTTACTGTCTGTTATTACCAGTGTTATTTTTCTTAAGCTAAGTAGTCGTCTGTTAGTTCAGTAGATGGACTGACACTGAGAGAGAGGATATAGACCGATACCATGTCTAGCAGAATATTGCTTAATTTGTGACAACTGGGGAAATGTCCGGAAACTGATTGTGGCCGCATGAAAGTGGGGTTTTTGTTTCGTTTTTTTGTTTTTCCTTCCTATTCATGTAACAAAAGAAAAGGAAATTAAAGCTTTTCCCCTTTTTGTTTATAGCTACCGCAGGCTTTAATCTGCCCTATAAATAAGGCTTATTGTATTTTGTGTCTGTGCCAACCTCACCTCAGATGCAGGGAATCTGAGGAGCTCTTCCAGGCTGTAAAAGATTTCTGTGCTTCGGCTACAGGGTATTTGGGGAGCTGGAAGAGGAGAAGCTGGCTGGGCTTGAGGGGAGGGGGCAAAGATGGACTGTCAGGAGCTGGCAGTGGAGCCAGCTACAAAGCCTGCCTGAGTGCTCTGAGGGAAACTTTGCTGAATCAGAAAAAAGCAAAGAGATCCAGGAAGACTGTAATTTACACATAGTCTTTGAAGGAGTGAAGCCTCTGTGTTCAGGATTGACTGGTATTGGTTTTTTTTTTTTTTTTTTTCCTCCTTACATTTGTTTCCTGGAATCTGGCAGTGCAGTGCTTCCAGGGATGGGAGTTCACTCTTTCTTCAGTGATGGTAGTGGCTTTAGTATGAATCAGGAGCTGAAGGACCTTGACAAGTCCCAGAGGAGGGCGCTGCAGAGTGATGAAAGTAGGGGGACTCCCGCAAAGACAGGGAATCTCGAAAGATTTTAAAACAGCTCCCCCATGAACGCCGTGACACTATCCTGGAATAAAAGGGCTCCTTAAAATTCTCTTAACCTGCAATTATTTTTCTTTCTCCTCGGAGGAGAGCTATAGATAACTAAGCGTAAGTAATTTTTGCACTTCGTTTCTCTAGTTTAGGAAATGTAAGTCTTGGGTATAACTAGAGCCAATGCTTTCTTTAAAGCATTATCCTATTTTCCTGCTTTGCCTTTATTGTATGTTTGTTTGGCCATGGAATCAAGAGATTGTTATATACCTTGTGACAGTAGGCCTCGTACAGAGGCCAGAACAAAAGGGGAAAAACGCTATCCCCAAAAGGTGATGTTCTGTAAATATGAAAAGTCAATTGGATGCCAGCAGCTAAGACCATAAAAGGAGATGCCGTAAGCGTTATGATAGAGAGTAACATTGGAGTATTTGCCTCTTCTTGCAAGGCGTTTGCAAAGGAGGGGATTTTGTAGATCTTTAAGGGCACTGATGCTGTAGCTTTGCAGGCATTTGTGGGGAGTCCTTCCCAGTCACCTAAGGCAGTCTAGTCTTACCTGTTACGTAATGCACTCCTCAGCACTAGGTTGCAGCCCTGTTTTTACCACCACTGAATGACCCAGCATGCCAGGTGTGTATCCGCCTGACACATAACACATACTATTGCATGCTGGCAAGAGTATACAGGAGAGACCTGTTCAAACCATAGACCACAGTATCTTTGGAGATTTGAATTGCAGCACAGGATGTCCCTTCCCATCTGAAGTGTATTAAAATGGGAAAGGTAGTAGTAAAGAGGTTTCTGTTCATTGAAACTGATGCGCTTCTGATCACACTTACCTCCAACATATTTGGATACTTTGATTTAAATTGTTGTGCTCTTAAAATCATTACCTGCTTTATCACAACAACAGGTAAGATTCTTAGTCTGCCTTTCCATCCTTTTGGTGTTGCTTTTCTAAAATTTTTAGAAATTGTCCTCCAAGAGATTGCTCACTAAGGAACTGGGTAGGTGAACAGGGATATTGGGGGCTTTACACTACTGAATTTCAGCATATCAGGTTTATTTTGTGTTTACCGTTTCTTATCGCTTTGGCCATGAGTTAGGATATGTATCTATAAAATAAGTATCTCTGAGTGAGAAATTGGTCCACGGTTTGACTTAGCAAAAGAGTATTCTCTGAGAGAGATCCTGCAAAATCAGTCTTGATGTTGGGTGTATATGTAGTTGGGTGTATATGATAAGCAGAAGTAGGTTAAAAAGGCAATGGAAAAATCATTATGGAACTCCTTTTGAGTCATTGTATTGTTCAGTCTTCTTGGAAGAGTATAGCTTTTTCTCTTCCTAATTTCTCCCACATGCACTGTTTCAAGATATGAAGTTAAACGGTCACGAAAAGATACAAATATAGAGCTCGTATTTTTATATATATATAGATTTCAGTAAGTCAGAATTCAGTGATCTGAGTGTCATTTCTTTATGCGTACATTTCAAAGTTGATGTAATGGGCTGATACTTTGAAAGCTGAATACTCATCGTTATGTTAATAAATGTAACCCCTTATTTCAGAAGCCCACTACCACCCTGGAAGTTTGAGAAACAAACATCCTGAATTTTACTACTTGTACTTATGTACATATGATATTTCTGACAAGTTTTAACATAAGGCACCTGTTCTAATGTCCGCAATAGCGGCAGCACTGTTACTGCATTACCAGGCTGGCAGTGTATTCTACTTGAGGGAAAGATGCTACTTCTGCATTAATGAGCTGCTGTTTGTTCTCTACGTCTTACTGACCTACAGCATCAATCCTAATTTTGGCAATACTTTCAAAGATGTAATGGTTTTGCTTTGTGGAAGTTTATTGTTTAGGTTCAGGACAAGGTAGACTTATTCTTTAGGGTCATCTTTTGTTAGCTGCTTTATATCTTTTTGCGGGGGCAACTGTGGGAGGACTTCCATCTATTTATAATCATCAGCTTTAAATGTATTTTCTCTTGGCAGTTTCACATCCTAATTAATTACAACTTAGTTTGAAAGGTTTCATGGCAAATTTCATTTTCATTATGTAAATATGTTGATCTACATTTTTAGGAAGAATATTATGTAGTCTTTTAATGATATTTTCAACCTCTTCTAAAACAGAATTAAGGAGAAAAACAGAATAATGCCTTTCCATTTTGTTATTTGGCAAATTACGTAGTCCTACTTCTTTTCCATTTATTTATATACATGTGTGTGTATACATACATTATACATGTATATATATATGTATATATTTAGAAACTACATTAGTCTTGATCTGGGAACAAGATGAGGGAAATACAGTTGCTATCATGCGCTGGCTTTGGGAGAATGAGATTGCTTTGGCAGCATTTCGTTAAACAGAACTTGTCGTCTTCCTTCAGCTTTTTCATAGTATGGATGACTTTCCCCCCCCCCCCCCCCCTCATGATCCTGCTTAAAATTAAAATATGAACATATAAGTGCCTATCCTAAGGTCTCGGAAGTCATTTAAATAAGCTATATCAGCGACCCTTAAATTTTAATGAATAAAAAGGCTATGGGGAGAAATATCTTTAATATTTTAAATCATCTCAAACTTCTTTAACATATCAGAAAGCTCCCTACAGAATTAAGTAGCTCCGTTACTTTCAGTCTTTGCAGTCTGAGTAACAATTTAAGTGATACGTACGTTTTTTTCCACATGTCAGTACTTCTTTTTATAGCCTGCAGACAAGGTTGTACTTTTTTATCTCTGCCCTTAGTTTCAGTTTAACTTTAGAGGACGTTAGTGGCTTATGTTTTGTTTCTGTCTTTCTATTTGGACCAGTTTGCTTAGAGCTGAGGAAATGGCAGTAAGAAATGTCGCAAATCTTGTTTTCCTCTCTCAGTCTTTGACTAAAGTCAGGTGAGAGAAGATGATCTGATTCAGACACTTGAATGTAATGAGCTCAAAATACTTTAATACATTTAAATACCTTAAAGATGCCAGTAATTTCCAATGGGATTTTTCCAGAAGGGTGTCACATATGCTTCCTTTGAAATCTGTAGGAGGCCCATGATAATGAGATGCAATCTTGTAAATTCAGTAGCAATGATTAGTAATTTTTTTCTAATGCATGATTTTTTTTTGCCTGAATTCTCATATGTGAGCAAATAGAAGTCAAATTAAGAGAGCGTAAAAGCAGCAGCTGCAGATTCTGTTTGAACTGGTCTTTTTATGTACGCTTTTAGCTAACAAAAAACAGCAGTCGCTCGCGATATAAGAAATACTTTTTTAATGCATTTGTAATATAAAAATGCAAATAAAAGATTTGAATAAACGTAGCTATATAATTTCTCAGTGCATATCAGAGGTGTGATCTTGTCATCTTATTTTCAGAAATACCAAATGCAAAGGCTAAATATAGTTGAAAATGATAAAATAATAATACTAATCAATCACAATTTTTCAGTAAGATAGAGGAAGAAAGTAAAGTTAAAAAGATGCAATATGATTACAATGAACTGTTGAAATAAAGTTTTTCTGCATAGTAGTCTTAAATTAACACTGGTGATTTAAATCACAGCACACCAGATAGAACCTCAGAGTAATTTTAGGTACTTTGTGATAGTTTTAAGTAAATGGATGTCAGAATGACTTAAAACAATTATTCTGTTACTATAGGAAGTAATACAGAAGTTACTGGAGGACTTGCACGTTTACCATGAAAATTATGTTCCCGTTCTGAGATGCCTTCATGTTTTCACATCTTCTCTTCCAAAGTACCCTTTGGGCAAACAGGTGAAGTATTGTTACTCCATTTGAGTGAGACATGCGTTTTTGTTTCAGAGTATGACATCTCAATACTTTTTTTTCTGCTATTCTGCTGCTTGTCCCCTACCTCCCAAATGGAGGCAGATAGATTCCTATTAAGGACAGGGGAACAGCTTCTGCCGTGGCATGGATCATACCTTGTTCTCATTCAGCAGCAAAGAATTTGTAGGAGGCAGCAGATGCACAGATCAGCAAGAGTTTCTGTGGGTTGACTCTCCCGCTCTGCCGGTTGACCTTCCCACATCTGGAATTTTCTGTGCGCATTGCAGACTATGTATACCCTTCCTACTACCTATCAGCTTGTTAGTCAAATTCAGATGTTAAGATTGAGATTTAACAAGCCTCTGTACAGAATAAAATGACAGTAAGGGGACAGTGATAATTGTTCTTGATAGCCAAAGTGCTCTTAGATCATTAAATCCACCTCCTCAGACTAAGCAATTTCTTCTTCCATTAATAGAACAGTGTATTCTGTGCAGGTTCATTTGTCTGTTAATTCTCAATGTATTACACACTGTTATTAGAGTTTGTCCTTAACTGTAAAATCAGTGTGAACTGTGCCAGTATTTGAGAATAAAAAGATGTTTGAATTGGGGCTTTTGATTTAAGTCCCTTTCTGGCCTTTGCCTTTATCTTCATCTGAGTGTTCATTGTTTGAAACCTGGTGCAAAGCAACACACCTAATCCAGCTATATTGGGAACTCAGTTCAGCAAGATACTAAATGCTCTCGATTTCTGTTGCAGTCATTCTGCATCTCTGGGAAGCAAGCTCCAAAGGAATTACGTAGTACTTTGAAAAGCTTTTTGTTAAGAGTTGCCCATTGCTTTGTTGCTAAAACATGTTGTCCTTTCTTCACCTGCTGGGTAACAGATCAGGGAGCTGCACTGTGCATGTTTGGAAAACAGAGTGTGGGAGACAGAAGAGTATGAGTCATCTCTTCAGCTAGCAAGGTGATTTTTTTTTTTCTTATTTTCTCTTTTGTTTTAACACCACTGTAGAGGTGTAGAATATCAGTCATCTGTTGTTCTAGAACTTTGAAGTGAAAACACTGCTTGGAAGCTTTGCAGCTAATTGTAGGATTGTTTGCAAGTATAACCGACTGCTGTTTTTATTTTGTATTTCAACTCTTTTCAGTGGAACCCAGTCAAATTCTAATATCTCTTATGCAGAGTAATTCTGTTGGAACCATTGAGATTACTTTGCATGAGTGAGAACATCAGTTGGACTTGGCAAGCCACTTTAAAAAAACAATTCTTAAATGTCTTTTAAAACATGATTGTGTTAGATCTTCTTTTAATGTATTTCTGTGCTATGTTTTTATAAAATCCTTTTTATTAGCAGTTTATCAATCAAATTATTAGTTCTTGTTGGCCTACGTTTTGCCGTATTTCGAAAATTATAATCTATTCCAAATGAATAGCTGAGGCCTTTCTTATTTATTTCACTCTTTTTCATTGTTTTATTTATTTATTTTTTCCCTGCAAACTTGCCTCCCAGTATGTACTAGGGCTGAGTTAATTGCTGCTGCTATTGTGAGCTTAGGACTTTAGGAGAAGGTACGCTACAGTTATCTGTCAGTAAAATCATCTCAGCCAGTTTTCTTAATGGAAAACCCTTCAGTTGCAATGTTGCAGCTACAAACTTTTACACACGTTTTATTATGGCAGCTGACTACTTGATGCGTCCATTCAAATAATACATTGGTTCTGGCATACAAGGAGTTGACACAACAGTGCCCCGTCAGTCTCTGTGTGTGTGAGGTTTAATGTCTCTGACAGTAAAACTGAATGGAAAAAACATGTCAATGGGAGGTGCAGGATGACTGTGCAGGATGACTTTCTGGGCTCATATACATAAAGAAGCATACTCCCCAAACTGTGCCTTTGCCATACTGAGTTGTTCTCCTGCACTGCCACTTCACTGTACTCTTTTTTTTAAACACTCATCCCTTTGACAGACTTACTTGCTTGAGTTGTCATTTCTGCATTATTTCTTCTGAGTTCTTTTCTGACTCTCTTGAATCATGGCATCACTCAATCACCCATCAGCCCTTCCCACAAATCTGTCATTGTGCTTTCCTGCACTGTCTGTTCTACCATCTCTAATAAACTCTCAGTCACTTTTTCTCTCCTTTTTCTTCTATATTTGAGTAACTTTCCTCCACCATGAACTCTTATGCTTCTCCTATCTCAAGGTTAATGCTGCCATTAACTTCTGGCTTGCCTCCCCCTTTATTCTTCTTACCTGTTCATCTGCCTGCTTTTTCTCTGGTGCTGGCTCACACTGCAGGGAACTTCTGGTAGGAAGCCAGGGATCGGGGTGATTTCTTTAATAGATAACTCTTTTTTTTTTTTTCCCCCCCTTCCCTCTCCTGCCCCCATCAATTCTGTCATTTTTTAACTAAATAATTCCTTCAGCATGATTCCATCAGATGTTCCATCAATGGGATTCTAGCTGCAGGGTGTCCCCCCCCCCCCCCAAGCTTTAACATACTCTTTAACTCCCTTCTCCCTTTTACATGAACTTCCTCTTGTCTCTGCTTTCTCTGCATAGGATCTTGCTGCTATCTTTTAGAAGAAAATTTATAATGTCATCTTTCCCCTTCCACTCAAAATCCTCCTTTTTCCCTTTGCTCAGATACGACAGTTACTGACTGTTCGTTAATACCTCTGCCTTCCCAGTGACACTGTCGCCTATTGATACGTGTTATGCTAACCCTTCCCCTTCCCTAATTTTTCTTTTTGATGTTTTCTGGAGTCCATCTTTTTTTCCTTGCGCTTGAGAAGTAAAAAAATAATTTAAAAAAGCTCTTGATCAGCTTACTTCTCCCCTTTTTTTTTGCTAAGTCTCTCTTCTGCCTTTCATGAATTATGTTTGGACATGATGTTTACAGTTGTTGACCCAAGTTCCTTTCTTTTAGTCTACCTCAGCTTTTCCTTGGATTGCCTTTTGTCCCTTGTATTCTGCTAAAGGAGCTTTCTCCAAAGATGACGCTTCAGCTGATCTAACTTGAGCATCCTAAAAAAGTAGTTATTCTACTTTAAGCTAGTCGTGTAGGGTCTAAAAAGTATTATTGGGAGAAGGGGAGTGTGTGAGCTTTAAAGGGCAATTAATCCAGTCAGAAGATAGATTTAACGTTAAGAGATGCTGGAGACTGTCTCACCTCATTGACCATAAGGACTGAACTTGCTTGGTGATCTGGCCAAGATTTTAGGTGGCAAAAATTTGAAGATAGTCTGACCTATTCTCTTCTGTCTAGATACTGTATTCACTATTTTTGACTGCTAATTATCTGTTATCAGTCACATACGGCTTCCTACCATCTTATCTTTCCATGACTGTTGTCATTTTGTTGTTCACTTTCCTCTTTTATAACTACTTCAGATGATCCCTCCTTCAGCATTCTGAAGGGGTTTCTCCAAACTCTTCATCCTTGCTTCCTTTCTTCTTGCCTCTCATAACTTATCTCTGAATAATATGCATCAGAGGGACAAATGTAGTGACTGTCTCTGGATGATCTGAGATCTTCTTTTCTGCTTTTTAAGCCTGTCTCCTAAAGAAATTAGTGTTTTGGCCTTTCTCTCTGATACTTTGAATACCTTGCAATCACCTCCAGCCCAGAAGGCTGAAAGGGATTGTTTACTGTTTCCCCTGCTTCTGCATTTTGGATAATTGTGTGCAGCGTCATCATCTTACCTATTGTTTTTGGATGTGATCTTAAATACGTTCTTCTCTAGGTTCTTTCATCCAGGACGCATCTAGAACTTGCAGATTCTTTTTGAGTAATGATACTAAAATAAGTTAATTCTTTTCTACTCGCATAGCTTGAAGTCTTGTCATCCTCTCTCCCTCTTACATGTTTAACTACTGCAATATTGTTTTCTCTGGCCTGGAAGAAAACAATCTTCTCTATCCATTATCATTTACAAGACAGTTGCAAAAATGTTTTCTATCCTCTTTTGTGGTCAAGGTCACCCTTTCTGTTGTTATCTTCTGCAGTTTTTCTGCACAAAACAAATGTATGTGAAAGCAACGCTTGACTCGCAAGAATCCATGTCCGATCATCAGATAGACTGAACTTTCAAATCTTAGCATTTACAAGCGTTTAACATCAACTGCCACTCAGGGTTCAGAGCTCCAATTTCAAGACTACTCCTCCAGACATCCACAAAGCTTCCTCAATCTCCTCTTCTAAATTCCTCAAAATTTTCTTAATGTTTAGGCACCTCATATGCTGAGACCCACTACCTGATACATGGATTGTTGTCGTGTCGTTGTTTTCTCATGGTCCCTTTTTTGTGTATCCCTCTTCTGATACCTTCTGAAACCCTTAAACTGTTAGCACCTCTGCCTTGTGTTTTATAAAGGCCAAGCAAGCAAAACCGCAACTGAACGGCCTAAGTAGGGCTTTTAATAACGGTGCTCTTGCAAACGTGCGATTGTCATTTAGAACCACAGTGTTTATCGATTGGAATCTCTGGCATTGCATGAAAATCATGACAGGCATGTGTAAAGTCCAGACTTGATACGGTGACCATAATTCTGGAGTTCGTTTATGGATATTTGCAAGGACTTGCCTTGATATCTTTTGAATGAAAATGCTGAGCCTGAGCAATACCTGGTGACGTTTATAAAATGTTATAATACACAATTAAAACTTAAGTAAGTGCTAGTGCTGGATAGTTTTATATTAGTTAAATGCAGAAAGGAATAACTTGCATTTTCAAGAACTCATTCTGAATCCCAGAGTAGAGAATGTTGTGAATGTGTGAATATTTACTAATCCAATTTTATCATTTGCCCGTCTTCTTGGGGATGAATTATGAACTGTACCATTCTCTCTTTCTTTGTTTTTGGGATTGGTTGGTTGGTTTGTTTGTTTGGGGAAGGGGGGGAGGTGGTTGTTTTGAACTCCACCTTGCAGTTTCAAAAACCAGAACTCTCTATATCCAGCAAGTGGTTTTTAGCTAGGAGTATCAGAAAAGTTTTGATTGTCAGTTCTGTAGAAAAAGTGAAAAACATCTACTCCTGTCCAGGTTGATCTTGCTTTGTAGTTAATGACAGCAAGGAAAAAAAGTATTTCAGCAAGACTTGACGCTTGAAGAAAACTTAGAGGTTATTTTCCCTTTTTAAAAGGAGTTTTTCAAATTACTTTTAACTATTTTTTTTTTTCCTGTGAGGCACTTTAAAAGATACTGTACTTCATCCAACAATTGTGTCTTTTAGAATGTTGAATAAGTCTGACTTGGTAACCGTGCTTGAAAAGTGTGTGGAGATTTTTGTGTCATCTTCTGGGAAAGAGTTTGATAAGGCGGTAGAGAAATTGAAGGAGTTCTTGGCCGAGTTTCAGAAACTGGAAGGTAAGTGTGCATCATCATACAATCCGTTATAGAACAGCTTTCAGATAATCTGCCATCTGACCAATGGCTATCACTTTCCCTATCAAAAAATCTAAGGGTTTGATTGACCCTTTGATATTTCAGGATTGTTTTTAAGTACATGCAAAAAACGAGGAAATGCTTATATGCTTTACTGATACATGGTTTGTGCTTTTTCTAGTACGGAAGAATAACGTAAGACAAGAAATTGAACAGACCAGCAAACGTTACTTACTAATTCTGTCGTACGTTATTTTTCAGCATTTTACCAGATGCTGCAGTCATTAAGCATATTTAACAAATAGAAACAGATATTGAAATATTAATAGGAGCAGACTTTCTTATGATATTGAATCTGAATGTAAACAGAGATGTTCACCCACACCTTCAGTCAGATTCCGCTAAGAGGTAGGACCCCCCTAGCTCTCAGTAGGATTCTGTGCAACAGCTGTGGTGTGGCAGTTGACTGTTAGAAAGTAGAACATACGTGTATAAATCCTGAAGTTGTTTAAGCTACGCTTAGTATGTGCTAAGAGTGCATACACAGCATCAGTTTTCAGAGCTCTGTGACGTGCTGTGACTTGTTAAACCACTGTAGGGGATGAACTGGAAAGTTTAAGAAGGCAGATGAGCGACTGCCTTCCTTCTTTCAGTGGCTGATTTACAGAAACTGCTATATTCCTTCTGAAAGTGACTTGCTCTGTTGGATTAAGAAGTGCCGTCCCACCTTTCTGTTCTGAACATGAAGTGGCTATCACCTGATTTGATTTATGTGTATGAAATGAAGTTCATTGCTGGCTGTGGATGCTAGCCTGTATTTAGACAAGTAGGCAATAAGCCATCAAACGTAGTCTGGTATTAAAAGTAGTCATGTAGCACTCTGGGATAGTTGAGGCTTATTAAGAAGAAATCATTACAGCTCGAATCACTACATGATTTCAGTAACAGCTAGCGAGATAGCTATTAGGTACTATAAAATCTATAGTACAAATGATAGTGTTACTTATCTGTACTATATAGCAGCAGTAAACGGATGTAGTAATATCACCACTGTGGTGTAGGAACGTAGTGATTGCTTTGAAAAAGCTGTATCTGTCAGTGAAGATATTGGTACGGAAGAATCTGAACTATGATGGAAAACCTTTTAAAAAATCAGGGACGTGCAGCAATACAAAACAAGAGGCAGTATTTATTTTAAATTAGGATTTTGAGGATACTTGTTAAAGCAAAAAAGGCCTAATGAGTTCATGAATGATTTTAAGTCTGTTTTCAGAGGGACTGGAGGGTGTAATCAACAATAAGAAGGGAAAATTAAGATAAACTTGAAATGAATAGATTGCTGAGTCAAGTGACTTGTTCCTGTATGTTTCTGTGGTGTTGACCTTTAGCAGAAGTTTTCAGAAGTCTGTGGAAAAAATGTTATGTACCAAAATCTCCCTCAGAACCTCTTAGAGTAAAGGGATAGCCTAAAATCTCCTTTAAAACTTAAAAAAAAAAAAAAAAAAAAAAAAAATTTCGCAAGACTGCCTAATGAATTAAAGGAATCAAAACTTGGAGCTGAGGGAAGCAAAGTATACTTAATATGCTTCTGTTGACGCTATCGTGAGCTGAAGGATTAGATTAAAAACATCTCAAGTTTCATATGTCAGTGTAACACTGGAGAGAGGAAAGTTCTCTTTTGAAATCTTTATTGTGAATATAAATGTTAGATGAATTTTTCAGTTTTAATCTGCTTAGCTAGTTATTAAATCTTTGTCATTCGTTCATATTGAACGAATCTGTATTTATGAGATCTGTAAAACCTTGTTTCAATTCGCTGTTAGAATTACTCTGACAGCATCAGGGTTCTTTTATTCTTTCACAACAGTGACTGTGTTGGCAAAATGTCTTTTATTAATAAAAGACTTGTGCTATCATGTGTGTATACACGCATGCTGTTGACAACAGATATTTGAGAATTTTTTACGGGAGCAAAAAAGATGAGGTTGCCTTTGTATGTTTAGTGATGAATTTTGTTTTAGTACTGTTTATGAGCTTTTAGGGTAGAGTTACTTCATATTGTGGACTAGAACACAGTAGTTTCTTATTTTTCAATAAAAGCTGAAGCAATCCCACAGTCAATTTTTTCTCTAGATTTGGGAATTACTAAAATGAATCAAGACCGCAAGGTCACGATAAAATCAGGATTCCGCTACGTTGAAGCTAGGCAACAGATTGCAGTCCTACGCTATTCACTGATACATTTTGAAATACCAATTACAGAATAGAAAGGGATAATTTTGTTGCGATTTTCTGCTAGATCTTTGCTGTGCATACCGAAAGTGAATTGCAGGGATGATTTTCAGTGATGATGACCCCTCTACACAGAGCACTAGACTGAAAATGCCAGCTCATTCTGCATAGGTCACCAAACAGCTTTCATATGTTATGATTGTTTCTGCTGATCAGAGCTTTACCTGTGATCTGCAGGTCATCTTATTATTATCTTCATAAGTAAGGCAAGAAATCTAGTTACCTGTTTCTCTGATTTTGGTTAGGATACAGTCTTTGTCACTCCGCTTAGCATTGATTGTGCTTTGAGGGTTTTTGTTTATTTGTTTTTACTTAAAAATCACTAATTATTGGTGTAGTAATTGACCAACAAACTATATGGCTATGAAAACAAAAATTTTGGTATAAATTAAGATGAGACTAAAACTGGGCAATTAAATAGCGTAGCAGACTTTTGGTCTGTTTTGGTTTTTTTTGCGAATGAAACAAATTATATGTGTGACTTCCTGAATTCTCACCAAGACTGAGGACTATCTGATATTAATCTGCTAATATACAAATGTTGTTGAAAATATAACCTAGGATAAGGACATAAGTGGAATTCATGTGATATGCAGGGCCAGTGCTGGATCTTTGCTCTGGATCTTTGCGTCTTGATGTGAATTGCTTCAGTTACTTAATTACTTTAATTTATTTATTTAAATATTTTTTAAGCTGCTCTTGGTTTGTGGAGGGGGAGGGTGCTTTATTTTTTTTTAACAATCATTTACCTGCTTACTAGCAGCCTGTGCTCGGATCTTCATCCTGTGTGAACAAGTAACTGAACACTTCTCCGTTTGCTTGGGTTAATGGGTTTATAGAGATATTGAGGAAGAGTTTATTCCACATATCAAACGTTAGTTTTATTCTTCTAGCAGGAGCTTGCCAAGAACGAGATGAATCTGTATCGTCACAAAAGGAGCTCCAGAAGAAGACAGACCTTTATCACCTTCAGAAGGTCAGGCTTGTGTAGGCTTTACTAACTAGTTGCTGAACTAAATCCTTTTTAAGCCATAGCTTTCCATGGTTAGGGCTCCCGTTAGGTCTTCCCTACTTGCTGGAGTTCTGAGTAAAGGATGTGTATAAGTGACTCTTCCTAGAAATGAATGAATAAATACCAAGTATGTACGTCAGGCCCACCTGACACATAGAAAATGATAGAAAATGACTGAAATAAGCTAGGATTTCAACATGTGAATTAGGGGTTTTCGTCTTATATAACTTGCAAATTACACATCCTGCCTAACTCTTACTTCCTCAAGCCTGAGGCTTGAAGAATTTCCCTAGCTCCTGCCAGTTTGAGGACCGAATACACTGGCCTAAATAGAAATAACTGCGCAATCACAGCTTCCAAAATCATCAGGGAAGACATGCCAGCAAAAAATAATTATTCATATTAAACATATAGCTTGTGTTCTCCAAAGAATAAATACCTCCCATGTAGCTTTATGCACCACTTTTTTTTAAAGACCTTGTTGGAGTTGAAGGAATCAAGGCGGTCTAAGAAACTGACAAAGTTTGAAATGCTTCGTTTTGAAGTTGTTGACTTTATAGACAATCTTGTAAGGTGAGCGTTCCTGTTTTATCTTCCTCCCTTAGTCTGATACTGCACCGTAACCTGCAACAGAAAGTTTGTTAACAGGTTAACAGTGGAAGAGATCTTGTCAAAAGTGTCAGTCCTTAGAGTAAGAAACATACTTTTCTCCTTCCTATTCCTTCTTGGATGAGATCTCTAAAAATAATAATCTCTCTTCCATAGCTTAATACAAGGAATTGGCACATAAATTTACCTGTTTATTTTTGGCTACAGGATAAAGTTGAGGGAGGCTTAAGTGTATGTGGTGAAATAAAGTCAGAGCTTTTACCCTAATGTTTGCTGATCTGTTCTGCTTATGGAACTGTATAGGTGTCAAGCGTGATATCCATTTTGGGATCTGTTTGAGCAAGCAAGGCAGAGCAGATGGGGTTTTGGAAGCAGCTCTGCTGAAGAAAATTTCGAAGACTTGGAGGGGAAAAAAGGGATGAAGGCACTTCTTAACTGTATGGCCTTGGGGCGGCCTTGAAAGCGTGGAACAGAATGGGAGGGTAGGGGCAGAAAAGCCGACAGAACCATGATTGTGCCAAGAAAAAAAGCTTCAGGTATGAAGACAAAGATGAGCAGAGACTCATTAGGAGACTTCAAGAAGGATAAGTAAGATCCGTGGAGTAGAGTAGATGACTGGTGTTGGTGTTTCAGCTTGCTGTCCCTGTTTTCGAATTTGTCACTGACCCAACGAGAGCTCTAAGTTAAATCTAAGAGGTGGAGTTGATAATCACTAACTTCCCTGCTTGGAAGTTGATTTCAGCGCTGTTAATCTCAGTTTTTAGAGATTTGTCTGCGCTGGTTGAGAAACATAGTATTATTGTAGTCTTCTGACTGCGGTGGAGTACTGTTTCCCTTAAGGTAAAGCTTGTATCTTGTCTCCCCTTCCCCTTCCCCCATCTCCCATGTTGCTTTTTCAGAAATTACCTTACACCTTCAGACCACAAGACTCTGCATGAGATAATGTATTTCAACACAGCCAGTGCTCTGCGTGAGCACTTGAATGCTGCCCCAAGGATTGCACTTCACACAGCTTTGAATAACCCATACTGCTACTTGAAGGTAAGAAACAAGTGGTGCTGGAGCAGTTCCTGAGGGCTGCACACGAGGATGATGTGCATGTCTTAGTTTTGCTGTTTCATGAAGCTTGGCACACATTCAACTGTTTTGCAGGGAACCAACAAGTTGCTGTTGATAAGCAGCTGAGGACTTTGCGAAGAGCTAGTCTGGCTGAAAGGAGGAAGCTGATTATGGAAAGAGTTTTGGATGGGAATGCTGTTTTCCAGAGCTTATTCTAGTTGTGATTTTTTTTTTCTTTTCTCCTGTAGACATAGCAGAAAAGCCTTTTTGTCTTCCATTATGAATGGGATGACTGTGTCCACACAGGGAAAAAAAAGAAAACAAAACAAAACAGTATCTGTGGCTCTTTCCAGGGACTTTACCTTTACAGGACTGGTGTTTAGTCCTCACTATGTGGACTTGTTCTACGGTGGAGGCTCTGTTCAGGCAGAGTGGTGAAACTTGGAATAGATTAAATACAGCATATTTAAAGGAGGGTAGATTTTTTTTGCGGGGGGGGGGTGGGGTGGGGGAGGCTAAACTTTTATGTTAATATCTGTGTATTGACAGCTTGTCCTTTCTTAGTCCAAGAAAAGTACTGTCATTGATTCTGTTAGTTAGACCTGCATCTTATCTAGAAGTGGGGAGAGCAGACCCTTTTCTACTTCTTGCATATATCAAATTCTCAGGATGTCTGGAAAAAAAGAAAGGAATAGAGCTGGATTTGGAGAAGAAGTGAACATACATTTCTGTTTTGTTCCTGATTAGAGATGCTACTTGGAGCCATCCTTGTGCCCTCTTATTTCCCTTAATAGTGCGATCGCAGTTTTAAAGAAAATGTTGGTTATAGCTGTGTGTGAGTTTATTTGAGTCAAAGCCAACATTTAATTATCGGGAACCGTACTTGATGAAGATCAGTCTTTGCAATCTACAACCTAATTTGTATTGGGTTTGTTGGTGCCATGCCTCCTCTCTTTATGTAAATGAGGGTTGTCAGTTTTGGCGTGTATAGACGTTACTTCTAAAAACTATTTAAAGTAAAGAACTTATTTGTCAAAACAGTAGTTATTTAGCAGGCTACCATTAAGCTGACCTGCTATGAATCTCAGTAATTTATCTTTCATAAAACCTGTAAAGACATAGTTTAGGAGAGCTAGCAAAATCTGGCTACTAACGTGTTTACTGAGTATTGTCCTTAATAAGTTGACTTAAAGCCCTTTATATCTGTCATCTTGCACTTTGTTCTTTGACTTCTTTTAACACAGCTCTGCTGCTATTTGAGTAGATGGTGAAGGTTTTGGCATAGTTTCTAATAGGAGCAGTATTGGCTGAGTACTTTGCAGCATTTTAATCCACGTGAGTCAAAGAAGTATTTTTCTAAACAGTATCCATGACTTCTGCATGGCTTGTACTTTTCTTGGACATGACCAGAAGAAAGTTCTCCAGAGCTGTTCCTACCAGAAGGCTGGGGTAGAAAAGGATCCGCCTCAGTGGCGTACCAGCAAATGATTAATAATGTGATTGACTTCTCGGGGAAAACTAGTCATTTATTTAGCAACATGTGAACAAGGATGATATTGAAAAAAATGTGTACAAAAAAGTGCAATTCTGTCTTTGTTGATCCCTTGAAAATCCAAGAAATTGTAACTTCGTATATTAACTAGGCACTGCTTAGTATTGTTGTGTTCAGCACAAAGAAATCTGAATGTTGGATCTGCCTGGGGTTTAGATGGCAGTGCGAGTATTCTTCTTGACCTTGGGCAGGAAAGTTCCTCGAGCTCAACGAATGAACCCTACTATCCATGAAGGTATTTTCACTGATGCAGAAGAAACATCTTTGAGTTACGGTTAAGCTCTCACATCAGGGAAAGAAGATGCTGGTGTTTGTTCCTCCAGGAAAGATTCTAATGTTGAATACTGAGCAACAGGATTTTTTTTTTTGGGGGGGGGGGGGGGTGGAGAGAGAGAAAGAAACCCTTCATGGACAGATTTTAGGTTGTTCCCAGTCTCTTCTCTTTCTGAAACAGCACCCCTGGGTTATATATGCAGTTTCACAAGTGACTGTTCTAGAGCAACTTCCTGCTCCTCAGCGAAGCTGTTTCCTGTCAGGGGCAGCTCATGTGCTGCTGCCACAGGAAGCTGAGGTTTCGCTGCACACAACTGTAGCTCCCCAGGGCACGCTGTAAAGACTTTGTCTCGTTATCACCAGTAAGCCTGAATTCTTTCAGATGCTGGCCAGAGACCCTGCAGTGCCAGTCAGTAATATCTTTCTTGGATAATTCTCAGCATCTGCGTGTGGTCTAGCTATATATTAATTTCTAAGGACTAGACTGCTCCAGGAGAATACAGTTGCACTAGAAGTTTTCTTCCTTAGCTCTGATAACTGATCTGGCCTTGAAGGCAAGGCATGGTTAGGGTGAAGCATCTTGATATATCTTGGGCAGCTCTGACAGCTTTCTGCCTCAGAAAAGGGAAAAGTCATGGTCCCTCTATTTTTCTTAAAACCACAGCCTTATAATGGGCAGACAGTCATTTGCCTAAGATGAGAAAAGCAATGCAAAGTGTCCAGGAGTGCCAGAGTTAGTGCAAGGGTGAGTGGTAGGAAAGCACAGAGTCAGGAGAAGTAGCGGAGCAGAAAAGAGAAAGCAAGGTGTGCACAGCTGCCCCTTTGGGCAGTGGTGAGCCTTTACATGAGCCAGAACGCGTAGCTACATCTGTGCTAGCTGGTTACACAGCAGTATATGGAATCATATAGTCTGGTAGATGGATGTCTAGATTGTGACGTCTTGAGGATTTATCCATGTTAAACTGTGAATTTATCTGGAGACCATCTGGACTGAACTGACAGATGTTAGGTTAATGTCTGCAGCTTTTGTGTTCCTTGCACAGAATATATATATAAACTTGAAAATTGTTAGACTGAGTTTCTGAAAACTGTATGTCTCATAAATGCTAGAATCCAAACATGAATCTCAGTCTCACAGATTGCAGGAACTGATCTATATAAAAGGTAAACTAGAGATTGTGTGAACAAAGTCGAGTTCTTTGCCCAGCCTTCTTTCCTATGCTGGAACACTTACGATAGCCTATCCTTGCTAGGGCTTTATAAACTCGCTGCAAATAACTGATGTATTCTACTAGCATGTAAAAATCATATTAGCAAGAACTTGTAGCAACTGAAAGCAATGACCAGTGGTGGTTTTCATGTTAAGAGAACTGGCTTCTTAGAGTGAATGAAACTGAAAACTGTGAACAAAATTAGGAACTGAAGTCAAATGTCAGAATTTGCTGTGGCAATAGAGACTTTTGTTTCTCGCTCAAGTGGCTTTTTTATTGCTGAAGTAAATGGTACAGGTGCTGACAACCAGGATTTCCTGACACAGAGAATAGTTTGTGGAAAAATTAGATTTTTGCCTTACAGGTGCTGGTTTTCAAGCCAGAGATGAATGATTTTTACATTTTAAAGATAAAGCTCTGAGATGAGAGAAGCAATTATACTTCCTAGTACACATTACAGATCTATGCAGACACTTCCTCGTTCTTTTTGTGGGGGGAGAAAGATGACACTCTCTTCTGTTTACTCTACAGTAAAAGCAGAGACAAAATCTTGATTTTTTTTCTTGAATCTGTAGAACAGAATATTTCTCCGATATGTAAATAGAACTAGCAAGAGAAATGGGAAAAGCCTAATCAGATGAGCACTACCACTAGAATAGAGAATAGAGAATGCTTAAAATGTAGAAATAGAAATCTATAGAATAGAAACATAGAGTAGAAAAACAGAAAAAATGCAGACTAGAGAAGCTTAAATTGTACAGCAAAAACTAGGAGTGAAGTAGCTGGGTTTTTTTTCTCTTCTTGAATGATATGTTTTATTATTTTTCTGGTGATTGTGGTGCCTTTTTTTTTTTTTTTTTTTTTTTTGCACCATCAACCATTTGCGCCATTAAACACACAAACAGTAAATACTTGGTTACAAAACTAGCTGTGAATTTCCTGAAGTAATGTGATATCTAGCCCTAGAGACTGTTCAAGATTAAAAGCTGATCAAAATTACTGCCTTTGTGTTCTATCTTTTCATCAGAATCAAGCTTTGAAAAGTGACGGAGGATCCATTTCTAACAAAGCCCCTGACATATGCATAGCGTATAAGCTTCATTTGGAGTGTGGCAGATTAATCAATCTTGTTGATTGGTTAGAGGTATGTGACAATGTAAACAGTGCCTAATACTGCTTTCAGTACTTTACTGATTTATGTTTTTTTCAGCATGTCTGCTTTTCTTCAGTGCCCCTTTGGACAGCTGAAGTAATTGCATACCTCAGTCCCTCCTCTGCAAGCACACACAGTATCTCCAGATCACCAGCCTATAGAGTCTTTTCTGTGGCTACTGTGAATCATTTATTACATGCATTATTACTCTACGATGAAAATCTTTGCTTCTGCTTTTATCTTGTGTTCAGTGCAGATCAGATTTTATGCCTCACAAAGCTACCTTCTTCCCCTTTAACTCTTGTGTGACGCTTCAACGGAAACAGCGAGTGCTGTTACTGAAGCGTGGGGCTCTTGGGCAGAATGCTTCTGCTAGGGAAGAGCCCTAGCCCAGCCCCAAGTTCTTCCAGCCCACTATCCCGTCTCTTACTGTGACCGACAGCAGAAAGAGAGTATAAGAACAGGATATGCACATACATGATACATTTTGCAAATACTCCTCAGCTAACCAACCGTGTTTTAGGTCTAAAAATTCCTAAACCAGAATAGTTTCTCTGTATTTTATAAGCCTAACTGGATTACATTACCAGTGTAATTTCTTAGCAACCACAGCATCCTGTGGGAAGGAATTCTGTAGCTTAATTACATGCAGCGTAGAGAACCCTCTCTTGTTCCTTGTTCTGAGTACACTTTGTTGCTACCTTGTTTGTGTATTGGAAAAGAAAGTGGACAGCAGATCCCTCTCCAGCCTCTTCATGTTACTCAGAATTTTATAGACCTCTTCACAGCTCACTTATCTTCATTTTCCAGACTAAACAGTCTCATTTTGCGAAGATTTTTCAGTTCTATATTCCTCCTGAGAACAGGTCAGGGAACAGAACTGTGTCAGCATGTAAAACGCAGGCACGTAAAGAAAGAACATCGCTCTGTGAACTCTTCCATTCTGCGCTCCTCCCCTGGTAACACCTAACCTTGCTTGTTCTTTTGACTGCTGCTGAACTGACATTTGCATGGAGTTAACCTCATTCCAAGAGCTCGTTCCTCCTAAGTGATAATGATCAGCTTGGAGCTTATCATTTTATATGCAGCTCTACCTGTTTGTGAAATGTATTCGACCTATCACCTGTGCTGCTTTTCCCTTTCTAGGCCTTCTCAACTGTGGTGATGGCAGTTGAGGGACCAAATGCAGATGCAGCTGCCTCGGACCAGGTGGATGACATTATCCAGTATCCTTTCTTATTTTTCTCTTAAATGTATTTATCATTCAAATGCTTACAGGGTTAGCGAACCGGGATTTTTGAAATGCATCCTCCTGTGCATTGAGAACTGACTCCAGCAATAATAGTATTCCTGCTACAGAGAAGAGCTGAGTAATTCTGCAAAAGGAGGTTTAACTACAGGAAGAATATTTATGTACTATGTAGCTATACCTATTTTGCCTTTAGTATAAGGCCTTTCCTTTTTTACAAGGTCCACTGGTAGTTAACACAAAACTAAATTATCTCTTTAACTCACAAATGTAGAGCTTTGTGTCAGGAACGCAGCAAGAAAGGTACAGTGAGTAGTGAGTAAAGAGAAGGTGGCAGCAAAACCTCAAAAAAAAAAAAAAATCCGTTTATCTCTCTTCCCATTTTCTTGTCAAGGGGCCTAAAAGCCAAAATTCTTTCTTGCTCTGAGAGACTGCAAAATTCGTATCTTTGTAGGCTTTAAGCTTTTCTTAGCAGTGATAAAAGGAATTATTACCTGACACACTGTATGCAGGTAGCAGGAGAAATACCGATTAGATTGAGTACTAGTGTTTCTGTAGGCCCTAAGCCATGCTCTGC
This sequence comes from Struthio camelus, assembly GCF_040807025.1. Taxonomy (NCBI): domain Eukaryota; kingdom Metazoa; phylum Chordata; class Aves; order Struthioniformes; family Struthionidae; genus Struthio; species Struthio camelus. The sequence goes on from NC_090944.1 coordinate 49,323,514, forward strand.
CCTTATTTCTCATGGTTTTAGTGTTCGACTCAACATTTTGTGTAATCTGCCTCCACCGTGACTTAAAAATCTTCCCTCCTAGAGAGAATGGTGTTTGCAGCAATTCATGTCATAAAATGCATGTGCAGTTTCCTTTACTGACGTCTCCAGTGCTCGTTTTATTCGAGCTGTTTCAGAACTGGAACTCCTAGGCTTCGTAAAGCCCAGCAAACAGAAAACTGATCATGTGGCAAGGTTGACATGGGGAGGCTGTTAAGTGGCCAATAAAGGAAGACCACAGAGATGTTATGTGTGCACCTCCAAAATTTTAATAAATAGGCTCTTTATAACACGGTGCAATGGGTTTGTTCTCACTAAACTAGTTTTTGGTAATACTGACTTTGACTCAGTATGCAAAGACGGCTGACTGTTATAAGATGTATTCTGATTGCCTTGATGAACTGTTAAAAAAAAATGCTACCTCTTTTTTTTTTTTTTTGTAAAATAGCCTCCATATATGATTTACTGCTCTGTCACTACTCATGTTTCAAATATGCTTGCTCTACCAGTTTTTAATCTTTGTGTGATAGTTAAGACTATATTGATATAATTCCAGCTACCAAGGCAACATGAGAACACTGGATATGTAAGCTACAGAAATGATGAAGCAATATTGTTAATTTGCTCATAATCTGATGGGATTTGAGTCATCGTTACAAAATGCCTTCCGGCTCCTTGAACATTTAAAAATAAATCAACCTACTATGCTACAAAAAGAGATGGTAAACTAACTTCCATGTTCAGCATCAACAACATACTTTGCAAAGTAACTAGTGTTTTACCCACAAACCAGTCCTGGTCACAGAACCCTTAAAGGATTGTTCATGAGGACAAAGGGACAGTAGTTTTGAAGATACATGTTTATGCCCTTTGCTTTTGCAGTTTTAAAACACTGTTAAAACTGTTCCCTTTTCATAGTTAACTAGTTAGTACTAGCCAAATTTGCTGCCAGTGGAATTTATGTCAGCATAGGCTAAATGAGAACATGGCACTGGGAGTAACTGCTTTTCTCTTTCAGGACGGGTGTTGTACAGTAGGACAAGGGAAACAGCTACATGAGAATAAAGCAGTTGGTGGTTGACAGTGTTAAAACACTGTGTAGCTGACAGCTCTTATGTGAAAATTTCTGCTTTTGATGGACAGAACCTTCTAAGCCATTTGTGCCCGGTGCAACAAGAACATGCTGCTCACAGTGTTAGCACCTTCCAGATGAGTTTCTATGGAGCAGTGTCTATACCTGACTGCAGGTTACCAGTTCTGTACTGGTTGTAGGAACAGGACTGGAATGGCTCGCAGCTGCTTATGGATGTTTAGTCAGGTTGTTTAGTCAGGAAGGAGCCAAAGATCTGCTATTCCTCGTCAACGGTCAGCCAAAGATCATTTCCTGATACTGCAACGTAAGCCACAAAGGCAAAGTGCTGTGCAAAAGAGCTGGAAAATCCACAGGCATCCCTGGAGTACTGGGCTCCCAAGGGAGCACAGGCTGTGTTAAGGAAAGTCTACACCTGATTACAGCCACGTTCTTCTGCTTCCTGGATTGTCAAGCGGCTTTTTAAAAATTTTTATTTATTTAACTGACATTTAAAAGCGACACTGCAGCTTTTACAGACTCGGCTCAGAGAGCAAATGTGTTTCTGCTGATGCCCTATATCCGTGTTTTCCAACCATGGAAAAAGCTGTATTCCCTCCAGAACGACGTATACATCTGCCATACTTTGATAAACTGCCTTGAGGGCTGCAGGATGTGTATTTCAGCAGTATGGATGGGTGGGGACTTAAGTCAGTCTTATCACTTAGTAAAGGGTTACAGTTAGAGAAAAGTATTCAGACTTTATGCATCCTAGCCTACGCAAAGAAAAAAAGCAAATACTAATTGCTCCTAGTTAACTCTAGGAAACCATTCACCTCCAAAAAAAACCTCCCAGACTGCCTCAGCTGAGTGGAGTATTACAGACCTTCCTGAGGGATTTAAATGCTGTGTTCAGTGTGTTGTGTTCAGCTGTCACTAGATTCCAGATGCTTCTGCTTAGTTGCATTGGCACACCTGCCTGCAACTTTAGACTTGCTCCTCATAAAACACTAAAAAGCACAGTAGAAAACTGCAGCCTGGAGCTCTGAATGGTGAATCATTTACATAACAGCAGATCTGCTGTAATAGGACATGGGTAAGTCCCACTACAAAAAAAACCCCTAGAACTTAATATTTACAGAGGAACGGATATAAGATAGGTTAGATTTTTAGATATCATCAGAGAAGATAAGGACTTTAGTCATTATTTTTTGTGATTGCCCTAGTTGCAGAGATAGTGGATGGCAAAGATACAGTAACACTATCTGCTGTACTTAATTAAGAAAGGGCCCAGTTCCAAATGTTGTCAAGCAACTTCAGAGTTTGAGGAAGATGAGAAGTTTATCGGTCTTTATACTGCCTAAACATACAACTTGGGAATAGTAATGGCAAACACTCAGGCAGTAGCAGCACAAGACTTTGAGGACCCCAGTGTGGCTGTTGCAAAAGAACCCTTAGTTCCTCTCTTATGCCTGCCAAGAAAAGGGAGTAAACAACTCCAGAGACCAAGCCAGAGCCCTCTAAATAGGACAACTCCCTAGTATCTGCTCCTTGGAAATCTTGCATATAAATTGTTTAGTGAGGAAAATGTGAAATTTCAGTACAGCTCCACAGACTCTCTTTTCTGAACCTGACCTATTTCTGTTGTAAACACACCTGAAAAATCAAAGTAAAGCGCAGAACAGCCAAACATCTCACTGTTCAACAAGAGGACGTGCAGCCAAATGCTCTGCACACCTGCCTTCTGCCCCTTTTCTACACCCCCACCCCCAGATGCAAGATGAGCCAGCACTCCAACTGTAACTTTTAAACCTTTTAAGGGTAAAGTATTTGGAAATAAGAGCAAGCCTCAACAGCACATGGCTTTTAAGCTATGAAAAGGGGCAGACAGCATTAAAAATAAGTACTAAAACGGGTACCTACTGGCTTTTTCTTCCCTTTAACCAATAAAGTGAACTTTGAAGCTTAACATCACTTATATTTACTATGTGATATATGGTTTCTCAGGATCAAATCCCTAGTTCAGTACTTGCACCTCATAAATTGTAACATATAAAAGGGAAATAATAGTCTAAAATAATGTAAAGACTGCCATGTAGTTTACTTTTCCTGAGTAAGGAGGGTAGGAAGGTTGGACAGTTTAAAAAAACAAACAAACAAACAAAAAAACCTATTCATACCTCTCAAATCTAGTACGCTTTTTGATATTGATAATAGGCTGGACTTGTCTGGAGTCCTACGTGCCTGAGAAGAGTTTAACATTGCAGAGTTTTGTATCAACATCTGTAAGAGCAGAGAGATTTCAGATGTGTAAGTGTCACGTGGCGCTTCTAACACTGAGCTTTCTCTGCTTGCAGATAAATGTTCAATTCACAAGTGGATTATTTGGCCCCTTCATATGCTTTTACTACTGATGTTTGTAAACACCCCAAATTCACCTTGCATGCCATAGCAGAAGTATATATACGGTAAGCCTTACCTGTAAAGCACAAAAAGATGTATAGCTTTAATATTTAGTTTCTACAAGTGTCCGTATACTGTCTTCTGCAGATATTCCAAGAAAGCTCCCCCGCTGTCTGCAATGTTCGTGAAAAGCGAGCATGACAAAAAAGCCCCCAATAATGTCTGCAGTGTGGTACTAGAGCTGAAACTGTAACAGTGTAAAGCCTCACCTCTGAATTAATAATTATATTTTGCTTTTTAAGACCCACACATTCCAGCAAAACTGTTAAAAATTACACCTGAAAAATAAATTACCTATTGTTTAAGCGGTACACCAATTTTCTGCATTATCCGTAAAATATTTTGCTACTCTTTGACACCTCTTTACCCTACTAGTTTCAGATACTAAAAAAGGACGTGAGAACTCGGTCCTTTAAGATAAACTATCAGAAATTCAGGGAGCCTACAACAGCGGTGTAGTATAAGAATAAACCAGATGCCTGTATTACAGCCAAACATTCTTTCTCATATTTTTCATCTCAGAGAATTTTGAAAGTGGCAAAAATGTTTAATTACTTCCAATACAAAGGTCATAGCAATGATTCAGAACAAGAACAAACTCTTAATACACTATCAACCTCATTTTTCTTCCTCCCGACCGTGGATTACACAGCTAATCCTTCCCACTTCCCAACTTGCAAATGGAGTGAGCTGTCACAAAACATAGCTTCTAACTAGAATCTGATAATGGTTTCGCTGCTTTTCAGAGATCAGTACAAGAGCTAGTCACAGGCAGATCTCAAACATCAGCACACAGGCTGACTTGAAACTTCCCTTTTCAGCCTTGAAAAATGCTAACTAGTATTACAGTTATACCCTTTCATATCTAGATACAAGAATCAACATGCACACAGTCTGTCAGGATGTATATGCTGCTTTTTAAGTTTACAATAACAGATCTGCTTGAAAAGAATTTATACACTGATGACTTAAAAATAGGTTAACCAAAATCTTTACTTGCAACTTAATGAAGTGAAACCAACCGTCCGACTTGCTTTGCTTTTGGACAGACTCCAGCTCCCTATAAATAGAAACGGTATTCTCAATGTGGCCACTAAAAAGTGCAGGGCAAAGAATTCAGTGTTTACTGAAGCTTACCCATTTCTGCTTCACTCAAAACCCTCCGGAAAACCTTTGAAAAGGCTCTCCAAAACATTTTTAGGTACCAGCCTGCTCTTCAAGGAACCCAAACTTCATATAATACTTTTTGAACGGTACCCAAGCAGCCAAATGTTTTCCTCTTAAAGAAAAGTCACCTGTTGGAACACGCCTTTCACATAAAATTCATCATGTCAGACAGTCACAGTAAAAGCACTGAGATTAGGGAAAGCAGCTAGTGTGAAGTTGAAGGCAGTACAAGCAGCAGCTTAAAAAAAAAAAAACAGTCATCTGATGAATGCAGCTTCATTTTCAATACAGGCACAAATTAAGCACGCCATAGTTACAATACATAAACAGCCATGGTGACATTATAGTTAATCTGGCAGAAGACTGTTTATTACGTATTAATTGGGAGCAGCACAGGAGTGACTGGGTGCTAAACATGACATCCCTTTTTATTCAGAGCAACTCTTAGTATGTCAAAGGATAAGATCAGCTGAGGTACAGAGACAATCACACTGGCTGGTGTCTTACGTCTGCTCCAGTCTCAGATTATCATTAAGAGATACACATATTTCTATCAAGTCAGAACAAGGATCTTCTGGAACACACTATAGGAGATGCATCAGGATGCTGGAATTCATGTAGTGGTCCACCTAGAAGCAAAAGTGTGCTCTCCTACACTGGCAAGTTTAACAAAAGAATGAAGCCCTAAAATGGGGAGCAAGGAGGAAAGGGGCTGAGAACTCCAGAGGCAGACAACGAAAATTAGAGCTCCTTATTTCTGTCCGGTTTTTGTCTTCAGCAACAGAAGACCTGAAATGATGACCTAGCTGAGATTTTCTGTTTCTAAAATTTTGGTAAAATAGAAAAAATAATCCCAATATTGAGGGAAGACAGATTTCGGGCAAGCAGACAAGAGTACTCAGATACTGTACCTATGTGCATAATTCTGAACCTCTAGTCTCACTACTTGTAAATCAAAGTTCATAAGAATTAAAGGCATGGTTTCCCTGAAATCTTAAAACATCACCAGCTGAAGTTTCAATTACACTTCCACTAAAACTTTTCTCCATGTAGTTGAAATGGTACAAACTATATGATATAAAAGACTTCTATGTAACCAGAAGCTGACAGGCAGTAAGTTAAATTTAGAAAGGAGTACAGTTTAATGAAAAGATTGCTTTAAAACTGTTCCAAGTCCCCAAAGCAGGTAATCCAAGTCATTTGAAAAGTAGTTATTCTACCGATAACACACAGATCTGGACTTACCATGTAATGAGTTTTCAGTAAATCACACTGATACTAAGAATTATACAGACATCCTCAATCAACACTGATACAGCAGTCTGAAAACAGCTGAACATATCTGGCAGCAAACTCCTAAACCCAAAACACAAAGATTATACACCTTCAGCTCTTCCAATACCTTTGTAGTTCTGACTTGTGGTGCAAGTGCTTGGTCTATCATGAATAGATTTCCTTTGACAAGCCACTTAAAACAGCTATGCTCTTCTCCCTTCAGATTTATGAGTCAGCTGCAATATGCTAAATGAATAATTTCTTGTCAGCTATATAAAAAAAAACATGCTTCCACAACTGGAAGCAATATATGCAAATTAAGAGACTTCTTAGCCTCTGAAGAATTAGACAAGATTTCCATCCACCTCTTCTAAAATTCTGACCCACCCCATACTTGCTAGTAAATAACGTTTTCATTTAAACACTCGGATGTAAGTTTATTCATACACAGCAAAGTTCCACCTGCATATTAAAAACAAACATATTAGAAGTAAATGTTTTATTCTTCCAACTAAATTCCAGTACTACAAGGGCAGTAAAACAATGATACACTGAAAAATTGCAGCAATAAACATTTGTTAAAGACGGATAGAATAAATAAAAACTACAAAAATGAGAAATCATATAAACCCATTCTTAACCCCCAAAAAAGTCATGGATTACAGAAATGCCCTCCTTCACTATTTCACAGGCAGTACTGTGGGCTATTTGCTTAAAATTGTCCTGGGATTACATTCTAATTCAACTGTGATTACAGCCTTGTTGTAGTGCACAGTTATGAAAACCACACTAACTTCAGTCAGAAGTGTCATTCTACATTTTTATTTACACAACCAGTGAAGGGCAACTTCTAGAACACCAGCTTTAATCCTTTACTTTTTCAAACTTATTAACATAAGAAGCCAAATTGTAATGATACAGCAAATGAGGCCACTGGTATTATTACAGGTAGCAAAGGTCCACATCCAGGTGGTACTGACATCAGGGAGCACTCCAAAACCAGTTGCTGCATAAGAGTGGTTGCCACTGACAAAAGCTTGAAATAACCTGTGTTCACAGGGGGAGAAATATGGCATTGCTGCAAGTCTTTACTGGGACGGCTTGCAACAATAAAAGAGGGTGTATAGGGCAGCCCACATATGCAGAAAACGTGATTCATGAAACGTCTGAAAAACAGAAAACCACACACATATTAATGATGAAATTAATAAAAGCCAGAGCTATCCCAAATCTTTTAGGACAATGTTAAAAACTGCTTCCAAATCAAAATTCAGCATTTTACGGGAGACAGTGCTAGAAATTTTTAAACAGATGCTGCACTTTCATCTGACATCACTGTCCTTTCAACCTAAGCTCTCCAAATTACCAATTTGAAAGCATTATAACTTGGGGCCTAGCTGAAGCTGAACATTTTAAATTTAAATTTAATTTAAATTATTGAACATTCAGTAGTTTAACGTTGTTATCGGAACTGAAAGAACTACTCACAACTGGCAGGCTGTTCTCCATATCGTCGCATGATCTGATCATGCGTGAACTTCACAAACGCGTCGTATTGTTCTGCAAACGCGAAACATTAGAAGTGTGAGTCTATTAAGTTTAATTCAGGCTGAAAAAAATATTCAAACCTACTTTGTATACAATATAAATCTTATAAATTCAGCACACATCCACTAATGGTATTTTTAGGAGACGTTACACAGTTCAGAGCTGCCGTTTCTTTACATCAAGAACAATACAGCACATGTCCCCTTAATTAAAATAATTTCCCTTAGAAATTCTTTTTAACAAAAAAGAGTAACATCCCCCTAGATAACATGCCGCACGTGTACGCAAAGATCTCAATATTGCCTAACATCTATTAAGCTTCAGACATTATGCTTTGAAGTAATCAAGTGCGCTCATTTTACAGATGCATAATGGCGGCAGAACAGATAAGCAGACATGACATTAAGGACAGTGCTACTAAGGTTGCAAATACAATTCTCTCTGCTCTAATCACTACCAAATATAAGAAAAAAAACTCAGTGAAATGGCAACACAGAAGTACAGGAGAGGGATTTGCCATGGAGTGAGAAAGTCTTTTGGTGACTGCCAGAAATCAAAAGGAAAAGAAACTAAAAGAAAGAAAGGCCAAACGACCAATTTCAATCGCAGAAGCAGCCATAGTAGAAGACACATAACTGACTCTGGACCTCATGAAAACAGCTATCGTGTAATTTGAAATGAAATTTAGACATGAAAACTACTTGTTTGGCTTTGAACTAAAAACTTATTTCCCAGAAGGATTATTATTTCTATACAACACATACACACAAAAACATTTGCCATGTTTTATTCAGTTTTAATAATGCACTCATCAGCAGGGTATCACCTTTCAGAATTAGGAAATTGAACAAGGAAAGTAATATCTACCAGATGCCGCTCCTCTCCATTCCCCTTCCTCCCTCGTGGAAAAATACACGTGCAGCAATGTGGGGTGTTCTGACAAAAAGGGCAAGGTCAAAGAAGGCAATCTTCAACCAAAAATGCAGTTAGATTTGTAGTGGTTCCTAGTCCCACAGGTTTGCCCCAATAAAGTCCCCATCCTCTTGCAGGGAGGAGCTTTCACCTTTGAAGTAAACAGTGTTATCAGCAAGTAGTGCAGCAGCAGCCCAAAGTACGGACTTGAGTTCACGATCGAAGGACATTCATCCTCGACTGAACAGGCCCAGTGTCATAGCTGCCACAAGCATAATCTCTGTTTCACTGCAGTTGAGACTGATGGCTTTTCAGCAGCCATGTGAGGATCTTAGCAAAACAGCAAAATAACACAAAGAGCAGAATGAGGGATTTGTTGCCCAGAAACGATTTCCAAGAATAACAGTGACCAGAACTTTTCCTAAAAGTATATATTAAAGGCCAGAAACCAACTTGCAAGCTTTCTTCTTTAAAGATGCAAGTCAAAATGCACAGCTGCTTTGTAGTATCATCTTTGTTAAAAATGTGGCTTTGGAAATAAAAAAAAAAAAATCCATTGTTGCTTTAAAAAAAAACAAAAAACACCTCTCTCGTGGCGTTCGGTTTGGGAAAGTCAAGCAATTCAAAGGTAAGAGGAAGCTACGGTGAACTACTGAAAACTTAAGTGAACACCTGTAAAGCCGCTTACACCACTGGCATCTCATACTGTAGATGTTATAACTACCTTTAAGACAAAAGGTGACTAAATACCATGCATACAAATATTACTGTACCCTGTGACTCGAACTTTAGTAGCGAAAGCCTTTTTTCACAAGCAGATTCTAGAACAACCTTCAAGCTGAAGCTTCACATAAGCCTCTTGCTCTCCTCCCCTGGTTTTAAAATCTACAAAGGATTTTGCAAACCCAAGTTAATGCTAACTCAGAGGTTTCATATAGTTGAGGCTTAGGGGGAAACGAGGGCATTACAGTGATCCATCTTTTCCATTCAAACATCCATTCCATGTAAAAAGCAATTCTGCTCACAAAGAACAGGGGAGAGGGGAAAAAAGGAGGTATCTGGCAAACTACAAGAAAACGTAGGAACGAGGAAAGTATCAGAGATCCAAAAATTCAGTTACTTCTCTTGGAAGAAGCCATTCAGTTAAGTTTTGTTAGAGAATTTCCAGTTGTAGTTCCACTGACTTCACTACTCTGTAAGAACATGCATCATCCTACTGTACATAGTTTAGAAAAGAATATTACCATTCTGTCAGCAGAAAAACATAACTGGCCTTCTATTTAGGGAATTATTCTAAATTCTTTTGGCAGTCTCTTTCTAAATTCCCATATACTACTGAAAACCTACTATCGGCTGGATATATGGGATGCAGTTAACACAATCTTTCTAATAGCTCTTTTTGGTGATCACTGCCCTCACAACCAATAAATGCAACTTTGTTTCACTGTAAAAATAACCAAAACAACCAATATTCCACCCGTGTCCCCCCCCCCCCCGCCGGTCCCCTTTGGGACTGACACAGGGAACGCATATAAAGAACTTGCCACGAAGGCTGCTGTCGTGAAGGACTACAACTTTGTACTCAGGAAGCATCTGGGACAAATGTATAATAATCAGCTGAAGACCAGGTATGTTTATGATCACCACTAACTGGAGTGCGTTTAGGAAAACGCGACAGCGGTCTCAATTCCTAACATACGTAAAATAGAAAAAAATAACTCTACACGGTCCTGCTTCAACAGTCTGCAACAGTTTAAACAGGAAAAAAAGTAGAAATGGAACATAAGGCCCAAAGTAATGTAAATATATAGGACTAGCCATATTTGTAAATAAATGTAGATTTAAAAGGGACTTAAAACTATAGTGGCTTCACACAGCAATGGCAGACCAGCACGCACAGAACACGCAGAGGCTCAGGGACAGAGACGACATTCTCATGGACAACCCGCAAGCCTGACTACTTTCAGCATGGCCACGCTTGTAGAGGTTTTAGTCCCCTACCTGAATAGGTAGGCAAACTATAGCCTGCTGTGCTTTCAGGTGGGAAGCAAAACGGCAGTGTGTATTCAAAAGCCATTTTGCTGCCAAAGAGCGCATTCAAACGTTTGTTAGAGTCACCCTAACCATTAAGTATTAAATGAATGCGAAATCATACTGCGAAGGCACCTACCTCTGAATGTACCAGAATTTAGGTACTCTGATGTTAGAAAGACGCTTAGAAGGAGAGGACATAAATACCTTTTCCTTTGACAACTAAAAGGTCACATTTACACCACTAACATTAACATCATCCTTATGGAAAAGCAAGCTGGCATCAGCCACAAAAATACCACCTGAATTGTATGAAATACAACAATTCAACACAGAGCATCAGAAACACAGCTAAGTCAAGCAGCTACCAAACACCCCTGGCAGCAGTGTAATGGCAAGCGCTGGAAAGAGACAGAGAAATCTTAGGCACTGTCTTCTTGCCAAATTCCAGAAAAAGGAAGTCAATTCCCAAGCAGCAGGGGGGGGAAGAGTCCTTCACAAAGAGCTCTTAAGCCAGTAAAAGAGAAATCTTTCTGGCAAAAAAAATAAGGAGGAAACGGTCAATTCAAACATGATAGCGAGAGAAAGTTCTATTTGAAATAAAAACTCTGTTTCCATCAATCAGTAATACCCAAGAGTCACAGTTTCTATCCAAGGCAGCATAGAAGAGAACACCCCATCAACATACATCAGTTTTTCTGTCCTGTATTCAATTTCATTTCTTAATCATATTAGGTCAGAAAAAACACAGCATAACACTAACATCACAAAAAGGCTTACGCTTTCAAATTCATCCTAATAAATACTACTGAGCTATACTACCTGCAAGTTTTGTGGTCAAAATTTCTTCATACTCTTCACGAATTTTCTCTTCGCGTTCTTTCAGCAAACGTTCACAGATCATTCCAACTTGTCTGAGAGTAAACAGAGGCTGTTCTTTTTTCAATGGTGATGATGCTGCAGATGAAGTACCTAAGATGAAATATTCAAGCGTAAGAAATACCTACTTAAAGTAGTTCAGAACCATTTTTTTTAAGTACCATTTTCTTCCCACTTTTTACATTAATGGAATTTTCAAAAACATGTGGAGAAGCCTCTCTGCCACCTGAACGCAGTAAAATACTACTGGACGTTCAAAAGGAAGATATCTGTAATGGATGGTATGCACTGATATCAAAAGAGTAAGTGTACTTCACAAACATGATGCAGTGAAAAAAATTACTCAACCCCATGTACAAATTGAGGCTTCTATTTTTAGCAAAGACTACAGTAGAATATCTTTCTGCAAAGACAACTGCTTCACAAAAGCCTATTCTAAGATCACCGGCAGAGGAAGCAGCACGGTTTCTTGAAAAGCATTGTGAACTTTGTGCCCTACTAATTCTCACAATGAGAAACCAGAATTTTCCAGGTCAATGCTAGCATTGCCAAAAATGCAACTGAGTGGTGAGAATATGCCATGAAACACCAGATAACTAGGAAAAATTATTTACTCAGAGTCCAAGAACATATACCACAATTGCACAGAATTTTTGAGGCACCTGGCAAAGCTGGTCCAGTGAGGAGAAATGCATGTGGCTGTGCATCAGTAGAACAACAAGGATCTGTCTGCTGGAAGCTATTTTCTAAGTGTCTCCTCTTCTGCATGCGTTTGTACTCCTGTTTTATGTTGTACAGAATTTGTTCTAAAATAAAAACAATAACAATTAAGCATGAGATAATTACATTCCAGCATCTCGGTGAACTTTATTTCCATTCCAAACACCAAATACTGTAGATAGTTAACAGATACAACTTAGACTGTTAAAATACAGCCTGCAGAAACTACCAATTCTTATGCAAGAGAGAGGCCAAAATAATGAAACTAACTAAAAGAAAGGTAGCTCCTGGCTGTTTTCATCAAAAGGCTGAAAACACTAGCAAAAAGATTATATTAGCCAAGGTCAACTATCAGTGCCAGAATACAGCTAATAAGAAAAAATAGTGTAAAGTTAAAATTTGGGAACTATGAAATATATACATGGATAAAAAAAACAAGCCTTAAAGCTTCTACTGGTATTCATCTTCTTCCCTTCATACATTTCATTTGCTACCTTCTTTCCCCCTCGCACACCATACCTAACAGCTCATACACCTAAGGCTGACAGAACCCTCCAGAATAAAACATCTAAAAGAAATACCATTCCTGGCTGTTCCGTAACGGGAATATAGGCAGCACATTGGTAAGGAGAGCAAAACATAGACAGAACGTTCATAAAGCAACTACTCCTTTAAAACCGTAACCAAATTGACAGGCAAAATACAAAAGCCTTCCACAATGAGCAGCTTTTGACAGCTTCAGATCTATCCAAGTAAACACACTGGTCAGATCCACAGTCTCTTTCAAAGGAGTAAGGCAACACATAATATCGGCATGACTGTGCTAGGTAAAACACAGCAATTGCTTTAAAAAAATCCCTTATCTCTATTGTAGAAACACAAGGGGGGGGGGGGGGAAAGTAATCCTTGCAACAAAATTACCCATCCTGAGGGTTTTCCCTCTGAAATTCCTCCTAGGAACATCAGTGCCGAACTGGCTATCTTCTGGCTACATTAAACGTATTCAAAAACAAAAAAAAAAGCCATTTTCTACTCTTTACAAGACAGCTTCATAGAAAGAGACCTATAAAGACTTCCTCCTGATGAGAATTCTCATTTTTAAATGCTCAACTATGTTTTAAAAATATCCACAGGGACAGCAAAGAAGTTTCCCTTAATGATCGGCTTCTACTGAGCCTAGGCTTCCAATCCTTTGACAAAGACAGCTTTCCAAAGCTCACATACATGCAGATCAACGTGATCATGTCAAAGCGTCAAAGGACTCCACTCAGTACCTTCCTACTTCTGTTCAGCATTTTGCCAGTACAACACCGTGAAAATTTCTCAACCAAATTTCAGCGCGTGTATACAATATGTTCATGAGGTTCCATACTAGAGCATTTTCTAATACACAACCATATGAAGCAAGTAACTTCAACACTCAGCTTATTCAGGCAGTAGACAGTAGACCAAGCATATGCAATTATTTGCCAGTTTCTGGTTGAGAGGTTTAACAATTGCGGTTCTTCCACTCCCTGCGGCAGTCTGGGGGCTTTTAATCTGCAAGGGAGGAAACTGTCCTCAGCCAAGTCTGAAAGAGCAAAATCAACATCTTCAGCAAAGGAGCTTCTTGTTTGGATTTTGTCCTTTGAGAACAAGCTCTGCAATTTATACCGTTTCAGTCACATAATTACCAGTGCTTGTACAATTTTCACACCCCTAAAGGGAGATCAATAACTGTTCAAAGGAGCAGTAACTGCAGACGACATAGCAAAGAGGCGCAACGGAGAAACGTAAGCAAAGGAAAGCAGAAGAAAGAGGAAAAATAAGTACTCAGGGGTGGCTGCAGGAGTGATACTTTTTGTAGGATGGACATACATACCTCTTGTTGTAGGACACACGCCTACTACGCTCTACAGAAATATTTAAATTAGGTTAAACCACGCTGCAAAATTTAGGCTTCCAAAATTAACTAGAATCCTACATAAAATTTGTCACATGGATGTACACTACCTCAGATATTCTGAGACTGATCATACACCACTGCAACCTTTTTACTGAACTGCATTATGGTGGTAAAACCATACTTTTCCTCAGAAAAAAAGTGCTATTCTAGCTAGAGAGATACTGCACAACTGTGAATGGGAACCCACATGGCTCACAAGACAGTATCTGTCTTAAAGTATGTTTACACTATAGGAAACATGATTACAAAGGTTCAAATTATATTTATATTAACTGAGGAATGTAACACATCACATGCATCTTCTGCTACTACTTGTCTTGGGCATACTTTCCAGGTTCCTTATAAACTGCAAAAACATCAAATTTTAGGTGCAACAACTTTGACTGAAAAAACCCCTTCTTTGCAGCTCTGCTTAATATTAGCTTTATGCAAAAATATTTTTAAACTGGATCAACCTTCAAAAATCATGAAGAAAAAACACTGGTCAGCGGATATAACCTCAAGCGTAAACACACCAATCAAGCACTCCAAGGAGTAAAAGAAAGATAGCGGGGGGGAGGGGGAAGGAAATAACTAGGGAGACAAACGAAGTTCTGTGCCCCAAGAATAGACAATTTATTTAAAACTATACTGAACTAAGGGCACAGAAATCTCAGTGATATTACTGTAATTCCATCTACTTCTAGTTTGGCATTATTTTTCCACTTGCCATCTTCAAATTTTACTCTGAAAATCAAAAATCTCTGAACAAGCCACTGACTGGCACACTGGAGAAAAAAAAAGGCAAAACAAAAAACCGCAAAACTGTGATAAATTGCACTACTGTAATTTTAGGTTCCAACTGTGGGAGAGGAGGGAACTATTTAAAAATGATAGTACGCTATCCACATTGCAAACACTCAATCAGCAAAAAAAGTCTGAAATGTGAAGTCCTGTCTGAACACTTAAGCATGTACATAACCTGTTTTGGTAAACAGCTTCCCTATATCGAGCATAACTTAAGAGACTTACAGTAATACTGCTCAGGACAGAGAACTGGGCTACAGCTGAAGATCAGAGCTCTACTATGCTGCTAAGCAGGCAAGACGACTGTGACAATGACTCATTTTATACTTATGTCCACCATTGGTAAAACGCATATAACAGTCGAAAAATACTAGCTTACTTCAGCATCAAACTGTTCACTGACTTCTCACGTGAACAATCAGACTACTAATGCTTCAAATTCACCATGTGTTTGCAGCATCAAAGACTGGGTAAATAAATATATTTTTATTTACACACAGTGACACAAAACCTATTATTTTCAAAGAAATACTTCACTGTCAAATGTAATGTAAACTTTCAAATATTCAGGACTGATTTTAAATGAAAGTCTGAATGACAAACTGGAGTCATTAAGCAAGGAACAGTGAATTAACACTAACCTCGACTTCGATTTGTATTAAATTTGTTTTCAAAAACATTTCACTTATTTGATTAAGTATTAAACCAGGCAACTAAATCCTACCTCTTTATAATAAATGTGTTATTTTCAGGCACGCATAATACAGCTAGAGTATATCCAAATTCACGTAAGTAATATTAGCAACATACATTCATTCCTTTTCTTAATTTTCATTTATGCCTAAAATACTGAATAAAGTATTCTGGATTTGTCAGGCTGCATTTGCACAAAACGAATTGAATTACATGTAAAGTATGTTTTTTTTTTTTTAAATTGTATCTATCCTAAATATTCTGGAAGGTTTTAAAAAAAAAAAAAAAAAGGCTGTTTCAATGCTCCAAGTTATGTCCTGCCCTTAACGTGTTGCATAATAAATCCACAAAAAATATGCTTAATGAATCAGCAGATTCTGATCAGAACATCTTTTGCAGATGTTTGAAGATCTTGGGGTGTAGAGTTTTCAAAGCAGCCATGGAATCTTAAGACAGTGAGAACCAAACAACTTTTGAAGAGCATCTATATGGCACACATCTCATTGTAAAGCCTCTGTCCTAGTTAATTAACACTTAGAATTAGTAGATCTGAATCTCCACCCTAGTTTTCATTCCAGAAAATCTTCCTCAGTTGTTTCTTAACTCCCTTCTCTTCCAGTGAGCTTCAAGTATTCTCTCTCTATTGACATTGACAACTGAGTTAAAACGTATGTGTGACTAGTGTCAAATACTTTGTGTTCCTCAATGCAGAGAGAGGCCCCAGCTGTCTTTTTCAACAATGACAAGCATTTTAATTAACAAATTGCTTTATATTTAAAAAGCTAGAATTTGAAATTGTACCAACCGCACTAGAGTTGCACTAACCAAAGAAAACCTAAATATGCGTGAGCATCTTAACACCATAAAACTGAGGTGGAAACCGGAGTCATACAGGTTAGAATTCATCCAATATTTCAAAAGGCTATGATTTTACATAGAAATTCATATCCACCTACAGCACCTTATAGGCGCCAAAGTTTAAAATCAGATACTGTATTTTAGGTAACAATTTCATGAGATTATGAAAGGAATGTATTTAATATGACCAACAGCATTGTGGCCCATCCTCAGTTTCATTTTAATTTCACTTTACCTGCTGTGTTCAGTGTTTCCTACTGGCTGGAGGTACCTCTGAGGGCATGGAGCTAGCTAACAGGAAACATCAGGCACAGGGACTAAAATGGAAATTAGGCTTGCCGAACCTAGGCAAGTACCAAGAAAAAATCCACACTGCTCATGCACTGAAATGAATTAGTACTTCATAAATGACATTTCAAAATCAAGATGACTATGAACCTAGGCCACAGTTATGCAAGACTATACTCTATGCCCCTTCTCCTCCCTCAGTTAAAAGGTCAGGTTCAAGACTAGGACAAAGAATGATATATGGAAAGCGTCACTATGACCACGACTGTTAAAGGCATGGGGGATTAAATTAAGTATATCTGAATATAAGGAAGCAGAAAGTTATTCTTTTTCATCTAGAGCTATGCATGTAAAGGCAGAGCATATAGTTAAGCATATTTGTTCATAAAATACTGCATTAAGATGAAGAACAGCATTCAACAGCATACAAGTCTTCTTTCAGAACCTAAGGTATGATTCAGGAAACCAAAATTACATGTTTAAACTCCCTTCATAGCTAGTGAAGAGAGGCTGAAACCTGAAGTGGGCAATTCAGAATCTTAGTTTGACACCTGAAATATGATTTGTCACACCAATGGATTACAAAGCCAAATACTAATTTCCAGGGGGTGATGTCTATTTCTTCCTTCCTTTAATTCACGAGGAAGAGACAAGAAGCTACTCTTTTTAAAGTTCTATCATCTAATTACTTCATCCCGACCTACAATTATCTAGAAACTAGGTACAACTGAAACAGCATTTCAATTTGAAAAGGTAACAGGGCAAACAATTATTTTCTTCATTTTAATAATTGCTTATCAACTATGAAGGTGTTCACTGTTTCCCCTGAAGGATTTTTTTTCCCTGGTTTGATTTTTAAGCTAGCCATCTCACATCTCAGTCCTTGGCTTCTCTCATTTAGCTGAAGGAGATTTTGGCAAACAAGTGGGATGGTGACTCAATAGGCTGAAATCAGAGGAGCAGTTTTCCCAGCCTGAAATGGAACCTAAAGCTCAGGTTTCAGTTTGTGATGTCACCATTCAACATATACATTCAAAGCTTAACCATGCCTGAGATTTCTTCCAAGTAAATCAATCAAATGTTATTCTGATGTCAGCAGCATACATCATAAAGATGTACACAAGGGATTTCAGCTCCTTTTAAGGTAAAACTGTTTCAGAGTGTTAGTTCAGCTGTAGAGCGTTTTCATTTGCCAATCTCCCTTATTCCAACATTTAGTTGAGGCTACCACATTCCTGATTTTGTTTTCCCCACCAGATTATTGACACACAACATCCATTTTATGACACTAACTTCATCTAAGGAGAGCACTGCAGCAAAGCAGTGGGTAACCCCATTCTTCACTCATTCTATCTACTTAGCCAGGCAATCCGCAGACAGACAGAAATTAAAATGATCCAGATACCTCTTTCACTTTCTTGCTTTAGTCATGGACATCAGTCACTACAATTTATTTTCTTAATTAGGCATGGTCTGTTAGGCTTCTGTAATAAACTCGTGAAAATTATGTTTGTCCCAGAGGATTATACTCTAAGACAGAAAACACTGATAACGAGCACATGCTGACACTTCACAGCCAGTGTCTACAGCTACAGAACCAACAGAAGAAACTCTGGATGGACCCTGGCACAGAAGTGGCCACCTCTGGAGATCCAATTACTCAAGGTCTCGGACTGATGAAGGTTCTGTTTCTTCCATAACAAGTCTGATACATGCATTAGCTTACACATGCATTAGCTTATTTTGCAAATGCGTTATTTCAGGAAATCCCAGTTCTCCTGATCAAGGGGTTGAGGAATGAAAAATAAATCAAGCAATGCAAAATGTATTAGACGTAGCAATTAGGTCTTTTTCTGCACACACAAAAAATGTCACATTGGATTTATCAGACTTGCAACTGAAACAAAGAACTGCTTTAACATTTTATGACACCCAAAACCAAGAGTATTCAACATTTATAGTCACCACAAGCACCTATATAGAAAATTCTCCAATAAATTAAATTAGCAAGTCCAGATGCAACCATTATGTGCTTTTTCTTTTTTCTAAAGGGGTGGGAATATTTTGTTTTTAAACCCCTAATGATCGCTGTGGTACTGGAGCCCGAGAAACTTGGCATCTTGCCAAGGCAATTTAGCGATAGATATACATGCCAATAAATGTTAACAAAACAGAAATTAAGCAGAAAAAGATGTAACAAAACCAACACATCACATTCCAAAGCCAGGAGACTTGTTCCGTTTAGAACTCAAATCTGCACTTGGCTACTGTAAGACTGAAAGTTTCAGACAGAAGTAGTCAACTTTCCTCAAAAGGGGAACTCAAAGGTCAAAGGAGGACAGTCAAAGGCAAAGATTAACATTTCTTCCTATTGAAATAGGCCCAAGTTATTTTCTTGCACAACTTTAAAAATTGATGTTAATTAGGTCCTATGTTTTTTCAGATTGTTCTGTGAAAGAGCAAAGCATACAATGAAGACAAATTCCATTAGCTTCTATTCGTAAATATTCAGTTACCTCTTCTGACAGATGAGACTCTTAAAACCAAATATTTGTCACCTTTAAGTATAAACATTTGCCGGCAAACTGAAATTATTTCATAATTCATCAATTTTTACTTATCCTGATAGCAACTTTCTTTTTCGAAGACTGGAGGCAAAAACATGGAAGGTAATAATTCAGTGCTGAATTAACAAGGAACAGCAGTCCTGAAAGCTAGCCTTATCCACAAGATGCATGCAGTAGCAGCACACTGCTCTGCAGAGCAATCAACACACCTCCATTCGGAGATAAGTTTGTAGGAAATAGTCTTACTTTTCACACCTATCCAGTCAGTGCCCTCACTTGTTGAGGCTGCCATTAAAGTAGCAAATACCAATTACGTATACCCACTGCAAAACAGTGCATAAACCCAAGCTTCCAGACGCCATCAAATGTTTGACATTACCTCTGCTTGGATTTCAATCGATAACCTGAGGTGAAGGACTCTTCTCAATAGCCCCACCCACTGCAGCTTTTGGTTTGCAACATCAGTTAGTTACTGGGGAAACATTCAGGCAGATGACTGCTTCAGATGGAGGAAAAAAACTGCATGGTCAGATGCAAGAATTTGCTTGTGGATTTTAAAGCGATTTCACTAACTCTTTTTAAATACAATACTCCTATTGATTCTACAAAGAACTAGCTGCAACGCTGATGTGGAATCAGTAGTATAGAAGAAAGCTACCGATCTCAATCCGTCTTCTCAGCTACCGTGCATGATGAATTAGGAGATTTAAATTCCTAAGGTCGATATTTTTTTTCCCTCCTTCCTCATTTCTTTGGACAGTACTTCCCAGTATAGCTTCAGGATCAGAAATATCCAGACAGTGGTCTTTCTCACACCTAATTTATTTTTTTCTTCATAAATTTTTCCCCTAAGTGTAATCTTCCATTAAGGTTAAACTGCAAATAACCTGTTCTAAGACACCCATTGGGAAAAAAAAAAAAAATTACTCCACTTCTTCCCCTTTTCATCATTGAAAACCTATTTAACAGCTTAAAAATAAGACAGCATTCTGAAGACTGTAAAGACACAATGCATTATCCAACAGGCACAGGCCCAAGTCCAGTCCTCCTCATAAAGCCCACTCACTCATCCATACTTGTGTGATACGGCAATGCATACCCTAACAGAAGTTAGGGTTTCTCCGCAACCCTGCAGAGAAAAATTTTCAATCTGGTAAACATTTGTGACTACCTTCCTGCTGCAACCCAGCCACTCAAAGCATCATCAGTTCCAGGGCACCTATCCAACACAAAGTTATTCTGATCATACAGAACAGTCTCCTTTACAGCTAGAATTTGATGAAGGTAAAACTCATCTGTACTATTCAAAAAGCAGGAAATTTCTTAGGAAGAGCTATTCTTTCAATATCAAAGCCATCTTGCATCAGGCAGCCATGTTCGATATTGCTCATAGTGAAGGGAGTTTCGAAAAGATAATCCTAGATGAAAACAATGGTATCCAAAAATTACCAAACATACTCAAAAAAACTCAAGTAACAAAGCCCTCAGAAAGTATAGACCATGAAGCCACAATTACAGTTTGTCTGCCAAATTCACTGAGAAACTGGAAGTGACCTAACAGCTGTTCAAATAAGACCAAAATATTAAAATACTCTTGTGAAATATAAATTTCACCTTGAATAAATGTTCTAACAGACACAGTTTATTAGCTTATGAGCATTCTGTACAGACAACTATTTTCTCATCTGACTTCCACACTGTATCCTTAGTTCTCAGCCCCCCACTTCTGTATTCTGCTTCCAGATAACTCATTTTTGAAATGATTAACCAGATGTTAAGAAGGTGAGGTGCTAACATATTCTCCACTGGTTAAAGTTGAATGGTACCAGGACACAGAGTATCAGGTGGAAGAAAAATGTTTTAGTCTGAGGTTAAAGTATCAACATCAGGTTTCACATTCAAAAATCTGGTTGCATATGAACATCAATTTTCATTAAAAGTAATTAAGGCAGACGCTCTTTCTTCAAGTGTTGGAAATCTCTGCATTACAGTAATATATTGAGAAAACTGTAAGCAAAATCAACTGAACTCTGGCTATTGTTGCTAAATTTCTCAATATAAAAGCTGAACAAGACAGTAACTCATTTGGGATCACTTTTAACATGAGACTGGAACCCTTTTCAGGCATAGCGGAAGACTCCTCAGACTACATGAGAAACAGCCATTTAAATTCCTCCAACAGCCAATGGAAAGCACACACTTCTGAGACGCACTTTGTCTCATCCCAAGTCGGAGCCCTAGAGTAAACCATCCATTTCTTCACAATCGAGAAAATAAGATTATTAGCTCAGATGTACATTTACAAGGTTAGATGAGATGAATTCCACACAATCCTTCAAGTGGCCTCTTCAAAATGATAGGCTCTCATTTTAACCACACTGAATCATATATACAGTTACGTAATATAATAATATCAATAAAGTTAATCAAAAGAGAAAAATTAAGCAAGCTCCTTCAACAGTCACATTTGCACTAGCACTATATAAAGCTTTTGCATTAAAAACCCGAGCAGCGGCTTTCACGCAAAAGCTGTGTAAATGGGCAAACCTGCATCCACGCAAAGCTTTTCTCAGGAGTATTCAGTACTGTAAGAGACATCTTGATTCACTATCCTTTACCTTTCATTATATTATATAATGTCTTTTAGAAAATAAATCCTTGTTAGTACATAATCACATTTTCAGATGAATTACAACCTGTACCCCTAAGAGTACCGGTTATCTCTTTCTCAAGAGATAATGAGGCCTGTATCTGTTTAACTTCAGCAACCATTTCAGATTTTAAGGGCTTTGTATTGATTAACATTAAAGACGGGAGTACAGGTAATACCCACAGCAGCATTTGAAGTAATATCTCTGCTGAAAATTGTGTTTGCTTCCTTTCAGCAACACGTACTTACTGGCCAGAACACATTTTTATTAGATATTCATAACCTAAGTCCTCCAATTCCCAATGAAACAATCCAAAAGAAATCCCTGTAGTGCAGCAACACCTCAGCTTCTATCAAGAATTACATTACGGTTTTAAACGTGCATCTTAAGGTACATAGAATGCTTCACTGTATTAGGGAGTGTCATCCCTCACAAATCTCATCCCTGACCGCTGACTCATTCAACATCTTTTCCCAGAGGTTTAAAAAAATGTCAAGGCACTGATGTCAAGTGTAAGAAAACAGTTTTTCATATGCCCTCTGTATCTTTCTGTGGCCCCCTACAGCAATTTTGGGGGTACTTGATTAAAAACTCAAAATGTGTGCTATTGAATACTATTCAGAACTAAATACCAAAAAAAGGACACTGTCCCACACGGACTTAGCAATTTAAACCTACCGCTTCGTAAATATGTGCAATTCTCCAGGATCAACTTTTGCATAAAAATGAGTAATGAATGCAACAGGAAAAGGAGTTCAGTTATAACAATTACAGAGGGCTCTTTCCTGCCCACAAAGGACCCAGACCTTTACCTCATCACTACAACCGCTCATGACTGCAAGCATAAACGTTCTCAAGTGCATTGCTGGAAGCTAAGGACCAGACTAACCATAGGAAGGGGCAACCGATTTTGTGTGCCCTGCCAAGTTTCATTCCTTTTTTTCCTGTCCGTACTCACTTGCAAAACAAATTTGGTTGATTTTTAATTGACACAATCACACCAGCCGACCTGGTGCTTTTAGGGCCACCAGTTGAATCATGGAGCAGAACATAAAAAGGTTTCTTTCTCACCCAACGTCTCCGAGAGGAAGACACTAATCGGTTCCATTTTATCTGCCCTAAAGGCAATTCTCGCGCTTGCACACAATCGCTTTCATCACTTGGTTTTCACATGAAACTTTAGGAACACCACAGAATGGGCCATTCGGGACCGTGACACATATTAAGGGGCTGGAAACGGAATTAGCTCTTTGTTTTATCTGCTTTTGCCCTTTTTCCCACTGGCGTTTTTGCGGGTGATTGATGACAGGCCGCGCTCTCCGCCCTCCCGCCCCCCTCCCTCGATGTCTGAGCAACGGGAGGAGGTGCCGCCGCCTCGGCTCGGGCAACGCTCAAGCCGCCGGTAATGGCTGCAGCGCATCGATCGGGGCCCCGAGGAGAGCAGAGGGGCCGGGGCCCGGGCCCCCTCGGCGCGGCCCAGCCCCATCCCCGCCCCCGCGCACGCCGCGGCCACCACCGCCCCCAGCATTTCCGCAGTTTGACTCGCCCCTGCGGCTCTCCCTGCCACATCCAGCCACCCATGGGGGGGGGGGAGGAGGGGGCAACCCACACTCCTCCAAAATCTCCTCCGTGCCCGTTCCCCGACCGAAACTCGACCTCCCCCTTCTTCCTCGGCATCGGATCAAGCCTCCCTCACCAATACCCCCCACCCCGCCCGCCCCCTTCCCTCGCTTCGGTCCCTTTCTCCGGTCTCCCCCCGCGCCGACCCCCTTCCTATGGCCACCAGCCCGCATCGGCTCAACCCGCCCCCCCTTCCTCCTCCTCCCTCCTCCCCCTCTCCTGCTGCAAACGGCCATTTCTATTGTGTCTCCGCCGCGGCGGTGCCAAGCCGAGCAAGGATCGCCCCGGCCCCCGCCGCTGCCAGCCACGCAGCCCCAGAGAAAACGGCTGGAGGGGGGACGCGGGTGACACCCCAGCCTCCCCGCTTGCTCCTTCTCCTCCCCCCCGCTTCCCCCCGCCGCCGCCGCCTCCAGCCGCCTGCCGGCCCCCTCCCTGCCCAGCTCCCCCCGCCGCCGCCGCCCCGCGCCCTCCCCGGGGGTGGGGGGTCCCGGGCCCGGCGGGGCCGCCTCCCTCACCTGTGGTGAGCCGGGACGACACCTCTCCGAAGGGCGAGGGCTCCATGCGCAGGTATTTCTGCGGGGAGGCGGCGGCGAAGGAGGAGGAGGAGGAGGAGGCGGCCGAGGCCGGGGCTGACAATGGCGCACATCGCCTCCGCTTCGGGGACGCCGGGCTCAGCAGCGGGTCGAAATCCAGAGTCCTTTTCAAAGTGGCGCCGCAAGCCATGGCGCGGGGCGGAGGAAGGGGGCTCGGAGCGAGGGGCAGGGGAGACGGCGGCGGCAGCCGGCCCTGCCCAGAGGCTCCTTGGCCGCTGTCTGGGGCGGACTAGGGGGGAGGGAAGGGAGGGCGGCAGGGAAAGGAGGGGGCGGCTGCGTCAGGGCCTCCGCCGCCTCCCCGTCGGCCTCTCTCTGGGGAGCGGCCCCGGCCCCCGGCGGCTCCGGCTCGGCCGGCCGGATCCCCTCTCTCGCCGCCCGTCCTGCCCTAGCCGGGCCAATTCCGCCTGCGGCCGGTGGCGGGACGGGAGCTGGGCCGGCGGGCGCGGAGCTGGGCCCGGCTACCCGGCCCGGGGCCGCCGATGACGAGCGATGGCGACAGGGCCCCGAGCGGCGGCGGCGGCAGCGCTTCCCTCTGTGACTCCCACACCAGCAATATGGCGTCAATAACAACGCCGCGGATTCAAAAACCAGCCCCCTCCACTGCGCCTGCGCGCCTGGGGCGGCGGCGGCCGCGGAGGCTCAAGGGACTTGTGGTTTGCCTACCCCCGCCCCGCGGCTCGGCGGCCGGGCGCCCGCCGGGGGCGGGGGGACTACAAATCCCGCCGTGCCTCGCGCCGCCCGCCCTGGCTTCCGGGTTCTGATTTAAATCCCCCCTCGGAGGCTGCGGAGTGGGGTGCGGGTTAAAGGACGAGGGGATGAGGTGGGCGGGATGGCGGCGCCCAGCCCCGGGGAGGGGGAAGGGAGGTTAACGGGCACCCTCGGCGCCCCAGCCAGCGGCGTACCTTCCCCCCCCGCCGCGGGAGCCGGAGAAGCTCCGGGGAGGTCCCGGAGTCCGTGAGACACAAAGGGAATGAGAGCCGGGCCGCCGGCGCTAGGCCGTTGGGCCTGCCCGCGGCCGCCAGGCAGGCTCCGGCCCGGCCCCTCTCTTATTTATTTTATTTATTTTTTTCGCAAGTGCCGAGGCGGTCCAGCAGTGGTTCTGTCTCTGCAGGGTGCTTGCCTGCCTTCGGAATAAGGGCGAAGGGCAGTTAGTGGCCTCCGCGGTGAGGACGGAGCAGGGAGCGTGCAGGAGGCAGCTCAGAGGTGCAGAGCAGGTGGAGGTTGTGGCTAAGGGCACGCCAGCCAAAAAAAAAAAAGAAAAAGAAAAGCGTGTTGTGCTGGGAGTTGTACCTCGGTGACACCAACCGATTTTTCTGCTGCTTACATAAATGGCTTTCTGGCTTAAGGAAGGTAGTGAGGGAGGCGGTTCAAAGAGCTATGGGTTTGTGTGGAAAGGGCAGAGAATGGTTCGACTTCCTAATGGAAACAAACCGTGTTGCATTTTAGCGCTCTGGAAAAGCTAACAGGAGTTGGTAGGCCTAAAAACCTTCGACTTTTCTGTATCAACTCTGAGTTTAACTATTAGCATAAAGGCAGGCTTGCCTTTGGAAAATGAAGCAGAGTATGCCCTCAGAAAAATCTTTCAGCTTTTTATTGTTATTATTATTTTGGTTTAGGAAAAATAAGCCAGCCTTTTTCTAGGGGCATTTGATTAAGCCTTTTCATTTTTTAATATCATTTGGAAGTAAGTTTTTGCTTTACAGGTAATATGTTCTTTAATTAGCATATATTGCTAACTAAACCTTAATAGCACCCAGTCAGTCTGAAAACAAATCTTAGCCCGTGTTAGCAAAGTGGTTGTGCATCTCTTGGCATAGCTGAGGTTGTAAGAGGTGGGGTGACCTGGCTGAGCCTTTCTGCCCAACAGAAATAGAAGTAGTAATTAATAATTTGCTTTCTCTGTGACAGATAGCTCATGACAACGTTGGAACAACTAGGATAAATTTTCCTTAGGTTTACTTGATTTGGCATGGCCTAAAACTAATTACAGAAAATAGCGAAAAGATTCTTTTGGCTGTTATTTTTTTTTCCTCTGTGGAGGAAGTACTTAAAATATTTCCTTACTAAGGAGGAATTTGACAAGCCCTTCTAAAACTAAGACAAGTTCTGGTTCTCCATAACAAGGCTAAGGAAATGTACTGACATTGTTAGAGTGTTATAATTGTCCTACTATTGTTATATGGGTATAACTCCTTCTGTGGACGCTCTTATTTGGAATAATGATGGCTGTTTTTCCATTCATTTAATTTGCAATTTCCATTAAATTTCCCTAAGCAACAAGCAAATTTCCCTCATGTTCACGCAACATTCTGGTATTCTGACCAAGCACTTCACCCACGAAGACTGAGGCAAAGTTGCTCTTACAGGTTTTGAATTAAGGAAATCTTGCCTGTCTTTTGACACAGGTATGATGCGCTTCTGTAGTGTAGAATGCTCTGTGCCTGTACAGGACTAAAACAGCCAGTTCTGTCTTCATCTCTGTGTTGTGATGTGCCCATGTTTGCATGCAATTTTTGGGGGGGAAAAAAAAAAAAACACCACCAAATTTTAGAATAGTCATCACTCTCCCATTGAACTTCAGTTTTGTGCTGTTTAATATGCATTTTCTGCCTTCAGAAACAGAGAAGATTCAGATATATTAGCTCAAGTGACACCAGATCCTAAAGAGCATTCAGGTGCAATTTAAGTCAATTAAGACAGTCTGAGGAAGCAGGCAAAACTTCATCAAGATAAGCTACTAGAAAGCAAGCTTTTGCTGAGGCAGGCAGGACTATAATTGTAAGCAATTGATTAGAAACATGATTGTCCTAATCAAGAGTTACTCAGTCTTTAGGGGAGTAACTAAAGCTGACCTTTAATTTGTTGAGCTAAACTGAAATGAGTCTGATTTAAGTCAAAATAAGAATTCACACAGCCCTTTGCAGCAAATTACACCCAGCTAAACCAATGCAGCTTTGCATGTAGACAAGCCCTAAGGCAGCAAAATGTCCAACAGCAGTGACACTGTTTGATGGTTGTCAGGGAACATGTGTTTTTACTTTCATTGTGGCAGGAAACACCATAGGGTCAAAGCTGCAAACCACTGTTTATATTGTTCTTTCTTCTACTTACTTGTTATGTAACCAGCTTGCAGTGTCCTATTTTGTGCTACATAGGGTGTCTTTAGAAATCTGTGTGTTATGAGAGTATTTTTAAATGAACAGCATCAGCTAATTTCATTAATTGTAGGAGCAGGGCATAGTTTATTTACCGCTAGTTTTGTACTGTTTTTTACTGGATATGCACTTCAAGCATGACACCTGTTGAAAAGACATGTCCAGATGTGGGACAACGTTATGACCTTTGTACAGTTTTGACTGGGGTGAGAAAATAACTGTTTTAGTATATTGCTTTGGGACCACGATGAAAATGCTCGTTGCCTGAATGCTGGTCTTAATCTTTTCTTCTGTCCTCATCTCCTTCCTTCTGCCATCGCTCCGTTCCTCCATTGTTCTGAGTTTTTTGCTGTCTTCCTCTCATTCTCTTTATGTCCTATGTTGACTCTGCTTCCTCTTCCTTTTCCTTGAGACATCCTATCCATTCTGTGCAGAGTCCACATCCCAGTCCTTTTTTCTTTTAAGCTGTCTGACCGTATTCCTCCCACGTATGGAACAACGTGACACTTCACGCGGTGGGTCATTTCTCCTTAACCGGTTCTGCTCACAAGCACATGACCTCAGGTTAGCTAAGCTGGAGCTTTGTTCCATCTTACCCTAATTCAGGAAAAGTCACATTAGCAGTGTCTGCCATTCCAGTTGAGTTTGGTCATACATCTCAAAGGTTTCTTAGTGGTGTATTAGGGGTACTTTGTGCCTGTAGGCTTTATAGGCACAACGCAGTAGAGAAAATCTGTCGGATTTCAGTGAAATGTTTGTGTGGTGCCAAGTGAAAAATGATTAGTTAAGCTGAGAAAATGGGGATTAGTGCAGGAGTTGCGAGGTGGGGAAAACAGCCAAAATAAAAAATTCAGTCGCTTTCTCAGTCTGCTTTGCTGTGCAGTAACAGAGTGCTGGCAAAAGAGAAAGGATGCACAGAGGGAGGGATGAAAGCCAGAGGTCAGGGAAGGTCAGCTCTTCTTCTTTTGGTGCTGATTTATGCTGGTAAAGCGTTCCTGAAGTTAAACTCTGAACCTGCAACATGGCGTGACCTTCAATAGGGCAAATGGGATCCTTTGCAAGGAACGAAGGTATTAAGGTGTTTCTAGCACAAATACAGAAGTATTGGTGCAGTATTTCATCTGAAATAATGTATGTAATTCCAGTCATACAAATTCAGGAAAGAATAATTCAAAGTAGAATTTGTATAGAAAAAGGTGACTGGGCTAATTAGGAAAACAGGAATGGAAGACTTAGTTACTGCAAGAAATTAAAGGAATGTTTGGCCTAACCAAATAGCAGTTGAAGTTTATGATTTGTCATAAGAAATAAAGCACAAGAAGCAGATAAATTCCAGAGAATTTTAAGAACTATTTTAGTTTTAAGGACCATGCTGGTACAAGAACTGGTAATCGCTAGACCCAAACTGGAAATCACAGAAAGATTTATAACTACCAGCCGTAGGGGATTCCAGAGCAGTCTTTCAGTAGCAGCAGTATGGGTAGAAATAAAAAGAATCGAAATCAAATCTGGCTGGTCTTTAAATTAAGCTTACTATTATAAGTAAAGGGATTTATATAATATGTTGCCTCCAATGGCACGGCACTGTCAGGAGGGACCCAGAAAGTCCTTGTAGTCATTTTGCAATAGAATGTGGCAACTGTGAAGTCACAGTGAAGCTAAACTTTTTACTTGCAAGAAGGTGAAGCGCAGCAATAACCCATTTCAGTGAGTTCACCTGTATTCAGGACAATACATTGAGGCTATAAAGGGAAAATTGCTAAACTCACTGGTGTATAAGCATGAATTGTGTTAACAGACCTGGATATAGAATAATTAGGAAGCAGAGAGTAAAATTTTACAGCTCTACCTACTGCAGATATTACCTCTACAATTTCAGGAAGGTGTTGGTATTAGCAAAGTACAGAATGGCGCACTTCAACCATCTTTTGTCAGTCATGACCTTGAATAGGTTCACCAGAGTAATGAGGTGTACGGAGGGCAGTATCATGGAGAATTGGGAATGTTACTGCAACCTAAAGCAGAGTTCCTTATTCCCCAATGCCCTGCGCACCCATGCCGTTCCCTACCAAACGTGCCCTGTTGAACATTTCAGTACACAAATAAAAACTTCTGTCATGCCTGTCTTTGTTATCTTTTATCCTTGTTTGCTTACTTTCAGAGTATAAGGAGTCTGCATTTTCAAACTGCACATTGGAGGTGCCCTGCATGAATTTTTTGAAAAGCACTGAATGAAACTAAACTCTGCTTTCCTCTTGATCCTCAAAAGCTGCCACTGTTTTAGCAGAAAGAAAGAGTACTCTTATCTGCAGAGATTCTTTCAAAAAAAAAATTCATTATTTTTTTATAGGACAATTTATTGTTCATGAGTGATTATACTAATAAAGGAACAGTATGCTATTACTAACCTCAGGGTAGAATCAAGTCACCTAAGAATACATTGAACTGGAATGATGGAAAAAATTACAGGCCAAATATTAATCCTGTGAGTAATATTAAACATGTGAATTAAGAGCCACTGAAGCCAAACATCCTCTCAGTTGTGTGACTGCCGCTCAACTGTTGTGGTGGACGGGAGCCCAGGTTCTCACTGAACTCACCCAACTGTGTAAGGCTCAGGTGTAGTGAAGGTCAGGTATTTCTTCCATGCCAGGATGTTAATGAGCAAACTAACATAAAACACAGTGATGACCAAGATGTATTAACTATTCCCTACTAATTATATGGGCTGGGGAGAGGGGCAATAGCTCTTAGAGCCTCAACCAGGTTCTTAAGTCATCTCCTGCTGCAGAAATCTTTATTGTCATCCAGGGTGTATAATGGAGACAAAATGCAACTAGAGATCTTAGATGGTTTTTGCAGTAATGGCAGTTGAGGAAAAAAACAACATTTCTTTGTAAAGTAGCTTCATTGTGGGGAACGTTAACAGTTGTATGTAGAGCCTCTCTGGGAATACTCTCAGTTTTCAGAACTATATTTTAAGTACGCTTGAACTTGCTAGGCAGACGTTTCTTCAAACTTAGAGGAGGGTTTAGATACTTCTATTTTGTTCACTCACAAGACCTACCCCTGAAGTTTGGTGTGCACATTGAAGAAATCAGTACATACTTTTGGTTGCAAAACTATTGCTTCTGTGGAAATTTTGCGTGTAAGCTCAGTGGAAACCAGCTGAAAATGTCATTGTTATTAGACTCACTTTTCTCAAAGACTCACAAAGAACAAGAAAGAACTGACGACTTAAAACTCGTTATTTTCCCAGATCCTTTACTAAGGGTTGAACTTCTCTTCCCGTATTTTACCTGCCTTTTCCATCCTTCTCTTTTTTTTCCAGATAGTTTCCAACATTTTGTTTTCAGAAACCTCTCTGCCTCTGTGGCTGACCTCTGGGGTCCTTTCTGTTTCCTGGCTGATATGTGCACTGTGCCATCAACATACAACTATGTCTTAACCTGCCTCTCCACGTTGGATCAGTTCACCCCATCTGCTTCTACACCTCTGCCCACCTGTGACAAGCCCATGCAGTACCTTTCCCTTACCTTTTCAATTCGTTAAAAAAGAAAAATTGACAAAAACTATGTGTGTGCTTCCGCTAGGGAATCTTAAACTTCTCCTTTTCGAAACCTCAGCTCAGGGTGTCTCTTTTCCCCATTCTAGCAGTGAACGATTTCATTACCCACCCTCCGCTCCCCTTTTCCTCATTGTTGCCTTCGTCCCCCCTTTGTGGGCTGCCTATTGTTCTTCCCTTCAGTTTCGGGCTGCACCTTCAGGGCCCTGCATTGTTCTGCTGCTGCTTTAATTCAGCGTTTGTGTCTTTGCTGCCACACATTCTGGTCCACCCAAGCTTTCCTCTAATCACTTCCTTCCTTACCTCCTCGTGCTTTCCTCTGGGGGCTTTCATTCATGCTGCCCTTTTTGTTTTAGTCTGGAACAAAGGCCTCGGTCTTGTGAACCAAATCCACGCTGTCCTCGTTCAAATCTCTCCCTATAAAATGTACTTCTGCCATAAAGCCTATCCAGCACAGATTCCTTGGCTGAAATGTATTCCATTCGTCTATAATAAAAAAAAAAAATCCTGTTTCATAACAAAGCAGAAAGAACTGAACGAGAAGCTGGCTATGCAATTAACTTTTGCCAGTTGCTTTCTGCCAAGAGCAACATACTTGTTCTTATCCCGCTCCTTAGGATCGTCCTCCCCATATGCCTTATGTTTGTCCTTTTGTTTTGTTATCAGCATTTGGGTCCTTCCTGAGGGGTCCTGCCCTGATCCTGTGCTCATAGGTGGCCCTGATCCTGTGCACCTTTACATAGCTGTAAAGTGAGGAGTTACTTCACTGAAGTGAACAGAGCTTTGCCAAGGTTAGATTTTTGTGAAAGGAGAATCGCCACTTTTTTTTTTTAATATTAGCTAATAAAGACTGTGCACAGCTGCAGTGCAGCATTCTGGTTTTAATTAATAAAAATTAGCATACACATCTACATACACTCTTTTCCCCCTTTGCGTGCTCAGCTACTTTGAAGAAAACCTCTTTGTATGTCTTCCTGGTTATTCTATATCTTAACTTTAAAAAACAAAACAAATAAAAAATGAAAACCAAAGTAACACAAAACTCCCACGCGAACAAAAGGACTGACTACTCCCGGTGACCTGGAGCACTGGGAGAAGCTGTTCCTGCCTGCCGAGAGGAGCCGACTTCCAGGCTGTGCTCTCCGCTGCTGGGGAGCCGTCCCGTTCCCAGCCTGCTGTCCCTTCCTTCACGTTTGCACAATCTCACTGCAGTGACTTCCCAGTCGTAATTGGGGCCTCTGGGCATTATTGTGTTATTATTATTTAATAAACGACCACATAAAACATTGGTTGGCATTTAAATAAGAGTAAAGAAAGGACAGCTCTGACTCCGAGACTGTTTTACTTTCCCGTTGACTTCAGTGGAAGCGGGAGCAGGTTTTCTACACAATACCTACACTAGCACGACGCATGCTCACCTTTAATGTTTTAGAGAAGGCACTGCTTGCCGCTGTTAATGTGGCCCCAGTGCAGATGAGGGGCCAGACCTATGGCAGCTGTCAATCCCCGTCGCAGCAGGAGCTATTAAAGTAGAGCTGCAGCCTGGACGTTCCCAAGTAAAATGCACTAACAGCTTTTCTTGCCTAAGCTATCACCAGCCAGTATTCAGCATCGTTTTCTGCATTGTTACCCACAGCATGTAGCTTCCAGTGGTTATCTGAAGCGCGCAGCCATCGTGATGCTATTAAGGAGAACAAAAAATGGAACAGAACAGAGAAGAGAATTTTATTTTTGCATTGGATTATAAGTTTCAGACATTTCAGAATAAGAGTTATGATGACAAAAGAAAGCAATCTGTCCTTGAAGTGAACACAGCGGAGCACAACTCATTCAATAAGATTTTGAAAGAAAACAAAGAGTTGAAGGCCAGAACTGAGTCCTTTAGAAACAAGTTTAAAACGAGGCAGGATCCAGAATGCTTAAAATACTTGAGTGACAAGCAACAAAGAGGTGTCTGTTACTATAACGAATTGAATTAAGTAAAGAGAGAGAAAATCTCGAGATCTGCTTTAAAAAGTAGAGATTTGATGTATGGGGAGTGTAAGAAAATGTTCTTGGGCCATGCCTGGAGCCTGAATCAGCACAACCCTTTTCCTTGAAGAAAGTGAAAAGTAGACGAGGGTGAGTTCATACACCCTCCTTTTTCACTGTGGATCAAAGAAGTGGAATTTTCAGGGCTGCCAGCTTTCCAGTTTCCTGCAGTGAATCTGGAGTGCCGATTTTTTTTTAGACTATATTCTATTGTATTTGGTTTGTGTGTGCTGTGTAGGCAGTATTTCGCTAATACTCTAAATGGTCAGGTCCTATGATGGACTTCTTGTGAGATCTGAATCTTATTTACTAGTTTGTATGTGGTATAAACGTTTAAAAAGTTTTCGGTAGGAGTGAAACACCACTGCCATTTATAAAAAATATATGTATTTATGCTTCAGTTCTAAGGACTTCACCCCTCATTCTTCCCACCATTTCATTACATGCTTGCTCTCCTTGTATTATATATTAAAAGCTTCATGCAGTAGTTCACTTGCATTTAAATACGTGGACTGTAATAATTCTGTGATGTTGCTTGGAACTTTTGCATGAACATGTTATATAAAGTAAGTGTGGGCACTACAAATGCATTGCAGATTTTTCATAGATAAACTCAGTCAGAGAATGCAAATATGAATGAATTTGTGTGCAAGATTTAATATCTAAGCAGAGCTTGTAAATGCGTAACACCTGTAACCACAACTGTCAGTGCAAACAGAGAAACTAGTTTCAAGGTGTCTGTGCTGATTTAAAAGTGCTGCATTTTGAAATACCTCAGCTGAAATGGTAGAGATGTGTTCATCCTCTGGCAGGTATTAAAGTGCATAAAGTCTGTTATTAAAGAGTACAAAACTTTATTAGCAGCTGATATTCCAGAAAGATTGTGCAGGAGACTGGTGAGGACTGCCATATAAGGCAACTTGTTGCTTTTAAAGACATCGTATAAATCTTATTGTGAAACAGATTAAAAGTGCTGGTTGCTGATCTTAGGGAGATGTGTGTTAAACACGGAGATTTTTTTCCGTAGCTAAAATGGAAATGTACAGAAAGGACGGTGGATTTGGCATTAGTGGCTCTGCAGCAGGTATTATGTCTGATTTAGAAGCAGGGAGGTTTCTTGTGAAAGCGACTGCAGGGTCGTGCTGTCTAAGGAGAAAAGGTACCTGTTGGAATATGGAACGTAATAATCTTCCCCTGAAGAGAAACTGAGTGACTGTTTTTTGGTGAAAGGCCTGAGAGAAGAATATCTTAAAAATTATTACCCAAAATATAGAGAAGAAATATGTTCTGTAAAGTTTTCTGGTGCATGTATCAAAACTGATCATGTTACAGAAAGAAAAAAATATAAGCAAGTCCAAAACTTTAATCAACCAAATGGCAAAACAAATCTCTCTCATTTATTTGTGAATACATATTTTTGCTTGCTTGCTTTATTTAGTGGAGGTAAACTTATATGACCTGAATTGGCATTTCCTGGATAGGGTAAAGTTCCGATTCAACATGTGAACGAAACTTGTTCTGAATTTAAAGGAAGTCCACCTTTTCATGCTAGCTAATGCCGTACTAAGTAGCTGTTGTACTGCTGTAAGAAAAGGTATGTTTTGTGGAGAGCAGAAATGAAATTGTTTCTGTATTTGCATTTCTCTAGAGCTCAGTCCAAGAGGTTCACCAGTGGAAAATCAGTCTTCAAAATGGCCAATAGGCTGAAGAAGCTGGGCTGAGAGCATCTGTATCTCGGAAAATGAAAAGCTAGCCTGTTGCTTGCTCCTGCAGGGTACCCGCAAATGCTGGTAAAAAACCAGATGCCATTGGTCCCATTGTGTTTTAAAAGTTCTTTTGTCCTTACAACAGTAGGATGATGTCAGAGGTTGGTTATGTTAGGTTGGTCCATTAAGAGCAATTAATTTGGGGGCAAAAAACAGTGAGGCCCCTGTCAAACCCTGAACAATGTGTTTGGTTTTCATGCCCTGAATCATCAGGGTTTATAGGCCTCCAACATGTAATTCGCCCTGAGGTAATCTGGAAGGGAAGGATATGAATAATCCAATTAAATTGGCAAAGAGCCTAAGGAACACCCTGTTTAGGGATAAAATCACATGCCTGTCCTAGTGCCAGTAGTTTTGGAAGAGGGAACAGTGTTAAAATCTTTGTAATTCTTTTTTTTTTTTTTTTTTACAGAGAGAGATGATTTAGAAGACTTTGGTTGCCTCCTTTTGTATGTGTTAGCTCAGGTGACTGAGATAAGGTAGTCAGTAATGTATTTTGTGTAAGATACTTTTGTTTTGATGACACAGGAGGTTGTCATCCAGGTTGCAGAGGGCGTAGGAACTAGTTGCCCCATTTATGGTAATTATTTTGTATTCAGTTTTATGATGTGAGCATGCAAAGGGCTGATTTGCCCTTTATCTTTACAAGTGCATCCTTACCTTTTTTCTTCCTTTTCCCTTCTTTAGTTTTTTGTTTATTTTTAGGAAGGAAGGCACAATTTTCCACCAGGAAGCCTTCTGCACCCAACTCAGCAGTTCCTAACATACTTTAAGGCGTTCTATACCTAAATAATAACAAAGCAACTGCGCTCCTCCTATCCTCTGCCAAAGGTGCGCCTTCAAAGGCGTGATGTAAAGGGAGGGGGGGAAGGCAGAGGTGAAAAAAGCTTTGTATTGAAAGTTAACGTGCAGAGGAAAGAGTGTTTGCATCCTTCATGCATGAGTACACTTTGTGTTTTTAAGAGGCTTGCTGGATTTGCTGGAAGACTAGCTAGATATTTCTGTCATCCCACCCCGACCTTTGAACTCATAGGCCAGTTCCAATGAGGAAAATAGCTGGCTGGCTAAAAGAGACATACTCCAAACATGTCTCCACTGGAGGAGAGGCGCAGGCAGAACTCAAGGCTGACACCAGGTAATTTACGTGGGAGTGCATCATAATGAGCTCCCCAGGTACAGGAGAAGCTGTAATCGGCATTTGCACGTTACTAGGCTTCAGAGAATTTAACCATGAACACAACTCCACGGGAAACCAGGAGTCACTAGTTCGGTTGCTCACAGAACTACTCGTTTAAGGGCAGCAACAAGCTTTTGGTCTTTCTTCAAACACCATACAAAGGGAGGGAAGGTGTAATCTCCCCCTTTTTTTCCCCGTATAGCCCATCACCTTGCGACTCCTAGATTCATATTCTTAGTTGAAAGGAAGTAACTTTCAGAGAAGAAAGACATCCACCGAGCAACAGAGACATGAGGTCACTGGAGGCACCACCTAATATCCCTCTGGATGCTTTGGAAGTAACAGCACCAGGAGATGCTAGATACAAACGCACAGACTGGCAAAAGACCTAGATAAACCTAGTTGTTTAAGATGATTTGGATTCATCTTACCTAATCCCAGCCATCTGGTAGCTCAGCATCTAGCCTAAGTCAGCCTCCACACCCTATGGAGACAGAGAGGCACCGTCTGAGAACAACTTGTTCCGTCCCAGAATAGGTATAAAATTGATGTGAGGAATTCTTCTTTTCCTGTCTCTCTGCATGGTGTACCAAGGAGGCCTAGATGATGATATGAGCTTTTTAGACAGCTAGTGTTCAGTGACATGAACCCCAGCCTGAGTGTTCAGCTACCTTGGAGACTGACCGTGTGTTGCTGGAAGCAGAGCAAACTCTCATTACTAGGCGAATGTTTGCAATTTTGTAGTGACGGGTTAGTTCAGAGCTCCCTTCTGTTTTGAAGTGGAACGGGAGGTTCACTCAGCCTCTCACACATTCCTCCGGCCCTTTGTTCATTTTCAGGCACTCAGACACTGCTCAGAACGGTGGAACCAAACAGAAATAGTTGCCTTCACTTCTCTGTTGGTGTATGGGCCTCGCGAAGAAACAGGAACCAAAGTAGGGTTAAGAAGGGTTGAAAGGAATAAGATAATGTTTGGTACCAGAAGGAAAAAACATGTGAACTGACCAAGTCCTTAACTGCAGAGCAGTGTATGTGAATTGTTGCTATTTCCTCAAAAAAAGATTACGCCACCTGAAATACAGAGCACATGACACAGCATAAGTCTCTCTATCTTGATTGACAGCGCTCTAGAATCAGTGTGGCCTTACTCCTGCCATTGTTAGCCTAAAATATGTAGCACAGCTGTAGGATATAGTTCATCATTTTGTCAAGGTTAAATACAGTTCTGAATGGGAACATGGAAGTGAAAAGAGCTCTGATCACAGCGTTCACTTACGTGTTATAACTTGCTGCTCCAGAAAAACAGAACGCTTTGTTTTCATTTAACACTGGTGAGCGACTCCTTATCATAACCTTGTGAGAGGTTTCAAGCGTGTTCATGAATAGGGAGATGGTTAAGATGACACATCAAGGTTTTCTGAATATTTATTCTTATTCAGCAGCATTCGCATATATTTTTCTTAGTTTTCATTCCAAAACAAGGTGTTTCTAATCTCTGGTGTGATTGGTAAACCACATCCTCTCACTCGTGGTGGCTGAGTTGCTGTGAAACTCAAGCAGAGCAATAGCAGAGTTCAAATGAGGAGCCGTCTGAGCTCAAGCAGCTAATTTAGGTGAAAGCCACTCTGAGGCCTCCACAAAGGAGGCCTACATTCCTTTGAGGGGTTATTGTGCCAAAACCCAAGGCTAAAAGTGAAGAGACCTGACTAAAATGCTTGGTGCGAGAGAGACTGAATGGGGGATTTAGAGGATACTATTCATAGAGGAGAAAGAGGAAGCTGGCTGGGTAGTAGGGTAACAGGTGAAAATCTTGCTCTGGACACATCCATAAATCATGTCAGGTAGGGTGTTTTCTCTTCCTCTGAGTATTTCCCAGGCTGGGAGTCTGCTTTGGCCAGAGCTGCTTCATTTCGTGATTCCACTGGAGTCCCGAAACTCGGTTTTGAGCAGGCTGGCTGTGAAAGATGTAATACTTCTCTGTGTCATGCATCTGAAGAGTTAGGTCTCTAGCCTGACTAATGTGCCTTTTTAAAAGAGAGGACTCATATTAATTACCCTACATCTAAGTCAATCTAATTTCAGACGCACAAGGACACAGAGGGAAAAAGGAAGCCTGATTCTTCAAGCGTTCAGATGATCATATCACTGCAGAGATTTGTGTCACTAGGAGGGCCTTGGGCCTTTTTGCCACCAGGATTGTTAGCAGAGGTGGAGAACGGCTGAGGCCAATCGCTTCAATGACAGACATTAGTGGGAGTATAGATGGTATCTTTTGCATAAGGCTTAGGGGGCTGCAAACGACAGCGTTAAGAGCTGAAAGGTTAACCAGGTGTCTGATTGCCTCTAGGGCTGTTGATGAGTCTTGACTATACAGATAACAGTTCCAGCTTCATCTTATTTGCACAGTGGCTCTGGTAGTTCCCTTTTCTTCAAAGGGTTTTTTATACTTTCTGAAAAGGCAGGTTTGGGGTATGTGTATTATGGGCATGCCCATTTCGGAGGAGGTTGAGTTAAATTTGCATTATAGCCTCATTTCTTTTATTTGACAGAGCAGAGAGAGAAAGCCCAGAAGCTGTGTATCCTGAGACTTATTCCAAGTTGGTTACAAAGAGCAAATGAAAAAATAGATTTTTTGACATCTCCACTCTGACTCCCATGACATATAGCCCTACTTGTCGACTTTTCCAGCTAGGCCTCCTCTTCCTGCCCCTTAGCTCTTTAGCCCCATGGACCCACTTAGCACCTGCTCCTTGCTGTCTGGTGCCCTCTGGTGCTGCAAATACCTATCTAGGCTACATCCCATCAAACTCTTAGATGCTTTTGGACCCAACCTGTACCCCAATGGGGGACTCATGAACCCATCTCTATTGTTTCCCCATCACACCCTGGCTATGGCAGGGGCCCTCCAATATGCCATGGCATGGCTGGAGTTGGGTGGAAGGCAGTAAGGGCAGCCTTGTCAAGTCCTGTTTCAGTCAGTAAGGAGGGAGAGCGAGAGGCAGAGGGGCTTTCACTGGTCCTCCTTCCATTTACCTTGAACCCCCCTCCCCCCAGTCTCTCTCACTCATTTTACTCCCTCCGTTTTTTTTAGCTTTAACCTCCTTCTTTCCCCTCCTCTACCACCCACCTTCTTTTATTACTGTTCCCTCCATATAGTTACCTGGTCTTGCTGCAAAAAGCCTCTTCCTTTGTTCTTCCTCCAAGATACACCTTGTTTTCTTCTAAGATGCTCTCCCCAGCACATACAGCCTCTGACCATGCTCCAGAAGATTTGTCCACTTCAGAACCTCAGAGTGCTCCAAACACCTTATACTGAAGGGCTCAGCAGTGCTTCCACCTTACGCACGCTCAGATCCGTTGTTCAGAAAATAGAATTACAGTATCTTCGCTGTCCTTCATCTCCCCTCTAATTAATCAATGCTAATTGATTGATTGATGGAGGCTCTCTGGTGGAACAATCTCCCAAGTCTGAAAAATAGCCGCATGCCTGTCATTCTCACATATCTGCCTGCAGCATATGGGATGTATTAACTTCCAGAAATTAGTTAGAGCCTTTTCTAAATTAGTTTGTACAAATTAGCAGGGCTCATTTCCCTGAACTAAACGAAAACTCATGACAGAGACAGATAACAGTGACAGGCTCACAGGTCATTCTCTCATTTTTGATCTAAGTAGATTTCAACCTCATAGTGAACGAGTGGACCTTAGATTCAGGGACCACAATCTGCACACTGACATTAGGTTCCCTGCAGACCTTCCCTAGGCCTGATGCTTATGCCTAGTTCAGTTTGGCACTCACTTCTTGAATGGCCAAACCCTATTAACAATGATATTTTCATTGTGCTGCACAAAGAGGCAATGGGTACCCTGCTGAACTGGAGATTGATTGGGAACGGCTGGGGTTGGCCAGTCCTCGGTGCTCCCTTAGGGCTCACCGTCTGAGTTAGAAACACTTACGTAGTCAGTCCTCGGTCTCCTCTGTCTCTGCATCAAGTCCCGAGTGACCTAGCACTTCTCTTCTGCTCCAATGCTTGTCTCATAGATTGCTCAGGCTTCTCTTATTAGGCTCTTTTTGGTCAGCCTAGTTTCTGTGCCTCTGAGTTGCAGGTGGATGATAGTGCTTCCACACGATTGAAGTGCCAGCAGAGACAGCACCTAGCTCTCAGTGCAACTGGCAGTGGATGTTGTAAGGAAGGACCAGCTTCACCCACTGCGTGGGCTGAAACAAGACAAATTGCTCATTTGCAGGGTGGTTACCACAGGAGCTTCTGACTTGACCATTCGAAATGGACTTCCATGGCAGATTCGTGACCTGAAGACCATCAGCCTGACAAGTTTCAGTTCTCTGCCACAGAGAGCAATTGAAAGGAAAAAAAAAAAAGCTTTTTTTTTTTTTTTAATCTTGTTCTTAGAAAAAGCTAAACTGTTTAAATGGAGAGTAAGATATCCTCCCTGAACTCAACCAAACCAAACCCCCAACAAACAAGCAATGAGCCTGAGGCAGGCACTAAGCTTGAATATGTGAGCTGGAACTGACAAAAGGTTGGCAGAGCTGTAAGCAAAGTGAAAATGGGATCTTATAAAGAGAAGTTGAGCAATCTTCAAAAAAAAGTGGTGTTACCAGTCCTGTCAATGAATATTTAGATATGGCCTTTGCAGATTGCAGGTCCCTTGCTGCAATGCTCACTGGTGAGTCATGTTGAAGATCACTAATTGAAGGATAGAAAATGGCCTGCTGTGGCCTGCAGCCATTATGAGCTGCACCTCTTTTTTAAGGGATGTTTGTTGCAATCCCCTCTATTTTCTGCAGATGGGGTGTGGCCGTACCATTCCCAGAAAAGTGGCTGGTGCGGCCTTTGGTTGGGAAAATTTGGGTGCTCTTGCATGATAAGCTGGGCTTCCCCTGGGGGAGGAAAGTCACCTTCTTCCTCTCCAGGATAGCATCGGGGTGTGACAATTCCCTACAGCACAATGGAACTGCGCAGATATCTGGCAGCTTTACCCACTTTGGAGTTGCACAGACCAGGCTCATAAAAGTGTCTGAATCACGTTTCATATGTCCCTATCCACCTAACATGCGCACAACCTGATCCGCTTTTTGAGCCTTTGACTCTCAGACCTTTCCCTTCTCTCATCAGAGATCTCATGATCCTCACTCCTTGCATAATTACGCATGCTTGTGTGAACACAGCTATGTTCAAATCCCTCAGTGAGAAGCGGCCCTGTGCGATCATGCTATCCAAGTTTAAATGCTGACACCCCAAGTTTCTTTGGCCGTGATGCATAAGACAACTCATTCCGTATGTGGGATGGGAAGAACACAGCCCTCAGCTGCAGGGACGACAATGCATGGGAAGGCAGTAATTCCACATCTGCACCTATGGTAGGTGGGACAACTCCTACACTTCCCTGTCTCCTCCAGGCTGCAAGCACTGTTTTTCCACCACTTAACCTTACCAGATTCACTCGCTTTGCCAACTGAAGACTGCCCAGGCAGCTTATGCATGAAGCCTGGGGTCGTGGAGTAGGAGACAGACTGTGGCAGAGCATTGCAAATATGTGAAGCGTGGACTTACTTTTGTGGAGGCTACAAGGAAGGAAGCAGTCTGGTGCGTGTTCTCACAGACACAGTTTGGCAGGCAGAAAAAGAAATACACCCTCCCTTATTTATAGGAAGCCAGGGGTGTCTGTGCTAGGACAAACCAATTAAGTCCGGTATCCTCCTTCAGACAACAGTGATCACTGGCTGCTACAAAAGGAGATGCCAAAAATGCTGTAGGAAAACAATAATGAGATCATTCACTGTGGACGTTTCTTACCATGCTACTGATTACTAGGTCACCAGTTAACTGTGTCACCAACCAGTGACCAGCGTAAGCTTGGAAGAGGGCTTTACCCTAGGCTATTCGAGTTGCTGCTTTACATGATTCCTCTCACTTAGAGGAAACAAAAATGAAGAAAAATGAGGCCCCACTCCTGTTCTTTCTAAAATTAATGGGAAAACCCTTATTCTCAAAGGTGCAGGATCAAGCCTGTCATTATCTCACACAGAGGGCAATAAATATTGTGACTAAGAGTTAACAGTGAGTCAAAACTGATCATCTCTTAAGTTTTGTTGGCAAGCTCTACCTAGGCTGAACAAGGTTGTGATCTGCCTTCTTCAATGATAATGCAAGGACTACTCTGAACAATGATTTTCTGTCATTGTATACTGTAGGTGAAAAACACACATGAAAAACATTTTACACCCACAGAGACGCAATTGATTATATTACAAAGAAGTGAATGAACAAGGCACTTATTTTTTATTTTTGGGAATTTTTATGATGACATCTTTTTAACGCAGAGTTAGGATACACCTTGCCTGGTGAATGCAATAACAAACGGATTCTTCATATCCCTAATTCACAGCCATTTCAGAGACAGTTCAGCAGCACAAGAAAGATGTACTGTTCCTAGAAATCGCCTTGCTCAACTCCCGTCCTGTATACCTGTCAGTCTTTCAACAGCATCAAAGTTATAACTGAACACAAAAATATTTCTATTAGCAAATAGGATCAGCAGAAGTTGAGTAGAAGCACCAGGATGGAAATGCCCTGGATGCGTTCCAAGGTGGCGGGCACAGCTGGTCAGTGCTGGAAGATCAGTGATACAGGTGAGGTGGACAGACTGTCAGAGTGAAAATGGGAATCACTTGTCACTTTGTGGTGGTAAAAGAGGAGGAAAAGATAGAGGATGCATAAGGGATGAGCTTGATGGATGCTTAACAAGGTTAAAATGAGGGCTAATGGTGCTTTTTTTCCTTCTTCTCCTTTTCTTTCTTTCCTTCCTCCCTATTTCTTTAACCAGTGATTCACTTAGCTTTTCCTTTAGATTTAACAGTTTGTATAAGAAAGTGCTGGCTGCAGTGTTTAGATGTTGTAGGCTTGCATAGATTTATAGATGTGTGATATGGCTGGAAAGAGAACAGATTACCAGCAAGTAGCCAGCAGCATGGGGAGAGGTTTTTGAGAATTATTTACTTTCATGTACATCTCCTCAGCTTCACCAGGCCTGCTGAATTCCTGGAGGGGGACAGGGAGAGGACAGGACGGTGCTGTATAAAATTGATAGTGGTATGAGGACAGGCCTTGAAAATAGAAATGATCCATGCAGTTCGTGAGGACAGAGCTTACTTGCAGGATATTGCTAGGCCGTCAGATAAAGGCTTTAACAAATGAGTGCAAAAGTTAGGTCACAAGTCTGTCTGCAAAAGTTAGGTCACAAGCCTGTCTTGGTGAACCTAAGGAGTTCCTCTGTTTTTTTTCAAAAGTGTAGAATATCTAATAATTTCAGCTGCTCTCTTTTCCTGCTCTTGTTTTGTGAATGGTCTAGGGCTTATTCTAGTTGCTTTGTGAGAGTCATTCTACTTGCCTGAATTGGTAGGATGTAGAATAACCCAGTAAGATGGGTCAGCTACTCTTCCTGTCTTATATTTTAAGTTCTTTAAAATGATCAATATTCTGTAGACACATGAACGATCGAGATATAAATAAATGTAAATGAGAGTGTTTTTGCTAAGTGCCCCTTTCTGTTCCACTCCAACTTCCAGGATGAGGTTCCTCCCTATCAGTCAGCTCCCTGCACAAACCAGTGTGTGAAAAAGTCCCTCCTGCCTCCCAGTGGCTCCTCATGGATAGAAGAATCTGCCCAAATTATTCTAAAGAAGGATTATGACCTTAGTGATTAAAGTCCTTGGGAGAGTGAAGAGCCCAGCAAAGCTGATGCCACCAAGCGATGCTTAGTTCCAAGCACTGTCCCAAAGGGAAACAGGCTCCTCCTGCTGAATTTGAATGTCTTTACAAGTCGAAATGTTTGCTGAGGACTTCTATATGTGAGTAAGTTGTACCAGGAAGCTATCTTGCTCAAAGAGTCGCAGTAATATTGGCCTCACTGAGTTCTGTTGACAGCCTTTCTGAGCGAGGGGAGGACACTGTGAATGCAGAAGTGCCTCTTCATTAGTTATTTCTTTTGTTGTAGCACCTGAATGTAAAATGGCCCTGCTTCTTTTTTGCTGTAACCTAATTGCTTGGATCAAAATTAAATTCACATTAAATTTCTGATGTTTCTTTCTAAATGTTTGAAATCCAGAGCTAACCCAAAAAATAATTTTATTTCATTACAGCCTCATTTTTCCCAACAGTTCTTACTGTCTGTGCCATGAATGTTTCCTGGTGATGGCCTCCATTCCAGCCACGTAGAGGCTCACGCTTGAGCTGTTCTTATGCAGTAAAATAGTTCCTGGCGTTCAGTGCTTGAAAACTCTTAGAATGAGTCAATTTGTAACACTGAAAAATTAGAAAGGTTGGGAGACTACCAGTGACCTGATTACAACACAGTGCTGCCCTGATTCTTCCATTTGGTGAGGCAGAGGAGATCCAACTGCGTCACATCTGCAGGTCACAGTGAAGCCTTAGATCCTGACTGATTTTTCCAGTAGGCTCAGGGTGATCAGTGTCCTGGCCCAAACACCCCAGGAGGTGGCTCTTGTGTCTGTTTGGGCTTTCTAAGGAGTGGAGGGCTTCAGGGAGCTCCTCTCCCCATGAAAGAATCAGTGTTCAACAAGTTCTAAAGAGGACATAAGCCCCCAGCCAGACGTGCTGCTGTGCAGGCCATGTTGGGGTCTACGTGGCACTAGCACCAAGCAGTGGTCACCCTCTGTGGGCCTGCGTTGGGAAGAGGGTTATCGCAGAGCTACCAACAAACAGCTGTCAAGGACAGCCATGGTCCCTGCCGTGCTCTTGAAGGAACCTTGCTTAAGATACTGTGTGAAGGCTTAGAAAGACAGAGGGATCCTGTGCTGCTTATGTCACTTCCTAAACATTGCCCTGTCTCTAATCTGCAGCTGCTGTGGACTTTGCTTTCGGCATAAAGTTGCTTT
Source organism: Struthio camelus (assembly GCF_040807025.1). Taxonomy (NCBI): domain Eukaryota; kingdom Metazoa; phylum Chordata; class Aves; order Struthioniformes; family Struthionidae; genus Struthio; species Struthio camelus. The sequence goes on from NC_090944.1 coordinate 49,368,232, forward strand.
GTCTGAATAAGCAACAACAGCGTCTAAAGAAGCAATATATTAAGAAACTGAGACAACTGGAGCAATCATTACTTTGATCTCTGGCAAAGCCCAGGGGCTTGATTATTTTCCAGGGGAAGGAGCTGAGATAAATGAGTTTTCATGAGCAGGAACTCAGTTGGTGCTGGAGGTGGATTAGAGTGAAGGGTTAGGGGGTGACTTCTCTTTCCTGGGATAATACGGTCAGTCATCAGTGAGCCACAGGGTCCTCCCAGTGCCCAGCACTTTACAGGGCTCACATGCATTTTCTAGGAGCAGGCAGGAATGTTCTCCACAGACCTCTGCCACCTCCTTGGAAGCTGATCAAACCAGCTTTATTAAAAAACACCATTTGACTTCTAATGTTTTCATACTGATTAAGAACATTGACTTGGCTAAATGAACAAGGGGACTGATTGTAGCTCAGCCGCTTCATGGAAAAGCTTTGATCAGACTGAGTGGGAGTTTATGTTTAAGGTACTGTATAAAATGAAATTTGGTGATAAGCTTGTAAACTGTATTTGAACCTTGCAAAGGGTCCAGAGAAAAAGAACAACAACTCAGTTCATATTCTCTGCGGATACACACCAAGATGTCCTTTTAACCTTTAATTATTTTATGTAGGGGGTCAAACTGTCTCTTAAACTATTTGAAATTATTTGTCTAGATTAGCTGTCCATGTTGAAGATGGAGAGCTTTCAGGGTGCCTCCTAAGAGCCCTGAAGCCAACTATAATGAATGAGTTTGGTGTTTTACTCTGAGGAAAAAAACGGAGTGAATTACAGATCTGCCAAATAACCCTAGTTCATTCATACATACTTGGAGATAATATGCTTCCCTTGATCCCGGCACGATATCATTAGAATAGCTTATTTCAAGGACATTCATGTCTAACATCTTCTCTCCCTCATGACTTATCCGCCCCTGTAGTTACATACAGCAGCCAGTTGCAATTAGAAGACATAAGTATCTGACATGAAACACTGGGGAGCACCTAGGGTTCATCTGCCTTTTCCAGTGAAGTGGTGAGCAAGCATTTGGGGGACCAAGTGGAAGCAAGGTCAAATGATCATCCTGTGAAAACCCTTGGTCCAATGTATCTAGGAGCGTACATGCATTGAGGTCAGTCTGAAGAGATTGAAAACCAGTCAAATAATTATGCATTACTCGTGGTCTGTGCAGTGTGGATCCCTAACACAACCCTCAGAGTCCAAGGCTTTGCCAGAAACCCTCAGCATGAAGGAGTCGCTAATACAGGCTGGCGGTGCAGGCAAGGGTCTTTGCCTGGGAGAGATTTTCTTTAGAAGGTGAGATTGTGATTTGTCTGAACAGATGTCTACAATTTTTTTATCCGAGAAGTCATCCATCTGATGTGTAAGTCTCACAGCTGTATGAAAAGAGAGAGTTTGTTTGTTTGTTTGTATGTTTCAAGTTACAAGATAGGAGTGAGAAATTCTAGGTTTGGTTCTGAAGGCTTCTGCATATCTCCTGGCAAGTCACTCGTGTCTTTGCGCTGCTCCATCAGTCTCTCCGCTGGCTTTATGGTGCGCTTCTGCTCTGAAAGGCAATTGCAGAGACTCGGCGGCGTCTTATGGTTCCACATTCATTTTCCCTCCCCTACTTCAAAACAGATCCACTCCACTTATCATAATAAAGGGAACGTTTTTTTTTTTTTAAACCTGGCTTGCAGTTCATGCCCTGTTTATGTACATCAGCCTCTTCATCCCTCCTGGTAACTTCTGACCCTGATGCCCAAATTCAGCTAAATATGACAGAAGTGTTGAGACCTCAGTGCAGTGATATTGAAGTTATATTGAGTTTCTGGAAAACTGGGAGCAGCGTAGAGGAGAGCAAAAGATTCAGATATCCCTCCACTGAGAGAAGACTCTTACTAGACATCAGAGGATCCAAATGGACCTAAACGGGAGAGAGGTAAAGACATAAGAAATTGGGCTTTCATTCATTCCATTGCGCACACACACATTTTATTTTGCGTTTTCATTTTCTTATAACTCTTACTGATCTAAACCTAACTTGTGATTAGAAGGTTAGGTTAGTGCACCAGCAACCAAAAATTCCTGCAATTAGGCCTCAGGTCTCTCAGCAGGCTATCCAGAGAGCACTGGAACTCACTCAGCGTTGACTCTCCACACTGAAAAAAGTAAAATATAAGCAGCAAGGACACTAAACATACCCAGGGAACAGGTCTACTGAGAGCTGGAGCAGGCCCATTAATCATCCGTATGCTAAGGGAAAGCAATAACGCACATCTAAATCACAGCCGAATTGCAAAGACTAATTTGTGAATGGGGCCCCGTTCTTTGGAGCGAAGGTCTTTTGCTTCCAACCTATCTCTACTGGCTTTATCTGTATAGAAATAACCATGGGAAAAGATATCATAAGCAATCAGGTTCTGCAAGCCTTCTGAGAGCATTATTGATTTCTTCAAATGTTCCTGTTCAGGAATCATAGACTCCCTGAATACTCACTTCCAACTGAATAGCTTTGCTCTCAGCATACTGTGTTCATCACATAGTGTTTCATCCTAATCTGCCATGCAATAACAAGGTGTAATTGGCAATCTGGTTCTGATTTACTAATATCTGCTCGTACATGGAAGGAGACCTCAAATTCTGTGTGCTCATTCTCAATCAACGTCAGCTAGGAATTAACTCAATGTTATTACATTATTGATTTTATTCATCCCAGGAGCTACATCAATTTATCATGAAATTTACACTTCTTTAACAACCAACACAAATCAAGAACATTTGTCAGGCTTGCAATGTAGACTAGAGGTTTTTGGAATCTGATCCTCATTTTCCTTTACATTTGTTTAGACTTCTAGTTAATCTGAATTCCTATCTAGCCCCTTTGAACTTTCACCAACTGTAAATACTTCTGATAAATTTTCTTGCTAAAAACTGTATTGCAACATAGTTCTGCAAAAGTGAAACCAACTGCTAAGAACCCAGTGCCTGCCGAGGTATTGGTATAACTGGTCTGGGGAAACAAATGGTCGGGTGCTTTATGTTACACAGTGGCCACATGTAAACAATAAAACCTGTTTGTAACCTCAGTCATGCATTTGGTTGTACTATACACAGTATAACCATTTGTAGTTTTAACTCATGTCTTGAAGGTGTGTAGCAAATTGAATACAGAGCAAAAAGTTGACCCTTTTCCATTGTTTTTCACTTGCTGACTTATTTGCAGCAGATAAAGAATTTCTGGGATAATTCGTGGTCTGTTTTCTGGTCTTCTGCTCTGGCCAGGCTGAAGAGATACTGAAAGGGTGATGTCAGAAAAGTGGGAAGTGAGAGCTGAAGGGAAGGGACTTTTAGTCAGATACTTTGAGCTGTTGATTTTCTAAAACTTGGATGAAATGGTGATTTAGCATTTGGGAGAAAGGATGTAGGACATCAGAGCAGTCACAGCACTGGCTAGTGTTATCAGAGGTACACGGTAGAGGGGTAAAACATCTTTACTGCCCTTCTTCACACCACAGAAAAATCCACCACTGGCTGGAGTGCAAGATGCAATTACAACTTTCTATTCTGTGTGAAAGTTTTATCACTACTGCTGTATACAGAGCCTGTTGCTTAGGTCAGTTAACTGAGTGTAATAAAAATAAAACTTGAGGGATATACTGTTGCTTAGTAGTAGAAGGCTAGAGACTAATCAGAAAAACAAAGATGAACTTTATTGAAAATAAATGGACCAACTCAGATGGATTTAACTTAAATTGCATGAGCAAGCTAGAAAAGGGAGAATTACAAAATCTGTCTGTTTCCATGGAAATACCGCCCTTCACTGTTACTTAATGTGGTTAGGGTTACATCATCAGGACGGACTTTCATCAGTTTATCACAATTTGGTTATATGACACTATTTCAAGCTCTGTGTGGAAGTGATGCTCTTATGCAAATTTGCCCTCTCTAGAGCATTGCAAACAGTGTAGGAAACTCCATCCAGCCACAGCCTGTCACAGGTAGCCTTGGGAAAGAAGGCCGTGTTGCCCAAAAATATCGAATGAAAAGCTCAGGAGCTAGAGGATTCTGCAGGGACTTACTTCCCTGTTGAATTCAAGTCACCAAAACAGGACTTTCTTGGCCACATTGCTCAGGAGAGCTCTGTGATTATATAGCGCCTTTTGTTTCCATATAAACATCCTTCTGGTTTGTCCTTCAAGTCACCATCCATCTTTGCATATGGAGGTGAAAGATGGATACTAGGTCCTTGAGTGCCTGTGAGGTTTGAAATACAGGCATGCAGGACACAGTGAAGTGAAGACCAAGAACTCCCTTTGGATTTGCCTGGCAGGCAGACACTTCTATTTCATTTTCCCTTGCTCTGATAATAGCACCGGTCTGTATCTGTGCCAGGAACCTTTTGCATGGGCTAGTCGCCCACTGGTAGCCGTGAAGGTCTGAGGGTAGCAGAGAGAGGTAATGTCTGTTATCAGATTGACTGATACAGCTGGAAACCCTTGTCCAGGTTGGACACGGGACCACCAAACACCAAGTGAACCACAAACCAGAGCAGCACTGAAGTGCTTGGGGCAGCAGGAGGAAATGGTGTGACTGTGAAAGGTGTGAACGGTTCCTGCCGTCCTTTCCTCTTACCTTGGGCAGGGAGTGAGTAAGAAACTGCTGTTGAACTTTCACAAAAAGCCCAGCACCAATAAGTATATAAGGGCTAATGCATAGGTTTGGACATAGGGCCAAATGGTACCCAGTGCCTCCTCCAGCATAAAGCGTGCTCGTACAAAGCTAACCCATCAACGTTTTTAAGCAAATGTCAATCATCAGTGCTAATTTGTCAAAGCTTTGCATCATACGGCATTTGACTTGGCACTACGAAACCTAATGCTGGCTTCAGCATATTGCCCGACTGCTCTGTGCCGTGGCAGAGAGGCTCTGCCCAGGCTCTGCCGGGGGGAGGGGGGGGGGGTTGGAGGGACTGCTAGAAGTGCGTGTCCTTGTGGCGGAGGTTTCGGCACGCTCACCTTTGCTGTCTGTGCTGCAGGAGCGTGTGGTAACCATCCTCACTGAACTCCTCCAGCGGCTGTAGCTAAGTCACCAAGGCCCCTTGGTCTGAGCCCTTGGACTCCACAGCGTTGTCTGACTTGCAGCAGCTGTGCTGTGCAACCTTGAGCATTAAAATATCGTTACTTGCTGCTTGAACTCCATTGTTTTCCTTTTGCTGGCTTTGCACAGATTAATGCTGTTTCCAGGAGTCCATATCAGCAAAGGTCGCCAAAGTCAGATTTCCACACACAGGGAACACTTTGGTGCTGCATTTTGTACCCTACGTTGTAACCATGGCGATTTGTTTTCCTTTAAATTCCTTCCCCTTAGGTTCAATGCTATCTTTAGATGTCATCCTGTTTGACAAATGTGCGTGTAGTTCCTGATACTATCAGGGAACTGTGGTATGACAAGGACTGGCTTAAGTAACAGCTGCATAACTGTGTCAGGAATGAATGATGCGGCTGGTGCCCTTTCTTGGAAACTCTCCCATTTTCTGTGATTCCTGTTCCGACACTCCGTGTCCGGCAGTCAGTGATGGCCTGGTTTGCCCTACTGCGGGCTTTTGTGTTTCCTGTTGCCTAGATCTTGTGCAAGTATGTAGCTGCAGATTTTTGCTCACGCACAGGACTTCAAAACCCAAAAGACTGGAGAACTGGGATGTACAAGGGCAGCAGGGCAGGTAAATGGGAACTGAAGTCTGTAATGGCTTAAACCTGCTGAGAATTGCATTGTTGACCCAGCAAAGTACCAAGGCATGTGTTTCACTGAGGAGAACTGGGCTAGAGTACGGGCCTGTAAGTACTTTTTCTGACTCAGGGCACCGGCCAGTTCTGTTCTGGACACTGGTAAAACACACCTCCTAGTAGAGGCTATGGAGATGGAGGCCAAGTGAAATATTGCCCTCTGAAATTTTGCGACTGTTGGCATGGTTTATGTATCTCTGTTCTTTTAGAAATAGTTTATGCCTCTGTTATGTGCTAGTTTGTGCACAACCAGGTAAAGGTAAATGTGAAATCTAAGTTCTTGTTGTTGCTGTTGTCGTCCCTTTTCATATGAAACTTTAAAATTGCAGTGCTTAAGTAACGCAAAATTTTTTGTTTCTTACAAGATTTGTAATAAACCTTTGATGCTCTGGTAATACGAGCCCATCTCTCAGCAGGTGTATTTACCAGGGGTAACTCTACCATACTGTGTTTGCTCATTTAAAAGTTACAATTTTCCTGACAGATTTCCTTCAAAAACGAGGGTGCAACCAGCGGGCACATCTGTTCTCAAGCTTCCTGTTAGCTGTGGCTCAGTTCTTGTCCCTGTGAGACCGTTGTCGTTACGTGTGCAAATCCAGCGAATGCCTCCCCTGGCAGGAGTTCGGATGGCCAGAGAAGGTGCCTGGGGCAGCGCAGTCATGACCCTCTCCTGTGGACGCCACCTCAGGTTGGCATCTCAGGCTATTTAAGCACCCTGTACAAACTCAGAAGCCAAAGTCTGACCATTCAAGTTTGTACATCAAAGACATTAAATCATGAATTTATTGGAAATTTGGCCTAAATGGTAGACCTTACAGTCTGATATCACCTTAGCTCCTCATAAGCTAAGTCCACAGTCATCTGCTTACACAGCCTGAATTATAAGTCATCATAACGTGATATTTGCTTACTGTCAGGAACTATACAAGCCCCCTTTTGAAAGGGCTAGCAAAATTATCCAATCATTACACAGCTGATTTAATGCCAGTGTGCATTCAGAGTTGCAGAGGTGATCTTTAGCCTCACATATGAGCTTTATGTTGCTTTAATTAACTGCGTCATACTGCAAGTTGGCAAGAAGCACTAATACTTCATCCTTCCATTGACTGAACAGCAGAAAGTTGCAGGGCTAATGCTATCAGGAGACAGACATGTCTATGTTATGATTTAAGAACTATTCTAAGTAGCACAAGACAGAAACCTTTTTAATAGTTGCATGTTAAATACTCAAAATACTTAAGCTGTATGTGTAAGCATTCCACAGCATAAACAGTTGGGATCAAAGTCAATGCTATACCTGGGTCAATTGGAGCCTTTCAAACAATTTTTTTCATCCAAAAAGCTATCTAGACTTGAGTGTCTTGCAGGTTGTTGTAGGTAGGAGGTGCAAAGTATGCTAAAGTTAGGTCAACTGTGTTGTTGACATCAACAACAACTTGTTGTTGTATTCTTACAAGAATATTCTTTGCTTTCCCTAAGACACAGCCAGGGTTCAGGAGGTGTCAGGCTTCCTTTCCAGGGATTGCCTATGATGAATCTCAGCTTTTATTCTACCTGGCAATGCTCAGTACTTTCCTTTCTCCTCACCTCGTCCCGGGAACCCCTCCTGCCTCCTTTTTGCTGCCCTTCCTTCACCCCAAGGAGCCCTGCTGCTCTCTCCTGGGTATATTCTAATTCTGGCTTGATGTTGGGGCCAGGCTTATAAGCCCAGCCTGTCCCTAGCAACTCATGTGCCAGGTACGCACTCCCTAGGGCTCCAGAAACGCAGTGCTGCGGCAGCCTAGGCTGGCTCTGCACAGAAGCAGCACAGATTTTGCAGAGCCGATTCCCCCGCGCTCTGCGCTTTACATCTCCTGTTACATCTGGAGCCTCACTGGTGGGCTCCACGTCAAGAGCCAAGTACTACTGGTCTGCCCTCTAGTAGCTGACTCTAAGCGTGGCTGGCATGGTGTCACTACAGCCTAGGTCTCTGAAAGGGCTGTCTGCGGCGTACTTACATGCTATACTCTCCCTGAACTAAGGTCGTTTTTGTTGAGGTAGCTGTGTGCGTACCCAGATTTTCCTGGGATGGCTCTGTGGGCTAGGAGATGCAATTTCTACCCCCCTCACCCCCTCGCCAGCACAGCTCTACAGGCAGTTACATTTCCTAAATCCAACTGGTCTGCTCCTGTATGTTGTCTCACTGCTTCTTCCCCTTACACGCCCCATGCTCCGAGTGATACTCAGGGATGTTCCCTTTCATATGAAGCCAGCCTGGGAAATTCCCCAGCCTCCCCTGCCCCTGGCTGCTCATTCCCAAAGCCCTGCCTCAGGTCACTGCCCCAGGGGTGCAAATCATTAGCCAAGGGCATGGGAAGGGAGTCTCACCCACTAAGAAAATGTGTAGGCGACTCCACCCTCAGCCAGCCTCCTCTGCCCAGAATTTAGAGTAGCTTCATGTTTGCTTTTGTTTTGGGTTTAAATATGTGCTTAACTATCTCTTAGAGCTATCTCAAACGAAGGGGTGTGGTGAAACTGCCTAATTTAACCCAGCCTGTGACATCTGCAGACTGATGGCTTGTCTCTAAAACCATGTTATCTTTTTCATTTAGATTGGTTTAAAAGCTGATCATTTAAATCCTTTGTCGCCATTCTTGTTTTGGTTTAATGCGATTTAGTCTAAGTTTGCTGGCAATTGATGCAAACAAAGAAAACCCTCTCAGGAAAAGAAAAAGGCTCTGCAGAGGTTTGCACCATTTTCACAACATAGCTTTTCAAAACACTGCTTTAGTTGTCTTAGTTACACTGGTGTGAGGCAGAGCGTAGGCCTAGCAGGAATTTGGTTGCAGGATCATGTTTCTAGAAAAGAAGAAGAAATTACAGAATGTTCTGTGTGTTCCTGTGAAGGCCCAGTTCCTCTCCAAACTTTCATCATCCCCTTCATCGTTTCCCATTTTAGGGTTCTGCAAACACTGAAAACAACAAGGCATATCATTGCCTTCAGATCAGTGGAAATGCTCAGGTAATAAACATAAAAAGTTGCATCCTGAATCCACTGGAGTCTTTGGGAAAATGCCCTTGGATTTCAGGAGGCTAGGCTTTCAAGCTAACTGGTGTTCCGTAGTTGAAAAGCTACAGGCCAAACACACCCACAGGAACCAAAACATGCATCTCCAGCGATATGCTCTGATTTCAATGTATTTGCGTATAATCTTCTTGATGAGGGTTTTCCCACTACACTCTTGCTCTGACATGACAAAGAATGTTTAAGAAAGCAAAGTGGAAAACACAGCAGACAGACCTAAACATATAAACATAGATGAGACAGACAAGCATAGTTACTTTTCTTCCTCCCTGCTTTCCCTCCTTCTGGCATTGTCAGCATGAGTTTTAGCTCCCAGAGTTACTCCATGGGGGCACCGGAGGAAATGCCTGTGATTAAGTGTGCAGCCCTGGTGTAACCTACTCTTCAGACTTGTGCTTTCTAGTGTGAATCACAGTCTGCAGCGTGTCGGACAGCTGCCCACCAGGTCTGCCCTGAACCTGCGTGCAAACCAGTGACTCGGGACCTCAGAGCTATCTTATCTCCAGAACAGGGGGATCTCCAGATCTCCAGAATGAGGGAACCGATTCAAGAGAAGTTCTTGCTGCCAGGGCCTTATAACACACACAGTGACAGTGAGTGATGTGTTTTCTGTTGGGGGCAGGAGGATAATTCCAGTTTTGTCAGTTTTGAAAGCACAGGGCACTACGTCACTAAAAGCATATTTTTAGTCCTCAAGAAGGTGATATTTCCACACCTCAATCTTTTACATATTTACCCCTCTGTGAGCTAAAGAAGTGTTATTACCCCCTTTTCACAGACTGTCTGAGGTCGTAAAATATGTGAAAAGTGAGAAACTGAGCTCTAGGTTAATGGCATAAATATTGGTCTAACCATCCCTCTTCAATATTGGACTCATTCTTGGGAAGAGGGAAAGGATGGGCCTCTTCTCTTGTCTGCAGTTCCGTCACCCAACAGCTGTCACACACATTTCTTTCCAACTCTGTTATTTTTCCAAGGACATATTCAGTTCACTCCTCTTTAGGTGGAGGAACAAGGATCCTGGCCATGTTATATCAGTCTGTGGCAGACATTTGTGTTTTGGGTCCTGTCCGGGGTTCACTTTCTCTGTTGGGTGCTCAGGAGAGGGATCCCACAAAAAATTCCTCTCCTTACTCCCAGAAGTGCCGCAATGCAGGCAATGCTGTCCAGACACGTGTCAGGTTTGATCTGGAAGAACCAGCTCTAGGTGGGAAGAGACTTCAAGGGCCAACTACAGACAATATACCTTTTTTTTTTTTTCCCCTAGATACATCCCAGTTTAAGACGGACTAGACACAGACCACCAGAAATACTGACCATCCACACAGCGAATTAAAGAAATTTTCAGTCACTACTAGTTTGGGATTTATTTCAGCTAGTGACCCCGAATGGAAATGTATCACATCCCATGCTGTGCATCTCAGGGGTATCCTGTCTCATTAATAAGCACCTTCATTTCAGAGTATTGTCTGTTTGTTTTGGAAGGTTTTTCTCCCCTCCCTGAAAAAACAGAGATGAATTGGGATAAATAGAGGCAGGAAATGGTTTCCCTAGCAACCCTAAGAATACATAAGCACAACCTCACCATTCACTTTTATTCCTTAGATACACTTTTAAAAGAAGTTTGAGCTACACTAAAAGACATCTGTTCACAGCACAACACCCAAGTCAACAGAATTAATCAGCCCTGATTTCACTTTCAGTGAGAAGGGAACTAAGTCCCTTTAAAAAAAGGGGACATAAGGTCTTAGATTCCAGGGAATGAAAGCTGAGTCAAAAGAGGAGTTCATTCAGATTCAGTAGTGGTTAAAAAAAAGTTGCAGCTTTATGCAACATCCAGCTTTGCTAAAGTGCAGCTTGTCCTGACGAACTCCAATGTGTCCTATTCAGAGTGCCTTACGTTTTGGTAAAGCTTGGGTTGGATTGTCCACAGGCAAAATCTAATCTAGCTTCGTAACAGTACCAGAAAAGGAAAAAAAAAAAAAACTTTCTGGGAGGTTATTGGGGGAGACATCAAAGCTTGGTGCGATGTGATTTCTACTCCTGTCACGTTGCACTAACGCAACCCCCCTCCCTCCCATTCTGCTTGCCTCCCTGCCAGCCTCCTCAAGCACTGTGAGATGCGTGAGAGACATTTCAGCAACTTGCATTACTTCACCTTTCATCTGGAACAGCGTGTCCAAACCCTGAGGCCCAGGGAAGACTCACTGGGCACGTCCCCCTCACCCAGGCTAGTCTGCAGTCTGCACAGAAGGGATTTATCCTGACAGAAAACCATTTGGGGAGCAGGGTTTCAGGCTTAGCCCTGTGTGCTGGTGGTAGGGCCAGATTTCTGCCTCCAGGACAGGCAAGATCTGCCCTTTCTCCTCACTGAAGAGGGATCAGATCAGCCAGCAATGGTCATAGTATCCCTAGGAGCTGGTGTTCAACCTGCTTCCTTGTCCCATTTCCTTTCCAGGATCACTGTTTCTCCCACAAGAGCCCTCCATCCTGTAAGTAAGACCTACTAGTTTCTGATCTGCCTGAACAGTGATAGATTTGTGTTCAAAGACTGCTGGGGATGAGTCCACAAGTGTAGATACAAATTATTATCCAGAAGCTGTGCTTCTATTCACTATTGAACATGTTATCGGTGCTGTGGAAGGACCCACTGCTGATAGCATCTGCAGAGGGTAGTAATGTTGAAGTGGAAGATAACAGGGGTCAGGTCACAGTGGGATCACTTGTTTAGCTGGGTGCAAACAAATGACGTGAGCTTCCACATATGTCTAACATGAAGTCACAGATCTGGGAGCAGGAGGGGCAGATCCTGCTTATAGGAGGAAAATCTCTCTGCTGGGAAGTAGTGATCCTGGGCTGAAGGTGGACATGGGTGGTGGATTGAACACCATTTCCCTGAGATGCAGTGACCTGAAAGGTTAATGTAATCATTGGGATGCCTCTAAGAGCTGACAGAAGGGAAAGAAGGACAAAGGGAGGTCCTGTTCTCTCTGATTTTGGCACTGGCTGGATTGTCACTGAGACGCTGTTCCCTGTTGGAGAAGGATACAAAACAAGGAAGCCTTCAGAGAACAACCAACAGAAGGATTACAAGGTTGACAAATATTCCTTGCAGCATATTAGAAAGACTCCCGGGCCTCTGTCTGGCTCATTGAAAAGAAGAAGTGGGCTGGTCCCTATTTAAGATTATCTGCATGAGGACAGATATTTGACAGCAGAATGCTCTCGGTTCTAGCGGGCAAACAGAAAGAAAAATCAGTGGGTAGAGGCTGGAAATAAGCAAATTCACTTGAAAATAGGATGCATTTTTTTACTGTGAGTGTAATAGTCACTGGAACAATTGTTCAGGGCTGAGGTTTACTCATAGGAAATGTAACATTCATGATGTTTTTCTCAGATGTACCTTTGTTCAGTTCCAGGAAGCCCACTGAGCCAGGTTGTGTAGGAGATCAGAAAACAGTGGTCCCATCCTGGCTTTATGCTCCTGCTGTTTCATAAGGAAGAAGAACAGGGGGACTGGAGAGGGTAGTCTCAGTTTTGTGGCCAAACTGACTGCAGATTAGCCTTAGCTGCTGGGAAGCCATTATGGCAAGAGTGAGGAACATCTGGTGCTTCCATGCCCTAGAAAGGCTCTGATGTTTGCAGGACAGCACTGATACGCGTTTTCTTGTCTCTCAAGCCCATTTGAAGTAAAGACCCCCAAGAAGGAGAATGTCTTGTTTTACCAGTCTGACTGGTATAGCTCTAGTTTGTTTAGTCTGAAACATCAACCTGAGCTCCATCCTCAGTAATATTGTCTCTACCTCCTACAGGAAGCATGGCCTTGTGGCACCTTCTGGGACAGATTAATAGTGAAGTAGCTCTGTGCGGTCCAACTGATGGTGTGCAGAGGGCATATTGTGGCAGCTGGTGCTGGGTGAAGTTGGAAGAAGATGGTAGTTACTATGGAGGTTAGGGCTTTGCAAAGAGCCCCCAAACCTGCATCTGGTTCCCACTGATATTGTGCCACACTGAAGTACTTCATAATAGGAAATGATGCTATAGCCAGAGACAGCCATAGAAACTAACTTAGTCACTTCCTCATCTATAGGAGTCTGATTAAACATCTTAGAAATGGTTTCTAAAGCTGGTTCTCCATTTTTCATCTACAGTATTATTAACCTCAGACTTAAAAAAAAAAATCCAAAATGCTGCAAGGCCATAATGATGAAATATGACTAAGGAATGGATGGTTTTGTTTTGTAAACAAATATACATGTTTTGTTTCAGGATGAAAATTTAACATCCTATCCGATAATAAACACGCTAATTTCTCCTCTGTGGGATAAGATTCTCCCAAGTACATCTCTCAGTTTCAGCGAAAGGCTTTCCTTATTCCCCGCTCTCCTTCTCATACAAAAGCCTATTCTCAAAGATATACCTCTGTTCAAGAAGGGGTCAGTCCTGGGAAGTCCAGTGAGCTGAGTTATAGAGATCAGATTAGGTAACTGCAGTGGTCCCTTCCGACTTTATCCTTCACAGCACCTAAATGCAAGAGAGTGTCCATACTCCAGGAATAGGTGGGTGCGCAATGTTGTGATGCCCTGGCAGCAGGAGGCGAATGGCCTGGCAAGTGCACTGGAGGACTTTGCAGGTCCAGTGCTCTGGAAGGCTTCCTCAGCCCAGTTTGAGAGCTGGGCAGCTGGCCAGGAACAAGAGCGACAGAAGTGCCCAAACGTACAGAGAGCAACAATGACAAATTGCACAGGGCTCCCCTTACGGACAGAGGTCACCAAGAGCTTGGCTGTGCCCCCGTGGCATGAGGAGGAGGCCCGCTGTGCCAGCCCCACCCACTGCGAGGAGGACGTAGAGTAGCTGCTCTCCTGAGCTGCTCAGGTAAAGCAGGGTTTGGCCGAAGGTTCGTTAACCCCAGCCTGCTTTATCTCTGCTTTTGCCCTGGATCAGCTCCGCAGCAAAACCCTCGCCGAGTTCAGCAAGGGTCGCCTGGGCCCCTCTCTCCGTGCTTCTGTGCTTGCCTGTAACGCATAGCAATTAAACAAAAGCCCCAGACATCCCCTTGCTCATACAATGCTTTAATTATAAAGTAGTTTGCTTCTGATTGGCAATTACTCTGCTTGGGAATCGGCCTGGCAAGCAGGTGGGCCTTCGAGACCTGGCTGTTGTTTTCATCTGCCTCGTCCCCTTTTCCGCCTCGCTGCTGAAAAACAAGATCTTACAGGCTTTTCCATTAAACAATAATACTAAAAAATTTAGAAGTAGATGGATGCTGGCCTTCACTGAGACTGTAGCTTCAGTTTGTTGCTTTGTTTTCCCCTTTCCCTCTTAGTTGTTAATAGGAAACGTCTGATTCATTGCTGTTCCTTGGCTAATCCCATCACGCTAGCAGCACAGCTCTGCGCTCGGCTCCTCCTGCCAGACGTCCTTTTAAGCAAAAGAGATGAAACAGTGGTGGCAAACAGATAACCTGCGGTTGACCTTCTCTTAAAGGCAGCGGGGCTACCCTGGAAAAAGTACTTCCTAGAAACGTAGCCCTGATCCCAGACACTGGGATCCAAGCACGGTGTAGGGGGCATGCTGGGGGGTCTCCACAATGGGAAATGGGAGGGCAGAGAGTGGATGTGGTTGGCAGACTGGATCTTCTTGCTGGGAAATCATTGGCCCTTGCTTTACTCAAAGCTCAGACAGAAATGTAGTTTTGTAGAAGTTTCCTCTGCATCTTGACACTGACTGAGCAGCTTTGCAAGGTGACCCTGGGCTGGGGACAGGGTGTAGCAGCCTGGTTGCTGCCCATGGTCCTGCTCCTGGGGAAAGTCACTGCCCCTTCCTGACCTTGGTTCCCCCCACTTCTTTGCCTTTCCGTCCCCTGACATCCTGCCCGGTGGCACAGGCCAGTCCACAGTGAGGCACCTGGTGTCAGGTACCAAACTCCTGAAGCTCAAAATCACCCTGGTGGATGGAAGTGCCAGAGTGCAGGGTTAGCTTCAGACGTGCCCAAAGGCCACCTGCCAGCAGTCACCTACTGCCACAGCGGTCTCCCCATAACCTTTTTACGGCAAGTCACGGTTGGTTTATGCAGCGTGCTGTCCCATACCTTCAGACCCCATCCTAGCCCTTTCCCATGCCAGGAAACATTTGGAGCCAGAAGCAACTTCTTTTTCCAACAAGAAACTCCCCAGGATTAGATCTCAATACCATGCACTTTGCTTCTCCTTGCTACAATCACGCTGATCACAGGTAGTTTTTCAATAATAAATATCAGCACAGAGCAAATATTAAGTGGCTCAAAGATTAGGAATTGAGCATATTTCGAATGAAACTCTTCCTTTCCTCAGCAGCCTGTGTTTTCAGAGCTCTTTAAATTCAGCCACTAGAGAGCAAACTTTTTCTTTTTATCAAGTGGGAATTTATATATTTCTTTAAAAAAGAATTCAGTACTTCAGGCTGAAAAGCAAAAAAAATTGCAAACAGAGCTTTTAGTTTACAAAGAGAAAAAGCAGCTTTCTTTCTTTCTTACTCTTTCCTTTCTTTCTTTGTTTCTTCCTTTCTCTCTCGTTCTTTCTCTCTCTATTTCTCTTTCTTTCTTCACTAGCCATGTTTTAAGAAGAGAGAAAAACAGACAAGTGTGTTTTGCTGTAGTGAAGGCCTCTGCTGATGACTGCCTAAGCTCTCTCCCTTCATGGCAGTCATCAGAGGTAGTTGTCCATCCTGGTGTGTGGCAGGCTGTGTGAGGAGCATCTCAAGAGGAGGCCTTGGTGTAGTAATAAGCACTACAGCTCTGTGCCTGTGATTGTGTAAAACTTAGAGACGAGCAAACCTGCAAGCCAGTAGGATTATATGCATTAATGGTGGAGACTGCCTCTCTATGGAATAGCACCATGGCAGCTGGTTTCCTTAGTCCATGTGGTTTACATGCCCTTGAGATTTTAGCACAAATAGGTTGGAGAAGTCAGGTCTTTCTGGGGAGCCTTCAGCCTTGGCCTTTCACAGCTCAGAGGTGACCCTGCTCTCATAGTTCCCGTGCAGGCCTGCTGGGGACGGGGAGGGGAAGGAGACCCTTTCCTTGTGGTTGGTCGGGGAGAAGAAGCCCTTCTTGCCTGTTCTTTTGGTGGTCAAAGGTTATGTGTGTAGATAGAAAGGGTGCCTGCAAGCTTCTTTCAAGCCAATTCTGATAGCAATAAATCTTATAAGGGTGTTGAGGTGCATAAAGAGGCTTCCTAATAATGACAGTGATGGCAGGAACAGCTCAAAGGTGGTGGCAACAGGCTGGAATATCCATGGCTTAGCTGGAGGCAAGTAAAAGTTGGGTTGTACCCTGCGCTTGCCAGCCCACGTCAGAGTAGCACCAAGGAAGTCTCCTTCCCAGAACCCACATCCAAATGGCCCAGAGCACAAAGTGAAGCAAGTGCTGATGTAGGCAAGGCCCTGGAAACCCCCGCCAGTACCTCACTGAAAACAACTCTTCCTAAGAAAATAAAGAAGGATTTTGTGAAATACTTAGTGTTGTCAGCATTATGTGCACAGTGGCTTATCTCCCTGCCTTTCTTTGTGAACCAGCCAAGGGACCAGCTGTAGATACATGCATGTTGCCTAATGTTCATTGGGGTGGTCCTTTATGATGTCTCATAGACATGATATTAGAGCGTATAGCCTGACATGGATCTTTACAGAAAGGCAGTCCAGTGGGCTGTGGGTGGTATATTATTTGACTGGTAAGGGGACAAGTCCTACCTTTTAATGTCCCATTAATGTTACAAACATCAATAATGCGGCCTAGATCTGATCAGCTTAATCCGTTGTACCAACCAGGTAGCTAGTGTTCTCTAATTCCTTATTATCTTTGTACTACATTAGGCATGATAATGTGGCTATGACATAAATTAATTGCACCCCCATAGCATGCTCTGATGGACTCTGCAACCCAGAGTTCTGCCAGAAAAGAGGGACCTTAGCATTTTGGACCCAGTCAGAGCAGCTATGAAAGTCATGGCTGGCAAAACTCACCAGGTCAATCTGTTGTGGTCTAGGTTTTTATATTTCACTGTGAGGCCACTAATCTTAAGACCAAATGCAGCTTAGGCAAATGTTATCCAAATGCAGGCAACAGGTAATAAAATCCTCTCTGTTCTACTTGAGGAATATCAAGTAGCTGGGGAGAAGATGGGTCAGCTGGGAGAATAGGGTTCCCCCTTCCCCCTTTTTGATGCAACTTAGCTGCAGATGTGATCTCAAACATCCATGCCTGTAGGGGCTTGGATATGAACAACTTCACCATAGGGTCACAGAGACCACAGAGATATAAACCCTGAGAAGCAAGGACATAACTAGAATATGTCAGACATTAAAGTGTCTGATGCCACCAGACATCTAGACCACCACAAAGACTTGGATATCGGATTGGCTAAGCAGTGGTCAGAGCAGGTATGACAACTCCTCCGACCCTCTACCAGTGCCTGCTTAGGTCTCCTCTGCAAATAACTGATAACCCTTTGTGATATGTGGCTTTGGGCAAGCTCACTTCGCTGGAGAAGGTCCTGGTAGGTGAATGTTTAGATCAAAAATAGCCACTAAACAAAATAAACAGGTCACAGGGCTTGTTGGTAGCAGCTGCATAGCTGTGTCTTTGCTGTGTGCATGACAGCACAGTGTAGTGTCAGCATCAGTTCAGCCCTGGGCATGTTCAGACCTTTCGTACACTCTAACCTGCCCATCTAGCTTTTAAAGCTGTGTCAGAAGCAGAAGCTGATTACCAGCTTAGGTGGTGCTGTCTCGCATCTTTGGCTGCAAGTGCTGACCACAAGCAGACACAAAGCCGGCACTTGGAACTTTCTCTGGGAAGAGACCTCCAGATACAAGCTTTTCTGTCTTCAGGCAGCCATCACCTCTTCCTTTGGGGTACATTTAAGATTACTTTGTTCTGCTTCCATATAGGATGAAGGATCCCTTTCTCTCTGTCTGTCTGTCTGTCTGTCTCTCTCTCTCTGTCTCTCTTTTATTTTTCCCACATAATTTTAGTCTTGATGATTTTTATTTTGTGTCTGAAAATATCTTTTCTGCAAACACTCATGCTTCTGAAATTTGATCCCACGAGCTCTGTTAGAAATTGAATGGGAAAGCTCTTGCACACTTTCCCCAAACAACTTTTCCAAAAAAACCCTGTAAGTGTTTGTTTCCAGAAGAGCTTTCTGCTTTTAAGTATCTGTTGGTATTTTCCTTATTCCCTTTGGGACAGACTTCATTGGCATTACCATGCCACAGTTGCTGAGGCTCCCATCTAGAGCACCTGCTGTTAGGAAACCACCGTGGTATCCGCATTTTTTGTCTCCCACAGGTGAGATTCGGTGTGCAGGGATGTGAAGGAGGTGCCAGGATGGTGTGATGGGGAAGGACCATGCTGCTAACCTGTGGCTAAGGAGAACATCTTTCTGTGGACGCTCTGGGCTACATTAAGCCATAGGTCCCTGCTCAAGGCCCAGATCTAAATCACTTCTAAGTATTTCTCTTTTCTGGCTTGGGAATTCTTCCCATACTTCTGAATCTATTTCTCTTTTCTGGCTTGGGAATTCTTCCCATACTTCTGAATCCTATGGAAAATACTCTGCCAAGTCCTGGGCTCTGCCCAGTGACCAGGATTTTGTTCTTGGCATTGCTTCACTCTAAATACCCCTATTTTACTTTCCTTATCCCTCCTGCTTCATCTTTTTGCTCAAGAAATGTATCAATTTTCTTAATGTTTCTGTCTCTTAGCCTAAAATTAGACAGCCAGTTCCCTTATCTCTGACCAGCTCTGGGGTACTATAGTTTTCCATTTCTTACCTCTTCTTCTCCCTCTCTCTGACTTATTTCTGGAAAATGTGACTTGCAGAGAGTGTTTACTGACTGGAAAGGAATATAGGGCAAGCTAAGTGAAAGCTGGACCAATGTTTGTTCCCCCAATGTTTGTTCCCTTTACTTTGCACTTCACAGGGATGGCCAGCTATTTGTTCTTTAGCCAAACCTATGAATCTCTTTCAAGGGCTTACCTTTGTTTCTTGCCCCAAATCAAAATTAGCATCTCTGGTTTGAATAACAAAGTGTCTAGGGAGACTGAAACAACATGACACCACGTTCTGCTGTAGTCAAATCAGTCTGGGGTCCAAATCAGGGTGGGATCGTCTAAGAGCACTGATGTCTTTCCTGGCTTCAGAGGGGTAAGACTGATTGTACCTGACCCTAACCCTTGCTTAGCGATTCCCTGATGCAGTTTTCGGCTCAGGCTGGCAATTAATGCTGTTATCCTCTCAGTGCGTAAGCACGCTTGTCATGCAGGGACCATTGCTGACTTGGAGTGGTCCCAGGCCTACCTGTGGAGGCTGGGAGGGGAGAGAGCAAAATGGATGCTAAGGATGGGGGAAGAGGCCAGACACCTTGAGCATTTATGAAACTTACGCCCTATAAAATACTTCAGTTATATTGTTTTCTAAATCCAGAGGGAATTGTTGTTTTTTGAGCAATAAATATCCCCCTGCAGTGCTGGCAGCCCTAATAGGGCAGCTCTGACAACAGGAAAGTGAAACTCGTGTGAAACCGATGCTAGTGACTTTCCATTAGCCAAGCTGAGAGAAACAATCCAAAAAAAGTAAGTAAATCAGATGTTTAAATTTCTTTCCATTTTAATAGTCAGATAAAACCCAAGACCTTCACTTGCTATATATTTTTTGATAGCGTATTGCTAACAGAGCCCTGAATGATACAGAACGAATGAGCTATGGCTAATAGACCCAATACCATAGCTTTTGGTAAGACTCGTGTCTATTTCCTTACAGTTCAAACATCTCAAGGCAAGATGGTGTAAGAAATCTTTCGTTCTTTGAACACTGATCATATTTCCTTTTCCCATCTTTCAGCAGTTTTCATCTGGGATATTCTATCAATATTCCTGTAGCACAAATTAATATGAGTAACAAATACATAATCATGAATAACAACATGCCTGGAGTGACAGGATTAAATTGAGGTCCTGATCCAGCAAAGCCTTAATTAACTCTCAGCAGAACTGTCCTCGGCTTGGGTGCTTCTTGGCACAAATGAGAATCTCCAGAGCTTTTAACTGTAAGATACTGTATCTAAGCCTGTATCATGTGCACTTTTGCACTGTTGTAATTAAATCAGTGCTATTTTGTATGGAAACATGTTTATAAATTGATCTGGCATCGATTGAATGAAAAGGTCTGTAAGCTAGGTTGTCACAGCTATAGGGAAGTGTGCCTGTGCAAAATATTACCGGGTTCGTGCAACCTTATACCTTTAGGTAAATCATTAGGGCCTCTGAGGACAAACAAGCTCATTAACACAGAGTAGATCCGATGAAAAAAAATGCAAAACAGATGTAACTGGGTCCTAAGGGGACTGTGTTGAAACGTAGCATTTCTTGGAAAACCCCTGTTTGAACGACTCACAACAGTGCTGGTGATGTGGAGACATCTGTGACCGAGAGATGTAAGGAGCCTCCCTCCTCTTCCATAAAGGCTGTTTCCCTCAGTTGGTTGGTCTGCCAGGTTGGTATATTAAAGACTCCTGATTGTACTGAGCTGGTACAGACTTGCCATTATTTACCAGGAAAAGACATCGCAGTGGAGACAAGCTGCCCTTCAAGGGAAGTGGTATAACCGGTGTGCTCGCACGCCCTGTGCTACAAAACCCGGGTGGACCTCCCAAGCCTCCTCAGACTCAGCGGAGCTCCCCGTTGCTCCTATGGGCTATGAGACTTAGCGGATCACAGCTCATCAGTGCACATCCCAACCTGGGCTCTGACACTGAAGCCAAGGGTACACCTCAAGGAATATAACCTCATGTTGAAAGGGATGTATTTTACTTTCCAAAGGATTTTTCTCTGGCCGTGAACACCAACACAGTGCTGCTGCTACCCTGCTGTTTATGAAATATATCCATAGTTCTCATTCTAAGTCTTAGCTGACAAGATTTATGTTAAGGTAGTTAACCTCAAATTAAACCTTTTTTTTTTTGTTCCTTTGTGTCCTATGATTTAGAAGCCACAATTGACTTGAAGATGCACTCAAATGAGAATAAAGTTTACAGCAAAACACTACCTATTGCAAGAGCCTTGCATGTACATTTATAATTGTTAGTCCATTAGCAGAGAGAGCAGCACAGACATAATAAAAAGATTTTTTTTAATTTTCCTGCCAGCCCATGTGTCTGCTTTAATCGCATATCGAAGATAGTCTTAGAATACTCTTTCATGTAAATATACACATTGGTTAGTAAATATTAATGCTGCTCTCTGGCTCCAGCTGTGAGAAGATTTTATTGTTATGTTAGAGGTTTTGATTAGCCTCCAAAAGGTTTTGCAGTGTCTACTCTATTTATCTGAAACATACAGAACTGCTGGAGGCAAGGGCTGCCACAAAGAAAATCATACACAAAATCATCTTACTGTTTTTAATTTAGTCTGTGAAGGCATAATTATTTCTGCCTGTTTAATGCTTCACAATCACTCTCAATGAAATTCCAAAGGCAAGGAAGGAGCTGCCTGGTACCTTTTAGTTCCAGTTTTTAGCAGACAACACTGAAGAAAAAGAAACATATGTCATGTCTTCACATCATTCTCCCTAATTGTCATGGCAATTTACCCGCGAGCTGACATGATAGCCATAGAGAGAAATGGAGCAAAACCTTTCGCATAGCTTAGGGCTGAAGGAAATTTCAGACACAGATGTAAGCTGGCACCTGGGTGTCAGGCGGATCCTACCCGTCTGCCCCCGGCCTCAGCTCCCTCACGCTGCCGCGTCGCTCTCCCCGGGAAATCAGCTGATGGAGCTGGTGGCCTGTCTTAACCTCCCTTCATCCAGCTGAAGGAATAAATCCTCCTCAGCTGTCCCTGCGATGTCCTTTACAACACGGGATACGTCTTTATCGTGGTGTTGCTCGAGCTGTCTGCGCTGAATGCCTCCCCCGGCCTCCCCCGGCAGGGGGCTGGTTTAAGTGGGAATATCCAGAGTCACCCTTGAGCGGTTGCGTCTGCACCGACGGGGCTGAGCTGTGCGAAACGCATCCCGGGCTCCCTCGGTTGCACCGTGAGAGGCTCTTGCTGAGTTCCCGCGTGGCAAAGAGTGGGAAAATTCATGCTGCGCACCTCCTGGGCTCCCAGGGTGCTTTGGCAGGGGAACTCGCAGCCCGCGTGCCATGTTTGCCAGCTTCCCCTTGCCCGAGTCCTCATCCCGCTGCCACCGCTTTGTGCCCCTCTGAGCTGTGGCCGGCGCCTCCCCATGGAGGGGTGAGCGGAGCAGGGGGAACCAACGCTCTGGAGGTAAGGGCTTTGCAAGGAGGCGCGTCTTGAGCTGGGGCAACGGCTTGGCTGGGGCAAACTCGGTTACCCTGGCAGTGACGATACGCCTTTCACCCTGCAAATTACCCTGCAAATTGCTTTTAAAACCTGAATTAAGTATGGGCAGCAGGCATTTGCTTCTGTGCTGGGAAGCCTGGCACTCTCCTATTTCGATGCAACATGTCAGAGCATTTGAGGTGCCCTGCTCAGCAGGGAGCATGATGCAGGTCAGCCGAGGTGCTTGTTTAACCCCAGCCTTCTGCTGAGGCTGCCAGCTAGCGCTAATTTCTGCAAGCACAGAAACTCGGGCCATTAATTCCCTGCAGACAGGCCACTAGATGGTAACAACTTTTAACCAGTGACTAGGTCTGGATTTGGGCCTGTTGGCTGGAGCTGAATTACCAATCCCAGGTACATTCTAGCGCCCTTTGATTTGTTGGACATGACGTTCACTGCGCAGGCCTTTTACAGGGGACTTTTCAGAAAGCACTGGCATGTTGGCAGGGTTGAGTTCACTTAGGAACACTGTTTTCACGCAGAAGTCGCTAGCATGTCTAACCTCCACTACTGCTTTACATAAACCTTAAATATAAAACCACAATGGGCTTACATGCTTGAGAATAAGCCTTGTTTGTATTATGCAGAAATCACCGTGTTTTCAGCTGATCTTTTAAGTGGTTCCTAATAAAATTATGAAGTGACTGGAAAATCTTCATAATAGTTTTAAATAAGTCCAGCTTCACAATAATAAACCCAGCTTTTAGCAAACCCTCATTTATAACAGTTCCAACAGCAAGAACCAATTTTCTCTTTGGTAATGAGGCCTAATACAATGACTGTTCACACAGAGCTGACCTGGATTCAACAGTCATATATTCTTTTGCTATTTTCAAGGCATATTGTGTTTATGGTATGTAAAAATGTTCAGTTTTCCCTCTTTTTGTTGCCTCAACTTTTTTCTTTTAAAATGGTTTAAAGGTTGTTAAATGGAAAGTACAGAAATAAAATATAGTGATGTTCCATACAAATAGCACGTTTCTTCACTATTTTGATGCAGCAAATTGCTGAACTTGGTTATGGTATGTACTTTCACAAAGGGAACATTTATCCAGTTCCCATAGGGGTTCCTTATGATGAGAATCTACTACTTCAGCTTTTAGTATGGGAGAGGGACAAGACTGTTTTCATATGTCGGCAGAATTTTCCATTTCACATGCCTGCCTTCCATTTTGCTTGTTTGCAGAGGTGTGAGATATTGTTTCCTGAAAGCCTTTGTGAAACTCTTGATTGCTTCTTACAGAGCAAGGAGGGCCAGCACTTCCCACCAAGGCTCCTCTGGAGAGCTGGCAGTATCCCCTCCTCACAGGGCCCAGCACAGGACTAGGGGAGCTGATGAACATGGGCTTTCTGCTGCTGCTTCTCGCAGCTCATGAGCGAGGCCAACCTGGCTGGTGGCTGCAAGGCCAGGGCTTATGCTCCTGGCCCAGGGTCACCTCTTGCTGACTCCACACAGCTCTGCATAGCTTCTTGCAGTTAAGCATGCGTTTAAGGGCTGTATATCACTGAGTGTCTAGCATTTTGCAGGGATGAGCTCTGCATGTGCTTACTCACTGCTGAATGGGACATCTCATGCAGGAGAGCCTAGGTTTGGTCTTATTGCCCTCTTGTGGCTGCCCAAAAGAGGCTACAACAGTGTCTCGCTGGCTGGCATTTGCAGAAGTGGTAGTTGCCCACTCAAGCTAAAGTAACTTTGCTATAACTTAAAAGCACAGCACTGGTCCCCCAAGTGCAGCTGCACGAGATAACATGGAGCAGCCCTCAGGAGATTAGTGATGTCTCTGAAAGGGATGCTGGGGTCCAATCACTGTGAGAGTAGAGACTGGGTGCAAGGGCATCCTAGGCCAAGCCCTCTTACCAAGCAAGCTTCTCACACTCATGGTTGCCTCACACCTATTTTTCAGCCACAGTGGTTTGGCAACATGCCCCAGGGCTCTCAAAGACGACCATTAAAAAAGCCCTGGAGGCTCTCATAGGAAACCCTTTCCATACTGTTTGTCCTGGACCCTATGTATTAACAGTAAAAGGTATATAGGAATGATGCTTTTTTCCCTGTAGGACTGCGATGTACGCACAGCGCTAAGAGAAAGCATGTCAGTGCCTTCGGCATCATGTGACCACTGTTACCTACAGAGCACCCAACCAAGACAAGTAAAAACCCAGTTTTAACCTGAGGAAGGGCTCATTTTTGAAGTGTTTCAGAGAAGGAGTATGTTTGGAAAACCAGGATTTGAATCAAAAGAAAGAGAACTGGGAGGAAAAACAGCAGAAGAAAAGATCTGGGGGTTGACCTGCTGCAAAGCAGCTCTGCAGAGAAGGACCTAGGAATTCTGGCCGACAAGCAGTTGACCATGAGCCAGCAATGTGCCCTTGTGGCCAAGAAGGTCAATGGGATCCTGGGGTGCATTAGGAAGACTGTTGCCGGCAGGTTGAGGGAGGTGATCCTGCCCCTCTACTCAGCCCTGGTGAGACCACACCTGGAGTACTGCGTCCAATTCTGGGCTCCCCAGTACAAGAGAGACATGGCACTACTGGAGAGAGTCCAGCAGAGGGTACAAAGATGATTTGAGGGACTGGAGCATCTCTCCTATGAGGGAAGGCTGCGAGAGCTGGGCCTGTTCAGCCTGGAGAAGAGAAGAGAAGACTGAGAGGGGATCTCATCAACGTGTATAAGTATCTGAAGGGGGGTGTCGAGAGGCCATTCTGTTCTCCGTGGTGCCCAGTGACAGGACAAGAGGCAACAGGCAGAAACTGAACCACAGGAAGTTCCATCTGAACCTGAGGAAAAACTTCTTCACTGTGAGGGTGACAGAGCATTGGAACAGGTTGCCCAGAGAGGTTGTGGAGTCTCCTTCGCTGGAGACATTCAAAACCCACCTGAATGCAATCCTGTGCAATGTGCTCTAGAGGACCCTGCTTGAACAGGGAGGTTGGCCTAGATGATCTCCAGAGGTCCCTTCCAACCTCAACCATTCTGTGATTCTGTGAAGATGAACACTGTCGCCCTCCCAAAGCCTTGGCACCTTTCCATACTCTCGTGACTATTGTGGATGTCCTGGGTTCAAAAACAGATGAACTGCTTTCTCTCTGCTGCTTCTTCCTTCAGGCCTGGCAGCATATGAGGCAGCCTGCACACCTTGCTGATACTTCTGCTGGCACCTATGCATATAAAACAGCTTGAAAATTTACTCAAAGATTCTTAAAAGGAACAGCAATAAAAATCAAAGCAGGCTTGTATGCAAGTTAAATCTTCTGATAAGGAGAGGTAATGTTATTTGTTCTCTACCCAACAAGGGCAATAAAATCCAAGATGTTTAATGAAACCCTACCTGGTATATATTGGCCTCAACACAATATTTTTGTTCAACATAGCCTGCGCTAAATGAAAATTCTTGGCAAACAGCCAAAGCCAGGACTATAATGTTTGTAAAATAGCTGTTGCTTTCAGAGTGATTTTCCCCAGTGAAAGTCATGTAAGAATAGAAAAAAAGAAGATTCAGTAACAGTGTAATTGTGTCACATAAAGGCCACCCCTGGGAAGCCATCTGAAGTTTTAATGTTTTAAAATGAATACTGAATTCACTCATCTTTGATAAAGAATGTAGTTCCTTCTTCTCTTCCCAGACACAGATGTGCGTGCCCGCCGAAGGACTGCCGAAGGAGAACAGAACAAACCCTATTTGCAATTCAAGTGGCTTTAGACCCCAGATGAGACTTTCTCATAACTGCTTGTCTGCTAGTCTGTAGACTTGATTAAGGATGAAAATTATCCCTCCAGCACTGATGTTTGCCTGTGACTACCGACGGCGTGATTCTAATCTCTCACTAATGCACAAGACAACTCTACTCAAGTCAGCAGAGGCACATATTGGCATCAAACCAATGAAATGACACCAAATCAGGCTGGAGTTGGAAAGGGCCTCCTGAAGTGGGCCATCACGTACTCCTGATCCTGCTTGCTAAAATAGGACACTCACATCTGAGGGTTTTGGTTCTAAAATCATATCACAGGGGGCCAGGAAAGACTCCCTCCAGGACCAGCCAAGGTTGCATTTATGTGCGTGTAAAACATTGGCTGCTGGCAGGGACAGGCATGAAGCGTTAGAGTTACTAAGCTGAGCTTTGCATGTGGCAAACTCTCAATTTCCAGCCTTGTAGGCAGGTTTGCTTCTTTTACTAGACTGAGATGGAGCTTCAGAGTCACCTAAGCTTTTGTTCCAGGATTCTCCTTTCATCTTAGCCCTCCTCGTGGGCACGACAGGCTGTCAACCACTCCTCTGGAGCTGCCTCACGCTTTCTGGTCTCCTGGTGTGCCTTCGGCCACCTTCTTCTCAACTTCATCATTTGATCGTAAATAGCAGCAGGTAGCACAGGACACGTCATATATTTAACAGCTGGACAAATGAACGATTTTCATCAATAACTTGGCCATCCTCCTGCTCTATCTCCAGTCACTGCCGTTCCTTTTGGTCTCCAGACACTGACCCAATCTCTGCTTGGCTCTGGCCCTTGGCTGTGTCCAGTCCTGTACGATACTTCAGTTTCTAGCTCTTTTGACCCTAACATGCGTTTTTTAAAGCCATAGAACCAGTTAAGCTCTCTGAATCGCACCTTAAAACATTTACATATATTTGTTAGCAGCAATCATATCTTGAAGTCATCAGTTTTTTTTTACCAACTAATACTCATTCAGATGTTTTTTTTTTTTTTTGGCTTCAAGGTGAACAGCAGCATCTGCCACAGTAAACACAGGACCTGCAGTGATATTCAGGTATTGGAGAAGGTATGTATATGTGTCTGTGAGGGGCATATGGTGCTCACTAAACCATGCTGTCCTCTCAAATGAAGGCCGAGAGCAATAGCATTTCCTACCTAACCTCTGATGAATTCTACATAGCGTGCATCTGGCCCAGCTATGGCAGGAGGGTGGAATTTGCCTCAGAGGAAAATCCTTCCGAGTGAGAATTTTAATGAAGAAAGGCTTTCAGTCACATCTTCTGTGATGCTGCCTGTATAGCCGGGTAAATGCCTGCCTTGCTACACCCAGCAGCAGCTGCTTTACTGCTCAAAGCTGTTGACATTTTCATAGGAGATATTTGCTTAGAGTGTGCATTATTGTCATCTGGACTTGGCCATACCCACAGCTGGGGTATCTTGTTGGTCCAGGGCAGAAACTCAGCTGCCCTATTGAAGGTGGCTTCCCACTGTTCCACCTTTGCCAGGTGGACCTGTGGGAAGGTCTGCTGGTGGCAGCATATATGAGGCGGAACTCATTTGTTATTGTTAATGAAGGCCATCCCTCTCCTGTGCCTGAATCTCTGCTGTCCCAGCATCTCATGTTGGACTGCAAGGATCTTCCCACTGCTGTTGTTGAACATAACTCTAAATAACGGCAGATCAAGGTTGGCATGAATCTGCCCTAGAAGTTATGTCCACATGAGCTGGTGTTTTACTGCTTATGCAAATTTAATCTTAACTATAACCTCATTTTGGTTGGGTTATGTTAGAATATTAAAATAAGAATTGAGGTCAGAATATTAATATTGTCAGGTTTGTCAGCATGCTGTTTGCAATTCATGATGAAATACACTGACATTCAGTGCCATTTCAGTGCCATAGCGGAGCCATTTTCTAGTGCAAATATTCCACTTTCACCCCACATTACTTACACATGAAAAGGATAGATTTCCTGCCTGGGCATGTGCATTTTATTTCTCTACCCATGAAGGGCACATTAGTGCTGCATCTCCTTGAGTTATCTGCATTTCTTAGTCCCAATAGGCTTTCAAATCAAATAACAGCTTTTTTTTTTTTTTTTTAGAAGAAAAGGAGTGTTTGGGTTAATGTGGGCATGAATAATACCTTTTTCACAGTCATATTTGCTTCCTCTGTTTAATTTCTCTGAGATGAATTAATTTCTCTTAATTGTTTTAAGAGCTGCATTTGCAGACCAAACCAAACAGACAAAAAAACAAACACCCCAGTGATACACTCCCCCTAACTTAAAATAGTCAAAATAAAGACAAAATATATTTTGCCCTCTGTAGTTGTGAGCGTTCTCTTCCATCAGACTTTAAGCTTGAAATAGATAAGGTTTTCTTTGCATAAGCAATGACTGAGCTATCTCTTTTTGGACACATCTGAATTAACCATGATCCTAAGCCAAGATATGAGACATAGGAAGTGAAGCTGAATGCAAGTTCAGCAAAGTAGAAATTTCAGTTCAGAAACTGTTCATGAATTCAGACTTTCTGTATTAAATTAAAAAGAAAAACTCTCTTGGGATCCAGCAGTCTTCAGGGAAAATGTGTTCAAGTCATTCCGTTTGTCTACAAAGTTTTTTTTCCCTGGCATTACTACAAAGGAAGGCAGGTTAATAAAAATATTTTGTGTTATAAGGCTTATTTTAAGGTAGAGCTATGCCATAGGTGTCTGCTTTGGTAGAAGGGTATGTATTCATTATTTATGATGCAAAAGGCTATCTCCCTGAAGCATTTCTCTTTAATCCACAAAACCTGGCATCTCCCTCCTTGCAGTGTTGACCCAGCTTCCTAAATTAATTTTCTGATCTCTGTTGTGTTTTCCAGGTACCACAGCTCAGAGAGATGCTATCGAAATGTTATTAATCTACAGCAGGCCCAAGGTACTGCGGTAGTCAGGGCACACTGGGAGATGGAGGCAGTCATCGGACCCGAGCAGGGCAGCCGGGGCCAACCTGCCCGCTCCACAGCAGTAACCCACCACAGCCACTGCCAAAAGCGGACAGAGCTCAGCTTTACCGTATTTCCTGACCCTCCAGACACCGCTCGGCGCTCCTGGTCAGGGCTGAGTGGCAGGTGCTGTGCTCCGAGCGGCTGCAGCTGGGCTCGGGGCAGCACCGAGCCTCCTGGCCACGTCAGGACCTGCCTGGCTCCAAGGTGCAGCTGGGACAAGAGGTTGGTACTGGAACAAAAAAAAGACCCAGCACCCAGCTCTTTTTTTTTTTTTTTCCCCCCACTTAACTCACTTCTGCCATCTAAACATGAGGTGTCTGATTGTCAGGGGAGGGAGTCAGGTTTCAAGAGAGGAGGATTCAAAACGCCTGCCTTAAGCCCCTCTCTTAGGTGACCCTTGTCTCACCTGTACTGAAAAACCTGCTGTCTACAGAGGGGCCAGAGACAGTTAGACACACAAGGCAGAGGAAATGAATCCCATGGTGCCGATGAAACTACTTTCATGTCAACTTCACTGTTTTTTTGGAATAAAGCCCTTGGATTTCTGTGACTTTTAATGTGTTAGAGGGCAATGGGATTAAGAGGCTTGTGGTCCAATTAAATAATCCTCATCATTCTCTTTGTTTTATCCCATTTTCCTTTGTTTTTTGCAAGTCACTGACAGCCATTTCCGAAGCAATTTCAGTGGCAGAGCAGAAGCATTTTGGTGCTGAAGATTAGCAGCCTGCTGCAAGCATATTTATATTCAAGCAGCAGCTTCAGAGTCACGCACCTGAGAAGGGTGAGGCTAAAATAAGCAGACGCGTCTCCTAAGCAGTAGCCCACTTGGGGGGCTGATTCTGCGTTGTCATGTGTGAGACCCAGTAGTGCTACTGCACTGCTGTGAGCGTTGGCATGGTCCCAGCAGAGCTGGGGCAGCCCACTAGAGTGCAGAAGGTGCCACTGGAAAAAGCTTTGGTTTGTGCAATTGGGTTGTACCTTCTTACTGGGAGCACTGGTGGGATGTGGGTGCTTCTTCTTTGTGCTCCCTGGAGGGATTTAGAGTTTCTCAACAGAAAAAGGTACTTCACAATGGTGCTGCAAGGTGATCTGCACAATTGTTGTGATTAATTAACTAATATGAACATTACTGAAAAGTCATAGGCAATATCATATCAGCTACTTTCTAAAATGAGTAATGCAACTTTTGTATTCAAGTACCATGATTTTCAGTGCTATCTATACCACTGCCGTACTCATTTTGAAGAATGCTGTAGCTCTTTTAGGTAAATGAAGTCTTTTAGTGGTTGTTTGGAGAGGAAAGAGGGATCTCTTTGGTTGTATCTGAGTACCAGGAGAATGACCAGAAAGCGATCAGAGAAGCAGAAAGGTAGGCTGATGAGAGTTGTCCACCTCATACAGTAGTCGTTTCCTATGGTTTCTAAAATCTAAGAGCAAAGAGTGGGGATCCTTTGCCAAAGGATGGAGGAGGCATATGGCCGGGAAAATGTCTCTAGGAAACAGTTCTGGGCCTAGGAGCACTGTGTCCCTAATCAGAAGACATATGTCAGCTAGGTGCTTGACTGAGTTTATATCAGACATGAATCCTCATACCTTCCCATAAAACAGCACGTAACCTCAATAGTACAAAGCTCATTTCATATTTTGCGGGAGACTGTGGTAGGTTTAATTAATTATCCTTAATTATTTGATGAGCAGAACTGTGAGGACATTCTCAGTGATTTTTTTGGTACATAACACTAAATATGCAAAGTTAAAATCTGTGAGTGGTAAAAGTATTGAATGCACACAGAGCTGGGCAAAGTTTAAAAAGCTGTTTAAAATGTAAGCAGAGCAGCTGTTGGTGAAGGGAAGTTTGTTCTTCCACAGAAAGCACGCTGTGCTTGTGTTTATCAAGACGCCTCTCCACGCTGGGGACTGGAGCGGTTCTAGATTTGCCTGTCACCTGCTGATGGCTAACTTAAAGTGATTTCCTCTAGTTTTATTCTCCAACAGCAAGTACAGTCTACAAGAGGCCTTGCTCTTGGCTTGCTTTTTGGAGATGGATATATCCAAAACTGCAGCAGTATCAGAGGCAGAGAGCTTTACTTGTAGACTGTGGGATGGTCACGAGAAAGCTGTCGTGTCCTCTAAGAGAAGCACTGTCTGGTCTCCCTTCCCAGGCCTGGGGTATGTGTTTGCCTCCTTGGTGGGGAGGAGGTGGCAGAGAGTTTGTGCGCTCTAGAGACAGGCAGCCCAGATGCTGGCGGCAAGTGGGGGGAGCACAGCTGGAAAGCTTGGCCGTGTTCGTTGCTGGGGCAAAGTCTTATTTGTTGCTTCTATAGTTAACCCAGAAGTTCACAGAATAGCAGTGAAAGGGCTCCTTCACCATTTTTATGTTTGCAGACCAGCTGAATCTGCTACCAGTGATTCCGGGGACTCCTGTCTCAAGGCCTCCAGGTTGATAAGGTTATAGATTTCAAAATAGATTTCCTCTGGTCTGCAGCCCATTGAACTGCCATGGTAGTACTGTTACTGGGGTTAAAAAATATAGTGGTTCATCACCATAGATTCTTTCATGCATTTCAGCTCTTCGCAGTGGCTCCAGACCTTGTTACTAACTCCCAAAATCCTGTTATTGTCCATAGCCATAATCATAATCCCTCTGTAACCCAACCAGAACACCTTACTGCTTCAGTGGCTTGACCCTCCAGGTGTAAACTTTGCCTTTCCTTTTCCGGGCTACCCAGGTCTTCCCTGGCAAGGATTTGGGGGAGGGGGGCGGAGGGGCTGTAAAAAATGTCCCTTTCTGCAGAGGGGAGGAAACTCTTGTTTTTCAGCAGAGAAGCAAGTAAGAAAACAGAAGTTCTGGGCTCCTCATGCAGGAATCACGGAGAGTGGCTGGCAGTTGTGGAGTGGAGTTACAAACCAGCCAGAATAACGCCAGCACAGTAAATCGTACTGAGAATCATACCGTTTGATGCCTGTAATTGGCATAGCAGTGTGTGAAAGCAGAGGGAAAACACTGCGGGTGTGGCCATTGTTTTTCAAGGATTTTCATCCACTTCCAGTGAACATGGGGGGGGGGGAGGAGGGGGGATGCACTTTCTCTGTATCTCAGTGATGCACTTTCTCTGTATCTCAGTGAAGTTGTTTTCAGGTTAAAGGACAGTAACATACCAGGTGATTTTTGATAAAAAATGATGAACAAGTAAGTTTCACATGATAGACTGGATATCACTTGCAACAGATATACGGTGTAGGCAAGCCTTAGGTCAAAGGTAGTACTTCTGTGGGTAGCGATGTGCTCCAGCTAACCAAGCACTAGTGATAACAGAAGCTGAAGTTTTCACATATGGAAATCTCCGGAAATATTAAAGGGGAACCTGAACAAATCCATAGGAACTTCCATACATTTATGAATATTATTATCTGTGAACTTTAATTGCACTGACATTTAAAATGAACAGAAATGGCACTTTAATTGCACTGTAACCACACTTTTGTTACATGTATTTAAATATATTAGAAAGTAGTTAGCGCCGTACTGTACTGTGTAAGACCAGTTCAGGAGTTTAGACGTTAAAAAAGTGGAAATAAAGATCTCAGAGCTCCATCTCAGCTAGGGAAAACTGGCTTAGTATTTCCACCTCTGTATCACAGAACTGCAATATGGCAGTTCGGCTGAAGAATGATTCTCACACCAGCCCCTCCAGCCATTGCTGGAGCTAGTTGAATGGATGAGATGGGTGGCCCCTCAGATCTGTCTCCCTCTGTCATCACCTCCTTGCTACCCTATGGTAGAAATCAAACTCCTTCTGAACCTTTGTTTTGGTTGAAAATGTTGCCATATGGGGTTCTGATATTGCATCTTTTCCCTTTAATCTTTCTTCTTGTTTGTGGAAAGTTGTTAGGAAGTAATTAAAAAAGAGGGTTTTTCTCTTTCATGAACCCTTAGAACATATGTTCTGCTCATGTTTTTTCCTACTGCTCTGGCAGGAGAACAAATAAAGGTCATGTTAAAGCTCCAGCAATAGTATTGCCCCAAATCTTCTTGGTTAAGGTACTGAAGAGCTTGATTCAAGTCTTTAATTTTTATTTGCCTCTGGGAAAGTCACTCCATCTCAATGACATCTATTCAACTACACAATATTAATGATTGCAGAATAGAGATCTCAAGTCTCAGCACTGCAGCTGTAAAGCTGTACTAGTCCCTAATTCGTAAGTATTATTATGATCATATATACTGGCAAGCTGGACTACAGAAGACTTCCTGGTTCAAAATTTTCAGAAATAGGAAGTACTGGTTTATGCAAATTCTCTGCACCTACAAGCTATGATGTTGGACATCAGAAATAGATGACTGCACCCTTCTTTGGGGACGACAGCATTTTATTCCTTGTTCCCCACATCCATCTGATGCCTTGAATACACAAGTCTAAATTCTGCCCTCCTGTTTGACAATTGCACGAATGTGTCGATACTTTTCATATAGCAAGCGATCACGTTGACTCTGCATATCGTATGTCCTCCTAGTGCAAACGTGAAAGAAGTCTACTCACTGGATTCTTAGAAAATGAATTGTCAATGCAATTTAAAATTGGAAAATACTTATGTAGGAAATATGCTGACTCTTTAAAAGGTCCCTCCTGAGAGGATTTTTCTACGCCATGATCCACTGCTTACTTAGACAAGGATTGTTGTCATGCATTGCTGCTACATTGCTTCAAGTCCCCTGTTCAGTAGGTGCAGTCTGAGTATTGCAATTTCCAAAACACAGTCCCACATCCCATATGTGTGTGACCTATATTATTTTGTTTCTAAAGATGTTTGTGATTAGTATTCTGGTATATTAAAATCCATGCTTCCCAGATGAGTCCAGATTACAAAACTATCCATCTTTGTATAACAGACTTGTTATTATTTAGTATGTCACCATTTCTACTACCTGCAAATGCTGCTGATCATGGTTTTAGGTTTTATTCTAGACTAAAATGCTAGACACTCTACTGAACAGATATAAGGGGATACTATAATGATGTTGTAACTCTGTTCTGTTTTCCCATTGATGACTTGGATGATGGACTAGAGCATGCATGCTTGTTACATTTGCAGTTGATATGAACCTGGGAAGGACTGCTAACATGCTAGAAGAAGGACTGAAAATCCAAGACAATCTTCCCAGATGAGAGGTATGATCTGAAAAAAAAGACGATCAAGTTCAGCAAGGAAAAGTGCAAGGTGGCTTACTTGGGTAGGAATAATCCACTACAGAAGTATCTGCTGGCAAACATCCGGTTTTCAGCAATTCTGCACGAAGTTTTCAGTAGACTGTAAGTTCAATGTGAGTCATCAATATCTATATGGTGCAAAAAAAAAAAAAAGAAAGAAAGAAAGAGGTAAATGTCACACAGGGGAAAATAGACAGCTCTTTAGCCTGCAACATAAATGAAATATTCCTCCTGGTCTGGTCAGCGCTGGTATGGCCTCTGCTACTGTTCCGAGTTCAGTTTTGGATGCTGCACTTCAAAGATGTGGCTCAGCTGGAGGGAGCACAGAGCAGAACAACAACACTGGCAGGTCTCAGAAACACAGGCTTCACAGACAGACTAAACTAACTGGGTCAGCAAAGTCTAAAGAATGAGGTGAGATGAAAGACTGATAACAGCCTTCAAATTTGTAAAAGGTATCTCTAAAGAGAAAGAGAATAACCTCTTGGCCACATCCGTAGGACAAGAAGTACAGAGCTTAAATTGCAGCCGCTGGAGGTTTTTAAAATCAGGTTAAACACACATTTATTGGGACTGATAAAAGCATAGCTGATCCTTCCTTGAGGTAAGGATGATTCAGACCACCTCTCAAGGTCCTTTCTGGCCCTCTCTTGCTATAGTATAACTGTTGGTATGTAGTTCTGTTGTTGGTATGTAGTTCTATTGTTGATCTATTTTGCTATATTTCTATTGTTCTGATACTGAGTTTTGGAATCATAGGCAAGCTTTGCTAATCAACCTTAGAGACTGTCATTGGATCCTAGCTTTATATTTACTGCTGATTTTCAAATTCATCAGCTTTTAGTCCATTTAATGTGTAGTACCCTGACTTACGCATATGTTGACTGTTTACGTGGAATGTCAGAGTTGGGTGAAAATGTAGTAAATTCATCGTTTCTGGTAACCCTGCCTTGGAGCACTGCCAATACAGTATCGATATATAAAACTCACTTTTCTGTTTAGCTACTCTAACATTGGCCTTCAGCTTCTACTGAGCAAGGTGTTAATATCTGCCTGTAACTCTAGGCACCTTGAGTAAAGCTGGTGCTTCCTGAACTACTACTCTGTATCATACCTTTTTTTTTTTTTTTTGATTTGACTTATTCTGATATATTTCAGGATGAACTCCTGGCATGTGGATTTCATAGGACACAAGCCAAATTCTCTTCTCTTCGGCACCTGTGAGCGCCCTTCCTTTTCAAAATAGCATTGAAACTGACTTCCCCCTGCTACCTCATTCGGAGTTTATGAAATCCTCCTCAGTACAGTTTTCCATAATCCAAGGCATCTGGGCACAGAGAGATGAGGAAAGAGGGATATCCTAGCTGAAGAAAACACCTCCACAGTTTCAGACCTGAGATGTCTTCTTGGGCTTCCTAGAGCACCCGGTCTCCAATGGACTAACTAGCTCTGCAAATGTCTGGCTCAGGAAGTAGTCGAGCTGTATTGGTTTAGCATCGTGCACAAGGTAATGAGGCCCACCAGGCACGACTGTGTCTCTCTGATCCCACAGCATAGTTCACTGCATTTAAGCTGTATGATCACGGCCTGGAGTTTGCTCCTATCACCGCTGTGCTTGAGCAGACAGTGCCACTCTTGTGGTGCAATCAACAAAGAGTGAGATGGGATGGGAGGATTTTTTGGGATTCGTCCTTCGGTTTCTTACTCATTTGCTCCCTTGCCAGGCTTGCCAGCTCCTCAGGAGTGAGTTGTTCCAGGTGTGCCTATTAAATTGGCAGTGACTGACACTTATTGCTGGCATCCAGGGATCCACTGTCATTTGAGAACTGCTGGGACCTGTTAAAAATTGTACTTTTCACATGCACCTTTCTAACGAGTCCCTCTTTCGCTTGGTATTGTCTAATATAATCAAAGCATTTACCCATCACATACTCCCTCTTTACTTTGTCACCAGAGGGGTCTGATGAATTGCCCTTGTTATTATTCTGAACCCACAGGTCACCCAGAGACAACACAGTGCCAACACAACAGTGACAACTGAATTATAACAACTTCTCATCTTCCTTTGCAGCACAGATACAATATTTATGGCACTATTAATGCACAGTGCTGTCAGGATTTTTAAAAGGAGAGTAGCTCACCTGTCTCTGTCACACACGGATCTCCTCTCTGTTTCAGAAGTGTCAGGAGATTTCTTATCAATTTTTCTCTCTTAATAGTCTTCTGCCATGAAGGCCAAGTCAAAGATGGCAGACTTCAGCACAGGAAAATCTGATGGTTCTTTCTTTAGAGACAGGCAGGATAAAACTTTCAGCTGTACCGTTTAAGAAATTGACTTAGCCTTCAGGCTACAGAGGTGTCTGCATAATTTTTTCCCCTTTATTCCTTGATTTTAAGCAGAATTTAGGCTTCTAAATAGCTGCATGGATCTGGCCTGTAGGGTACAGGGCATCTGATATTTGACAAAGCCATTACACGTTGCAAAACCGGATGATGTTGAGAACTTTATGCGAGACTGGATATTAGCTATCTTCCCAGGCCCAGTCTAAGCCATGGAGCAGGCATTAATTCTGTGATTGAGTGCTCTGTCTTCATCAGCAGAACTATGACTACCTCTGACCATGACTGATGTGGAACATATTTCTACTGCCAAGGGATGGAAAAACACAAGATTTGGCAGGAATGAATATGGTACCTCAGAGTTTAGCTCCCACCACTTTGGAAAATAGGACTTTGCTAACACATAAAACTTTTTGCTGTTATAACCGTATTGGCAAATCCCTCCCAGGGCAGGTGAAGATGTGCCAGCAAAAAGACTTGCTTTTGACAGCATTACTTGTACTGCCTCAGAGAGCAGACTATATTCTAGCAGTGAAAGCATCCCATATGGGGCAGAGTAAATGTGCCGGAGCCAGTTCCTTTGGGATCCCTCTGTAGTCACATGAGATCTGGTTGATACAACTGATGGAGACACTGTGACTCACCTCATCCTAAAGTAAAACTAAAATAGGTCATAGGATTTATAGCTGAGAAGAGCCTGAGAGATGCGCCTTTGGGTATCTTAGGCCCTGGACTCATCTAGTAAATATTTGGTTTTTGAGGTCACTTCTTGCAGACCACTTAGCTACCATCCCACCTGATTTTAAACAAATCCATCTGATTCTGCCTGAGGCTGATGAGGAAACTTGGACATGAACTGTTCTGCAGCAGTACAGCAGGGACAATAAAATCCCAACTGATTGTGCTGATAACGACTTGTGCCTACAGCCAAAGGCTTTTGCTTTCACAGTAACTGCGAAAAAAATGCCTGACCCTTTCCTGCTATGTCTGCTTTTCCAGCTGAAGTTTTGGTGGCCAGTGAACTGCCTGTGGGCTTATAAGTCACTTAGGTACTTCTGGGTTGCTCTCTCTTGGCCTTGTCTTGCAGGTTTCATATGACTCTAGGGAAGAGCCAGCAGAAAGCCCTGAAGGAAGGGGGGCCATGTACAGCTGGCCTCCCTCATAATTTGTCACAAGAACTTGCTTTTATTTTTCTGCTTGAAAAGCTGGCTATTACATTTCTCTCATGTCTTTGCACTGACCTGGACAACTACCAACCTCTATTATAGTCGCTAAAACAAATCTGGTCTCAGAGAGACTCGTGTGCCAGTGGTGATGGACGTTTCATAGCACATCCTTTTGCCATCCCCCCAGCCCAACTCTTTTAAAGTGACAAACCCGCATTTAGGAAAAGGAAATTTACTGTGGCTTTTCTGTGCAGATGGTGACAAGCGTGAGTTAGCATTTGTAAGCTTATAAGCACATATGGTTTTGTACATATCAATTAAGGCAGTTGGCTAATCACTCTAATATCATTACTGATTCATCTGTATTCCTTCAAATAGGCATTTATGCTCAGCCTGCTGGTTTTTGTACGTATGGACTGAATTGTGCAATTCTCCTTGTCACCGTTTGTAGTCAATAACATTTCCTTGGCACCAAAGGGACTAAAAGGGTACATTTCAGAACTGTGTGGGCAAGTCGTTTGGCCCATGCCTTATGTATAAGGCATGCACATAAAATATTTGTGCGTGTGTGGTTTCTTTTTAAAGGCTCTGCTAGTCATGCCGTGGGCTGAGTGACAACAGCACTATGTCTGTGCACATGGGACATACATGCAGACTCATGCATGCACTCATCCTGCTGTTTGTGAGCCTGCTTTACACGGCCAAGCATCCTGACCCTGCACGCCTCACCTCACAGTCTTTGCTGCGCTCATCACCAGACTTCCACCCCAATGGCCTTGACAAAGCTAATCTTTTTACCCAAACCTTTCTCTCCTCCATGCAGAGGACAATAGATCCTCAAAACAAAAGCTCAGATGCCCACCACCACCTCCCTGACTCTCTGTTGCTTGCCTCCAGGCCCACTGCTCCCGCTTCCTCAGCACCGTGGTCCCACCACATCATGTCTATCTCACCTCTGTGCTACTGTGCAGCTCCTGGCTCGTGCTCTGCTCATAGCATTTCTGTACCCACCATTGTCTGGATCAAACTTCTATGTCCAGACAGCAGCCCTGAGATCTGTACTGTCCAGAGAAAATCCAGGAGTTGGCAAGCAAGGCATGGTTGGTTACCCGCTGTGATCACAGATTTCAGCTGTGCCTTCCCCTGGAGGCAACTGCTCTTCCACTCCGCTGCCATATCCTCTTCAAATATGAATAGATTTACCCAGCACCCCAGGGATGGACGTATAGTTATCTCCTTTTGCAGTTAGGGAAATTCAGCTCAGAGAATCGAGGCTGAAGTTTTGCTTTGCCAGGTAAATCATTTACAAACAGCAGCTACGCAGCAACGTGCTTAAGCCCATTTGATTGTCAGCAGCAGTTAACAACTGCGACCCTTTGGAAACCACCACCAGCTCCCTGAAGATAGGTGTCTTGATATATACCAGTGTATCTGAGTTTGGGCTCTGGGAGATGTCCAGGGTCCAAAAAATGATGCGAGCTGTAACTGTCGAGAGATGTTCTGCCATGACAGAGTGACCCTGGTATAGGAAACCCACCGGGATATGGGGGCGAGTTGCTCTGCATGGCTGCCTATCGATGAGAAGGTAGCTCCCTCCCAGTAGCTCCTACTCCACAAAGCAGTTCTCAGGCCAAAAACCTTGCCAAAAACCGTGCACGCTCGTTGAAAAATGACCACTCTTTTAGCAGATCGGAAAATGGAGCTGGGATTTTTTCCTAGTTTCGTATTTAGGCTACGGGTCATGTGTGTCTTCACCCTACATAAGCACTCTCTGTTCTTTTTCCTTTCTTTTTCTTTTCAAAACTCCATGTTTGCTCATTTTTATTTCCAAGTAAATGGTGTTACTCCAGTGCCAAGGACAAATGTATTTTGAAGAGCATAGGACTTTTTTACTTCTGTCTCCAAATCGCTTTTAAACTTTGACAGAATCTTTAGTTTAGGATTTTTAAAAGATACTATTTTTTCTTCCAAAAAGTATTTCTGGCTTTGATGCTGAGTAGATCACCCTATCTGGGCAAACACCTTAAGTTCCTGGAAGAAAGAAAACTAAAAAGGTCATAAAATTCATGACTGATTTGTTCTGCCAGCTGTGGTCAAAAAGAAAATTTCTATGTTAGTTCCTCACAGGAGATTATTTATAGACCTGTGCTAGCCACAGTGCTAGAGCTGCTACAAAAAGGTTGCAGGATGGTATTTTTAGCACCATATCCCTACCTAGAACTTGACCATGTGATTTCCTCATAATCCCCCCAGAGCTACATGGCACTCTGCTCTGCTTTCAGGTGGTTGTTGGAGCCTTTTTTTTTTTTAATTGAGCTCTCTTAGAAATGGATAATCTTCCAGTCTTCCTAATTTCTCCCAGAACTGTATGCTAATTTCTCCCAGAACTGTTTAACTAACTAGACCTTTGTCAGCCTAAAGGGACCCGAATCCTGTTAGCGTTACATACTCGCCGGTCCTACTGACATTAACTGAAACCGGAGGTGCAAAGTACTTTGTAGATTGGATCCAGTGAAAGACTGTGCCAAGTTTCCACTCTCACATTTATAATCAAAATGAGATCTGCCCTGTGTACAAATTAGACCTTGCTAGAAAACGGGTATTTTCCTATGACATTTTTGAAAGAAAGTGAAGGAGAGGTGGTTAAAACTGTTCCCTCGAAAATGCCTGCGTTTTTGACAAACACTAGAAATACTTGAAATTAGATGTGCTGCCTAATGAGTGATGTAGAGCACATGTGTCACACTCCCACTTTGGGTCTGTAGTCTGACCACCTCTCCTGTGATGGATGATCCTGTTTGCACGGCAGGCATGGTGGGACCCCACCTGGCTGCTGTACGTCACGAAAGAGGTATTCTACCTGCGGTCTACACTGATATGAAAGCATGGGAACATGAGGAAACCAGGCTATGTACAACACTGTAGCAGCATTTCCGACTCAAAATACCTTAGTTGTAGTCTGAAGGAATATTATGTTTGTTCATAAGTTTTCGCAGCACTGAACTAAAATTTCGGTGGAAATCGGACACCAGTGAAATATTTAATAGAAATTTAGTTCAAATGGCTTTTCATCAGAAAATTGATTTCATTTCAGCCCAGAGCAAATCTGCTGCTAAATGAGAGAGGGAGAATATCTGCCGCTTGCTTACATCTCTCAGGTCTCTCGTATAGCCGTGTGCTTTTGGAGAACAGAGACCTCTTGCATAAGGTCGTTGCAGCTTGAGACTACCAAAGCTACTTAATGACACATGTTTTAACCCTAGCTGAGACTATTTAGCCTATTTGCTTGAACAGACCCCTAAGTCCTGTGTTCTTTACTGAACTGGAGTGCTTTGAACAACAAATTCAAAAATAACAGCCTTGTCAGCTCTTCAAGGACACCAACTCCTAGATTCCTCTCATGTAAGCGCAGCTAGCAAAACACCTGGCACTTCTTCTAAGGCAAATGTCTAGTCCTCCTCTCCAGTCACAGAGAGGTGGGCACTTCTCAGAGAGCAAGTTATTTAATCTGTTTTGGGATAGGAGAATTGGAAGTGCCTATCTTTCTTCACTGACTAGAGAGAGTCTAACTTTTAAATGGCTCATGTCAGGTGGGATAAGTCAGACCCAAACTGGTTTGACTTTTTAGCCTATGTTTTATTCTTTCTGTGGCCCCCTAGCTGACTTCCATGACCCAAAGGCTTGTTGCATTGTACTGGGGTGCGTTGCATTTTTGCAGAAGGATGAAAGGGGTCCAAGAAATGTAAGCATATTATTAGCAGTAATAACTTAGCTTTCCTCACCCCTCTAAAAAAGGAATGAAGTTCAGTGGGTGCTGGTACATGAACTACAATTCTGGCATTACCTGATAGTGAGAGTTTTAATGTTGAATTTGAGCATCCTCTTGACACACTAATTCCTACAAAACACATACAGATAAAGCGTCTGCTTGCTGAAACTGAGTCTCATCCATGCTTTACTTTGAGTAAAACTAATCTAGGTGAGAAATCTTATATTTAAGGGAAGGAGAACAATGTGTGTGATGTCTATTGCAGTTCCATTTTTAAAGGTAAAGCTCTGCACAGTTCATACAGTTATAAAAGGTGTATTTGAGTGTTGGGGGCCCAGTTAGCCTCCAAGGTGCCCCTTTCAACCAGATGGGTTGCAGCCACGTTTTTCTATTACCACCTTCTGCTCATCCCATACCAGTCCCATCTGTCTGTGGGACAACAGCAGCTAAAAAGTGACTGCAGGGCTGGGGAGGTCGGCGCCTGGCTGCCCCTCTTCCCTGGGCGCTTTGATGGCAAGGCTTCGCCTGTCCGGCCTTCTCCTCCCACAGTCTCCAGCTCAGCACTGCTGCGCGGAGCAGCCATGGACATCTCCCTGTGGTCCTTCCTTTGCCCCCACCTGGCTTCCCACAGCCTCTGTTCACCCGTATTACCCGCTGCAGTGATTTTTCAGCATCTTTCCCCAGAGTGTAGCTGTGGCCCTACTTGAGGGCCGTGCTGCTACCACCCCATGCTGCTCTCAAACCAGCCACTGCTACCTGATGTATCTCTAGCTGAAGAAATCCTTGCCCCCGTTCGTTAACCCATTCCTTCTCAGCAGAGGATTAGAGTGCATTTAACTATTCTAAGTTGATGACTTTTACCATGGTGATGGCTCTGACTGATTCCACATCTTCTTAATTTTGCTAGTAATGTGGGTCACCAAAGGTGCCCA
This sequence comes from Struthio camelus, assembly GCF_040807025.1. NCBI lineage: Eukaryota > Metazoa > Chordata > Aves > Struthioniformes > Struthionidae > Struthio > Struthio camelus. The sequence goes on from NC_090944.1 coordinate 49,410,601, forward strand.
GACAACAGAAAGCACAGCCCAGAAGCTATGTGTGAAGCATCCTCTTCAGAACCTTGACTGCAGGCTACACGTGTGGGTGGTGGATGGCGGAGTGGCCTCACGGCCATACTTCTGCTGTGTGCTGCCTCCCCAGTGCGTGGAGGGCAGGTATCCATGCCATATGTCCCTTGGTGCCACCCCAGTTAGTGAGGAAATGCAGCATCAAACACTTTGTCTCTCTATCATTGAACTTCCATCTGGGATCGCTCCGGTATGGCAACTCTGCCCTTCTAAAACCCATCCATGCTCTGAAGTGGCCATGAATTTTCATGAAGAGCCTTCAGAGATATAATGTATAATGACCTGATTTCATGGATAATGTATATTTCATGTTAAGGATGCTCCACCTCAAATTTCCACACAAAATCCCTGGGCTTTGTTCTCATGGTTACCAAGGTGCCCTCTGATTCCCTCAATAAAGCGCATTACAGTGGCACCAGCTGGAAATGTTATTCTTAAAAAGTTTAAGAATACTGAGGAGGCCATTACTATGCTCTGTTTTCACTGGTTTCCTTACTCTCCTCACAGGAAAAACAATTTCTTCTGAGCTGAAACCTGGCTCGGAGGATGTCTCACAGAGACTGAATTTGATAAAATTCGCTGCAAATATTTTTGACTTAGAAAAATACAAGACAAAACAGAGCTTGTCAGGTTTGGATTTCTTAGGGGATGCTTTTATAAACTCAGAACTCTTTTGTCTTGCAAAATTAGTTCTTGTGAAGAACTGGATCATTGATGTGTATCTTTTTTCAGTAAGGAAAGAAACTAAGAAATTAGTGAGAATACAAATATAAATAGATTTTATTGTAATTGCTTTTCTTCTCCTTTAGAAAATAAAGATTATTCTAGAAAAAAAAGCAATGCTTATGTATTTTTCTGAATCTGAGTCCTGAAAAGCAGACTTATTGGTGACTCTGGCCTGCCAGAAACCATATTGCTCATATGAGTAATTTTGTCTTAAAAGCTGGTTTTTCTTTCATAAACACAATGCCTTCTGACTGGTTAAAATACATATTTTAAATCCTTATCAGAAGAAAGGTCAGTCACACAATGATGTAATTTTACTTGTAGAGATTCCACTTAGTATAATGTCTAATGAAAGAAATTCAACTTAACCTTTCAAATGACTTTGGAAGCCTGAAGAAATGTCAAGACACTGTTTCCTTTAGGCATTGTCATCTTCAGACTCTTCCGTATCCCTTCTCAGCTGCCTCATCTCTCTGTAACAGTTGCTCGTAAGAAATATGCCTGCCTTCCTTCATAGTCTTTGTTGGCATTTCAGAAAAAAAAAGTATTTATTGATGTTTAGGTAGTCCTTGCTGCTGTTTATGTTCATGCTTTGCCCAACTTTGCTTACAACTTACCACTTCTCTGTATCCCCTGCTGAGTGTGATGACCACATACTTTTGGTACAGAGTGCATAACTCCAGGGAGAACAGGTGTAGAAAGAAAAGAAATTGGCTTTCAAGAAAGCCTTGCACTTCTTCTCCAGGTAATTACACTTCTGATCGCTTGTGGGTTTTGCTGCTTGACGTTTTAATAGGTCTATGTTCACAGTTTGGTCGCTGTAACAGGTTTACAACAGCTTGTGCCAATAGAGCAAATGTTGCCTGAGATGGAGGAGCATCTCTTCTAGGCTTCACTAGAAATGGATGCTGTTGCAGCCACTAATCAAACCAGTGTTCTCCTTTTTTTCTATATCCTAAGAGGGTTTTTCACAGGTGTAATCCTAACAGGAACCGCACTGCTGTCTGCTGAAAGCCTGTAACTTTGTGTGAGAATCTTTTGTTTGCAGAAAACATCAGCAGCGCCTTTAAAAGCTAAATAAATGAATGGTAAGGTCCGAATTCTCTTGACAAAACCCATTGATTTATGCTAGCCGAGAGTCCAGCGGTGTAGCACAAGGGTTATGAGCAGCCACACTGTCCCTAAGTAGTGAAAAATAAATAATTGCCTCATTCCCCCCCACTGTGCTTCAGCAGAAGTGCTCTGACAGGGTGCTGCACTTACCCCTGGGGTACCCCATCCAGTGAGCTCCCAGACCTGCTGTGCTCACCTTAACCAGAGAAGCTGTGAAAGCCACAGAAGCAGCCACTCGTGTTGGGTCTGTAGGCTCCCTTCATGCAGGAGTTATAACCTAGCAGTAATTTTTAGCCCATGATGACAGATCTCTGGGAACTATGCCTAAGGGTATGTTAAAACCAACCAAGAGAATTCCTGCTGATAGCAGCTGGCTTATATCTATCTTCTAGGGCTCTGCACCTTCCCCAAGAACGGTATGGGGGTCCACAATTAATAAAAACACAGGTTGAACCCCACTCTCCTACAGCTAGTTGGCAAAAGATCCACAGTCCTCATTTTTTTGATGTTTGCAGGTTTCCAGTGTATTACTAACATATTTTCCACCTTGCACATGACTCAGAAATGAACACTGGGAGCAGGTAAAATCAAATCCATCAAGTTGTTTTGGACTCCGACAAGTGCAACTACTTGGGAAAAAGCTAAGCACTTTCAAAGGGCTCACAGTGCTGCCTGACTCACTGACTGGCTGTTTGGCTTAAGGAACAACTTGCTCTGATTTAATCTGTATGTATAAGTCCTCAAGTGCCACTGAATGACCAGCAATTTAAGTGCAACTCCAGAGTTGATCTGCACAAACCCTTGAGCATTTGGGGGAGTTAATTCCTGTGACTCCTGAAGAGCTGCCAAATGGCTCTCTGCTGTAGGGTGGATGCGTATACGCTGGTGAGGGGAGGAAGGAAGCAGGATGGGCCACTGAATGGGGAACGGGAAGATACCTTAAAATTTGGGCTGTCCAAGGGAAAAGGGCATGAGCTTTCTGATACCTGCCACGGGTAGGTACCTTCCCGTGGGAAGGACCATGGGTAGGTCCTTCAACAGGACCGAGGGAAGCTGTGGCCTTTTGGATTTTGGGAATGGCTTCTCTCTGCCTGACTGAGCCCTAAACCTCTCCATTTTCAGTCCTTTCCCCTCCCAGTTTCCTATAGCCTGCCCCAAGGCACCTTGGTGTTCAGAGAGCAGGGAGACCAGGCAAAACCTTCGTATGACCATATTTGCAGCCCTTTCCTTCAAATACTCTAAGCACTACGTTGCATACTGCTCCTGCAGATGGGGGCCAAATGGTACTGCTTAAAGTATCGCTGACGTGTTCGCTGAATTTGGCCCAGAGACTTCCAAGAAAATTTTGCCTGCCTACTCCAAGCTGCATTTAGCACAAACCCGTCATTTGTTACTGTAGCTTATAAATACTCTTAACTACTGGCATATACAATGGGAAATATAATACCTCTTATCTAAGGGCCAAGTGTTATTTATTCATTACTGTTATTATTCATTTTCATTATATTTCCTAGTGGGGCTTTAAGGCTTGCTGGGCCACTAGCCCATCTTAAGATCCCAAATTTCCTTGGCGTACCTATCACCTGTTTTATCTGATATGTGGTTCCTGGCTGGCACATGCACAAAGGGGAAGTGGACATCACAAAAGGAAATTGGTACTTATTATTATGTCACTTAGTTCATTACAATGTCACAGCTCCCTCATTTTGTTTCTGTTTTCTTCAATGATTTTCTTGTAGTCAGATGAGGATCATCAGTTTGTGAAATGAAATATTTTAATTAAGCTGATCTACACTGTGCCTTCTAACTCTTCAGAAGACATTGCCAAACTAGGAAGCTGAAATCTCTTTTGTGTTTGTATTTAATAAATATTTCAGTGCTCCTTGGTAAGGCTGACACTAATGCATCAAGGACGCTTGGAGCCGTGTCCTACTGACTCACTGCTCTGTTTCTTCCCTTCAGAAGGTGGCGTGTGAGATTGAATCACACTGCTCAAGCTGCGTGTGCATGGGGCTGAGCAGGGGGAGTGTTGGCATGACAGGCATGCCCCCTGTTAATCTGATGGTGCAAAGAAGTGAACAGTAATTAATCATCTTCATACACTGCCTCTGAAAATAGCCACTTCCATCCTGCCCCTGAATGGAGAATTGCTCTGTGCTTAGTGCCTCTCCCTGCCTCTGAAAGTTCAAAAGGTAAAGGAAATGCCTTGCGGCATGAACAGAATGAGAAATGGGACAGCTACAAACAGATGTACGTTTTCCCATGGCTGGACCAGTGTTGGCAAGTCCTGCCTCCTTTACTCTTGGCTAGGGGTTCGTGTGCGCTTGCTGCCTCCACTTCCATTCATAATGAGCATTTGGGACTTGTTAGTTTTCAGGGTGGCAAAAAGGTTAAAGTAGGTCATGGCCAGGATGAGAGCGGGACCACACAGCGATGGGCACAAGTCTGAAGACAATAATTAAACATCAAAGTACTCTCTTTTCAAGCCTGACTACAGAACTGACTGTCACTCTCTCAGCTGCTACGTCCAGGCCAGTCGTTCATCTTTTGCATGCCTCCGGGATCTTTCTTCAGTTGCACCCCTGAAACACCCGTAAACATAGAAAGGAGCCCCAGACAAAACTTTGGTGGAGTACTTTACTGCTCCCAGAAAATAGGAATCATACTCAGCGGCTTGATCTAGTTCCCGTTTACAGCCTCTCACCACCTCCACTGCAGAGAAAGGCAGATGGAGCTCCCGCTCTGGTGAGGGGTGGTAGCTACAGGGGTGGTAGGACAGCAGCACTGAGCCGAGCCTCTGTCTTACACCCTGCTCTCACTTCTGCATAAATATGGGAAGAGCTCAGTGGTGGACACACTGGATTTCACCTCTTCTGTCAAGAGAGGTGAATAGATAGGATAGTTTTCCAGAGTGCTGTCTCTGTGCCCTAAGAGGTGCAGAACAGGGAGGCAGGAGCAGTGTCTTCCCTAGAGATGATAACCATATGCCTTTCTGCCCCCATGGAAGTCAATGAGATGTTTCTCATGGCCTTCAGAGGAAGCAGAGTTAGAGATATATGATCGCAGGACACAAAGCAAGTTCAGAGACTACCAGATCAGGTAACCTGCAATCACAAGCAACTACATCCCTTAAGTAGCATATAAAACTCCATCTGGAAATCAGGTTTTTTGCCCTCTGTTCCAGAATCTGGAACCAGTTCAATTACCTGAAAAAGTATAATTCCTCTGGTTACTCAACACCACCATTATGATAATCATTTTGCACCTTTACTTGATCATTTTTCTGATTTTCCCCACAGACTGGAAATTCGGGTACCTTGTGACAGATAGTTCCGGTCAAAACTTACTTGCAGAGCAATACACAGGCACAGCTTTTCATAAGCACCTGCAGAGATGGAGATCTGATTAAACCTCACTTGAAAGTCAGGCCCTGAGGTCGTAATTCACAAGTCAACATGTTCCAGAGTTGGAACCTTGTTTACCAACTCTCTGAAATACCTCTTTGCATTGATATTCGCTTGGTGTCTTTGTTACCCTGTCTCTGATTTTTTTTTCTCTCCAGTGAATCATTTATGTGCTTTGCTGCTATCAAAGAAAAGTCTTCATTTTCAGCACACTCTCTGTGTGAATTTCTTTGAAAAAAATCCTACTTAGGCAAGCCTTTCAAATAAGAGCAAAAATACCTAGCATCACTCCTGCTGCTCAGGTTTACTAAAAAAAAGACAGTTTATGTAATTTTGTCCACCTTTCTGCCACTATAGGACTAACTGTTTATTAGCATTTTCTCCAGGGTTAATTCAAACGTCTTTAATGACGACGTTTCCAACACACTCTACTGAGTGGAAAATTACTTCAGAGACTGTGGTAATCTGCTTTTTCTCTGTGTGGAGTCATTGACAATTATGATGTCTCCTTCCTAGGTAATATCTAGGGCAGACTTTATCCCTCTTTAGTCTTTGTCAGCTAGCAACTGCCTTCACTGACCAAAGGAGTCAGTATGTGCCACGTATAGGCTGTTATAACCACAACTAGGCCTGGGAAATAACTGAACTGGCCTAGTGTTGCTGGATTCTTCATTGGTTTTGTGGGTCTTCTCTGAACTCCTGACCACTTGAAAACTTTTTCAGAGAAGCAGTGACCATCACTAAGTGGGTATGTTAAAAGCATCCCTTTGTCAGTGCAATCACATATGGTAATTTTCCTGTGTGGAGAGATCTTAGGAGAGAACAAGAGCCCATTACTGTGAAAGAGAGAAAACATCCTGTCCTTCAACTAAACGTCCCTGCTGAAGAAACCCAAAACAGTATTAATCTTTATTTGTCCCCAAACTTCATTGAAGGTTAAAATCCCCTGAGCATTGTTACTGCTTGGCCTCTTGCTGTTGCTGCAGCCTCCCATACTGTTCCTTCTGGTGGGATATTTTTATACGCATAACTGAACCTCTCTGCGTAATTGCGTTCTGCCTCTTCCTCTTCATTAGTGAAGAACATGGACTGGAAAGGACTGTGTGCAATCTTTAGCCATTGCAGGCAACTGTGCCATAGACTTAAGAGTCCCGAAGGGACCCACAACCAGAGTTTGTCCCTTTCCATACATGTGTCTCCCAAACACCATGCAGCTCCCTGGAACAGGAATCTTAAATCAAAATACCCAAGACTGTTAGCGTAACCTAAGCTCGGCTATAAAAAAGGCAGTGCAGTGTTGGACCGCTATGCTGCCTGCAGAAACATTAAGCCTAAAAATTCATGGGGGTTCATAAGGTGAACACTCAAAACAGAGGGGTGCACAAGAGTGCTCATGCCTGAAACAGAACAGTGGGGATGCTATTTGGTGACTGCCAGTTATACCAACCTGACTATGCATCCTGACCGTGTGGGGCATTTAGAAAGGAAGAAAAAAAATTTCAATTTATCCTTCACAAAACACGTAGCGCTGCCAGTGGGTCACTGGAAGTCCTCCAGGACACAGAGTAATGTGATATCAAAGTACTGTAGACCCACTGCAGCTTGCAAATGAGTTTTCTGGTACTTGCGCTGTGGCCTTGCCACCATCTCCAGTGAATATAGAAGTATAATGCTGGGAAAATAAGTGGTATGGCTATAACATCACTGCTTACCTGTGATGTAGATAAAGACAGTCACGCTTCAAAAATGCTGTCGACTAGCTGTGGTTTAAGAAGCACGTCTGTTACCATATGCTAATACATTTTAGCGCTTTGTGAACCTTCCCTGTGCAGCCAGGCCTTTAATGCAGGAACAACGTTAAAATAAGTAAAATTAGACCTTAGTTTTGGGCTGAGTGCTCTCCCAAGCTTTTAGCTTGGCTAGTGGGAATGTTAAAAGCAAAATGTGGTGGCTGCTTTGGACCTGGTCTGGTTTATGAAATGTTCACAACACCTTGTCTGTTTGAACACTATCGGCAAGGGTGAGGGTGGGAAGAGCATTTCTTGCCAACAGTTCCTAGCTCTTCCAACCCCCCACAGCCCACAAACTCCCCCATCGGGGTTACTCTGTAAATCCTTCTGTGATGGGTCCTTGGGTTTCCACTGCTTTCTCTGACTGCTTCTGTGACATTTCCCACCCTTAACATGTATATCTCTGTCTTTTTCTGGGCCAGCGGGACTGGGTTTGCTTAGAGAAGATGGGCAGAAGGACCTCTGCCCTCCGGAGGGACCGTGCTGCAAACTGTCCTCTGCATATGCTCGGCTCTCTGCCACCTCCTCCGCTCACTTTTGCTGCCCAGGCATGGAGACACGCTCCCTCACCTTCCCACTTCGTTCTGACGAGGAGCAACTAGCCCTCGGGACTGGCGCTTGGCCGCACTGACACCCTCCTGCCCACGCAGCTCGGTCCTGGCTTCACATGTGCCATGTGTCCTGGGCAGCGACTCCTCTAGCTTCAGCTATTTCAGTTCGTGCGGGAGTGTTTCAGCTTCCGTAATATGCCCAAACAAGAGTGGCTCTTGCGTCCACTGGCTTTAACAGGGCTTTACCCAGCCCCTGGCAAAACAATATCTTTGCTTTGCAGTTCATTTTTACAGCCCTCCACATAACAAATGTAAACCTTAGTTGTGCGTATTTGATTGAAGTCCATGGGAGGCTATGAGCCGACGGCTCCCCGCACTTCAGAGCGCTTGTAGCGGGTTGTTTGTCTTCGGCAGTTCCCCTAGTAAAGACTGCATAGTGTCAGCCAGCAATTTAATGCTTTGTGCTTTAGCAACCCAGGTTGCCAGTGAAATTGACATTTTTAAAAAATTCACTCTTTTGGAGTCTTTCTAACTTATTTAGAAGAAAAGGTGACTTGTGTCGTGGCCTCCTCCTGCAGACCCAAACTTAACCTAAACAGAGGAAATTGGTATCTCGGGAAATGAAGAAAAAAATGAATGACGCTAAATAATCACCCTGCCTTTTTATTTTCTCTTTCCATCCTCCAGCTAAGTGCTCTGACCCTCAGAGGAGAGTCACCCTACTACGCTACTTCTCTTACTTCTGGAATTGTTATTCTATGTTGTTATAAAACCAGGCAGTAAGAGAGGGAACAAGCTGATTTTTTAGACCGAGCAAAAACAATTTAGGGGAAGAGGAAAGAAAACCTTGGGAAACAAAGATAACCCGTAATGATATGAAACTATTTTTGAACATCTGGTAACCTCAGGAAAGACAGACCTTCCAAATTAGGAACCAAATCCTGAGGCACTGGGGGCCAGCAATTATGTGTGTGTATTCCCACTTCATGAGGATTAAAACAATTATGGGTTGGAAATAGTGCGCTTTATTTATTACCATTTTTAATGATAATGTTCATAACCTCGTTTGGTTTAAAATGCTATTTCATTTGGTTGATTACATTGTTCTGAGTCTGCAGTATCCTAAGGTTTAACAATCACACCGTGTCTTCATACTTTTATACCCATAATGAATTTTTGCATGCAAATAAAATACCAGTGCTTCAGCTTCCAGAAACCTCTGAGGCAAACATTTTATTACATCATGAAATTAATTTTTATTGCCCTTCTGTTCTGTGAAGCAGAAACACAAAGCAATATGAAAAAAAAATCAACTGAAGTGGCCTTTTCAGTAGCTTTGCAGATGGAATTTCTGTGTTAATCTCAAAGGGAATATGCTCTTCAGATCGATGGTCAAAACCGAGGCAGTAATGACACATTGTACGAGCTGAGTCTACTAAAAAATTCTCTGCGATAAGGGAGAATCAGCCGTTACGGGACCTCATGGACCATCTTGCTGACTTGCTTTGAAGCATGTTGGAATTTCTGCCTAATAAACTAGTGGAAGACATACGCACTCACGTCTGGTTTTGCAGACTATCAGACTGAGAGCTGACCAGATACTGCTTTACTTTTGGGGCCAGCAGAATTGGAGTCCTGCTGTAACATCTGTTGCAGTTTTGTGGTCTGATAGCTGCAGCATAAATGCTGAATTATTGGATTTAAACGGACTACTCGTGGTTTATCCTCCTCCTTTGCAGGAGGGCAGGAGGCGTGCCAGCCGGAGGGATGCATCCAGAGGCACCCAGGCAGTGTCAGCGATAGTGCCGGGGTTTTTCAGGCAGCGGTCGTTCGGGAAGTAACGTGGCTCTCGGGGCTGTCAGGGGGCTGCAGCCAGGACGCGGCACACGCTGAGGGTCGGACACCGGCTGCGTTGCTCCCGGGGCAGCTGACCTCTGGCTACTGCTGCAGACGCAGGGCCGGGAGGCTGTTGCACTGACATGCGCTGCCAGGTGAACGAGGCGTTCATGTAGCTATTTGCCAAGGAGGATGTGCAGGATCCAGCCACGGCGAGGCGGGCGAAGGGGACCGTGTGTGTGCTGCGATGGAACAATTAGATGCCTCCGTGTGCAAATGGGAATTCAGTGTGTTCTGCGCTGTAAACACAACGATTTGTGTGTGCTCACGCATGTCCTGTCAGCATTTGTTTAATGCTTCGGTTGTGCTAGCTTTTTTTCTTCTACTTTGTGTTTTAATGCGCAGGCACTTGCTGAAGTGTATCCACTTAGCGAGCATCTGGGCCTTGCTGGGGTTTTAAACTGAATACACATTTTAACAGCGTCTGACTTCTCAATCTGCACTGAGAAAATTGATAGACCCAATATCCTTTCCTCCCCTCCCACGCAAGGCTGGCTGGTCCTTCTTCCCCAACAGACCGCGTTTTGTGCTCCCACCTGGGCCAGGGGGTCGCAGTAGCCAATCCCAGGCAGCGCCTTGCGTTAAGGACAGCACACACTGTTTTGTAAGCCACGCAGCAGCCCTCGAGGTCGCTCATGGCCTTCAGATAATATGAGCTTCTAAGGTCAATTGACTGAAAATGCGAAGCCTGACTCTCTTCTTCAATAGACTTGGTACTTCTATTTGTTCAGTGCAACTTCAAAGGGCCACCATAAACTGTGGATTTCCTTAAGGGTTTAAATTAAGTGAAGATCTAATTAGCACACCTATGCATTACCGGGCAAGCCACAGGGCTGAGATAATTTGCTTTGTTGGCTTAGTATTTGGACCAGCTATATGAAATAAAGTGGCATTAATGAAGAAGTACAAGATCCAGTGAAAGTCCAGCAGAGAGCATTCATTAGACAATCAAAACCTCCCAACTTTACTGGATGTTACATGCCATATACCACTACCAGGCCCTTAGCTCCTCCTTCTTTTTTCCTCACAGATCCTTAAATGATTGAATAATTCAAACTTTTACAGCCTTGTGCTCACCATCATGAGCCTATGTGTTACAGACGACCCAGAACTGCCCTGACCCTAGCAAACTGAAACAGAGTAAGCAATCTAGGAGCAAATTGTCCTCCATCCTCAGCCAGCGCTGGTGACAGCAACTCCCAGCTACCCGAATCTTTCAGCATGGTGGTTCTCAGGTCTTTTTTGTTTTCCCAAGGTGGTGGCTTCATCCCAAAGAGATCGTGAGGAGGATTTGCTGCTCCTCAACCCAGCAGCACTGCCCAGCTGGGGCTGGAACAAATTGTGGGGCATTTGCTGAGTGGCCGGCTGTGCGCAGACTTTGAGCTGTAACACCTGCACAGTCTGATTTCAGACTCTGTTTCCAGTGAACACTCATGCCTGCAGCCTGGAAATACTCTCTTTAAAAGTCTTTGTATTGATAAAAGGCCATCATATGAATATGCAGGAAAGCAGGCGCCAAGGGAGGTTGCTGGCCAAATTCATTAAAATCTCTGGGTGACTGCGTATGGGAACATTTTGGCAGAGCTTATCTAGCTTTGTAACTAGCTAATTCTTCCAGTGCAGCCATTACCTAAAGGGGTTTTGATGGTTTGTTTTATCACTATTTAACAGTTAGATGAACTCTGGCAATGCAACATATACTTAAAGATTCATCGCATGTGGTTTAAGGGACCTAGCTGAAGAACCTCAGTTGGGAGTGTGGTCCAGCTAGGCCCCTGAGGCAGAGAAAACACTTCCAGAGGACTATTCGGCCCACCTAGCCTTGTCCTACTGCTAGAGATGCTCTCTTTTGTTCTCTCTTGTGTTGCAGGAGAGGACCCTGATAACCAGTCTCGTCATCCAGGGGTCTCCATCCAGTGCCTGGAATTAGCTGAGAAGATTCTGGGTCAAAGTGAGCATTTCTGTGGTGCTGTTACTTTTTAAAGTGACCTTTCCCAGTAGGATGAAGGAATGGGACCTTAGGCCATATGAAAGTCCTCATCACCCACTGCCCAGGATAGCTACTATTTATGGACAATGTGGGAGGATTTGTGGATACAGTGCAGGACAGTCCTTGGAGGAGTTTTGAGGAGACAGCTGAGCTCCAGGCAAGTGACAGGCTCTGGAACCAGATTTAATTGCCCCAATGCAATATCTTAACTGCTTTTACGGATATCTCCAGAAGGTGAGAGCTTTTAATGCAAGAGACAGGCATTTCCAGATCACCTGCACGAAAACCTTTTCAGCATCAGTAAGAGAGATGAGATAGATACTTCTGATTAATGCACAAGATGAAGGAGGTTAATGAGGAATTATAACAGGAAGCCAGACGTGTAAATAAGTGAGCAGAGCAAAAAAGACCTTGTGTTACTCTGAGATTTTCATCTTTACTATTTTTACAAATGGGTCACAGAAAGTTGCTGCTAGGGTCAGCTTTTAGCTTACTATAACTCAATATATTTGATTCTAATGGGTTTGTTGGGTCATAAGAGATGATTTCCTTTAGGTCTTTATCATGGGATAAAGAACCCTGACAACATTTCCAAAACCCTGGATAAATCCAAAATGCACACGGACGTCGTTTCTAATAGTCAGGGCTTCAGAGAGGCTGCTCTCTATTATTTTAACAAGATGATGATAAACAAGCACTCCTGTTCCCTGTACTTCTTTAATATGCAGAGTGGGGGTATAAGGCAGTATAGCCACACAGTATCAAGAAGTAAGCATAGGAAATCTAGAAGTTTCAGAGCACAGTTCTTCACTATTTACATCTAAGGGAGCATCCGCTGACAGCTCAGTGCAGTCCAAGCCCACCCTCACATCATACTGTACGTTGCAAACAGTCACACTCAAGTCATGAGACTTAGCCCAAGCTCCAGGGCTGACTGGATAGAGCAACATTGATCCTGATCTTGTGCAGTGTATTGGCACTGGCTTACCCGCCCCTTCATGCTTCTGCAGGGATGGGGCATGAACAGGTCCGTGCATGCTTTGGGAAAGGATCTAATAAGATGCAGGATAAGTTTTCTGTAACAAAATTAATGTGTGAGTGCATTCCTTATCCTAAAACTACTCATTCATGTTTGGCAGTCCACTCTGTGGGTCCTTGCGAGATGTTGCTGGTTACATGTCTGCTTACCTGTACAGCCACAATTGCTTTGAGCATATCTTGACCAGATGTCATATTCCTGGGTAAGCATCTCCATGCACTCAGGTGCAGTTCTCCCACCTCCTGAGATCACAGGCCAAAAGTAAAAATATGAAACAGATGATAATCAAAAATTCCCAAATCAAACATACAGCAAACTCGTCTGATATTTCTGCACGGTCTCAAGGGAAAGTCCTTGACTTTGTCAGCCACTGAGCAGAAGAATGTTTCCAAGTATATTTGGAGTTCTGAGCACCTCTACCAGCAAATTAGCAGGGAGAACACATTAAGAAGAGGTGGCACCCCCTAAAATGTAATCCAAGACCTCTAGAGGAAAGGGGATGCTGGTGGGGTTGTAAGACTCATGGATCTGGGAGAACCTGCATCATCCATCATCACTGTGAGAGGAAGATGAGTTGGAACCTTAAGGACAGGACACCTTTTCTGATGCCAGCTCAGAGGAGCTTCTTCCTAGTGATCAGAGTCATTAACTCGGGGGGCTCTGGAGCCCCTATCTCACAGAGGAGCAGAGGCAGAGACCTGCCTGGCAAAGGAAGGGTATCCTACAGGTAGTAAGTGTTACTCAGCATGACCAGCCCCAGAGGTTTAATCAATATCACACAGCAGTCCTCTCAAAGCGTCAAGGGACTAGTTTAAAAGCCATGAGTTCTTTTCCACAGAGGTTATGACGTTTATTGTGCGCTGTCTCGCTGCCTGCAAGGCTGATCCACAGGTGTTAACAGAGAGAAATGAAGCTAAAAATAGTACTCAGTTCACACACTGTAGAGAAATCCAGCTCTGTCCACACCTCCCTTGGAACTAGCAATTTTCTCCTGGTGCTCTCTCGTGTTGCCAAACACCTCCCTAGAAAGCAGCAGGGTTGCCCGTCTCCTCAGTCTGCTCAATAATATGAACTCCTGCTCGCTGCCTTTTTGAGGAACCACTTTAGAGTATTGTCCTCCAAAGTAAGAGCAGCCTGCAAAGGTTCCCATGTGGTTACAGCCTGCCTCTAATGGCCTTCTACAACCCCCACCAGGAATACACAAGCAAACCACAGCCCATCCTTACTAGCCCTCATTCCTTCTTCTCCCCACTGCTGAGTGGTGCCTGCATGTTTGTGTGTGTAGCTGTTACTGTTCTCGTTTGCTACTGCCACCAGCTTTCCCACTATCCCTTCTACTTCGCCTAACCCAAAGAAGAAGCATTTCCCTTGTAATTAATTCTGTTCTTCAAGATAACATGAAGAACGGCATTTACTGAGTAAACCTCTGAACTTTGCCTTCTACTGCAGTCCTCTAACCCACAGGAACATTGATGTGAATCTTCCCTTCTCCAGTGTATGTAAATCTGTGAACTTGAAAATGTATTTCTGTGGGGGCACATTGCTCCCCCTTCACGTTCTCTAAATTGTTTTTTAATTGTGGACTAAGTTATGTTTTCTTCTGTAAAAAAATTTAGTACTCCAGACCTTCAGCCCATCCCATCAGTTGTTTTTTTTCTTAATGCTAAAAAAGTATTGAAGTTCCCATGTTGTTTGCAAATGTCATAAAACCTTTGCGCAGCACATAAAATCCCTATCTGTATCTCAGCATTCTCATTCTGCCCATCCCATCCTCATTCTACCTCTACTCAAAGAATGGTGGAAAAGGTATTGTCCTCTGTGTAAACATCTGGTCCAAGCCTCTGGCCATGAGGGAAGCAGAGAGTCAGCTCATTACTCAGAAAGAGTGGAGGACTCTTGTAGTAGTGCAGGGGTACTGATGTCCACAGTGGTCTTAGGGTAGAAGTTACTGTTTTCATTGCAGAAAAGCAGCCTGGAGTTTCAGGATTCAGAAGATTTGCTGGTCTTTCTGGCTCAGTGTCTGCAGTTGTCACCCAACCATGCAGGTTCCTCAGGCATCTCCCAGGTAATCCCCATGCTTTCTGGCTTAGGGGCAGGCCACACATCTCCACAAGCATGGCTGGTAGTAGCCAGGAGCAGTGAGCTGCTCATGGGGATGGGGATGTACCTCCACACCGAGGACAGCTCTCCTATGGGGACCAGTTCTGCACACACTTGTCAGGCAGCAGCCCTTGTCCTCCACTGGTCACCCAAGAGCTGCTAATTTTTCTGTTCCTTTGGTCGGTGCTGGCAGACCAAGCACTACAGGGATAACGAAAAGACTGTGGGGCAAGTTCCTGCAGAAATAGCTGCTTGCTTTCAGACTCCTCTACCATGTTCACCAGTCCTCATCTGGTCTGAAGCTCTGAAGGGAAGTACCTACCTCTGCCTATATGTAGTACTGACCGTGAAGATTGGGGCTGCTGGCTGTATTTTCCCTAAGCCATCTAGGAGTTTTTTGCAGATCGAGTCAGCTCATAACATGAGAAGGAACAACTGAATTAGACAGGAGGAATGGTGGCTATAAAGAGTCGACTCAATCCTACCTAGGATGGCGAGGATGGCTGTGTCAAACAACGCTGCCTTGTTCAGATGTAGCGGTCTCAAAGCGGGAGGGGGGGTTAACCGTGAATAATAATGTGGTGCGCTCATGGAGCAATCGTTCCAGGTCATTTAATGCAGATAAACAAAACCCACAGCAAAGTTAAAGGCAGCCGCTGAGTCTAGCCACAGCTGTGAACACAGTAGGCTTATGAACTGGTTTGCTTTCTGAGCTGCTAAAGTTTTGGAGAAATTAACTATAATATGTTGATGCTAAGATTTATGAGAGGATCAAGGAGATATGAAATGAGAGAGTCAACAGTATCCTAGCACGACGGCAAGAGATAGTGAAGTATTTTATTTCCATTGCTTTCAATATTATCTCCTGGTTGTCAGGAAATAATTTGAGCAGGGAGACTGCGTAGCAGAGGTAGGAAAAATAGATGTGATCATTTTCCACAGACGCAAAGAGCACCACTCTAGACATTTTATAACTTGCTAGTGTTTTATGTCATTTCTTCAGACATCTGTGCGTTAGAGTGACTGAGAACTGCAAATGATGTATAGTTAAGATATCCCCCTATAATTAAGCTGAAATAATGCTGAATTATTCTAGTGTAATTATAGGGGGCTATTTTAACTATTAGCTCATTAAAAAGCTATGATGCAAATCCTGATCTGAAAGGGACTGAAAAAATGAGGGTGTATGAACAAAATGTTAGTGGTCCTCTGCTAGGACCAGATGGAGAGGTATAACTACACTCAGTTTATCAATCAATACATTTAATTACAGCCAGGGATGGATGGAGCCTGTAATGGCCTTTTATTGATGTCTAGCATTTGCAAGGGGCCATGGTAATACGTAAATGCTGGGGGAGGGAATGTAGTACCTATGCAGAAAGGTGGATAAATTTTGGATAAAATTGGTCTGGATTTAAGATGAAGCCCTACCACATGCTCCTGTGTAGATGTGAGCAGTCATTTCATCTACCTTGTGCCTCAGCTGTGGAACACAGGGTTACAGACGCTGACGTTGCAGGAGTAAAATCCATGAATCAGTGTTTAGGTCCTGCAGCGAGGCCAGCACAGAGGAAGCGTGGAAGTATTCTCAGCCGGCATAATCCCCTCTGGAGCATGAGGCACTCATCTGTGTCTAATCTGCTTGGGGTCATCACCGCTCAAGTGTTATGGAGCAGCAACGTTGCCTGGTTTTGGATAATAAAAGCTGAACAGTGTGCTTGTGGAGTCCTGTCACTGACATGCCTAACAGAGGGTTTCGTGGAAGAAAGCTACCTACACTCGTGTGCTCTCTTACAACAGCCCTCATTAGCTCCCCTGAAGCAGCTCAGCAAGGCCACAGAACTTGAAGCATCTGATGGGAAGCCAGCACCTCCTGGACCAGAAGAGGAGCTGGTGCCATTCCCTGGGGAGGGTATGAGCCCCTGCTCAGCTCTACTAGCCAGCCGGAAGCTACCCTGAAACAAAACACAGATCCCTGTGCAGCTTGTAAAGATAAAGGGATCTCCTGCCTGGCCCTGCAGATAGGGTCGTGCAGAGCCGCGGCTCAGTTTAAGCAGCTGACTCCACTGAAACTCCATGTTTTTACTTTCCGAAACCTCTAGGATCCTTCTGTGCTACGGGCCAAGAGGAAGGAATCTGTGCATGTAAGGAGCAGCCCCTATCATTGAGGTGTCAGTTTACAAGGGTCATGGTTTTTCTTTCCCAATCAAGGCACTGCTGCTGCCTCACTCGGGGTGATTAAGCAAGCAGTTTGCTCTGCAAATATGGTTGGGTGTGTCTGCTGTGCCCAAAGGGGCATCTAATCTCTGGCATCAGACAGCAAGCAGCAAGGCAAAATAATAGAGCAGAGGCTAAATAAGAAAAATGACTTTTTGCCCTCCAGCATTATAGCAACAAATGGTGGAGAACATACCCTCAGGGAAAAGTGAAATGAATGAGAGGAATGCGAAATGTTCAATAACTACATGTCGAATCAAAGAGCATGCTCTCAAAGCATGAAGTTAGCAGGATCTGGAGAATGTAAGAAGCAGAGAGTCAACTGGGAAATTTATTGTTGTGTAGGATTGCGCGGTATGTAAATCTTCTTGGAGAGCTCTTTGTGGTTGCTGTTAGCTTTTAAAGGGGTAGGTAATCAGTCTATGACTTTATTTTATAGTAAAATAATTGAGGAGCAAAATCAACAAAAAGGCAGGAATGGCAGCTCAGGCCACACTGAAGTCCTACCCAAGTCTCTGGGTCCTGGCCCTCAGTTTGGAGGGCTGGAGGTGAGAAATGGGGGGATTTCGGATAGGAAAGAAGGGTGAGGCAGATTGGGAGAGAAGATGGAGCTGGTGCCAGCTATACGTTGGTATCTCTCTTTTTCCCTTCAGCTTTCTCCCTATCCAGCTTTCTCCCCATCGCTGCCTGCTCAGCCCAGGAGCGGCGGTGTGGGGCCAGTATAGACAGGGAGATCAGGTAAGGGGCCATGGCCCATGTCACAGAGCGTTTTTATGCTTGGCTGAAAGACTCATGACTAGAAGTGGGTGGGAAAAGGCATTTCAGGGTTTGACCCTTGGGGTTTTCTTTGTTTGTTTTGCATTCAATTAAAGACTGGATGAAAGCTAAGAATTTGACCACGTGCCCAGGTGAGTAGTCAGAAAGCATTTGCATGTGCATTATTTACGCAGCTGGCTGGAAAATGTGTACATGCAGCTCTGGGTGAACTGGTACTAACTTGGTTGTACAATATTGAAAAACGTGGCTAGTGAGTGATGTGATTATGCGAGCGGGGCAGCTGAGTCAAAACCTGTAAAGAGCTTCAAAGGACTCCACTTTCTCCGAGTGTCCTCGAGAATGTCAGCTCTGGGCCGGCCCTTTTCCTTAGGGCTAGGGAAATGCTCAGCGTGAAGGCAGGTTTCTGGCTCCTGCAGGAGCTGTTACTGGTGAGACCAGTAAGCCAATGTCTCATGAGCCACTGGGTGGCGTATGAACACTTAAATACATAAAAGCCCAGGATCGGTGGAAAGAACAAGAAAGAAATGCAGATAAGTATGTGGCCTCTCTTTGGATTGGGGCAACAGCAGGTGAAACCAGCATGACATACATTAGGGAAGTGGTTATATGTCATGCTTGCTTTAACAAATAAAAGTCCAAATGATCAAGTATCAAGGAGTAAAGTCCAGAGGCTGTAAAAACAATCAGCTAATGAAAAATCACAGTGCAGCCTAGCCTTTGTCACACAGGGCACAACCAGTGGGCCACGAGGACAATGCCAGCTGCAAGATCCTTCAATAAACAGCTGGCCAAAATCGTTCCTTGTGCTGGATTGCCAACAATTAGGAGTTGCTCCCGTTTGCGCTTTATTCAGCTGGGCACCGGTCACGTCGCGGCGGCAGTTATTTTAGTTTGCGAAGTCCCTCCCACGCTTCGAGGCCCACTGAGCTCTGCTGACACACTGGGAGGATGGGAGGGCTGCAAGTCCCGGGCATAGAGCTGCTTGACTCTGATTTGCAAAGTTTTCCTCTCCTAAGGGTTTATCCTTTCCTGAAATGTTGCCTTTGCCCGTGAGGGGATGACAACAGTTGGCTCAAGAACAGTTGGCCGCTCAGGCTGGATAACGCCAGGAGGTGAATTTCAGCAGAAGTCAGGAGCCTGATTCGCTTTATCTCCGCACCCTCTGGGCTTGACACATTTTCCTCCCCAGTATGGTTTGTCCCTGTCTGATCTACAACCCTTGCTGCATTTCACAGGCTCATTTCCCCCTGATTGTTTAATGTGATTTAAAAAAATATTGATAATATTTCTAACTCAGATTTGCTGATTGCCTGCAATTCTCGCTGAAGCAAAGAAAGCTCTCACAGCCTCATACAGCTGGGCCTGTAAATACTGGAATGGAGAGCCCCTTTCAGGAGTTACTCATTCCCTGGCAGGTAAAGCCCCATAGCAACAGAGAATAAGAGAGACTACCTCCATGTGGCTAGCGTCTTGAGACATGTTTTATCTCTTTTTATTAACTGTCAACACAAACGAACAAGGAGCTCATTTTAAGGATATTTCGCTTGTATGACACTGGGGTTGGGACAGGGAAGGTGAGAACAGCACTGACATAGCTGCTACTATTTTCAGCTAATTCAGATAAATATTAATTCTGACTACAGCAGCATCCCTATGAACGATGTTTAGATTCCCTGAGAACCGCAGCATTTTTTATTATGCCCTGACATGCTTTCATGGCATTTAAATAAATGCAAAGAGAGTAAAAGACTCTCACAAGTGACAAAAGACAGGAAAGTGGAGGTATCAGCCAAGCTAGGGGCTATATGTGGTACTGTGTTCACCACACTCAGTCATCCACTTTCCCTCCTTTAAATGAGGTGCAATCATCAAGCATATCTGCTCTCATGTACTAGTCATTTATCACTCACCTACCGGCCAACAAGTCGCTAACAGCTTGTGGCAGTCCCATGCACGCAGACGTTGCATGGGCAAGAAGGGTATTCAGGAGTGCTGAGAAAGAGAGAAGTGGGTAACCAGAGCAAAGGAGTGCATCTCTTCACAGAAGGAACTGGTTTTAAACCAGCCTAGAAGAAAGAAGGAAGGTGGAGGTGAACAGTCCTTTGCAGTTGGCCCACGGCCCAGTGCACCATGCTGATCCTGGCCATGGCTTCCTGCAGGCCATGCATTTGACTGAGCGTGTTCCCCTCTGTAAAAAGGGTGATATCGCTACCCACAAGGAGCTGGACTCCTCCGTGCTGGGAATTCGCTTTGAGCTCCTTGCAAGGACAATGCGCGGTGGCTTTCAAGAGGCACGGTGGAGCAATAGGCTGTTGCCATGCCTGGTTTGTAAATGTAAGGTCTAGGAAGGGAGCAGGTTACTGGGAGATCTCATGCCCTTCCAGAGTAGTGATCTAACACGTGAACTCTGATGGAAGAATAACAGGCCTGCGAAAAGGGGAAAATCTCTCATACCTAGGACAAAGGGTAATAGGGCATCTGCACTATAGACCCCTTTCTTCTGAGACACAAAGGTGCTATCTTTCCCACCCTGCATATAGGAGTCTGAGGCAAAGGACAAAGCTAAAGCGATTTTCACCTGCTACAGAGGAAGGCCATGGTGCAACAAAGACTTGGGCCTGTGTCTCAGGTTAATGCCGTCAGCAATCTCCTCTTCGTTGCAGGCTCTTGACGAAGACTTCTGTGGTTTAGCGGAAAGTCACTTCGTCTTGATCAAGATCAGGAAGCATCATGACTGATTTAGACTAATGAGTGGCAGTAAAATAAGAAAGCAGAAAGTGAAGTCTGGCTCCCTGAGCAGAGAGACATTTACATGCCTCCTTATCTGTAAAGGTTTCAGCATTTAGCACAGACGTAAATTCTCTCCTCTGAACTGCACCCAAAACACCAGCTGACTCCAGCAGGCTGCAGGAGGCACACAGGTGGAGTCGAATGAAAGCCGAGGCACAGCATCCCCAGAGCAACAGTCACTGCAGTGTCAAGAGTGGTAGTGAAACGCTGATTCCTCACGAGCTAGCAGTGGGCCATTTAATTTTGGAGGGCTACTCCAGTATTGTAGTGTCACTGTTTAACTGAATATCGTTCTGATTGATTCCTTCCCTTAAACTTGCCTGTGGCTCCAGAGACGATCATGCTGTATGATCTTTAGCCAGCAGGAGAAGAAAAGATCATTACTTCTTTTTCCTTTATTCCTTCCAGGATAATAGATTTCTCCCCTCCCCATTTTTTGTTATTCACATGAGATCATGTAGTCCAGGACATTCTGTCCTTAAAGATAAAATGAAAAAATAAGCAGAAATAACGACAAAAGTCAGAGAATATTATACTTAATGAGTAGAACTGCCTGCTTCCCCTCCCTGTGCACTGCCCAAGAAAGTGCCAATAAAACTAGATAGATATATGACTTGATGCTGGTGCCTGAATACATTAGTCAATTTTAATATTTTTATTTTGCAATAATTATGGCATTGACTATGCCCTTTCTTTCTGAGAGAAAGTTTGTAAAGCTTGGATGTACCTGTCTAAGAAAAATGGGTTTTATTGACAAATTTTTACAAGATGCTTTTGCAGTATGTTGCTTAGGGACCCAGTTTTCCACGAGGCTGTGTTCCCACTCAGTGAGAGCTCTTGGCACCTTGAGGTTGGATGTGTGGGAGAGCACGACTGCCCTGGCTGGGGTGCTCACAATGCAATGGGGTCCTCTTTCCAGTTTCACTAGGAGCACTTGACTTTGCTTTTCCCATGTGTTTGTAACCTGGTGCTGGGGTTCCCCCTTTCCATGGGCACCTGAGCAGTAGTCTTTGCCATACGCTTGCTGGTTGCACCCTAGCACGGATGGATGTGTATCTAACGTTTCCTTGTCTTGCTGAGCCTGCTCCTGTGTTCACCAAAAGGGAACACAGACTGTGAGATTCCCATAGTGAGTGTTGTGTGTCTAACATGGAACCAGACACCATAGGCTCAGGCCAGTGGTTTCTAGTGCCATTGGGGACACCCTAGTGTATTCCACCAGCAGCTACTGTTCCAGAAGGGCACAGGTCTCCTGCTTTCCTGGTGTCACACGAGGAGGTTTCAGATGCCAGGGTTGCCTCAGTGGCATTAGAAACCTGTGTTAAGAGAAACCCTTCAATAGGAGTCAGCACCAGACGCAGATTGCTAACTTTAAGCGCCTACACGAAAGCATCTACCCATGCATGAGGTGTTCAGGCTCCCATTACGGTCAGTGGAGATCCAGCCAAGGAAGGCAGTGGGTCCTGGACTAAGATTCATCTGATGACATGCAGGACATCCACCGTAGGGTAAGCTGAGCTGCTCTGTAGGCTATGCTCAGTTTTTTGAGCCTGGGCTTGATTCGTTTACTCCTCTGGCACCTACTGCCTCGTACACCCCCTGTGGTGCCCCAAGGCAGCTGTGTGGGTCTGGAAGACCCCCATCCTCCTGAAGCAACAACTAGGAAGCCCTTGGCCACCCCAAATGGCACTAGACATATGTGTGGGGACAACTGAACTGAACCCCACAGCTCCACACTGGCCTCATCTGCAGACATATAAAGATGGGTACCGGTCTGAGGCTGAATTTCGTTCCTTGTCACAGCCATTAAATCTGATAAAATAACCTAGAGCGTACAAACAGTCAGCCAAGTTAGCCATTCCTACAGCAAAGCCCAAAGGAAACATCTCACAGAGGGAAGGGACTATGTCCTTGAGCGTTTCTCCATTCTCGTTTTGGAAAGGGCACTGAGATGCTGAATGTGCCTCGAAGAAAAGGTGATCTCCAAAGGTCAAGAAGTGGGCACTAGTTCAGGTGAAAAGGTGGGAAATGTGAGGGGCTGCATTCAGAGGGGCCCTCCTTCCCCTTCTGCATACTGAATGGTCTCCTATGTGTGCATTCCCAACCGCTCATCTGAGCTGGACAGCCTCTGTATTTATTTATATTTCTATATTGCTACATAGCATTATCCCTTTGCCTTTGAAGACTGAGTTTTACTTTTTAGCTCTAGGGCCGTAAAAAGAGATGCTGGCCAGACCAGAGTTTCTATTTGTGTGTATCACGAAGCACGCAACACAACCTCCTATTTAAATAGCAAGTTTTGCCAAGGCACGAAATGCCTCCTACAAAGTTCAGAGCACCCTCAGCTTCCACTGACAAAACTTGCCGCCGAGGGCACTTGCCACCTCCCAGGAAGTGCCGAGCAGTGGGGAGGATGGCACGGCATGAGGAAAAGAGCCCTGGAGTAGAAGAGGCGGCTGTGATCGATACTGGAGGGCACTGTAAGCACTGCATGATGGAAGTGTGGCATAGCACCTGTTTCACGAGGTCTGACTGCAATCGATGCTATTAGTCCCTTGCTTTCATGAGTGCTAAATGCACCCACGCAGTGTTAAAACCAGCATCGCACAGATCAAAGTGAGCTCTGTCTCTTTTGCATCCACACTGCTATTATTCATGCTTCACAGCTGGATCAAAATGTGAC
Source organism: Struthio camelus (assembly GCF_040807025.1). Classification (NCBI taxonomy): domain Eukaryota; kingdom Metazoa; phylum Chordata; class Aves; order Struthioniformes; family Struthionidae; genus Struthio; species Struthio camelus. The sequence goes on from NC_090944.1 coordinate 49,433,737, forward strand.
ACATTACAGTCCTTTCCTTCTCTTGTTCCTTTCTCTCCTCTTGTATAACAAATATTTGTAATGTTTACCTGCTTGGATAAGTAACTCCTCTTACCTAATGATAAAGGTACCTTGCATTTTTTCTTCAGTAGGACAGCTCAGGTTCTGAATCCAAAGACGATTAATAAATTAACTGAAACTATTTGACAGATCAGAGTAGAACAATATACCCTGACCGTTGGTTACAACAAGGTGGGTCCCTAGCAGGTGAGGCTATTGAAGATGTGTTTATTTTACGTTAACATTTCTGGATTTCAAAACAATAAAATGCTGCTCATGTGTAAACTTACTACACAAAGGATATTGCCAATGGGCCTGACAACGTTTCCTTGGTAACATTTCTTAGCTTTTACCCCAGTGATTGATAACCTAGGATAGCCATTTGCTTTCTGCAGAGGAGCAAGAGAATATGGCTCAATGCTTCTCTTCCTGGAAAGCAGAGACAGGAGAAGCAATCCATTATAGTTGATGTGGCTTTACTCATTATTTATATATATATAAAAAAAAAATCCAACAACCACCACCAAACACAAAGCAGACAAACAGTGCTAAGAATCTGATCCAAAAAACTCACGCTACTTGATAGAAAAACTCTTTGACTTCACAGGGCTTTGGACCAGACTTCTGATGTGCACTTAAGACTGACTATAATCTGGCTACATTTTTCTGCTTTCTCCTTTGTTTTCATAGATTAAAACCCTTTGTGCAAACAATCTTTTTTTTTTTTTCCTGTTTGCACTACTCAGCCTCACTGATAATGGAGAGCTCTCTACACCACCTACTTTAGAAAAAAAAAGATCATGAGGTCTGGATCCTATTTTGATGTACCCATAGGACATGCCCAAATTAAATAAAATCACGGAAAACTACATTTGCAGGCCCAATCAGGCCTAGTCAAAAAACGATTTTAGGTGTGTGAGGGAGACAGATTGCACAAATCATCTTCAATATGTGAAAACAACTGCCTTCCTCTCGCACCCCCTCCTTCCCCCCCTCCAGCAGCAAGTGCATTCGTTGCTTATTTGCAGAGACACCCAGACGAAGCCAGTTGTGCCAAAGCCCTTTGCAGTCACTCAAGTGACAACACTTGTACAACAATTACGGCTGCTAACAAATGTATCCGGTTGCCAGCGCTCCAACATTAGTGCCAGCTTCAGTGAACAATAACTCCGTGTCAAATACCTTACAGCCATATCAAATCAATCCTGAAAGCACACCACACAGCTTTCCCTCCTGCCTAGAAGGTGAAAGCTCGGTTCTCGCAGCAGGACATCTGCATGCATGGTATGTGGGGGCCTGACTCCCTGCGCTCAACACTGGCCTTTACCGAGGGGAGGAAGTCATTATGTCAGTCTTCACTCTCTTATTAAAAGTGCAGGCTAAGGGCTGTTAAAACCTCTGGCATAGGCTAGTGAGTCCTGCGGGCTGCTCTCATTCCTGGAGGCTCCAGAGATCGGAAGAGAGATCTGCAGAAGGCAGCGGTGCTCAGGACTGGGAATGTTTTGGCCATTTTTGCTTCTCCTTGCCCACTACATAGTCTCATTTAGATGGGGCTTGAAGAAAGCTGTCATGCTGGCTCTATGCTATTTGTCATATCCTCCCCAGCTTTCTCTTTCTGAAGATTTTCTGCCTATCTTTCTCTTTTTAAGGGTCTGAGGTGAAGGTAGTTGCCGTTCTGCACTCAAAGAGGGGTCATGGCAGCATCAGTAAGGCAGCAGCAACGTGTTCTTTCCATGGAGTTACGAAAGAAAACGGGATATGGTTGTTCGAACAGCTTGGAAGTCATTGCAGACAAGCAAGCAGAGACACATTCGTAACAGTTCATCTGTTTTGGGACAGCTGGATACCTTCAGGTTTGCCCTTCCTTCCTTGTTTCCTGAGATTCGTCTCTGGTGAACCTATACCTCAATTTAAGCTTCCTCCTAGCCTCCTAAATCGAAAATGTCCATTTTTGCTCATGTCTCCTAATCCCGTCACAGTACACGCAGCTCTCCCCCATCTTTTCTTAAGTCTGCCACAAGGCCCCGACTCCCCCTCAGCTCTCCTCCCTGATGCCACCAGCTACCCCACATCCCCTGGCCACTGGCAGGAGAGGCAGAGACTGCTGTGACTGGCTCTGCGCTACACCCAGGTGCCTGGAAAGTCAGACGGTACCAGGAGTGACTAAGCTCACGCTGCAGCCGCTGCCTGCTAGGGGACTAGCGCAGCCTCTCTCTTCAGCCCAGACATAGACTTTCGTGAAGGATGTGTCAGCCTCAAGCTCTCACAGCTGCCGCTCTCCAGTCTGCGTGCGGCTGGCTGGGAGGCTGGGTAGAAGGAGTGATGGACGGACCAAAGGACGGGGGCACAAGCAGTGCGATCAGAGCAAGCTTCCTTTCACTTAAGAAACAGACTAAATCGATGAACGCACAGCAAATCAATGCTGTTGTTTTTTTTGAAATGTGATCTTTTCCATTAGGATGCTGGCCACTGCTCCATTAATAGTTCATATTCAGCCTCCAGTGCTAGGTGGTACCCAAGGCCTGAGGAAATGCAAAATTAAAAACATGTGGACTGTCATTGATCCAGCAAGTTGTATAATCATATGATACAAGTGGGAGATTTTATTTTTGTAAGCTGTTTTGAGTACCTTACTTTCTGAAGCCTGAGATATATTCACATACTACATAAGCATTATATTGCTTATAAAATTATCCGGTCCTTTCTTTAATTCTGCATCAGTACCATCTGTCCAAAATAACTCTTTTTAAGATTTACTCCACACACACAGTGCACCTAATTATTCCTCTTCGTTTTCCTCTGTTAGTTGTTTCATCAAGTGTCTCCGTGTTTCCAAAAACAGATTGCCTGTACCTGCAGACATAGATAAAGCATCTTAGTCCTTTAAGGACACCTTCCATTTCCAAGCCTCAGCACTTCCGCTGCTGTCCTGCCCACTGACACCCGTCTTGCACTAGCGAAGACACGGAGACAGAAAACCCGCTGGTGCGAGAAGCCTGCGAGCTTTGGGGTTGATCAGCCTCCCCTTTCCTTGAAGCAAGCACAGAGCACCCCAGGAATGGAGGTGGGATCTCTGAAGTGGGGTTTTATGGGAATCCAAATGAGAATGTGCTAATTTCCAAACTAGGGAAATTCAGAGCCCTTGGGCAGGGCAGAATACAAAGAAACAAGGTGGGAATCAAACTCCCTGTGCTGCCCACCCTGGCCTTCCCTGCAGGCCTGCTCTCAGACTGCTTAGAATATCACCTTAGGCTGAAATTCTGTCTCTCTTGCTTACAGGTAAAGTCTCTTTCTATCTCTTTCTATCCTCTCTGGAGCCTAGCTGTACTCTCTGCTCTCCTCTGGGCTCGGTCTTTGCTTTTACTGGCAGCCTCTATCACCAGGTCTCTGACGTATACCTTATCTCACCTTGCACTCTAGGAGTTTCGCCAAATACAACTGCCAGAATAACAAAACAGGCAGCTTTCTGCTGTGTAACCTGGCCACCTCTTCTAGCACAGAGTATAACACGCATGGTCCCGTGCAAACAAACGTGTCGCAACATCCACATCACCCACTAGAGCTGGTATCTGTCTGCTTAGAGCATCAAATGAACCGCTGTCCACATGCCACAGAAAAGGTTAGGGTTGTTCAAAACCTTCAGGCTCTCCGCAGAGCCAGGCAAGCATCATCGTATTATTAGGCCCATGCTTCACAGATTCACGAGCATTCAAATAGACAGGAGGCTTCCAAGAAAATTAGTCTTTAGGAGCAATGTAGCAGCTTCAGAGATGTTCAGGATAACTGGTAGTATCTGACTTAGTTTGAGCCCAGCTAGAATTGATGTGGTTTTACCCTGCAGTTTGCGGGAAGGATTAGAAATTATTGCTGCCATCTGCTTTGAGGGGAACGCAAAACCTCCACTCTCCGGAAAAGAAAACTCAGTCTTCAGTGACACCGTCCTAAATAACCAAAAGTAGAGAAGAAGAACCTGAAGAAAAGGTTATATCCAGAAAAAAAGACTTCACATTGCATTTGGATTATCGCCCAGGACTTTGTTGAATTAGAAGGGGAGGACTTTCTAGCTTGAGCAAGAGGTCAAACGAACTGTTCAGAGTGAGGAAATAGAGGTTAGGCAGCCCCTCTTCACATCTGGGAGAAAGAGGATGCACTGTTAGTCTTGTGTGTACAGTCTGAATTAGGGAAGCAAATAAATACACTGCAAATCATTCCCTTCCTTGCAGCACCATTTTTCTCCAAACAATGAAAACCAGAAACTGGAAACTTACTGATATGATAAGGGGAGTAGAGGAGAGGCAAGGTCAAAAGTATTCTTGTTGCTGTCTTCCTGAGTGTAGACATACACTCTTTTCTCCTCTAAAAGCCAAGCAAGGACTCCGATCCTTTAGAAAGCTGCATTAGCTGTGTCAGACCGTTGCCCTTTCTACCTGGATGAATATGATATGTAACTAAGGAAACTAAACATGCTGCAGGTACCTTGGTTTGGAGCGTCTCTGCCTAGAGCTGGTTGAAACACAGGACTTCTGTTCCGCAAGAAATTCTGACATTTTTGAAAAAAAAGTTATCTGTTCAGTTTGGCATAAGAAATGAGTCATCTTCCCCAAATAAAGGAAAACCTGTCGGGAGGGAGGCAACGGGAAAAAGAATCGCTTGGAAAAATCGGACCATTTCTTTTGCCTTTTTTTTTTTTTTTTCCCCAGGGCAGAACAGAGGAACAGCTGCTTCCTTCTCCTGAGGATCCCCCCAACCATGAACTGAACAGCCTCAAATCCCAGGGAGACGCAGTGTGTGCCGGCGCTCCTGTGGCTTTCAGGTGTCCCGTGGCGGAGCTGAGGGCTCCAGCTGGGGGGCGGGAGATGCAGTCCTCACGGCAGAGGCACCTCGGAGCTGTGGCCCCAGGAGAGCTGGCAGGAAACCAGCCCTGGCCCAACCCTTGTGTTTCCATAGCACAATTTCAGTTTTATCTCACTCTCAATTTTCACACAAAAGTTTGTGCTGCTGGAAAATTCCTGCTCAGCCTTATTCTTGTATGTTATGCAGTCACTCCTAGGTTTGTTCCTTTAAAGAAACAGTATTATTTTTCTGAGGGAAGAAAAATACCATCAACGCAAACCATCACATGTCTGTGTTGAAGCACTCAGCCTCACTCCTCGTCTGCTCAAACAGGCCATGATGACAGCTCTTACGTACGCTGAAAGAGATTGCACTGAGCTGCTGGAAAAAACAACCTGTTAGGATGTCTGGCTCACTGCTCTGACCAAAATGGCAACATTTGAACACACAATACTCTCCAAGATGATTAAACCAGGGAACCGTAGTGCTATATGAAACCCATTTTTATTAACATCAGACTGAAATGCATAGTCTTGTACAAGTGAGGGAAATCTTCATGCTCCTTGTAATGGAGATGAGAGTCTTAATGATCATTATCGTACTAAAACTGTACACTAATACCACAGCAGGTCACAGGAGCCAGAGCAAATGCTTCTTTCTTTGTATTACGTGCTTTTATGTCTTCATTTACTCTACCAATTCTCTCATTATTTCCTCCTCATCTGCTATTCACATGCGTAATTTCTTTGGCTGGCTTTCCCCTCCTCTCTCGCTAGCAGACAATCGATATTACATCATCTGGCTCCCTGCAATTCCTCATACATGATGAGATATATTTGAGCAGGTTCCTCCGGGACTTGTTTTCCAGCTCCATGCCATCTGAATCAGTAAGGAAATGAGGATGCTATGCAAAATGCCTAGGTGCGATTGGAGCGCAGCCCAGACGGCATTATCGGAGCGCTTTAACCTCCCTTTATGTCAGGCGACGCCTGTGAGAAATCCATATGCTGCCATTTGCTCTTGTAGCCTGCATTAATAAACCATTAATGAGGGAAATAACCTAACGAATTAATTAAGACCATCCGTAAATTAAGAAGAGCTTGCACTGCTATGCCGTATAGGATTGGGAGGGATGCGCCCGGCAGCGTTTCCTGGGTGGGGGCCGCGGGAGGGGAGGTAGGTGACTTGATGTCTTACGCAGAAAATAGGTGGAAGAGTTCAGCCTTCTGCATGGCTTGCCTAATGTTTGCACCGAGGTAAACGGAGTTACTCTAGATTTGCCCAGTATAACGAAGCAGAATCTTCTCCTATAGGTTTGGAAGACAAGAGTACCCCAGAAAAAAGAAAAGTGATTACAAATTTTATTCCTAATAGCCACAGTACAATGGCGGTGAAAACTGCCCATTTCGTTTCTGTAAATATGTGGCACTGGAGCGACATGACCACTCTCGTGGTCCTCTTAGCTGTGTCACAGTAAATAGCTGGATGATTAAAGTCTGCTAATTTCTTACTGGGCTGCTTTGTTTTGTGTCGTTTTCTGCTCTTTCACACGCTGCTGTCTTGCAGCAGGGCCACCCAATGAAACAGAGGCCTTGTATCTGTTTGAAACAAATTGTTGGCTGGTTCGGGAGAGGAAACTGTACCATGGTGTTTTTTTTTAATGTTTTTTTCATTTTATTTCCTGATTCAATACTGCCTTCCTTCTCTTGCTCTTAACTAGCCAGCATTTCCTACTCCTGGGCTGCCTGCAAAGGAAAGCTATCTAACTCTGAAATTTAATAAAAGCCTCTTAAGTGATTTGGGAGTGCGTAGGAGAGAGAGAGATCTTTAAAAGCAAACATTACTGCTAGGGTGTACATGTAGCTTAATAGGATTTTCTTCTTTGTGAATCTGAGCTCTTAATAAGACAATCTGAGATTAAGGAAGAATGGAAATATTTTATTTATTCTGGTATCCATCTAAACGTGTTGTCCCTCTTTTCAGTGAACAATGTGTCAAGAGAGCTCATGCATTCTAATAATACTAAGTTTGGATTGTAATTTTTTCTTTCATTTATTGTAACACACCATTTCCCATCCTCTCTGTCCTTTTGCCTGTAATTTTGCTTTTTTCTTTACCTAGTCTCTCCTTCCAAATTTCTTTCATCCTTCTCTCTCTTTTTTTTTTTAATCCTCCAAGATCAGGCTGCTTCTTTCAAGAGCATGACTGAGGCGAGCGTGAAAATGAGTCGCACAAGACTCACTCACAGTTTCCTCCGTATTTGCCCTGGATTACTAGGCCAGATCAGGGCTGTTCAGGTGAAAAGATGCCCACAAGCTTGAGAGCAAGCTCTCGTTTGGGATCGTTTAGGGTAATGTATGTTCCTCCTAAAACAGGACACTCTAAACCAGCAGCCCCTGTAAAAGATAAGCAATTTAATTATAGGAAAGAGATAAAAGCAGAAATGGCTTTCAGAAAAAAATTTCTGATGATTATATCTGAAGTCTTGTGAAAGGACACCCACTGAGGAAAAACCCAGCACTGATAACATGAGGCACTGATAACATGAAACAAAAATAGGAAACCTGGAAGCTAATATAAAAGGGGACTCAGAGCTTTGAACTGAAGGTGTTTCTTCCCTTTTTTAGGTTCTCCATTGCATCCAGCCCTGACCATGTTCTGATATAGTGTAGATGCAGTATAAAAATGCTGCGTTTTAAAATATAATTACTGCAGCATAGCAAAACTAGAGAGAATTGCAAGGAACGTCAGAAAGGTCTTTACACAGCAAGATAAGTTGGCAACATTATGGCAAATGAAATGGAGTGTAAAAACTCCGGGAGGCAATGCAGAATAGAAGAAATAATTGACTGCAGTCACTCTGAGCAATGAATATATCAGTATCATCAAGGGAAGTGAAATAAAAGTGACTGGTCAGTGGTGGACCAAAAGAAGTTAAACAGATGCTAAACTGTAGATAGAAAGTGATATTGGATAATGCTAGTACCACCGGGTAAATAAATGGTACTGTCAGCCTTTAGATACTGCACACATATCTGGTTACCATATGTGGAAAATGATGTAGCAGCAGCAAAGCATTAAACAAGGCCATCAGAAAGGGAGAGGCATGGACAGATTTCCAAACAAAGAGAGTTTGAAGCCATCCAGACCACCTGGCATAGGGTGAAGATAGCGAAGAGAGAAAAGGAAAGAGAGGAGATCACGTTGGAGAGTTCTTATTTAACTGTCCTCAAGCTTAAATACAAGAAAAGAGCACTGAAAGAAATTAAAACCAAACTGAAAAATACCTTTAACCCATCACATAGCTAACCTCCGGAATTTACTTGTCACACAGATATCTCAGAGTCTTCTTGCTGAGAAGGCTCAAAATAAAAAGGAGACAGCTGATGGATAAGACAGGGCTACATCGTTACACCCACCAGCCCACCGGACCCCCAGGGATAAATCCCGTCGTGTCGCTTCAGCACCAGCAGAAGGACGCAGCGGCTGCTCAGCCTTGCTGCTGCCTATGTGCTTTCGCAGGGATACACCAAACGGAGACAGCCTGCAGTAGGCGCCTCGAATGTGGCACTACCTCATGCCTCCAGGCTGCCCCAGCTTGCCAACATGCACTGAGCCTGAACTGCCCGGTTGAAAGGGGAAAACAACATCCTCCTCTACTGGCCTGCCATTGCATCGTCTGGGCTTGCGGCTCAGTGCCTTGCCCCACAGCATCTGTCCCCCAACAGAGACAGACACGGGGCTGTGGGGACCATGTGCAGAGCCCAGTGAGGAAGGTGCTGTCACGTGGGTTTTGAGTTGCCATCTGGCCATTGCAGCCCAGGTGCAGTGTTGGCCGTGTTGCAGCCCAAGGTGCAGCATTGGCGTTCTCCACCCCATTGTGGCTCCTGGGGCAGCCAAGTCCACAAAGAGCTTGGCTCCTGCAGGGGAGTGGGTTCGAGACCGGCTGGATGAACACACTGCTGGTTAAGAAGTGTCACAGACCATTTGGATGAGACATTGCAAAGCTTTCGGCACCCGAATGAAACTCAGTTGGACCCCAGCTATTAGTGCTCCAAGCCTGGTTTCTGTCAGTAGCAGATGAATAGGGGGTTTCAAGAGACAGCCTTTGATATGTGCCCTGACTTTTCCGAAGCCTCTGAGATGGCTCAGGTGTTCGTGACACCGCTGATGTTGCATTGCATGGCAGCCAGCACATCTCTCTGAACGAATGCTGCAAGTTGATTGCCTCCTCAGCAGTTGCCAGCATTACCGCATGGGTGATAATTTTTTTGTAGCTCCTTTTTTGATGAGCTACAGAAGCCCAGGGCACAATCTGCCAGCAGTGATAGCCCTGGCTGTGGTCTTCTGAGAGCAGAGTGGCTTCTACAGTGTGAAAAGGCAGAGACACCCAACTCTCTGTTTTTTGGTGAAGCAGCAGCACTGAGTGCTTCTTCCTGGCATTCAGATGAATTTGGTGCCTCTTTTCCTTAGCCTACATTTAAAATGGTACATCCACGTAGCAAAGGGATTTTTACTTCTTAAAAAGCCACTCCCATAGACAGAAGAATGAGGAATGACTACATTGTCCAAAGCCCCTAGTGTTTATGACCTAGACCCTAATGTATGGAAAATGAAGAGCTGCAATGTCAACATGGGGCTCAGAAGAAGGCAGTTGTACTCCCTACTCTGCTATAGACTTCCAGCAAGGCTGGATGGTTCCTAAGACACATGCCAGTTCCTAGGATTTGCTTGTAGGCACATTTTAAGATGTCAGCCTGACTTTCTTTGGGTGTGCCTAGGCCACTAAGCTGGGTCTCCTCCTATTTTGCATTGGACCCATAGTCTGCCAGTCACCCATGCTGTCAGGTTGCACGATTGCTCTGTGCAACAAAAATAACGCCCGAGAGGAGGAAAATCCAGGCAAGGAAGACAGGGTAATCTGTATTGGGATCCACCCTCCCTCCCCAAGTATAGCAGAGATGGTATCTATTCTTGTCCTCTGAGGACATCCCAGCAGACCTGGAGTAGTGGTCTGTTCTGTCAGAGTCTCAGACCTGATGGAATAGTTCTTGCAATGTGACGCATGCCTCACGACACATGCTATAGGCACAGTCTTTTCTCAGACGACCCCAGGACCTAACCATCGTGACCCAAAACGGTGTGCACTGCACAGCCTGGGGAACGCAGTGCTCACTGTGCCACAGCAACCACAGACAGCGAAGGCACAGTTTCCACTCCTCGGTGACCATCTGCAGCATGGAGGTGAAGCTGGATCTCTCAAAGCACTATCACTGCACAGGGCGCTAGGAGAATAAATACAGTGAGACACTCAGACACCTAAACACAAGGCCTGTGTTAGGACTAAGGCCGGGTAGAGCTGCCACTGTGATGGGCAGCATGTCATCCCAGGCATATGCCTCATAGCACGTGCTGTACCAAGCCAAGGTGATGGAGTGGGAGGAAAGGGGAGGACAAAATGTCTGTCTCCTGCTTCCTAGCTGATCTGCCAATGTGCAATTTTCTAACTGAACAGCCTCCCTCCATAGCAGCAGATAACTCACCTTGCTTCTTGCCTCCTCTCCCATAGATGTTCCACTCCCTGGTGCTGTTAATTCACTGGTCTCCGTTTCACAAGTTTCACATGCTGCATCTCACTTAAGCCTTTGAGCAGTTGCCTTGACTTCAGTGAAACCATTTGCAGAAGCGAGAACTACTGAAGTGAAGAAGAGTTTACCTTTAATTTGCATCAATTTCTCATATTTTAACTCTAGACTGGGTAGCTTTTTGAGCCAAAAATATTTAGACACTCTAAATGCAGGATTGTTGCATTCTCCAAAAGCAATGAATGATTCATTCCAGTCGTGACTGAAAAGCTTAGGGCTTGCCTACAATTGGAAATTTACCAAAATAGCTATTCTGGAATAACTCCTGGGGTAGAAGGTCTTCTTCTGGAACTGAAATGCCCACGCAGCATTTGATAACAACATCGTTATTCTGGAAGAGCTGTTCTGTTACATTTGTAAGTGTTGATTTCCCAGTGTCAGAGGCTACATAGCTGGTTATCCCAGCTGTGGGATTTAAAACGAGGAGGTAAGAAAGGGTTTGTTTTGGCATCTGAGCATAATAGTAGATCTGTTCTGCAACTGCATTTTCGAGAGACCTGTACAACTAACTAAATGGGTGGAAACAACATAGCAGATTATTAACACTGAGGTCCTCAGCAGAACCCAAGCTATAACAGTGCGGTGGAACTTATTTTCTGACCTAATTTCTAGTTTAAGTTTTCTGCCAGAGATTGCCTGGGACATAAGGACACATCACTGTATTTTAGTCATGTTTCTTTCTAATTTCACTTTACAGTCGCTAGCAGAGAGGAAGGCTAAAATATCAGAGATTTGCTTTGGCCCTTCCTACTTATTGACACACACATGTTCCCCAAACTGATACAGTACAGGGCCAGAATACTCTTGGGCCTTGGTGCTGCTTCCCTGTGAACAAGGAATTTGGAGAGCCCCTCAGATACTTTATTTCCCATTTTTCCCCCTTGCTGCTTCCTGGCGGCCTGAGTCCTGAGAAAAGCAGGCCTTGTCCATCCTGCAGATATAAGGGGCATTTGTGTTGATGTGGTCCACCAAGAGCATTGCTGCCCAGTTGCCCCTTGTGCTGTGAGGTGTTGGTTTTCTTCGGCACAGGGTGTCTCATGCTGGGATTTTCTTCAGGCTAGATGAGGACCATATGCATGAAACTGCTCTGGAAAAAATCTGTTCAACCTCCCCGTACTGGGCTGTCTTCCATCTCTGAGAGATCAGCTGTGTGGAGACTGGCTAGGCTCATGATATTGTAGATGCCAAAACATGAGGCAGTTCAATTCAATGGGAAGTAATTTTCACCAAGGCTGTTCAAATTATTTGGGTTTGAGGTGTGTGTATGTGTATAGGTGTATCTTCTGGTTTTGTCGATGCATGAAGGTCCAGTGGCTAGACGGTCTCTGTTATTAAAAGTGCCTTGCCCCAGGATAGCTCTTGCCTTATGAGGAAAAGCCTCCAGCGCAACAAAGAAAAGGAGGCTTATCTTTCCTGATATTTCTACGTTAAAAATGAACACCAAGTAATATGACAAAATAAGCTTTTAGGCCCTCAGGATACATAAAAAGGTGCCAAAAGGCACATTTTCTCCAATTTCCAGCTCATTCAGGTTACCTTTAAAAGCCAGCTGCTGGCAATAACATGGCCAGACCTATCCCCCAAGTTCCCTCCCTTCCCATTTGGTGGATACACCAGATCAGACAATGACTGGGGAAGGAATCAGAAAGAAATGAACCACTTTACTACCTGTGCACTAGCCTTTACTGTCTGGTTCTTAAAAAATCCCTGTGGTATAATATATGCCATAAAGACAGCATAGACTCTTAATGGATAAACAAACATAAACAGCAATGCACAGGCAGGATTTAAGACTATCTACAAACAGTTCATTTTCAGGCATTGTAAACTGGCAGGAAAACATTAAAATCTATGCATATTGCTGGAGAAATGGACTGGGAAGGGAGCCTAGAACATCTCACATGTTTCTGCCCCAAGACAAATGTATTCTGGGCAAAGATTACCAAAGTAATGACTAAAAATTATGTTCAAGCTTGGGAGAGCTGTTTTCCATTCTCTGGGGATGACAACAGGGAAAGGAAATCTCCATGAGTGGAGAAAGGGATCCGATGAAGGACTTAAACATTGGAAAGTTGAGGGCCACGCTGCTTACATTTCATGTTCCAAAGATAACCACTTCAGAGACGTGAGGAGCAGTAGGAGCCTCCAAGCATGTCCAAGCCTTGCGTCCCACCATGCAAAGAGCCATCCAGCATGTGCAAGCACCCAAGGGTTGCTCCTGGGACGTTGCCTTGCTGATAGAGAAACATGGCAGCCAGGGGCTTGTCTTCAATTCTACTGCTCCCTGAGACCTTATGCTCGGCTCACAAGCATTTATTACAGCAGCTCAAAAGGGAATGAGACCCTGCAGCTTAGCAATTAGGGGTCTGGCTTGGGATTGTGTGGCTCTGGGCTGCTGGCGGAATTTCTGCAAGGAGGAGATGCAGGACTGGTAGCAGGGCCTGTCTCTGCTTTCTTCCAAGTAGCAGCAGCAGCAACTCTACGGTGCACAGAGAGACACAATCTGTGCAAAACATGTCGTTGTATTCAAACGCAAATGCTGCTGGTGGGCTCTGTACCTTCAATCCAAATGCTTGGGTAGAATCGAAATTCCTAATTTCCCCAACCTGCAGTATCCCCAAGCATGGTCTAGGGACGTTGTTTCATATTGGCTTAAAGTATTCCTGACACTCAACATCCCTTTCTGCAAATTGCAATTGCTTTCAGTCTCATCTGTCCTGTGAAGGCTAGTGGGATGACTGTAGCATTTAAAATGCAGAAGTGTACCCGTCCTGAAAAGAGAGGGCCAAACACCCTGCTATAATCAAGGACAATTGTGTTAATTCTAATGCAACATCATAGCTAGATTTGATCTCAGGACTCTTAACAGCAAAACTGTGGAGAGGATTTTTACTCCTGCTCTATTGTAGCATCTCAAGAGTTAATACTGCATGTTATAAGGAAAACATATCTCCGTCAGTAGATGAAGACTACTAGAGTCTTATTTTCTTGATATGATATTTCAACTGACTAGTTTTATCTGTAAGCCAGATATGAGCATGGCAAGAGAGAAAAGAGACAAAAGGAGAAGCATTTCTCTACTAGATTATAAAAATAGAGATTTAACCTTTTAGGTATGTGTTCATTCTAGGAGCCTGAATTATCAGAGCTAGTATTTTCCTAGTCACCACTACTGTCTGTGTACCCTCTTTCAGAATGTTAAATTCCCTGGAAAACTGCTACTGGCTCATGAATAGGCAATTACTTGTTTCCTGCTTCCAGATTGGAGGAGGAAAAGGAAGAAGGTGCCCCAAGGATGCCTTTCCACTTCTGGAAATGGTACTTTGGAAATGGTTCTTTTTTTTTTTTTTATCCTTTATGAGACACTAGGTAGGAAAGACTTTAAAAAAATATAATATAGACTTGTCTACAGAAAGTTAGCAATGAGATATGTGCAGGTTGTTGCTGGGGTTTTAACAGTAGTCAGGGATTTATCAGATCTGAGGAGAAGTTCATTACAATTCGGGACATCCTAGCAGCATGTTGAGAAAGATCAATCCATGGCTAAACTAGAGAGCGGGCTGGAAAGTTACCTGGTGATTAGGATGGTCTGGTGGACTGGGCAGACACAAACTGATTTCTGTCTGATTCATAATCTGAGAGAAATACCCAGATCCTGTGGCATGAGAGGCCATGGACTCAGTGGGAGAGACAGGGTAGTGCGGCAGCAGCAAGAGAGGGATGGAAATCCACTCGTGCTACTGAGGGTCTATTGCTGTGGCCAAAGAAAAGTCTTCAGGCCTCTGAGCTGAGCTAGCAGTTGGCGGCGAAGTGCACAGCATCGGTGCAAGAAGGCTGGATGGTTATCACACAGCACTGGTGGGTGAGGGCAAAGGAGATGTGTTAGCAGGGGGTAGTGCCAGCACCCTGGGGGCTGTGTATTGGGCAGCCCTTGATGCCCTGGGGCCGTGCTGGGGGCTTGCACAGGCAAGGCCCCGGCTTCTTCCCCCGCTTTCAGGTAGCAGGCTCTCTGCGAGTGAAAGCATCTTTGATCCTTTCCAGGACTGAAGCTGCATGGGGCTGGATGATTCCTGTTTTCTGTGGAGCATCTTGCCCTGGGAGTTATTATTTCCCTTTAGTGGCTGCTTTTATTTGTGTTTTCCTGACAGCCAACTAACTACTGTGTGGGAACAATATTTTCTCTTTATTAGCAGGAGCTGGTATACCTGGAGGTTTGACTTGTGCTTGCTTTCTTGTTCCAAGGACAAGGTATTAAAGCTGTTATGTTTGCTATGTTAACAAGTTGTGGTGTTTGTTTTAGTTTAAGGCTTACATTTTTTTATAGTTCAGCAAGCAGCTCACTGTTCTTTATGCAAAACTTAAAAAAAGCAGTCATCTCTCAGTGCTCTATTTATGTGATTTCTCTTTCAATCCTTTATTAAAGGTGCTATTAAAACATAAGAAGTTAGCTAAAATAACCTGTATCTCTTTACTGTAAGTGTGCTTAATGGTATTCTAAGTCAAGAAACCTTTAAAATACATTTACTGACCCTTTTACCTTCTTAAAATAGATTTATGCTTTATTCCAAGCTTAATTTAATTTCCATATTAACACTATTATCTGTAAATATAAAGGACATGAAGTCTCCCTTTAAGAAAGAGAAATAGATCAAATTGCATGAAATGGTAGCAGATGTTATTTTTCTCAAGAAATTCATTTACATGAATTGCATAAAAACCTGCAGAAAGAATTGGGGAACTGAGCCTATGCTTCTTCTAGAAAAACCAGTTCGTGGCAGCTGCGTTCTGGAAACATGGTCTATTACAAAATAATTGAAAACTGTACTTTCTGTAGTAAGCGACTAGTTTTTAAACAGGATTGATTTGCTGGTGGTGGACCCAAAAGACTGAAGAACGGTTGAAAACAAAGTAATTTTTCCTGTCTGTAGACTGTCCTGGCCAGAACTCAGAGACCATTTGCTGTCAGATGAATTTCAAGAGCTTGTAAGTCTATCCCTGACATTACAAGATAAAAATATGACTGCCCCAAGCACTCAGCCACAGCTTTATCAGTACGTTGAAGACTGCATTTCCGTAGCAGATTTTTTTCTCTGTGAACAAGTAATATAAACCTTTGATGCCATCCACACAGATACTTTCCATAGCTACTGTAGTGTGTTGTTTGTTCACCTCTGCTGAGGTGAACATTCATCATGCTCCAACTTTCCAATGCCCATCTGATCTCAAAATGCAACAATTGCCTTTAATGCCTGAAACGGGTTTTCACAATGTTGCATGTAACCTGGAAGAGTGGTCGATCTTGGTGCTTTATATAGTTAGCTCTACCTTTCCACCAGCATATGGCCGCCAAGCATCTCACAAATACAACTGTACCTCCAAGACTTCTTAGAGCAAAAGAAAGAAGGACAGAAACAAGGAAAGAAACAAGGAAAGAAACAAAAATGAACAAGTTGATCTTCAGGATATCAAAGAGAAGAAAAAGTCCAAGCAATGTAGATAGGTCCATTCTTTTTCCCTTTCTACCGTTTCTCCAGTAATTTAACCTGACGTTTAACCTGAAAGGATGGAGAAAGGCAGGAGAGTTGCATGGTTAAGGAGAAAAAGATGGAGGAGTGGTTGTCTCTGTCCCCAAGAGATCCAGGACTCCACCTACGCAGCAGGGAGGAGAGATCCTGTTATCCTGCCCCTATGACTGGACCACTGCCAGTCTGTACCCCCCAGCTCTCGCTCCCTGACACAGCTCCATTTATTCACTTTAAAAACCTCATCACCCTAAACAGAAGCGCAGTACGCTCCAGGAACATCCTCTCTCACTGCTAGAACAGGTTGATGAGAAATACTCCCTTTCTCTCCTAAGATCACTTTCTCTCCCTCTTATCATTACAGACAGATCCAGCCCATAAACTCAGCTGAGTCAGTTTAGCAGACATAGGCACTTGTCAGGGAAATGGAAACAGCAGATTTCCTGAAGCTTAACGGGGCAGATATTCCTCCCATAACCCTGCAAGGTCCCTCCGAGTAGTGTCAGTAAGGAAAGAAGGAGCTGGCCCAGAGCAATTGCTCTCCCTATGGGCAGCAAATGGTGGTGAAAAAGAGTCTCACAGAGGTAGGATGGACCAAAGCCTTCCAAACCCTAGCATTTCCAAAAGACAACAAGGCAGACTTAAATAACATATTCCCTGCAACAGAAAGCATATGCAGTGGGAGAGTTCTTCAACAATAATTTAGCAGGGCTCCATTAATTTCAAGGAAGGACAGACTAACATGGGTGTCACTGTTGGGGGTGTTTGCTACAGGCCACCTGATCAGGAAGAGGAAATAGATGAGGCCTTTTACAGACAGCTGGAAGTAGCCTCACAATCACAGGTCCTGGTTCTCACGGGTGAATTTAACCACCCTGATATCTGCTGGAGGAACAACATAGCAAGGCATGAACAATCCAAGAGGTTCCTGGAAAGCATTGATGATAACTTTCTGACAAAAGTGGTAGAGGAGCCAACAAGGAGAGGTGTGCTGCTCGACCTTATACTAACAAATGAAGAAAGTCTAATTGGAGATGTGAAGGCTGAGGGCAACCTTGGCTGCAGTGACTATGAGAGGATGGAGTTCAGGATCCTGTGAGGAGGAATCAAAGGGCAAAAAGCAGGATCACAACCCTGGACTTCAGGAGAGCAGACTTTGGCCTCTTCAGGGACCTACCTGGAAGAATCCCATGGGATTGGGCCCTAGAAGGAAGAGGAGTCCAAGAGAGCTAGTTAATATTCAAGGATCACCTCCTCCAAGCTCAAGAACAGTGCATCCCTTTGAGCAAGAATTTGAGCAAAGGGGGCAGGAAAGCTGCATGGATGAACAACAGACTCATGAGAAAACTTAAACAGAAGAAGGAAGTGTACATAAGGTGGAAGCAGGGACAGGCCACTTGAAAGGAATATAGGGACAATGTCTGAGAAAGAAGGGATGGGACTAAGAAGGCCAAAGCCCATTTGGAGTTTAATCTGGCAAGGGATGTCAAGGATAACAAGAAGGGCTTGTTTAAATATATCGGTAACAAAAGGAAGGTTAGGGAAAATGTGGGCCTGCTGCTAAACGGGGCAGGGGCCCTGGTGGCGAAGGATACAGAGAAGGTAAAGTTACTGAACTCCTACTTTGCTTCACTCTTTACTGTTAAGGCCAGCCCTCAGGAGTTCCAGACCCTGGGGACCGAGAAGAAAGTCTGGAGAAAGGAAGACTCTCCCTTGGTGGAGGAGGGTCAGATTAGAGATCATTTAAGCAAATTTGACATCCATAAATCCATGGGCCCTGATGGGATGCACCCACGAGTGCTGAGGGAGCTGGCGCATGTTATTGCTAGGCCACTCTCCATCATCTTGGAAAGGTCCTGGAGATCAGGAGAGGTGCCTGAGGACTGGAAGGAAGCCAGTGTCACTCCAGCCTTCCAAAAGGGCAAGAAGGAGGAGCCAGGAAACTACAGGCCTGTCAGCCTCACCTCCAGCTCCGGAAAGGTGATGAACCAGCTCATCCCGGAGGTCCTCACTAAGCACATGGAGGACAAGAAGGTGATCAGGAGTAGTCAGCATGGCTTCACCAAAGGGAAATCATGCTTGACCAATCTGATAGCCTTCTATGATGGAAGGACTGGCTGGGTAGATGAGGGCAGAACAGTGGATGTTGTCTCCCTGGACTTCAGCAAGGCTTTCGACACTGTCTCCCATCACATCCTCCTAGGGAAACTCAGGAAGTGCGGGCTAGATGAGTGGACAGTGAGGTGAACTGAGAACTGGCTGGATGGCAGAACTCAGAGGGTTGTGGTCAGTGGCGCAGAGTCAAGTTGGAGGCCTGTGGCTAGTGGTGTCCCCCGGGGGTCAGTCCTGGGTCCAGTCTTGTTCAATGTATTCATCAATGCCCTGGATGAAGGGAGGGAGTGCACCCTCAGAAAGTTCGCTGATGATACTAAACTAGGGGGAGTGGCTGATACACCAGAAGGCTGTGCTGCCCTTCAGAGGGACCTGGACAGGTTGGAGGGTTGCATGAGGAAGCGTGTTACGAGCAGGTCGCGGGAGGTAATCCTGCCCCTTTTACTCGGCCCTGAGGAGGCCTCACCTGGAGTACTGCGTCCAGTTCTGGACTTCCCAGTACAAGAGAGACATGGCGCTACTGGAGAGAGTGCAGCGGAGGGCTACAAAGATGATGAGGGGACTGGAGCATCTCTCCTATGAGGGAAGGCTGCGAGAGCTGGGCCTGTTCAGCCTGGAGAAGAGAAGACTGAGAGGGGATCTCACCAATGTGCACAGGTATCTGAAGGGGAGGTGTCGAGAGCATGAGGCCAGTCTCTTCTCCGTGGTGTCCAGCGACAGGACAAGAGGCAACGGGCACAAACTGAACCACAGGAAGTTCCACCTGAACCTGAGAAAAAACTTCTTCACTGTGAGGGTGACAGAGCACTGGAACAGGTTGCCCAGAGAGGTTGTGGAGTCTCCTTCGCTGGAGATATTCAAAACCCATCTGGACAGAGTCCTGGACAATGCACAATAGATGACCCTGCTTGAGCAGGGGGTTGAACTAGATGATCTCCAGAGGTCCCTTCCAACCTCAACTGTTCTGTGATTCTGTGAAGCTTCTCAGATCCGGCCCACAAATTTGTTTTTTTAAATACAGTTCTTACTCTTTATAAAGGTAGATTTACTTTGGCACCATAAATTGCTCCATAAAAGCCTATAGGGAGGACTACTATTTCTCAGTATTTCAGGCTGTAGTTGTTCTGTTGCCTGTTAGGACATGCCCATGCATAGATGTATGTGTTTCACAGGATTGAGATGCTTTCAATTTTTAGGCTATAGAAAAGTACATATGGGCTGCAGGGGAGGAGTGATCATGTCTTTGCACCCTGATACAGAGTGAAGCATACCTGTTTCCATTCCCTGGGTCTGCCAGAGCTGCCTTTGCCTGATGCAGCCCCTTCTGGACCTACCTGCCCCTCTCCTGAGATCCAGTGCTTAAAAGATGGGGGGGAGAGGAATTTTGAAGGCTTCCCCAAGGAAGAAAATGCTAATTTTTCTGCAGCTGTATCAATAATTGCTGCAAGGTTGGTGTACATTACCCTGGCTTAGAGACTGAGTAAACATGTCTAGAGAAATTTTAAAAAGCCAAAACCCCACTGAGGACTATGAGAACTATTAAATACAAAAATAGGAAGTCCCTGGACCACAGCATGTCGGAGGATAGTAGAGTGTCCTGCAATATACACTTGTAATACACAACTTAAAGTGTTCCCTGGGCACCTTCTATCAGCCTCTGTAAGAAACCAGAAGCCAAAGGAAGGACCTTTCCTATCCTGATGCTCCTTCTTGCACTCCTGCCTTTGCACATGCTCAGGGTAGCCTCAAGCAGGTAACCCCTGTGTTTTCAGCTCACTCTGGGTTCCCAACAGGGAGATTTTTCCTCAAACTCTTCCTCCAAAGCGGAGCGCCAGCTCTCTGTCCTTACTGTCTGCAGAAAGCCTGCTAGGCTGCCCCTGGGGTGAAGGAAGCCACCAGGGACCCCATTGTTGTCCCCAGCAGTGATCACTGCTGGAGAGCTGAGTCTCGTTCTACATGCTGCTTTGTTTATGGCTCTTGGACACAGTGGGAAAAATTGCTCCTAGGGCCAAGAAGGCTAGTCATCTCCACTCTGTATCTCTATATGGGAGGTGAGGAGCAAATCCCCCCTCCAGAGGGAACAACGCAGGAGACGTTATTTTATGGGGCTGTCACAGGAATGTGCTGTTTCCATGGTCACGTCCAACGGACTTTCCTACAGGGACTGGGGAAGGATTTCCCAGTCCCAAAACTGAGATTTGTAAAGTCATCAAGAGCCAGCTATCGGGGGCAGAGCAGCAAAAAACCTGCCAGTCCAGCATCCGGTAAATGCAGCTTCCACTATTCTTGTCGCAGTTGCTCAGTATTAGAGGAAAAGGTCTGACTACAGAGAGTATCATTCGGTCTGACTACAAAGAGTATCATTCAAGTCCCATTAAGGCCACAGCTGGAGAAAATATCTTGTCAGCCCTGATGTTGGAAAGTGCAATGGATCAACTCAGGACACTTCAGCCCTTCAGAGCATGTAAGACAGTAGCTGGCGGCAGTTGTTGCATAGCAGCAGTAGCATACAAAGTCGCAAGAGGTTAGAGATGCAGTTTCTGTTTTTAAAAAGTGATATACTGACATACTGTAACGACTCTGTCTAGAAATATATGTGGTAGCGTGAAATTGCGAATTAACATTTATTTTCGCAAAGTATTTTGAACATAGACCGTGACAACTTTGGAGTTTAGCAGAGGTTTAAAAGGCATTTTATTATTCGTGCAAATAAAGATACATCTTTAGCATTTTGTCTCATGTTCAGAAGACAGAACCTCAACTTTGAAGCTGACCCCTTGACTTTCCTTCCACGAGCACTCCTTCCCTAATGGCACATTCTCTTTGTTCACATTTTAAAAGTGAAGTGTTTAACAGCAGTCAGAGCCCAGCAGAAGCAGCCATTCAGCAATGGAGCATTTCAATCATAAGCAAAAAGCAATAAACAGACTTAAAGATTTGGATAGAGAGGAAGAGACCAAAAGGAAAAAAAAAATTTAGTATAATTGAAAATAGGTTTATTGCTTTCTTCTCCTTGCAACTGGATTATTACATTTCAGAAATAACATTTCCAGAGCCATTTCTCATGGTATTTTTCAGTCTCCTGACTAGGAAATATGCCCCAATTTCAAGGTGAAGACTTGGAGGCAATATATATCCCATTGTACAGGAGATACAAATTAATTCTTCTTGTTGTCTGGTTCCTGAAACTCAGGTGAGTTATATGGGAGGCAGATCAGTTTTCCCCATTAAAACTTGATGGCCAGCGTCTGATTTCCAAAAGCTTCTCAGTCCTCCAAAGGTTGAGCTCAAAAGATGTTATCTAGTGAAACTTGGCTTTAAACAATATGAGTGGTTCCACTGACTTCAGCAGAACTCCCATATGTTCAGCATTAATCAGTGACTTCTGTAATTTGCTGAATTAAAGCCTTCATTAAAGCCTTACAATGCTACAGACTTTGGTGCCACTACATCCTGGTGAAAACTAGGAATCACTCTCTTTTCAAGTGGAAACAGGGGTGAATCAGTATCTAGCCAGACTTGTTATGCAGGAACACAATCTTCTCAGAATCGGTGGTGCTACGTGGATTTATTAGACTTTTCCGATTGTAGGTTGTTCTGCGCATGCACACCAATGAACTAATATTTAGCTCCAAGTAATGCAGTGCCCTTACCAAAAAAAGAGAGAGAGAGAGAGAGAGAGATCCCTGGGTCCCGGAGTGTTTGTTTAAGCCAGCAAAGCCAGTGGGGTGTAAATACCCATCACCACCCCTCGTACACTGGCAGCTGGAGCAGAAAGCCTGCTATACAGCCCAGGCCTCTGTCCCAGCCTTATCCATCCTCCTTCTTCTGCTAAGACATCTGGCCTGCTAATTCCTAGGAGGAGCTGGAGTTGATGAAAAGATCCTATATGCCATTGAAGATTGGAGAAGATGGAAAAGCAACTCTTTTCTTCGTCCCCAGCTCCCCGAACATGTCAAACTCCTTTTAACCTCTCTCCACTACTAGAGTCCCCCGAAACATCTTGCAAGGCCTTGCAGACATGTGCCTTTCCCTTTTCTGCAATCGCTCTGACCCGTCTTTGCCCTGGGCATCACCTCCCAAAGCCCATTGACTTCCCCAGGTCCCCCACTTTCTTTCCCATTCCTCCCAGCCCTCTCTGTTTCATTTCATCACTAGCATAAAAATACATCTTTCCTATACTGTTAAAAGCTGTGGCTGGTTTGGGTAGAATTCAGTATTTGTGCCACTTGAGAAAAAATACTGTGCAAATATTTCATTTTTCCTGGTGTGCAATCTAACCAGTTCCGCTTTAAGTTTAGGGCTTGGAATAAAAATTTCACAGTATTCAGTGTGGTCCTCAGTGAAAGGCAATTTCTGCTCCTGACTGGAAAGTGAAAATTCAGTATAGCCTCTGTGTGAACCTATAAATCACCACAGGCTTAGAGAGGAGGTTTACAGAACGTTCAATCCACCTGCTTGCTGAGACAGATAAGTGTGCAATTTTACAAAATTTCCAGGCAAGATGAGGTTCCTCTGTTTTGCCTATGAGTGTCTAATACAGCTTCGGCAGTAACACAAAGTCCCGAACCGGTGAAAGCTGTTGCTGAAGGAATGGCCTTATGCCAGTTTGTACCATCTGAGACTAGCTCTGTCCAGTATACATATTAGTAATTATAGTGCAGGGTGCATTGTACATCTGACAGACTGAGCTGTGGCCTAATCAATAAGCTTAATTACCTATCATAGCCTGCCCACGTAGTATACAATTTTAATTCAATTGTAACTTCCAAAAAATGATACATAGCAGAACAGATATATTTATCACTGAGGTCTAAATCAGCTGCGCGTGTCAAGGCTGACACTTAAAAATGAAGACGTTTATAGTTTCTGGAGCCCAAAGAAACCCGTATAAAAAAGCACATTCTTTTCTTCTCAAAATAACTAAAAATTGTCTGTCAATGACGGAGGATTTTCTGTCCAGAGAATGAGTCCAGAACCACAGTAAGTAGCACATTGCCTCCCTAGAGCCTTGACAGCAGAAAAATTGACTCTCCCTCATATGTACAGCAGTGGATCATCTCTAATGAAGTGGCTGGCAGAAAACCCAGCCCTGACAGGGTGGTTTCTGCAACCGCCCTGGCATCTGGGATGCAGCAAGTGAGGAAACGATGATCCGAGCCTCCTAACCCAGCAGGACCAGAAACAGCCCCCAGCCGGCCTAGCACAATATTTAAAAATATAAACTCTGATCACAGCTAGCCCAAGTCCAAAAAGTTTCCGCATGTGTCCTCACCTGACAATTTCTGTTTTCATCTCCAGGGTTCTCGTTCATGTGTACACCTGCTCCTAGAGGTAGGCAAGCTTCAACAACTGCCCCAGCTTTTAACGTTCATGTAGCCTTTCCTATGAGGTGTGATTTAGGCAGTGCCTACCCTTTTGTCTCCCTGGCTGTCTCTTGCCAACATCAGGAACAGCTTTTCCCATGTTCTGCATGATTTGTGATGTGGGTGGGGGTGGGAGGGGTTGGGTGCTCTTGCTCTAAATATGTCTCTCCTAGGACAAATACACAGGAATGTTATACCCTGAGGAATTAAAAATGACTAGCTGGCTAGAAGCGTAAAGCTAATATCAGAAAAATTAATCAGCAACAACAGCCAGGGGATTCGCTGCGGAACTCAAAACCAGTGAGGTGTCCCAGTCGCTAAGTTGGGTCCTTTGCAATTATAGGCACCATGTCCTGTAATCATATTCACAAATGTATTCATGGCCTGTTCATAGCCTTTTGTTCTTGTGCAGTGGTGTCCTTCGGCATAACAGCTGTTTTCCTTCTCTGGTGTCTACCCCCAGTATGTTTGTAGGCAGCAGTCAGATCCTTTGTTTTGCTAGTTTAACAAGGCAAGCTCCTCCTCTTTCTTGTAAGTGAGGCTGCCCATTCCCCATAGCACATCCTTGTGTCTGTTCCAGTCGATTTTATCTTTCATGGACATGGGAGACTGGGTTGGTACAGGTGGTGAGGTCTTACTTGTGCCTTCTGCACTAGCATGGATCTTTCCCTTTCTCCTATGGAAAATATCTGACCTCTAAATTGCTAAATTTCACAACCGCACTAGGCTGATTACAATTACCATTAAGGCATGACTGACAAGTTATCTCATGCCATGTCTCTGGACACTTCCCATCCCCAGCCCCTCCCTAGGTCCTTCCAGAGGTTGCTTGAGATGCACTCTTGCAAGGCCGGGCCAATGCCCGAATGAAACAATGTCACATTGTTTCCTTCTTCACCCTTAGTCCAGGTAATTTTAAAACCCATTTGGGCTCTCTGGTCTGGAATTACCCTAGGACTGCGGCTAGCTCTTAGTTGCTGGCCCTGGTTTGTTTGTGTCTCTCTTGTGCTGGTGACTGCAATACTGGATCCACCGGAGCCCGCAGCCATCCTGGAAGCAAAAGTGGTGCCTTTTCTACATCGGACAAGAGTATCTAATTTTTCCCTCTTTGCAGTCTCTTCCAGCTCAGCTACAGCAGATGGGAACCAGGGTAACCCCTATAGCCACTGCAGCTGGAGTCCTCTGGGTAGCATGTCTGAAAAACTCAGTCCAAAGTGCCAGGAGCTAGGACAGCCAGGGAGCCCCTGAATAAATGAAGCTGAGAGAGGATCATTCCCTAAAATCTCCTATCTCTCTCATACAGAGATGCCAAACACCTGACTGGTTGGCTCACTGTGTCAAGGTTTATGTGTCTTAATAAACTGGCCTCTTCTTCACTAGGGAAAAAGCCTGTACTCTTACTTTGTCTCAGCTGTGGCTGTGGATGTCAGGACAGTTTGTAGAATTAAAACAAGCCACTAGGGCAAGATATAATTTTCTTTTTCCTTGTTCTGTTAATTTTGACGTGTAAACGGGCATGAAAGCTACAGATTATCTTCACTTCGCTAGGGGTTTACTTCAGCAGTACTACCCACATTGGCTGATGTCAGGGAACAGTATACACCTTTATCTCCTTTGAAAATTGTCTGCTTCTGCAAGATCTAAGCTGTCATTAAAAAAGAGACTTCTCAGGCTTCCTGACTACATATTAACTCCCAAATGTGAACAGAGCATAACTGATGCTGTGCAGGCTTCCTGTCGCTCCTGGCAGCCTGAAACAATGGCTCTGAGATGTGTGAAATCTGCTGCCCTTGTTAATGGAACGGCAGCATTAACACTAATAGCAATAACCCCAAGCTTGCTAGCATTAGCAATTTCATTTTATCAGGAGGGGTGTGAGTAGAAGAGGTGCTGGAGGCCTATGGCGGCTAGGGAAGGAGTAAGGAGTTGTCATGGGGAAGGCAATACTAAGGGAAGACAGAATGACGCGAAGATAAGGAGAAGTGAGAGAAGCAGTGAGAATAAGAGAAGAAGGGAAAGAAATGAAGGATGGAGACGGGAATGCTTGTATGGGAATGCTAGCTCTTCGTTACATGAGACCTGAATATAACTTAACTACCTTTGTTGTTAGGTAGTTAATTCCAGCTCAGTTAGTGATGCAAAAGGGCAGACATGCACCAAAATAGCTGATGAGAATGGGTCCTACACCAGTTGCCCACCCGTGCCATGCCCCCGCTTGGTGGGGCTGTCAAGGGGAACAAGAGCAGGGACTGGTGTCTCAGAGCTCTGCTTTCCCACCTCTTCTCTTGCCTGGCTCCATGAGGGACTCTCCGCCCGGAGGAGTCAGGCCAATTCTCCCCAGGTGTGTCAGGGTGCTGCTGTTTGAATTAGGGGGCTGAGCCAGCTCCCAGACCATGCCAGCTTCCCTAGGACCTGCTCACATAGAGGATCTAGAGCTGAAGATCAGTTTTTACAAGGTTGCCTTGTTATTCTACCCACCAAGGAGTTTTACTCTTTGTCCTTCGTTCCTTTGTCACCAGCGGGAAGATGGCTGCACGTGCAAGGTCAGGATGCAGTCTGATATTTATGAAATGCCCAGTAGACATCATTGGACCCTCTGAAACTTCATCTGGTGCCTGGAACTGCTGGTTCAAAGTCAGGGTCTTCACTGTTTGTTAGCCAGGACCAGTATGCTCTGTGCAGACTGAGATCTGGAGATAGTCATGGTCCTTTTGAGCTACTCCATATTCTAATCCTCTATAATCTCTAAGAAGAAGTAAAGACAGAACAGACAAGGAAATCCAAAGAAAGCTTCTAGATTCTTTCATTTATTTGTCTTTCATCCGTGACAGGTAGCAATGAAGGAGATGAAATCTAGAGGAAGATCTCATTGGTGACCGATGAAGTGAGGGAAGGCAATCCTTTCCTGTGTCCTTTGACCAGCAGAAAGATGGTAGGAGAAAGAGGCAGACTGAGGTGAAGGTCTAGGAAATGCATTTTGCCAGTAAGATTTTGGCTGGCCAGTTAAATGGTAGAGAGGCTGGAGAATATAAGAGGTAGTGGTATGGAGCCTGGTACAGCTAGTCTGAGATGGTATTGAGCCTGAGGTGGCTGGACACCACCGCTTATTAGCTGGCTTTGGACATGAATATTCAAAATCTCACCAATTGCAGCAAAATAAATGGGTTGGATGTTTGGTGAGGAGGGAAGAGTCAGATCTACCCACAGGTAACTAGTCCAGTAGCTAGTCAAATAGCTGGGGGACGTTTACCAGGTTTGAGGAAACAATGCAAAAGAGACTTGCAAATAAAACCAACGTGATACTTCTGCTTTGAGATGCAAGGGTATATTCACGGTGATTACGGTGGATGAGCAATGAATGTTCAGTTTTTTATATTTTCTCTCCTGACATCTATTCTGATTTGCAAACGACAGGCCAGCACTCCACTGATTACGGGATTATATGACTAACTTCCAGCAGAAAAAGAGAAATCTGCTTTATTTTTTTTTTTTCTGCTTGAGATGGAAGCAGTCATCAGCATTGAAGATCTGGCATCAGGACTCTAGTTTATTTTCAGCTGAATATTGAGAATTCTGGGCAAACTCAGCACAGTCCATTACATTCAGCTCTTTTGCGTGTGAGACTTAGCAAGACTCAAAGCGCTGATGGAATAGAGGAGAAAGCTGGAATTGTTAATGCCAGCAGCATTATGTAGAGCTTGGTACCTACCTTCCGGGAATAGCAGGAAACATTGCTGACGGGCAGTACGGTTTTATTTATTTTTCATTACTCAGTCTGTTTCCAAATTGCATGAATTCCACCTGTTAGGGCTGAGATGCAAGACAGGATGATCCAGGGAGTGATGGGGGAGGAATCTGCCTGTGTGCAGATATCCTGCATAAGGCATGTGCCTCGCTGTGATGTCCTATGTGAGTCTTGATTCCATGCATAACTAGCATCTGCTGGGTCATTCGATATCTCTTCATCCTGCCCGAGAAGGACACGCATCATTTTGGAAATACCCTGGAGGTCTTGAAGTCAGTCTTGCCCTTGTCTCTGACCGTCCATGATCATTACCCAGTCACCTATATTTCATTTTACTTCTCCATAAAATTATTCTTAATAAAATTTTAAGCATCATAGCTGTGTTTTGGGCCTAAGTTCAACGATACTGGGAGTGTATGTTATGATCATATGATAATAACAACTGCTGTCTGTGCCAGGGGTCTGGGTACCTCAGTTAGGGTTGGACGCAGGACCAGAGCATGGGGCTTTTAGCGTGGTAACACACACAGTGCCACAGTCCCAAGGGTGAAGGAACGGGGCACACGTGTGACTCCCAAAGTGGGGACACATAGCGTGGGCTGGGGAGACAGAGCAGAAAGGGGAGCTACCAGCCTTTCTAGCCCGTCTGATAAATCTGTGCCAAATACTCAACTTCTTCATGAGCCCAACACAGGGATCAAGGTTTGTGCAGTTCCTGGAGAACGAAATGTTCCAGGTAAGTACTATTATTAGGTGTCCTGCAAGTAGAGTAGCAGAACAAGCAAGCATCCAGCTTTGTAACCTATGGATAATGAATTTGAAAAGCCAGGGAGGATAGAAAGGCAGACTTCTCAGGAAATGAGAGGGACTGGGAAAAGAAGATGCTCTTTCTGCAGACGTAGAAGCTGTGCTAACAAAGACATGCATATGGAGTGGGCAGAGACACAGGGTAACAGCATGGTTTGAGCTCTGCCGCAATCCACATTTAATGGTCTAACTTTCAAATCTGCAGAGAGCAGCCCACAGAGGTAGCAAAGAGAAATGCCCTGGGATGCAATAGAGGTGGCTTGCACTTGGAGAGAGTCAGTTGGATGGGGAAAGAATCAGAATCAGAAACTGGAGAATCAGAAATTGTGCATGGACTGCAGTGAACAGGGAGTTATTATGCATGTTTCTCATAACATAGGATTAGAGTTTCCCCTGAAACAAGAGGTAGTGGATCTAATGGCTGCAGAAGCCTGTGCTTTTTCACACAGTGCATCACTAGCTGTGGAACTCTTTGCCACAGGCAACAGTGAAGGCCAAGAGCATTAATGGGCTCAAAACCAGACCAGACAAATTCATAAATGACAGATCCACCGGTGGCTATTAAACATGATGATCCAGATATGGTCTGCCCTTGAAGCACATACTTCTCGAGGCTGGAAAGCTCTATTAATGGAATGATCCCTCTTTCTATGCCCTACACTGAATAGGATTTAGTAGGACTAGCCTCGGTCTTCATTCTGGGAGTACGTCAGCATGAGAAAGGCTGAAGAGGACAAGGTGGAGTGCGATATTGCCGGGCCAGCGTGCACCACTGCTCCTGCACACCTTAGCTGGCTTCTCTGCTGCTCTACACTACATTAGAGCATGTTACAGCTCATCCAGGGCCCTCTTCTCTGATATTGCTCATCTGCCCTGAGTTTGCATTTGTCACAGCTGAGAATCTGGCCTCTGGCAGGATGATTTAGGGTAAGACTGAGGGAAGTTGCTCTGGTGCCTAGAAGAGAACTTAAGCAAAATAAAACCAAGTAAAGGATCCAGACATCCCCCGCCCTATGTCTGCCCTTTCCCAAAGTGGGGAGCTTCACTCTGCCCCTACATTTGGCCCTGAATATTCCCTAGATATCCCTTAGGATATTACAGACCCTTGTCTCCCGAGCTAAATAGCTGGGAACCTGGTTCCTGCATAAGCTGTGGTGTAATCCAGGGATACAATTTGGCCCCAGAGGAGCACAGTCTGGTAGGTATGCTGCAAATGGGGATACCTGGGTAGTTTCTCCGGAGCCCAGCAACCAAATTAAAGAAATGGACAAATTAAGTAAATGATGCCCTCCCTCCAGCAAGCCTACTCTGGCGGTGTACAGCTGCTGCTGCCAGCACAGCTGTTGCCCAGACAGCAGGCAGCAAAGTCTGCAGGCATGGGGGAAAGGGAGGGGAAGCTCTCACTGCTCCTGGCACCCCACACACCCCCAGGAGGACCCAGGAGCATGGTGCGCACTGCCACCGTTGCTTGCATTCAAAATCAGGATGGGGTGGGAGAGATGCAAGCTCCTCCGTCCTGGCTGAAAGCCCTGACTGCCTCCTACCTTGCTGCCAGAGGCTTGCCATCTCCCCAAGCTGAGCATGGTTACACACACACTGAGTAACCCTGTCCATTTGTAGCACTGAAGAGCTAAGCCACAGGGCCATGTGAGCCTAGTGCTGTACGAACACAGAACTGAAACAGTGTCATGTGAAAGACCACAGACATCTCTGTCTCCTCTGTGCTCTCAGGATGTCTCCCAGGGGACTGACTTTGCCTAATGGCAGAGAACAATAATTACTATTGCTTAATAAGGACAATCAGTTCTAGGATAAATTCTATTTAATAAGGATCCATTTTGCATGTACCAGGTAATTAAAGGATGCTTAAACAGGAAAAAGAGGTGTGGGATTCTGAACATTAGTCTCTGGAGGGATGTTGCAAAATAAAGACAAAGAGTATATTTTGCTGAGCGCTTCCATGAGACAGAAGGATAAAATATGAGTCGCTATTCAACTCACACCACACCACCTTCCTGAGATGGTGCTCTCTGTGTGTGTACACATACATGCATGCAGTCACATCAGCCAACCAAACCTAAGCTCTGCAGGAGCTCTACACACCTCACTTAGCATGCAATGGCCAGAAAAACATGCAGCCTACCATGTGCATACTCCAGAGATCACTGCGCAAATCAGAGAGGGGATGAAATAACTGTGAATTGAGGGATTATCTCACTATGCAAGACAAGTGAAGAAAAAGAGGAGCCATTTCCAGTTTCATTATTCTTAATTTCGAATTCACCATTGTGCCTTTCTATGCCTCCCTTCCTTGTTTTTGCTTTTTCTTCTTCACAGGAGAAGCAGGTAAGCAGCAGTCTGACTTTGGGAGAGGAAGAGATGCTCACTTTGGGATAGGCCTCCAAGACTTGTGTGCACAGCGTGGCATCTCCAATATCAAAACGCCCTTCCTTGCTGAAGCCAGTAGCAGTAGCTAGTGACAGAGAAAAAGAAAAATTTTGAGGAAGGCAATGGCTTACAAAAATACATAAATAGAAATTACAAGTTCAGATTTTACTCACCCTTGAGCCCTCCCCTCCTCTCCTGACACTGTCCTCCTAAGCTTTGTCCAGAAGCGACATTTTAAAACCACAGAAATAGACATGTGGGAATGAGGAATAGCTCAAATAATTTTAATGCCACTCAGCTCACACTCCTCAGCCATTCAAGGGGCTTTCACCCACCAGCAGTAAATATCTTTGGAGGGCAGTTTGTACCAGTTATCTCAGGCATTTGCAGCTGAGGGAGAAGATCAAGACCTTTGGAAGTGACTCTTGCTCTCTGCTAACACTACAAGGGAACCAGAATGACCACTTAGATTAGACACCCAGAGAAAGATTCCTCTCACATAACTTTAAAAGCCTAGATCATAATGATAACAGTCTAGACTCTCGTTATAGTCAGTGGAGATAAAGCCACTTCTAGATGTGATTTGCTGGATCTCTTTTAGACATATTTTTTAGGATGAGATGTGTTTACTCATCAGAAATCCCTGTTTCCCTTCATTGCCTATAAAGAAGTCAGTATGACTAGCTCAAATGTTGACGTGTGCACTGCAGGGATCTAAATTTGGGCAGATGAATCCCATTTCCAATTTTCAGACAGCTGAAGTTAGGTAACATTAATTCTACTGTGGGCATGTGCTAAATATTCGAATAGATGCTATTTTTTAATTCCTCTCTCCTTGCAAGACAACATCAGTAGGGTTATCTGTGGGAAGAGGAAACATAGTGTGTCATTAAAACCAGAACACATCTAAATTTCATATTTGTTTCTGGCACAGATTACCATGTGAGCTACAGTAGATTCCTTAATCTATCTGCTTTTTAAGTTTTACCATTATTTGTTAGTGTACGTTTTAATTCTTGAAGGTATAGGCAATGCTTTTTGGCACTTCACTGTTTATTTTTCTTCTCATAACATTTTTATGTGACTATATAATTTTGTGTCCAGATTCACTAAGTTTTGAGTGTTTGGGGGTTTTTTCCTCCCTTCTTCCGGGAACTGAAAGGCGTTTCTTTCATAAAATTTAACTCTCAAGTCTGAAGAACTGCAGTAGTCTTTAATGTCATAGCAGTACTCCTCCACATTTGCTAGTTTTGAGAAAAATATTTCTTATTTTCTCTTCCTTCTAATTTTCCTATTTTTGTTGATTCTTAAGTTCTT
Organism: Struthio camelus; assembly: GCF_040807025.1. Classification (NCBI taxonomy): domain Eukaryota; kingdom Metazoa; phylum Chordata; class Aves; order Struthioniformes; family Struthionidae; genus Struthio; species Struthio camelus. The sequence continues at coordinate 49,465,511 of NC_090944.1, forward strand.
TGCTGATGTGTAGGGCAGTATCTTCTGTTCTGGAAAAAGACTTGAGAACATATGCTTTCTAGGGGAAAGGCTTTTGTAATCTGTTGCGTGTGTCATTACGCTGTTGGGTAGTTTGATACCTATTTCTGCTTGACTTACAGTTTCTTCTGGGAGAAGTTCTTTCACTTTGAAGACTTGGGAGAGAACCACTCAGGGCAGCCTCAGCTTTCAAAGATGCAAACATTCATCCTTTACCCCATATTGCAAAAATGTTACAGGGGATTTCTTCTTAGTGCTAAATGTTGATTGAAAATTTGATTGATGAGGCTTAAAATCCACCAGAAATGATCATTCTGTTGGGAGAGTTGTCACCATATCCAGATTTTTCTGCCTAAGAGTCTATTTCTTGTCAATGGGGCAAATATCCTTCCAAGCACCAGCTTCACCACCTCTGAACTAAGGAGCAAGGAAGCAGTAATAGCTCCCCTGAGGAGTTCACAACTCGTAGTACCAGCAAAAGAGTGGAGGTGCCTGCAGTGAGGTGGTGAGGAATGGAGAGGGAGGGCATTGGAAAATCTTGCCGAGGTCAGGGCTAAAAGGCTTGAGAGCATTTGAAGAGCTCGTGACAATCTTTGAAATGAATAGGAGTATTTTTCTAAAGAATGCACACGAATGAGCCACAAACATGGAGAAAGTGTAGAACATGCACCCACAAAGACTAAATTTAAAAGATGTGCTTAGCAGAGAACACATGCATAGCATATGGATGCAGCTGACGGAAGAGCTGTTGGACTCCATTCAAGATACCACTCACATAGCAGATGAACCACCATAAATTTAAGCTACACATGTCATATCCTTAACACTAAGGTTCCCTTTAGTCATGTGTGAATGCAGTTCAGTTGCTGGATTCTGGCTTGCTATCTAACTTAGTCGCTCCCTGAGTGCATAAGCATGGTGGGCAGGACACACAACGTAGAGAGATACTCAGCTGTTTGTTAGCTTTCGTGAGTTACTAGTCTGTGGACTTTTTCTAGCCCATACTTTGGCATTTTTCAGTCCAAGCATTTGCTGCCCAATGGGTGTCGCAGTCTGTCCTTCAATTTTAGGGCTGCTCACTGATTGACAGGCCATCTTCTTTAACATTTGCTTTGATACATTTTCTCTTATTAAGTTAAGCTCCTTGAGCTCATTAAAAGCCTTCCAAGATTACATCATTGCCAAGCCTTCTACAAGCACGCATGCACGCACAGTCCAAGACAATAATTCTGAACAGGAAGACAAATAATAAAAGCTATTCTGGATCTCTCCAATTAGGATGCTTGTATCGAAGTCTCTCTCCTCTGGCCAAATTTCTATATTACTGAGCCAATCCATGTCTCTGATGGATATATATGAATGCCAGCTTATTATTCATTGGCAATTACTTTCAGTTATCAAAGTCTTTTAATGTAAAAGCTATAAAATACTGACACAACTGGTAGAACAGGCAAACATTTACTGAGCAAAAATCAAATATTCTTTCATTTCTATGCAACTTGGAGTTATAAGAGATTCCTAGCAGCTGCCTGCAAGGAATTAAAGTTTTAGCTTTGCACTGTCCTTTCGGAACCTAATTTGATAAGCAGCTGCCTATAGTCCATTAATTGGAATCCAAGATGCCCTCTGTGTTAGACTAGTGCTAGAGAAATCACTAGCTGCCATTCCAAAATGTGCTTTATCACATATTCATGCTGCCCCTTTTGCATATCTGTTTCACTCCATGCAATAGCAGCATGGTATATAAGCACCAATTACATTTTTGTAATCCACACAATAAAACAGCAAGAGAAAGACTGAATGACCTTAAACCTTGGTAGGATCAGAAAAAAGCCAGACTTAGGCATTCAGTGGAAGGATTTTCAGGATTTTTCTTTTTGTATGTTTTTGATTTCTTGCTAACAATGACTTTTAATATTTTGCCTAATACTCAGATTCTGTGGATGTTCAAATCTGGAGCTAGATTTTCCACCTTTTAGATGTCTTTTTCTCTAATGGATCTGAATGAAATGAAAATTCAAACACCATCTCTCTTTGTTTAAAGTCAGGTCTGGGTGGAATAATGGTATTTGTCACTAATGGATTTATATTATGGCAGCAGCCGGTGATACACTCTGTGATGGCAGTTTCTTTCAGATTTGGGGCTGTATGGTAGAAACACAGATGCAGAGGCAGTCATATGATTTGGGGCTGTATGGTAGAAACACAGATGCAGAGGCATCTGTGATATGATTTAGAGGATAACCTGCTTTTTGATGAGGCTGTAACTGGTGCAGTATGTGGAGGTTTCTTTGGTAGCAGGTATTGTTGCTGTTATTGACTTGTGGCAAAGAGTTAATGAAAACGAATGGCATGAATGCGAAAGTAAGAAAGTGAAAAGAATAGGAGAGAAAAATGATCATCTAGCCAACTAAGGGCAGCAGCAGTTTTTTTTTTCTTTAATACTAAACAGAGGTAAACATTAGCACTTCTGTGTATTTGGGGATTTTCCCCAAACTTAAAAAGGAAAAGGGCAGAATAAGCTGGGACAAGAGAAGGCACGGTCAGTGTCATACTTTAGTGTAAATAGAAATGACGAAGCTAAGAAATGAAAGGCCCTAGAGGCACAGGTAATTTTGACTTAACCATGGGATGCACTTGAAGAGCAATGTGTTGCGATGAGGGATAGGTCAGAAAGACGAGTGGAACAGCTACATTTTATATGAACTCCACAGAGCTAAAATTGCGGTAATGAAAAGTGATGAGTAAAAAAGTATCCATGACAAAGAAAAGGAGTTTCTGGATAAGTATTTTAGGTATGGAAAGGCCATAATTGAGAGATGATGTGGGAGGGCTAAGTAAAAGGCTATATGTCTCTGAAGATGGAGAAAGACAGAGAGAAGGTAGAGCTTCACATAGAGTAAAATCAAGATGTGGTTTTAGTCATCCCGAGTTTAAGATTGTAGCTATGCAGTAAAGTCAGAAAGAAAATTAGAAGCGTGACTTTCACCAGAGGTCTTGCAAAGTGCACCTAAAATTTCCCAGCCGAAAGCAGCCAAAAAGGTGCAAGGCTTGATACCGTAGAAGAGAGGGTCCTTGCTCAGTCAGCAAGTCAGGTCCTTGCTGGGCTCTTCTTGGAAGCTGCCAGGAGTTTGCAGGAACCACCACGTGGTGAAGGAAAGCAGAAAATCAGTAAAGAACTATGTCACAAAACCCAAAAAATGAACAGAGCTTCAAGAACAAAATAGTAGGGAGGTTTGAAAAGGAAGGGGGCAGAAGAGGGAGTATACATCCTGGGACATTATATTTGTCCTCATCTAGCCAGTAATAAAGCTTGTGTTTTCATCGTATTCATAGAGACTCTGTAGCTCAAGGACTCCTATTTTATTTTCAATTAAATTGACCAAGATGTGCCCATATAAGATTTATAATAATTCTGTCTGCCTGAAATTTTAAACTTCTGAGCCCTTAATAAAAAAGAAAACACATTAAATTTCCTAAGCAGCCAGAATGCTCTTCATATTTTTCTGTAGTTTAAATTTAAATTTATGTTTCTAAATTTACATATTCAAACACTTCTTCTGAAATCTGTTTGGAATTTGGATGTCTCTTTTTATCACATTTCACTTAATTGCAGCTACTTCTGGAATTAAGGCATCATCCCTACAGCTCCTCGATGTCAAAGAATAAAAAAAATAAATTGCTCGAAAGAAAGCTGAAGCCACATTTCTCTTCGGCATTTGAGCTGATGACATTTTCTAGATAACACCAAGAGATGTCAGAACACTGGCTGTTAAAACAGTCTATGTTTGGAGCCTATTAAGTTGAATTCTGAGAGAGCGAAGGAAAATGTGAAGGCTTCTGGAGGGACTGACATATACCATTACTTGCTTAATTTCAACTTTTAAATCAAAAAGGATTTTCCTACTTTTTTGCCGAAGAGTTCCTCTTTAAATATGTCAGGTCCCTGAGAAGCGGCAATTTCATGCTGTTTTAATTCCTCTGTGTATTCTAAGGCCCTACTGTACAGCTCCTGCCCTTCTGATGAGGAGGGATTGAAAGGAACTCCCATCAGAGCCTGTTACTCTTCTGCTACTGTCAGAAGTCACTGCTGACCTGTCTTCCTCTTTGGCACAGATAATTCTACCTCTTTATCGCTCCCACACTATGTTGTTCAAGGATCCAGATTACTTCTTGTTAAAAAGGCGTAGCTGCATTGAGGTCATTAGAGTTACACCGGGGTAAAGACATCTGGAAGGAGGAAGGAGGCTCCGAGGTCACCTGAATGTCCGTGTAAAGCAAGCAGAACAGTATCAGTCTTGCTTCCTAAGCACCCTCTCATCTTCCCATGCAGTGTTAAATTTAGGGGGGAAGTTAGTTTCCTGTAGGCTGAATTATTCCTGAAGCTGCTTGGCAAGCAAAGGCAGTCTGGCACAACACCCCTCTGCAGACCTCCCTCAACCCCTTGCTCCAGCCTTCACAGGAAGGGATGTCTCAACAGGACCATCTCCTGTCCATTGCACAGGGCACTAAGCCTGGAGGGGCGCTAAGAAAAAACATGAAGGAGTGAAGAGACCACGACTGCATATAGCTATCACTTCCAGTGCCATGGTGGCTCTCTGCCAAGCTAGTATATCCTACTCCTCCGTGCTCACAGATTGAGTAGGATGCATAGGGTGGTTGGGCAGGGCTGAGCCTGGTCTGATAGGCCCAGATGGACTACTTCCAGACCTAGCTGCCACGTCTCTGCCAACCAGGTAACTTTCATCTTAGGTTAAGAGACAGCTGGTGGCATTTAATCAGAGGCAACACTCACATATACTTTCCACACCGATGGAAACTTCACCACTTGTGAAGGTTGCTGTTGTTAGATAATGCAGATTATCATCCTGTAGTTGCTCCCAGAGCCTTTTGTGTCCTTTTGTGTCCAAGACTAATTGGGTGCATTTAAAGGCATTTGAACATCTCTCATATCTGAGCAAGAAATATTACTGAACAGCGTCTCCTCCCACAGAGCAGTTGGCCAGTGGTTTTCTGCTGAAGCTCCCACCTCCCCCGACACTCCTCTTTAAGTCTGCCTGCCCCAGCAGGTCCTGTAGTCATTTCCTCTCAGTCCTGCCTTCAGTAAAACTGCACTCAGGCTTGGCCTGTGCAATATTTCTGGACCGCTAAAAAGAAAACTCATACCTTCACCATTTTTTGCCATAGTCCCGCACACAGAGCTCCGGCTTCTCCGGGCTGGGCATGCTGTTCCCCTACCCTGTCTGCTTTTGTGGCAGAAGCCTTCTTCAACAGTACTGACATTGCCTGCATCGAGGGCAGCTAGGATGTGAAGCAGCCTGAGTGGGACTGCTATAGGACACTGTGAACCCCTTTGCTAGCTACTAGAAACTTAGGAGAAGTGACACGTGTGCAGGCAATGCAAATCCTAGCTTGGAACGCTGAATTCAAGCAGAAGAGACCAAGAAGCTGACATCCTTTGTGTATGCCTGTGCTACTACCATGTGAAGTAACTTGCAGTTAGTTTCGTTGAAATTAGCTTTCTAGTGATTGTCTTTTCAGGAGCTAATTTAAGTGTTTCGTCAGCTTAGATCTTTTTGTTATGAGTTGTAGTGACGAAGGATGCAAGTGGGTGGATAGCTGCTGCTAACTTGAACATGATAGTGAGAGTACTTGTGCATCAGGTACACGGAGCACAACACTGACATTGTTTTCACCAGCATTTCACCCTAATTCAGCCCCTGGGAAGCTCTGAGTGCATAATAAATCACAGAACGGTTTAGGTTGGAAGGGACCTCTGGAGATCACCTAGTCCAACCCCCCTGCTCAAGCAGGGTCCTCTAGAGCACATTGCACAGGATCACATCCAGACGGGTTTTGAAGATCTCCAGGGAAGGAGACTCCACTGCCTCTCTGGGCAACCTGTTCCAGTGCTCTGTCACCCTCACAGTGAAGAAGTTTTTTCTCAGGTTCAGAGGGAACTTCCTGTGGTTCAGTTTGTGCCCATTGCCTCTTGTCCTGTTGCTGGGCACCACGGAGAAGAGTCTGTCCCCATCCTCTTGACACCCCCCTTTCAGATACTTATACACGTTTATGAGATCGCCTCTCAGTCAGTCTCCTCTTCTCCAGGCTGAACAGGCCGAGCTCTTGCAGTCTTTCTTCATAGGAGAGGTGCTCCAGTCCCCTCATCATCTTTGTAGCCCTCCGCTGGACTCTCTCCAGTAGTGCCATGTCTCTCTTGTACTGGGGAGCCCAGAACTGGACCCAGTACTCCAGGTGAGGCCTCCCCAGGGCTGAGGAGAGGGGCAGGATCTCCTCCCTCGACCTGCTGGCAACACTCTGCCTAATGCACCCCAGGAGACCATTGGCCTTCTTGGCCACAAGGGCACACTGCTGGCTCATGCTTAACTTGTTGTCCACCAGGACTCCCAGGTCCTTCTCTGCAGAGCTGCTTTCCAGCAGGTCAACCCCCAGCCTGTCCTGGTGCCTGGGGTTATTGCTCCCTAGGTGCAGGACCCTGCCCTTGCCTTTGTTGAACTTCATGAGGTTCCTCTCCGTCCAACTCTCCAGCCTGTCCAGGTCCCTCTGAATGGCAGCACAGTCTTCTGGTGTGTTAGTCTCTCCCCCCAGTTTAGTATCATCAGCGAACTTGCTGAGGGTGCACTCTGTCCCTTCATCCAGGGCACTGATGAATACATTGAACAAGACTGGACCCAGGACTGACCCCTGGGGGACACCACTAGCCACAGGCCTCCAACTTGACTCTGCACCACTGACTACAACCCTCTGAGTTCTGCCATCCAGCCAGTTCTTAGTCCACCTCACCGTCCACTCATCTAGCCTGCACTTCCTAAGTTTACCTCAGGATGTGATGGGAGACAGTGTCAAAAGCCTTGCTGATGTGACTCCAGCTTTACTGTGCTGGTTCTAATACCCTCATTATCTAAGCCAAGGCCTCACAAACGTGTTCCTTTACAGTGAAAACACAAGAGGCTCAATGCATTTCAACCCAGGCAGTAAAGTTTGACTTTTTCTCAGATCCAATGATTATTAGTTTGTATCTGTGAGCTAGTCAGAAAAATAGCAGCCTTCGCTCTTCTCTCAAACTGGAGTCAAGCAGGAGTTGGCCCACTAAATTTCATTTGCCTAATTCTAATGCAAATGAAAAATCAGGCTCACTGAATTTATCCTTTTAGCTCTTCTTTTAGCTTGAAGGAAAAGATTGCCTTGAAAATACCAAGAGATATTCCAGAGGAGATAGGAGAAAATTACATAAACATCCTGACTGGTTTTAAAGACCCTCCAGAAGTAAAAAGTATTGTTCAGAAAACTGTGATGGTATTCCAGAGGACAAAAGAATGAAATAAACCTCTAAATCACCCTCAATATTGCATTCAAGGACATAACTACATTATTTTGCTGAGTCTATTCTTTCTTTCTGACCAGATTAATAAATATATTTACCAGCAACCGTTAGTATTTTGTATATGTGGGAGCTGATTTTATTCAACATTTTGAAAATCCTTAAGCCTCCTGTTTATTTTGATTATTTATCGTTTTGCAAAGAGAACACAGGCACCCAGAGCTCAGAAAAATATCAGAGTCCATCTTTCCTCAAGGCTATTTTTTCTATTTAATCCTGAGGGACCTGATTGAATTTTTGTTTATTATTATTTTATATTTCCTCTTCCATGTGTTTATTTTGATTTACAAATTATAGCACCATCCTAAGGGCAACTGTCCTCTGTGAATCATTCTTGTGCTTGTGACATTTGTGCGAACCTTGGGTCCATGTTACGCATTTGAGCCCTCAGTCACTAACTACTTTAGGCCACTGTATTGTTTAATTTTTTCCTCACTTGACTAAGCAGCCTGAAACCAATGGCATAATATTCTATTTGACATTAAGCCTCACATATACTTTACAGTTTGTAAGTTCTCTGGGGCAATAGCTGTCTTTTTAAATTATGTATAGTGTGGCCAACATAATGGGGCCTCAGGCCTTAAGATGGCCCCCTTAGGCACTGCCACAATAAGCCATACGTTTCTAATAGCAGAGGAGATGAACCACCAAAAAGAAGTGCTGAATTCTCTGTCCCTTCACAGCTTTGCAACCCCGCTGGAACATCAGGGACAGCTCAACACAAGCTCAATACAGGCATAAACGATGACACTTAAGGGCTTGTGAAGGTCAAATGAGATGATCCAGTGGGCCCTTCCAGCCTTCGATCCGTGAATCTATGAATACAGATAACAGCAATTAAAAAGCAGCTCTGTGAAAACATTTCTACCGCCATTGCTACAGGGACACTATGAGGTTATTGCTGGAAGACTTCTTTATGAGCGAGGCTGTGGAACAATTCCACCGTCAACGAACAGGTACACAGCCTTGGGGAAGAAAACAGCTACCCAAGAGGGGAAAAGAAGGGAGATGTCTCCAGAAAAGTCATCTTAGGTAAGCTGGAGGTATGCAAACTATATTGCTGAGTCCAAAGTATTGCCAGAGATAAATGAATCTAATTTTCTATATATAATTTTTAGGAGTGAGCAACTAGGAAGAAAAACCAGGATGGATGAATTTTGAATTCTTCACTGACTGGCTATTGATACTTCTTCAAATTCCCACTGGAATTACTTTTGGAGTTGCTTATCTTTCTGCTGGCCCTGGGTTCACACTGTAACACAAAATAAGGAACAGCCAAAAAAAAATTATTTGCAAGGCAAGACAATGACTAGCAATTCCAGACTGCACAGCAATGAAAAGCTTGTTGGGCGAGGCAGATAATATGCACCTCCCACCACACACCCCGCAAGTTTTTGAGGCAGAGTTGAACCTCACCTGGGTTGAGCCCAGAAAGGCACTCCCACAGGAGAAGAGCTGGGAATTAGTACATGTATCACTGCCTGGCTGTCCTATTAACTTTATGCCCTCATTATTCCTTCACCCTCCTTTGCCAAATGGCAGTGGACTACTTATGGACATGGAAAAAGGAGCTTCCTTTTTAAATTAGCCTAGCTCCTTAACCAGCAGGCATCAGCAGTAACTGGCAACGACAGCAAAAACGAAACTTGAAGCAACCAGTCCTCACCCTCCCACCAAATCCCTTCCCAAATACATATCATTTTGCAAGCAGATAATATTTCTGGTAATGAAGCAACATGGCAAATACAGTTCACTGCTCTGTAAACATAAATGCACTCAAACCAATGTGTGAGCTTTTGGATTAAATGCTTTGAAAAAGAGCTTCTTCAGAGGCTTCCCGGTGATTGAGTACTGGCCAATGAGAAATTACGAGTTTGCACACATCACTTTATAATGCAAAAGCACTGAAAATCATCATTATGGTTTTCCAAAACAAACGATTTGCAGGCTGTACTTAGGGTCAGAGAAGCAGAAGGAAAGGCTAGAAATGGTGGGCTGCTAGCTGGTGGGCTTTGGCTTTGATTCATCTCCTAGAATGACCTAGCAGCAATTCTTCTTCATTTGCCATGCTCTGGATAATTTTGGCACATAAATATTCCTAGTTTTCTGGCATGATTTCATGAGGAATTGTTCAGTCTTCACCTGCACATTTCTGGAAGGCCTGGCCTGTTTCTCCCGCCACAGCATGACACCTTCCTAACTTTTCTCCATCGGTGCTGGTGTTGCCATTGCTCTGAGGAACCGAGTGAGATTTATGTCTGGATAACCTCAAGCTGCCTCAAGCAGCAGTAAGTCCGTAGTAGTCTCATGGGTGATACAAGTCAACTGCAGATATCTCAGAAGCCCAGGCAAGATTGAATTTTGCTGCAAAAGAGCAGCAGCAGAGCCAGAGAAGAGTCCTGGAGCCAGGCTTTCTGCCTCCACTGTGTCAGGGGAGTGAAGGGAAGAGGGTTGATGATGACTGTTGTGGGGATGCCCCTAGCTCTTTGCTACTGCCATCAAAAGCCGTGGCCCAACACGTCCTGCTTCCTCCAGCAACGCCACCAGCCTGGCTGTCCAGGGCGCTTGCCTTGCCACAGGCAGCTGCGGGAGCCTGAACCCACTCTGGGTCCACTAGCGGTCTGTTGCCATAGGCAACTGCCTATTTTGCCTATACCTAGAGCTGGCCCTGAGCAATACGCACAGCAGGATTGCTATGATGAGATTAGCACTCTTTATTACACTATCCCTGCTCTTATCACCAACCCCAGCTCTCATAAATTCAAGATAAGGAAATTTTCCTCACATGCTCACCGTGCTCCTGAACGGCATTTTAGAGAGAAGCTGTATGAATGTGACTATACTCACATTTATAAGGGAAAATTTAGGGAGTTGTTGCCATTCATGGCTTCAGGTCTTCTGAACCTTGCAGTATCCCAGTTCTGGTCTGGTTGCTTATCAGTTATCCCAGCCTGGGTAGCTTGAGGGTATCCTCTTTGCACTAGGCCCGTGTCAATATGGGACCAAGGTATCATAATCCCTTCAACTGTAGTTCATAATCTTTTCCATTTGTTAAAATAAAAATCATTTCCCTTCTAATCATTCTAAGTCAGCCAGAAATAGCCTGTTTCTTAGGCCAGCTTTAGCCTGTCCACCACTTCACTTCAGCCAGGATAGAGAGCTGCATGCAGTAGGCATACCCATTGGATGAAGGCAAAAATCTCTTTAACTGTGCTTTGGAAAGCCAAAGCAAGGACTTACTCTCTAAAAACGCAGGCACGTAACCAAGTCACTGCCATTTAATAAGTTCCCAAGCATCAGCTGAGCAGCTCCACTGCAGGCACAGCTGCATTGCACTACTCTGACCTCACTGTGGATCACCACAGTGAAACAGTGAGGAGTCCAAATTAAAAATGGCAAGCCTTCACTGCATGTATTTTACATTTAAGTTCTTAACTCCTTGTTGAAATACTTTGTTGAGTCTGGGAAACACCTCACTGAATATAGCCCAGATCCTCAAAAGTACTGCTTTTTAACTGGAGTTAGGCACCTAATTCCTTGGAAAATCTAGGTTTTAGATACAATACTACATTGCTCGGCATATACTACAACTCTTACATAAGTCTAAAAGTATGAGCCTCAAACCAGGTTCTGCAGAAAGATTTTTATGTACTGTGAAATGCTATCGTATTAAACAATAAATATAGGCCTAAATTGACCTGACAGTGACCTTTTTAATAATAGAAAATTATCAAAATGAGCAAAGCACAGTGCAAATGCAGATGATTTGGTTACAGTAGATTTGATCAAATAAAATAGACAATCTAATTAACCAGTGATTCGATTAAGTAGAAGTCGCTGTATTGAGTGATGGATAATTAACTGGAATTCTATTTACTTATTTTTATTGTACTGCAGAACAAGGCACATCTTTGCCTTTCTTTCCTTTCACTGCAGTCTTTTAATTAAACAAAATTATTCTGAATGTTTTACACAGAATCTAGGCCTCTAAGTAAACATAGTAAGTTGGAAAGACAAAGACGGCCCTACACCGAGATTCAATTTTAGATCAATACTGTTCTGATAAATGTTACCCAGCCAAACAGCTACAACACCGGATTTTCAGAGCTGTTTGGCATTTATAACTTCAGCTGACCGGAATGGGAGCTGCAGGTGCTCAGCCCTTCAGAGAACCATGCCCTTATTGTTCAAACTTAATTTATGCTTGGGAACAAACAAACAAACATTTTCAAGGCAACTCCTAATTTCTGCACCTGAGTCAATCAAGATTTATGTTTGTCAAACCAAATTCACATAAGGGAATGGCACAGAGCTGATCAACATCTAAAACAGAAATAAACCTTACACTTTAAAATCCTTGTCGGAATAAGATGTGGTGAGTTGGGAGTGCAGGCCATCAAAGAGACAGCCTTGAAATTTAACTCTCTCCTTTTAGGAACTATTCTGGAAGATTGCTTTGGCTCCCCATTACTACGAGGAAAACCCTATACAATTGGAAAAGCCCCCTTAATAACACAGCTTGCAAATGTCAGCTGTCATTTTATTTTTTAAATTATTTTATTAATTGCATGTTTACCAGAGGCCCTACAATACCCTATAAATACTCTACCGCCACAGACAATCAGTGTGTTCATCATATGTGCATGGGTTGCGTATTCACGTGTACCTCTATTCAGAATACATAATAGTTAATTGGATGAAATATCTGCTGGCATTGTTTCTCCCCTAGCTGTGGGACTTCTGTCAGTCTGTCCGTCTAGACACTTTTACTTTTCTCATTACCGTGGTATCTCAATGCATCCAGAACCATGGATATCTGAGGAGGAGTTAATAAGCATTAGCTCTTGTTAGGTCCCTTCAGAGGATGCTTCTGCCAAACTGCAGGGGACAGCAGCTGAAAACAGCATGAATCCTGAATGCAATGAGCTATCTGAAGAGGAAACCTAGCAGGACGGTGTAGAAGCTCTGGCATCTGTTTAGCAATGTCTTGCTATCTGCCTCTAGCCAGGTGGCAGGGCATTCTTATGCTGGCTTATAAGCAGGCATTTTTCTCGCTTTTGTGCAAGGATGAGCAAAGCCAGAGTTACTGCGAGCTCTGTGCTGGCGAGGCTGCCAAGCAACACCATGTGGAGGCGGGTGGGTTCTGGATGGGAGGGTGGGTAAACAGAAAGGCTGAAGTGCCAGCTGTAGCCTCAAGGGCATTCCCTTAAGGTGCAGAAGGACAAACAGCAAATGATTATTGGCAAGAGCTAGAAAGTAGGGCCTCACTACGACAATTAGCTTCTTGAACTGATCTAAGGTATCAGCTAGGCTTTTAACAGAAGGACCTGGCTGACCAGGTGATATGCCACTATGCATGCCTGGAGTAGCTGTATTTTAAGGCTATATTTCTGATCCTGAAATAATGGTCCATTAACTTATCCATTCACCTGTAAAACATGCCATCTCCTTTATGATGCAGACCTTATTTTCACTGGTGCTGAGTGCAAATCAGGAACAGTTCAAGCTGCATCTGCTCCGTACTGTTGTTCTCAGTGCTCTGGTTTGGTTCCATTGATGTTAACAGGGAAACTTCTACTGTCCTTCACATGAGCAGGCTTTTAACTAATCGAACTGGTACTTAGGCTCCATTTACATCTGTACAACGACTCTGACAGGAAAGAGGTGTAACAGTGGGAGGAAAATGTGGCCTCTGGTTTGTAAAGACATGTAGAAGGCTATTTCAGCAGTCATTCTCATCCCAGTGAGGGTGGATACAAGACTGAGGAGAATAAACAGGTGTGGAACACCAGATCACCTGAGAAATGTCAGGTAAGAAGGAAAAGAAGAAGTGGCACCTAGTTTTTTCTACTCAGCTTTGATATATGCATGCAGACACCAGTCTCGTAATTGTGGAGGAACTATAATGAATCTTTCAGAGTTCTGTCTATGGTGCTGATTACCGCTGTTGCAGCAGAAGCCACTCGTATTTGTGAGTTGGAGACGTTTTCAGCAGACAATGAAATATTAGTCACTATTTAAAAAATGTACTGCGTAATTGCAGAAGATAGCATGTTCCTGTTCCAATTAGAAGCAAATAACTGCAGTACCTGAAGGAGCTTTGTGCAGCATCTGTAGCTAAATACTGATCTTTGTAAAGGAAGCTACGCATAGAAAAATGCACAGTATGCTCGTGTACGGTAGGGCTTAGATGTAAACCACTAAAGTAAAAGAGTTGCTATCCCATGGAGAAATCTAAGCAGAGTTTGAGATGTTTTTCGTAGAAAGATGCAAAATATACTGCTAGCAAATAGTGCTTTCCCTAATTGTTTGTATAATAATATGGCAAGCAGAACACTTTCTGCCTGAGAAAAGCTTGGTTCAAAGTCTTAATGCTAAATTCACAAAAACATTTACATACTGCAATGTTTCACCTTCAGCTGGGGCCTATCTTAGCACATTAAATGTGCCAGAGGCCAATCTTCAACAGTGAGGTCAACTGGCATGAAATGGCCCACACTCACTCTTAAAAGTCCTAAACAGCATGGCCATAGGCAAACTGTTTACTGGGAATGGATCACTCCCAACAGACAGCTAAACTAGCTCATTGCGAATGCCGAGATGTGCTCTGACTGCTAGGCCTATACCATCACATTTAGTTTTTTTCCTCTCCACGCCAAATGTTTTTTTTTTTTTTAATTATTTAATGCGAAGGAGAAGAGAATCAACAAGAGGGGATGAGAATTTCCTCTTTCCCTCTGCCCCTCGCCCCTCAAGAAAACCTGTTCCTGGTGCTTATGACATTTTCCAAGCTGTAAAAAAGACCTGTTCGAGTCACGTCTAGCAGAGAAGGACATTGGACTGAAGTTTCACTCTTTGTGCAAGTATCCTAACTGCAGACGCATTATATTAGACAAACCAGTGGCACTTCCCAATGTGTTTTGAGTTTCTGTCCTATTGTATGCCACAGGCAAGATGGTGGGGGTAACAGTTCAGGCTATGACTCAGCCAAGGCTCAACTAACTAGCTATAAGCATGAGTTAGGAGCTCACCTTGTCTGTACTGTCAGAGCTGATGTGATCTAGCTGTACTTAGAAGTAAAACTGTAGGCAGCAAGGGAACTTCAGTAACAGGAAAGGAGGGGCCTGCAGCCTGTATTCAACAGATACACATCTTTAGGCATGTGTAGCTAGACAGCAGGTGGGCAGGTTTTCTGAGAATCTACGTGTTGAAGGTGGTTGCTGAAAGTGGCAGGGCAGTTTCTAAATCCAGGCTTTTGTACATTCAGTCATTATTTATGGAAAGGCTCCCCTTTGGCTCCCCTCCTAGAATTAGTAATCAGCTTGAGCCTCAGCTATGACAGTATATCAACTACCTACGGAAAATGTCCAGGAAGTAAGGAACAGACTTTAAGTCAGCTGAGAAAATCCCACTGATTTGTGAATGGAACTAGATCTGGACCCTCAGTAGGAAAAGCAACCAGATCTGCAGCTTCAGTTCATTTCCGCATTTGCTAAGGTGTTGATTGGGCTTCAGAGGCCCTACTCAGGGTTTTGATTAAGCAAATGCAACTCTTCTCTCCTGACAGAACTGCATTTGCCCATCCAAGGTCTGATTCTGACCCAAGATCTTTGCACACCGTGGGTAAGTTGCTTTCTTCACAGAAGTGAAGTTAATTCTTCGAATTAACTTATTTCACAGAAGGGAATACAAATATATTTGGGGTATGGCTGCAGGCTTGCAAACAACAAAAATACCTGAAAAACCCTCTGCTTAGCTATTGATCCAAAGGAGTGCTGGAAACATTACTATGGCAACAATTCTTACCCAGTGGAAGAACCATGCCAGTATCTGCGCAAAGGAGTAAAAGAAGAGGAGGCATTTTTCAGTGCTGTTGCCCGCCTTCCCTTGACCACTACAGATTAGGTGACCTTAGGACACGGGCTCCTGCTGCAGGGAGTTTCAATGAGATATTACTTTGAGAATTATGCATTGGTTCATGCAGACAGACTAAAGAAATTCTGCTGACCAAAAGAGTTCTGTCACAGAAGACAACGCCACATGGAACGCCTATTTTCCAAAAGTATCAAACATCTTCCTTACAACTTTAACAAGCTGGGTTATCATCGTGAATAAAAGAGACAAGGCTACTCTTGCTTACTCTAAGTGTTGTAGGTCGCTTGGTTGCATGCCATTTGAACCTTTCACAAGCACAGTTGTTAACTCAGAAAATTGTAGAGCATCTATTCTGGACATGTTCTTTATGAGAATGAGTTGATGTTAAAGCACAAATCTTTGTTAGCATTGTGGTAATGGCATTATTCAGTCTATTAACTAGCAACTAGACTAATAAAGCCAACACGAAACAACGTTGTGTTATATGGCTAAATTGAAAGTCCACATCCCACACAGCCTGAAGACAGACTAGAGAGCTAATCGTACTCCAGGTGTTTGTAACACTTCAGAAGCTGTATCTGCTGTTCCTAGCTGCATCCCTCACCCCGAACTTCACATATGGGTAATTTTAAGCAGTACTGTGCCTCTGCCCACTGCTCTAACTCTGGGGATGGGAGTGATCCAGGCTACAAGTCCAGGCAGACTGTTCTTCCTGTAAATGGCTGAGGAAAACGATTGTGTGGGAGATGGTGCCAAGCGAGAAGAGAAAAGGAGCAGCCTGGAAGAAAGCTTCCAAATACACACTCCCACTGCAGAAACACTTTATGGCTGTCCTGAGGCTGGGGAGATGAACAAGCAGCTGCAAGCTCTTCCCAAGCTGTTTGTTTGCCAGCCTTCTCTCCGGGCAGCCTGTGGCACAGCCAGCTGTGAGAGCAGCAGAAGTAGGTGTAACAGCTCTGCCTACACGGGAGCTCTCTGCTGCTCCACAGAGCCACTTCACAGCATGAGTCAAGTGGGAGACAAAAGGCGGGATCTGGCCCACTACGGTTTCTAATGTTATCCCGTTTTTTTAGAACAGAAAAATAGGAAAGGTTAGAAAAAACAAGAGAGAACCTGGAGAGAAGGTAGAAGGCAGAACGCAGAAAGATTGAGACTCAATATATGCAAAGTATATGGAATGTAAAATACTTCAGGAATGTAAAATACTTCAGAAGTAACTAAGAAACATTATTATAATTATAATGCTGAGAAAATACACAAAATATCATACAGCCATTTACTAGCTCCCCCCCTGAAAAAAGCTGAGTTCCTGATTATTCTGTGGAGATGGCAAAGATCTCTCTCTTCCAGAGCAGTATTCATTCCTGCTCTTCCTGAAAACTATTGATCTTTGCTTTATACTAGTTGTCTCCTGTATCCCATCAGAGCCAGTCATATTTTAGTGGCGCAATGTAAACACTATGTGTGTGAATGCATAGGTACGTATTACATGTGTACACACATATGTATGAAAGCACATTGAAAATGTCTTGATGAAAGAAAAACTGAAATATAGACTTGGACTTAATCTATTTTGTCTTTTTTTTTTTTCCTCCCTAGACAGGGCTATTTTTTTCAATATTGAGTTTTTCCCAGTGTTAGATGACTTTGAGTCCTGAAGATATAGAAATAGGACATACTATTAAGGATATCATTATTATTTTGACAACATCAACTTTGACAGCTTCGTGAAGTTGATTGAATAAGCAGTGATTCATTACCCATCAAACAGTATTTTCCCACTTCTCCAACTTCCTCTGCCTCCAATGGTGCAGTATCCGTATTTTATAAAAGCAATAATCCCTCTCTTCTGTGTCGGATAAACAGCTTGATCAGTTACAGGAATTTTCTTCCATGTTTGCTTTTGCACATGCCAGAGCACGTGTCTTGGGAAGAAACTGTTGAGGAAAGGCTAAGTCAAAGAGGTAAGATATTCAGGCAGTCTCAAACGCAGTGAAGCTTCTGCCCATTTTCAACTGCTATAAAAGCGTATTTCACGCAGCCTAGGTCCAACTCCCGCCCTCACAAGCAACCCCCTGTCGGCTGAGTTTCTTCATTTCGGGGAAACGCAATCACTGATGGAAGTCATGCCCACTAGGAACCAAGCTCCTTTCCAGGTAGCTTGAGACATCTCTACAGAGGCTTTCTCAACGTCAGAGCAGAGACTATAGAACAGATCCTACGTAAAACGTGGGAGCATCACTTGCAAGGACTGGTCTTGGGGATGTGCTCATTTGCAGCCTGCTCCCAAGCCGGCTGTTGTTACATGCTGCCTCTGCCGACCACCCGTCCCCCTCTGCCACGGCTGTTGTCCCCTGCCTAACAGCCGGTTTCCCACCAGAGCGTGGGTGCACTCCTGGGGTTGGCGGAGGAGACCTGCTTTGCACCGCGTTCTGGCCTATCGGGGGCTGAAAGGCCACTGTGGAAACCTAGAGGTCACGTTTTAAGAAACAGGAGGCCACCACAAAGGTCCGAATCCAAATCTGCCTCTTCTGGACTTTGGAGAAGAGCTTCAGCTGCCAACGCAAAGGTTGTTATTCAGGGCCGTCTCCGAGAGGTAACCAAACCCTTCGGGGCTGTGAGATGTTTTATTAGGAGACGGGGCCCTGGTGTTTCCGTCACCAACGACGGCCCGCGAGGTGGCCCCAAACCGCTCTGATTCCCGGCGCGAACCCGGCTCGCCGCCACCGCCCGGCCCGTGGCCAGCAGCTCCCAGAGTGGCCGCCGAAGCCCGGCAACACAGGCCGCGAGGGCCAGCCTGCCAATGGCGGGAGACTGGGACCAGCACCGGGACCGGAACCGGGGCCGGGCCGGTCGGGGCCCCTTGTGACGCGTCAGCTGTTGCCAAGCGGGAAGGAGCGAGCGGAGCGGCGGGCTGGGAGGCCGGCGGCCATGGGCCTGCGGGCGGCCTGGGCGGCGGGGCGCCTCGCCCTCCTCCTAGCGCTGTTGGCCGCGGGCAACGGCGACGGCCGCGGCGAGGACTTGGCGGCGGAGGAGGCCGAGGGGAGGCGAGTGGAGCCGGGTGAGGAGGGCAGCGGCCGGGAGGCAGGAGGGAGGCGGGTGAGCCAGCCTCGGCCCCACCGACACCACCCGCCCGCGCCGAGGGGATTTCTGCCCCCTGTCTCGCTCCCTCGCTCTCTCCCTGGGCTGCCCCCCGCCCGGTTCCGCCGCCGGGAG
Source organism: Struthio camelus (assembly GCF_040807025.1). NCBI lineage: Eukaryota > Metazoa > Chordata > Aves > Struthioniformes > Struthionidae > Struthio > Struthio camelus. The sequence continues at coordinate 49,484,022 of NC_090944.1, forward strand.
AAGTTGACTGGGCCCGGCCGGGTATTTGCGCGGCCGCCGGGAGTCACGGCTGGTGAGCAAGGCTGAATCACCGCCCGGGGGTGACGATTTCTCCTTCGTGTCATATGCAGACAGTGGGAAGGTGTCAGAGTGTGTTCAGTGATTTATTAAGTCATGCAACATCACCGGCGCCCTCCTGGAGGGGGAGGACTGGGAAACGGGGAAAGCTCTGGAGCGACGTGTCGCTCCGGGCGCGGGAAGCGTGGGCTCCGGAGAGCCGGACATACGCACACCCTCTCCGTCTGGTAGCGCGGCCGGGCAGCGCAGCAGCACAAGTCCGTCCAACCTGCTGCTGAGAGCGAAGCCGGCTGCCCGTCGAAAGACCTCCTTCTGCCGAGAGGGGACGTATCGCTTCGGGCGGCGTGTAATGCCGCTCCCCCTCTTGTGTATAGCTGCCACCCTCGTCGCTGTGGGAATCGTCCACCGAAGGCCAGCTCCCCTTGACGGCCACGTTATGGGCACAGGCCTGAGCTGCCCGGCTTGCGAACCACGCGGGGACGGTGCTAGTATTTCCCTCTGACCTCCGGGAGCCCATAAGTACTAAGCCGCAGCGCTCAGCAAGAGCGACATGACCTAACTCACGAGTGACTCACGAGTGCGAAGCCCCTGGGCTTCGCAAGGCTGCCTTTGGGCGCTGCCTAGCGACGTGGGGAGTAAGACTCCTAGGGGCTTTGTAAGTGTTTGTCAAAATATTCTGCGTGCGTTCTGTGATGTGACTTGTAATTAAAAGGGTGCATAACGGGAAAAAAATTCTGTTCTGCATAGGTTTTACAAGGCTTCCAAACGTGGAGAGGAAGGCAGGCTGCCTTTGCTGTGCTGGTACTAATTGCAGCCCCCTGACAGGAATGTAAATGCAGTTCTTTAGCACATTCTTGTCTCAGCATGTGTGGGATTTACATATATAACTCCTATTAATGCTAATGGAAGCTATATACATAATTCTCTTTGCACAGGGCTGACACTATATTTTTATCTGAACCTGATGCAACTGGAAACAGCCATCTTATATAAGTGGAAGGGATCAGCAGTTTCTTATAGGAAGCTTTCTTAAAATTTTGGTTCATTGAAAATATAGGGAGGGAACGCAAGTAAAGGAAGCTGCAACTTTGTATTGTAATGTTGCGGTGGAAAATTCATAACATTAGTATAGAATATTACGCAGGGAATTATCACTGACTCTCGTGTCGTTTCCTTTACAGTTTCTTTTTGTTGTTTTTAATTTAGTTAAATCAGAAATCTGGATCAGTGGTCTCTCATTGACTTGTTAATTTAGAACCAATCAGAGTTTTAATGTTTGGACATGTTTGCGTGTTTATCTGGGGTATCAGCACTTAGAAAATACAGTATCGCTTTTACTCAGAGCTGTTGTCTCTTCCAGCCAGTTCATCATTCGGAAAGTGTGACAAAAGGCTAACGTTGTGCGTTGGAACGCTCCTGTAGCAGGAAGCATCCTGAACCTTCCCCTAAAATTAGGAGAAATTTACTTTCACTGGTTAGGAAAGTCCTTCTACCTCTTGTTAGTAATATGTGAAGTTTTGAGTCTCCGATTGTTGCTAAAGCTTTTTCATCATCATCACCTTTTTAAAATTTGTACCTGGATGGGAAATAGCAACTTCTCCTTTCAGAAACAACAACATCCTGCAATGGCTATGCTTAGCTTGTCACCTCAAAATTGAATTACGGTAATGTATACTTTCCAGGGTATGAGTTTGGTGCTTATTCTGATCTGATATGAACTGTCAGAAATCTGTTGAGTTAAGAATTTGCACCATCTGAAAATGCCCTAGCCCTCCCTCCCATTCATTTTTACGTGCTTACATTTATTCTGCACACGCGAACAAGCACAACTCATGTTGTGCCAAAGTGAATACAGGCCTTTTTAAACATGATTGTATTTAGGCTGTAGACAGGATCTTTAAATTCTCTTCCTCCTCTCTGCTATGCTGGGGTAGTTGTTGGTAGACAAGATTGTTGACTGACTGTCATATTAATTTAAACGAAGCCAAGTGAAACGTGATAGGATGTCCATGGTGAGAAATGTCTTCTGAAGAAGCTGATATTTTGTAAGGCTTATCTGAGACAGAGTTTGATGATACGCTAGGCATTTTAAAAGATGTCTCTGTTTTCAGAGGGTTTTAATTTAATTTAGTCATTTTTCCCCTATGTACTGGATAAGGTTTTGGAGTCTTACATTAACATTAAACTGAATGTTAAGTCATTGTTTAAGAATTGCTGTGCCTATGCTAAAAGACTGTTCTGATGAGCACAGCTTATATGCTGAAATAAATGTCAAAACCATAAAGACAGTTAGAGATAACAGAAGAATAGGATTTTGATGGCTCATTTATAATGTTGGGAAAAAGAGTTCAGTATCAGTTTATCACTGTGGAGAATGCAATGTGCAGCTGTGGTGTTAATCCTTTACTGTGGAGGAATACAGGTTTTATATTTGTATATCACTGACTGCAAGAGAAATGGATCCGTTCCTTTCAACCTGAGAAATTTAAAGTTTTGGATAGTATGTGAAAATGTAAATGTTACGTAAAGATTTAGTAGCAAGAAGTGATATATAAACTTGCATTACTACACAGAAATAACATTTTGTAAACATAAATCTTGACTATAAAAAACTGAGAGACAGTGAAAGCAAACTTTACATTGGTAAGTATTTGTTATCAGAAAAAAATAATCTGAGTAGGCTGGACTGGCAATGCAGACTTGTAAAAAGAGTCATAATGACTTGTCTTTTCTGTTTGCTTTTGGAAGATTAAAAAGACCTACTGCTTATTTAATGAATTATTTCCAAAAACACTTCCCTAAGTTACTTTTGCTATGAAACAGCTACTGTATCTCTGAATCCTTATAAACAAACATTCAAATTGCATGCTAATAGAAATAAAATGTATAATCCCTATTTGAATCCCAGATGGAGATGGGAACCTTTTGCTTCTGCACATTCTGTGAAACCCATTCCACAACCTCAAAGTAGCATAAAAAATGGAAGGAACCCAGTCACAGTGATTAAAACTCCAATACCTAATTAAAATATCGTACCTGGTTGACTCATCATTGTGCTAGCTGTCTAAACTTGACCTTGAAGTGTGATGGGGAAAAAATCATGTGGGAGGGCTTATGTTAGCCAGAAAGAACAAGGAAATCAATTAACTGAATATTATTTAGTGAAAATTCTTCTTAACTCTTTTCAGTGAAGATCTATAATTTGCATACAACCTAGACACTGCATTTTCCAGAGCATTCAGTAGCCTAATTTAGCATAATAGGCTATCTTATAATAAAAAAACATTTTTTTTTCTCTTAAAGAATCATCTTAAGGCTTAAACATGAATGGTATTCACACTGAATTTTATTATATAATTTTGAAAAATGTATTATTTTTGTGCTGTAGTTAACGACAGCAAAAATGTTGGCAAATTTCAGATGTCAATTAAAAAATAGAAATAATTTCAAGTAGTGACTTTCCTGTTAATTAGGCATACTCACCCCTGTGAGCAGGTTTCGTTTTATTAGCAAAGTAACTTTAGTCTTTGTATTCAGGTCTGAATGCCACCGTGCCCAGGGAGGTAGAAATTGGAGTGTGCACAGTCACATGTGGTAAGTAGCAAAGCAGATGAATAAAACATATTGTCATTTGTTTTTGAAAAAAAGTGCTAACTGTAGCAATTTAGCAGTTGTAATTTGCTTGCCCTCATTCACCTCTCATTGATTTCAATTGCCAATAACTATAATTAACAAAAACAATCAAGCTGATTGTCATTAGAAGTTTAGGTCAGATCTGTTGTTTTATTAATTTCACAGCCTGCAAGCTCCTATTTTAAACCAGTTCCCTACGTTTATTGGCACATGAGCTGCCTTCCCCAAAGTAACAATTTTCGCTATTTGTGAACATCTGTGAGATGTTCAGAAGATGAAAGATCTTCTGATGCTTCTCACAGATGTCTTCCCACATACAATATTGCCAAAAAATTGCTTGCCTGCAGTATCCTGTTCTCTATTCCACATTTATACAATGTATAAAGCATGCAATGGAGAGGAGAGGTGTCACTCTGGAGTAGGAAGGGAGAGAGGAAAAATGGGTTGAGCCTGAAGGCGACATCTCTTTTTAGGGTGGTGATAGGAATTGCAATAGGATGGTAATTACATTGCTTAGGAAGCAATCTTGAATCAGAAATGCTATTAAATTTGTTCTGAACAAACTCTGCTTCTCATAAGACCATAGAGAAAAAAAGAAGAGTTGAGTGTTTGCCCTCATCAATCTGATGTTCTTTTCTAGAGTATGCCTTTTTTTTTCCAGACACTTTTGCGTATTTCCGATGATAGGAATTCCTTGATTCCCTAAGGGAAACTCGTTCACATCTTAGAACATTCTAGTGTTGGGAGGTTTTTTTGCTCTTACTTACTTTATTATTTCCTTTCCCTCACTTCATAACTTCCTAGCTGGTTATATGGTCAGCATCCTCATACCATACTCTTTTACGGTCATACTCTTTGGATTCTCTAGAAACTGAGAAGCTGTTTCTTATGTCCCATCCTTTTGGCGGACCTCCTCTCCAATGCCCTGTATTTTCAGGAAATTTCACTAAGTTTTATCTCAGTTTTATGTTTGGTCTCTCAGATTTAATATGTAAGCCTTTTAATACTGCAAATTGTATACATCTTAGTGAAGAATCAGGAAACGCAGGCTATAAGAAAGAAGAAAAATACATCACCTCATATCTGGAGTTCAGATAATGTTTGTAGCCATCGTTTGAATCCTGGCTGTTCCATGTTTTTCTGTTGAAAGGCTGAGAGGTAGCCTCTTAGTTCTCCCAGCAAAACTGTAAGCTGCTTGTCTTCTCTGACAGAATTTGTGTGTCTCCTGAGCAGAGCTTTTTAAATCATCCCTTTGAATGTGATATACTTCCACAATTTTAGTATTCCCATAGTTAAGACATGCTGAGATTTTTCCTGATGAATGTGACTACACTTAAACTAGCACCCAGATTTTATCATGTCAGCCTTTTGGATTTCCTTAGATTTCCTGCCTTTTTTTGTTGTCTAAAAATTACACGGCACTGAAGAAAGCGGAATGCCTTTCATGAAAGCATCAGTTCGTTGCCATTTGCACCTCTGTCTGTGCAGCTATGAGATGAGACATTCTCTGCAGTGGAGAATGATTCTTGTTTTTTGTCAGTTCCAATAAGTGGTGTTGTCTCCCTCTGTCACTCGAAGTACTGTTTCATGAGTTATATGACATCTCTAAAAGATTCTGAAATCCATTGGTTTATATACTACACATTGAAAGAAGGCAGATGCATCAGAAATGCAATATTCAAATCAATTTCCTATTTATTGTTATAGTGTAAGGGGTGGTTAACTCTCCTCTCCCCATGCCTGTCAGTAAACAAAATGCTCCTGGAATAATGGCAAAATCTTCAGTGTTTACTGGGCCTAAACATATTCCTTCCTCCCCCACATGCTATGTCATTCCAGTGAACTGTGTACACACTGTTTGGCAAAAACAATTACAGCACTTGTTTTGAATTTGTTTGTAATTGTTAAAATGAGGATGTTCCCATTGAAATCCTGATAATGAGGGCGAATACTTTTTGCTTAATTGAAATATGCATGGAAATTTTCCGTAATGTTTATGATGGGCTATCTCTTGTTCTTCAGTACAACCCTCCATGTTGCTGATGGAGTCCTGATGGTCAACACTGGTTTTCACCTCTTTCATATTACTGACCAGCACCCTGTGCGGTCTCTAACAGGCTTCATTTAGGAATGTGTTAATGATATTCATTTGTCCCTGATTGCTGGTTACTGTAGGCTGGATCAAAACTCTCCAATCCCAATATCAGGAAGCTTTTAGTGCCTTCAGTTTCGCATGACCTTGGTGGGAGTTGAAGGCTCTTAGACAATCACAAGACTGGAGGCAGTCTGTGCAGTAACCTCTGTACTGAATTGGCAGTCTGTACAGTAACCTCTGTGCCATCTGATTTGAGCATGTAAAGGCCAGGTGCCTGAATGCTTTGATGTTTAAAGTGAGTTAACTGTTTTGAAGCACATACATCACAACTTCATTTTGAACTCGTTTTCTGTAAGAAAAATTTTGAATACATTTTGAATTCTTTTTCTGACACGTAGTGGCACAGTGATTCTAAGGTTCTGTCTCCCTGTAGCGCAAAGTCTGACAGAAGTAGATGTTTGTCTTGAAATCTGAGATAACAACGTGGGATAGCTTTAGCAGGCACTCAGAGAAGGTCTGTTCTGCCTGGCGTTTGATAGATGCATCATATTAACATCCACGACAAAGAAGGAGAAAGCAAAAATAATGTTGGAAGAAAATGGAGAAATGCTGAGTGAAAGATATCCCTTCTTTTTTTTTTTTTTTTTTTGGCCAAAGGGATTGGCATTCGAGAAGTTTTGTTAACCAGTGGATGCCCTGGGACTGAAAAAAAATGTATTGTCCGTGTGGAGGAGTGCCGGGGACAAGTAGACTGCGGATGTAAGTAGAACACTGTGATACAGGAACCTAGAGCAAATAAGCTAATTCACAGAAAATATCCTTATTCTTTGTGCATGTGGTGCAAGGAGAATGAAATCATTTCATTCCACCCTCCAATTACCCTACAGAGCAATCTAGGAATGTTTCAAATTTCATTTCTATACTGTTTTGCATTTGATTTTAAGACCCTGTATCATTTTTCTCCTTTTCAATTTTGTAGATATGTATATAGTTCTAAATATTAGACCAAACAAAAAAGTATTTGAAGTAATTTTAAGGAAAAAATGATGACTTTCCAAGGAACATTCTGTAGGTTGAAGAATTATGAGCTTTATGGTCTATACAGAGGTAGTTTCAGAGAGTAGATGATGTACCTATTAAAAATTCCTCCCATAGGGGGAAAACCAATTTCTGACAGCCCTGACAGCGTGAAGATGCTGTGTATTTTTATACCTCCTGAAAATCGATTTAAATATGTTTGGAAGATGTTAATTCCAAACCAGGTAAGTAACTGAACCCCACTTTACGCAGAAAAAACTACATGCTTAATGTGTATACCACATGCTCTAAGCGACTTGTACAGACTTCTGGGCTGATTGTTTCCTTTGCTACCATAAGGCAAAAAAGCCCTGATTTCTCACTGGCAAGTTGGTAATACAGAGACTTACAGGCCTTTGCACCTTTATGGAGCTTCAATTTCCTTTTTGTTTAAGGGAAACAATGATTTCAAGAGAGCAATATTTCTTTGCTCTTATTTCAGAAAAGTTGGGCTTAGTGCCTGATGAGTGAATCCATGTCAGCAAGTCACAACCACATTGCCCTTCACAGTTATTCAAACAGGACGTGCTGAACAGATGGGAGGACTTTTCCCGGGGTGAAGGAGTCCCGACATGTTGAAAACTGTTGGGATAAAATAAGCACTTTTCTGTATGTCTAATACAACGCAACTCTGCTTTGCAAATTTGAAAAGAGACTTTCTTTTTTCTTTTTTCTTTTTTTTTTAATATGGATAGCCAGCACTCATTCTTCCCAATGATTCAGCTATTATGGAAGTACGCAGAGATACCCATCCAATTACTTTCCAGTGTGAAACTCAAGAAAAGGGAAATGTAATTGCCTCTGTAAAATACACAGTCTACACTACACCTGGTAAGCTCACAGGGATGCTTGCAGTGCTCTAGAAGATAAGGCCTTATGTTCGTTATGTAGTACTCAATCTTCATAAGATTGCATGTCACTGGTAGGGCATAGGCAGGAGCTCGTGTGCTCTGGTAATGACTGTCATGAAATGCAGGCCAATAAAAGAGAGATATAAAATGAAATGACGGAATGGGAATGAAGAGGCTTCTTGTGGTAGAAATGAGTATTTTCTTTAGCTTTGTAAATTCCAGATGAAATAAGCAGCTTCTCCTTTTAGCTGCTCATTTATAACTGCACCCGGGTTGGTCAGCAAAGACTTCTTTTTGTCTCAGTAGGTTGGAAAGGTGATTGGTTACATAGAAGCAGCAGTACATCAGGCAGTTCTACACTAAGACTCCTTTCCGCTACAGCACTGAAGCAAGAAAGCAACCTTTTGAGGTTTCTCTTTTAGCTGCCATCTGGAATTTTCTAACGCACAATGGATTTAGAGAAGATTAATACTAAAAAGAATATGTCATAAAACAGTTCCCCTGTAACATCTTTCTCTCTTCCTCTGCTAACAGGATTTTTTGCTCACTTCATCAGGAAAGGTAGCAGTAGGCTGATTTACTCAAACCATGAGGATAGCCTTGTGGAAACTGTAGCTTTCCTAATCACAGGAAGGGTGAAAAAAAAACCCTCCTCATCAAAATGTCAAGTTTTCCCTGAAATAATGAGGATTCAGCTGTTAGGCAAAAACACAGCAGACTAGAAAGAAAGAAATCCTTGGGGAGACCCCCTCCCCCTATCTCTCCCTTCCATATTTACCTGGGTAAAACAGTCCAGCCTAAACATCCTGCTTTTAGTCTTTCTCTTTAATAAGATAGGCTCTTTCCTCTATCTATCTTGAGGTCCTTTCTACCATTTTGCAGTAACCAAGAATTTATTTCTTTTCTAAATCCAACTGGCAGTCACAAAACACCCAGCGCTTTGATTATACCAATTTATATTCTGTTTTTTTTTTTTCTTCTCCCACTATTCAGTCCGTACGTTTCCTTTTGCACAAAGAGGAAGCTTCCTTTTTGAGACCTGCATTAGCAGAACGCATAATCTGTTTTAGGTTTCAGCATGCAAAATAGTCCAATTGACTTGAGTTGGTGAGTCATCAGTAGGACGATTCACACACTTATATTTAAACTGTGATTAAGTAGTTTTGGTGAAAAGCATTCGGATTAAGCCTATCCAACAGACATAGCCACTGAGAACTTCTATAGAATAGAGACTATTGTCTATGGCTATGCAGAAATCTGAAGAAGACAAATTCTAAGATTTATTAAGTAGCTTCAAAAAAGGAGTGGGTTGTCATGCTTAGTGCCAAGTTACCTTCCTTTAGCTTTGTCCAGAGATGTGTGCATAACCAAAGGAGTTTCTGGGCTTTGCTCCCCTAGAGCTGCCATTGTTTGGACTTTAAAAATTACCAAATCTTAGGAGGAAGAAGTTAGAAGCAGAAGTTTTGATTGAGACTTTCATCATATAAATCCAGTTTTTCTATCTATGGATGGTCTGAAATCTAGTGAGATCAGAATACTATTTACTTTTCCAACAGAATCAGGAGGAAATTAGAACGATCTCCTTGACAGCATCAACGTATGCAGAAAGATTCCTTGTGTGTGAATGTAGATTTTCTTAGCAGCTGCCTCATAGTTTGCAGAGCTGTTGTTATTCAGACTTTGGAAAGGGGTAATGTTTCTTGCCGCTACATAATACTGTCTTTTCCAGTTCCTCACTAAATGATTTTTTGAAATGGAGGTTGAAGAATTTCAAATGTAGCCATGCAAGATGGTTTCTCTACATAGTTCAGAAAATTTAAGTCTTTCTGTTCAGCGAACAAGTTTTCCTTTGCCATTAGCTCATCTCCAACCCAAAGTGTAGAGAAGGGAAAAATCACAAAACCGGTGTCAGAAATGGAACTCATTTTCAGGCAATCTACAGGACTGAACTGGGTTTTTTTCATCATCCAAAACTGGCCACAAAGATTTCAGGTCAGCATGAGTCGGATAGGTAAAAACTGGCTCTAGGGCAGAGTCTCATACAGACTTTGGGAAGTGTATTTGAATCAGCTGAACAGTCAAATCAGTGTTAGTTAGGAAGAAAGTAGGCCTGTTTATTAGCTCTTCAATTACTTTCTTTTTTTCTCCATCTGAGATGATTCTAGCCTTCTCTCTGAGTCACTCAAGTCCGTAAGCTTAAGTTTGTATTTTGTCTTTCTCAAGACCTTTCAGATTCCCTTTGCTCTTCCACAGTGATAACTTTCTTTGCGCTAGTCCCAGAGGTACAGGACAGGGCAGAGGAAATGCAAATGCTTTTGCTTAGTGGCTAGCATTTCTTCTTTTCACTAGAAGAAAAGCCTTGAATAGATCAACAGAACTAATAATAATCGAAGCAACCAATAAGGGGCAAATGGGTTCACTTTGGTCTCGTGTTTTCTCCTGTCTCCGGTGATCTGTTGTTTTACCCACGATAACAGCAGGGGCCAGATTCAATAACAGTTCAGGGCAGCAATAGCAACACACCATTTGAGAGTCCGGCCCCAAAGCCAGCAGTCAAAATTACACAGCACGACATTTTCTGGTTCAGATTTTGAGGATCGGGAGGTGAGAGCAGGGAAGGACGCATGTTGCAAAAGGGCAGGTAAAAGATCACAGAATTTGGATATATGTGCCACGTGGAAGTACTTAGTATGTCTTAATTTTGTAACTGTCCACTGAGAACTTCCATATATCCTTACTCCACTAATCACTGCACTGCTCAGTGACCTTCTATTGAATAACAGTAATGACCATGTTATATGAATGAACAGTGTTTAGCAGTTTGGCTCTTTGCTTTGTTTTCAGAACCGTTCACACTGGTGGGTACTCTTTGTCTTTCACACTAATCTGCTGACAGAGAAAGAAAGTATTTTATCTTCAGCAAAAATTGCTATGATCTCTGCAAGGCAAATCCCATCTCTTAATAACTAGAATTTCTGTATGTCCTTCTTACTAAATCACTATCCTGAAATACAGTAAACGGTCTTCTTCCACACTCCCGCCTGTTATGTTGTTAGGTGTTTTGTGACGGCTTCAGAGCCAGAAGGCAGTTTATTCACATTTTCTAATAATAGTCCTGTGGGGGGAGAGGTTTTTGTAAGGGAGGAGTGTGAGGGTAGAGAATGATCTTCCTTATTGTGATCTGTGAAGGGTGTCAGCCTTGTGAGATCCTGACTGTGCCCCAAACTCCACAGTTCTTATAAGAGAGAGAGAAGATGACGCATGCACGTAGTGGCACTTCTGTGGAGGAGATGGAGGCAATAATGTGCCTGTGTGGACACCAGGCAGCAGGTGTCTCAGAGACTGTTCTAGCGCCCATTTCTCTTCCGTTCATTTCGTGGTAATGATTTCAATGCCAGAGCTTCCTTTAGAGGAAAAAGGCGCATCTCTGTAACACGTTACTGTGCAAATGCTTAATACACACGGCCATGTTTTCCTTGCATTTGCACAGTAATGATTTGGGGAATCCCAGTGCCCAAGTAAAACAGTTTGCACCTCCTCTGTGTTTGTGTGTGTGTGTGTGTGCGTGCACATGTGTATAAGTGTAATCTTGCGCTCACATTTGCATATATCTATACATTTTTTAACGTGTAGGAAGAGTCTCAGAAATAATCTGGAAGAGAAACAAAAAGCTATGCATCACCATTATATTAAGGAAAGGAAAAAAAAAGAAATAGCCTGCAGAGGCAGAATTTCATTCCCCCCTGCTAAACTGATATATACTATCTGGATCTGAAAACAAGTGGAAAAAACTTCTGTTGGCTGCTGGACCATGTAAACAATTGTTCAAGTGACTGCTTATAGATGTACAGTCAACATCATGGTCTAGGAGGAACTCCAACTCAATGAAAAATCCAGGGGAAGAGGGGGATAAAGAGGAACAGTGCTGCTGGCAGAGGCAGCGGGTTTCCTTTTGCTAGAAGTGGTGAGGAACAGCAGGTGCTCCAGTTTCTTGACGTATATAATTTTCAGTATTGTGAATCTGTTTCTTAGTGAAAAAATGACTGAATAGAATGCAGAGACAGAATTTGTATTGCTGACATTTTCTGGAGGGAAATACTAGCAGTGGCAACAGATGCCTCTGAATGTATTTGGATTTAAACAAATTAGAGGAGAGATGGCTCCATGAAGGCTGAAGACAGTCCAGAGATATGCTGCACTGCATGGAAACCAAAGGAGCATTGTTAAATTCTGTGGTAACCCATGGAAATACACTTGCTGGGCTATGCCACAGCAAAGAGTATGTGTTCTCTCTTTTAGAGCTATCCTGCTCTGATGCTTGGTGTGAAGGAGGTATGTGCTGAATCTCTTCTGGCCCAGATGAGAAAGCAGTAGCTTTCTAAGTTCCTTGAGTCAGATCCTACATGGTGGCTCAGCCTAAATGTTTTGTTCTGATGGCACTAAGAAGATAAAAAAGCTGCCAAGCTTCTTAGCAACTAGTACCAGGCATACAAATGATACTTTTGTTTCCTCTAATCCAGCATGCCGTCCCCACATTATCTAAGCAGGAAGGGACTTGGGTGGAGGGACTGTATGGTGTTTGGACCATTTGGAGCTGGGGAAAAGACCCCCATGAGCTATTGCCAGCACATTCCTGACCACAGGACTGGTCTCAAATCAGGAAGCCCTGATGCAAGCTAGGTACTAAATCTGGACATTCCTTCTTTTCCTTCCTTCCTGCCTTGTTCTGACTCGCACAGAGGAGTGAAATTTAGCTCCATAGTTTAGATGTAGAATTGAAGTACCTACAGTCTAGAGCTAAATCCAACCCTTGTATTTCATTTAAGTTGCACTCCATTTTTAATCAAGATGAATGTAAATAATCAATGGGTATAGTGAGAATGCTAACCTTTCAGTACGGTTGGAGAGTCCTGAAAAATATATTGGCAGTAGACAATCTGCTTGAAACTAGCAGGTATGTTATCGGTCTTTTTTTGAATTGTAGAAGCCTAGAAATTTTCAGTAGAGGTGCACACCATTTTAGGAATTTTTGTACAATGTAATTGTGGAACATATATGAGATTGCTTTTCTTCATCATTTTTTATGATGAAGTAGTCCATAGACCCCCCCCCCAGTAGGTTGTGAACTTCAAGTTGAAAACCATTGAACGAGACTTCGCATGTTTCAGAAAGGAAGTTTTTTTCTTCTTTGACTAAGCTAAATGAACTTTTGGAAAAAGCTAGCGTAAATACTTCTTTGGAATCTTAACTGTAAGCAGAAGATGTTTTAAGCTATGTTCCGGCTGTAGCAAAATTCTTACTGACTGATTGGAAGTGTTGCCTGGACTTCAGCAGTGTGGTCAGGGGCTTAAGAGCACGCCTGATATGAATCAGTCTTTGCTCATTGTAAAACAGCTTATTGGGAAGCCGCTTTTCTGTCTGCTTTCTGCTTGCATTTTGAAGATGTCTGGATGTGATCCTGGGCAATATGCTCTAGGTGACCCTGCTTGAGCAGGGAGGTTGGACTAGATGATCTCCAGAGGTCCCTTCCAACCTAAACGATTCTGTGATTCTGTGTGTGTTTACTTGGAAGACGTCCCCTCTGTATTATCAGGTTGTCTCTTGGGCAGTTCTAGTTCTCGACTATTGGAAGAATTTCCTTCGCAGAAAGAAAACTTGAGTAGATCGAGAGTGGATAGAGTAAAACTTGCTTTTCATATCAGCCCGCTCCTCTTACAGCCTGTAAGCAGAAGTATCCTTAGAGCTCTAAATTCACATTTTGCCAAGGAGCAAAACAAACTACTAATGTATTTGTAATGAAACTGCAAAATCAAAGATAATTTTAATTAATGTCCATTCCCCTCAACTGCATATAATTCCAAAATGGCACAGTCTAGTCAGTGAAATGAATTAGTCTAAAAGCAGGTAGCTCTACTTTGTTTGAAAACCCCAGTATTCCGACTTATTTTGTATGATATTCTTATCCAGTTAACCATTCTTACCTGTCCTGTATCTTGCAGAAAGATCAGGAGAATCCTATGGAAGAGCTGTGGTTTAAGAATAACAAAATGAAAATTCTGTGATGCGGGAGAGTGAAACTCAAATGATGTGATGGAAGAGTTGCTTAGTTACTGCAGTGATGACAGTGGAACGAGACCTTATGTAGAAATAGAAATGAAATAGAAATAGAAATAGAAATGGTTTTCCTGCAGTCATTCTGGTACACAGAATTCCTACCAGTGTGAATGAGAATTTGCACACCAGTCAGCAACTAGATAGCACCTTATAGTTTTAGAGTGTATGTGGTTGAGGGAAAATGAAAGAGAAATTAAGGCTGGCTTGTGTAAAATTGTCAAAGCTGGAGGGAACAGGAACGATGTCTGACATTTTGTTGATTTGGTTGAACATGCTTGAACAAGCTCATTTAAATTTCAGAACAGGGTGACAGGGTTTGCCTTCCAGGTATTTCTTTATCCATTATCAAAAAATGGATGGAGGAAATTTGTTGACCAACTTCAGCGTTCTCCACTCTTGTGCTGTTCTTTAGTCATCTCCTAAGGAGTATATCCAGTGTTACATAAAACAGCCTAAGTATTGTCAAGGCCATCAGTTTCCTTAGATGAACTTTCCGAGGTTTCACAGGCTGCAATATTACAAAACATGCTTTTACTTGATATTTTTGCTGCATTTTTCACTCCTCAGTTTCCTGCCGCTGCTTTTAGCTAAGAAGTTCTGCATTTCTGGGCCATGCAGAACAACTCCTTTACATGTTTGGTGGTGATTTGCTTTACATAAAGGATCTACAGACCTAGGTAGAAACAGAGAACTGAAAAGGAGTACGTATGTCGTTGAATCCAGTCCTTTGTTAGCATACTGTCTTTTATCTTAATTATTATCATTACTGTTGCAACAACTGTGATTGATCGTTAGAATTCTTTTGTACTGTGGTGGTACCTTGGTACCTCAGTTCTGGATGACGGAGCGTGTGGTACCAGGCACGGAACAAGGGAGTCATCTCTGCCTCAAGTGGCATACAGTTTCTGCAGTTTCTGGTCATTACTGTTTCTCAGTAATTCATACACCTTATGGGGGCATGTTTTGAAATCTTATATTGAAACAGCTCCTAAAGCAAAACTATTATGATATTAGTAGTTCTTAACATTTACCAAATAGGTACTTTTTTCTCTCTCCAGTTTTTTTTCTTGTCAGTCTTCAGGAACTACAAGCCTTGTTGCACAGCTATGGACACTGCTCTGGGAGCTGCTCTACTAAGGCTAGCTTTGAGATTCGCTAGTATATACATGTGCAGTGCCCTTTTCTGCCACAATTATTTTCGCTAGTTATTTCCTGCCAACATTCGGTATTCCAAGCTCTGATCTTTCTGTCTGCCATTTAAAACCACTAGGTCTTAGACAGTAAGAGTGGAATTCTTCTAACCAGCTGTTTGCATCTGAGCTATCTGTCCAGACTCCCCGTACATCAGTGGAATGGGATCAATTCACCTCAGCCTGGCCATCCAAACGAGGTCAGCTGAGTGTAGCTTGGAAGTGCCTGTTTCTCTCCACTGATTCTATTATAGAGAGAATCTAAGATTGCTAGCTCAAACACCTACATAGTAAAACATCTAAAGTTAAGTGAGTTGAATCCCACTCCATGTGTCTTGATCTCTATTTCCTTGCCTCTTCTCTGGTCAGATGTTCCTTTGCAAAGAAGATATAAAATGTTATTATTCTGATTTAGTAAAAGCCTAACGATTGTGAAAGATGTCAGACAGTAAAGAATCAGGCTCCCTTTTAGTTCTGTTTATGCCATAAAATGACTGACTCATTTGAAAATTTGAACATAATAATGACCATGTATTTCTTTTCTTCAGACCTGGAAACAAGACAACCAAGGAACACAAAGAAAAATATAGTTCTGATCTTTTCCCTGGTAACTGGAATCATTGTGATTGTTGGTGTGATCTTTGCAT
Source organism: Struthio camelus (assembly GCF_040807025.1). Classification (NCBI taxonomy): domain Eukaryota; kingdom Metazoa; phylum Chordata; class Aves; order Struthioniformes; family Struthionidae; genus Struthio; species Struthio camelus. The sequence goes on from NC_090944.1 coordinate 49,499,686, forward strand.
TAATCTTTATAATTCTTCACTGGTAGGTGGACAGCATACGATATGATTTTTATGTGCTATCTGATCAAAATATGGTATTACTGGTGACAAACATGACTTAGGGTAAATTAATTTAATTTTTCTGTGGTTTAATATTTATGTTGCCAGTAGGGAAAACATGAACAAGCTTCTTCAGATTAGAAAGAACTACTTTGCATTGGAAAGAAGTATTTTGCAAAGCAACTATAGGGATTGCAGATGGGAGGGGAGTGATTCAAAGCAGTAAATGTAAACCTACTTCAATGTACATTTTTGTTCAATTCTCATTTCCATTTCAGGGCTGCTTTAAAAAATATTTGGCAATCAAAATTTGCAAAAGGCAGCAAAGACAAACAGCTGGCCAAAAAAGGTTCACAAAGAAATGTGGAAGAAACAGCCCCTTCCTCAGGGTCAGGATTGGCTTTGAAAGGAAATGCGCCTGGAACGTCAGCTACAGTGTTCTCACCATCTCAGTCAACAACAGCACAAGAAGTGCCACAGCCCTCACCCACAGAGAATGAAGTACAGGAGTCCGCCCAGGACTGGCGGAATGAAGAAAATTAGAAAAAAAGACTGGGTTACATAGCTATATGATATAAAAAAAGATTAAATATACTTGAGATGCTGGTTTTAAGAAGTGCTTTTTATAGTTCATTCACTGGCTTGGATGGCTAAACTTTAAATGAGATGGGTAAAAATACTTCTGTTTTAAGTTGGGCATCACTCCCCAGGTAATTTCATGGTCTGGGCACCTCTGAATTGGAGGACCAGAGCCAGATTTTTGGGAGGATCTTGAAAATGATGTGTTCTCTATGTTGCTGGTTTCATATAGTTTAGGCAAAGACCATCCTTCGTAAAGCGCCCTTATCTCACTGTTGGTCTTCAAACACAATACCTACTATGTAATCACTATGATCCAGTTTCTCCTTGATGCCTGGAAGGGAATATAATGATAAGAAAGATACTGAAAGTTACTTCAAAAGTTTCGTTAAGATACTGAAAGTTACTTCATCAGTTTCATTAAATTTGTACTTGCATATTTGCACACGTAAGCATTTTTGCCAACAAAGGGACCAAAATACGTGAACAGAAGAGCAGCCCCTTTGGGTCAGAACAAAGGTTCGTCTATCTCAATATCAATGGCCAAAAAAGGATGCCTAGAGAAGAGTACAAGAAAAAGACAAGCTTGTATAATGTTCTCCCCATGTGCTCTTCCAGCCTCCTGCTATTTGTATATTTTCAAGCCCAATGCAATTTCTAAGCAGATAGCAGTCTTGAATAGACTTCTTTTCCAGTAATTGTTCGGCGCCCCCTTGTACCCATGTAAACTTATGTCCTCTACAACATCCTATGGCAACATCCTATGGAGTTCCACAGCACAACTATGTCTGTTGTCCACTTTGAACCCACTGCTTGCTAGCTTTATTCGTCACACCTGTTCTTGAAAAGGCAGTGAAGTGTCATTCCCCACTATGCTCTCCCTGCCACTGATGATCTTTTAGGCCCCCGTTATGTTACCCTGGTTATTTGCTTTCTAGACCAAAAAGTGCAAGCTTGCTTAACATTTCTTCATCCACAAGCTGTTCCATACCTATGACCAACCTTGCTGACCTCTAAACCTTTTCCATTATGTAATTACTCTGTTTATGAAGACGCTTTCTGTTTGTATAAATAAATGTTATTTGATGCAAATAAAAAAAATAAGCTGTTCTGATAACATGTTGAAAAATTGACTGTGTAGTGATTAAGATTTTTAATAGATTTTACAATTAACTTTCTCTCTTGAGTATAATAGAAACTCTGAAAAGGGGCCAAATATCAAGCACTCCAGGGTAGAGAATGGTTCTCAGTAAAGAACATCGTTGCAAAAAATGGTAAAAAAATAGATTGGATGTAGTAACTCATCCTCTCAAAGAATTCCTGTTCTCTTCAGTTCCTGTATTGCTGCAGATGTGCTAACCACACCATCTGCACATCCTTAAAAAAGCGTTACCATATTTTTCATAGATACATCATTTTGTTTGCTGTTTAGTGAAAAGATCATTTACATTTTTTTTTGGAAAATAAAACATCATATTTAAAATGACATGTACTTAATTGTATAAAAATATCTTTTTTAAAAAGGAAATGATATTTCTGGTAACACTATCATTGCCTGTGTCATTTTATATCATTTGACTGACAAGCCTAAAAGTCTTTCAACAGTAAGAAGAAAATGCATAGAGAAGGAAAGAGCAGACAATAATGATGTTGCTGTTTGTAAAACCAGTTTACACATTCAGAGTGAGTTTTTACCCCATGCAGTCAAAGCTAGCCTGTTGCAGTGAGTCTGGGATTAGGTATGGGATGCTGGTCTTAAAAATAGGCCAAAACTAGTTGTTTTTACTCAGAAAAATGTTCCCACTGAAATTATAGTTAGTATAAAACACTGTCCCCAGCTCAGTGATTGACTTCTGAACTACTGCTTTCCTGTTGTAACTTGGGTATGGCACAATTAAAAGAGAGAGGGAACTAGATTATTCTTTTTCATAATGATGTGAAGATGTGCTATTACACAACTATTTTATATTTTGATCACATTTGCAAAGAACCCCCGGTCATATTTCGGTTGATATTTTGAAGTTGTAAAATTTCCATGGTCTGCTGGCAAATCTAGCAGAATGTAGTAGATACATAAGCAGACTACTCCAGAAGACGAAATTCAGAAATGGCTGAATTAATCTGTACTTGTAAGTGTGGGGGGTCTTAGGGTAGATCAAGGACTTTTTGCTCTGTATTGGCTTATATTTTGTAAAATATGATTATCTTCAGAATTTTTTTTTGTTCTCTTGTAACTTTTGTACCTTAAAACTTCATACAAAATTAGAAAAAATAAATAATCCGTAAGAAATGTGATGCAAAAGCTGTAGCATGAAACACGGAAGAGAGCCTTGTTGCTCCACGGATAGGATAAACAGGCTGTTCTGTTGTTGAGGTTGCAAACACGCTCTGAAAAGTGAGGAAATTCGGAAAGTTGAGATTAGTCTGGCCAAACAGTCACCATTTTATTGTTCCCTTGCCATGAATGTAAACCTGAATAAATCACTTTTTGTACTAGATGCAGTTTAAAACACAGAGGAAGTATAAAATAGTCTTTTTAACATAACTCATTGCAAGCTTCACTGACTTTTGATCTCATAACCTGAGTAATATAACTTATTAGTTTTGGGGGGGGAAGCAATGATGGATGAAGATCATCAGGAAATAAACATTTTGTCTTAAGTATTTTTAAAGGGGTGAAGAACATGTTGCAATCTATTCACTCTTCAGGCAAAAAGTATGCACCACGTAGGATGTATAATTGAACTTGATATAACCCCCTTTTTCTGCCATGTCTGAGAAATGTGAAGAATGTTTGCATTGTTACTTTGTGGTAGCGGATTAAATGAGAGTACCAACAGAAGTTTCTCCTTTTCTGCACATTTGACTACAATATTTCTATTTCCTCCTCCTGACTGCAGTGGGAACGTGAACTTTACTGACTGCCCCAAGGTAGGATCTTATTCTCAGATCTTAAGCATGTGCCCGAATCCTATCAAAGCCACTGTTATTTAAGTACACGAAGTGAGAATCTGTGCTGTGCACAGTGAGAATCTGTGCTCTGTGCATCTCTGAGAGGGAAGTACAGAGGAACTAGAAGGAGAAAGGACAAAGGTCACTTAAAAATTATTTTAATATCTCTTGACATTAGAGCTGCCTGTAAGGGCTTTTGGATAACAGAGCCTCCCTAGTCCGCTCTGTAAACAGTGATCTGCTCAGGTACCCCAGTGCTGCAGGAGCTCGTAGCTTTGCCACCCTTCGGACACCCTCCTACACCAAGCCTTGGAGGGCCATCAAATCTGACCTCTGTGCCAGGAGACTTATTCCGCTTCCTCAGCTGTACCCTGGACTTCTGAAATCTCCTCCCACTGCTCCAGCTCCTTGATCCAGCTTGCAGGGGCCAGAGTAAAGGTGAAAAATCTCATCATGCTTTAATTTAAGCTTCCACTTGCATTCTTTCCCTAGTTAAGATGTCCTCACGCGTGTGTTTAAGCAATTTCCTGAATCAAGGCCAAAATGACTGTCATCCCTTTCTTTTATTTGCTTTTTACTGTCTTACGTTGCTGCATCAGTTTGCTGGGTTTGTTTTAATTTAATAAGCTTTTAAACATTTCCCCACTATTCTTTCATCTCCCTTTACTTTTTCTTCTTAAAGAAAAATCTTTTTGGAATGCATAGCTTGTCTGTATGTGATCTGCCATCTGTTTCAGAAAATTTAGGATGCGTTTATATAGTTATTTAGGTCTTGATGTATGTGCAGTTTCATTTATATATGGTCTTACAGAGTGGTTTATATATATTCATTTATATAGCGTATACCATAGAAATGAATTTTTTTCTTTGACAGCTTTACTAGCTCTTTTTGGAAATGAAATTTTTATCGTGAGTTGCAGAGATTTTCTCTTTTTTTTTATAACTTCGTATAGTCAAACATACTTAACAAAATACTAAGTATTCATGGGTTTTTTTCTTTGCTGCTACGCATACAGGAGAGAAATTGCTGTAGAAATACGGGTCATTTTTTAACCTGATGCCCTATAAAGTAAAATAAAAAAATGCCAGCTGAAACAGATTTAGTCTTCCATGATTGGTGGCAAAATTTCAGCATTTTGCAGATATCACAGGGAGCAAATAATTTGATTTATGAAATAGAAAGCTACAGCCAAATGTTAAGTCAAAGGTACAGTATTTTATATCGGCTTTGGAGACAGAGCTCTGCAGTTTTCAGTTATTTCTGTAAAGTGTAGAGAGGGATTTTTCAGAAGAGCTGACGATTCAGCTTCCACTTTATTATAAGAATCTCTTCATATTAGGCCAGTATCATGTGCTTACGATTTACTAAGTTTTTACTTAGTGGTATAGAAAAACTTTGACTTAGAACTAGGTCAGAGTGCTTTGACTGTAAAATTCATTATGATGAATTTTTGGGACAACACTCGTTTAATAGGAAATTGTGTTCTGGAGCTGTGAAAAGGTAATTGGAGGAAATACTTGCCTGTCTGAAGGACCAAAACCAAAAGTCAGCATGGTTGGATGTGGATAATCAGTTATTTTAGATGACTTAACCTACATATGTTTTGCACTCTGTTTATCCTCATGTTCTTACAATCAAAAAGTTAGTGTGCAAAATGGGAAGACTTTAGCCAATTAAGTCTTCATTTTGGACTGTAAACCCTTTCCTAAAGAGATGGTTTAGTATTGCATGTGTCTACAAAGGCTTGTAACATAATGTCCTGATACTTATTGAGGGTTTCACATCTTATCACAAAAAAAGAATTAAATAATAATATGAAGCTATTGTGCAGATGAAACACTACTTTGGGCTGTATTACACCTAGAATAATGATAAACTTTTATGGGAAGGACAGATAATGTTGTAAATTAAGATCTCTTGACATTTCCAATGATCTAGTTTTCTGTTGCTTATAGCTGCCAAATTTTAATCCTTAGGCTGAAATTTTCCATGTTGAATGTTTAGCCCTCAGGCTACTATTTTTCTTTCTGGGAATAAATGCAGCCAATAGTTTTACTTTTTCTGGAGACTCAAGCTATGGAAAAATATGTTGCTGATCCAATACTGAAAAGAAGAGCTTCAGCACTTTGAACGAGGCTTGGGATTTGCTGCGGCACAGCCCACGTGCCAGAAATGTGTTGTTTCCATATCCACGAATCTTCCTTCTAGATCTGGCCAAATTATAAGCTAGGAAAACTACAGCCTTGCTCAAGAGAGGTTTAGTAGAGTTGAGCTGCAAAATTGCTGAACAATTTATTGTGCAGACCTGATTCACCATCCCCAAAAGAGAGGAAGCTGTAAACTCTCCCACTCTGACCTTTGGCTGGACGGGGCATGTGTCAGGGCCTCTGACGGTCTGAATTTGCCCCATCCTAGAGATATAGTTCAGCAGGAAGCTCTGAGGACTTTCCTGGTAACATCTGATCCACCTACTCCTTTGTAGCATGAGGCAGGTCATGGGAACCATGAGTTTCCCTGCAAGAATCTAGGAAATATCGAGGAGGATCTCTCTCAGGCAACTGCAGAAGGGGTAAAACTTATGAAGGGAGAGAAGGAAGGGAGGGAGAGAGGGAGGGAGGGAGGCAAGAAGGAAGGAAGGAGATTGGGGAGACTTGGGGAGACTAAGACTGGACCGGAAAAGGATGACACTGTGACTCCGAGCTGAAGTAGGAAGGAACAAGAAAAACAAACCAGGCTGGGCAAGTATTTGCAGAGCTGCTGCTGATGGGAGGGCAGGCTGGAAAAAGGGAAACTGGGAAGGGAGCAGAGACTAGGAACATGGGAAATGGTCATGGAAGGAAGGCTAAGAAAAAAGCAAATTAAGAAGAAGCAGAAATCCTGGGATTAGCAAGACAAAGATGTGGTGCCTAGAAACCTGATGGAAGTGGGGACAAGGGGCGATACTGTGAGAAGAGAGATGTCTGTGAGCAGGATCTTCACTGAGGGAAAGAATTGTCTAGGTAAAAAGTCAGACAGGAATAATGAGGAACTTGGAGAAGGAGACTGGGGTTGAGAGACCTTAGGAAGCAGAGAGAGGGAGATCAGCCAGGGAGCCTGGTATATTGAACAGGAATATGCAGAGAAGAAAGGCAAAATCAAGACACTGGAGCTGGAGAAACAGCCTGGGTCTGAGTGTTAAGACAGGAAGGCCTCAGACTGGGACGATGAGATTGAGCTGGAGAGAGCAAGGCCGGAGGGGAAGACTAGTACTAGAGGGATAAGCAAAGAGAAACTAGGGTGAGAAACCTGAAGAGTGGAGACTGGAACCCACTGGCAGGAACAGACTGGAAAAAGAGCAGTGAAGATCCAGGACTAGAGCTGATGGTTTTCAAAGGGATATAGCAGAAGAGATCAAGCACAACAAAGTTGTTGGGAAGTACCTGTGTCCACCTGAATACTCTTACATCAAAGTACCTGTGTCCACCTGAATACTCTTACATCAAGAGTCTGGACTGGAGCCAGTTTTTCTGAGCGTCTTCAGATCTCTGCTGTCAGCAAACATCTAGGAGACTCATCAGCAAAATGTGCGTCTCACCTCCTGTGTTTGCAGTCAGCTTGGAGAGTGAAGATGTCACTGCGTTAGCTCAAGTATCCAGAGTCCTGGCCTGGAGCTCAAAATCTGTTAATGGTGTATGAGGTTACGAGCAATGTGCCACCTGAAGAATACCTGAATTTTTACTTCTGAGTTTAAGAAATCATAGAAAACGTGAGAAGAATTGGAAGTCTGAATATTAAGAAATGTCAGTGTGTAGGCAGGCTGTGCAGTGTGAGCCCTGTCTCTGGTGTGCGCTTGAAGACAAAGGTCATTAGTACAGAATTATGAAGGGGCGTACAGAACGGGCAGAAAAGTAGGGTAGCACAGGACCAGCCAAAGCTGTCAGGTTTGACGGGGCTGGTTAAACAAATGGCATCTTAAAGGCAAAAGAGAGTCAAAAGTCTTCCTTTCCCCCACCGTTAAGTTTGGCCACAGACTGATGTGGGGCCAGAACGTCATCCAAATAACTTAAAAAGGAGAAAGAGAAGGCCACTGGGGAATTTAACAGGGGGCAGAACACTGAGAGAAAAACCTCATAAACTGATAGACTTGTATGTGTGTATTTACTTTGCTGTAAATGATCCTGAAAAGGCAGTCAGCTTTTTTACTCGGTTTTCACTTTCAAAGCCTGCAGACTTTTATCATTATAGATAAATAGATAAAGGTAAATTCCTTGCTTCATAAAAAGTTCATCAGGCAAATGATGTAGTTCTTTCAAAATGTCATCAGTCTTCGTAGTCCGAGTGGTGCTCACAGCAGGTTCTCTGCCAGTGGAAGTCAAAATGCCAGCTCCCTTTGAATAGTGTAGAGGCAAGTCATGCATAATTGAATCTCTTATTTTTATTGTTGCAGCACTGCTTTTAACCAGGCTGCCCATGTGCTGTACTTGCTTATCTCAGGGGAAGAACCTTTGTGATCTTCTGAAAAAGCTTAAAAGACCTGGAGTTCATATGTTCACAGAGCACGTGTCCAGAAGGGTCCAGCAGATCGTCTGGTCTCATCTCCTGTGTATAAGAGGCTGTTCCCTGTCTCCCTATTACTTTCATACTGAGCCTAGTAACTAGACTGACGACTGTTTAAACAACACCTGCAAGAAAGGCACCAAGGCTGGAAGTCCAGCACTTACCTTTCCAGTTTGTTGCAGAGGTTTATTGCCTTCTGTGCTAAATAAGAATTGCTCCTCATTCAAAATATGAACACATCTGGCTTCTTCTTTCACCCACTGGTTCTTTATTCTGCTGAATTAAACAACCTTTTAGTACTTGATATTGTTTTCTTCATGAATGTGTAAATACACTCTAATTAATCACTTCTCAGTCTTCTTTTATGACTAAGCATTTTAAAAGTCACGTCAAATGCCTTTTTCTCTAGCACTTGGGTACCTTTTCTGGCTCTTTTTGACAACTTTTAATTTTTCAGCCTTCTCTCTTAATACAGCCAAGGACCATATAAGCACTATGACACTAAAGTCCATGTACAGCTGCTTGCTGTCGCTACACCTTAAATCTTTGCAGAATAACGTCTTTATGACATGCAGTTCCTCATTCAGTAGATAGAAACTACATTCCTTGTTCCTGAACCAGCTGCTTCTCATCTGGCCTTGTTAAATCACACTGGGATAAGAGTAGTTCCCATATGTTTCTGATTGCTCTGTATGCCTCCCCATCTTCATTTACCGCTCCATCCACTTTCATGTCCTCCGTTCATTTTGTCTTCACCCCTCCTGTTGGTGTACAGCCACTATTCAGAGGAGAATTCAAGATTCATTGGCCCAGATATAAAAATGTGCTTGTAGGAACACATCCCTGAATCCTCCTGATGAGGGTGTTCAGTTCGAAGGAGATGCCTGGGTTCTGATCCCAGCTTCCAAGCCTCTGTCTGCATCTTTGAATTAAACAGTAGCAAGCTAAAATAAAGAGAAAAACGTAGGCTGGTACCTCACCACACCTAGCCTCCTAGCAGTGAGGCTACATAGAGCTAGGCCCCTGGTTTTCCTCATGCACTTCCCCAGGAATATCTCACATTTCCACACACGGGTGCAACTTCAGTGGAGATGGCAGAGCATGGTCTGGTCTACCATCTGGTAGTCTGGTAGTACCAACCTAGTCTGGTAGCACCCTGGGAGATGTGGGTCTGCCTTTCCCTCAGCTGAGAAAACAGATCTGGGACAGTGTCTGGTTGCTGGTGCCGTATTCAGGCACCGTTTGCACCAGCTGCACACCATCAGTTTTGGTGGGTTCATTCCTAACTTTTAATCCTTAAAATAGAACTTCCTCCAGAATCCTGGAAAGGACCTACCACATATTTCAGTGATGTCTTAAAATTTCAACTCATGTTCAGTAAGATTGGTTCATCAAGCAGCGACATGTCAAACCGTCACAGAGGAAGAATTATATCTATCACTCCCTGCCTCTCACAAGAGATGTCTGTCTCTGGGAGACTGATTCACAGTGGTGCCTGAAATATGAACTGCATTGCTAGACTTTTCAAATGTGAAAACACATTAAATGGAAAGTAAATTGGAAGGATCCATGGTGCAGAATCCTTTTTTTCAAGTTTCATTTGTAAATGCAAAAATAATTAATCTAACCTTGCTGGTTCTCAACGTACAGGGCAGACATACCTCCTTCCTCCCTTCTCCCTCCTTCCTTCTTTCCTCCCTCTCTCTCTCCTTTCTTCCTCCCTTGTTTGCTCCCTTCCCTCTTCCCTCCTGTCTTTTGAAAACTATTGACTGGGTAAAAACAGGCTTTTTTCAGATTGAATTTAGCATAGGGAAAAATATAACAATCTACTTCCATCTTTCAGCCTGTGTTCTGTGGACTCCATGATTGCCAAAAAGTAGTTTTTGAAAGCATAGAATTAGCTAAGGCGTTTGGGTCAGCTCTCAAAGCCAGCAGTGAAAAGTCAGGTCAGGATGAATGAGACTGCACAGCAACAATAATCCAAGTCTAACTCTTTGCTTTGAAATCCAGACCTGGGCTGCATTTTGGGACCTGAGTGCCGCTGGCTGCTGGCAGAGGGCAGCCGCTGGCGGAGGCCACAGCCAGCGGGAGCTAGGCAGTCGCTGCTATTCCCTTGCATTGTGCAACATGTCCTGGCTGCCGTTTGCCCTCGGGCCTGCACAGGGGCAATGAACTTTGCTCGGAAAACAAAAGAAGGGGCTTGTATCAGAGCTGAAAGTAATGCAAGCCCTCAAGCTTGAGGCCACTGAGCCCCCAGAGCTCATGGGGGCAGGACCTCATTGTTAATAAGATTTGAATCCAAATTGTTTTCTGACATTCGTGAAGCTACTGGAAGGCTGCACTGAGCCTCGGAGGCTGAGATGGCCTAGGCTGCAGAGAGAGGAGTAGGCTAGAGCAAGCTTTACCTCTCCCTGCCAAGGAGACAGCCCTGCACTTGGAGTGGCAGTGAGACACCATGCAGCCTCGCACACCCTATTAGTACAGGCTGGGGACACTTCTCACCTACCTGAGCCGAGCTGTGCTCTGTGTTTCTGTGCTGGGTATGCCTTCTACCAGTTTTCTATTTCTGATGGTGTAGGTGTGCTCCTAGGGCTTTGTCTGTGGGAACCATGCAGGAGAAACACCTCATGGCTGGAGAAGAGCTGGCAGGGCCTCATCATACCACCCTACACATCCCACCACCCCACTGAGGGGGTTTGCCCCAGGTAAACTACCCCGCAAGGACTAGCCCCCTGGATGGGAAAAGTCCTGTGCCTCAGAGGATCTTCTTGTGCCCATAGGATCACTCCTGCAGCAGGAAACGCCTGAGACCTTCAGGCAGGCAGCAGCCCTGGTGAGCTGGTGGGTGTGAAGGTCTTTGGGGTGACAGCTCCATTCACAACGATTTTCTACCACTTTGGATAGCCAGCTCTGTGGTTAATGCACTGTAGAAGATGGCAGCTGCATTTATGTAGCACCAAAGAGCTACGTGATTTAGCTTCTAGTATGATAAACACTTGTCAGAGAGTTCACACTGATCAATACGTGTGAGCTAATAACAACAGACTCTGCCATCAAATACGAACTCCATCATGTTGCCCTGGATTCACAAATGCTCCTTGGGTTTACAAGAAAAGCTTGTAGGACCAGCAATTGGGCTTTTAAAGCTTTTCATGGACTACAGCTCTGACATTCTTGGCTTACCTCTCTATGTATGTCAATGCAATTAGTGTATTTTTAAAAAATCTGAGTGGGTCAGTCTACATATACATAGCAACAAAAATGATGCCAATAGAATCACATGGCAGGAAATGTAATGTTAACTTGATCCTGGCTGTGCCTTTTATTTTTAACAAGACGAAATCAGGAAATAAGGAGAGTGTTGGATTTAATTTTGAATTTCCTGGCCCCTTGCTGTTTGTTGTCTTGAAGATAACACCATCTAAACATACAGGGTCTTAAAAATTTAATTTCCTTTTTCTATTTCCTTGTTTCCATTGCTCAGGTTCTTGGGTTTCTATTGTGGCTTCTCTTGAAGCTGAGACCTCTTGTTAATTCTGAGTATGTTTTCTGATCCACTCTATGTTTACATTCTTCTCGTTCCTTTCCCCTTTTCTTCTGAGTGAAAGCTCTCTGTTCCCATACACACAGTCAGCCTGTGGTGCTATAGGGAAGGCACAGAAAGGAAAATATGCTAGATAGTGCCAGACCTTTTGTGTTTTCCTTTTCACTCTTCTCTCCCTGTCACTGAAGATGACTGCTGCCCAAACAGGGCATTTCAGCAGAGCTTATGTAGAGTATATTTGATCTCATTGTCCAATACACTCTGCAAGAGGGAGAAGAAATCCTCTTTCTAGAGGCCAAAAATAACTACCATCTTGTCATTATACCTTGAGACCAACAGGCATAAGCATAGACACTTTCCTGTGATGTGGCTGAGCTCGCTGTTATCATTTCTAGCTGCTGCTACATCAGCAGAGGAGGGACCACTGCCAGGTCTTTGGCCACCATTGTGTCCTTGCTGCCCTTGCTATCCAGGGCAGGTGGTCGCCCATGCGCTAGATTGCTCACTCCCCATCTTACAGTGAATTCTCCACAAATTTAATTCCATTGAATTCAGAGGGGTTCTGGCAAGGGACATGGTCCTCCCATTCGGGGCTCTTTGAAGGCTAGAAATTTACCCTTCTTTAGTTAAAATAAGGGGTCTATAGATAGAAAAGTGTCTACAATCCTCCCACGTTTTGTTCACAGTGTGTTTGTCTTTTGTGCGCCGTCTCAACTAGTTCTGTGATTTAAACCTGCAAAATGTTTCCCATTGTTTGAGTTTTCACGTGAACCATCCCTTTTAGCTATGCTACCAGGACATCACGTATTCTTTCAGTGCAGTCAGACAAGCAGCATGCTACAGAGAAAGAAAAAAAGCCACATTTTCATAACAGAGGTTCTTTTGTTAATTCTAGCCAGGCACACTACTTCCCTCTAAAATCTAAAACAAATTAAAGTAAATGGCTCAGTATATGTGGAAACTATTTTCTAATAATAGGTAGATATTCTTGTTTATTATTTATATGCATATAATTCCGGTAGCAATTAACATCTTAATGAAATCTTTACATAGAATAATTTTTTTAATTAAAACGCAATTGTGAATGTGATTTGTTGCTCCCAGCAAACTAAATATAATCAGGTTCAGTTTAACAATGTGCAAAACTATTAACATATGAAGAATGTACTCTGAAAACATTCCTGATGTGACACAGGATCATCAGAAGAGGCTGAACTTAGTCTCTTTTCCCAAGGACCTGCAACACAAATGAGTGTGAGACACGGCTGCAGTTACATCACGGTGTTCCCACTGGTGAGACACTCAGACATTTATTTGCAGAAGGCCTGTACGCTGTGAGTCTTTATTTAGCTTTTCTCCCCAGAGTTTTTTTACCCCTTGAGCAAGGGATGAAACCTCTTTCAAGTTTAGATTTCAGGAAACCTGAAACGCCATGAGAAATTAAGGTCTTGTTTATTTTGGGGATTTCGCCAGATTATATCCACTGGTGACAGCCGCTGATGGGGCTTTGTCAGCATTGTCCCCTAGCTCATGCAAAGCCGCTATTTGTGCTGCTGGAGATTAGCCTACTCCCAAACAGGAGTAAATTGCACAAATGCAAATTATAGCTTGTCGTGGCTCGCTGTCCTGCACAAGGGGTTTGTCCCATGTGAGTACGTTGGATCTGCAAGTGGAGTGTCTCTCCTAGGCAGCCAAAGGCTAGTGGCCAAGAGTTGTTGGGATGTGACATATCACACACAAAGCAGAACCTTGGAGAGGGCAGGCAAGCCATGAAACATGCTTCAGGCTTGACCTGCACACGGTCTAGGGGACGCAGGGACTGATAGCCTCCCTCCTGACATACAGGAATCTCTTGCAAGACTTCTGATGAGCCTACACCCAAGATTTGGGCTTTTAGTGAAGCTTTTGTTACTTTTGTCCATTTTTTTTTTTTTAATGAAAGGATTGCCCCGCACTGCTCAAACTCATGCCAAGGCAGACCATGAAATGAGTCAGATGGGAATCCTCTCTCGATGACTAAGAGCCTAGAGACCATTAGAGGCACTTTAGCAGGCTTTGGCCAAAGCTAAATCTAGATGAGCTGGCTACTCTTGCTGAGATCTATTTTGCCACAGCCTCACAAGTATTTATACATCAGGACTCACTTTTTCCAGTGTAGCTGTGTATGACCATTTTTACACACCTAATTAAGCCCAGAAATGCATAGTTAGTGTTCTAGCAGTTACAGAACTGCCCAGTAATCTCTAGCACTTATGTACATGTGAAATGGTGCATATGACATCAAAGCTGTGTATACATATTAAATAATTCATCCTCTCAATAATCCCCAGAGGGATGAGACGTGGGAAGAGACATAAAGCTAAATAACTCATTCCTGTTCTTGTGGCAAGTCTCCGGAAGAGCTGGGGTTAAGGATTGTCAGTTTTTGGTGCTGAGCTTTGTGCTTCGTCTATTAGCTCTTCCTTCTCTGTGGTAGATTTAAGTAGCAGCTCATATATTTTTTGGAACGTTTCCTACTCCAAGTCATGCTCCTGTGGGAAGCAACCAAGAATTCACATGAACAAAATACTACATAAAAATAAAGTAGCGATCCCCGGGTTGGAGTGGCTGGTGCTGTCTAGGAGGGATGACACTGCAAAGACTAGTGATGTTTCCTGAATTGCTTGTGACACTAACACCAACAAATATGTTGTGACACTACTTTGGTGTGCATATTATTAAACCTTTAGAGCGAGGAGGGCAATGGGCTTCTGGATGTGATGTGATGGGTGAAGAGGACTCATTCCTTCCCCTGGCCAACCTCCTGCTTCCTGGCTGACCGGTTTGCAGCGCCCCGGTGTCCACAGTTTGGTGGAAGTCGTGTCCCCAGGGTGGCCCAGTGGAGTCGAACCTCACCCTCCACATCAGAGCAAGTTATTTTTCCAATAAGCCTTTGGACGTCAGATATTATAAATGTGCTACTGTTTTATTTTAATCTGGGTCACTATTTGCTGTGGGTACCTTTCTACTCAGTTCAAGTTTATTTGCAAAGTTTATATTCCCCCTTTGGAATGCTGGTGCTGAGTTCCTTACAAAGCCATTTTATCTTCAAAGAAAACCCCCTAAAACTCCTATAACCTATTCCAGACCTTTGCACAAAGTGCAGGAGGCCCTGGAGAGACCTAAACAAGAGGGATCTTTTTCTGTCTAGAGATGTTTGGAGATTCCTTTTGGATCATGTGGAGATATATCTATTTCCAAATAGATACACTCTCCTCCTGTAATATGACTCAAGAGGAGAGAGCCCACACAGTTGTTTTGGTTACTTAGGAACTTCCATGCCTGATTAATCAGTTTCTCTCTTCTGCTTCGAGGAACCTAATTGAACTTGTCATTTTATTCCTCTGAAATGTGCTCACAGACTCAAAAAATTTTGGCATTTCTAATATTTATTTTCCATACGGCAGTTGCCAAGCATACCTCCCTTGGGGATGATACAAACTGGCTTCCATATTAACTAAGATCATCCGATACATTTTTTGGTGCATGCCTATGGAGAATGGAGCTTCTACTCCTTTTGTGCAGTTTGGCAGGAACTGAGCCCAATTCTATATCACAGGTCTTCCACATCAGCAGTGCCCCCTCTTTCTCTTACTCCCACCGTATCTTTTCCCTCCAGCATCTTCCAATTACAGTATTCTTTCCATTACCATTAAATTTAATATAATCCATCAAGCAGTCCCAGAGGGGATATCTTTCACTTTGGATTTATCTGCTAATAGACACATGGTAGCAGATGATCTCTCTCTCTCTTTTCTGGGAGATTATTAATTACCAATGCAATTTTATCACAGAAGCCTGACAGTCTCCAAACATAGTCTCATATCTTCCTGTTTCATTTGAATTTCTCCAGTGTAAATTACTCCCTCACAGTCCTAGTTTCTACAGGTACTCATTACATTCCAATATAATTCGTAACAAATGGAAATAAATGATTTTATGGGTGTGTCTCTTCTTCCTCCTCCTCAACTCTTCATCCATTTTTTGATTCTGTTCTCTTTGGCACATTTATACACTCATTTTTCACGGGTTTCTAAATGTTACAGTGGGAGCCGTGGATCAAATTCCCAGTTATAGACACAGGGCTCCCGTCTAGATGAATAGCTCCTTGGCGTTTAAGGCCAGAAAGAACCATTAGATCATCTGTTCTGACTTCCTATATATCACAGGCCATTACATTTCACACAATTACCCATGAGTTGAACCTAATAGCTTCTTTGGCTACAGTACATCTTCTAGAAAGGCATCCAGCCATGATTTGAAACTCTCCAGAGATAAGAATCCACAGGCCCCCTCGAGGATTTCTTCCAGTGGTTAATCACCCTCATTCTTAAAAATATATGCCTTATTTCCCATTTTAATTTGTCTGGCTTCAGCTTCTAGCCACTGGCCCTTACTATGCATTTTTCTGCTGGTTAAAGAGTGTTTTATCAGTTGGTGTTTCCTCCAGTGGAAATACTTTATGTCCTACAACAGAGTCATCTTTCAATATTCTTTTTGATAAAAAATTGTTACCAGCAGTCTCTCTCACAGGAAAATAGATTCTCAGGCCATTAAATCATTTCTACGGCTTTTTTTGGCACCCTGTCCAATATTCCCTCACAAGGAATGACATTCATGTGTCTAAAGTCACCTCTTCATTGTGATATGCTGGAGGAAACCCTGCTAACTTCTCCTCAACTTGTTTCAGATATAGTCCAGGCACCATCAAGACATGATCACGCATAATCACAAAACCTGGGGTCTGGTCTTGCGAGGGGATGAGCTTCCTCGATCACTTCAGTACAGCCTGAAAATTCAGTCTTGTCCTTTCCAGAACAAGCAGGCATGGGACAACAACACAGTCATTATCCAGATCTGTCTTCTCCTTCACGTGCTCCCCAGTCATTGTTATTTTGGCAAACACAGCAATTCTGCCATGTGTTCCCTTGGCCAAGCTGGTTGGAGAACAGCAGCACCTGAGGCTGTGCCTCTCTCTGCGGCCAAGTACGCGGCAGAGGGGCCTCCAGGCCTTTGCTGCTCTCTTCCTGAAGCAAGCCTCCTACGATAGGATGCGTGCTGGGGTGAGAAGCGTGAGGTGACGGATGAATAATTGTACTGTGGGGTGGTAGATGGGCCACAGAGAGGCTGTTCTCTTTTGTTTTGTTGCGCTTTGTTTCCCCAAAGATAGGCTGCTTCTCTTTAAATAATGATACTTTCAGAAAAGAGGCTGTTGAGTGGCCTTTCCAGTCTGGTACTTGGACAAGGAAAAGCAGCTACTGAATGAGTGCACTGCTGTACCTAGCCTGTCCAGGGCTAATGTTTATTTTTATTGGTGATAAGTAGCTATGAGTTTCTCTGAATGTCTCATCTAGATAATGAAAGCTTCACTTCAAAAAAACAAGCAGCAAATAGCTTTAAAGAAGCTTTATGACTGAACTGGGAGGCAGAGTTGTTTTTGCGGCATACCCCACAGGAAAGTGAGGGCTGGAAGCACTTTGTGTTAGACTCAGACTGCCTGAATCCCATCTGCATTCAATCAAAAACCTGCCAGCTACTGATCCCTGCCATCGTGCTTGCTGCTGGACCCAGTGCTGCTGCTGAAAGAGGTTAGATGTGGCTGGAGTCCAAGGCAAAGGGCAGTCAACCAGGAGAGCCAGCCCTTGCCTGTCTATGCAGATTAGGAAGCTGAGAGCTCCCAAATATTTAGGGGCATGTAGACCTTTATGCTCCAGAATGGAGGGATAGGTGTTTGCTGAGGATTTTAGATGCCTTTAGGTATTAGGTGCTGCCTATGAATGCTGAGCTGATGATTGTTAAAGTGCCTGAAGTCTGTATGTGGTGGGATTTAGAACTTAAAGCTTGTGGTGGTACAGGAGAGGAAGGCATCAGGCAGAGTTGCCTGCACAGGAGCTCTGTGCCTGTCCCTGCTGCGTGGTGTTTTACGGTGTGTCCTCTAACATATGCATGTGGACAGCCATCGATGCCAGGCAGTGCCCGTCTGCCTGTGCCAGCCAGCACTGGGAGATTGCTTTGACTCTGCTCTTCGAGCTTCATCAGCAGGCTCCAAGCACACATCCCCAGCGAGGCAATCAAAGGCACAAAATGCGTTCAAGCTTTCAGCCCATGCCTGTGCAAAGCTAGGTGCTGTGGGAGCAATGGGAGAGACTATTTGCAGGCTGCTACAGGCAACGGGGAAGGAGGAAGCAGAGCTGAGCGCTCCACAAGAACTGCCAAGCTGGGCTCAGGGCTTCGTTTTTGTCTTGGAGCCCCCCCAGCGGGGCTGAGCTTTGGTTATCTGGCTCTCCCAAGTTCTTAAGTTCTCCCTGGACCAGTGGACTCATGGATGTATTAGAAATAAAACATGTGCTAACAGGTAGCCTTTGAATCTTGGTCTTTTGCAAACCTCATGACCATACTGCGAGGTCTTTCTCTTCAGATACTTAGGGAAGGGAAAGGTGAGGTAAGGAAGAAGCTTTTCCTGCTTTTGAAACATTTTACTTTTCAGGGAGGGGGCATAGCCATTTGTTTAGTTTTGATGGAGCCAGTTCAAACCATTTGTTTGATGGATTAGGCAGTTAGTTTTAATTTGTCAGGTTGCCTAGGGTACAGGACAGGGAGGTTAGATGGAGCAATTGTTTCTATACAAATGGAAAGAACAGTGTCCAGAAAAGTCTGTATTAAGGGGACTGCTCTCTCCTCCGTAGATCACTCCACAATACTTACCCTTTAAATTCCCATCAAGTCTCCTGAGGAGACCTGAGTTAGCAGTTAAAAGCAAAGACTTATGTGGCCTTTAGCTGCCGACTAAATTTCACTCTAATAATGCAGCCTTGACATACGCAATGGCATTTTTTTTCTCATAGAAGTGGTTTGATAAAGGCTATTTTTGTTGTGCCATTGCTAATACCTCGAGCCTCCGTTATTGCAAGCTGCCAGGTGTAACAGCAATGTATGTAAAAGCAGGCCATTAATTTGGTGACTCGCAAAGGGGAATATTAGTCTAGTTTTTTTGGCCACAGTGACTGTCAGAGGGCTACCACGTTACTACTAACGTGTCTTGCTCCCTTGGTCCCCAGGTTAGATTACAGTGGCTAAAGGACACCCAAGGTACCCAAGTACGTTATTATGGGGAAAGGTACAGGTCCCGCACCGGCTTCCCTTTTGCGTTGTCACACCCCACGGAAAGTGTGGGGCACTCTGCCCTCCCGTGAAAGGATATGGTTGCAATTACTTCCGTGTGATAAACACATCCACATCTCAGCGCTGTGACTGATGTGTGACTGGCCCCTGCCGCTCCACTCGTGAAAGTGGTGGAGCTGTTCTAATTTGCAGCAGCTTCTCCTCCTGATTTATTTACCAACCCAGCCTCTGGAGAAGATTGATTTTTTTGATACAGAACTGGACAGTTTCTTTTTTTAACAATACAGGCTTGCAAACATTTCCTATGAAATCAAAGTTTGACGGCTTATTTATAAGAGTGAACATTTCCCGGTGCTTGTGTATCTTTGGTTGGGATTCAAATAAAATTTGAGGAGCAAAACGGCACTGAGGGCTCACGCTACCAAACAGGCTTTAGAGGTTATCCTGCCTGCATGCTGCAGATGCAGCTGAGATGCAATTTGCTTCCACCACTGGCCGCTAATAGGTCAGCAGCTCCCCCTACAAAACATCTCTGTGACTCACCACAGAAACGAGGAACTAACCACTTCAATTCCCATATCCAGCAATATGGGGGTGGGGGCAAAAAATATATATTTTTCAGCTGGATCCATTCAACTAGACCTGGCTCACCAGGCCTCCATGTAAGTGCTCGTGTTGGCACTACGGAGAAGGCTGTATGGGGAGGAGAAGGAATAAACTGCCAGAGGGCAAGGGACCACAGCAAAAGGTATATCAGCCCACAGTCTTGTGATTCACCGTCTCTCACCTTCCCATAACACTTTCCCATTCACTCACATCTCTACGCTTTGCTGTCTAGAAGGCAAATGCTCCGCTCTCTTTTGAGACTTCAGCCTACACTTCATGGTCAGCAGAAGGATTTTAGCCTCAGCAGGGGCCAGCTGACATAGCATCTGAGATCAGATCACCAACAACTATTTAAAAACCTCTTATAATCAGCAAGAAAGGGCAAAGAGCAGAAGAGTAAGAATAGCACAGCACTGAGTTTGAAGGGTCTATCCTTTCTTTTGACAGCCAGTAGCTTTGTCAAGTCTGCAGTAACGAGGAAAAGCAACAGCAGGGCCCAGCAGTAGGGAGGAGACCCTCTTCTGACACCCAGGAACAAGCACAGAGTTGTGCCAGGCCTTACAGGGCCCTGTTTTGAGCTCTCTTTTTGAGTATTTTTGTGGCATTTTGCTGTCAAGCTGCTCTTTCTGTAATGCATCTCTAGGGATTGCAGACCCCTAATTTGGTATCATCTGCACATAGCCACGTTTTGGCCGGTTCCAAGGTCTTGAGTGAAGATCTCCAAAACTGAAGTGGAAGCTGCTTTTATTCAAAAAACAAAAAAACAATCTGGGGCTAAAAGTCAGACTTTCAAGCCACACACAGTTTACTTTCATAGCGGATCAGGCACAGAGCCCAGAGTGCCAAGGGAAGGCATCTCCTTTGCCCATGTGCTGGGAGCGCCTCACTACAGACCCCAACTGTTGGGTGCAACAATTTTAGTCTTGTCCCTGCCAGGGAGACCTTCACCACCCATGTGGTCCTGCCCTGCATGGCTTGTGTATAGCAGTCCCTGGACACTGTCAGGACATTGGAAGGAGCTGTCCGCCCTCTGAACTGGCACTTGCTGGGTGGGGGGGGGGCACAGAAGGCGCGGTCTTTTGGGAAATGCCACTTGCCTCTGGTTTTGCATTTTTCCATGGAAAGAGTAAGTCCTGCCTCAGTCTCAGGCTGTTCTTGCCTATTCTCCTATATATAACGTAGCCTAAAGCACCGCAGACCAGCAGAATGGGCACACAAGGACTGCTCCAGAAGGCTTTGCTCTTTTCTCATCTCTCCTACCAGGCTTGCTGTAAAGTGTCAGATCATATCCCTTTGCCTCTTTTTCTAGACTTGTGTTTGGCAGTGTCTATGCACCCAAGCCCTGGTCACTGCAGGCTGCCTAATACCACCACCACCACCAGCGCTGTCCTTTAGAGAAACTAGAGACAGTCCCTTTGCCAAAACTGTCAGCCAGGCAGGTTTTATCAGTGCTATAATAAGAATAAATAAAAGCCCCCAAATAAATAGGAAAAGGTATGGAGGCAGATAACTAATTCTCATGACTGATAGTAGTACTCAATTTAGGTATTAACATTCTAGCTGAGCTTTAAACCTGGGATTCAGAGAGCATGCCTGTTATTAATTTTGCCGGCTCAGGCTGTGCTGGTAGCAGGTAGGTGTCATGCATATAATTTAAAAATGACTTTGGATTAGGTTGCACATTAGGCTTTGCAGAGACAACGACTGAATTTTTTTTCCCAGGCTGATGATGAAGGGACTTACTGGATCTGAACATTTGTTTTTTCCCCTGTGAAGGTTTAGGAGGAGAGTATCCATAGCCTATATAATTCCCCATGATCATCTATTAAGCTCAGATCTTCTAGTCCTTATTCCTTAACTAAGAAACGAGGCACAGCAGGTCCCCATGTCTCCATTACACCTCTACAACATCAAACTTTTCCTTCTGGTGTTTCCCCGGAGAAATTTATTCTTCACCTCTTCTGACGAGCTTTCTGCTCTGGGGCAGAAGCAATGCCGAGCCTTACCCAGGAGGAAAGTGCCCGCCGGTAATGATGGCAGAGCTGCCCCGTGCCACGGGCGGCCGGGGCCATGGCATGGGACGTGTGGGTGTCCCTGCTGTGTTTCAGAGAGAGCTGATCCCCAGAGTGAATTTCAGCCAGCTCTGTGGGGAAAAAGAAAAAAATGATTCCCACAGCAATGGCAGGGTTCGATCCAGCCAGTTACTTTTGCTCTAAATGGCAGAAGAGGTTTCCTTTGTGTGAAATCGGCGTGTCATGTTGTTGCTATTATTTTTCATGTGTGAAGAGACTTCTTTTTTTTTGGAGAAAGATTTTGAATATTTGTAGAGCCTGTTTTCACCATGCACACAGACACACATACACATATATGCATATATATGGAAAGAGCAAGATAGACAAGAGAGGGGAGGAAAGCAGCGTAAAATCAGCATCAGTGCAAGCGGTCAGGAAGCGGCTCTGTCAGCATTCCTGTAAAAGCAGTTTTCCTCATGATGGTCTCTACCTCATCTGCACACATATGGATAAATAAATTGCTTTACTCCCATGACAAGCCCATTGAACTCCTGACAGACTTTATGAGTCTGCATTGACCCACCAGAATTGAAAATGGATTATCTTAGAGGTTAAAAAGAAAAAAAAAAAAAGAAGAATGGATATAGAGGGTTTTTTTATTTCTTCTGTCTCAGCTTTGTTTTAATGTCAGTGAAAATTCAAGTACAATAGAAAATAATATTTCAGTCTCCAAATGGAAACTCATAGCTTGAAAACCTGGGGTAAGATATCATTTCGGCTGAAGTCAATAACAAATTCTTAGTGACTTTTTTGGGACAGGATTCCACCCCTTAATTTGCCTCAACACTAAACTGAGTGCTCCTCTGAACAGCAAAGACGATGTATTGGAAAGCAATACCAGGGCATGTCATATCTAGCTGTTAGATTACCTTGGGCTTATTATGACTCTTTCTGCTAACTGAATTTTAAACATTAATATTAGATGGCTGTTCATAGAAAGGAGACCCATTAAAGACAATCATGACATGTGCTGTCATATGTTCCTCTGCTATTTAAAGAAAACTCTGATGATACTCTTTATATCCATTACCTGAAAAGACCAAGGGACAAAGTCAGAATTGAGGATGCACACTCTAAACTATCAAATAAAAAACATCCTATGTTTTCTTAAACGCAGGCAGCAATTACAACATTGATTTTTGTCTCTTCTTTTATAATCTGTTCCCAGATGTTAAGATTTCATTACTCAAAGCCGGACCTTTGCTGAAGACAAAAAATATCTCTTTGCAAAAAATAAATAAAATACAGATATTTATTGATCAAAACTATGTTTTTGGGTGTGCATGATGATCTTGTGACTCTTGAAAACAACTACCAAAAGAGCAAAAATAGTAATGTGAATGTGAAAGGCTGAAATGATGACAGTATATTTGCCTGCATACTTCCTGTGTTGGCATAGAATGGGAAAACAGTTGCTTGGAAAGTTGTCATTATTTCTTTTCGTGTTGTTTAGAATAGATTTACAAATGCAGTTATGTGTTACTGTCAAGAGGAAATGTCAATTTGTGACAGTATAGCCCCTATTTACTAGTGAACACGCAGAATTATCTCCCTGGCTGTTTTGATAGTGACAGCTTTCAGCAGAAATATTCAGATTTCTTCATTTAAATG
Organism: Struthio camelus; assembly: GCF_040807025.1. Lineage (NCBI taxonomy): Eukaryota > Metazoa > Chordata > Aves > Struthioniformes > Struthionidae > Struthio > Struthio camelus. The sequence goes on from NC_090944.1 coordinate 49,522,787, forward strand.
TAGTACGCAGTTAGAGATTAAGATCTAATCTTTCATTGCTAGTTGCTTTTGTTTTGTCAAGAATTTGTTAGAGTTCATTAGTGACTTAATTTTTAAAAATACAAATAATGTACAAAGCCATGATCCAAGGCCACAGGACATGCTGCTTTCATCCCTGAAGGACTTCAACAGTTTTGAAACCACAGATGCGGAGCAGGAAAATTGCCCGAGTAATTTGAATCTAAGATTAATTAATATGGAGAATTGATCCTTTGAAACAAGCAGGAATTTCTCTTTGTCACTGAGGGGGCTTTAGATCAGGCATTGTGGACCACAAGGAGGTTAGAAGTGATTTTTCAACCCTTCTTTTCAGCTGTGGACGAGCAGAGATGGGAGCCCTTTAGTGTGGGCCATAGACAACACGTGGCTGAGGTGCATTCTCCTCAGACAGCTTTTGTGCGTCCCAGTTAGACCACTGCATCAAGCCCCACGCATGCCTGGGCCTCTGTCCCTAGTGGCAGTGGACAAATCTAGACTAACTTTGTGTTTGTCTCACATCCTATAGTACATTTACCAATAAATAATTTAGTTTTTTGTTGCTATTGGCAGCACTGTTCTAGTTTGCATTCTTTTCTTTTGCTCTTTTGTGTTTTGCTTTTCTGTCGTATATGGGTTTTTCTTAATGTGACATCTTTGTGCAAACATCATATGCATCTGATGAAGGCAAAAGAGATGTATTGCGTTTCGGCTAATACAGAGGAAAGGGGAAATTGCCCACATAATGGAACAGGCGATTCAATTTTAACTATGTCATTTCTCTCTTGTCTCCATAGTAGTGAATACACAAACATAAAATACATAATCTACCTCCTCCTTCAAAGATATCAACGTGCAATTAAAACCCACAAGGCTTGACAACCTGTTGTCAAGTTGTTTAAGCAGTTGTTTCAGAATCTGACAGACAAACTTATAAACAAAACGTAGAGCGCCAGATTGTGGCATGAGGCAGCATCATCACGTGGCTTCCTCAGTCGTCTCAAAATTTGGAAGACAAAAAAAGTAGAGGAATACTTTTTTTTTCCTTGAATAAATAACAGTTTAATTACATTATAGAAATAAAATATGATGTGGTAGTAATACACTGGAAACCTTACAGAAATACTATTCTGCTACTGGTAGGTAAATGGTCAAAGCTATTTTTAATGACAATCTGAACAGTACTTGTGTACAAACTATTATACAGGTTGCTAACGAAAGATATTGCAGCAGTCGCAAGGATGTTACCAGCTCAAACAAACATCTAATGATACAATATTCTTCTAAGAGGAAGTAATAATGTTAGATTTACAGACAATAAAGAGTTATGTTCTCCACTTTGAAACACTGGAAATAAAAAGCTCAGGTAATCCAATTTCTTTACCTCATATTATCACAAGGAAAGATTTTCCTTTCTCTGTGAAACAGCATCCCAAGAGACCCTGTAAACATTTTATTCAAAGGTAGTATCTGAGATGTCACAGCAACTTCAACAATTGTCCTAGACTACAATTACAGACTTTTTAGGCCACTGCTTGTACAGATGACTTTTTTATTTTTCACTTATTTACATACATTCAGCCCAATAACAGCAGGTAAAATGCGCTGTCTATCTCACAATAGACACACTAACATTTTCGTCAAAAGGCCAGTGCAAGAAAACGTGGATAGTGATTGCACAGCATCGAGGAGATTATATTATACAAATATACAATTAGACTGTCGAGAATCTTAACTCTGCAGGCATGTGACACAGACGGTCTTCTTTATAGATACACAACACCTGAAGTTGGTAAGTATACATAACTGGAACTATAGTTATTTGTCTGATGACGGTATGGGTGGTTGTGGCAGATGATAGTATAATTTGGCTGTGCTATCGCTAAGTGAAGGTAGACAATCACAAACTAGGAATACCTAAAGCAGAAGTTTAAGAACAGCTAATCTTGGAACGGCAACAGATTTTCTAATGACGGAGCAGTTCTATTTAGCGCGCAACTTGTAGGGAAGTTGTTGCCACCTCTTTAATAAATGGTTCTAAGTGAACCGACACCGTTCCCAGAGCGTTAGAAAACCTCATTATGCAGTGAAGATAGTGATGACAGACAGCAATGTTTCACAGGATGCTATTTCTTATTATATCAGTAAGCACCAAGTAAAGTGCCAAGACAGCCCCATTGTCCCATGATTTATTATGTAAAATTTAGAACTTGAATGCACAACAGAAGTCCACGATATTTGCATTTAGTTCACAAGAAGACAGTTTCAAAAATGGCTCTTAAAATACCTTTACGTTTCAAGCAAACTTCCCCCCGGCCCCGAGGACTGCTTTAGGATGAACTACATCTAGATAGGAGAAAGCTCTTTGAGAAGGAGGACTCGCACGTCCTCTGGGAACCCTCTGCAATTCACCACTCTTGGCTGACCGCCCTCAAGGGCACCATGCTCTGCCCTGCCTCCAAGGCAAACTGTAGGGGGAGCAAGGTGGAGGAGGAAAACGCCCCCGTGCCTTTCAGCTGTTGCTCAGCACCTTGCCTGATGAGATCTTTAACACGTGCCATGCTACACCGAGTCTTTGCTCACTGATCCTGAACCTCCACTGCCCTGGTGTCACTTAGGCCAGTGCACAGCCGCTGACCAAAAAGAAGCTTGGCCTTTTGTGCTACTGGCTGCTGTGACTCGCATTTAGATATCAGAAATGCCACGGGGATGTCAAGGCATCCAGGAACCCCCCCAGGGCTGCAGCCATACTCCCTTTCTCTAAGTAACCCCCACAAGAAAGGGCTACAGGACAGCACAGATTAGGTTCCATTAGACCCGTGCCAAAAAGGGAGTCACCCGGCTTGCGGGAAGCGTCAGGCAGCAGCTAAGCTGGCTTAACAGCGATTTTGGCAGAAATCAGCCAGAAAAAGGATCAGGAAATGGTCCAGAATGCAAGGCAGCAGAGAATAAGGTCCAGTACCTCTGATTTAGGATGGAATTACAGAATATCCATGCCCCAAAGACTTCTCAATAACATGCTCTTCGTCAAAGTCCTAGATGGTAAAAGCAGTCCCATCATGGAACAAAGCTGCAATTTTCATTCAATAATTTCTCCTTCTTTGCCTTGAAGCTGATGGTGTCAAACTTTGTCAACTGTATCCTACCCAACAGTGAGACTCACCTCATTTCAAGCAGTAAGATTTAAATACTGAAGAACTTAAAATAAATTACCATTTATTTCTGGTGTTCTCAGTTTTCAGTAACACCTTCGATACCCGTTTTCAGTTGTCAGGGCTGGCTCATGCCATGCTCTGCCTCCTGCTCCACCTTATTCTCGAGTATAACTAAAAGGCTACTTTCTCTCACACAGGGATGCATCTCGGTGTGGATCTGTATGTTCTTAATATGGTATTTTCATCATTAATCAGTTGGAAGAACTCAATTTTAGAAACAGAATTCGTGTGCAAAGCGTGCAACAAGAAATACAGTTTACATTTGGTCATAGTGTCCTATCTTAGTTATGCTACAACGACTCACACTTATGAGTATACTTACTTACACACACACACACGCACGCACATAGATATTTATTTATATACACGCTCACACAATAAGAAAATGTCTGACAATACTTCCTCCTCTTTTAGTGAAGACTGGAGTTTGGCATCTCAGGCTCTGAGTCTGCTTAAACCTGGGATACAGGAATGCAACACACTTCAAGTATACATCAACTGCACAGTGACAGCATGACACATTGCGTCTGATACATGCTGCCTTCAGAGGTCCAGCACCAGCATGGGACTAAAAACAGTTGCCCATTAAAGGAGCCAATTTCCAGGACCTTCTCTTTTCAGCGTTCATATTCACACAAGGCCCCAGAGAAGGGCAAGAGTCTGTACAACAGTGAGCGTCCTTCTGTATAAACGCAGTGGTATTTAAAAGTCTGAACCAGTGCATTCCTCTCTTATATTCCTTCTCTATTCCCTTGTTGCTGTTATTCTCATAAGCATGTGAAAGTAAAAGGTAACAGGGAAATAATTTTAGTAGAAGAACACAAAGTCTCTCCTCTAAGTCCACAGAAGACCACTAAAAGTGTAAAATTTCCAAAATAACTCATAGGAATTCTTCAAATACAGTAAGTGTTTTCAATGGGGTTTACATACCACGTTTCACATTACTTCCACATAAGTCTACCTTATCACTTTGTTTAATCAGACAAATATCAATAACACATAATAAAACAGCATACAGTTCACAGGACACAACACATTTTACAAAACCTCTAAAACTCAGCACTGCCGCTTTTGGGAAAAAAAATAAAAAACTCCTATTACTTACAGACATGAAATACATTTCACATTGAAATGGACAGCATGATTACACCGCTTTTTCTTATTTGATGGTATCGTTTTAGGATGCATTCGTTTTCAATTAGGTTTCACAATTTTTCTTCACATCCCCCAAAGAAACTTTTGCTAATTTGATATTTTCGCTGTACTCCTTCACAAAACTTATTATTATTCAGTAAATACTTTTGAGAAATAACTTTTGAGAATTTCATTTGAACTCCTAATTGTAAAACTTGAAGAACTGCCTGACAGTAATGCTCTGAACACAATCATTGCTTAGTTTACAATGACAAACCAAAAAAGTATTACAGGAGGGTACAAACACATTAAGCCACGGGTTTGGTTTTCTCTGTCGTTGTTGATTTTTTTTTTTTTTTAACTATTTCCTTTTCGCACAATGCTGAGAAGTCTCTGACTTACAATGCTTCAGCAGTTGTGTCTGTGGAGACAGACATGGTAACTTTGGCAATCTTAACTGTGCTCTTAATGCAGCTCTCTGCAGCCCTGTGGACATTACCTGCGTTGTTGGCATGCTTGTGCTGGCAGTCAGACTCCATGCTGTTATCGAGAGGCTGTGCAGTTCCTTCGCAGGTGGGGAACATGCTCCGGAAAGCATGTCGCAAGTCCTTGCTCCTCAGAGCGTAGATGATGGGATTCACTGTCGAATTCAGCAAACAGAGCATGCTACAGAACGCAAAGACAGTCTTGATGAGCTTGTTCATTTTCCCAAAGACATCATACACCATTATGGCGAGGAGAGGGCCCCAGCATATGATTAAAACGACTAGAATAAGGACCAAGGTTTTGGCTAACCTGATGTCCATACGAGTTTGATCAGGCCTAGTGATCTGTACTTTCCCATCCTCCGTAGTCTGAATGATTATGCTTTTCTGAGTGCCACGCTGAATCATTCGAACAGCATGACTGTGAGCCTTCCACAGTATGTACATGTAGGCATACACAATGAACAGCAAGAGTACGCTGGTGACCCCAATCCAGAACATCAGGTACGTCTCATCGATGAGGGGGAATATGTCTGAACAAACAGAATTGAGCTTTTTGCAGTTCCAGCCGAGCAGAGGAAGAACAGCTATTACAATAGCGATGGTCCACATCACACAGAATGCTACGACAGCCTTTGGTCGGGTAACAATCCTTTTGTAAGCTAGTGGCCTGTGTATAGATATGTACCGGTCTATTGCCGTGAGGAAAAGGCTACCTACTGAGGCAGTGAACGAGGCTGTAACTCCACCCAGTTTGAACAAGAAGACATTAGGGCTGTCCTTCCGGTGGAAAACATGGAAATCAACAAAACTGTAGACAAAAATCACGCTGCCCAGGAGGTCGGCCACAGCCAGGCTGCCGATGAAGTGGTAGGAGGGTCGACACCGGAGGCTTCGGGAGTGGAGGATGACACACAGGACTAGGAAGTTCTCCAGGACAGTGAAGGTGCCCAGGGTGAGGGACAGAACTGCAATAGCCAGCTGCTGGCTGGGGTTCAGGATCATAAAACACTCCATATCCATGAAGTTCTCCCCACACTGTATATTCTCCTCATTATCCTTGAAGGTGGACAAGGACTTGTTGTAAAACTCTGTGATATTGATCTGATCAGATGGAATAATGCTCAACAGGGGATCATCTCCTGCAGTCATTTTTTCTTGGAAAGGATCACCCCTGAAGGAAGAGAGGGGGAATTTCTGGGGATAGTATCCCAGCTTGGATGCCATGTCACCCTTCATGTCTTCGTACTGGATATCGTTGGAGCCCGCGTAAAGGAGATCTGTTGTAATCGTTCGGAAAGTTGTGTCCGCGAGGCCATCTAGGATTGACTTCATAACCCCAGTCTTGTATTACGTTGGTTTCAGAGAGACTCGGGGAGGGAAAAATACATCTGAGGAAATCCTAGAGGGGGAAAAGATCAAACTTCATTAAGATAAACAGGGAGACAAACTCCACAAACAACTTAGTTGAACTGCGTCAAACAAAATTGACCTTTCTCCTGTATTCAGTGCAGGTCTAGCCACTGCCACCTGCAGTAGTGAGGATGAATGGAGCATTTAGAACGAAAACATCTGAAATTCGGTAGAATCTGAATTTCACTAGAAAGTGGCTCAAAAGCTGAAGGTGCAGAGAGTGGCATATTCCGCAGGAAAGTAGTTTTCATTTTTCCTCAAAATGTTTTAAGCTGTTCCACCAGAAAGATATTTTTCCCTAGATCTGAACTTAGGTTCTGACTGCAAAGTACCTTGTAGACCAATATTCCTTGGGCTCGCTTCATTTAGACACCAAGTGCCACTGCAGGAATAGCCTTAAACCGAATGATCACCTTCATTGCTTCTCTTTCAAAAGGCATCAAGGATGTTGAAATCCTAACAACACAGAGAGAACAGGGAAGGAGCCATGCACTCTAAGTTTCACAGTTCACCCTTTATGCCTGTAAGTTCCATTACTCTATTCCTTATTTCTGCTAAGCAAACCAAGGCAACTATACGCTTGGACTATACGGGGGAGGTGTTTTTTTACCCAGCTCTGTCCACAATTCCAGGAAAAGCGAATAGCACTGCTAAATCTGTGGGTGTGACAGAGACCCATTTTGTTCCGATGAGAAGCCTCAGTGAGGGCAGTTCACTCCTGCCCAGAAAAACAGGGCACAGTGGTATCTGAGCTGGAGTGCAACTCTAGTCAAAAATCCAGGCAAAAAGGACTAGGAGCCACTGCTTATGTGAGATGCATGGAAATGTAACTCTTCCCACTGGGGACACCGTCAAACAGATTCTGTCCCTTAGAAATCGGAAGCCCAAGAGAGGGACCCCAGGTAGTCATAGCTCTCTGAGTCCCACCTTGTGCAGCCTTCACTCACAGGTGATGACCTGTGCAGGACTTAAGTCCTGATGGGGCTGCTCTTGGGAGAACACGCTCATCAGCGTCTGAGCATCTTACATGCATTGACATGAAAGAGGTCCTACAGCTCTGCTTATACTGTTCTCCTATATAATAGTTTGCCAAGATAACATGCCTTGAATATGCATTGAACATCTGCTTTAAGGTGCCTTTCCATGGCCAGAGTGGCATAGAGCGGTCTTAATGTAAAGAAGAGACAGAATTATTGCTTCTGTGTGCTACAGCACTTCTGCATCTGCTATGGGACTTTTAGACAATTACATCAGCAACAGTAATACTAAAGGCTTCTTCATGCATTTAGAATGGAGGAAATTGTTTGAAACACCCAAGAAATCACCGATACCATGTATAGTCTCATACTGACTAAACCTGTGCGCTTCATTCAGTTGACGATAAATGGCCGGAAAGGCCATGAGATACCAGCAGCCAAAATCCAGAGTACTGATCACCTCTACTCCTAAAGAGGAGACTTGCACAGTAAGTAACATATCTCAGTTTTTCCTTTAAAAACGAAAGAAAGAAGAAAAGGCTTCCTCTTCTCAACAATACAAATATCTAAAAATAGATGAAAACATTAGCATTTCCAAAACGAAGTAGAGATCATTTGGCTAGTGAGATGTTTTTACTGCACTTATACTTGGCATCTGGACGCTCAAGACTTTTTGCATAGTTCACTAATACAAAGATTTCCATTTGATTCAGCAGGCCCGGACAGTGAGCATTAAAGGAAGTGCATGAACCCAGACCTCCAGAAAACACTGCAACTTCAGTGGCGCAAACAAGGAGCAGTAAAAACAACACTTATCAGGATAGTCTAATACACAGCACAGACACTCGCTGAGTCAACTTTTGCAGGCCCCTTTGCTCAGCAAAGCAGCAAAATAATTATGAAACAGACAGACCATCTTAAACCACATTAAGGAAGTTAATTTTGAGGGTTTGAGCAGAGAGGAAGGGAAATGTCACAGAAGTGCACAGTGAAAATGAACGGCACTAAACCGAAACGATAGGCCCTCTTCTTCCAGAAGGTGCTTTACAGCTGTTCCTAGGAGATTTTGCAGATTCTACATGTTGCAAAAATGACCCTGCTAACAACTGACAAGTCTGCTTTGGGGTGAAATCTGGCAAATTTAAACTTGGCACAGTAACACTAGTTTAAAAAGAGGACTGAAGAACGTTCTATTCATTGGAAAACCACAAAAAAAAAAAATCAAGGAGTTCTATGAACGCGTAAAGATGGCTGTGGTATGCTCTGTTACTCCAGCTTACTTCTGACAGAAAAAAGACAACCATTTCAATGATTAAAGCTGCAGCCCCATGTAGAGAAGATTATGTTTGAGTAAAGCTTCAAAAAGCGTATGCAACTGAGCACTTCTGCTAGAGAGACAAACAAATTGTTATGAGGTAGATAGTCCCTGCTGGAGTCATGTTAAGTATATACTTTCTCGTAATAAGGTGCAAACCGTGATTCAACCTCTATCTGTGTTTGAAATACAAATGAAAGAACACAAACTCCTGTGTGCTCTTTTAAAGGTGTCAGTGAGTTATGTGACAATATGTGTGCATATGCTATGCTAACAACATCGTTAATGGGATCAGGAGAGGCAACGCTCACTCTGAATTTCAATGGTTTCTTTCCTCTGTATTTTTACATTGAGATTATTACAGTAATTTCCACCTTATTGTCTCTGCAAAGAGAGTTTTCTTTGAGAGTACTTGGGAGTTCATTAGTGGTGTAGTTTAGGCTTTGGGGGATGCAGCTGACATTAATTTTGTTTTTGTTTGCTGCTGGGAATATCATAATTGGAAATCTCTAGCAGCATGTGTGCATGCACCTATTCAAGTAGCAGTTGATTTTTATTAAAGTTGCAGTAAAACAGCTATTCGCACAATCTGAAACCGTACTTTACTGGAATTTAGTTTAGCTTAACTTAGATATTAGCTTGCCCCAGTGTAAACTACAATACTGAACTGCGCTGAACTGATCACCAAGCTTTTTCAAGGCTGACTAGTGAAAACAAGACTGGACTTCTGGCTGGACGATTTATCAGATGGTGCCAGGTTACAGTCTGAGGTGCGCCATGATTTGACATCGTCTGAAAAGCTGATTGGAGATTCAGAAACACCAGTCACCATTCCCAGTCTTCTCCTTTGATGCCAGGCATTTGTCAGGGTTACTGCACTTGGGGTCCCAGCTGGCCTGGCTGAACATTGCGGCTGGACACCTGAGCAGAGGCCTGCGACTGCCACGGGAAGCGGATGCCACACGTGACCGGCAAGATGCAGTGTGCTGACACTGCTCTTCACAGTGCAACCCAAATCTCTCTGCTCTTTCGGTGCAACCCAAATCGTGACTGCCCAAAAGCCACCGATACGTGGTAAGTGGCACACCCTGCAGCTGCTTCTTCTCCAGCCCCTCTAGGCGGCAAGGGTCCCCCGCATAAATCTCTCATCCTTGGAGACTACCAGGTGATGGCTCTGCACTGCAGCAAAGGTCCCTCTGGGACAGCATGGCGACACGCTAAAGGGCAGCGCGGGAGAGTCTTCCTGTGCTGTCTGGAGCTGCTCTCTGAACGGAGGCTTTGAGTCTCCGCAGCTCTTAGCTTGCTCCCTTCCTTAAATGAGCTCGGCAACCTCACATATTTTAAAATGGCTTTAAAAAGAACAGAAACATTGACTAAAAGGTCAGCACTGATGCCAGCACTCAAAATTCCTAGCGCAATTACATGACTGCATGCAGCAATTCACCTTAGCAGTGAATTTTAACTATGGATAAGGATTAAACAACAGACACACATTTCAAGCATCTTTCCTTTTATCTTCAAGAATAAAAACAAAAACCCACAGTTGTATGCTATTTTAGATGGCACCACTTTTTCCAGAAACTTGTGGCTTTTGATCGGCACTGCCAGACTGGCTGTACAAAGTGACTGCCACTAGATGGAGTGGCTTTTACAAACACGTTGGTCAGCAGTCTTTCAGAGGCAAAGATTTAACTTTGTCCAGCCTATTTTTCCAGCCTGCTTTACTGGGGTTCAAACATATCAGGGGGTAAACACCTGCTGAGAGTTGAAGATACTCAAAGCATTGCAGGTGTTAGCCCTCAAAGCAAAAGAACTAGTGAAGGGTAAGTAAATCTTACTACTGCCCTCCACTGTGTGGTTATATATAGCCTATTAAGAAGCCCTGGCTTGCTATCAGAACAGAGAGACCTCTTAGATAAAACGTAACATAGATAATATGTGAAAGGCGAGTAATTCATCACAGGCAACAGGGAGAATTATACCTCCCCCAGATTTTTAGTTGGTCCCCAGGACCAGTTTACTCAGAGAACAAGAACATGACTATCTTCTCCTACTATTCTGGGGGAGAGGGAGAGCTGGAAAGTTGTTATAGCTATCTAAATAGGGCTGAATGTACTATATTTTTCAAAATAGGATGATTGATAGAGCAGTCTTTATACTCTGAATAGAAACAGTGAATATTTGACGTTCTTCCTCAGAAAGTAATTATGAGCAGTACAATGATGCGACTGATAACTGCAAAATTGTTGATGTGGAAAGAAAAGGAATCAAAACAATAAAGGGAAATCCACAATCAAACCTTCCTAGTTTCTATTTTAGAAAATATTTTGATCTCCGTGTTTATACATTTCTTCTATGATATCCACAGCTAATTAAGAACAGGTTAAAGGACAAGTAGGCATAACTGAAATGTAGTTTATGAATGCACAAAAATATGTAAATGAAATCTCCTTACTTACACCTGTCATAAGGCTTGTCAACTCAGGCTTGTACGTCCTTCAGAGAAGGGCTAGATCTTCTAGGAAGTTTGCACAGTGCTCAGCACACTGGGACTCCAACCAAGCTGGGTCCATAAAGTGCTGCCACAGAGGGAACAGCAGTAATTTATAATCATATGTAGTCAACTGGAAAAGGGTGAAAGAAATGAGATCTACTATAGTAAGTGTTGGCCTCAGGGAATTAGAACTGTCCTATAAAATGAAAATTTATATGGCTAATAATTGTCTTATCCCATATGGCGATGAACAATACTACTTTGAGAACAGAACAAGGTTTCCAAGCCCTAGAGGAGGAAATGCAGAGTCTGAGAAACGGTACTTTAGGACTCACTAACAAGAAACAAGAAAAAAAAGTAGAAGAAAATGTGAAAACAATGTTACCCCTCTCTTATTTATTGTTTTACTACTGCATCTCCAATCCTGTGCAACCTTTAGGCTATAAATGGCAAATATCCTGTCGCTCCTAATTCAGGAAAACTTCTATTCGCTTCAGCGGGAATTTTCTCTGAGTGAGGAATCAGGAAGGAGCACTGAAGCTAGGACAAGTGTGTATCAGGGATGGTATCTTCTTGTTACAGCAAGCCACAATTAGCTGTGGGGTAAACTAGGGCATGGCAACACTGAACCAAGTTTTACTCTTATGTAACGCGCTGGCAACTATCGCAGGCTGCCTCTTAATTAGTAAGAAACCACAGCTACATGGTTAGTTATGTTTAATTAGCGTACTAATTGTACACTACCAGGATGGAGGCTGGATTGTTCTAATTTGGGGACAAAGTGCCCCTACGTGACACCCTCCCCCAGCATCCAGCAGCTGACAATCTGAACAGCAAGAAAAAAAGAAAAAAACGGGAGGGGGCAGCACTGATCAGTGATTGATAGGGTTCTTAAATGAAATAACATTACCTCCTCCTTCCAAAGTTCTGTTAGCGAGATGTGTGCACTAGTTTTAACACAGGTGGGACGTGCAGGCAGGAAGAACAAGAGGCTGTGCCTTACCTCTAGCAGCATATCCACGCTTCCAGGCACAGAGAGGTTTGAAAACAAGGCTGATGTCCCTGCTCCGTTCGATGCAGGCAAAGGACCTGAACTTTGTTCTCCCACGACCCAGGTGAGCGTGCTGGCAGTCTCTATTCTGCTGCACGTCTCTAACTGTTTGAATGGCTCACTGTTGTTTCAATAATTACATATCCAGAAAGAAAGGCCCCAATTTATATTCCAGTAGCTAGGGAGCACACCTAGGACGTGACAGGCTTAGGTTGCAGCCCTTTCCCTGAATTAAGCAAACCGAAGATTAGAATTTTTTTGTCTTCCACATCCAGAAAAACACCAGAATTGCTCAGCTGCAGGGGAAAGAGTGGGGAGAGCTACCCCTGCCCGTGAAAATCCTCCAAAGATCTTGAGTTAACACTTGATTTCCAGTTCTGAAATCTCCGCTTTTGAAATACAGCCCCCTGCAAACACATTTCCTTCTGAGTTCTAGACAAGAAAAAGTACTGAAGTCACAAACAAGCAAAAGAGACCATCACGCTCATGGAGATGGGAAACTAGAGCTACCCAACCTGCCTGTCTTTTGCGGGAAATGAGGGGATGCAGGGACTGCTATCTTAAAACAACAAAAATAGGGTACAAACATGGGATTTTAAGATCTTTCACAAATTATCTTATGCATCCTAATTTCATTTAAAGACAGAGTTCTGGGATACAATTCAGAGGCTTGCTGAAGCGGGAAAGGCTCCGATGAAAAGGAATCAGTGTGGAGCAAGAGTGACCTGGAATTTGCTTAAAATCAGCTCCAATTCAGGGACCCATTTCTCACTAAAATGAAACAAATAGTAAGAAAACCAGCTTGATACAATTTTATGGTATTCACATGTAAGGAAAACAGAAGGTAACTCATTAAGCTGATCAGTTTTGAACCCAATCTTTTTTTTATTTTCAACCCAGGGATTTATATTGAATTTCAATGTTCCAACAAAAATCACTTTGTTTTCTGCATCTTTGTCAACCATTCCCTAATGTGAAAAGGTGCAGACACTTAGTACTGCTGAGTAGAATTGACATAAATTTTAAATGCAGAGACAGAGAAGCCCAGTAAGGTGCAAAAGCGATGGGGACTGAGCACTGAATCTCCTGGATGTAACCAGAAGAGACAGCAGCCTAACACAGAAAGTGTAGTTGAAGAGACAAAAGTAATTTGGAAGAGCAAAGTAGGACAGAAAAGACAGAAAAGACCCAGACGCTACTGAATGCTAAACGCTAACAGTCCCCAGAAGTATGTAATGTCTAGAGCACGGAAACTGAGGGACAAACACATTAATTAGCAAAAGGAAAGTGATAACCACTCCAAGAAAACAGCTTCCATGTAATGTCCAGAGCAGAACAAAAAAGGACATGAATTTGTCACAGTAGAAAATATTACTGAACTTTATTAAAAGAGCAAAAGACTAGAGACCGAATGACAGTAAAAACATCATGCCCCCCACAGAGAACTCTTAATAAACTGCGTAGAGTGCATGTCTCCCCCCCACCAAAAGAAACTGTGCGCAGAAACAAGTTTTAAGCAGAGCCTTTGCTAGGTAGTAACGAGGTGCTGAACGCAAAGCTAATGTAGGCTAAGTGATTAGTGGAAATGGGATTAGAAAGAGGGAGGAAAGATAACTAGTGGCCACATGCAGTGAACAGGACACCTCCAAGGGAGACAGGAACAAAACAGGAAAAAGTAGGAGCCGAAGACACAAGGGGAAGGTGCTTCTCGGAAGCAGGGGAGGAAGACTTCAGGGAAAGAGAAGAAGAGCCTTTGTGATCCACTTGGGGAAAGGCGAACGGGTGAAGGAGAAAATTCTCACGGGAGAAGACTTCCCACCCCTTCTGCACTGCGGGAGCTTCAGAGACGCATCCCCATGCTCAAGGATTTTCAGATCTCATCTCAACACAAGCGTAAACCTCATTGCTCTACGGGCAATGACTTGCTCTTCTGAAAGCCCGTTTCTGACCCGTATTCAAGAGGTGAAGGAAGATGCAAAGGGCGTGGAGAAGCCATGTTGTGTCAGGACACAGAAAAGGGCACGTATTGACACGTGGGACTGAGCGGGGACAGCCAAGACAGAACAGAGCAGTTGAGCGATCTGGTGGGAGATATTAATAAAATCAGACGGATTAAGAAAAATGAAGTACAGGATACGTACCTCAGAGGTGAAAAGGTAGACAGAGTGCTCAGATGGAGGCACTGAATGACCCATAAAACGGATGCAACGCACACAAGGAAAAAGGCAAGAGGCATTTATGGATAACGAAGAAAGTTAGTGCGCAGAAGGCCAGCAGCACATTGCAAAACAATATTCCTTCTACTTTGGTTCTCATGAGTCTACTCTGAAAATTATCAGATGACCAAATATCGTCAGTCCTCAGAAGCAAGGATAGAAAGACTTTTGGTCAACACGATGTCCCATACCATCAGCATTAGTGAGGGATGAAAATAGGCACTCCAATTAAAAAATGTAAAGCATTCTTTCATTTCTGGAGCTGTCTGGCCTTTCACAAAATTTAAATAAGCTCAGATAACGCTCTTCCTAGCTACACTCGGAATATAATGATATTCAAATATACTGCCTTCACACACACAAACAACTTGTGAAATTATTTGCCAGCATATTAAGCCATTACACCAGATTGCTTGGCAATGGTGCATGTCTTTGAAACATGCAGATGCTTTTCTTTTTTAAAAAAAGGAGAGAGGGAGAGAAAAGGAGAAAAGAGAGAAGGAATTACAGTAGAATATGATATCAAAGTAGACAGGACAACAAAATGCGGAAAGACTCCAACCCATATCATGTTATATTTGGAGAAACAGTTAAAAGATATTGAGGGATTAATTATGACTTTTTATTTTATATACATATATATACATACATATATATGTGTGTGTGTATATATATATATATAAAATATATGCATAAACTTACAGATAGAAATACACACACATGAAAACATACACTGCCTACAGGAACAACTCTGCAAAGTGTCACAAATGCTGCAATAGTATTTGTCATGCGTAAACTCAAATTCTGCTGCCAAAGGATAAGCAGACAAGCTAAAAGTGTAGGTACGAAAAATACAGGCAAGATAACTGGAGAATATCATTTTAAATTCCCCCCCCCACAGCCTTCCTGAGAAGGAAGAATCTAAAAGAATCTAAAGCATCTGAAGAATCTAAAATGAATATATCTATCACTGAGCTCCTATAAAAAAATTATATATACATACACATGCATACATATATACATACACACATATATATATACATGCACACACATTCCAAACCTATTTTACATAATTTTCCTACTCTGAACTCCAGTCCTGCATTGTGTTAAACAGAAGCAGGATTGGCTAAATATAATGATTCTTCAGAGCAGCAAGGAGATTTCACATTTTTAGCAAAAAGGAGACGTGGGAAGGGGCTAAGCCCTAAAAAACCCTAAGAACAAACTTTGAAAGGTTTCCTAAAATGCAAGTATGAAAATTATTCCAGCTAGGGCTGAAATAGAATTTACAGTATTCCCTAATCAACTGCCTCTGTTCAGTACTTTTTAGAGAGTAAACATGATTTTCTTAAGAAGCATATACAACTGCTGTAAAACAGGTTAACATAGGATCAGGTAAAATTTGATGACACCTGGCCCTGATCTACAGATGGAAGACAAAATTCAGAATGTATAAAGCATCCAGCTTCATTAACAGTCTGGCATAAGTATAACGAATGGCATTTTATTTACTAACGCAAAAGTGAAACATCTATTTTATCTGCAATCTGAATGTGGGTAGCTTGATCAAAAAAAGGATGTTCCCACTCAAGAGAGGCAGAACTGGGCTTGCTCTGTGCATATTCATAATGCCCTGCATGAGGCACAAACGTCATAATAAAACGTGGTCCAACCTTATGTTGCAAACCAAATCATTTTTCATGGGTAACAATGGCACCTTCAGGAAAAAAAAAAAAAAAGTTCTTTCTAATGAGAAATTGATTTATAAGTCATTACAACCATTTCAAAAGGACAGGTCACTGCTGGTTTCAATGATCATCAACAAAGCCACGTACTCTGAACAAGCTTGAGGTCTGGGGGAAAATTCTTACCCACTAACTGCAATTAGATGTGTACTTTCTGCACCAGTTCGGTGTCAGTCTAGAAATGGAGACATAAAGAGCAATACTGAGAAGACAGGTTGTCACATTTTAACTTTGCATTAATAACAAATGCTGTCACTGCCTATTCTGGCACATTTGCAAGCTTGCTTTTAAGTACAAGGGGCTGGCATGCATTTCCACTATAGATAGGAAAACAAGAGCAGCCTTGTTATGATTAAAAGGGTCTATTTCCCTCTGCCTTCTGTCTTCTGTGTCCATCTGCACAGCTGCTTTGAACTTGGCCAAATCCCAGTGTTAGGGTCGCCTGCAGTACATATTTTAAATCAGCAGCAGACTGTGTAAATTTGCTGCTACAGTAGAGGAAAATCTCCAGATTCTCACTTAAATGGTTGATGAGTGATTCCGTAGAACATTCATCATTTTATATAGCCTAAACTATCTGGAAAATTGCAGCAAAACCTATCTAAAATCATTTACTGTTTCATGAGGAGAATCAGATAAAGCCAATACAGACATATGCAAAGAAATGAAGAGAAGTCACTGTGGACAGTAATGAATTCTGCAGATGCCAAGATCTGACTGAGAGAGGGCACAAAGTTTCCACCTGAGAAGTAATTTCTCTTAAAATGTGTGGAAGTGGAGAAACTAGGTGTGGGGAAGACAGTGCAGGAAATAGAGCTGTAGAATCAGTAATGACAATGTATTTGTAAAATTCTCAGGCAATGCTAAGTGAATATACTGGCTTGGGTTCTCCCTGGGCTTTTACACTCCTCACCTACCTCTATTCAATAGAAAGGAAAGCCACCCAAGCTCTCCCTCTCTAGAGTGTAACACTTTCAGCACCAAAATTCTCAGCAGAATCACGCTTTGCAAGCATTTTGGGATGGCCACATTACAGAGACAAAAAGGACGAAAGTCAGAAACGATTAAAAAGTTAGTTATGCCATTTCTAAACTTCTGTTGCCCAATCAGAAACCTGTGAACACAGAAAGGGAAAGAAAGACTTGCATTGGCTAAGCCGTGCCATTCCTCCAGCAGAGTATGAAAGTCCTTAATAGGGTCCTTTATGCAACTGAGCTAACATAATTCACCAGAGAACAACAGCCACGATCACAGGCACCTACCACCTCATCCTCGCAATAGTATAACCTGGCTTCACTTTTACCGTGAATTTTGTAGGTAATTTTATTTAATTTCTGTGCTTTTAGGTGTCATTGAATGGTTGATGAGGTAAAGTCATAGCAAATGATCGATTTCTTTACCTAGCCAACTTTTTTTTGCCCTCTCCTCCCCCAAGGCAAGAGATGTCTGCTGGCTCCAACAAATAATTACTGCTTTTATCAATTCCATTTTACAATGTTTTTATACAAATAGTTCTGCCTCTCATTCCAAAGACCAATGTATAATAACAACATTATTTTTGTTTTGTCCTGGTTGCTACAAAACTAATTTTAACCTCAAGGAAATCAGGAATTACACATTCATCTTTTAAACTATTTAAAGATGTTATATGCATTTCTTTTATAGATAATTTAATAAACTCTTTCTGCACAATAAATATTCCAGTTACGGTCAGAGGGGTTCTTTTTTCTTTCTTGAGAAGGGAAGACCTATGCTAGCAGCTGATAGTAGGTGTAATCTGAAAAGAATTAAGTACTGTCAACTAATTTTTACAATGTTGCACATATTACCATTACATATTATCTTAAACAGCACTGTGGTCCTCTGCATGATCTCCATGCATATGAACAGCAAAGCCACCCCCAGCAGAGCATGCTATATTCCTTTAAGAAAAGGTGAACAATAACAATGAAAACGAGATGATACATCTAAGGAGAAAAGAAACATTACTACACCTTTAACAGGCTAAAAACACCGCACTACATTTTTTAAAAAAACTTGCAAATACCCAAAAAGGAGTATTTTGCTCTCCAGCTCTACGCTATATATGCCCCTTTTTCTTCTGGAAGAAGAAAGCATACGTTGAAACAGTTAGTACGTTCATCTACTGTCAGACAGAAAACAACACTCGGGATAATTTTAGGAAAAAGAGGAAAACTACAGACTTCATCTTCTGACACCATTTTACTCATATCAAACTGAAATCACAGTAAAGAGCTGTCATCTACCAAAGGTCTGGTACGTACCTCATCCAGGGGTGTTCTCAATGGAGATTAGCAGACGTCTTTGAAACAAAAAGATGTCCGTTTAAAATAAACCCATTCGGCTACTCGGAATTATTTCTCAACCTCTGAAGATTTCACACGACAAACACCGCAGGAAGTTTAAAGACTCACTCTTTTTCTGCCTTCCCCACCTCTCCTGCCCCCCCCCCCAGACCTGGGAATTTCAGACAAAAAACAAAACCAACCAACCAGCCAACAACCCTGCTGGGATATACTGAAGACGCCGGGCGCCTAAGTGGCATCTCTTGACGGCAGCATCACCGCCGCCAAACAATCGCACGCCGCCTTTCCTTTCGGTGCCCCGTCTCGACAGCTGAGTTTGGGGAGGAAGAAAAGTGCAGAGGGACACGGGCATGAACGCCACCCGCCGTACGGCCAGCCACCCGCCGCCGGCTCAGGCTGACAGAAGAAGCCCTCGATGGCAGACCCAGCCCCCGGCGGGGGAAGGAAGGGGGAGGCCGGGCGGCTGCGGGCTCCGCACGCCGAAGAGCGGCCGCGCACCGAGGGCGAAGCCGCCCCCTCGGCCGCACCTGGGCGGCGGGCGCCGGCCACAGCCGCGCGGCGGACACGCGGCGCCGGTTCCGCGCAGCCTTCCCTCCCCACGCGCCCCCGCGCCGCCCGCCGGCAAGCGGCGCGGAGCGGGCGAAGCCCTCCCGCAGGGACCCCGCGTGCCCGGCGGGCCGGGGAAGCACACAGCGGAGACCCGCCGCTGCGGGCTGTGCCACCCGCCGTCGGGGCGGCCGGTGCCACCCGCCGTCCCCCGCGCACACGCCGCCAACAAACTTTGCAGCGTGGGGCGGGGAGGGGGGGGACGGAGAGCGCCCGGCGGCCGCCTCACCTTCCCCCTTCCAAGCACCGGCCGCGGGGAAAAGCCCTCCCCCGCCGCCGCCGCCCCACGGGCCGTGCTTACCCTCCGCACGGCACCGGCCGCGTCCGCCGCTTGCTCCGGCCGCGCCGACCCCCGCGGCAGGGAGCGGGAGCGCCGCCCCGGCACCGCGAACCGCCGAGGAGGCAGGCGCCGGCGAGGGGCAGGCGGAGGTGGGCGCTGCCTCGCCTCCCCCCGCCGCCCCTTCTCTCCGCTCGGCACCTCCTCTCCGCTCTCCGGCCGCCCGCGCTGGCGGCGCTCATGTGCCGTCTCCCCCCCCCCACCCCCCTCCCCGCCCCTTCCCCACCCCGGGCCGCCTCCGCCGCGGCGCGGACGGGCAACCCGCGAGGCCACCGCCACCCCCCCTCCCCCCGCCGCCGCATTTCGTCCCTCGCCGGTCCCATTTATGCACCCGGCTCCCATCACGTGTCAGCGGTGCCTTTTGTCTTGTCCTGGCCTGGCAGCGGCGCCGCACGGCGCGGGCAGCGCCCCGGCCAGGCCGCCGCCGCCAAACTTGGCCCCGCGTGGGGATGCGGTGGCGCCGCCGCGCTGCCCACAACCCCCCCCCCCGCCGCCGCCCCGGACCGCCACGGCCACCGGCCGGTCCCGCGGGCGCGCCGCCGCCGCCTAGCAACGCGGCGGGGCTCCGCGCCTGGCGCTGCTGGGCGGGCGCGGGCGCGGGCAGGGCGCGGGGACCCGCGTGCGTGGCAGCGCCTGGCCCGCGGGTGGACGGGGCCGCGGGGGGAGCCCGCCCTGCGCCGCGCTTTGGGGTGTTGCGGGGGGTGTGTGTGTGTGTGGGGGGGTACTTCGTGCCTCTCGGGAGCGAGCCCCCTTCTCGCGGCCCGCCGCTTCCCGGCTGCGCGAGTTTGATGCGCCTTTATTTCCCCGTGTCCCTCCCCCCCCCCCGGCGTCCCCTCGCCTCGCTGTCCCTCGGGCGGGCGGTGGTTCCTGTGGTGTTCTTCTGCTTACACCGCAGCCGTCACGGCGGTAGGCAAGAGATGCTAAGGAATCCCTCATGTCTCAGGGCGGAAATGGCTCCAGAGGCTTCAGGAGGACGAGGCAAAACTGGAAAGCTGGGATGTGTTGGAAAGCCGGTTCTTAAGCAGCCGAAGGTCCAGCTGGCTTTGCTCGGTACGCTTCTGTCCCTGCAGTGTCGTAAATTTGTAGTTGTCTTCACGTGTATTAACACAGTAACGTGATAAATCTTTATCACTTGACATAGTGTCTAAAGACGTTCGCTGGTCCACCTACCGCCTCTACCAGTTGCAGGTAATAAAACAGAAATAAATAATAAAACAGAACAAAACAGAATATTTTGCAGGTAATACAACAGAATATTTTTCCTCCTGCGGCAGGGAAGGAAGCAGAGGCAGAGGGGCTCCACTCGACTCTTCACAAGCGAGGACTCAAGCTTCTGGGTGGCTACATTTTGGGGGATGCCCAACCTGAGATTTGCCTGCCCTCTGAAAGCGAATTTTTCCCTCCAGGGTTTCCCAGACTGGACCTCCCAGACCTGAGGCACAAAAAAACAAGGGTGCTTTCCTCGGTGGGCCTGTGCGTCTGCAGAGGACCATGGAGCTGGCCATGGTCAGAGCCACTGTCAGGCTAGTATTTCCTGGCACCTAGCCCCACACCAAGCCTGCTAGACCATAATTACTGTTCCCCCCCCCCCCACACACACACACCCCGCCTCCCGCTAGCTCTTTCTGATGATAACCATTAAATGAACAAGAAAGGAAATATTTGCGAGTGGCATTCCTGTGAGAAAAATGAGAAAGAAGAAAGGCTAACTCATTTGTGCCCAACTCAAGTTTCCGGTGTAAGTCAGTCTGTTTGGTAATTCAAAAGTGCTGGTGTGTAAAAAGAACTTTATTTAACACTGCAGTAAATCAGAGCAGATTTCTCTTTGGCTTTACATTTCAGAAAGTACTGACTTTTCCTCCTCAGAGGATTAAGAATTTGTATTTGATTCTTTTTCTCTGAAAGGAGTTTGTACTTTTGCTTTAAATGTGAGCTTATTAGGTTATGCTTCTCCTCCACATGCACAGAGGGACACATCTCCTCTGCAAAGGCAAGTCACATCCGGTGGACATCACCAGACTGAAATCAGCCCGCAGAGAGAATTCAAGTGCGTGTGTTACTTGCTGCTCATTCCACCTGCATATTCATGGCTTGTTAAAGATCCCCATCCTGAACTGGGATTTACTCCAAAAGCAGGGTAATCCTTCTTTCTGTCACTTCTAAACTCGGATAGTAGAGAGGGAAATTGCAGTGTTGGAATATGTAGCCATGCCCACACACTACGGATTTTTTCCCCCTAAAATCCCCCGCAGTTGCTACTGCCAGTTCAGCCCACTAGTGTAGCAGTGGTACAGGAGATGAGATATATTTATTGGTAGCCAGAGGTGATTTAAGCGCCACGTTCTCAACCTTCTGCACAGTGGGGCATCCTGTGACCCCCTCAAGTCCTGCACTTCTCAGCCATTTACCCAGCATCTTCCTTTTAATTTACCAATTTGGCAAAGGGAGGGTTGTTGTGATCTTGTCACACCTGTTCCTAGTGGAGCTGGTTGGAAAACCGCTGAAAGAACAGCTTTCCATTGGAAAATGCTACCCCGTCAAAATCAAAATGCTTTGCAAACTTGTGTCGGTTTCACTGAAAATGTCATTTAAAAAAGAGTAAGTGGCAAAGGGATGTTCCAACAGTGTGGGAACATCTCGTTTTGACATTTCCAAGCTAAATGTTTCAATTTCTTCTTTCAAAATGAGTTTTGGTTTCAAAATATTTCATTTTATATTATTATATATTACAAAATAATACAAAATTTGAAAAGCTGAATCACATGTTTCTGTTGATCTGAAATTAATTTTCCCCACAACTTCCTTAAGCTAGAGAATTCTGCTGTTCTAAATTGGAGCAAAATGTTAAATCCCAAACGCCTATGAGAAGTAGAATATCAGAATTTTGTCTGGCTTTTTTTCCAGACATACGATGGAATTCCAGAATACCTTGATGGCCACCTTTAAAGTGTATGATTACAAAATGCTTAAAATAGTGGTTGGCTACCTGCAGTCTTGTCTTTACTCATGCTAGGAGGCCTGCTGCCAGTGGAGAGAAAACCGTTGCTAACAATGCTGAGAGCTGGAAGAAAAAAAAAAAAAAGGGAATGGCATAGACTCGTAAGAGTGGAAGTTCTCACTTTTCTTTTGGTCGCTCACAGTTAATGTTTTTCAAAGTAGTGCCTCAGTCAGGTGTCTGCTGTCCACCCTCAGTACTACTGCAACTGAAATTTCCTTCACTTCTTATTTCAGGAAGGGCAGGAAAGGGGTAACAGACGAGAGAAGTCACCAGTCATTTTTTTTTCCAAATACTTACATTTCACACTTTTACGAAAAATAAATATTTCTGTCCTTCCCTTTATGAATGCTGTATTCCATCCATGAAGCATTTTATTTATTTGTTTAGGTTGATCAAAGGTAGTTAATGAGTAATCTGAATGATTTACTTAGCTAAAATACATGCAACAGTCAGGTTTGGTGGTTCGGCAGTCTCAGAAAGATCACTCACACTCTGGTTTTAGAGACCCTAGAGCTCCATGGTTGCTTTCAAGATTGCTCCATCTCGTCTTTTCAAGAGTGGTACCTGCTGCTGCCTCATATTAGAAGCTCAGAGGTTTGCTCACTTTTATGCCTTCATCCATAGGTGGATACAAAGATCAAACAAGGCAGAAATGATCTCCCAAGAGCTGCTTGGAAGTACTCTGCCATCTAACACCGATCCCATGCCCTGCCCACAGATGAAATGGGTTTCCCAGGGTATATTTGGCAGTTTCCTAACGTATTTTCAAATGAGAGAAAGAGGTGGGCTTATGGTCTTGGTACCAAATTTAGAAGACTGGCTGTTTGTCGTAGAGACTAATCTATTCTGTCTCATTTAGGAGACTTCACTGGCAGAGAAAATACTGCTAGAGTAGGGCTGAACAGGTGCACACACGCCTTTCCACCGTTTCACAGTCATAACATCTCTGGAAAAGGTTGAGGAGGCTCTCCACCATAAATGCCGTTCTGCTTCTGCATGTCGTGAGGGCTGTAATAGGAATTTCTTTGGACTAAGGAAGAGAGAAATTTCAAAAAACCAAGACCTTAAAGCTTGAACTTTTCCTGTCTTAGCCTTCTCTTCCCAAACCCTGGAGCAGGGAGCCTGAGAACCTGAAATATTCAAGTCCCGCTGCAACAGACATAAGGAGAAGTGCTCTTAAGGGAACAGGATTTTTCAGCTTTTCTACATTTTCTCTGCAAGCTGTCAAACACACAAGGTTCGGCTGGGACCCAAAATTTTAAGACCTGATTCTGCCCTTCACTTGTTGTTTGATGTTGGCCTCTTTTTTTTTTTTTTTCACAAGTGGTGAAGACCCGCAACTCTCACTGCCTTCAAAAAGAGCTATAGGAGCTCAGCGCCTCGGAAAGTCCTGCTGTTCATCTTTTTGTTGTGATGTTCCCCATCTATAGAATGAGGATAATACCATCTCCTTTCTGTCACCTCTGTCAGGCTTGCCTATTTAAATTACAAGATCATCAAAGCAGGCTCTGTCTCTTATTAATAGCTTGTGAGCACGTATCCCAACAAACCCATAATCTTGTCTATGACCTCTAGGCACTAACCCATTGCAAATAATAACAGCGAAAACCCAATAAGAAATGATCTTGTACAGGAATAGCTTTACTGCCAGCAAGTGAATAAAGATTAAAAAAAAACAAATGCCAGACAATGACAGAATAGGTGAGAGTGTACGAGTGACTCCGGGGCATTGCTGATTGCCTAACTCCATGTTTAGTCAAATGCTGGGGTCTTTTTTGAAGTGCTTCAGGCAAAATTAGATACTGACCCTAGAAGCTGGAAGGATGGAGTTGTTAAACTGAGCAAATACTGCTGTTTTCCCTTTCCCTTTACGTGTTTTAAGAATTAGTTGTGGTGAAAGGCGTTGAACTGACATTGGGCAGTTACCCTTCACGTCACTGGTGAGGCAGCAACGTCCCCATTTTGGGCTGCCGGAGCAACACGCTTCAGCCTGTCCCCCAGGTGGGAAGGTAGCCCTGCCTCTTTCCCAAATGTGACCTTGGCTTCTTGACTCAGACAGCCTGTGCGAATGGGGAACGTGCTGCTGGGTTTTGTAAAGCAGATACATCCACCTACGAGGGACAGACTGAGACCACCAACTCATCTCGCGTAGGAAAACGAAGAGCTATCATATGGTAATGACTTTGTGTGACTACTGCCCCTGAACCAAATTAAAACCGGTGATGCAGGCATTCAAGTCTCTCTGTCCCATCATTAACTATCCCCTGAAGCTATCCAGTTCCCCAAATATTATTCTCTCCAGCTTCTTGCTTTGTCCTTTTAAATTGGAGCTGAGCAATGACAAACCAATTTAGCCAATGTTCTATGTAATTTAGGTTATGAACTCAATGAATTAAGAAGACGAGAGAGACATATAATACAGTTAAGATTGTGTATGTTTTTTAAAAAATCTCAGTTTGTTACTGACCGGAGTGTTAATAGCCATACTGGACAGAATGCATTTGAGCTTAATCTTCTATTATATTGATCTTTTCGCGATGTTTTGCCTATTCTGTTGTGGATGGCACAGCGGGGTACTAACAAGGTTTCTTCTTTTGCTCTGATGGCAGTGATACTGTGCTGTGTCACGTTCCTGCCACTAGCTCATGACAAGGGTGACAGAAGAGAGAAGGACTAGTACATTGGTGAGCTCTTGCTACGGGGAAGCCTCAGTTTTAAGACAGAGGCTTGCTCGGGTTCAGAGACGAGGAAGTGCTCGTCTGACCTCTCCTGCCTGTCACACACTTGCTGATGCTCGGGGAAGGACTCTTAGGAATCCTCTTTTGGGGATAAGCCCACAGTCCCCTCCTCCTTCCTTTCTCATTCCCTCTCTGATGCTTAAGTCTCATCTCCAGCACACTGGGAAAAAAAAAAATGCTGTGTTCATGTATTCAGTGCGAAGCCCTGACACGGTGATCCCGTTCGGAGCAGCGCCTTATGGCTCCAGCGACTCTAATTGGCTCTGTGCTTTGAACCATTCGCCGTTGTGTGCTTTGCTCAGTGTGGCTTGGTATTGACTCACTCTTCATCACTAGTCCCCGGAGCAAATGGCAGTAATCTCATGAGCCTAAAGATCACAATTTAGGAGTCTCTTGTTCTGCAGAGTTTGAATCTTTGGCTGCAGCTCTACGTAGGGGTTCATGAGCTGCGCCATTAATGATGCAAGCAGCTTCAAGTGCCTACTACAGCATTTTTGCATGTGCTTTAGGAGCTGAAAGCTGGCTAAGATACAAAAGTTTCTTTTCTCTCCGCCATCTGAAAATTACAAAACGCTGGTCAAGGTGGAAAAAGGAGGTTGCCAGGGAGGAGAGCGTGTGTGCTGTCTGAGAGAGGATGGGCCTCTTTGACCTTGGGGATGCTGCTTTTTAACCCTATTTTTTCCATTTTTCTAGCACAAAGGAAATCACTGCTGCTCCTAAGTGATCTTTCAATACAGAGAAACACCCTCATTAGTTTTTTTTCACCTTCTCACCTTCTTTCATTAAACCATACTCTTTACAGTCCTGGTTGAACAGCAGGGAACATTATGAGCTGACTGAAAAACATTTTCCTTTGTTAGCATGTTTTTTCATCATCGAGCAGTAGAACAGTAATGAGGACACAGATCATCTTCTCATCATAAATACGCATAGCAAAGTGTATTAAAAAAAAGTAGATTCCAAAAATAAATAAATAAACAGAACAACTGTGTGGTAAAGGGAAGGAATTGAGAAAAACAGGATGACAAAGCTTTTTCCTGATGCTGTACCTGTGCCTAGTGTACAGAGGCATCAAAGTCAGGAAAGTCTCCAAGTGATGGTGGGCGCTCTGAATGTTGCATTTAATGGAAATAGGCATAGGATTGTATCTGCAGCTTCTATGCAATGCAAATTGACATCATTCTTCAGTATGGCAAAAAGAAACCAACAAATAAACAAACAAAACCCAACTAAAAACACAGCCTAAGATGACTCGAAAATAGATTGCTTCTTTCAAGGAAATATACAGATTTGTTTTCTCTCTTGACTTTTGTTCACATTCCCCTTGTTCCTGCTCGATATAAAAACAACCCATCATGTCAGTTTTTAAATAGGGACAATATATATCAGTCTGTGCAGCATACATGTTCAGTTCCAGAAAAGAGATAAAATTACGAGTTTGGATGAGAGCTACACATTTTCCAGCTCGAGTTCCTTATGAGATGTAGCTGTGCGGAGGAGGCACTGTTTCTGTGTGTGTATTTGTACGGCACTTAATAAAATGAGGCCGTTATTGGAGAGTGGGGGGAAAGAGCTCAACTGCGATCGTAATAACTATAAGAAACAGCAATGAGAAAATGCGTGCTGAAAGTATCGGTACGTAAGTGCCAGCCTGGGGAAAGGAGCGCTGCTCTGGTGCTGCTGCAGTGGGGATTTCATAGGTGACCATGTACTTCCCTCCTCCCACCCCAGAGCTCAGAAGGGCTGCAAAGGGCTGTGGTGGGTCTTTTCCCCGTCGTAGCGCACCCTCCTCACCGCGCTGGCGTAGCCGTGCTCCTGGGTGACCCGGGGTGCGTGGATCGCAGCTCACCTCAGCTACCGCTCCCTCCCCAAGCTGGCGCTTCCCACCTGCCTGCGTGGCCCAAGGAGGTGCGGGGAGTCCCCAAAACCTGCTCCCCTCTGCGTTTCAGGGGTGATATGTGGCAACTCTGAAGGACTAAGAAGTCCAAGCTTCCCTCTCTTCTCCCATGCCGGCCCTCAGGCTGTGTCACGATCTGGTCCTCAAGAGACAGGGTCTGGCTACTTCTTTCACCTCTGCCAGCTATTCTCCGCTGTATCCGCAGCTATTACAATTATGTTGGCTAAATTTACACATATGCTCCAAGCGTGCTAATGCTTTCACACGTATCCATCCCTTCCCACCCCGCAATTTATTCATTATAGTGTTGCTAGCCGCAGTGTAAAACGCAGATCTGTGTACTCTCATGTGCTTGTTTTCATTTAATGAGACATTTTGGTCATGGAATCGCTGTCTACTCAGGTTTCATATCACAAAATCTTTGATTTGAAAATCATGTGGCACCTGCATGACTGAGGAGTCATCTAGCATTTTTAGCCTGTAAAAGTAGGACCGGTGCTTTACAAACAGTAAGTTTGAAGAGCAAAACCACAAAGACCAAGCTCAGTCCTGCTCAGTCTTTACCCCACTAAGGCAAGGGGGAAATGGGTGCAGACAGCTGGTCACTTTGTAGCCCCACACTGTCACGGGACCCCTTGGAAAATAAATCTACCTTAATTGCAGTGAGGTTCTGGACACAGATCTGCCTGGGATCTGGCCACGCAGTTCACGTTGCAGCATGAAGTATTAGATTTAATGGAAGAGAAAAGGACATGCAGTCGACTGGACAGGGATTCTTCAGCTGAAACCCTCATGCAGTTGTGTTTTGGCATGATCCCACCCTGAAGCCCTCTTGCAAATAGTTAGATTTTCTCAAAGCATTTTGTGGTCGAGGGAGGGCTTTTTGGCTTTCAGGATGAATTCACTTTATGAAGGCAACGCTAAAAAAAATAAGAGCCAGAAAATGTATTTTATCTTAAGGAAAATCAACAAAACCATGTCTCCCTGAGCAAGTAGTGTGTTAGAAGCATCCTTTATGGTAAGCTAAAGACAGCTGACTCTTGAATCCCTACCGGAGAGGAGATTCAGAGATAAAATATGGTCCCTTCATAGTTGCTTCCCCCACAATATTTAGATTCACATATGATAGTGTATTAAAAATCAACAGGATCATTTAAGGACTTAAAGATGGTCTGGATTATTTTATTATCTGCTTTCCAAATGCCCTTTTCCTATTTCTGTGAGCCCTGAACTTCTCTTCTACTCATCTATATTGGCTCCAGCTCAGAGTCATATAACCATCTGAGTCAATAGCAGAGCTTTTAACACTCGCACCAGGAGCCATCTTGGATAAATGAAGTCCTGGATAAATTCTTCGGTTTTTCCCCCTCAGTCATTTATAAAAGCTGTTTTTATTAAAACCTTCCTGGGTACTTCTCCTGCTGCAGCTGCAAGTCTATGTGATAAGCATTTTCTATTAAACCGTGGACAAAAGGAACAGAGTGTTTTATTTACTTCAGTGTTTCCTTTCCTTTGTTTCTGCAATTCTTGTTTTCTCTGGGGTGAATAAGAATACTAAAAAGCGGCAGAAATGCCCCTACGTATGCTGCATCATTGGAATTACTCTGTTCAGAGGGTTGTTTTAAATTAAAAGGTGGAAGATATGCTCAGTTGTTATTTTGGTAACTCTTTTAAAGAGTAACACAGAGAGACCATCAAATTTAAATCATCAGGTTGTTTAGGAGGCTAGGCTGCTGGACCACGCTTCTGTAGTCTATCAAGTAAGAAATGACGTGGTATGGGGAGGCGTACTCTTCTGTTGCCACAAACGGGTTGTCTTTTCTCATTAAAAGTGGTGCAGCTGTGGTTAAGTTATTCAAGACAGAAGAGAGACAAAAGACGTGAAGATCTCCCACATATTTACACCATCTGAAATCTATGAGAGTCCTAGCCTGCATACCTTGCTCAGCAAGGTTTTGTGCTGGATGTAGTGAAATGCTAATGACCTTAAAAGAGGAATTTCTACAGCAAGGATTGCAGAATCAAAGTCTGTGGTGCCTGATTTTTGTCCTTTGTGCAAGCCTGTATAACCTGTGCCTCCCACTTGCGTTGTACTCTCTCCCCCAACACACACACCTGCACCCCCTTTGCAGTGGGTATTACTATGGAAACAATTGTGTCCTTGCTATTGTTAAGGGCAGCTGAGTGACATCCAGAAATCCCATATACCCACAGAAAATTGTAATAGTAAATCATCTGACCAGCTATTCTTAGACATTCTCTTCCTCACGTAAGAGAAGGATGATATATCAAGGGAGATTATATGAAGGAGGGTTTTTTGCTCGTAGAAATTTATGACCGTTCAGCTAAAGCATAAGAGTTAAGGGAAGAAAATCAAAGCATTTCACGAGCAGCAGAACTAATGAAGCCTGGTTCCCTTTGGATTTGTATTCCATGGTTGGATTCTCTGATACCATGCTAGTTGTCTGATCACATCTTTTCTTTTAGCTCAGGTATTTAGAAGGTCTTTATGCCGTGTAGATCCTCAGGTATCTAATAACAATTGAGCTCAAATTGCAGCTATTTATCAATGAGGTACTGACAGGATCTATCTCATCTATCCATGCACGAGTCTTCATTAAACTTGTAGAAATCCAGCATCTGAGAATGTTATACTTCCATCAGACTTGCTTGAAACAAACTATCACGCTCAGATATCATTAGTGGGGAACAGACAAACATACTGAAAGTGTGATCTCATGAGCCTCTCTTTCTTGGGAAATCAGCCTACAATTTTACTTGAACTCTTTTTCCTTATAATACTGTTTCTGTGCCCAGCTTCTACAGGCTTGCAGGTCGGTAACCCTGCTCTGCTTCATAAGAGGTAATACAAAGGACAATTAGTTGAATGTTTATAAACTTTTAGGTATTTGTTAAAACACTAAAAAAGAGCAAAGTTGCGTCAAGGGAAATTCACAATATTTGGATTTTTTTTTTCATGATGAAGGTGGTGAAGCTCTGGAGCAGGCTGCCCAGAGAGGCCCTACCATCTCCATCTTTGAAGATACTCAAGACACTGCTGGGAAGGGCCCTGAGCACTTTGCTCTGACTTTGAAGCTGGATGTGACTTCAAAGATGACACTGTTTTGTGTGAGGGCTGGACCAGATCATGTCCAGAGATCCCTTCTGATCTAGATTTTCCATGATTCTGTGCTGTTTGTTACTTTAGGCTTCTTTTCGTTAGGGTGAAGAATCATAATCAAGGTCAAATTCTTCAAGAGTGCATTGTTCTAATAAACAACGTGTGCATGCTTGAATGAACAGACCTTCTGGGTGAAAGTTAAGATTATTGCTGTCTGAGGCAAACTAGAC
Organism: Struthio camelus; assembly: GCF_040807025.1. Lineage (NCBI taxonomy): Eukaryota > Metazoa > Chordata > Aves > Struthioniformes > Struthionidae > Struthio > Struthio camelus. The sequence goes on from NC_090944.1 coordinate 49,553,101, forward strand.
ATTTCGTATTCCATCCTCACTGTTTTCTACATGTTCGCTTCCTCTTCGGTTCATTCTAGCTGTGTGCAAAGGCGCTGTGAACTTTCATATTATTATAAAAAACTCCAGGCTTTGCCACCTCCCTCTCCAGTAAGCTAGAGAATACCATGCAGGCAACAAGACCACTGCAGTCAGTGTTTCTTGCAGGGAAGCAGCTATTTTATAAAAACCATTATTTTTGCTGTATAACTTTGGGTTGTAAAGTCTAGAAAACTTGGCTAAAGCAGAGGAAAAAGCCAAAGTCTTATTTTTATGAAACACAACGTTTTCTAATGTGATTGCCTGTCCCAAGTGCAATCAATCTGTCCGTTGTGCTGGCAGTGTTTAGAAGTAGATGAAAATCTCTGCAGATTTGAAGTCCGCAAATGTTCCAAAACCCTACGTTGGGAATAGATGGACACATAAACATTAAAAAAATACACACAGAAACATCGTAAATGTTTTTTTTTTTACTCTGTTTTTCCTTTCATGGACAATGGTGCGGTGAAGGACAGTGAAACGGTGCATTAATAAAGAACCACATGGCTGTAATAGAACGTGTCCAGTGATAACACTAGCCTTAATTCTTCCTCCATTTCCTACTCCTACAAATGTATTAGCGCCTTCTCCCATGAAACCCCATATGCTTGGAACAAATTGCCAGATTTTTCCAACTTTGCTTAGTTTAAACCCTTTCACCAGCTCCTGTAGCTCTATTACTAAAATAATTGGGTGCTTTATTATTTATTGCTTACCTTGTGATAGCACATAGGGGCCCCTTGCAGGGTTGGAGCAAACACACTGGGGAGAAACAGCCCCTGTAACACAGAGTTTTGTACAAGCTTAGACCAAAGACAACAGGTGGATACAACAAACAGACAGAGGCAGTGCAAGGTATCAATGGGGTAATTATGAACAGCGTGACAAGCAGCTGTCACAGCACACCAGCTGCCTAGCCACTGCCATTTTACATTTCAGAGAGGAAAGAAAAACACAATAACAGAAAAAGCCATCAAGCCTTACTGAGAAAGATGCCTTTAATTGGAGCTGCTACATCACTGTTTTTCCGTTACTCATGCCCTTTTTCACCCCTACCCACTTCCCGGTGGATGCTATACCCTCATTTGTCTGTCATCTCATGTATTTAGGGATGGACTGTACCATATGAAGGGCATGAAGCAAAGCTTTCCTAACCTCATCAGGAAGGAAAAGGAGATTTTAGATATCGCCATAGAGCTTTAAGGGTAGGGATAGGGGAGTAATTCTTTTCCACAGCACATCCTGGTAATTTTAGCTCAGTTGCACTGTTCATGGGGCTTCAGTCCCACAGCTGCTGCGAGCAGAGGTGCTAGAGTTATCAGGGTGCTTATGAGCTATCCATGGGGGAAGGCGTGAGCAGTAACCAGGGGTTGACCGGGTAATTTTTGCATCTTAGGTTAACAGCCAGCAGGCTATGCAAACAGGTCCCGTCAGGACATCAGGCCAAGCAGATCCAGGCCAGTGTGAAAGCAGGACTAAGCCATGGCCCTTTGGAAGGATGAAGACCCTCTGAACTGTTCATCCTGCTGTGTGCTGTTTTCGTGACGGTAGGGAGTAAAAATCCCATTTTCAACTAGCAGTGCTCATAATCTCTCTTAACTTGAACCCACGAAGAACTCAGTGCAGGAACTGTGTGAGCACTTGCAGAGGTGAGACTCATACAAAATTTGGGGATTTGCAGGAGAAGGAGGGGAGAAGAGTGGAGTACCCTTAATTGTGTAGTAAGAGACACTGCTGAGCACGAGCATGGGAAATCACCATGCTCTACACCCTTGTTAGAGACTGAGGCCACTTAATCCATCCCACTGCCTCATCAAAGCAGTGACCATGCTGGTCAGAATGCTGTAAGCCACAGTCACACACTGGGACTGGCAGCCACTTCCATATTAATAAACCTAAATATAGACCTCAGGTGCCATCCACTCCTTAGAGCATCCCATGTTGCCTACAGCTTCCTCTCCAGAAGTGCATGGGTCTCCTGTAGGTCCTGTAGTCCAGGGCAGAAGGCTTGGATACCCGAGGCACTTCAGATAACATACACCTAATTTGAGAAACTCAGTCAAGCTCTAGGTGTCTAATTTGGGGCTAACCAAATTACTCTGTGGGCTCCACTAACTTGTATCAGCTAGCTGTCCACAGACTTGTCCTGGGGCCTTAGGCACCTACCTTTAAAGCTTAAGCACCTGCACATACACACCAAAATGTAGGTGGCCTAATCCAGAGCTGATTCCATATTGGCCTCTCTTGTAGCAAAACTCTAAAAAGCAACACATACTTTTAACAAAAATCATAGCAATTATTGCAAGGACACAGCTGTTGGTTGTGAAGCAACTTAAGTTAGCACATGCAAAGCTCTGTGCCAGCGCAGTGAAACAGCCTCCAGTACCTGAACTAATGTGTTTAAAACTAGTGGATATCCTCATGCTGCATTGCCGTCTGCAAGGGCAGCACACTTGAAGATTGCTGGTCCTGAAGCTAACATTGCTGTCGGAGTCACCTTCTCCAAGGTCATGAGGTTAATGCACTCTGTGGGAAAAGCGAACTTTGACTTGATGAGGTAACCGTGCAGTTTCTTACTTGGTACCGGAGTCATCAAACATACAAGTCAGGATACAAAACAGAATCTCCTGCACTTCCCATGCAGTTTCTCCTGGGGAGATGAGGTGTCTGCATCCCACAGCTGTGAAGACCCAGGAAGAAGAAAAGAATAAAAATGACAAATTAGTAGTGGTAGCAATCACTTGTCTCACACTGCTGCTGTAGCAGAAGGTGTCCTGCCAGTGACTGATGTCAGCTTTAAGATCCTAGCTTCAAGCTTCAACCTGCTTTGAAAAAGTTTGCAGGAGGAGAGAGAATGAGCCTCTGATGATGCTGTGCCAGGGGGATGGGCAGAAATAAGGTTAGCTCGGTGGTTTGAACTCACAATTTAAGAGATTTTGGGAAGGTGGAAATCTAGGTCTTAAATGATGTCTTTTTAATAAGACTCGGTTTTCTGTTGCTTTTTCTTGTGACGGAGATAAGGGAGCAAATCTTTCAACACAGGTTGAAGGCTAACAAAGGACAAATCTACCTACAGGTTAACAAAGGACAAACCTACCTGTGCAAAGGAGCGTGGTATGACAGTGCCCGTACCAATACCTGTACTTGATCCAGAAGCAATACAGCATATCATATATAAAGCAATGAGCCAGAACTCAAGACGCAGAGGCCTTATTAGGCATACTGGTGCACAGTGTGGCCACTTTGTCTTCTGACTCCAGCTAGTGTCTTCACTGTATGGGAAGAGCTGCTTCAGGCATCTTCAGCATTTTTTTGGAAGGCGTCTTTGCGGTGGGCTCCACTATGCTGCATAGACATGGCTAAAACTCTTACATGTGAATAACAATTAATATGTGGAACACATACTGAATAGCAGCAGTATATTATGTTTTCTGGATGCATCACAAAGTGTACACCCAACACAATCAATTACACAGAGACGTGAGTAAATGTGTTTTCAAAAGAAGAAATAGAGATTGCAGGATGTAAGGGCATTTGCAAATGACTTGCAAATGCCAGCCTAGCTTTATTTGCATTAACTAATTTTCAAATCAGAAATAAATGGATTTTTGATTGGTTAAATTAAACAAGACTTGGGAAAAGAAAAAAGGAAAGAGAAGCATTTGAAAGATTTAATTGCGCACTGCAAAATCCATGAACATTAGGTAAGGATTTACAAATCAGTCTTGAATTGCTGGGTAGTGCAGAGAAGCATTTTGGTTTGTTTTCCTGAAACCATAATGGAATTCGAAAATAATTTAAGAAGGATAAAAGCTGTCTCAAAAAGAGTGTAAGAAATGCACCCTCATATTTCAGTTTATAAGGAGCCTCTTAAAAATAATTCCCCATCCTTCTTATTATTTGAAGCAGAGGAAACAGAGGGAAATCTCTCTCGGAATTCAGTCAGGTGAAATTACAAACACAACTTTTCAGTTTGGAGATCAGGCACTCAAAATGTCTATGTCTTAGCAGCTGAGCTCTCATCAAAAACTCCTGCTGCCAGCCGAAAAAAGTTTGGCTAATATAAAAAACCCCACCCAACTATGGGGGATTTCATTTCTCTGGTTAAAGGTTCCGATTACTTTCTGATTATCTGAAATAGATGCATTCTCAAAAGTTATATTCCCCTCAAGTAGTAGGTGTTTTACTTTGAAGCACAGACTCTTTGTGCTCTTTGTATTCAGTTCAGAGCTTTTCCTCGGCTGCTTCTTCCATTCTCTTTTTGTGTGCATCACGGTGAAATCTCCCGTCTTGTCACTGGATGTAATCCCAGTCCCAGTTTATGATAACAGTGGTCACTAGTGGTGAACAGTTTTCCGGGGGAAATCCATTATCTGAGGCATTTATAACTGGGCTGGACAAAGCAGTAGAAAATATATAGGAGGGAGAGGGAACAATTCTGCAGTGCCAAGGGTTGGACTGGATGACCTGAGGGGTCTTTTCTATCTCAGATTTCTATGCTGAGCGTAGAAGGACACAGTCTAATGAGCCAGATATTCAAACATCTTCAGGCAAACCATTTTGGGCAGAAAGAATATGTGTTGGACGCTCTACTTCATGCATCTAAAAAAAATCAATCGTTTTCCAAAGGCCATAATAGGACAGAAATAGTTCTGGCAGTTCTGGATATTTCTCTGTGAAAATTTGTACCATCGGTTATATAAGCAGCCAAGTATTTTTTGCATCAAAGGCTGGTAGTGAACAATTTTAGTTACTTTTCCCTTCAGATCTTAGGCTTGCTGTCTTTATATGGATGTCATTAGCATATCTCAGGGCTCCAAAGTCTTTTTTTTTAAGTCACATGCTCTCCCTTGCCAATGTATTGCACTATGAATTCACGGCATTACAGAATGTCAAGCAAAGTACCCCCAGGATTGGAAACAACCATCACATATATATCGAAAATTAGGAAAAAACTGTTTGGAGGGCTGACCCAGCCTCTTTTACCATATCTGACTTCATACAACATTAAAAATGCCAATTGACGATCAGTCCAGGGCAAAATCCTGTCCTATCTGCAGGGAGACGTGACAAGAAAAGCCACTGTGCAAGTTCAGGGCATGACAATTCAATGCGGGATAAGGAGCAAGTGTTCCTTGGGGACTCATGCCCAGGGGACATGCAAGCAGGAGCAGCTGGGCCTGAGTTTTAGCAGGGCCAGCTCAGCCATGGGGCTGCTGCCCTGCCTTGTGATCCTGTGCATGCCATGTGGTCTTCATAGAAGGAGAAGAGAGCCCCCAGCCATTGCCCCCATAAACTCAACCCTGGCTCGGTAAGCACTTAATGCTTTTTTGAAAAAGCACTTTTTTTTCAACCCTAGCTATGTTGATGCCTTCGGGCTATGAGTAATGTCACCGGACACATAATCACCTACAGACCTGCCGAGACGCTTGCACACTGCTATGTTATCTCGCAGGGTAGTAGGCAGGTGACAGACTAGTCTATAGAGGCGTTTGGGCCTTGAACCCCCCAGGATGTTACAGTTAAGCCAGTCCAAAATTCTCCACGAGATTATTTATTTATTGGAAAATGTATGTTTACTGAAACGGAAACAGTCAAATGATCTTATCAATTCTCTTGAGTTTCCATTTTAGAAAATCTGCTACAGTTGGGAATTTTCCTTAAAATTGGCTTTTTTTAGTAAGATCATTTTTGTATCAGAAACGTCTGATCTTCAGTTTCATAACAAGTTTCGTTTCAAAATGTTATATATTTTGTATTTAATGAATGCATTTGATCACTCATTTTGTACTCACTGCAATACCAATTGCTAAATCAATTGCCAAACCAATTATCTATTACAAATGACCACTTTACTCTGTTACCAATGAGCAAACCAAATATGAATTACCAAATCAATTAGAATACCAATTAACAATTTTCATTGTAATTACCAGTCACCAGTTAGAATTACCCCAATGGCCATTTCGAATAGCAATTGCCAATTTAAATACCGATTAACAAAGTAAACACCAGTTATAGTAGCAATTACCAATTAGAATACTAATGAATTATTACATTTCCTTATCTGATAGTGTTTATAATTAGAATAATTATTATGCTCTATTCATATATAAAAATTAAATTAAAAATTAAAATAAATCCTCCAAATCAAAGTAGAAACAAAACCTTTCAGCAGACTGCAATTATATCCCCTCACAAAAATCTGCTATTTAAGAAGTTTAAATCTGGGGACTTTTATGCCAACAACGAATGAAAAAGAAAAATATTAGAGTTCCACATCAAATGGAAATGTTGAGTTTCCACTTGGAGCAGCAAAGTCCAAACCCAAGGGAAAGCTGACCTGCTGCCAGGTGCAACTTTGTGTGTCCTAATCCCAGATCCCTGAGCTGGGCTCCAGGGCTACTTCTAGAGCCTCCGTGGGAAATCTGGGTGCTTGGGTCAGACCAATGTTACTGCACACGAGCGACCTGGAGGTGTGTGGCTTCTTCTCGGCACGAGCAACCTGCAAAGAAACCAAAACAGCAGCAGCTGTGAAAGGCGCCGTCTCTCCCTGCCCCTGCTTTTTCTGTACTAGGGAGGAAGCAGCAGCCCAGGGTTTCGGCCAGGTTTAGTCTGTGGGGGTTTAACCCTAGAAACTGTGTGTCCCGGGAGAATTCTGTGGCCACCAAGATGTGAGGAGGGGAGGCAGTGCCATCGGGCACGCCAGCGGGGCTGCCCGTGCTGAGCGGCGTGGCTCGGGGCTGCAGGCATGGGGAGGGTGGAGGAGCCCCGGGGGCCCAGCTGAGCTGACACTCCTGTGGGTGTTGGATGCCAAGTGCATAAACCAGAGCACTGAAACCCTTTCCCCTTGCTGAGCCCTGCCATGAGAGCACGCTGTTTTGGGGCAGGTGGTGTAAATCCCCTCTGACCGAGGAGGTGGCTGAGCCACCTCTGCCTCCTGCTTTCAGGCTGGTTGCTTGCCCCCCTCCACTGCTGGGACCTGCTTTTTCAGTACCTGTGGCCACCGCTCTGCACTGACAGCAACAAGGGAGGCTCCTGGCAAGCTGAGCTGACTGCCGTCCCCGAGTTTTGAGCACAGGCACTTTCTATCTATCCCATTTTAAGTGCCTACGACGATGTCTATGTGGCTATTCACTGGCCCTGCAGCCATGTAGCTGGCTCCTCTGCCCCTAAGAGAGGGCTGTACGCAGTTGTGCACTGGACAAGGTCCCTGATCCGTGCCTGCCTGCTGTTTGGCAGTGTGCTAGTTGATCCACGCCAAAACCTTTCTAGGGGCCGCACTAACCACTCAACAGGGTGCAGAAGAGCATGCGAGTCCTTCGGCCCATGCCTTGGGCCTGTTTAACTAGTAGAGACATAACCAGAACCAGTTTTTGGTGCTAGCACCCTGCAGAGCTGGCGTTTAGCACTACCATCTCTGGCTTGAGCTCAGGGGCTTGAACATATACCTAGAACTGATGGTTTTGTTCCGATGCCCTTTTCCGACTAGCCTCACATTCAGCAGTATCACTGCAGTACCGCAGCAGCTCCTCTATTTTTGTGGGGACGTATGAGCTGGAAGACTACCGCACCACACTAACTGAGTATATAACCTCCTCCCCGAGCTGTGTGACATCCCAGCAATACAGGGACTATTGCTCATTACACAGAGTCTGTGAGTCCATATGTTCAAACGGTTGTGTGTGATACGTTATTCACAGTCACTATAGAATTACATGCATTTGATTTGTTGGGGCACATAACACACCTCCCAAGCCCTAGTCAGGATGTCGGAGACTTCTCTCAGAGGCCCAGAATATTACAAGCTACAGTTTTTTTTTTTGCGTGGCCGAACTGCTCTTGCGGGATATTCAATGCAGAACATAAGCCCCGGCAAAAGCCTATTGGTGATCCAGCCACATCTGAGCAGTTACCATTATTGATAATTAGAACCATCATCCATGGCATAGCTTATGAAATTACAGAAATTGCTGTTTGTGTGACTCAGGGATTCAGATATCTCCAAGCTGCCCATGTGTGACATCCCTTTGCATGAACACAGATCGCAGCAGTGTGTGGGAGGCGAAGGGATGGCACAGGGGACCAACATCGGTTTGTGCCCTCTAGGTCCTTGGCTGCTCTGGAGAGTGTAGAGGTCCTTGGCGGTACTTTAGCTCTGCCAGGGGATTGTGGTGGGCTGCGGCCTCAGCCCCACCCTGGATGCCCACAGCATCTCAGCAGACTCCTCCAGTGCTTGGCATGGGCATCTTCTAGTGGCCTCTGCAGTGCTTGGACTTGGGGAATGCTCGAAGAGAAAGACAAGGGGCTTTTGGAGCTCTGCAGCACCTCTGCAAAATAAGTGGGAAATGGCAGGAGCATAGGTAAACCTTCCCCCAAAGTACCACAACACTCAGCAAACTCCTGAGAGAAAAGTATCTGAGAAGGGAAATATTTATTTGCATTAGGAGTGAACATATGGCACCAAAAAAAAAAAAAAGAAAGAAAGAAAATGATCACTGTTCCACTGCAGCTCTGGCTTCCCAACAAGGAAATTTAATCTTTCTCAGATAGGATTTAAATGATCTTTACTTGTTTCAAAAAATGTAACCGCTATTCTCTTTTTTTCAGAATTTCTTCCACAAAGGTGAAGGTTAGGACTGAAAGCTGGGACTCCTGAAGTTCAGCAGAACTTTAATTTTCCCCGTGTGAGTTCTATTTGTAGCTATAAAGCCAGTAAGTGATTTTCCTGTAAGCATCTGATGAGGGAGAAACATACTATCACTTTTTGCTTGCGTAGTAACTTTCATCCAAGATTGGCAAATTACAGTAGCAAGCTGGCAATATTATTCACATCTTCACCGTCAAAGACAGAGATTAAACGTCCGGACCAAACTCTCATTAAAGATGCAATACATCACTGCTTCAACAGAGCTAAACCCGAAAGGACTTTTCCTGGACTCTTTAAATTGAAGGATGAATTATCATGTTTTACCATGCTTTGCATTATCAGACCATGGTCAATTAATGGGAGTGTTCATAACGGTCCCTTATTTCCTCTCCAGTTTATGACAAGGTGGATTTAGGAACTGCAGAGTAGTTTGCCAGCTCAGCAAAATATAATTCCACAAGAATTTTTGGTGCCTATTTGTCTGCTTCCACTCTCAGCTCTTTTAGAGATATTTAGGCAAGTGTAATGGATTCATACTGCTAATGGATCCATCCTGGTCTGCTCTTTATTACCACATCTCTGAAAGATTGATCTTTGTCATATTTGCAACTACCATGCTGCCTTAGTTCTTTCTGAGGTCCATAATTAAGCGTCTTTTCTTGTCCTACGTTTGATCAGTGAATGAAAAAGCCCTCGCCTATTACTTGTTTGGGGAGATACGGGATTGCCCTCTGTTTTTACAGACTTCCCAGATGAGTTATCAGACTTAAAACTCTTTAAATAATTCAGGAAATGTTTTGCTGTTGGAAGGGCCATGCACTGTGAGCTTACTGGTTTATACGCATAAGTATTCATTGTATCATCTTAGTGGCTTTGGAGACCCAATATTTAATTTAATAACCTAATTAGAATTAATAAAACAGATCAGCAATGGAGCCCTATTAATGTGCTATGAATAGGACAAAGCTCAAGCCTGCAAAAGGATGCAGAAAAAGTTTTCGTTCCTCGGTCTAGGAGTAAGAGCCTATAAACCTGGCTTGCTCTTGAGGATGCCTCAAATCTTTTGCTCCATTTCTGACAGCTATATTCTCTCGCGTCCTCAAGTACCTCAGCCTTATCACTGCTTAGCAACTCAGCCCTTACCTCATCCTTAAACCCAGCCACATCTACAAACTGTGTATTTTCTGGGTGGCCCACACTGAAACGTGGATCCTGAGCACAAAGTGGGGGTAGAGAAAGCAGGGACATACCTGGTTTATCTTCTAGCAAAGTGACAAAAGCACTCACCCCAGCTGTGGCAAATGAGGGTTCAGTTTTCCTTCCTGCCTGCAGAAGTTCAAATCTACATTTGCCCACCTTCCTGGAGATTACACTCACCTAAAACAATCCTGTAGATCAAGGACCGACACCTGCATCCCCCCATGCTAGGAGAGAACCCAATTTAACAAATTCATATACAGCTCTGGAGAATGAGCAGATTCAAGAGGAGGCAGTGGAGGTGCCTTCGCCTTGCTTTTGGGCTACCGCCAGGTGATTAGTGCAGTGTCCTTGTGCAGAGAAAAGGGACTGCTGCTTGGGATCTGTGCCACTCCAAGTCCTAACCACAAGAATACTGTGCAGAAGTGGGAGGAGTAGGAGGAAGGGGGCCACAAATGCATTCAGTTCTCTGAATTTCATTACAAATCTTGCAGCCCATGGTTATGCATCCCAGTCCCACGAGGCAGGGAAGGGTTGCGTTATGCAGCCAGTCTCAGCGTTTCATATTGGGCCGCCCTCACAGCTGCACGCTCAGCCCGCTGCCTCTCCTGGCTCTTATTCGGAGGTGCCTCGTGCTGTGCAGAGAACTTAGCACCTTGTGTCTGCCTCTGGCCTCCATCCAAGGACCAGGCGCCTCAAAGTCCAGCCTCGTGATTCATAAACCGTCTCCACCCCTAAATCTCCGCCCTAACTCTAGCAGAGCACGTGTCCCCTAAATCGGTGTCCAGCTTTATGCCTCCATGGGGCTTGCAGGAGTCATGGCAGAAGAAAAACAGAAGATGCAGCTCAGCCATAGCACCCCCAGGAACTCAGCTGTCCCTCACGTTTCCCTCCCCTGCTCCTGATCTCTGGTTCTTCTCTTGGATAACTAATGCTATTTCACCAGCTAGCCAGGGAAGATTTAACAAGCTGAACCTGGAGCAACTGCCGACAGGGTTTGAACCTGTGCTAAGAATATGGGTCAGCAGAAAAGCACAATTACACAAATGCTATTTAAGGAGTTTCAGAAAATCTAAAGGGCCATGGAATAAAGGCAAGCGAGAAATCTGCCAGGTCAAGCCAGCGGCTCTCTGTCCATCTCTGTAATAAAAATATCTGTTAGAGCTTGCAGCTGGTGCCAGTAACTGAGAGGTGAGATGTCAGGTAGGAATGGTGTGCCCGGCCTCAGCCCGTGTGGGTCAGAGCACTACCCAGGAGGTGACGAGGACTGTCAGCAGCCCCCAAAGTCAGCTCCTCGGTGAGGAGCTCAGCAGGTTTGGGTGTAGCGTGCCTGATGCCATAAACTCCCACTGATGGCAGCTGAAACGGAGGAACTGTGAAGCGTAGGACTGCCTGTGCCACACATCCACCCCCTCATTTTGCCACTACCCACCAGGCACCCTACACCCAAACCTGCGAAGCACCGCGGGAGCGCGAGGATTGGGTCCCGCGTTAGCAGGCTGCTTCTCCTCTCTGTCTGGCTTTGCCTTTGTGGCTGAAGGCCCTGCAGAACAGCAAATGCCACTAATTGTACTAATTTCTTACGGGGACCCTGCCAAGGTCAACAGGCCTAAAATTTCACACACGTGTCCTACCCTAAAAACATTTAATTTGGTGTTGGTTCTGTTTTTCACATCTCTATTATAAAGGGGGAAAAATACCACTTTTCAAAAGGAGGGATGTTAGCCATATTAAAATCCCAGCTGGGCGAGCTGCTCACAACAAATTGAGCAGATGCAGGCATGCTGATGGCAGAGTTTTGCGTGCCAGCTGTGCCCTCTCTTGCTTCTCTGTGTCAGCTTTGTCACCGATAGCTGGCAAGGGATACGAACCGTCAGGATCCTGCGCTCGCGTGTTTAGAGTTCAAGATACTCATCTCCGGCAAGTTTCTGCTGGCTCGCATTCGGCACCAGGGAGGAGAGGACGTCCGTACTATCGCGGCTCGCCAGCAGCATAGCCGTGCTAGCAAAGAACTCAGTGTGCTGACATAACTCTTCTACGCTGGACTCAAGAGCCGGGATTTTTATCCCAGCACACCCCTGGGGCTCGCTGCATGCTTCAGGCTGAAGGGGATTGTTTTTCCTTCTGCCTCAGCACACACTTTGAAAAACCCAGTCGATTGAAGGAGAATAAAATTTTGGTCTTGTCAACCCTGAAAATGTTCCTTTAGCTTCTCACCACCCACTCGTGCTGCATGTGTTCATACACATATGCAAATAAGAAAACAGTCATATGCACGTGCATTCACACACAAACACATATGTTTGCACCCACGTGTGTTTTGCATAGTAAACATAACACTGAACTATAAGGACCAGAAGGATGTATAAAATGAAAGTCCTTCTGATCCGTGCAGCAGGCTTGAGCCCATCAACCTGCTTTTTATCATCTTAATTCTCCAAAGCTTGTCACATACCGTGTTGCTGTCTTCATTCTTTTTTTTTTTTTTCCAAAAGTCCTGTGGTTACCTGTGGGATGGACAGATAATTACAGATATTGACTGACTTTAAGGCAGGGAGCAATAAAACATTGCCTAAGGGAAAAAAAATGCGCCTGAAGTTGTCATACGTTGCCTAAAGGCAAAGAGCCAGCAGAAAATACACAATCAAAGGAACTATTTTTATCCAAAAACAATTTCATTTCCCACTCTTATCCTTAGAGACAAGTCATTGTTTGTTGTTATTACCTGTAGGTCTGGTGTACCCAAAGGCCCAGTCAGCTCAGGGATACACTGTGCAAGGCACTGTACAAAATATGTGAACTCTGTTGATTTTCTTTTCTCCAAAGATTACCTTCTAGAGCAGGCTCCAGGGATGAGGGCAAGCCTTGAGATCTTATCCTTCGCCAGGACCATCCTGTGAGGAAGGAGGAAGAGCTGCATTTATCTACTGTTTTTCTCTGACTGCTTTCCCTTGCGCATGAAGAGTCGTTGAGGTTGCAGATTTTCCTTTGGAAGAAGGGGTCAAAGGAAGGGCATGACCAGCCTCCTTAGCCGTGGGATTTGGATCAGTCTCAAAAGGGGCAGCTCTGCTATTCCTGCTGCCACGGCTGCGTCTTCTGAATCCACGGTGAAGAACGTGAGGAGAGCCGAAGGGATGGCAAAGAAAACACGTCTCCAGTCATCAGCGGCTTTTCTGTTCCCAGTTCTGGTCTCCTCACACAGCTGATACTTTGCAATCCCAGAGAGCTGGTATTTCTTAGCAGCATCTTCTTGCTGCTGGCACCTGCACTTTATGTTCTGAGTCAGACATTCTTACTATATTGGCACACACAGTACCATTCTCTATGGCCAATAAAAATGTGTTTGTGCCTGTGTGCTTGGAAATGAGTCCCCATCTCTCCTCAACAGCATTTAGCTTCTGAGTTAGTGTTCAAATGTGAGGTAATTAGGTCATACCGGGGGTCTGGATTTACTGCTAGCTCTGAAACCAAACAAATGCATGACGCACAACTCAGTCTCCGTTCCTGAGACCTGGCTCAAGCTTTTTTCTATTTGGTCGGGTACCACCCCTTGTGTCCCAGATGCAGTTAAGCCACCCGGGAATGCGAACCAGGAGGATGCTGGCATGGATCTAACATATGCTCTTAGCACAACACACAATCACATCCCCCAGACTGTTTCACTGACATCTCTGATGCTAGTGATGCAGTCATTTATAACATAAATGTTGTGCTCTTTCCCTTAGACCAAAAGGGAGTGGGTACACTAGCAGGGTTTGCTCTTTCATCTCCCTGGATTGGATGGAGACCCCACCAGGTGCTTTTGTCTGTGATCCCAGATCTGCGGCCTTAGGGATCAAAAAAGTAAAAATATTACAGCAAACATGCAGGTGCTGTAAATCACAGTACTGAGATATCAGTGGACACCCGCAACGACTTCTCAGATACTCAGTGATGAGTTCAAATAGCGTAAGTGCTCGTTAGGTAGAGATCGCCATCCAGCCAGCTGAACAATTAAAACCAAATGCGGAGTTATTAGTAGGATCATGTGAGAATGTTATCCATATTGCTGGGTATAGAAGAGTACTCTCGTGCACTTTAGTTCTTCTTATGCTCTTGGTGCGTGCCTGTCTTAGCTCCTGCTGTAAATTCTAATCAGTTGGTGCTCAATAGATCATACTCCCTCAGTGATGCCCATTAACATTTTTTAACCTTTGTGTTTTTGCGTTTGTAATTAACTCAATATTTTGAAGCCTGACTTGCCAGTGTGTTGATGCAGAAGTAAATCTAAGGGATTCCAGGATGAGCGCCCATTGTTCCGGCAACCAGAACAAACACGGTTTCTAAAAGTCATTTCAGCTTAGTGTACAGAGGCATTCGATTTAATTTTCATAATATGTAATTACAAATATCCATACATATATTTATACACATTTATCCACATGCACACAAATGTATGTGTGCATCTGTTACAGAAAATGCCGAGAAATAGACAGATACTTGGCATGTGCAGAAGCTACAGTTCTGAGAAATCACATAAAGATATTAATTTCAATGCTATGGGGGATAGCTTTATTGAGACCAACACTTTTTAAGTACAGAAACGCCTGGCCAGATAATATGCCTGCAATCTCCCTCTTTCCTCAGTGAAAGAGTAGTGCTAGAGCTCTGACATAAGCCCACAAACACAGAAAAATTTGAACTTAAAGCTTCCATTCTCTGGACGTTTGCAATATATCATACTTTAACCTTAAGACTGCTACTACAATATCTAGCCATGACTAACAGAATTAAGGTCAAAATGGAAGATGCATCTCTGAGCATTTTGGTACTAGGTTTAGGACTAAGACTCTTACTACTTAAGAATCTTTCTTAAATTTTGAAAAATGGAAGTAGGGAAAAGATATTTCTACGTAGGTATCAAAAAGAAAGGGATAGCTACATGCACACACATGCACACACATGCACACACACGCATATGGGCTTGCACACTGCTTACGGAGAACATACAACTGTATTTTTTAGCTGTACTATTATGCACGCATTGAAAATTTGCTCTCATTGGTCATCTACAGACTTTTTTCCCCTCCTTCTTCCCATTCAAACAACCTTATCGCCTCTGAGAGTGTCCCCATAAGGATATGAGTTTCTGTCATTAGATTGTTTGCATGGAATATTCCAGTGTTATACCTTGCTGTTCAGTTTGATTTCAGAATACGTACAAATAAGACGTGCTGGTTAAGGATTGGCACTCTACTCTCTGTACGTTAAATCTATCATGGAGATCTCATGGAAGCAAGATCAGACCATACATTTTGAAATTAGATTATTTAATGTCAACGTAATATTTCTTTTTCATTTCAGTCATTTCACCTTTGGAGCATACCCAATTGATAATGATGCTTAATATTACATTCAGATATTAACCAGCCGAACAAGAATGAAAATAAACACCTTGCTTAAATTTGGGAAACTGGCCAGATTTGAAGGATTAAAAGAGAGTTGCATTCGACTGACTGTTCAGATAGCACAGTGTTGACAATTTGTGTGACTAGTGCTGAAAAAAAATCCTCTAGAATCTCCATCTCGCTAAAAATTATGGTATCTTGATGCTTTTTTAATACTGCAATGAAACAGAAAGTTTCCCCTGGAATGTGTTGACTGAAAAATATTAAAGGTTAACCTTCCCCATACTGCAGAAGGTCAAATGTACCCCCTTCCTGGGGATTAGCTGTCTGGTAATTCAAGCTACAGCAAAACATATGCCTTTGCCTAGCTTCTCCCCCAACCCTGGCTGTTCTTAGGGTTTCCTGCAGGACTTCCATCTGTTAGACAAGTGATTTTTCTGGTGTGTATATAGCAATAGCTATAATTATCTAAGTGTAGATATGCAAAAGGTAGATGGTATACATAAATGATACAGATACATGTATTGATATACATATACCTACACATTTGTAATTCTGGACCCTTTGAAGACTCTGATGGGATTACCACTGACTCCTACAGAGCCTAGGTTTACGTGCCTGAGCTTATTTTCAGGTGTAATTGAGTAGTGGGTTAACGGTAACATTGATCTGAAATTTTCTCACAGAATATTATGCCTTTAGAAAATGCCAATTTGTCCAAAGGGAAATACTTCAAGAAAATGTGCTAATTATGATGACATTTCACTTGCGGACAAAAATGAAAAAAACATATTGATCAGGTCAAAATATCACCTATTCTGGACATTTTTGGAATGGAGCACACTGATACTTTTTCCAAACTACTTTTCACTTATAAAAGCTTATGTAGTGTCTGACACACTTTTCTTCTTAATTAAAATATCAAAATGAAAATCTAAGATTTTATCAAAAAGAACTACTTTGTCCACCTGACAGGCGATTTTTTGTGGAGAAATTTTTTTTTGTGGGAAATTTTGGAGGTTTGCTTAGCTTTTGCTACAATTTAAGATTTTTTTCTCCTTTTTAGTGGTGCAATTCCTAGTGAAACTTGGCCCCAAAGAGACTAGTTCAAACACAGCTACATCTCATGTGGTTTTACGATAGCAGCAGTCTTAAAATGTCTTATCTGAAATGGAAAGCTGAAGAAAGAGCTATGGGCATGTTCTCATTCGTACTGCCCAGTGCACGGGAGAGACAGCCAGCTTTACCCAGCCTCGTATCTCTGGATGCTTTGGGAACTATACCTAGGGGACCACTGACACCAGAGGGACCTGGCCTAGGGTCTCACACTTAAATGCGTTGGGGTAGAGCTTCCGTCCACCCGTATCTTATAAAACCTTCAGCATATTTTCAGTGTGTAGCCAATACCAACATCATATCACCAAGACAGAAAGAAACTACTTGTGATGCTTTTCAAAAATGGCATAATAAAGCAATGGTCTTCTTTTCTGAGACACTTGTTTGTAAGATGCTATTAGAATTTTTTCCTTTATCCGTTAGAAACCTTTTGAACAGATTTATTAAATCTCATTTGCTGTTAAATGTACTACATGGCACTTTGAAAGTGGGTTGCATTTGTCTCTGGATAAAAGAACAGTATGTCATGAACCCCTCATTATTTTAATTTTGATATCTATAGCTGGCATTTCAAGTTGACGAAAGACATGTGCTATTCACAGCAAAATGGGATTGTTTTACTTCGTTTTGCAGCATTTTCACAGTAAAAAAATTTTGACTGTGTTTGACTCGTCAGTTTTCCATTACAGATAGACAATTTTATTGTCAGGTTGATAGTTACGGGATTATCTTTTCTGAAAATGTTGAAAAACCTGTCACACTGTAGATAAATTTCAGTCTCACTAGCATTAGCAGTAGAAATTCCAGAGTACACTTTAGGTGACACTATTATGAACAGCAGAATCAATCCATTAGTTCAGAAAGAGGCAGAATTAGGGAAAAAGTAAAAAAAGAAAAGACAAAAGAAAAAGAAAACCCACTTCTCACATATGGAAATTAAACCAGTCAATGAAGACTCCACAAAATGACAGCTCAAATTATGCTCACAATTATCAGGTAGAAGATTGCGAATTATACTCCCTGCTCACAAAGAAAAAGCAATCTAGAAGAGAAGTGCTAATTTACATAATCAATATAATACAAATGCAGGGAGGCCACTTTTCTGAACAACAACAAAAAAAAAAAGCTGGAGCAGGACAAGGGATTTTCACCAGGCAGATAATGGAGGAAGAACCCTGCAGAGAGAAAACTGAGATAAAAGAAAGGGGACATTAGAGAGAGGAGGGAGGACAGCACCACTTTGCCAGTGTGACAGCCCAAGTGCTGGCTGTAAGAAAGTGCCAGTAGGGGATATGGTTTAGGAAATCTTTTAAGTTTCATGACAGCATCCAAAGTGGAGAGTAAGCCCTCAAACTGGCTCCCTGTAGTCTAAAATGTTCTTTGCTGGAAGTCACAAGCATCTGACATTTTCCAGGCGTTATAGGTAAGATCCTGAACACCTCTTTTAATTATAATTTTCAAATGAAAAATTATAATATTTGAATTTAATTATAATATTCAAAACGTTTTTGAACTATGATGCTCTGAGGTATCAAACCTCTTCCTTTCCTGATGCACTTCTTTTTGTGGTGCCAGGAGCAGACTAATAGCTCAAGCACCAGAGAGGTACCCCATGAGCTCAGTTACACTGAAAGAGTCCTTCCCCTGAGCTTCGGATAGGCATGAAGGAGTAAATGTCTCTCAGTTATTCTCATATGAATGTTGCTGGGGAGAGGCTGAGCTTTCCCAGCTGTTGCTGAAGCCAACACCCATTTGGCAGATATGACCTGAAAAGATACAGAAAGCATTTATTTTGGGCCTGGAGCTGAAATTGCAAAACCTGTAAATGAGAAAGGACTTGACAACTTGGGTCCTAACTTGGCCACTTTTACACTTGTCTTGATCCAAAGGCAGGAAGGAGGTAATTCCCATGGGACTGCAAGTATTAAGTACTGGGGACTTCATCTTGCAAGGTATTCTTTGGTCTACAGTCCAAAAAAAGACTTTACGCCTATTTCTATGGTTAGCTGGAGTCACTGGGACTCAGGGAGCTCAGACTTGGGTTCAGACCAAACAAGCTTCTGGCAAGGAGCGGAAGTGATGAAACAGGGTGTGTTAGATGGCAGTCCATGCACTGGGGTGGATCCCTTCACTGCTGCGTACCGCTGACCCAGCTTTAGTCCTTGCACACACCTCCCTGGGAAAATGTCCAGGGACAAGAGCTGCAGTAAGATGCATGTGTGTACATGTGTGTGTGCAAATAGGTCACTGCTGACATGGTTCAGAAATGCCAGCAGCCGAGCACAGGTCCCCCCGGTCTGAGCAACTGCGAGGATGTCCTTCTCGTTAGGCTTTTTGCCTTGCTCAGAAGCAACGGAGACACAGTGCTGGAGCCAATCGAATGGGTTGTGAAAACATATTTTGGTGCTGTGGGAGAAACTCCCTCCTGCTTCCATTGGCAAAACTCCCTCTGACTTCCGCGAGGTGGGCCCAGGCCCAAGCGCGTGACGCCGCATCCTCTGAGACTGCAGAAATGTGCTGCAGCAAGTGGCTCCAAGGATGCTGCCTGTTGACTGCAGCAGTACCAAGACAGCCCAAACTGAGCTGTCCAAAGGGTGACCACTGCTGTCTGGCATGCCAGACCACAGCAAATGAGGCACTATTCACAATTTTGTAAAGAAACTAAAAATAAATTTACAGGGAAATAATACATTCTTTCTAATCTGAGTCAAACCTAAAAATTAATCAGCTATAATTATCAAACCTAATTTAATTAAAACTATCTACTCACCATCTGGTGTTATTTGTACAAATTTGGAAATCTGCTATTTCATATTAAATTCCTCCATTTAACAAATTATGTTAGAGAATATATTTTTCCAGTGTAATCATTATGTAATTAATCACTGTACAAATTATGTTTCCTTCCACTTGATAGAAATACAGTTTGTTTAATAACAGGGCAGATGATACTTTTTTCTTCAAAACTGATATCCCAAACCCTTTGGATTCAAAATTAAGATTCATAACATCAAAAAAAAAGAACCTCACTGAAGTAGAAAGAGGTATGATGAAGTAAGGTTTTTTTTTTTATCCTATTTCCCAATTTTGTCATTAAAAGTATAATTTAGAGCTCCTTTGTTATGCATATGCAAGTATATTTATAGATATATAATATGCTATCTAAATTATGTGCATACGCACATTTTGTTATAGCTAATGAGTAACAACACTTTGATTTGAAGAATATTGCGTACTTTCCTGTTTCAGTGTGGAAACTTACAATTCTAGACATTTAAAAACACATTTTCAAAAATATATGTCTCTGAAGAGATATAGTGGTCATTTATACCATGATACGTAGAACTGATGCTAAAATAATGATGAGAACATCATGAGAAGACTGTGAATTGATTAACACTAAAAATGAGTATTTGACACTGCTAGCATGGGAGTCACGGGTTTCACAGTGATTTCTTTAAAATTTTCCATAATTTTTGACATTTAGCCATTTCTATAAGAAAGTAGAGTAAAGTATAAATATTATTAAAAAATCCATTGTACAAACTAAACTGAGTGTATTCACAGAATGATATACCCAGTGGTATCCACAGGGGGCTGCAAGATGGGAAGGAATAACAGCAAAATGTTGAGACAGCTAAATGAGTACAGTTTATGGCACAGGATATCAAAATCATATTTGGAGAAATGGAGCTTATCCCAACTTGACTGCTGATCTGCTGTGTGAATTTGAGCTAATTTTTTCCCATATTTTGACTATCTAGATTTTAAGCACTTCTGGGCAGTGAATGGCTCTCCATCTGCATTTGCTCAACATTTGCATCAAGAGATGGGAGCTCTTAGTGGTGGCCTCAAGGCAACACTGTAAAATAAACAATAATAGCAAAACATAAAAGACCAAATGCATCATTCAGACTGGAGAGTGAGAGAATGGAAAGTAGGTAACTGAGAGAAAGAGGAAGAAAAAATTCCTCCCTAAATCTTAAAAAGATACATTTTCAAAAATATGTTTCCATGCACAGTTTTGATGTGCCATCACCTGTGGATGGAAAAGCCATCGGGTATTCCCTAGGTCCCCTATTTTTAATAGCACTAAATTCCTTAAAAATAAACCAAGAACTACTTTAGCTTCCAAGAGATGAAACGGCCATCAATTTAGAGGACCTTACATTGGTGGCAGGACTCTTGAGCCAAGGAGCATGTCCTTTCTGATTTTGCCGAATGCGTCTCGGGCAGGCCCTGGGGACTGCCTTCCCTGATCCCAACCTCAGCAGCTCTGTTTCAGACTTTGCAGCTCTGTGCCTTCCAAAAGCCACTGCCACGTTTAAGACAGGTTGTGTCCACACTGACCCGAGACCTGGACTCCCAGTCATCCCAAGCCAGAACTGCTGGGTGTGCCACTACACGGGAAGTGCGTCTGCCTGGATTCAGGAGCGTAGGTGTAATCCTTACCTAACCACAGTGACCTGAGAGCTTCCTCAGAATAAAGTATTCATTTGAAACAGGACCGTTTAGAAACAACAAAGAAAAAAGCATATCTATCTATCTAGTTATTAGATACACAGTTATCTTCTACATAAGCATCTTGGCTGATTTAAGTTTCTTGGGGTTTCCTAACACATAAGATGCTTCCACCTGTTTTTCCTTTATAACCACCCAGACTTTACCATTGCCAGCCTGGCACAACACCTTGGAGTCTTGCCTGGAGCCTCCTCATTACAGTGGTCGACTGTGTTATACAGTAACTCGGTTTCACCGACAAATGCCTTGCAATATTCATCCCCCTTTTACTCATGAGTATTTATAGATAAACACACAGCAGCATCTAGTCCATCGCATTTGGTACTTAGCTATTTGACAATAGAAAGAATCAGGGCAAGAACAAGTTTTGTTGTTTGGCACCTGTTGGACTCTGGTCTGAGGAGAAGCTAAAACCACTGAGGATCTCTGGGCATGAGATGCTCTGCAGCGAAAGGGGCAGAGTGAGGAGCACGAAGGAACCCAGATGATAGATTTCCAGATTTATGCAGAGAATACAACATGACAAACTGCTAGATTTGGTTAAATTGGGACTGTTAATTATAGCAGTTTAAATTGGGTTCTGACTCAGATTTTGAATTCATAGTGGCAAGATGACAGCCTGGAGAAGGTGTTTGCAAATGGCTGACTCAGAGGATGATGATCAGCGCGATGGTGCCTTCTGCCTGGGCTAGTACTATGTGTTTATAGGAGCGATGTTATAAGGTGACAGTTGCCAGATCAGCTCCACCCCTTGATCTGTTCACCAGAGATTATGAAGCCTAGAAAGACACAGTGAGCAAACGGAAGAAGGAGCAGACTAATTGAGTGAGTATAAAATGGCAAGCCGCCATCTCGCTTAATGCTGAATCCCCCTCTTTCCACATGTAGTGCTGATTTTCGAGATTTTTCTGTAGGCATCCAGCTGCTTCTGACTGGAGTTGGCTTCTGAGTGAAAAAAAAACACAGTGTTTCCTAAATTCTCTGTGAACCAGAGCCACAGAATTTCCATCCAGTCCTCCAAATTGTGAGCAAAGCTGAAGGTGCGGGAGGCCGCAGCCCTCAGGCCCCATCGGGAGCCCCTGGGAAGCCAGCAGCCTTGGTGGGGACGGCAGGAGCTTCGAGATCCCAGGACCTCCTGCGGCAGCTGAGGGTCCCGCAGCCCAGGAGCCCTGCGCCAGAGGGGACAGGCAAGCTGGGGAAAAGCTGTTTGGCAAGGGGGTTGCAAAACCTGCCTTAATTTCTGACTGAATTCTGCGAAAATCAAACACTGCTCCTGGAAATACTGAATGCTGCCAGATTGCCAGTGTCGGCCCTCCCCTCCCAAAAGTGCTTTTGCCTTTTTTCCCCTCTCCTCTCAGAGTTGTACTTGAAGCCCTTTGATTCATGCTTTCATGCAAAATGAAAATGTCCAAGACTCTTGCCTGTGTACTCGTGGTACAGATTAGCTCAAACGTTCAAATAGTTGTTGAAATTAATTTGCAAACACTGTAGGTGACAAAGTTTACAACTGCAATTTGTTAGTTACAAGTAGAGGTCAAAATTTAATACCACATGAATAATGTAGCTAACTCATACTTTGATCTTACAAATCTTTACACCTGTGCTTTGCTTAGTACACTGTCAGTTGGCCACTGAACGGCAAGTGGCATTTGTTATGAACTACTTGTGACTGATCTAGAAGCTGAGAAGTACATAAGCTAAGATCATATATCTGTTGCATGTAGAAAAAATGCAAAATTTCTGCAACTATTGTTTTCAAATTTCTAACTTTGCTCTAACAATTACTAGAATTGAGAGACTAATGTATTCAATGAATTACTATTTTTTATCCATGGAATAGCTAAGAACAGATTGTGATTCCCTGCTCTATTTGCTATTCAAATGAATTCACCAAATACCTTTTCTAATCTTTAATTCTGGATTGAAAGCAAATATTCACAATGCATAGTTGTTGGTGGTCTGATAAATCATATGCATCATTTCTGTTTCCTGACAGGAACATTGTGCGAATGCCTAGGCTGAATCCTTGTTTATGCAAACATACAATTTTTTTTTTTTTCACAAAAACTTGCACATGTGGCTTTAAAAGCTGTTTCCTCGTAGTTTTTTTTGTCACTAAAATCTATTTCCCAAACTGTCACAGAAAACGAACACAGAAGGAATTCAAATGGGGCCAAAGCAAACTTATTGACTCTTTTTTCCATAGAATATGTATGAACAGACTGTGATTTAGGCCCTGATGCAGAAAGGTGATTTATGGTAGGCTTAGCTTTAAATGTGTTGCCATGCTCCCATTGCATTCGGTATGACTGTGCAAGCAAAAAATGAAGTATGAGCATTGTCTTGGGAACATCAGGGCCTAAGCTAAGATTATCTGAAAACTTTTTGAATTATTCAGGTGTAATAATCACTGTTAGGACATTACTCCTGAAAGAACTAAGTCCACCATCATTACTTCCACGTCTTCTAGACAATGTGAACGAGGAAATATTATCACTGTCCCATTGTACAAATAAAACAACAACAAAGATAGCAGTGAGCATCCATAAAAAATATACTTTGTAAAAGAATATGTATTAGCAAAACAAACCCTAGGCAAAGGAACATTCTTGGTGGATTTATTGGAAGCGGCCAATGGTGTTTTTCACAACGTAGTTTATTTCACCAACAAATTTGTAAGCCACAACATTTCTCAAGGGATATCAGCAGGATTTCACAGTTTTAACTACATGTTTTTGAGAGGAAGCTCATGACCGAAGGTATACCTATCTGAGATTACATCATTCTGTTAACACATAGCAGAATTCCTGCAGATGTCATCAGGGAGCCTGACCACTGGCAAAAAGAAGAATCTGGTGTTCATATGTTCACTGAACTCTAACTATCACTTCCACAGCAACAGTCCACGACTTCCATGAAACTATTCCTGTGCTGGGAGCATTCTTCTTGGTGTTCTTTGTGTCACCTGCTTTCCAGCTTGGAAGGCCATCTCCACAATCACCTAAATGATGCGCTACTTTTTGGTTTCTGCATATGTTTTACAGATAAGCCATATAGATCCATCATGCAAACTCAACCCGATACTCAGACCCTGCTACAACGTAGATATTCAGAAGGAGGGGAGTCACCACCTAGCAACAGCCTAAAATCAGAGCATAATGTCTTTCCCCAGCTGCAAGCTTATGCTCAGCCGTATGAGAAATGCTCTAACCCGTATTTCTATCTGAAACAATTTGGTCAACAGAAGGAACTGCACTGTAGACAAGGCATAGTTATGGAGCTTTACAATTTTTGATATTGTCTACTGTGCAGATGTAGCGGCAGATCAGAGAGAAGGTGGGGAGAGAAAAGAAGACAAGGCAGCGTTAGTTGCTCCAGATCAGCATGTAGTCTGGGTGAGCAGCTCTCACCTATTCAAAGGCTGAGAGCATTCAGCTATGGCATATCTTAACGGCATATAATGGTCACCTTTGCCTTTTCCCTCACCACACTGAGCTGTGCATTTGTGGGTATGTATGTTTGCACCACAGAAGACACCCACAGGGCGCTTAACCCAGAGGTTGCTCTTCCCCTGAGAAGTTACAGTCAGCATTGCCAAACTCCAAACCTAAGTGCCATCACCACATTTGCTAATTTGAACGGCCCTAGGAACGGTCCCCAGCGCAGTGCAGGAGCAGCTGGCTCCAGGTCCAGCTGCTGGCAGCCTGCAAGCACCCAGCAGAGACGTTCCCAGCTCCTGCCCACACACTTATCACAGAGGAGAGAGTTCACATAGTGGGGTGCCCTGAGATAAATCATTTGCAGTTTCTTATTTCTCTCTGTCATGAAGTTGTGCAGTGAATGGAGGAGGCTAGGTGGCTTCAAGATGTTGCTGAGGAGAATATAAAAAGGCAGACGGGTAAGAAGCAAGTGGGGAGTGTGGTGAGAAGGGCTGGCAGATGCTGGGAGCAGCGTGAGGACCCTGGAGGACACAAGCTCAGTTCCTCAAGTTCAAAGCACTTATCTAGTCCTGCTTAAAGGGTTTGTACATCTTTGTTAGAGGTTGGAAGTAAAAATGTGAGTAAAAACTTAAAGCAAGCCTTCAGGGTAGATGTACTCTGCGAGACAAGGTACAATCCGGTCCAGCTGCTTGCCATGTTTGAACCTGGTTAACTCTAGGTCAGAATGAGGTTATATTGTCAGATACCAAACAAGATCATAACCTTTCTATCTTTAGGTTCCATTAAGATGGCAATACACTGATTACAGAATATTTTTCAGCTAATTATGAATGCAGGCACTATAGGTCACTGAGAGTTCATACTATTCCCCTGGCATAAACAGATGTCTTCAAGATAAACCTGCCCCAAGCATGTCAACAGCTTCACACTATCCTGCATGTGCCGGGGAAAAAAAGGGGGGGGGGGGGGCAGGGAGAGACAGCAATTTTCCAGGCAACTGAAGAGCCAGATGACTCTTAGAACTAGATATTAATTATTAACATTAATTAAATAATTGCTTTTCAGGTATTGGCTCCTAGGCTCTATAGCCCAGTGGCTGCCAATTCATAAGCAGGTCTCAAAGTTGAGATACGAATATAGAGCAAGTAATACCTGCCATGTAGCCTGCAGGCCCTGTTGGGCTATGCTGGCTTCATGCAGGGCTGACAGGGGTACCTGTACCATGGCCCCTAGACTGCAGGAGAGCACCTGGGGAGCCCTGCACAGAAACACCTGCCTAACTCTGGGCAGTTACACCATCATCACAAGAGCTTATGTGAACCTGCCATCACCAGCATCTTTGTTCCTTTTTCTTCCTGCCCTCTATTTCACTCCTTTTTCCTGACTTTATCTTTTCCCTAGTCTTCCTGCTTGCCTTCTACCTACTGCCCAAATTTTCTCCATTCCTCTTTATAACTCTGTCTTTCCATTACACCCCACCTTAAAAGAACCTTCATTTCTTGTCCAAACTTTGTTCCTTCCTGCTCTGCTCTTTTCCTGATCCATTTTCCCGTTTCTCATCTGAATGTACGCATTATTCCAATTGCAATATATCCAGGATCCTTTTGCATTCATTGATCTTGCCGTAATTTTCTCCTCCAGATTTTTCTCTTGTTTTTGCTCTAGAGCAAAGGTCTCCATCAAGCAAAGGCAACTAGTCATGTGTCCTGGTGAAGTTACTTCCCTTTGCCCTCCCACCTCTCTTCTCTGCATCAGCCACTGTGATTCAGCTGGCAAGCAGCATGGCAGAGAAAGGGTTCCTTGCAGTCTGCGACCCTCCCCAAACAGTTACTCGCAGAAGAAGAGAGTGGCCAGAATTAGTCAGGACGCACAGCAGCCAGTGTCAGCGGAGAGGTGGGGAGAAGAGGTCTGCTTCCCAGGCAGCAGTGACGGCTCAACCAGTCCACAGTTGCGCTCTTACTTCCCCAGCAAATAGTGTGTATTTTATTTTGTTGGCCAAGTGGGAGAGCTGATTCGTTCACCTGCTCACGGCTTATAAATCTCGAACATGACAGGGCATGATGCTGAAGGCATCTGCCTTGCTTTGTTCTTTGGGAAGCAACTGGCTGGGTTTCAACTGCTGTGATAGAGTGTGCTGCTTAACCTGGTGACAGCCTATCTCGGAGCCGCTCCTCAGGCCATTTCCTGGAAGGATAATATACTGCCCTGCTGCATCTAGCCTGCACAATGGATGGTATAACCATGCACCATTTATGTCATGGCTTTTATATCGCAGGACAATAAAGCATTTGCAGTTTATATAGGTGTGGGACAGCACCAGCTATCGTTGAAGCGCTGAGCTGGAATTTTAGCAGCTCTTTGTCTGCGCTGCCACACAACTGTTTTCACATGAAAAGGAGTGATAAATAACATGCCTTTATGAGTCTCTGCTCAGTGATTCATGGGTGAAGCCTCTCCAGACTTCTGTGGCATGAGCAAGTCTTATACATACAGGAGGATAAATCAGAAGCCCCTGAAGGGTAAAGGGTCTACCCAAAGTCAGTGTTAGTTGTGTGTTGTGGGCTTTGCACCAGTACAGTGAGAAGGGAATTGCCAAAATGTTGGAATTAACACTCCGCTTGAGAAATAAAGAAGCCAGGCTATATCTTTGTGCTCAATAGCAGAAGGAGACTAGCAACACAGAGGAGGGGGCAGCAGGGAGCCGTGCACTGCTGCTGGGATCGCAGCTCAAGGAAATTTGTCCCAGGATCCACATGCACGCTGCCCTTTCTCTTTTCTGCCCAGAAGAGAAGTCTCCTTGTCACCATGCCTCTTCCTTCAACCCAAAAGAAAATCTGCACACAGCTGGTTGAGAAACAGGAGGGCCAGCCAGGGGCTATCTATGATACCTCTATTTTCCCTTTCATTAGCTGAAGCATCATCTCTGTTTCCTCCCTCACCCCTCTGCCCCTATTTCTTAGCACTGCTGCTTGCATGAATGATATTATGACGCCAGCAGTATCGAGGCATTGCCGTAAATAAGGGCACTTTTAAACCCTATGCCTTTTTTCTGTCTTTAAGAGGACAGTTTAGATATTGTTCTAAGCAGGAAAAGAAAACACAAGGCAGGAAACCTGTTTTTCAGTAGCACCTGTGATGTCTGAAACATCTTATCTGCCATGTAAAAGAAATCAAGAGACAACATTTGCTGAGAAGTACGAACCAGGCACTGAACAGGACTTGTCCCTTATGCATGGATATTTAATAGATATAGTGTGTGGGCAGGGCCTTTCCTGATATTATTTTATCTACATACCCTATCTTTTAAAACAAAAACACTCTTCCTCAGTAAGACAACTGTGTCACCCCTTCTTTACTGTTAATAGAGATAGAGTTCGACCCATTATCCACTGACCTCTGAGCCCAACTATCCAACGAGATTTTTGCTCATCTTGTCCTCCTATCCAGACTGTAACATCCCAACTTGGATATAAGACTTTTGTGGGAGAGTCAAAAGAGTCAAAAGCCTCGCTAAAGTCAAGCTAAATGACACCCATTGCTCTCCTCTCACCCCGTATCACAGGAAGCAATCATTTTGGTCAGGCATGAGTGATAAATCCATGACGACTGTTCCTAGTCATCACCTTCTCTTGCATATACCCAGAAACGTGCTGCAAGAAGACTCACTCCATGAGTTTCCCAGGGACAAAAGTGAGGCTGATTGGTCTGTAGTTCCTCAGATCACCCTTTTGCTCTTTTTTGAAGATGGGTGCAACATTTGCCCTCCTCTAGTCATTACAGCCCTCCTGCGGTGCCCATAGCTTTTCCAAGATGATAGAGAGCAGTTGCGCAAGGCCATCAGCCAGAGCTCTCAGCAGCCTTGGATGCAGCCCATGGCATCCCATGTACTTGTCTGAGTTGAGTTCTCGTGAGTGATCTCTGACTCAGTCCTCATCTACTGCTGGTAGCTCTCCTCCCTGAATCCAGTTTCTAAGCCCAGAGGCCTGGGAGACCTTGTCAGTGAAAGCTGAGGCAGAGAAGGTGCCGAGTGCCTCAGCATCAACTGTGTCTGCTGCCACTAAATCACCCACCTCATTCAGCCAGGGGCTATGTTTTCCTTGTTCAGTTTTTTATTACTAATGTAGAAGTAGAAGCTCTTCTTATTGCCTTTAACATTCCTTACAAACATCAACTCTAGATGAGCTTTGGCTTTCGTGACACCATTCCTGCATGCCTAGGCAATGTGTCTAAATTCTTCCTTTTTAACCTGTCCTTGCTTCCACCTCCTGTATGCTTTTTGTGCTGAAGCTCCATCATGAGTCCTTTGTTTAGCCAAGCTCCTATTTTGATGTCTGCTTATTTTCCTGGACCATTCTTGCACTTGGAAAAGGATGTACTTGAAGACTTGCCAGCCTCCCTGAGTTCCTTCACCCTTCAGAGCTTTGCCCCACTTGGTCAGATGGATCTTGTTTCTCTCTAGCAGTCCCCAGATCCCAAAGAAGGGCCCATGGTTGCTAAAGCCAAATCCCTACCTATGACACTAGATGAACAAACAGGTGTTGACCCGCAAGATCCTCGAGCTGGCAGGATTGAGGAGGCACCACCAAGCCCCCATGTCCTTGACCCTCACGTCCAGCACCGCACAGTCACCTCTGATATGCTCCAGGTTCCCCCTGGCAGTATCGTTGGTGCCGGCATGGAAGAGCCGCAGAGGATAATAGCCAGACAAACATCAGCAGTCTCTCTACAATGTCCCGATCCAAGACCCCAGCAAGTAGCAAACCTCCCTGGACAGCAGATCCGGTGGGAAGATGGCAGCCTTGCTCCCTCGCAGCACAGCGTTGCCCACTGCTGTCCCTCCAAGCTTCATCCTACTGCCTCTCAGGCTTGGCCAGCTCTGATGCTTCCTGGACGTGGTTTTCTTCTCTCACCTGCGACCAGGACGTGGAGCCAGTTCTTCACTTGCAGATCTGCAGGTGAAGAGGGAGCTAATTTTTTATACAGAATGGAAATTTATTTCCATGAGATATGCAAAACACCAGACAATTAGACTAGTGATGTCCCAGTGATTTGTTCCAGTCAGGCATTTATGGATTCCCCCTTCCCCAGGCCTCTGTGCATTTTAGGGAAAAGTGCAAATGTTTGTTTCCATTGTTATATTGGTCTATTAAAGAGTGACATCACTGTCTGCTTCTCTTCTGCCACAAAGAAAAACTGCTCGTATAATCTTCCTCTTTCTCTCTTTGGTACTTCAATAGCCTGTGGTATCATAGTACCAGAGTGGGTTACAATATTTAATATAATTTACCTTTCATAATGTTCCTGTGAGACAGGAAACTGGTTTCATTTTTGATTTACGAATATGTAAATGAGGCATAGATAGACTAACTGACTTGTCCACAGAAGGTTGCCACAGAATAGGAACTTGAACTTACACCTGCTTAGTTAAGATGCTGTATAGTCTGGCTACTTGTTCTTTCCTGCTCCTATTTTGGTGCCCTCTTGCATTTGTGGATGAATTGTCCTGTATCACTGCGCTCTGTTAAGACATGCTGCAAGCTGGACCCTGATCCCACACACGAATGGAAGTGGAAAAGGGCTCAGGCTGATCTGTGAGCTCATCAAACCTGAGACCCCCAAGGGATGGTGAACTTAGGTATCTCCTTTTTTTTACGCTTTGTCAAAACGAGTTGATTTTTCATGCTATACCATGACAACATAAAGCATTACAGAAAGCTAATTCTTCATGTTCTGAACAAGGAACACCAGCAGAATAGAGAAAATAGCATCTTCCTTATAGCTATTCTGCTTTTCTATTTGTTTTTGATGTAGAACCTTTCTAGCCGTTTTTGTGTAGATTATATATGGATCTTTCCAGCTTCCACTCCCCTTTGCATCACAAAATGAGTATGAAGGATCTGCAGAAGCCCCGGAGGAAAGTGACACAATCCCAGATGTTGTAGGATCTATGTCCCAGCTGCAACAAACCTGCATGTGGCAGCTGCTCTTGCACAGCCATCAACAGTAACAGCTGGACGGGATCTGCTGCTAATGGCTAATCCCCTGGGAAGGAAATAGTATGGGTAAAAGCAGCAGGCTTTACAGACAAGATATCACATTGCCACATTGCCACTTCCATGGATATTACTTTTCCTTTTATTATAAAGCGGGCAAGAAAGCAATGGGAAAGAAAGTAAAATTAGAGGTGTTCTGCATCCCTCTCCTTCCCTAGAAGTACCATGGGATATTGTCCCATCTCATATGATGCTCTTCCCTTTCTAGATGAGTCTGTAGGAGAGCTGAGATTAAGGTATTTACTATTGTTTGATCTATTCTAAATACTGTCCTTCAAAGTGGTAGAAAGACTCTGTGCAAAATAAAGGTGGCCCATAATCCAAAACAAAACAGAAAAAAAAATCATGAGCTCTGGAGCCTGTCCAGTGAAGGCATATTCCTAGCAAGTTATTTCTCATCACCTGAGAAAAAAATATGCATTAGGAGAACATGTAAGAAATAAAACAAAATAGAGGTTTATAGCCTCAGTAAGGAAAAAGCAGTTTCTATGTTCATTGTTGCTATGTTTTGATATATGTTTAGTTATATTATGTCCTAGGATCATCTATTTTCCATATAAAGTGTAGCTACTTTCAGTTTTACTACATAGCGTTCAGGAGAGACTTTGATTTGTGTGCCCTAGGGTATATCTTTTCTTTAAGTTCCTCTGTCATGCACCATCAGTAAATTCCTGTACAAATTGCAACATTGATGTTTAGTCAGAGGTCTGCACTCCCACGGAGGAGAGTGGGAGGAAATAATAACTGTGTGGACCAAAGTGAAAAAAAGAGTAGAAGAAAAGAGAGAAAGAGGGAGAGAAATTCCATTAAGAAAGGTTACTGAATCAAAAAGAATTCATCAAAAGTAGACTTGTGAGAGTGGCTCTTGAATTTTTATGAATTTGAGGGGCACAGAAGTCAGTCTGCTTTGGACTGTAATTCCAAGTATTAGCAGAATTGGGACCACTGAGGCATTCTCTGTCACTGTTTCTAATCTCCCTTGCTCTGGAACACCAGTTACACATCAATCCAATTAATCACCACTGATAACTAAAGTTGTTTTTTTTCCCTCACTTTAGAAATGTTACATTTTTTTTATGTAGAACTTTATCAGACGCAATTTCTTTTTCCCTTGTGAAGAAAAGCTTATGAAGTTCATTTATACCGAGAACATAAATCCTATCTCCTACTGTTTTCCCCTGTAACCTAGCATGAAATATGGCTTATAGCTATGCTAATTCTCAGCATTTAATGTGGACTGATGAAAGCAGTTCATCACTCACACAGACACACCGCACACACGAGCAAACACCGATCAGTATGCACACATGTGACAGACCAGCAAAGATACCTGCTGCAGTGTCATAGTATGACATATACTGCCTCAGATATACCATAGCAGCCAGGTGTCTTGATACTCCTCTTTGGGGATCCAAAGCACTAAAAATGAGTACTTTCCATTATACGGCAAAAATCTCTCACTTTCTTGTCACTCTTCTCCCTCCACAGATTTATCTCCTCCTTTTAATGACTCTCTTTTTTCAATTTGTGTCTCGCTCTGACAGATAATACTTTGTCTCACTGTTCTGGCTTAGTTTGAGTCTTGCCTTGTTTGCTGCTCGTTATTTGCACTCCGGCAGAATGTAGATACAAGAACTTTCCCATAATCAGCTCAATAATTCCACTTCAAATCTAGACATACTGCTGCCACATATAATCCTGACAACTCATTATCCACCAGCCTCGGTAGACCTGGCTCTTGTATATTAGCCATGCTGTGACCTCTGCCTTCTTCCCTTGCCTTGTACGCTTTAATTCACTGTTAAACTCCCATGCTAAATGTTGCCCTTATTTGAATTTATGCAACTGGAAGGGAAGGAGGGTAGAAGTGTGGCTGCGCTCAGAGGCTGCCCCTCTTCTCAGCCCCCTTTTTGCAGCCCAATGGGGCTGCGCTAGCAGAGATGTCAAACTCTTTCTCATCACCCTGAATAACACTTTTCCTGGTGAGAATGCATGAAATGAGAGCACATGTGATTCTTGCCCGTAGCCTTTCAGCTAGTGAAATATTAGAATGAACATCTGCAGGATCTCCCATCTGACGCCTTCAAGATACATTTACCAGCCTGGCAGTCAGACAGGTATGATCATCCCCGTGTAATGGAGAGGCAAACTGAGCCACA
Organism: Struthio camelus; assembly: GCF_040807025.1. Taxonomy (NCBI): domain Eukaryota; kingdom Metazoa; phylum Chordata; class Aves; order Struthioniformes; family Struthionidae; genus Struthio; species Struthio camelus. The sequence continues at coordinate 49,585,681 of NC_090944.1, forward strand.
GCATGAGGACAAGAACTTGCCAAAAGAAGTCAGCCCTGGGCACTAGACCGTTATTTGCAGCTCCCAGACCAGTCTGCAGCGGAGCAAGAAGCAGCTCAGTTGGGATAGCAGAGCAGACTTGTCCCAGCACGCTGCAGTCTGGCGAGTGAGGAGGGCAGAGTTGACAGGGCAGTGTTTCACGCAGGAGCTATGGCCTGGGGGTGGCCTCTCTGCAGGGACCCTTGTGAGATGTCCCCGGAGCAGTGGCCAGGAGCAGAGCAGACTGACGGCCCTGGAAGCATTTCTTGGGCTGGGGAAGTTTCCATGCTGCCGCGTGTGGGATGTTCTCACCTCATCGTTTCCTCTCTTCGCTCCTGCCTTCCTTGCCTTCCCCTCCTTTTCTCTGCTCTTTCCCTCTACCTCTTGGTTTCCTTTCTTTCCCTCCTCTCCAAAGCCAACTTTGTCCTCTCCTTGTCTCCCTCACAGTCCATCCTTACCATTTCATGACACCACCTTGGCTTTGCCTCACAAGTGTGTTCTCCAGGATCTCTCCTGTTTCCACCCACATACCTACGAGTGAGTTTCGCATGCAATGAAGAAACAGGCAGAGAGCAGCAGCTTTGCAGCAAAGGTCCGTGAGGCTCCCTTACCAGAGCCCCCCGCGTCCCACCAATAAGCCCATTAATCACACCAGCCTTGTCCTGCAAACAGCACTCTGGGCATCTTGGGGTGAAAGGCTGGGGTGAGTTCTGGTTGGCAGCTTGATAGGAAAAGAGAGGTGAAGTGGCACAAGGAGGAGTCCCAGCACTAGATAGATGAGACAGGGGCTGGTCTCCATGGCGAAGAGCAGTCTCTTGCCACATCCCTTGGCAAGAGACTGAAAAGTCAGGCATTTAACAAGCCGGGCAAGAAATTAGCCACAGCTTTTAAAGTGAGGCAGGAACATACACGCACAATTATTGTGTTAATGCGAAAGGAGAAGACTGAATATGAGGTTTACTAGGCAGCAGACGGGTCTGTCTTATATCTTCTTCTCTCCTTCAGTCAGGAAAGAACAAGTCTTTCTAATCATGGAGACCCTATATATAACTAAATGTAATGTTTCTTCTCGCGCAGCAGAGGACAAGCGAAATTTCAGAGTCGGATTGCTCTCAGATGGCTTATATAAGACTCAAGCGTGCACTTGAAGCTGAGCATTCGTGTATACCTCAAAAGATGAATCAGGGTTTTGGCTCTAGTTCCTCCTTAAAGACAGCAGCCCTAGCAATGACCAAAGCGGCAGCTCTTGCATCAGCTCTTCGAAGTGAGAAATGTCACTGACTCAATGTTTGTGCCAGGCCACATAGCACCACCTGGCTCAGGCATTAAGGTACTGTCACAGCACAAATAACATAAAGAGGCAGTATGCTCTGAAATATCTTTGGATACTGAGGAGAGGAGCGGTCAACAAACACGTTCACCACCACCTGAGATGGCTGTGTAAGACAGGAACAGGTTTTGTGCTTTCTGGCACCATAAGCCCTCAGTGTGTAGCAAACTACTCCTTTTGTACTGCTGATCAATATGTCCCCTTCACAATAGGTATTTTCTATCCTACCCAGTATAAAGGACATACTGTTTGACCAGCACCATTCCTCTTCATCCCCCAAAGCGCAGCCCATGCAAGCAGAGGCAGGACTTAGACTACCAGTTTCCAGTGCATCACCAATAACTGATGCCCACAACAGACCCAGGAAAACACAAAACGTAAGCCATTTTGGACATATCAGCTCAGCACACTCCTAAGCAGGGCAGGTAATGAGCCAGCCTTGCTTCAGCCAGTCCTGTAGCACAAGCAGCACCTGCCACACGGAGCCGCAGCACAGGCAGGCTGCAGTTTACACCTGGAAAGGTAAGAAACAGCTACTGTGCCAGCAAAACTCTTATCTCTGGTGGGGCACAAGTCACATCATGAACGGCATATATAATTACCATGATATTTTCTAAAAGGCCTCTGCAGCAATTTTTCCATTTAAGCAGAAGCTGCAGCTATCAGACTCCAGAGCTGTCATTATATCAGCATTTACAGTTCTCTGTTTACCTCTTCGTGGCTCCCAGAGCTCTTGCAGGGCCGACAGCCCATACCACGTGGGGCTCGGTTCAAACGCTAGAGAAGCTACAGGAGTACCTGAAGGTGTCTGAGGTAGATGGGTCCCAGGGGAAGAAGGCAGTTGATATTTGCTCTGTAGCCCTTATTTTTAAGGGCCTGAAATCACAACTGGCTTTAATAGTACACTAATGCACTGCTGAATGAAGCCATTGAGGAGACCAACTGACTAATGTCATCTTCTTGGCTATGTCTCAGCCAAGGCAATATTGCTTGTTTAAGGATAATACTGTTCACCTTGGGAAAGCAGAGGCAACTGGCTCCAGGAAGCCTGATGGTAAGAAGGGGCTGCTTACATCTTTAAGCCTTGAAGGCTAATTTGGTGGGAGCTTTTGGCACAAGTTCATAGGTCAGAGAAGACCTGCTATCTTGTATACCCATTCTTGTGCTCTGTCTTGCTACGGTGCCATCAGGTTGAAGAAACATTTTCAGCTCTTTTGCAGTGATTTTGCTTTCATGCTGGGGTCACTAAGGTGGGAGAGTCCTGAGCACGTAACATACTTTTTAGTTTGAAGAGTGGGACCAGGATTTGTGCACTCTCAAAATGCCTACCTCAGGAAGGATTGCACTGCTGAGCTATATCGCTGCAGCCAAGTACAGTAGCATGTCTGAGGTCTCCACATTTTGCTGTTTCTCTTCTGTCTTGACCTTATCGCACTGTGGAGCTTTTATTCTTTTCTTCAACCATCCTTCTGAGCAAACATGCCAAGCTGACTGTAGTTTTCTCCATTTCTTCCTACAAATTCATAAGCTGTGTTCTTCTGGGTTCTCTCTTGTGGTTGCTCCTCCATGGCTCTTACATAAATTTTATACTACAGGAAAGAAAAAGGTTTTACACAGTAGAAGAACAGGGTCACTCACAGCCAAGGGCACAAATTCAGAAGGCTTTGGATGTGTGGTTGCTGGCTGCACATGAAAAGCAAAGCAGTGTGTTACACGATGGAGTGAGCAGCAGCGACAGCTGCCTGTGCTGCCTGCACCAGGTTTGAACAGAGACCACTGACTGCAGCTGTGGCAGCGTGTCAGGCAGGCTGGGTATATCTCCCTGGGAGTGCTGAGCTATAGTGACCACGAGCACTTCCTGAGCTACCCTCGCCCCTTCTCCCATGGGAGCAATGCTGTGTCCAATTGTCCCCTTCCTCTGGACAACTCTTCTTCTTGACTGTTCCCCCCTTCGTGGAGGCTCATCACACTGTCAAGAGGATACAGGTCTGACACTGTGGGTAGGGACCTGCTGGCCAGATCTACCCTTCGTGACCAGGAGCTCTTTCAAACTTTTTTTCTTGGCAAGCCAGGGAAGTGTATTTTTTGGGAGGATCAGGATAATGCCAGAGAACTCTCTTCCCCATCCCATTCCACATGCACTCTGCTGTATGTCCCGGTGACTGGCTGCTTGTCACCTCTTTCCTACCTCTGGCTTTCACTGTCCTATGTGACTGATTAAATTATGCACTTTACATATCTCACTCTTAACACCACTTACCCACCTATGCCTTCCCCACATCCCATCTCCCCTAAGGTTTAGGGTCCCACAGGAGTCTCTTAGAGGGCTAGTTTTTCTTAATATATTTAACAGAAATCTGCAAGAAGGAATGGAAGAACTCTGAATACAGAGGTGACCCAGCACTTTGTAACAGTAGTTAATAATCTAGGAGCTACTGCAATGACCTGGATGAATTAGAGGAACTGTCAGGAAGGAAATGAAATGTAACAAGTATGAGCACAGTGCAATTAGGAGAATTACAAATGCAAATATGAAACAGGGTATCTATGACTGGACAAGAGCAATGCAGGGAAAGAACCTAGGGTAATCAATTACGAAGAAATAAGGATGAGTAGTCATTGGAAAGCCATAATTAAGAAAAGGCAAATGCAATCTTGGGAGGTATGAGAGGGAAAATCATATGAAAAACATTACCCAGAGTGTTTTGCCACAGCAGCTGCTGTCAGCTAAGATGCAGTTATCAGCAGTACTGGATTTGTAGCTCTAGAAGATGAGGCCAGGAATTCCCGCCTGAGAAACCTTACTCAAGAGCTCCCATCCCTGCCTACTCCAACAAAGCCTTTGTTTGTTGACCTTCACACATACTGCAACGTCAATCTATATTCAGGCTGTTTCAGAGACTGAAAGAGCAGGGAGAGATTAAACCTCCCTTTCTGGATTAGCCAGAAGTTTTAGCAGTCTAATATTTCACGTCTGCATTTTTTAAATCTCTCCCTTGCACACATAGGGATGAGTCCTAAAGCTATAGCAAACATGTAAGGAGAGGAAGAGTTTATCTCCTCCTCAAAAAGTGCTGCTGTATGTACTTTAGAAATTATGCACAACAGTGGGCAGCACAAAGGGAGATGTGACATTACTGGTACGCAAGTTGGAGTCAGTCAAGCTGCAGGATGGACAGCAACTACTGTCAATCTAAAACCACATGGTGACTCCTCTGATTTACATGGTGAAGTTCCTTAATCTGAGAGCTCCAATACTGCATGACAGAAAGGATGACGAGAGACAGGAGCGAGAGCCAAGAGCAGGCAGGTCATTAAGCCTCTGAAAGTAGCCGACGGACAGACAAACTACAAGACTCAAAGATGGGGTGCCCAAAGCAGTAGCGAGCATTGTAATTGCATGCCTGCCTCAGCTCTTTTGGAAATCCTCCCACCCACAAAAGTTATCCACTTAGGCTGCCCAAGCCATCACAGTGGGGACAGTGGGAAACTGGCTGACAGTGTGCATGAAAAGGTGATTTGAAGAGAACGGAGCCAGCACCTTCCATGGCTAGCAGCTGCTAAATGGAAAATAATATTTGTTTCGTGAAATAAGCATGACTTGAATTAAACTAAAGCAAATGCAATATTTTTAATGGGAAATATGCTGGAAAATAGGCAGTTGGTAAGAGGCACTGACCATGTCCCAGACAGAGTAGACAAGATAGTCTAAGAATACAACAGTCTCAAAAATGCCAGTAAATGCAATGGATGGTCTTCCGTTGTTTTTATTAGTGTCAACGGAAAACTCTTGTTGCCATCAAACTTGAAAGGAAGGTGTTAATTTCCCAGACTTAACCATTTTCAGATATCACACTCTTTCTCCCATCATGCTAAAAAGATGAACCCTCTTAGCCCTGGTCTGCTGTTTGACCACCCTTTGTCCACTTGCACAGAAGTTGAGGAGCTTGGGCACAACGGTAAAGAGGAAGGGCAAGGGTGCCTCCATCTGTATTGCAGTCAAGCCCTTAGGTCTGGTTGTGCTTGCTCTTTTGTTTCCCCCTCTGTTTGCCTTTTCAGCAGGCCTTTCTCTGAGGGGACAAGCAGATGGTATATTGGGATACAGGCTGAAATGGAAAGAAAGTTAGTAGGTGCTCAGAAGAAGGCAAAAATGTTGAGGGAGACAGAGTGACTACCTATCTACCCAACTTCCTTAATCCCACATTAGCAAGCAGCTATTTTAAAAGTGAATATTCCTTCTATTTGCTCACCCACCTGTCTTTGTAGTTAGCTTTTGCCCAAATTCTTTAAAGTCTCTAAGTGAAGAAAATGGAATATTAGTTTTCTTACCTCAGGAAAAAAAAACATACTGATAACTGTCTGGCCTAGCCTTTGATGTAATGAAACCTGATTATCTAAGTACCACTGCAGCAAAACTGGATACCGTTGGGCCCAGTGTCCATTTTAATGGCTTAGTAATTCACTTTGCCTGCAGCCATGGAGAGGCCGTTGCAAAAAAAATCTGACTGCTAATAGACAGAAGGTCAGAGTCTTACCCTTCCTGTCACAGGTAGATTACAGCAGCTGAAACTGTCATCACAGTAATGTTTTTTTTCATCTTCAGATGCAGTGGGTCCTAAACCCCCCTTGATATGCAGAAGGAAAAACTCAAACAAATGGCTTTGGTCCGTAAAGCAAATCTAATTCATTATCAATACAGTACCGTTAAGAGTGTATTGCACTTTACAGACATCAACTGATTGACAGGTCCCTGACCTAAGAGGATTTCTCTCCGAATTTAAGCATCATAGGACAGCAAAGCATGTCAAACAAAGGAAGACACGGAGGAAAGAGGTGGAAGGGTTACAAAAATAATATTATGTGCTAGTGTGGTTTGTTATGCACAAGTCTTACATATGCTGCAACATCACTAAAGCCAAGAGCTCAGTAAGATTCAGAAAAGGATTTGGTGTTTTTACTGTTATGATGAAGTTTGAGTTATTTCTAGCAAGTCAGTCTGAACCAAGAACCTGACTGAAACCACTGGAGAGAGTAACAGCTTACCATGACGGCTAAGAGAAAATAGCAAATAAATACCCCTTTTTTCAGTGATAGCTGAGCCAAGGGAAGCTGCTGCCCAAATTACAGACCGGTATAACAGTTAGGGTGCACAGTTTGGGGGGGGTCTTAAGGAAAATGGTACGCTGTGTGGCTGTGAAAGGGAGGTGAAAAGAAAATAAGAAATCCTTCAAGGGAGTGAGGCTAAAGTTTGAAAACTGCAAGTGGAGTAAACCGTAGCATCACCTTCAGAAAAATCTATTACGCCTCTTTGGGTAGTATTTTGGCCGCAAAAAGGGCTTGAAACTGTGGATAAAGGAAATATTTCCTGTGTTCATAGCACCTAAGCAAACAGGTTTGCTTCAGAGAAATATCTGATCATGTACAGACAGAGACAGAGTGAGACTGATCATTGTGGCAAACACAAATATGGAAGCTGCGGAAATTAGACAAAGGTATATTGGACTAACAGAGTATATATTGGACTAACAGAGTAATAAGGTCTGTCTTAAGTTATTGCCACACTGCAGCCTCACCTTGGGATCTTCATTACGTCCAGCCCCAAATTGCCTGTCGCTCCTATAAAAAATCCTTAGGCATGTGGCTTCAGGGTCTTAGGTTTTAGGATATAGTTTAAAGTCACCAGACTGCTCCGACCCACTCACTCTGAATTGGGCAATCGGCTACTGCCCGTGCCACAGATCTGGTGTCACCATCAGTGGAGAGGAGTAGGCGTGATTCATCTCGGCTATCTTCATTCCTTCCATAGGGTGCACGAATCGCTCTCTGGAAGTGGTCATTCCTTTCACCTCTTCACACAGAGACCCCTGAGTACTCAGCGATGATGTACACAGCTAACTTTCAGACCTCTCACCCAAGTGAGAAAAGTCCCACTACATCTGCTGTCCCAGAGCTGGGCTGTGGAGGCCAGGAGGCCTTTGTGAATCTCCCAGGGAGGACCTAACGCACAACAGGGCTCTCTCCCTCGCAAGGGCAGCTTTCACCCCTTCCTGTACATTTTTTCTGCTCTCTGCCTATCAAGTTTTCTGAGACATACACTGTCATGTTTTGTTTTCATAAGCACAGAGTGCCTTTGTTCCAGAACCAATTTACCTTTTATTTATGGGAATCTGAATGAGATTGCACTAGATAAATGTGGTCTTAATTGCCCTCACAGGCAGTACAAATGTTTATTCTTTGTTTATTTTGTTTCTATTTTTTTCCCCATACAGCTATATTAAGGAGAAATATTAAGCCTACACAATGTATGCAAACACATTTCACTGTTTGAGCAGGAGGAATCAGAGTTGGGTGATATACTGTAATTCATCAAAAGGTCTGACACTTTATTATCAGAGGATACTTTTCCGTATTTTGAAAAACCTTTCCCCAAACAAACATTGAAGTGCATTATTTGATCAAACAACAACAGCACTTTAATCTATATTGTGTACTTTCTTCACAATAAGAGGTCAGAGAATAATGATTCCCTCTATTTTTAAAAGGAATCCTTTTAGAACTGCTTTTAGAGGCAAAGATCTGGTGCCAGGATTTTTCTTAGTAGGAGCATTTAGCATTTTGCTGGAATAGTCTCTTTAAAGACACTCTTTAAAGTCCAAGACGACAGATGATGGGACTTATTGTTTTGGTGTCACAGTGCTACGTCCCACACAAATGCACTCTTCTGCTGTCCTTCAGCAGAACCAGACAATCTAGGTCTCAAATCAAGGTGTCCTGAATTTACTCTGAGCCTCTACATTGATATCAATCAGCTCTCAATTAGCCCTCCTAAGGCTAAAGGAAGAAGAATCTGACCCAACCTGTTTATTTGCATCCTCAGCACCCATCAGCTCAACGTGAAGTGAAGACTTGGCTCATGGTGCGAAGAACTCAGCATCTTATGAAGAGCAAGTGAGACAAGGAGATGGATTAGATGCAGACGAAGAGGAGCCCAAGCAGCGCGGAGATGGGTGAATTCTCATCAGCTGCACTCATAGCTCAAGGACAACAAATATGTGAGGATGGAGACTTCAAGTGAACTGGTATAGGATTCTCCTCACCCACGTGTTTAGCTCCTGAATATGATTTCCACAAAATGTTACTAAGGTCCAGCGCTGATTTAACAGCACACTGAGAACTTAGATGTTTCTATCAATAACAAACAAGCCTGATCCTATGTGCCTTTCTTTTTTGATAAAAAAAACAAAAAACAAAACTTTAGGATTCATCTCCCTCACATTTATCCACTAAAAAGAAAAGCACCTATTCTACCCTAGTTCACCAAGGCTCCCTCTATTGCCACTAGGCAGCAATTGGTCCCTCCAGAGGCCGGTCCAACCCATCTGTCTTCCGTACCTCCAGCTCGGGGTGGTTTCAATCCCTCCTCTCCCTCCTGAGCTACATCTCTCTCTCTCTCTCTCTCTCTCTCCCTCTCCTTTTCTTTCCCTTTCCCTTTCCCTTTCCCTTTCCCTTTCCCTTTTCCATTTTCCTTTCCCTTTCCCTTTCCCTTTCCCTTTCCCTTTTAAGTAAAGGGATGTAGAGCACTAGTTAAGGCTTTTATACAGCCAATGTCAGGTAATATAAATGCCCCGTACAACAACACAGGCTGTGCTTGATCAGGATTTCATTTACTGTGTATAGTTTATAACTCTCAAAACCGTACAGCATAATTCTTTTCTTTCTTGGCTGTTCCTCTGAAAAAGCTTAGTCGCCTGGCAAGTTTTCTTATTCATTCGAAAATCTAGAATGCAGTCAGATAACACAACAGTCAATCACGGCTGTGTTTTATCAGGACCTCATCTGTTTCAGGAAGTCAGTGGAAGTCCTGCTTAATCAAGCAGGGCAGAAGCTGCCTTTCACATTTCCCCCCTCCCTCTGGCTATTACACTCTTTTGTCAAAAGTTCCTGTGTTTCATCTATAGTTTTAGAAACAACATTTGCTGGAAGGTAAAAAAACTGAAAGCTAAAACTGGAAAGTTAAATTCAAGAAAAAGTTAATAAGGATAATTAGGCAGGGGTGTAGACAGGCCACCGTCTGCCTGAATGAAAATGTGTGGATATGTATGACCATGTTAAATAAGATACTGGTGGGAATGATATAATAGCAAATTCTGTAAACGCAAGAGGTCAAAGTAGAGAGCCAAGATGATCATTTTCTACCTGTGATTTTTGAATATGCCTAATGACATAGGACTTTTAAAGGGGATGAAGGCAAAAGGACCTTTCAGGTTTGCCCATTTGGCAGAGCATTAATTCAGCTGAGCTAAGCAACCTGTAAATGGAGCTGACAAATGCTATTATCCCAGGTGCTAAGTTTTTTCCCTTTTATTTTTAATGAACACGAGAAAGACCCAAAATTTATCCCACAGAAGGCCACGTTTGAGAATTTGCCAGAAAACTTGGTGTCACTGACTTGTATAAAGCAGAGCAAAATCCAGCTACCTTCCTTTTTAACAAGCAAGGAAGGCCTGCGCAGAGCACAGTCCCAGCATGTCACGCTGAGCTGCTGCTTGCAGCAACCGCAGGCATGGCCACCCATCATGCTGGGCCACAGCCACTCATTAAACAGGCCTGCGGCTGCAGGACACGGTGGTACAGCCTCGCCGGGACCATAGTGCGTTGGCCTCAGCTGATCCAAAAAGGTGCTCTCTGAACAGCTGCTCTTTAAAACAAAACCTGACTCTGCAAAATGATTTTCTCTTACTATCTCTTAATAGTGATGAGCACCATCCTTTCTGCAAATAGAAGAGCATAGTTCTAGATTTTATGCAACATTTTAGGCAACTTTCAGTCCCTGCCATTCTGTGGTGGCATACGTTCCCATATTTCTCGAAGGAGCAGACGGAGGTTACCTAAATAAGTACCATAACAATTTTATGAAGTCAATGCTGATTAAAAAGCCAGTTCCAAAGCAAAAGCATCAATGCACTCAAGTGCTTGAACCTCAAATTAATTTGTTCCCTGTTTATGTTGTTGCCCCACGTTGCCGTTCTAAGATGGCCTTACGTTGCCATGTTTTCCTGATGTTATTGATTGGAGAAGGTGCAAAGAAGGGAATCAGGCTCAGCACCCAGCATTTTAAGCTCACTTTTACCAGGTGAGCTGATATCTAACATACCGAGACACCCTAGAGCATCTTATACCAGTAAACAAGTCCTTTTAAGTGACTTTCAGTAATAAGGCAGCTGACCTTTTATCTCTGGATTGGGAGGAGTTCATTTGTGTAGGATTTCCACGTCTCTCTGCTAGCTCGTCCTAGAGGGCGTGTCAGGGCTCACACTGCCACCAACCACACCAAGAAACCTGCCTCCCTTCTGTGGCCTTGTGCTGCCAGGGATGCAGCCCCCACTCTTGATAGCTGGGTGTCCCTGAGGTGCAACGTGGGCTGGACAAAGGAGGCACCCGGTCACCACCTGGAGCTGATCTCCATGTCATGGGTAACCACATGTAACCCTTTACGCAGATAGCACAAACACTAGGCAGTTACTAAAGCTCAAGGGAAATGAGTTTACTTCTATTTTAATTAGTTTATAAGAGTACTTGCATTTTTGAAAATCCATAAACGATGAAGTAATTTACATTTAACTCAGTTAGTATGTTGTGGGATTCGCCAGAGCTCTCCAATTCAGGCTACAAGCCGTATTTTTCAAACAGCCAGGACAGACAGCATGTTAGCACCCATTCATCTCCTGACTGCCTGGACCTGGCAGAAATGTTGGGAGACCTGTACAGCAACAGCCCTTTGGGACCAGCAGGAATTACTAAATCTGTCAAGACCACATCCCCAGGAAAGAAATCCCCTTTTTATCTACCACAACAGAAAAAGAATATAAGTCCTACACTCTTAACAGCTTCTGCTATGAAACAAGTGGCGAAAACAGTTGGAGACAAACTAATAAGTGCTATGGGTAACTTCTGAAAGACTGACTTTTTATGTACCTCACAGTAAAATGTGAAGCATGACATAGTTATGAAGTCAGTAGTGTTCTCAAAGAAGTTCACCTATTCCAGATGCTTCCACTTCAAGCCTTCAAATACCCAGGTAGTCAGGATGGCCTTCTCTGGTGCTGCTGTTTATACTGCAGTGGTAGCTAGAAACTGGCCGATTTGGTTATGAGAGCCATAATTTAAGAGTCTGCTAAGCAGCAACAGGTTGACCGAATGACACTACGGAAAGACAGTGGAATGACTCTCTATATTCACATTATCTCAGGGCCCTAGATCTTAGTCTTGATTACAGCTCCCCAGTCATCCATACTGCCTGCAAATTGGCTCACAAACTTGTGCAAGCCTGGAGAAAGCAAAGCGACTCACTGATGAAGGAACCCAGCTTGTGCTACAGGGAGGAAACAACCCTGGCTTCAGTGTAATTGCAGTTTTCCAAGCAATGTAGACCCTTAAAAGCTTTTTGGCATAAAGAACCCAATCCCCACATCCCAGCCTGATGGCTAAAGAAAGAAAAGGAGATATCACCCAAGGAGCTCAGGTTTCATAGGGTTGGAGGGTGGTTTCTGATGGAGGGAATCTACCCCTCTGCACTCAGCCACCACTGCCGCCCCAACCTGGCCAGGAGAGCCTGGCTGGCAGCAGGATCCCAGTCTGCTTCTGCGTCACCCTTGTGATGACCTCAACCAACACCAAGACTTCCCCCGGGTTAGTGGGACTTCCCTGGGCCCTTTCGGGCACAACAACATATTTGGGGCATCCCAAAGCTGCAATGGTTATAACAGACATCCAGACAAAACCTCCTGGATGCCACCAGAGGGTGGAGGAAGTTCCATAAAGTGCTGTGTCAATTTTGCCACGATAATAATTCTTTCCATGCCCCACAGCTGCATGTACATTGGGATGGTGGCATCACTGTTGGTTCTGGACAGTGCTGTGTAATTTGAATACATGAGGAGAGAAGAAGTATTACCCTACTTAGCCTTCAAATAAATACTGCTGTGATCTCTGTATTTGCTACATGACAATGTCCTTGTCTCCTTGTTCCAATTCCACTTGAAAAGATTGCCAGTTAGCTGCATTTGTAGTTACCTACAAATTCCCAGTCATCTTTAGCTTATGACTAAAAGTTTCCCTGCCACAATCAGTACTACTATAGCTATGCCCTCTGTCATTACAGATTCTGTTATTTATTTGTATTTTTTTAAGAGTCTACTCTTCTCATCATTTGAATTCTTCTAAAAATCTTCAGTGTATTTGCTATTTTCTTGTTTGGTAATATTAGATTATAGCTGTGGAGCAATACATAACTTCTTGTTTATAAACCCAGAATCGTGCATCTAGGCAATGTATCACCCAAGCAATCTGTATTTTTTTTTCTGGTGATGAATCACTGTCTTCACACCATTGCACTTTAACCTCATAATGACATTCATTATCACAACATTTTCAAAGCCTCTACTTGTGAATGTAGTAAGGTGCTGCTGTTATAATAAGGATAAACAGACTGGGAAACTTGGTAGGTAGAGCTGAGCTGAGTTACAATTCAATCTAGAGTGGAGTTACGGTTGTTCTCTTTGGTCTCCACACCACAGATAAAATGTAAGTACATATGCAGGTGCACTCTCACACACACGTGTGTGCACATTCTCATTTCCAGTTAAAACTTAATTCTTTTCCCCAAAGGAAGGAGCATTCAGTCACTGAATATATAAGCTATATAAACTATAGCTATGCCCAGTTCCCCCAAGCACCCCAAAGTGGGAAAGCGGTAGGAAAAAAGCAGTGCCAGGTCCATCCCTTATGAGTCTTTCCACTGAAGAGTGGAAGCACAGAACATGACCTAGCTTAGCACATACAGGGCCTGCACATCCTCCATTCTGAGTCAACAGCATTATCAAAATATTTACTACACATGACGAAGTCTGCTTAGGATACGAGTTCTGCGTTTATCTCTCTTGGGTGGGTAATGCAGAGTTTGGATTCAAATCAGATGTTAATATCCGGGTTTCCCCTTTCTTCTGTGAACTGTTCCATAGGTGGATACTCTGGCAAATATTTCTTTGTCCCAAGCTCATATTTTGCTCTGTCTTGGGCTTTGAGATGTACCCAAACCTGCTTTGATAGTTCAGAGGCTGACAGGTTCCTTGCTGCAGATATTAACATTGTCATGATTTTCAGTAATGTAGTAACGCAAATAAAAGCAAATCAGGTTGCTGAGAGGCCCAGTTAAGTAGAAAATCTTGTATTTGATTTAAGGAAGTGGCTTATGGTGAAGATGATACATAGAGTAATTTGCTCTCTAGCCGGAAAGTACAAAACAGTGTTATGTCAGCAGAGACATACGAGCCAACTTTGTTTTAGCAGGGAAACATATCATAAAGATATCATTGCTTAGTAGGTTGGGATGTGTACAGAGTAAATCTGTGATCATTCTGCTTTAGGGAATTTTGATAAGACATCCATGATAGTATTATAGCAACACATATATACCATAATGATGATGAGGTAACCATGGCAATGATGATAAGACAGAGTAGATGTCAACATACCTATATAAGCCATAATAGGAGAGATACATGAACGCATAGGGTTTAAGAAAATAAATGCATCAAGAACATGTGCTCAGGTCTAAAAGCCACTTGTGTAAGGGGTAGCTGCTTTCCCCATGATACTATCTTCTACCCTCTTGTCCATTCTTCCTGCCAGGCCAGGGGACTAACGGGTCTGGAAGAGATAATAGGCTGTTAGTTAGTTTGGCTTATCAGAGTGCTATCTTTAATTTTAGCAATAGAGTCAGTTCATGTTGCGTGTGGCTTCTGAGGCAGCCGTACAAGTATCCCATTAGTAATTTCCATGTGACTGGAAAGAGGATGAAGCAAATACAGGACAAAATGTCTGAGCATTCTGAGAGGAAACCTAAAATTTGACCTGTAAGTGCTTTGAAAATCAGGATCAGAAGTTTGCATCTGGGAAATGTGTACTAGCCCCAGAAGTTGACTGTGAAGCTAAGGGTCTGAGCATGAGGCTGATGGGGGGAGCCACATCTTGTGCAAGCCGAGCTCAGGATACACACAGCTCCCTACGCAAGCAGCCACAGGAGCCCATGCGGGCTTTGTCCCTATACTACCAAGTCTCTGATGCTTAGAGAGCGAGAGGAGAAAGAAGGTACTAGCAGAAATGGGTGCTGCCCAGCTATTCGCGCTTCGTGGGGGACCCAGCATGGCCCTGAGGCTCTGCGTCGCAGAGCAGTGACCCGCTTCTTTGGGGAAGTTCCCTCTTGTGCTGCTCAGGCCAGCTCTTCCTCATCCCTGGGCTGACTCCTCATGCGTCAGCTGTGGCAACGGTTGCATCATTTGAGAAGGAAAGATATGACTATGTGCTGCAGATAATATATCGACAGTCACACTCACAGCATCCCATCATCCAGCTACCACGAGTGATCTCATACAGCTGAAGAAGAGAAGCATGTAAAATATAGGATCCCATCGGTGAGGGTCTTTAGAGAAGAAGAGCAGTTACTCAGGGCCCCACTTCAAGTGCTAATGGGATCCAATTAAGTGACCAATGCCGTACACCTAATGCAGAGAAAACTCCCACTGATTTCAGTGGGGATTTTTCTATGTTGAATTTACAATATTAGGCCCACTGTAATGCATTTCATAAGCATTTGATGGTAAAAATGGTCCACAGGTCCAGTAGATTTCAGTTAACATTCTTAAAGACATGAAGTTTCCATTCCTTTACGTTCTGAGCTTGTAACTTCATTTCGGTATCAACTATTGTTGCTCTTTTCCTCTTCAAAATAGAAAGGAAAAATACAAATTTGCAACATTACCAATCTGTTTTGCATAAGCCCTTGGGCCAAAGCCATCTCCAATGTAACTCTATTGCCTTGAGTCATACGCATTTTCTTCCTGCATTTCACTCCAGAGACACAGTCAGTGCAGGCAGCAAGATGATTCGGTGCGAATGATTGCAGAAATTATCAGAAACAGATCCCGATCTCTAATCTAATCAAAATCTCAGTCTAATACCCTACACATTAGGTCCAAGTTCAAAGTGCTATACACTAAATGATGTACTTGGCATCTCTCAGACCATGCAGCAGAAGCAGAAGATGAATGCATAAAACAGGAAATGGATCATGGCCAATTAGCAGTGCAGAAACCGTCATGGGTCATTTCCAAAATAACAAATGAACCTGGCGGGCTGGTACGTCTTTTTGCAGTGAGCCAGACGACTTATTCCAGAGCTGTGGGTGACTGTGCAGCCCAACCCAGATGGGCTTCTTTCGGTGCTGCAAGACCTCAGGAAGCCTTGCTAGGCTGTAGGCAGCAGTGCTGCTGTGTGAGTAGTAGAACAAGGGAAACTTGAGATATAAGTCAAACTTGTCACTGTAAGACATTTACAAATTATCTGAACTATGGTCCCATTACTCAGAGCCTGGCTTTATCCAAGACACCCAGCAGGAAGGAGGAGGGGAAAGATAAAGCTCAAATTTCAGCCAATTCCTTTCCATGATCTTTTCTCCCAGTGATTAAGAGAAAAAAGGGTGTGAGGAGCAGAGAACATCTAGGTAGTTAGAGGTCTGTAAACCAAGCTGAGCTCAGAGCCCTACCGGGCTGGATGCAGTGGGAACAAACCCTATGAGCTGTTCCCTGCTGCAACGGAGCTGCAGTGTAAAGAACAAAAAGGGCAGAGGGAGAACCAGGAGCATAGCCAGACGAGAGTCTTTGCCTTGCTTTGCTTTTGGCACAGAGACTGGCACTGATCTCCTGGGAGCAGCACTCGCCACGCTGACCCTCGGCAGGGGGAAGGTGAGGCAGTGCGATGCCACTCAACTCTCATCTGTCCCAGGGGGCACCAGCTGGTATGGGTGGGCACCTTTGCCATGCAGAGAGAAGAAGCTTTTCTGACATAAAAGCATCCTAGGAGCAGTAATATAAATTTCTTAGTGTTTAAAGATGTCACCGTAAAAATTAGAATTATCAAATTAGTCTGCTGTAACTTCAAGTCAACATGAAATAGAATAAAAAAAGATGAAGAGACCAGAAGCCCTTTTCTGTGACATTAGAGGGCACATATGAGAGAGACAAATAAAATAAAATAAAAGAGAAGAAGGAATAAAGACACTTGAAAAGCTTTTCTTCATGGGTTTTGTTTAAAAGAGAGCTATGTGTTCGTATGTACTTAATCTCTCTCTCTTGTTTTCCAGGCAAGAATGGGTGGGAACTGAAAAGAATTGGTTGCTTAGGTCCCATTATATTTTTTCTTTATTGAAATCGTCTAATTTTGTTGTGTCAGAACAGCATTTGAAAACCCTTTTAATGACCTCTTGCATCAGTCGTGCTTTAGATTTCTTTTCGTCATCAAGGTCTTCAGCAAATAGTGTCCTCCATGGAAACGCTTGGGAATGAAAGGCATTGATTTCCAGAAGCTGATACATGAACTGATGAGCTATAGATGGAAATGAACCTGAAGGTAACCTTGTAAAAAAGAGATTTTGAATTGTATCCTGGAATTAGGCTGTACAACACATTCCTGACATCAGACCAGTTTTACTCATTCCTCTTTCAGTGCTTGTTATTGAGGCTACTACAGATAAACATGCTGACAGCTCATCTTGGAAAAAGAAACATCTCAGCTCTGCAGAAAACCACCCTCAGAATGGTATGTGTGGCTGCATAATCTATACCAATCCTAGGGCAGAAAACTACATCTGCTTAGACATACAGGTAGAAATATCTTCAGAATTATTTTCTAGTTCTTCTGAACTTGAGTGAGAAAACCATGCCAGGGCTAGCTGTGGTGGGTTGTGCTGAATTATTGAGCATTTGTGTGTTGTTGGGCAGAGAATAGAAATTCTGTTTAATGTTAATTTTCAAGGTTTTGATGTTATTTTTCACTGTGGTTAGGTATGAAGCCCTTAGGTTTCAAAACGCTTCAAGAAAACTTTCAGAAGATTCATTTTAGGTTGATCAAAATTCTTAGTTTCTACAGCAGCACTTCATTTCGCTTTTATTTTTCAGAAATATTATTACAATATAAAGCAGAATACAAAATCAAATAATTCAAAGGAAGGTAAGCCTTTCAAAACAACAAAAACAACAAGAACAACAAAAAATCAGTGTTTAATTCCCAAAATGTCAAGACAGGATATTCCGATATCAGAGCTACTCTTGCCGGTTAGATTGACAAATGAAATTTGGCAAAATCAATGTGATTCTATAGTAAAAAATACCACTAGTATTTTCCTGTCCAGGCCTCACAGACAGCTACTAACATGAACACTAATTATTAACTATTCATGAATATTACCTTTTTCCTTGTTTTACAACCATGTTTATGAAATGAATAATGTAACATAATCAGTGACATATTTTTAATGGAAGCTGGTGCCTTTTTGTAAATGAAATTTTGCATTGCTTTCAAAAGAATTTATTTACAAGCAAATCCTTTTAAAACCACTAAAAGCTGCAAAAGAGAGGCAGAGGACAAAACAAAAAGGCATGGTCATTTCCAGTAATCAAATGACTTATTTAAGGAAAAGAATATTCAACAGGAGATTGTACTGTTCTGTAACATGATTGTAACACTAGCAGAGCCTATAGCATAATACGGAAGCGACACTATCACCTTATACTACCAGCCTCTAGTTTCATAGATAGGATGGAGGACGATTTACAGAATCACAGAATCACAGAATGGTGGAAGTTGGAAGGGACCTCTGGAGATCATCTAGTCCAACCCCTCCGCTCAAGCAGGGCCATCTGGAGCGCATTGCACAGGATCGCGTCCAGGCAGGTTTTGAATATCTTCAGAGCAGGACACTCCACAGCCTCTCTGGGCAACCTGTTCCAGTGCTCTGTCACCCTCACAGGTGAGGCAAAAAGTGAGAATTCAAAAAATATGCAAACAAAAGACCAAAGATATTGTTTCTCACAACCCATGAACTTATAGCCACAATGGAAGGCTGGGATCCATAGTGAAAAGAGCTATCTGAATTAGAGATGGTCATGAACTGGAGCTATATAGAGGCACTGAACCCTGGAATGAAACAAACCTTGGGGAAAACAGGAAATTCAGCAAGACAGGAACAACGGGAGGGAATATTAGAAGCTGGGAGGCATTACCATAGGGAAGAGGACCAGAACAGCCTCCAAAGGAATGGAATGACCAAAGGTCCTTGTTAACTCAAGGAGTGGGTGAACAGAAATAGGAAGAAGTGCAAGTGTAAGTTTATGCACTTAAAAGACCAATAACTAAACCCAGCAGGAAGATTATGCTTGCTCATCGGTAACGCTGGGGGAACAGGAGCTGACTAGACTCATTTAACCATTACCAAGCAAGACGCACCATCTGAGCTATTTCCATTTGACATATGACGGTGTCAACACCATGGTACCAAACCGTCATGGAGAATTCACCTGGACTTTTGTATGTGATTGTAATCATCCAGGTTACACAAAGAGACTTAAAATGAGACCAGGCAAAGAGAAGGGTTGCTACGATGATCCAGGGAATAGAAATAACCATACCATAGAAGACTAAAATTTTAGGCTGTAGTGAACCATAAATTCGTGTACTTACAGCTACGAAAATATGGAGTCCTTTTGAAAACGTTATCTGGCAAAGAGGCAGCAGAAATCAGCCGATGCAATACTTAATTCCTGGGACAGCTTGCTAAAAGTTAATCCAGTTGTTTCCACACTGCCTTGTATTGGACAGCCTGTAGAAGTGTTTGGCATGCTTACCCTCATAAAACAAATCCTGAGAGGGGATTTGATTATCATCTATAAATATGCTGAGGGTGGAAAAGGGGAAGCAACAGAGAGGAAGGAGAGCTAATGAAGCGCAAGGACTATGTTGGCACAAGGACAAATAATAGAAACTGACCATGAACAAATTCTGATCGGAAATTAGAAGAAGGATTTTAACCATCCAAGGAGGATAGCTTGGGAATGGTCTCCTTATAGAAAACGCAGGAATAGACAACTTAACTGGTTTTACAGTTTCATCAAAGTGGAGCTCAATTAATTTTTAAAAGGAATTTTATGGCAAAGCTATCTGAAATAACAGGGAACTGGATTCATTGATCCAGAAGATTGCTTGCAATCCTGTCTTCCTGAAATAGAGTTGTAAATTAGCCCAGATAACATGAAAGTCCACAAAAATTCCTCTGAAAAAAGGGGAAGCTGGAAAAATAAAAAATAACTACAAATGGCAACACCTACTCCCAGGAGAAAAGAAAATCTGAACTGTAAAGGGAGAGATGGAGGACGCGTAAGGCAACACAATAGTTAAATTCAGAGTCATCTACAAAAGAAGTGCTGTTGGTGTCAGAACCGGTGTGATCTCATGTCCTTATTAAAAAGCTAGAGGGAATGTGAGCCACGCACAAACAGCTCTCAGAGATGATCCTGACTTGGGAGGAGCCAAAGTGTGAGTCAGGACATGGAAATAAGATAAAGCAATCTACTGAGATTGGAGCTATTACTAGAGAAAACAACAAAATGAGCTCCCACTTGTAAACAAGCAAACATACCTAAGACAAAATCCTCCAAAACACTTGTAGTCAGTGGTAAACTGCTAGCAGGAATACTGAAAGACTTTGCAGTGAGAATGGGTGGCCAATTGAACGTAAGCGCGTATTATAGTTTGGCTGTAAAGATGTTGACGCAATTTTAGGGTGCAATTGCCTTCTTATTCGAATCAAAGGCAATAGCAATCTATTTTCTACATCATTTTAATGCAAATGTACCTGGAACAACACATTCAGCTGGGGGAGCTGCTGTGCATGGACAAATTGAAACAAAGACAGTGGGAAGCAATAAAAATTATCAGGAATCTAGAGTGTAAACACCTTAAAAGGTAGCTTCAAAAGCAATGTGTATACTAACAGCAAAGCTCATTTTAGCCCCATTTGTCTGTGAGTCCATACTATGTTCCACGCTAAGCAGATAGAGGCTCAGAAGATACAAAAGCCAAAGGGAAAGGAAACAATTTAGAATGCTACATAGACGCATAAGTGCCAAATGGGGTGAAATTAGCAACATGAAACCCCAGACTGACTAGCAGAAAAATCTTTCAAGACATATTCAGCTGTAGAAAAGCTGTCAAGGGACCTGGTGGAAGCCTGGTCACTCAGGATTTTTAAAACAAGACTGGACAAAACACTAGAAAATGTACCACGGGGAGCAATTCTCTACTGGCAAAGAGCGGTGAAGCAGATGATCTAATAGCCTTCTTGCATCTCTAATCTCTACAGTTCTGTGATTTCTGACTGTAGAACACAATATTTCAAGAGGAAAAAGAAATAAATTGAAGGGAAAATATTAGATGGGCAAAAACACACACAAAAAAGCTGGAAAATGAATGGAGCTCTATCCTCTTGCCATTTATGTTTAAGGAGTTGCTTCTGGCACATTGTTTTCTTTTAAGACACACTTCATTTTCCCTTTCTCTCTCTTTGTCTCTTTATAAAAGCAGAAATAGCCACTTGGGACTGCTGATGACTTTCTGAGGAGGGATGCTGCTCTCACGCTCTGGAACAGCATCAAGGCTTTGGTCATTCAAAACAAGAAACCCTCTCGCTTTCTTTGGGAATGGATTTCTTTTTAAAGCAAGCCCCAGTCAGTACCTATGTCAGTATATGCACACGCCTATCAGCCCTGCTCCTTTCCCACATAACCTTCTCCCCTACTCCAGTAAAGACTCTAGTCTGACCACTTTGTGCACTTCTCTCATAGGTACCCTGCTCTTTGCCACATGGTGCCTTCTGCAGCGGAAATAACCTTTCCTGAGCTGGCCCACTTGCCTTTGACTCTTTTGTATGCATTCAGGCATTTCATGAAATCCTGCTTTTCTACTACTATCAGCAAAGAGCTAGCAAGCTGATTATGGCCAGGCGATTTACAGAATCACAGTATTTTAGATTTGGAAAGGTTTAGTTCCCATAGCCATGAGGTGTCCCCAGGGCCTTCTCTTCTCCAGACTGAGCAAACCGAGCTCTCTCAGCCTCTCCTTGCAGGATGCTCCGCCCCAGCCCCTGACCACCATAGTGGCCCTCTGCTGGATTCACTCTAGCTTGTCTACACATAAAATAGTAGGATGAATTTGAATGTCCAGATCACAGTTACCAATTTAATTCCTTGCTTGTAAATCTTATTTTTCTCTCCTTTACCCTCTTTGTTTGCGTATTTGTTATAAGTCCTGAAAAACTTACTCTAAGGCCTGAGAAAAGCCTCTATCTTTTTTGTGTTTGTAAGAGACTCTTCAATGCTCTGTGTTTTCAGAACCATCTAGCACATTGTGCTAAAAGAAACAAGCTAATATTAATGGTGTTTGCTTGTCTGTGTGTACACAAGCTTGATTTTCAGTGAATTTGAGCGTTTACAAATCCATATTTGGCTTCAGGGAGGATTGTGTGTGACCAGCACTTCCAAAAACCAGGCACAGTAGTTGAGATTTTTCAAAGCATATTTGAGTCATAACAATTCATTGGTACCGGGAATTAGCAGACCTATAGTGACCCTGTAACCTTGGACAGTATATACCTCCTGATGACAGACAAATGCATTTTCAAAGGGAATAACACAGTAACTTCTAGAAATCATGATATATATGACTTACAAACTTACCAGGTTTGTAACATAAGCATATGCACTGCCACTCATTACCTAGCTCCATCGTGGGACTCCTTACCCAGCACGCAGTCCCTCACTCTAAAACGGGGGCACCTTCCACCGCAATTCAATAGGGGAAGCAAAACCTTCAGCCATTTCTCCTGTTTCAATTGATTTTTGGATTTTTGGAGCGAATGAGTAGAAAGGGTGGTAGGTATAACAGGGTTGCTTATAAACACATATGGCAGGAAGGCTTTCTCAAAGTCGAAGCTTTGGCAACATTTCCCAAGGACAGAATCATAATACTACCCCTCCAAGAACCACTTTAACATGGCAGTAATCAACCGAATGTGGTTTTGGTCATGACAGTATGTTTATGTTAGGTGGGCCTTTTACATATATTTGCTACTTCTTGGACAAACTTCACTTACTTTCCATATAAAAGAACCACTCTGTCTGTCAATAAAGCACAGTCAGCTCTATCTGAGCAACTGTGGCTTATTTTACAACAATGCTACGCTCCCAGAGAGAGAAGTATCTGTGTGTGTGTGTGTGTGCGTGTGTCTGTGTGTGTGTGTCTGTGTGTGTATGCGTGGTTGGGGGTGTCTGGGGTAGAAAGGAGTTATTGGGCCTGTATGTTTGAGCTTCTGCCTTAAGTTGCAAAGCACAACCTGGGATAGTTAGCTTGTGAGGACCAGCCAGCTCCTAGACAAATGTCTTCCAGAACGTGGCTAATTTTCCGAAGATGAACAAGCCCAGGAGATGTGCTGTCAAGTAACAAGGAGGTCTGAGGCTACTTTGGGCCCACCTTTGTTCTTCTTCCCCTTTACCTTGAGTCAGTCCTTCTTGGCCTATTTCAGTCCTTGAACAACCTCACATCCGGAGCTGGTGCCAGCCCCACTTCAGCTCAGGGCATGGTAAAAGGAGGATTAAAACCAAGCTGAACGCTGAGCTGCCTATGGAAAGCACTGCGGGCAGACCATGGGGGAGCCCCTTTGGTGTCAAGCATTTGGCTGAAGAGATTCCTGGGCTGTCAGAGGAAAGAGGAGCTCTGTGAAATGGTTGTCTTACTAGACCTGCGAGGAAAGAGATTCCTATTTACCTCAGAAAACTGCTGGCAGCACATAAAGATTTGTCACGGTTTGTGATATTAATGACAGGAATGGGACTTGGGACTTTTAGATTTTATGTCTCAGCTGCACATGGGCACCCTGCTGATAGCTCATTGCTCACAAAATAAGCGGTTCAGTTTCGGTTCAGGGGAGAGCAAAGTTCTGATGGGGAACTCCTCACCTATTTTTAGTTACCTGAAGATGTGGCCTGCAGTCTGAGCTAATCATTTGCACCTTCTTTAGAGTCAATGGAGAGACACAACCAGTGAGTTATCCCATCTTGTCTCAGGATAGGTGTAGGAAGTTGCAATGATTAATTGCCTCTCTCACAACTCATGCGGTGTCCTCAGGCAATGCGTGACTCTGCCCACCTACTGTAGAGAAAGCTGAAATGGTTAACTTAAACCAGAG
Source organism: Struthio camelus (assembly GCF_040807025.1). Classification (NCBI taxonomy): domain Eukaryota; kingdom Metazoa; phylum Chordata; class Aves; order Struthioniformes; family Struthionidae; genus Struthio; species Struthio camelus. The sequence goes on from NC_090944.1 coordinate 49,609,161, forward strand.
GTTTAACTAGGAAATGGGCCAAGATGTGTGGGAGAAGCACGACTGCCTTGGATGACTCCAGGGTGAGGAGGGGATGTCGCACTGGGGACAGCAATGCTCTTCTGATCCATGGCAAGGCGGCAGATGTTTGGAATAAACTGTGAAAATGGCTTTGCTCAGACAACTTAGGGACCTGCTCTCGTGCTTAGCTAAAGCAGCATATTTCAGCGAGGGAAGATCTGAACTTTTAGATCTATCTTCATTCTCAGGATTGCCCACTGCCTTTAGAAATTTTAATGGGGTATCTGATATTTTTTGTCTGGGCATGCCTGTGCATGAACATCTTTATTTGCACAGACTAGTCATGGAGATGTCAAGAATCGATACAAGCCAGGAAGTTTGAAACACTCACTTGCAACCACCTCTTCAATCAAAGTAGAAAAGGAAATGCATGGAGGCCAGTCTGACTTTAAAAAGCCTCGTTTCCTTTCAGGGGGTCACTGCTGACAGGTGTGAATATGATATCCGTCCTGTTTAGTGACAGTTTGGTAAAGGAAATTGTAATGAATACAATAAATGAACCATAATTTTAGGTGTGAGAATTATATACATCCAAATTGGCAGGCTTGCAATAAAGTTCCCACCTCTCTCTTTCTTTACAAAACTAAGGCTCAGGTCTTCTAATCACTGCCTTTGTGCGCTGTTCTGCACTCTGTCCTGTGGTTTCCTTCAGGCTACATGGCCCTCATGTTCCTGCAGTGCCTAGGAAAAATATAATCTTCAAACAAAACAAAAAGCCCACATTTCAAATATTCTGTCTGGGGGATGAAAAGGAATATGCAGGTGACGCTATTCCACACAGAGCGCCCATTACTTTTGTTGACTTCAAGGCTGCATTCACTCACAGAGAACAAGGCTATAGTATTTACATTGGGATTTCAAGGAAGACTGCTCTTATAAATTAGTAAAATGTATGAGTCATCCCAACGCTGTGTTTGATCCAAGAGATGCAGTTACCAGCCTAGCATAACATTCTAGCATCTGCCCAAAACCCCGCGCACCCTCATTAGCACGCTATTTCTGGGAGCTAAGCAAGCTGAAGGTTACAAAGAGGTGCTATTGTTATACCAGGAGTAATTCTTATGTTTTATTGATACCCAATAAACTGTGTGCTAGCCTAAAAGCAAAAAGAGGCAGAGCAAGCGAGCTCATCAAGTTATCTGTTATATAACACTCAAACACAAGGGGTGGAACTGGCCAAATCCTTTTCAATTACTTTTTTTCAATAAATTTCAGGCTTGGGGAGAAGGACCATATGAACGATTTAATAATTAATAAGAATGTATTCATCCAGCTGAACAGCTGGATGTGTCAACTATGAATAAACTCCTCAAATAATGTATCTGTGGATTTTCACAATACTTTTTTCCATCGCATTTTTCTGATTTTCTTTTTTCAGTCTAGGCCAACCTGCCCTAAGATCTTCCCAGAAATCAACTGAGTAACCACGAAGGGGAAAGAGAAAGAGTAAACGGACTTTGGCCCTTGTCCACCCAGGAACAGAAGTGATATTTGCAATGATCAGGTCCTCTGGCAACACAGGCAACGAGATCGCTGAGCCACAGCAAGACGGAGATTAAGGGAGGCTAGAGGACTCAGTGAAAGACAGACAAATATGGGTGCTGCACACAAGCTGAGAATTACTGTGGGTGTCAATTAACCTCGCACATCACAGGGTTTATTAGGCTGAATTATTTATCCCAAAGATAAAACACTGAAAGAAAGAAAGGCATCATTAAATAGGACAGCCTTGCACAGAGTTTAGGCAGTGAACCAAGTTTCCGAACAATTTAATTTATTAGGGACCTAAATTGTACTAGATTATCAAATCAAGTGGAATAGAGGGAGGCGATGCATTTTATGTTCAGTGTCCAGAATGTAATAAGTGTGTTATTTGATTCCAGCCATGTCTCAGCCTGAACTATGAAGAGAAGGGTATGTTTCCTCTGTAGGGTAATTTTCCATTTTTTTTCCATTTTCAAAAGCTGTCAGACAGCTGTCATGAAGGCAAAAACGTTTCTGGTTTATCACTGAAGCTTGAAACCTGTTAAATGTGAATGTAAAGTGGAGCACTACATATAGTCCCAATACAATGGGAAGAAGCTTAACTGTTTGAAGTCTGTCTTTGTGGAGATTATACCCAGGCAGAAAAGGACAATAGGAGAGTTTTGCCTTGGGAAAAGAGAGACTGACAGGCCTGTGTGCTTTTCTGCAATCAATATTGTAGACGGAGCACTTCTTACATGATGGGGTTCAATTAAAAAAAAAGAATGAGAGTTTGGGGAAATTCCCCAAAGAGTTCAAATCCTTCCCGGGAGGAGGGAATGTTTTTTTCAAGAGGAGTTTACATGAAAAATTCATGCAGTGGATGGATACATTCATACAAAAAGAAATTTGATAAATAAATAATCGTCTTAATTCTTCCTGCCTCACATAGCAATTGCACATCCATATTGACCACTTTAGTTTGCAAAACTCATCCTCAGCGTGAACATGTGTAAAATTAAATCATCCGGAAAAACAAAATAAGACAAAAGGTCACACGTGCTAACTGAAGCAAGTAGCTTATACTAAAGTCTCTCACAACATCCAGGAAATAAGAAGCTGCCACAGAGCCCCCCGCATGCAGCCAAGAAGCTGGTACAGGGATGAACACAAAGAGACAGACAAAACACAGCATGAAAATGGGTGATAAGCAGAGATTTGCAGCCATCAGGAAGGAGAGAAGAGGAGGCAGCTGCAAAGACAGGAGGCCGGAAAAGATAGACGAATTGGGCTGGAAATATATACAGTTATGATAACAGCTATGAAAGAGATTACATGAAGCTGCAATTAGCTAGCTGTACTCGACTGCTATTCAGTCAAACTTATATCTCTCTCCGTCTCTCTCCTTCTTTTTCCCAGTATTAATTGTGTGGGGAAGATGACCCGCTTTGTTGGAGAAGAGTTATGTACACAGCACTCAGGTTGGAAAAATAATGAGCCAGCTTGGCCTGCGCTCTCTGCATCTCTAGGCCGTGGAGAAATACAAGAGGACGCTCCACAGGAACTCACTAAAGTCCCTTGCCCGCCATTGCCTACCTCACCACTGCACTCCTCCTCCACTAGGAAGACAAAACCAAAGAGGAATACATACAGCCTTCCCTATCCTTCAGGTTCAGTGACATTTTTCTAGCTGTTTCTGTGTCTTTAGTCCCCTTCAGCTCCTCTCCCTCTCCTTTCTTCCACTTCTGCGTGGTTTCTGTTTTCCACGTTCTTGCCTATCATTTTCTTTCCTCAGGCGCTTCTTCCCTTCAGATACGCTCTGCTTCCTCCCAGGCCCTGGAGACGCTCTCTCCCTCTCCCACCTGCCCAGCCTCCGCACCTACTGTGGTTTCCACCAAAGGCAGCACTTTTGCTTGTGTTGCATTCACGACCTCTCTCCTCAAAGTCATCTTTTTTTGTAGAGGCTGTTATCATGTGATTTTGTCTGTGCCAAGGAAAGTCCTAGGATATGAGACTAAAATGGCCTTCTCTTCCTCTTCTTCTCCCTTAGTCTGAAATGGGCCCTCAAATGCTTACTCTAGGAGCAGACTCCTCTTCAACAGCTGCCGTGTGGCGATGAGCTTGCGTTCTCAAGCGCATTAAATAGACGTGCAGAAAAGAGGCCCTCACAAGAACAAGAATCATTCCTAGGAAAGCTTTTTTTTTTGTCTTTTAAGAAAAATAAAAATCAACCACCCATCAGTACAGTGTGTGGTGATACATGAGCCCATCTTCTGTTTTTGCCTCATGCCTGGGCCCAACATGTGATTTGTAACTACACACCCTCAAGTGAGGGAACATCAACGTACGACAGAAAATCTTTATTTTGAAAGAGTAATGTAAAAATTAGAGGGTGATGGTTATGTTTAGCAACAGGATACATTTATACCAAATTGTTTTATCCCAAACCTTGGCTGTCAATACACTGCATATTTCATTACCAAAGAGCCCCTCTGGGAAGGAGGATGGCGGGAAAGAGAGCTGAATGCTCAGCATAATAGTGAACACGTGTTTTGGCATGATCCTTGGGCAAACAGCTAGGTTTTTGTAAAGTGCCTTGAGTCTCTGGTTTATGAATTTATAAAAATCAGCCTTGGAGTAAAAGGAAGAAATTCATGTGTGTATGTCCGCGTGTGTTTTAAGGTCTTGTCCAACAGGCCCTACTACAGCAAACCCATTTAATCTACCTCAAAAGGATGAAGGGCTGAGTCAACCCTGCTCGAATTTGAACCTGTCACTCCAGGGAGCCTAATTATTGCAAATGTGGTGCTTAGACCACTAAACCATTCCCTCCTGCTCTAATCAACTCTCAAAGCTTCCCTTTTGATCCTAGAAGGTTATGCACCACCTGTGATAAAGGCAAAGTGTTTAACAAAGTCTCCGTAAGTGGAGTAGATCATTATTCATATTACAGCAGGTTTAAAAGAGTGGACAGGCAAGGAATGAGAACACTGTGTTGGAATAAAGGTTACAGCAGCAGTGCTGTGAACTGGTTCTCAGCTCCAGTCTCAATTTTCCTTGGGCTACACAACAGAAAAACAGAGCAAGAGGAGAGTTAAGTGGAATTGCGCTCATTCCTGCCGTGTCACACTCCTAACAGCGTGTTTACGTGGAGGGGGTTTCACTGCATGTAGTTCTGTCCCGGGTCGATGGGCTGCGCAGCTGGAGGGTCACGGTTGAGCCAGACTTGCCCTCTTCAGCATCCCTGCCGCGTGTCTCTGGGAGCCGTGCTATAGCCTCTCTGACTTCAGCACGTGGGGAATGTTCCAGCTACGGGCTTGCACGTGCGCATATGTATTGCAGGAGCACAGGAGGCTCTGTGCCTGCGCAGATGGGGGAGGAAAATGGGGAGGGCATAAGGTGCTTGCTCAGCTGGGGGGTGACAGCTGAAAAATTGTCTGTGCAGGGAATGCTAACGATGGCTCTTTGAGTTTTGTTGAGTCTCTTACTATGTGGGTAGTATTTCTGCACAGTTTAGCAGGCATAAGGGAAAGCTGATGAGAATCTCTTGCCTGATTATAACGAGGCTCCTGGCTGGAGGTGGAAGCAAAAGCAGAGCTGGAGAGTAAAAGGAAGCCATATTTTTCAAGCTCTGAGCTTTAAAGAAAACATATCCTACGCCCCTCCTCAGAGATAACATTGCAGCTGATAATTTTGTCTTTTCTTCCTTGCAAGAAAATGGAATTTTTCTTCCTCCTTCCCACCTTCTCTCCCCCCCTCCTTCTCTCCATTACCTGAAGGGGCTGCATGCCTTCTACTGACATGCAGATACACTAAATCTGAAATGCTAATGGACTGGCAGTATTTGCAGTGGGGTGAACAGTTTTCTGCTGGAAGGCTGGTTGGCAGGATACCGTCCTGCAGTCATTGAATCATTGCACTGAATCACAGCCATGTTGGCAGGATCCCATTCTGAGGAAGTTCACAGTACTGTCAAACACCTGCTGTTGCCATTGAATGATATTATGCAAGATCTGAAATTCTATTTATCGAGATCCCTATTTGATTTCTTTCTTTTTTTTCCTTCCATCCTCTTCAGGCACCAGAGTCTCAAAGGACTGCAGTAAAACCTTTTCCCAAGAGCATTATACAATACTCAGCCTGATGCCAGTTCTTATAGGATGAAACCCTGCTCATCTTACTCTATGCTGATGCAGAGATGCCAGGATAGCAGAGGATAAAAAGACATACAAGCATTTCTACAGTTTGCACCCTGCAGGGTTGCTCATGTAAGGCGGCCAAATAGGTTTTGCCTTGCAGAAGCCCAGCCACCCTTGAAAGCCCTTGTACTTGTGAGAGAGGACCCTGCTAGAAATAGGTTTTATATCCTAATCTGCTGAGACAGCAAGTGTTTCAGGAGCTTCTGAGCCACCAAGACAGGAAATGTGGCTTACACACACCTGGAAACAGTAGTTTAAATTGGTTCTTCTCTGGCTTGTTCCATACCCTGTGCCCTGTCATACAATCAGTTTCACCTTGATTTCTGTGGGTCCTTTCTCAGAAGCAGTAGTACACCTCTTAGGAGACCATCCCGAGCTCCAGCCTACCTCTCTGGCTTTCCTAAGCCCCTTCAGCAGGCACTGATGGCACCTCCTGACCTGGGGCAGCCCAGGCCCTCCCAGGCTCTCCAGCCCCCTGTGTCACAACGAGACCTGCTCCTTCTCCTCGCTTGCATGGGCCTGCCCACCTCTTTCCTTCAGTTTGAGTAATCTCACCTGCAAACACCACTCATCAGCTGGCTCTGTGCTCAGCTGGTGGATCTGCTTTCTGCATAGGACTAGTCTCTTCCTGTCCACACTACAATATCTTTTGAGGCAGTCATTCATGGAGAGATGTCAAAGAGGTATCATGCCAGGCTGCAACAGAGCTCTTCCTATCAAAGCCCAACCTCTTCTGTGAGCTCCTTTCTTGAACAACTGCGTAACACCTTGCACCAAATTTCCAGTCTGGGTGTGAGCTTCTCTTTGATTCTTCATATCCATCCCCTCCCCTAAAGTCTCACCTTTTCGGTCTGTATAATAAAAGTACAATCCAGACTTTCTTATCCAGCTACAAAAATAAAACTCTCAACCAGGCATTTATTATCTTGGGTCTCACTTAGTGCAGCATCCTTCTCTCTAGTCTTAACACAATCTTGCTTTGCCGGTACTCCTCCAGAGCACTGCTGCAGAGATCATATTCGTAGCCTGTGTGTCTGGCTATGTCTGCCCTCTTGGTGAATGTCTCCATCGGCTGCCCTTGGTCTTTTGCGTGAAAAGCCTACTAGTCCCTGCACTGTCATCTTCTTTTCGGTACAGAAAAGGTGATTTCTGTCTCCTTTTGGCCCATGATTCTAGTCTGCACTATCCCCTTTGAATTTCAAACAAGCACCTTTTGTGCTCTCCCCTCTAGTACCCCATGGAGTTTCAAACACCATCTTCCCAAACAGGTGTAAAAACCACCTTATTGTTGTCCTTGAAATCCTTCCTCCACACTTACCTTTCATGTGATAGCTACAAAAGCCTTCATAATAGTCAGTTTGTCAAAAAAGCTCTTCATGCTGACCAAAAGCTCTCCTCCAGCTGCGTATTTCCCCCCTCCCTCTTCCTGCAAGATCTTAATACCTCTTCAGTAGACCTATGGCACAATAGGATTTAACAAAAACAACCTTTTAGAAAGGTATCTTTAAAAAAAAAACAAAAAGAAAAACAAGACATACATACAGTTTTACACATATATTTTAGAATAGAGCCCCACAATAGGCTGTTTATTTGTAGGAGAAAGGGGAGGGATGTGACTGAACCTGCAACTGAGACGTCAGCAATGTGGAACTGGCCCTAGATCACTTGCGCCCTGATCACACATGAAGCCTGTGGCAGGGCAAGGGCTTGGACCTATGTCTCACAGATCCTCAGTTAGTGCCAAACACTTGGGCATTAATCATCTGCAAACTCGCTGCTTTGTCTTCAAGCTGATGCAAGCTATTCACGTCTAAGCTGAGAGCTGGGGAACAAAGGCTTTTAAAACCAGGAAGCAAGATGGTAATTAACATGACCTGTCTATCACCCATATTATTAAACTGCATTATAAATGTTTTGTTGCTGAAGATTAATTATGTAAATCTTCACAGGAGTCTCACACAATTGAAGGAAATATTAATGTTTGTTCATCAGCTTTGATTTCTTTCCTCAGCTACTTCCTGAAGGTTGTCTGAGTTCATCAATGCTGTCAACGTCATACAGTTTCCATTGCCAAAATTCAAAATGTTTTTTGCTACAAGTAACAAAAATTTCTGTGTACAAGTGGTGTTTCAGGCAAAAATTGTCCAGATCTACAGACATGGCAGGAGTTGCAGCTCTGGCTGAGGTCACATAGCGAATATAACCTGCTCTTCCTTCTATGTCCATGAGCTGCCAGATGGTGCATGGAAAAATGAAAGACCATGAATCTGTAAGGCCATTGGAACATTTTTGGATTACTTTTTCACTGCGGAACACAGATGTCATTTAGAAAAACAACTTGTAAGCTCAGCATGGACTTCTCAGAGCTTCTTAGGTGCTGCTGGCAAACAGACCCAGCTGAGAAACAGGTATTAGTTTTTCAAAAGTTGTCACGACCTTTTTGAAGTTTAATGCAATTACTTTTAAGATGTCCAAAGCTAAACTCAATTGAAAAATGCTTTTAGGAGGAGGTATTTTATAAGCTCTAGCCCTACGTGGAACAGCAAAATCAGAACAAAAATGTCTCAGTTTTTAAGTTCTGTATCCAAAAATCATTAGTTTAAATATTATCTGCTAGAACTCCTTGAAAAATTCAAGGCAGGAGTCTGGCCTCAGGGTTAGTAGCTAAATTATGTATATATGATAAGGGGAAATCATCTCGTTTAACTTTATATGTCCAACATGCAAATTGTGTGTACAAGCAGGTCCCCTGAGAAGCTCACTGTGCCCAATGGAGAGGTCTAAGTGCCCTTCCAGTGTCTGCAGCCTTTACCATCAGCCCTAAAGGAAATGGAGATGTGTAGTTCAGAGATTTATATTTGGTTAGATCAAGCAGTTGAATCAATTGCATGAGCTGTGCCAGTCACGGACTGCCAGGAGAACTCCAGTGGTTCCAGTGACCATACAGCCCATATGTATACCTGCCTCCAGCTGAGGCCACTCTGTCAGCAGGAAGGTACTAACAGGAGCCTCCTAGTTTTGGAGACTAGGTGGAAATGTGCTGCTGTGTTGAGGGTCCATTTTCAGCTTTTGAAACCAGCATCTCTCCTGTTGAAAGTCACAGGAGCTTGCAACTCGTGGGCCATCCCAGGCAGAAATGAAGTTGCAGGGGGAATACCCCATTGCAAATGCACAGCGAAAGCGATAGGATGATCACAAGATTTCTGCTCAGCTGGAGTGGAACTCAGCTCCTTCCTCTTCCTTTAAACAAGAAGTTTAAACCAGGAACAGCTCTGCATTGACCAAAGTTTAAGTTGCAAGGGAAGATGAGTGTAGCTGGCCACATAGTTTCAGATTCAGGATTTCTCTCTTGTGCTCTACACCTCACAGCCATATTACACCCTTCTTTGCTGCAGAGTTGCATGCTGGCAATTTCTTTAAAAAAAAAAATACTAGCCTTGAGAAATGCATGTCTTGTTGATCCCACATGTCTCAGTACATTCTTGACTCTGAAACTTAAAGACAGTGATATAAATGTCATCGATTTTCGCTCCTATCCTAATGATCATGTTAACAGAAAAATGCAGCTACTTTGTTTGTTTTATAATCCCCAAGTGCTTCCTGTGGTTCCTCAGGTGCCAAAGCCGGCCCTTATTAACACCCTCTTCCCCCAGGCTCCTTGTGGAACACTTCTTCGCTGTGGCTACAGGCTTTCAAGCATAACAGCACAAAATTAAAAAACAAACGTGTTAAAAAAAAAGCATGCAAAATGTGAAATTAACATGCAAACAAGCAACAGGGGCCACGCTACTGATTATATTTTCCCTGTCATGTTGTATTAATTAAAGCTTCCCATCCCTTAATTAAAATGAAGCAGCCAGAGAATCTCCACTATGTTACGGAGGGTGGCTGAACTGAAGGGTCTCTCCATAGTAGTTATGACTGCCCTGCCAGGTAGTACCCAGAGCTTTGGGGGAAGAGGTAACCCTGATCAATGGCATTCGGTGCTTGGATCCAAATTTCCACAAGGTATGAGCTTGTGACCCAAGGTGTTAGTCTGGCCCCACCTTTAATTAGAACCTGCTTTGGCTTTCCCTAACTCAGCTGCAACACTTGGCACGGGCCTCCTGCATATTTAGATGACAACTAATGAGGATTTTTATTAAACTTGAGCCTCGGCTGGCTGGGCGGAGGGAACAGCTCTTTAGCGTCAGATAGGAAAAGCTTTTGCCTCTGGAATTTGTCTCACTGTGGAGCAAAGGAGTGGGGGAGGAGAGGGTGATGGGAATGCTGTCAGGGCTGGCACTAATGGGGCCTGCCTGGGGCGCGCTATTCGGCATCCCTTGAAAGGTGACCTTGGCTGCTAACGTTTACATTTTAGCAGCCATTTGACATATTTGATTGTGTCTATAGCAAAAAATGCACAGTTCTAGGAGAGCCTTGTAGCTCGGATCAATGTCTTCAGTGCCACTGTGTCTTCTTGTCCTGCCATAGACTGATATTTGATATTTAGTCTGAACATACCTGCTACAAGAATACCAAGGCACTGGCCCTTCTTATTAATGCAGGTAACCGATAACATCAGGCAGCATCCATATGGGCTAACTCGAAGTACAGTCTGCAAATTAAAGACCTTCTCAAAACAGTTAAGTCATTCAAATTGGTATGAATAGTGCTCATAGTCCAATGAACTAGCCAACTGGCCGTTATTATGAATCGGCAGAGCCTTCTGTGTTGTTTATCAGCCTTGGACACGTGGAGCAGACTTCAGATATCTGCCAGAGGTATCGCTGGGTCTGATCCTGGAAAGGCTCATGGCTGCAGCTCCTGTCACTTCCTTACTCCACAGGATCCAGCTTGCAGAAGGTGAAGATTTGACAATAGCTGACAGTCCCCATTGCCACATGTTTCAGGAGCTCAGCAGATGGCTGTGTGCTCCTACTACACGGCCAAAGGGTGCTGTCACCCTTCCAAACAAATGACATTAGCACCTCCGAGGGAGCAGCGAACCCACCAGTGCTGACGCGCTTTAACGCACAGTACAAGGATGGGTAAGAGCACACATGGGGCCAGATATGATGGCTTACCAGATGGGTGGTAATTTGTTAAGCTGCTCTAATGCAAAAGCTTTCAATTGAGTATTCATACCCTAAGATCTTCAGCCAACATAAAAGTCATTTGGCTTGGCCTTAATATAATTGGACAAGATATGCAATTAAATTTTTGGGCTATAATGTGTGCCAATCCTTTTATTTGCTTTGAAAACAAAAATCTCCCTCTCTCTTTCCCCCCTGCTGCTGAAAGTTTAATTACTTTTCAAAATAGTGATGCCCTTTGTCCTGGCATATCACTCTAATGCTAAAACATGTGTTATATTAAATATTAACCAGCCGCTAATTGGTGCATCATTTGGTCAAGGAAAGCCGTGGTTTCATATTATCGGTGGCCAGTTTCACTCTTCTGGTATCTCTGTACTTTACTCCCCATCTAGCTCCTCCTGTTACTCTGCTTACGCCAGCCTTGAGCTCCAGGAACATTTTGGCTTCTCCTGAATCAGTTTTGCGCTCCCTTTTGCATCCCATCAGGGCTCTCCATTCTGAGCAGTATAGGCTAGGGGATGAGCTAGAGGATTGACCTCTGGATTTTAATTCAGTTAGGCAAGTGTCCTCCAGGGTGAACACAGGCAAATCACTTAATCTACTTCGTGTTTCTGTTCCCCAGGTATAAACTACAAGAGCGTTTAAACATTACAGTTTAAATTACTGAGGTTGCCCCTTCACTTCAGGACATAGGAAAAAACATCTGTTGTGAAATCCCAGGCTGGAAAACCTTTGTCAAAATAATTGCATCCAGTTATAGTGTTGGCAAATTCTTAAATATGAGATCGGTTCATTCCATGTACCTAGAGATGGTGAGTGACATACCAGGTACAATTACAGCGAGAGATGAATAACTGGCTGATTAATTGAATGGCAGTGATTTTTCAGAACAAGATGCATAACAACACCTTTATTTGCACGGCGAGAATCTCATGCCTTAAAATAGCTTTCAGATTCCTGAGCAAAACAGGCTGCATGCTGAGAACCGCTGTTGGGGCAGCTGTGGGGAGAGGGCAGAGCCAGACTGTGGCCACACTGCAGTCCAGTTGCTCCATCCGTGCTGATGCCGGTAGAGACAAGGTGTAAAAGTTTGCAGTTAAATTCATAACTGATTTCTTCCAAACTTTTTGGCAGCGATCCTGTCCCTGCAGCTACAGGCGTACCCAGTTCAGGCAACTCCTATCTTGGAGGCCTGGCTCCATGGCCAGCGTTTTTTTCCCAAACTTCCTGGCAATGTTGATAAAACCTTTGAGTCTTCAGAACAGAAGCCAACCACTGGCAGCTTAGGGTTGGAAAGAAACTGTCTTGAAAGACAGTTTATTCCCAGACTGGGAGCTGTCTTGGGAGGATTACATACCCATCCTACCAAGACCCTGAAGAGTGTGGGTCAAGGTTTGGTACCCCCCAAGTGGCATGTCCCAAGTGCATGACACGAGGGAGCAAATGCAGGCAGGTGGCCATGGCTTCACTCGATAGGGCAAGAGAGCAGTATTTAGAGCAGGAAAAAGCTGCTAATAGACCTCTACTTCTGAATTAGAAAGAACAGGAATAAACTGAGCCTTTCCGCATCCATTCCCCACCTGTGCTGCTCTAAGGCGCAGAAGGGAGAAGCACCGCCGAGCTCCCCTGAATGGGACAGGGGCCGGGGCCAGGGCTGACCAGTGGTTATGGCTGGGCTGGAGTATCAGGTCTGGAGCTGAGCCAAGGAAAAACGCTAATGTCTGAGCTTAGGAGCCAGTGAGATGGATGGGTCAAAGGGCCAGAGCTGGCAGTGGGGGCATCGTCCAGGAGTTTCAATCACCGAGGAACAACTGAACCCAATGAGCCAGGGTGGCCAGAGCAGCTGTTAACACAGCTGGGATCTGTTATGCAATACAAGCTCACAGGCAGTACGTAGGAGGAGAGAGCCTATGCTTTAGCCTGGACATTTCAGTGGATAGAGGGTTGTTGGTTTTTTTTTTAATCTGTATGTTTTAAAGGACTCAAAAAATTTGTTCTGTTTTTAAAAGAAGTTAATTCTGTGTTGAAAAAAATCACGCAATGAAAAAAAAACCTTTCCACTGTGCAGGCCCCAAGCTTTTGAGATGCTTCAATGGGTTATTGGGAAATCTCTTTAGGACAGAGCCTCTCTGGTGAGCTGTCAGATTGATTGCTGGAGGCGCAGATGAGTTTCAAATGGCCAAGCAGTGTGCGTGTGAGACACCCCCCAAAAAGGAAAATGTTTGGCAAGTGAAGTATTTTTATTTTATGATGGAGAACGAGCGGGAACATCAGACAGGTAAATCACCCTGCCAAGCATGAGACCTCCTGACTGACAGGCTCACAGCCTGCCCTGCCTGCTGGGGAGGATCCAGCATTTATTTTTACTGAAAAGCAACTGTTTAAATTGCCATTTACTGACATTTTACTACTGATTATAATTACAACGTGCAGGTTCAGGAGAGCAAAGGGAAGTCTCTGCTCTGCAGGATGCGGGAGATGGGGAGAAATTCCTCTTGAACCAAACAGAAATGTAGGAAGCTGGAGGGGGTAAAAGAAAGCTTGTAAATCATCAGAAATCAAAACCAGCTGATCTGAGGGAGAGAAGCAGGGTGAACACTGACATTTACAAATGTTTAGCAATTAAAATCAAAACCTACCAATTAGAATATATGTCAAGGATTAACTCCTACTAATGTGCTCTAGCAATATGAGTATCTCCTTATCAGAAATCTTGAAAATATAGCACTATAATTAGAGGTCATTTACTATCATGCTAGGATACAAACATATCTGATGAAGTATTTTGTCTAAATGCTATGACAAGGAGGCCCAAATAAACAAACAGACTAGAAAGAGAATATGAGGACATCGGATAGTGTGATAGGAAGTTGTTTACCCCGTTGAATGTGAGATGCTTTCTTTAGTCACAAGTGCCAAAGCCACCAATGAATTTGTATGCTTTCAGTCCTGAATGGGTGAAGAAAATCCAGGGGAAGGTAAGCGTATGCCTGAATCAGAGTATATGCTGCATATTTTACAGCAAAACTATTTTGGCAGTGCTTGAGAACACTTGAAAAATTTTCTTGGGATCATTTTTAGATTCTCTACTTCTCAAGCTCTGGTTACTGTAAGGCAAACAGCATAGAGCACAGAAGGAGAGAAAGATTAAACTTAATCAGTCCAAAATGATTCAGAAGATGTCCAGAATAACTTTGCTATACATAGAAGAAGGTCTCAGCTTTGAAGTCCAATATCTGGAGAATATTCAGAGCTAGAAACAAAAGCTAAATATCTCTTTAGAAGGCTTTGCAGCTCCCCTTTTCACCACCAATATAAAGTTCATGTTTCTAGTTGGAGAAATCACACACTATTTGATCCTAAAGCGAGACGTGGTACAAAACTGTGCTGCATGTGGTGGCAATCAAGACAGAGTAACCCTGGAGATGAAAGCAGGAGAATCTTTGCAAAGAAATAAATAGGCAGGGTATCCAAAATGGCAGCTGCTGGAGGCTGCTCCGGGGTGGGATGTCAGGATAACCCCCCTGGGAGACGCGATACTGCACGTAGGGCAGCGGAGGAGGTCAAATGTGCAAGGCCCCGCAATTTGTCAGGCGGCTAACACCATCATTACCCGCGTGCGCATGCAGGCGGGTATGCCTGCCTATAAATTACACACAAATTTCCAGGCTAAATGTCCTCTTCTTGGCAGCACGGAGCATGGCATCCCCCTATTAGGTGATATTGTTTTACAATGAGCAATAAAAGTTAGCTGTCACGACGTGAGGCTGCGGATGAGTCACTGCTGAAATCAGCAGCAATGTCAATAGTTTTGATTTTTCTGTGTATTACACACTTTTCCTTTTTCCTGACATCACTGGGAAGAAGAGCGTAGGATGAAGTGTGGACTTGAAAAAAGGAGCCAGAAGCAGAGGAGGGGGTCCAAGGGAAGAAAGAGGAAGACATATGGAGGGAGAAGAATAATCCCTCGTTACGATTTTCCTCCCCCTTGGGACTTGAGAGGGTAATGGTCAGGAGGCAGCTGCTCCTTGAGATACCCGGCTCGGGAGCTCTGCACTGTCCTAACTCGCCCTGAACCTCTCTGGTGTTGTCTCTCCTGGCAGGATGCTGGCTGCCAGCTGAGAGCCAGCCCTGCCTCCAGGGCGCAGACATGCCAGCCCCAAGAAGCGAGCCACAGGCACTGCTTGCAAGAGTCACAGCACCAAGCAACACCTTTGCAGCATTGGTGGAAGAAAGGAGACAAGGGGAGGCAAAAAAAGATGCCAAATCAGAGCCTTACTGCTCCCAGTGGGTGCAGGATCAGGCCCTGGAGGAAACAAAACCAGCAGATGCTTTAGCAAGACGGCCGTGAAGAGGAGACCCGTCCCATCGCCCCGCTGCCTTTCAGAGCAGTGTGTGGCCCAGCTGTTTCCCACGTAATCTGTCCCCAGTGCTGTCTGCGTAATCTGTTCCCAGTGCTTTCCAAAGACTCTGCCGCTCCCATTTATCCTGGCCTCTCCCACTTTGCTGTCAGGCCACGGCCACACCTTTGTCCTCTAGTGAAAAACACCAGTTTCTGCACTGACACCTCCCCTGACAAAAAGCTGGGAGAACGGGCACCGAGACGGCAGATAACAAATGCAAGATAACACACACTGAAATAAACCATTTGAACTACTCATATGCATTGCTGGGTTCTGAATTAACTGTAACCATCTAGATAAAAGGTCCAGGCAGCTCACTGAGAATCTCTGCTATTTTAAAATATGGTTGTCAAAAAAACAATCAATGTCTCAGGCTCTATGCAGAATATTTTTCAGTATTGCTTTTATGCCATTATGTAAATTGAAGGCCTGTGTTTCGTTCTAGTCATCTCAGCTCCAAAAAGAGATATGGTAAAAATAGCAGGGGCCTGGGGACAGGTGACAAAGAGGATTAGAGGAATGGAAAAAGGGGTGTATAAAGGGGACTGATCTGTCACAGGTCCAGAGTTAGCTACTCCTCAGACCTCTTTCTAGTACTGAAGCAGGCCCAGCTTCTTCAGGGCTTGGTGGGAGTCTGTCTTTCTGTCAGTCCTTCCTTGCATACAGCTCCTAGACAGTCAAGTGATCCTCCCTCTCAAGCAACTCACTTTTTAATGTCCAGCATCTTTAAGATCTTTTGACTCATGGTCTTAGGAAAAGAAATCTGCAGCTGGACTCTGGAAACGGCATCCTCCCAGCTGTCATGACCCCGCCATGCTCTTTGCTAACACGGAGGCACTGTGCGGCCTTCCAGCTGGTTTCCTAATAGCTCTACTATTAAACTAAACCAATGTCTGCATACAGCAATCTCCTCCGTCACCCCACCACACACCTTATTCTTAGAGACTTGGAAAGCAGCTCTACACCATCCACAAGATGATTCAGTGGTTGTGGTGCATGCTTGACATCCAGGAGACGTGGCTCCCGTGTTCTGCTCCATCACTGCCTCTCCGTGTGACCCTGCATTCCTGAGGTGCGGTTCGCATCACCTCACATTGGTCATCTCAAACTGAGATTCCCCCAGTGAATCACCTCTTCTATAGCCAATGGGGAGAGAGACCTGCAGTGGGTGACTTATCTTCAACTCCCATCTCCGAACGGGATAAATCACCCTTAGGAGACATTTTTCTATTCATGGATGTGCGAGGAGGCCAGATGAGTAGACAGGGTCAGGCATCTCCTTTTTATGAAGTATGTTTTATGTGTAGCTGAGCATATATATAGGTACGTGCAGGTGACATGAGTCTGCTCCCTGTCTCCCTGCAGCCCCCAGCTTCTCATGGGAGAAGGCAGAATTTTGTACAGGTTGCAACTGGCCAGCCTGTCTGCATTAATGGGCAGTGGGGCTCCTGGCCAGCCCTCTCCGCGGTCTAAGACATGGACCTTCAGAGCCTGAGGGTCAGACCTGAAGACTTATGCACTGACAGATGCAGGGAGGAAAGGCTCCGAGAGGTTTGTTAAAGTTTGGTGGGAAAGCAGGCGCGGGACCCTTAGAGAATAGAGTGGGAAAGGCATCTCGTTCTTCTGACCAGCCACAAAAAGCCTGGGTGTGAGGGCTACATGTCCTCTGCTCCTCCTGCATAACAGGACAAGCATTAGCAGCCTGGCAGGGGAAGCTGCTTAGCTCTTCCTGCTCAGAGCTGCGGGGCTGCATGAGCAAGCTTCCTCTAGGCTACCCTGGTCAGCAGTGAAGGTGGACTGAGTACTCCTGAGCCACTGGGAGAAAATCACTACGCTTGCTTCAAGTGAGCCTAGGCGGCTGAATCCAAAATCACCTGGTGTCTCTTATTTATCAGATCGTTTCAGGTTAGCATACCACCCTCAAAAGAAAGCAGGATCTGAGGAGTGAAAAAGAGATGGGCAGCTTTACCAGTGTATATACCGTCACGAAGGGACCTTGCTATAAATGCTCCGGTCTGGGAATGATTTTGTACACTGACTTGACGTCAGTTTATATCTCAACCAGTCCAAGGGTCAGAGATAGAGAAAAGTGGCATACGGCTACTTTTGGCTCCCAGTTGGTTACACATGTCAAACATCAACTTAACACCGCTGAGGTCTAAGTGGCTGTCTTCCTAGGGAAGCAGACAAGAAGAAATTATGAGAGATATTTTTGCAGAGGCAACCAAATACTTGTGAAGAGTTAATGGAGAGAGATATTAGTGTTAAAAATAAAAAATGAGCCATGTCTTCAAGTCTCCTCAGCTATGGAAATATAAAAATCTCCCCATCTTTCATTTTTCATATTAGTATGCCTACTTGGCAGAACTACCCTTTTGTTATACAAACACTATGGTACATACCCTTCCTTCCTTCACTGTCATCATTATCTTGTGGATGCTCTCTGTGAAATTGCCAACTGTACTTTTGCTATTAATCTCATCTCATCCTTTTTCTAGGATCTCCTTGGCTGATCCATCTTAAGCAAGTGAGAGAGTGCTTTGGACAGTGCTCTCCTACCCTCAGGGAGCATCACTCTTGTTAGCTGTAAAGCGTCCGTAACAATGTACCTTTTAATGATGCTCCCCTTTGGCTTTTACCAGGCTCATAGCAAGACCTGTACTCCATTTTCCTGTAATAACTCAGCTACCACCAGGTTGGTGCTCCTGACACTTACATTGCTTACCAAGGCTTTCCAGACTTGCCCCAGTTGGAATGGAGGAATGCAAAGTGACTGCTGTGCCCTGGGGAAGTGATAAGGACCCACCTCTTCTGTGACCTGGAGTATTTCCACTGGGGATATGCTAGGCAGCAGGCAGCAGAAGAGCATATGAATTAATGCTCCCCATAGCTCCCTGGGGTGGTGTTATTCACTCTTTCCTACATATCTTTCCACAGACCCGAGCCTATATGTAGTTGGTGCCATGTTTGCCACCTTAAACTCTTCCTTTAGTGAACTGTATCAAACCGAAGTCAAAGAAAATTTGTTCCCTATACTAGATGCTCAGACAAATAGAAGAACTCTTCAGCTGAATGATTTCAGATGGTAAAATAATCGGTGTAACTCTACTCAGAATAACTATATGCATGCAGAATGCAGTCAAAGCATTTATGCCCTTTACCTCCACAGGACACATCGCTACCCAGTAATCTACAAGAGCATTTTCGCAGGCTCAGCCAGTGGAAAGAATTGATAAACACTTCAGTGGTCCTCATGTATATTTCATCTAGGAGGCAAAGGCGACGGGTGCGCGCACGCGCATACACACACACACACACACACACACACACACACACACACACACACACACACACACACACACACCAATCACTGCTTAAAATTCTTCTGTCGCTATATAATTCCTCTGACATCTCTTTAAATAGTACAGACTATATGAGCATCTCTCTACCTTGAGGATTGAATGGGGGGTGGGGGCAAGAAGGTCAGCATGATAAGGCAAAGCCTTTTACCAAATCAAGTGTAAAAAGGTTACCTGTGGGATCCTATTTTATTTCTACAAGCCGCTACCTGATTTTTGATAAAATACATTAGGAAGCTAGTGTCCTAGTGTCCTCCCAAACCCAAGTGAACTCAGGCACACTTCTTTCGGAGAAGATGATGCCTACAGAGTGGAATGGAGTTCGACAGCTCCCACACCAGGAAGAAGAGAAACCAGGATTTTACTGGGAACAAAACGTTCAACTAGTTCTTCCCCAGAAGGACACACAAATGTGAGAACACCCCTTCTTGGAAACACTGTTTTGGTGACTCCAGGGCTCTGGTCCTCATCCCAAAGATTTCTCAATTCACCAACCGAGCAAAATCATTCCTTCTCCTCCTGTCTTCCTTTCTCCCCACCCTTCTATATAGAAATTCATACCCTATAATGCAGCTTATGTTACACCTAGCATGATGATATTTTATATATTGATAAAGCGTAGGTATTCAACACCCTTCTGCTCCCACTCTTCTTGGATAGGAACTCTCCAAAAAATCTTGAGGATGAAAGAGCCCAGAGTCTATAGGAGTACAGTGTGTAGGACTCAGTCCATTAGAGTACAGTGGCTGGCACAGAAGTCCTGTACTTGACAGCCAGTCTTCCACAAAAGTGACCTCTCAAAGTCTCCCTTGTGAGCCCCAATGGACATAACTAGAAGCAAGTCCCTTACTGCCCACTGCAAAGCAAGGAAGGTACTCAAGCATAAGTAAAATGCACTATGTGCTTTCGGGATATTCCACTGTGATCCTGAGATTTTGCTGGGAGAAGACAGTGTTCCTGGACAAAAATGAGCCCTATCCTTTGGACCGCGTCAGTGGAGAAATGGCCATGGTGAGACCTTCCCATAGAGACCACCCCCACAGGACTATCCCCTGGTGACCTTGCAAACCCATGGGGCATGGAGAAGGAGAAAAGCATTTCCTGATTTTGAGTGCTTGCATTTCTTCTTCAGGGTAAAATTTTCAACTAATAGCATATAAATGCATGCAAACAGCTGATAGCCTTCAAAACTGGGTGTGTGCATCGCTTCTGCTAGGACTTGATTGGCAGCCACAGAGGCAAGGCCCAAATTTAAGAGGACTTCTTGGAGTCTCCTCACAGAAACCTAGGAAAACTGTGGTGCACTTTCTCGTGTTTGAAGAGCTGAACCACGCTCACAAACAAGCATCTGATGCTGACAAGCAATACTTTTATTAAAGGGAGAAAAGAAAACTTTAACGAGGTAGAGTAGCAATATCTGATCGTTAAAGTAGAACTACAGCCAGAACAATTTCAGTCTTCCAGGGAGGCTGGTGGGTGGCTTTCCCACTCACACAGTAATCTTCCTTCTCAATTTGAGATTATTAATTTTTGACGAGTTGCAAGGCTGGATTTAGGCTGATCTGATCTGATAGAGTGACCCATTTCTATTACCTGCTCCCTCTCTCCTCCTGCTGCTCCTCTCTCTGATGGCCACTCTGGCCATCTCCCACAGCTCTACCAACAGCTTTTATTATTTCAGCTCTTGGAAGAGTACCCGCAAAGAGCACCGTTTCCCAGCTCACAGGAATTTTTAAAGCCATTTCTCCTGTCTCGCACACCTCACAGGAAACTCTTACACAAAATCTTCTTCTCTTTTTTCCTAGGCTCTAGCATTCACACCCCCAATGCTGGCAACTATTGCTGTTGATTCAGATGACCCTAGGCGTATTTAGGTAGAGTTAGCTGGACTAGATTTCTACATCCTAGTCCAACTACCAGTTTTCCTCCCCGTAATACTATCACTCCTTTTGTAACAGAAATGCCCCATAAAAATAACAATATAGGATATGCAAAACAATCACATTTCAGGCTAGCCTACCTGTTCTTTCTATTTCTCCTCCCTTCTCTCTACCGTATGCCAGCCGAGTGCTGCTGCTCCTGTGGGCTCCCTTCCCTTGGGAGCACACGGAGGGCTGCAGGAAGGAGTGTGGCGCGTGTCTTCTCTCTTGGCTTAAACCACAGCAACCTGCCTGAATCTGGGAAGGGGGCTTTTCCAGAACAAGCGTGCAGCATCCTGCCAGGCTGCTAAGGTGACAGGATCTGTTCATTCTAGGACTTCTTTTAAGACTCACTGTGAGAACCTAGCTAAAAGCTCCAGAATTTTTTAAGGCTTGTGCAAAGTCCCCTTGTTTTTCCTCTGGCATTAATCTTCTCCTCCTTTTTTTTTTTTTTTTCCATCTGCAAGCTATTGCCCTTTTCAAACTGCTTGACGGAACACTACCCCATGACGCAGTGCTGACAAGCAAACTATTGAATGGTTAAATGCCATTTTCTAAAACAATTTGGGACAGCTCACCACCTTAAAAGGGACCAGGGGCAGGTACACTGGGAGAAACACCATTTCAAGTCAGCGCTTGCAGTGCTGCATCAGGACTTAGGGGTCTAAGCATCTTAAAAAAGGATTCTGAATCCTAAGAGATATGATGAAAAGGTTTGGATTTTTACCTCTAGTCTTTATGCTAGGACAAGTTGAAAGAACTTTGAGTTTTGTTATTGATTCTGACCTAATGTGATATTGATATGAACTCTAAATGCTGCATGTAGACAGAAAGGTGCAATGATCAGATCAAATATAGTCTATTAATGCTAATCCTGGCAATTTGTTATTATACAACGTGATAAAAAATGAACAAGACCTTACTTGGTTTGTGTGTGTGAAGCTCTAGCAGGTATGCGCTTTTCATGTTCTCATAACTAATCAATGTATCTTGCTTTTTTGGACTGGTCACAGAGCCACTACCTAAGGACTGATGAAGCTTAAATGCTAGGACTTTACTTCATACTGCTGTTTTCCCTTCCATTTCTGTATAATCGCTGTCATTCTGGAGAGATTAGGTATTGTATAGTGGGGAACTTATTCACAGGGCTTTTGTGTTTGCCTTCGTAATAACAATAATAACAGAAGTACTGACGGTAGCAATAGTACAAGCAGTAATAAAAATCTAAATACTTGTCCTGAATAGCATCCCCATTGTGTCTGTGCTCTAATCTTTGTAAATGCTGATCATCTTTTGTCTTCCTAGAGCTAGAAGATGCTTTACTCTTTCAAGCTTTTCTTCACAGAAACTCCTTTCAAGGTTGAGGCATTGTTGGAAGCAAACAACATTGGCTTTGAAATATATCATTTAAGCTGGAGAGTGACAAAAAACCTACCCTGCTCCTGGGAGAGTAGCTGCGCATTCTCTTAATGAGGTAGCTGAAGACACCTCTGGTCCTTTTCCCACTTTGAGACCAAACGCCAGAGGCGAAATGGTGAGCCTTCCTCAAAGAATCCCTGCATTTGCTCTAAGATGTTGAGCTCAGCGTCTCCATACACTTACAGCTGTTGTCACCTTTCTGGAAGGGTCAATCTGACTTGCATAGTTATTAAAATCTGTTTCCTTTGTTCTACCCAGATCAATCCCAGGCCAATGCATGGAAGGAGGGATGTGTGCTAGGAAGCACTTCTTTGTAAAATAGAGTATGATGGCAAGTATCGTTGGCAGGCAAAGGCAATGCAAGCTTGACTATATTCTGCTCCCTTTTGAGAGCATGACGACTCTTGGTGAGAGGTCTCCACGACCATTATGCCTATTACTTTTCATGCAGAGTGGCAGTAAGAACGCCAGTGGTACCAATTATGATAATTGCCTGGTTCAGTGGCACTGAACAGAGGCAGACAGAGACATGTCACTTAGTGAGCTTTACATACAAGCTACTGCAGAGAAGTATATGGGAAAAGGAAAGTCTCCATCCACCACAAAAGATGCCTTGTACCTGAAAAGCTCTTTTTCCTTATAACTGTGGCTTTGTCTTATGCACCACGCTCACTACAATTTGTCCTTCAAATATTTACTCCAAAAAGGCTTCTGGAGGAGAGAGCCTATGTAGCATCTCTGTATGTTCTATTTGGAGCATGTGTTGGAAGAGAATTCTTATAGACTCTTCTTCATGTATCACTTGGATAACGAGTATGCCTGAAATTCTAAATATAGGGTAAATGTCACATGAACAGGGAAGAATTCATCCATGAGATAAGTTACAGATTTATGACGCACAGCTCATTAGGTTTTGTTATCTGATTCACCAAGGTTTCAGTGAAGACAGATTGCCAAACAGCAAAAGAGGGAAAGAAAATCCAGTTCAATTTATTCTGCGAAGGATCCGTCCTTTCTGTATGACATTGTGTTAGGGCAAGCCTGCTTTAAGTCAAGGCATATGCAATCGGTTTATGCCACAGTTTGATTTGACGG
This sequence comes from Struthio camelus, assembly GCF_040807025.1. Lineage (NCBI taxonomy): Eukaryota > Metazoa > Chordata > Aves > Struthioniformes > Struthionidae > Struthio > Struthio camelus. The sequence goes on from NC_090944.1 coordinate 49,632,157, forward strand.
TACTTAGCAGTCCTCGTCAAACGGTATTTATTTCATCAGAGGAAGGGAAACAGAAACTTGTCCAGAAATTGGAAGGTTCACTCAGTAATCTAATGAGACTTGTTCTTTCTTCCCATTTCACTTTCATGCCTGTTGGGGACAAGAAGGCTCTTCGTTTTATCATCATTGTCCATACAGCTCTCCCACACTGCAGAATCCATGATGACTGCATTTTCGAAAGAGTATCTCCCCAGGGACTGTAATTATTCATCTTTCAGGAGACACAAGATCTATAATACACAAGTGCTGCAGACAAGAACTAGTTTACAGGTTTATCTCATGACTGAAAGTATAATCCATCTTCACTGGCATGATTTAGGAGGTGCAGCACAAGAAAAGAAAGAAAGGGGGTCAACTCCATTTCAACTTGCGTTCTCCTGTTCACATAGATGCTATTCTTTTACTTTCTCATTGAAGAGAGTTAACACTCGAGTGAGCAGAAGAAATAGACCCTATTTTGTGTAACCTCAAATGCATCTGCTAGCCATTAGGATTGTGCCTGCATGAGGACTGGACTTCCTGAGAGCTCTCTTGCCCCAGCAGCGACCTGGCCTGGCATCACCTCTGCTAGGAGCAAGCAGAACAAGAAACCACTGCTCCTGCTGGAGATAGTGGCTTGAGATCTGAGCACCTTGACCTCTCCACAGGTGAAGAATTAAGTTATTAGTGGGGAGCCTGGCTGAATTAATGGGATTTTCCTAATGGTTAAATAGTAAGACTAAGCCTCTGAACAAGACTTCCCAAGTAAGCCCAGGTTTTCTCTAGTAAATGATGTCTTAAGACACTTCCTGGTGTTTCAGCTTTCCTCTTTCCCATCAAGTCAGTTCTTCTCTCAGTAGCATCACAGAGCATCCCTGTAGCAACTCCTTTCTCACAAAATTTTGCCCTGGAGATGGGTCTTATGGCAATTTTAGCTTCTTGGATTAATTTAACATCTAAAAGCACTGAAGATATGATGTCGTTATCTCTCCATACATCTCAGTTTGGAAGCCCAAGATGGGGCCACACTCTCCTCCGTGGTGCCCAGCAACAGGACAAGAGGCAACGGGCACAAACTGAAGCACAGGAAGTTCCACCTAAACCTGAGGAAAAAATTCTTTACTGTGAGGGTGACAGAGCATTGGAACAGGTTGCCCAGAGAGGTTGCGGAGTCTCCTTCCCTGGAGATATTCAAAACCTGTCTGGATGTGATCCTGGGAAACATGCTCTAGAGGACCCTGCTGGAGCAGGGAGGTTGGACTAGATGATCTCCAGAGGTCCCTTCCAACCTCAACCGTACTGTGATTCTGTGATTCTGTGAGTTTCTAAAGGAAAATCTAAATGGACTTGGCTATGAATTGAGAATTTGTCTGGTTAATGCTGGGACATGACATGTCCCTTCTCTGATCATATTACCTTCTAAGCACTTATTTTTTCACTTGTATCCCCACATATGTTTAATTTTCATGTATGCTTAAAGTCCCCATTGTAAACAGCCCATTTCTTGTGCTCCTTCTCCCCCCACCGTACAATAACCATCTGTTTTTCCTAAAGGATAAACATAGCTTGTCATTTTCATTCTGAGGCATAAAATGTTATTCAACAACCCCCAAAGAAAGATGTGCATTTTTCATACAAAACTTGCTAAAATCTACTTTCTGCGGTCTTATATCCAGCCTTGCCTGCTTCAAAGTTAATTCAAGTGCTATCCAAAAGCTAATAAAAGTTCATTAACGCTTGTTGACGTAAAGAACACAGGGTTTCTAACATCAGATATGTTAGGAAGCAGGATAATCAGGCACCAATTCTGGGTGCCTATATCACAAAGTATTTCAAATGACTAGAGTCAGACCGTCAGGAACAGCTAAACTTTCCCCTAGACATCTAAATTTGAAGATGTGCGTTTCTCCTGATGCAATGGCTAACATTATTGATTCTGAAAGCAGCAGCAGAAGTGTACCTCTCTGCCTTACTTTTGGCATTAGAGATTAAATCAGTTCTACTGGCTCTCCGCAGGTTGAAAGAGACCAAAAAACTCTTAACATATCAGTTCAAAATTACAAACAGCACACTTAAAGAATAAAAGGGTCTAAATCCAACTACTACACCCTTAGCTATCTGAACTTGTAGTTTGTACAAGTTTAACCCCTAAGATATAATGAGAGGGATGGAAACCCTAAATCTAGGCTTTTCCAAACTTGCATATCCAAATCTAAATACTGCCCCTTGAGTCTGTCTTTCTTTTGGAGCCTTTTCCCTGATTAAAGGCATACCAAATAGACAGTGTCAGTAAATCAAGCCACCAGTCATTTGTTAGGCAGAATTACTTACTGATTTTAATACAGAGACACACTTTAAAATCAATCTCATGATGTGGCCAATATTTAGGAAAAAATGTCCTCATCTCTAATATTTATATCTCATTCAATTTATACCATCTGAAGTGAACTAAATTCAAAATAAATCTTTTTTCACTATTTCATATCAGTCAGTGAGATGGCTGATTTATATGATCATCTGTATCACCACAGTGTCTAGAATTACTTGCCTACAATTTACTTTCCTGGCTCACGTGGTTTATGCAATTGGAGTTTGCAAACAATGCAAAGAAATAATCACACACAGATAAAAAATAAATACAAATGAATTATATCATTTTGATTAGTACCAAGCCCTGCAACACAAAAAAAACCACCCCATGACTAAATGAAAATGTGGGCCCAAACTACTCAGACCCTATCCTTTAAATTACATAGTCCCTCTGAAGATACAGCTCATTTATTTATTCTAAAAGCTTTTCAGGTTTTCAGTTCACCTTCATTTTCATGCAATTATAGGATGGCGAATTGTGGTAGCAATTGATTTGTCTGGACTCATACATCGCTAGTTCTCTGTATCTGCCTCCCATGTTACTATAGTTTCTCCCTGACACCTACCCTTCTTTGGCATTTTTCTAGGAAGCCAACCACTGTGTTCCAATTTATTAAGCCCTCCTCGTGAAGATATCAATGGCCTCCTGGCAACAGGAGCATTTTATTTCTTGTGGAGGGAGGGAAGGTTCGAGAAAATTTCCTGAGTGAGGTAAGCCATTTGCTGTTACCAAGGAAGGGAAGAATTTTACTTTTATCAAAATCTTATGAAGGTAGAAATACTGTCTTTTCTCTCAAAACAGTCTCTCACAGGAGAAAGAGCCAGCTTTAGAGCAGACATGTGCAATAGTTGTGTCCTGTGTTTTTAGAGCAAAAAATCTATTGAAGAGGAAAAGCATACATGACTCTGTGCCTCTGGTACTTTGTGGTTTTGTCTGTGAAGCTTGCACAAAGGTCTGACACCTCCAGGAGCCCCCGATGCGGGGGGCACGTGCACCCGGTGCTGATCTCTGCACTGGGCAAGTAGGAACCATAGGTGGTTTCACACACCCCTCTAAACACTGAGCCTTAACACTGCTCTCAGCTGCACTTAAGAAATTTTACTTTGTTCCTGACTGGCTTTTACAGACTGTTCTTTGCTTACGTGGAGGAAAACAGTGAATCTAATCTTACCAATAATTTTAAAGACAATCACTGAACTAGCTCTTTGGGATGTTCCTAAGGGACTAGATACTAACTAATAGACAAACGTATTCTTGATTCAAATCTACTAGTGTCAAGAGTTTGCAACCATTGCAATGCTGAGGGTATATATTCATATGACTGTATGAATTAAAAACATCATGTTTTCAAGTGTATATATTGCAAAACTGACACTAACTGGAAACTTCAGTTGCTAGCACCAGGCCATAGAATGCCTTTGCCAAGGCAAAATGATGTGACACTGCCTGCAGAGAACTTGTAATCCAGCGCTGGAGCCACATAAACGCTTAAATATAAAAGGTAAACGATGAGATAGAAATCCCCCTGGCAGATATTAACTTGTGAAGCCACAAGCCTACATGTGCCAATGCCACAAGTCCCAGGAGGGATTTTACCTAAGAACATGACTTCTCCCATCTTGGTCTTTACTGAAGGAAAATCTCCACTGACCACAAAAGTAGCTTTGTCTAACTGAGAAATTCAGGATTTCATCTTCTCTTATGCACGAGAAGAATAAAAGGACCTTCAGGACCATTTGCACACAGCACCTACCTCACAGCTGCCTTCATCATCCCCTTATTGCCATGATCTCTTCCGAGGACGTCCCCAGGACACCCAGCGAAGAGCAGCTCCCTGTTCACGCAAGCTGTTGTGCAGTTGTAGATTCCTCCACCCTTGCGCAACGCTTAGCGCTGAGTCAAGCCCTTCATGCCAAATGTTTCTTCCTGTTGCATGTTTCTACAGCACTGAGTAGATGAGGCCCAGGTTGAGCACCAGATATTTTCCTCAGGTGGATGCAAGGGTGGGCAGCAGCATGGGGGGAGCTTATCCTGGCTGCCAGGTGGGGTGAACCCCCCTGGAGAAGCAACAAGTCGGTGAGATTGCTCCTTCCCAGGAGCAGCGGGACATGGCCGAGCGTCCCAGAGTGAGGCGGGCAGAGAGCAAGGAGGCAGCAAGCAGCAGCATGGAGCAAGAAATGCCTGGGAGGAGCAGGAGGCTTGCCCACAGCACAAAGCAGAGTCCAAGTCAGGCCCCAGTTAGGGGCAATAGAAGAAAAGATAACTTTCCTAGGAACCTACAGAGGGCCTTAAGGAATTTGTACATCCTGGAAAGCAACTGAAAGTTGCTGGTCTGGAGCAAAGCATAAGCACCCTCTGGCATACAAGAGCCAAGCAGCAGCTTTGCTTTAAAGCTTTTTATTTGGTCTGACTCACTCATCAGTATCCCTGTTTGTTTTTCTGCAGTTGCTTCTTTCTGTGGTTTATTTTGTGTATTTTTTTATTCAGTTGTACATATTTGTGTAACAAAGCACAACTTGGGACAATGGGCGTCTTTCTTCTCTTTTCATGTTCTCACTTCAAAGAAAAGGGGAGATGAATTCGTCTTAAAGTGTTAGCCAGTTTGTTGGGCCAACCAAGTGATATAAATGATAGAACCAGGAATAAAGCCTAATCAAACAGGCGTCGCAAGGCTGTACATCAAAGAGCGTCCAGCAACTGATATGCAAGGCTTTTCAATAGCCTGCCACTGTGAGTTAACCAAGTAATCTACTAAATCTAGAAATACCCTCCATTTCACAGGCTGTTAAACCCACTTTAAACGGCAGATTACTGGAAAAAATTAAGATGGGATGAGGACTCCATTCATGTGATCTTCAAATGGCTCTGGGCACTAACAGGGCACTAGAGTAAAACCAAATAGTCCCTGGGCATTAATTCAAAGGCCCTATATGAGGAGTTACAGTAAAGACAGTTTCTTGAGACAAAAAGGAACCTTAGATACCTTGCCGACCACCCATTTGTGGCTAAGTGAAAGGACATACATCACTGGAAAATATTAATAGCTCATCTTCAGGGAAAAACAGTGGAATACAGTCAGCATTAATCACATCCCTGACTCTATCTCAGGAGCCAAGAAGAGGTCATTTTTTTTCCATCAGGAACATCTTGGTACTTAAGGAAAAAAAATGCATTCACACTTAAAGGTTTCTGTGGTGTAACCATAGAGATGTGTTAATGTAATAATCACACACAGCCGTGTAGGGGCTTGTGCTGTTTTGTGCAAAGGGAGTTAGCAAAGTCCAACCTTTCGCTATACAAATATACCTTTTTTAAACTAAATATAAGAAAATATGTAAGTTTTACAAAAATATGATTTTTATTTAAAATTAAACTAACTTAGCTCCACTAAAACTCACATTGTTTATGGTCTAAATAGGGGCCAGAATCTTCACATGGTGCAAATCAGTGCATCCATCACAGCTCTGGGGATTTGCATATGCTATAAATCCGGTCCATCAATTCCACAGGGCTCTGACATTTTAAAGACTGTGCTATGACACACACAGCAACTCTGAAATGCCAAAATGATCCCACTTTATCACTACGTGATCCCACTGAACACAATAACAAAGCCTAATTCTTCATGCACATGCAGAGTACAATTCAGCACACGTGGGTTTTTTTGCCGCAGCAAGAATTTGTCTACTTCTCCAGTTTTGCCAAGAATTGCAATAGGCCTTAACGTGTACCCATCAGGTGATACTAGCTCAGCAAACAGATCTGGAGCCACAAAACTTAAGGAGCAGACACAATAAAAACCCACAAAATACATTATTTGCCATCTTCATAAGAAGCGAGCCCACCTCTGCAGGAATCAGTCCCAAGCACAGTGCAAAGATATCAGGTACAGCAAAGCCACAAGTCATCTCTAAACTCACCTAGACAAAGCTACAGCTGACCTCATTTAGGGCTGGTGATAGAGCTGCTTTGAGTAGGAGGTTGGTCTAGGTGACCTCCAGCAGCCCTATCAGGCTATCAATAGCAAAAATAAATCCTTTTGGGCTTGAAATGAACTGAATGGGAATAATTGAGGGGGGAAGGAGAAGTTTAAGAGAAAAATTACACAAACCTTCCCCACTTACTCATGAATCCGTGTCCTTTAATCCTGAAAAAAAATTAATTTCCAGCTCTCTGACAGGTTCAAAAGCATTATTTCTATAAAAGTGCGAGGATAATAATTACCTATCTGTGCAAGAAAAAGTATTTTTCTACCTTTAACTGGTTTCCATTCCATTTATCCACACAACTCCTTTGTGTTCTTGATTGCCACTATAAACAGAATACAGCAACAATATGTTAGGTCGTTTTTCTGCTCCAAAGAGTGTTGTGAATTGCCTGAACTGTGGCACTGCAAAATATATATTGTTCTCATTGGCAGTCTGTTCTCTGCTCTTTCACTTCCTCCGGCTTACAGTAGTGCTATTGCTTATGTCAATATTTCAGCACTGAATACGTATGCAAGACCGGACTTCCACACGGCTCCAGCCCTGCTGCTCTGGCAACTGACACCACATGGAGCCCAAGTTTGCTTGGTCTATGCTGCTCTCATCGTGGCTGCAGAAGGAGGAAGATTTGGAAAATTCTCTAGAGCGTGGTTTACCCTTCAATCTGCATAGAAAATCCACTCTGCCCTAGGTTGTCATATCCTCTCCAGGAACTTCATTTACCCAAGAAAATCTGGCATAGAAGCTAGGGAGCAGTCAGAGCTCTTCTATTTCTCACTGAGCTTCAATGCCCAAACATACCACCAGCAGATAAAAGCAACGAGGAAAATCCTACTGAGTATCCATACTGAAGCAGGGAACTAACTTATTCAAAACTTTTTTTCATTAAGGTGTTTAGGCTCTTACTAGGGCCACCTCAAGGACTCAAAAGCAGAGATCTTGCTTGGAAAGCACCCCTGAAAATACAGGTCTCAAGTCCACATAGAAGTTGTCCTTTGTTGGCAATAAGGTTGTGTCTTTTCAGTTGAGAGCTGGTGATCACCAACCCTCCCTGAGGATGGGGGTCCACCCACATTTCAGGTTGGGGTTTTCAAAAGACCCCAGCGTGGCTCCACGCTGGCCTGCACCTGTCCTCGTGTAAGCTCTCATTTTGCCGTATGGTAGGCATATCAGGGAAACAACCCAGCTCAAAATGGGCATGAATAAACAATGCAAACAATCAGATTTCAGGCATCACAAACCAGCCACAGAAGCACTAGTGTCACCACAGGAAGGTGACAGCTTTGCATGGCCAGAGATGAGAGGGCAGGAGGGAATCATCCCATTTGATAATAGCCCACACTGATAATAGCCCACCAGCTTGAAATGATTGTAGGCCTGCAGCCTCTGACAACAGCGATCTAAACTAATATGAGGAACCAGTTCATTTATTACTCAGCAGCTGCAGTGGGTAGGCTTGGGGAAGAACATATCCTCAGCTGCATTGCACTGCTACTGTTTACAGTAGCAGGGATGATAACAACGAACCTAAATGCTAACAGAGCTCGAAGTCTGTCAATTTTCATTAAAAAAAAAACTTATCTGAGAAAGGATGCTGTGGGAGAACTGTGAATTTCCTTCCTCTTCTCCGTTTGAAGTCATGCCCAGTTCAAGTTACATGAACGCATGTATCTTGGATCTGTAAGGCCTTTGTTGTGGTTACCAGGAAAAATAGAAAGGAGTGACTATATTGATGATTCTTTTCTACTATGAAATAAGAGCCAAATGAATATAAAAGATGAGTGACTTATGTGGCATTTTTCCTTCCTTTGCTGGCTGCTGCCCCTATAATCATATAAGTAATTGAGCAGAGAGTGCAACATACCTTCTAATCCTTCCTCAAGGTGCTTATAATTAGGAATGAGAGAACTCATTTTGCCTCATCTTGAGTTAGTTTGACCTTTGCAGTTTTGAGAGTTCCTACCCCAGTAAATCAGATTTACGAGATAAAAGAATCATAAGGGGAATGTGAGTCTGGTGGAGAAAGAAGGGAGTGAGGGCTGATTAAGTTAGTGGTCCGTCCACAGTGTTAACTATGTTTAAATCGAGGCCAGGGAACAGGGCAATGTCCTTACCAGGCCTCCTCAATCACTCCCTGTAGTAAGAAAGTGGAAGGAAGAGAAAAAGAGAAATCCGAAGAAGGAACATAGTGGAAATAACGCAGAGCAAAGTAGAATAAGAAATAAATACGGGAACAAAAAGGAGGAAGAGACAATATTGTGCCAAAAAGCAGACACAGAGCGTTACAATATCCCATGTAACAGGAATCTCCTTAGGTCAGTCCAGCTTCTGGTTTATTCTTTTACCCTTGTTAACTGTGCAGAGTGCCTATTCACTGTATTAAAAAAATAAGATGCATTTCTTTATTTTAGGGGGTTTTTTTTAAGTTCAAACCAACTTCAAAGTGCGCTAGCAATCCTTCAACACCAAACACAGAGGAAAGGCCAACTACAGTTCTTCCTCCCCAATACAGCCGATCCGCAGCGCTGCACTCTCTGCCCCAAAAATACATGGTAAGAAAGAGGCATTCTAATCTCTACAGACCATGGACTTCAATGGGCTTTGGACTGGTTGAGCCATTCCCTTTTGTATTCTAAAGAAAATATGAGAAAGTGCTTGAAGATCAGAGGCAGCTAAACTTCTTTATGTGTAAAATAACTTGAAAGACAGGGCTTAACCCAGCAAAAGGGAGAGAAAATTCACAGTCCACCTACTCTATCCAGGCATAGATTTGTAACTGTGTCACTTGTGATAAAACTAAAAGAAAAAAGTTAAAATTACATGGAGGGTGGGGGGAGGGTCATGAGTGTGAACTAAAAGCTTGAAAAAAAATGATTTCATACTAATTTCGTTTTAAGACTGACAGCATGCCACATTATCTTACTCTAATTTTCTCCAGGGGAAAAAAATGACAGAGTATTAACGCTAAATTAATCAGAGGAGCCAAATATATCTATACGCACAACCTATCTGCATCTCTCTATCTCAGAAAACTTTCTACCCTAACCGAGCACCAGCTGGAAGAGAAATTCTTGCAATGGAGCCCTTTCTGCTTAATCCCTTAATCTTCTCAACATCCTCAAACAGTAGGGCCTCTCTCTCAAACCCAGCTGGAAAGTAACATCTGCACTGTTGAAAGAGAGGAAGCACCAGAAGGCAATCCACTAAGGTCTGAGCTCCCTCGCTCTCTCTAAGTAATTTTCTCTTAAAGATGCTAGTTAAGGCAGTTTCTAGTTAATGACAACGACACAGGCCAGGCAAGACCAGGGGGTGAAATACTTTCCAATTGTGTTCAGTTCTGCCTTCCCCGTGCCTATGCTGTGGCAAAGGCAGGGGAAATTTTTATGCCGGCAAGACCACAGGGCTGGATTAACCCAGTAAGTGCTGCTATGCCCTCAAACCTCCCCTTATCCATCACTTTTAACTTTTTATTCACACACAGTATTTTCATAGCTTAAACCACAGTGATATTCTTCTCCATGACTAGTCTTCACTGTCAGCCCTGGACCTTTATTAAGGGTTGCAGTGCCTCTTCCAGACTAGCCTGAATTCAGGGTTAAGCTACGTGGCTGCCCTGAGCAGCTGAGGAGCTGCTTCTCAAATGTGAGGCCTCTGTTTTATGAGTCTCCTGGTTAACACAGCCTTAACAAGATGCTGTGAGAAGTCAGGCACAGAGCTCACAGACTGGCTGTATCCTTTTGCAGTTTGAAAGGGGAAAAAAAAATCCCTTGTCAATTAGAATTAGATGTAGAACGTGTATTAGCGTATAGGATTTGTATGTATTAATGCATTCATTGTATTAATGGATGGCCAGAGTGGAAGTAAATTTGAGGTGAAGAATCACAAATGTCACTGATTTCATCCTAGTCTTTCTTCGAGTATCTGACTTGTTTCCTCCCTGTCCCTTTTTTAGTTCTCATAATGCTGTAGGACTAGTATCACTATTGCAGAAATGAGAGGTGACTGTAAGTAGTCTTACATTGTTAGATGGCCTGTTTCTGAAATGGCACCCACAGCCAATTAAGGTAAACTTTTTACCGATGCTCAAGAAAATTTTCAAAGAAATTCTCCACGCTTCCTTCCTTAACAGGCCTGCAGCTTTATAATAGTAACCACTTTCTCTAGAGAACAGAGCCTGACCCATGAGATACCTCAGGGTAAAAGCTAATTTTTGGAAGAAATATGAGACTAGGAGTCAAAATCAGGCATATGCTGAAAAGGACAGTTGCCCAGGGATTACAATGTACTGTTTTGGTCTTTGACACTTTCCTTCATCTATCTGAAATCTGTAACTTCTTGTAAGACATACTGGTGGTACTCTGACTTTTGGTGGGGATTAAACATAAAGAATGTTCTGGTTTAGCTTTCTGGAGTGAAAAGCTGTGACTCATTTCATGTTTGCCGTGAAACCAATGCACAGGTCCAGAGCTTCCTTCAGTCTAGATGGTGGACGCTGGAAAGTTTTTGGCTGCTCGCTGTGGTGAAGTCTGTTCTTGAACCAGTAGGTCACTGAATCATAACACCACAGAAAAGAAACCCAGATGAGACGCTTGGATGGCACTGCAGCACTGGTCGAGAAAGATATTTGGAGGAAATGGGTGCACCAGCTAAGCCTGCAAGCAGCCCTAGAGCCTTGTAAGCCTGTATGAGGCACAATGCTTCTGGGTAGTCAGTTCTTCTAAGTGAAGCTGATAACAGTAACCACTTTCTCCAGAGAGCAAAGCCCGTTGTGGGGGATGTGACTGACCAGAGCCTTGCTGCATACCTTTTTATCCTCTCCGACTTCCAACTGAACCCATCATACAAACACCAGTGTATGCCAGTTTCTCAAATCCGCTTTTATTAAAATATATACATAGTAAACCAAACAAGGGTAAGTTATTGAAAGGGGGAAAATTCAGGTCAAATGGGTGAAACAGATGATAAACTAGGAAGGCTGGTAAACAACCTTCCCTTTATCCACTGGGTCCTGGAACGGTGGGCCCATTCCTCCAGCTGTTGTTCAACTTTCTGCAGAGAAAATCCCACCAAAGCTTGGCATTAGGCCTGTTCCCTTGCCATAGGCAAGCCTTTTCCTTTCAGGCACTTCTCAGTCTGCTCCCTGCTTGCTGCCCCATTCGCATGCTGCCCACCACACCCTTCCCTCAGGAGGGCTGTGCCATGCCCACTGCTTCTTAGGGAAAAAGAAATTGTCCACTCATCTCCTTTTCAGGGGTTTTGGCCTGACCAAGTGTGCAACAGTGATGAGCTTCTTGCTCTCATAGTCTCTGTAACATAACGTGCAATAGACAAGAGTGGACAGCAAACAAATTAGACAAAGGATATTTGGGTTCCAGCTTTCCTGAGGCTGCTCTAGCTGCTCGGCACTCCAAGGTTGTGGTATGCTCCACTGCTTTCATATCTGCAGTGTTTCCAGGGAGGGTCTTTAGAAAACCAGAGTTAGTGCAACAGTTCATGAGAAACAGAGTGCAATTAATGAAGGCTCCAGGAAGGGTGCAAAGAAGGAAAATCAGTCCTTGCAAACCTTGATCTTAGCCTGCAAGGAAGTAGTTTATGACCACGATGTTTTCTGACTTATCAGTATCATGGTAGGCTATAACCAATGCTGCTGGTCTTCCTCCTTGGAGCTGCACTGGGAATAGGGTGAGAAAAGGGGCAGAACACACTGTATGGCCCCCTCAGCTACCCAAATGCAAAAAGAGATATGCTCCATAGCCAAGAAGAGCTTCTAAAAGAACAGCCCAGCGGTCCTGTTGACATACCAGCCCAGGAGAGTCCCCATGCTTTGGCATTCAGAAGATTGGATACCTTCCCCACAGTGACATAATCACGAGGCTCTGTTTCATGATGAACTCCTGTTTGTCGTCAGCATCTTTCCATTTGTGTTCTGACCCAAATCCTGAGTCCTTGCTCCAAATTGCCATGAGATCGGAGGGATCAGGAGTCATTGTGCTCTGCTGTTGGCAGCTGGGTGTAGGATTGATGGAGGAGGGAGAGGGCCTGCACATGAGGCACATTTTGAAAACTCACTCCTTTACCTGGGAAATCCTAAAATGCCACTGTGTAGTCTGAGGGTGCCATGGACATGCCATGCTCTGCCTTTGGGAGCTGATAGCTCTACTCTGCTCACAGCTTTAGTGGAATAGCAGTTGGGTAGTGAGGTAAGTACATGCACCTCTTACTTCCAGTTCTCTTGATCCCATCGCTTTGATTTCCAGATTCCATACTTGGAGAGTCTGTATAGAACAAGTTTTGTGAGAATATCTTTTTTCCTTTCTTTTTTTCCCCCTCCCTAATGAAAATCTCTGCAACTGAGCTGAGAATGGGGAGGGGGAGTGGGTTCTGCTGCAATGTTTTTACTAAGACCACTTGTGACACTTTCGCATTAGCCTGTGTAATGAGAAGCCAATCTGCTGCTCAGGAAGCAGCACTGCGAATGATTTTCAGCCACAGATGATGCAGCCTGGCTTTGAACTGCTTAGGCCTTGTTATAACAGAAGCACCAGCAATACTCATTTAATGTGCATTGACCTTTCCCTGACCTGGGAGACAGAGACGGCTCCTGCTCTGGCTTATTGCCATGCCTTTTTTTTTGTTAAGGTTTCTGCTTGGCAGTGTACAAGGAGAAAAATATTAAATTCTATCTGCAAAAGGTGTAGAGTTTGTTTGCCTTCGACATAGCTGGAGGAGAGAAGAAAGCTTTATTGTTTCCCTCCTGCAGGCAAGCTGAAGGCACGTGCCGACTCTGGAACCTTAAAGGCAAGTGATATGGGGTGAGGGCAGAAGAGTATATCTGGCCGATGGGTGCCCCCAGAGCATTAAAAAGAACTATTCTCCAAGTCATCTGGCTGCTGAAGGGGGCTGACACTGCTTGTCACTCACTGGGGAACCTGTATCACACAGGATGAACCCGGGGAAGGGACAGAGTTCCTCAGCATAGACAAAACCATGCTTTGAACACGAAGCTCTCTGAACTGCCTCATGCCTTCCCTGCTCCTAAGCTTGAATTTGCAGTTGCAGAGCCATAGGCTTTTCATTTCCATGACCTGTCGGAGCAGGCGAGAGACTGGGGAAGTGCCATCATAGGGGTCCCCGACCCCAAAGAAGCCTGGTAAATGACATATCACCCAGCAGCAATCTAACACCGCCACAGGACTTGATGCAGCAAAATTTGAGCCACCTACCACACAGTTCTAATTTGGAGAAGGGGAAACATGAGACGGATACGAAGGCACCTGTAGAAAACATGTTTTCCTTACAAACTGACCAGGGAATAGACCACAAAGGAGCAGAACAGAAGGTAAATGATTATTGAGCTTCCAAAAGCGTGAGACTTCACACCTGAGTTGAAAAAGACTTTGCCAACAATGCCACACAGGGAAGTTACTTGCTACAACCACCACAGAGCCCAGCTGGGCTGACCATGCCTCAAGCTCCCATGCCATAGTTTTATCAACTCATTCACCATTAGAAGGTCACTTTTGATCTATTTAGTCCAACTCCATCCTGTTTTATGCTTCCTTGCTCTACACATTACTCTGAAAGTTGAGAAAAATACACTGTGGTTTCAGCTGCCTCATTGCAGGAAGGTCATTTTATTTCCACCTACTTCTTGGCCTTTCTCGCTTCCCTGGGTTATGGATTGCTGACCTACTCTCATGGCCTTTGTTCTGATCTCTGCGGCACATGCCAGGGTTGGGAGAACTCATCTGAGGAGCAAATGGGCATTTCTGTTAGAAATGTCTACGCAAAGAGAGAGCAGAATAGAGCCAGTGATGTCTCGAAGAGTCTACCCTGGATGTGAAATGGTTGCACCGCTTGCATCAAGCTTTGAACAGCTCTGGCATCGGCTGTCACCGTGACTGATCAGACAGGCAAATCCTGGACTACTGCCTGCTGCAAAGGAGCTGAGAAGAAAGGTCTCACTTTTGCAAAGTGCTGGATTATTAGCTGCAGGGCTAAGAACCCCCCTATATGTGCACAAACTGCGAGGTTTAGAAGGCGGTTACTCCAGCTACATACACTTTGTAGAATCAGAAACCCAGAAAGAAGGATATAAACGCATTTCTGGCAATAAATCATTTTAAACAAATTGCAGAGCACCGCAGGACAAAGCCTTGCTGCACAGAAAGCCCAAGAGGGGACACATGCAATATTGGAGCCAATTGCATTCACCTGCTAACTCTGGCACTTGCAGAGCTCACCTCTCAGTGGTACCGCTGGCTGCTTTTTGGATAGCAAGCTTCAATGTTTACATAAAATTTATAAAAAACAAATGTTTGTAGCATCTATTTCTGGGGTTGGTGTTTCTGGTCATGTTCCTACAACGTGCAGAAAGCCTTCCAGTTCTGTACAGGCTCCAAGTCAGATCAGCTCAGTATATTCGCTGCCCTCTGTTCTGAGATGACCTCTGGGTCATTGACCCAATTTGAGATCAAGCTGAGCATATTCTCAGACAAAATGACTATATCCAATCTCAGCACACTCCTGCTCCACATTCTGCTAAGTTGATTATAGAGCTAATTGGACACAAAGAACAAAGTAATTTAACTTGCCTAGAAGATGACAGCACTGAAATGCCCATAGCCACTGAGAGTAGCTCTGCTGCAGGAGCTAATTGTTCCACGTCACTTACCACAGGCAGCCTTCATGCACTGGAAGTTTTAGGGCAATACTTTTCATCAGCAAAGAAACAAAGTGCTCAGAAACACACTGCACCAACACAGGATGTTAATTTGCTCAGTCTCTAATCTTTGATGAGGTGTGTCCCAAATTGCCTTTTTCGCTACTGGGAAACCAAAGAGCCAGTCGCCTTACAGCTCCTAAGAAAAATGATGTAGAAGGTGGAATGAGGTCACTGCCGCCCTCTAAAGATAGCAGAGGAAAATGGAATGAGAACGGGGAAAAAGAGGAAAGAGCATTTGGAGAAAACTAAGCAGGGAGGTAGAGGAAGGAGATAGGCAGTCAAGACGGGAGGCTTCTCCTTCACTACCTGTTTCTTTTTTCTGGACACATAGACCAATGGCATTGAACAGTTTTGGGAAGAGCTCTGGTCACCAGCTAAGAGTCTGCTTAACAAGGGTAGCTGAAAACTGCTCTTAAAATCAGCACCTATGGTTTCTGAAGTCTCTTAAAGGACTTTTTTCTTCCTGGTACTTGACAACGTTGGTTCCCTTTGGGCATGATGTGAAGGGGAGCCCTTTTTAAAGAGTTTTAACCTCCCAAAGGTCACCGCAAACCCCATTCTGAAGACCACAACGCAGGTAGATGTTGCTTAGGCCTGACACAGTGGCTCCAGTGGGGACACTGGCAAGTCCTGCTGCTTTCAACGGTACCAGGTGCTGCCCTGTGAAAGGAGGACAGCCCGCATATCCAAACCACCTCAAAAAGCCCCTTGTGCAGGTGAAGCCCTGCAGCAAGCCTAAGCCATATTCACACCTATGTGCCCAGCACACCGTATTCACACCTATCTGCAGGTGTGAGGCTCCATAGCGTGGGGCACAAGCCTCCTTTCCCATGCCCTGCCTTGGGAAATGCAACCTGTTGTGCTTCAGTATGTTACCCCCCCCCACCACCACCCCTTTCCCAAACAAAGAGCATCTGGGAGAAAACCTCTGTCCCTAAATGTAGATTCATCAACACTCAGCACCAGGAAAGCCAAGGTCAAGGGTTAAAGCCTGCCTTTATCCATCACCTCTCAATATGACCTTGGTGGGGCTTTTTGCAAAGGGCAGAGATAGTTGACGCCATAATGAGCTGCTTTTCCTGGGGGACCCAGCGTGATGAAACAGTGCAGAACATCCACCTTCGTGTACCGGTGCAAGAATACGGGTTTGATTGGTAATAAGTTTCCCATTAAAAATACATGGAAAATTACCTCAGAGAAAGAGAGAGAGAGAGAGTAGACCCCACAGGATAAAGTCTGCTCAGCCAGCTTTTAATGAAAGCAATTATATCCACTTATTTGAGGCTTTCCTTCCTCATTCTTCTCCGAAGAAAGCAGGCTCATTTCATGGAGAAAAACTAGAATGAAAAATAAATTCACAACTGTTATGCTTTAACTGTGTCAATTACCTTTTGATATTTGAATGACAGGTTTTTTTAACACAGCTAAGATGGTGTATACTTAATATTAGCTTACATGCAGGCATAATAGCCACTTTTCAGAGAGATTTTTTTTTTTTTTTAATCCAAGGAAATTAACAGATACTAAAGAGAGATACAACTTGGGTTGTTACTAAGACCATTCATTTTAATGAGTTAGCCAATATATCAAATCACAGGAGGAAGGATCTAATGCTATTTTATTCTGAGGAACTACTGAGGTATTTATTCATCTCTCAGTCAGACTGGTTGCCACAAGTTTTGTCGTTTGTTTGAACTTAACTTCAAAATCCAGTAGGTGAAATCCGCTCTTATTTCGATGCTCTCCTTCTCTTTCTCCTGCCCACACACACACACACACACACACACTCTAACAGGCATGGAGAACCTGAAACAGTTTGCATTGTGGATCTGCATTTTTGAACTTGAACTCCAATCTCATATTCATAGTAGACCCGATTTGAAGCAAGGAAATTCAGGGCAGACAGCAAACATCTTTTTCTGTTCTGCTGGTCCTTTGTTATTAGCGACAGTACACACATTGTACCTTCTGCACAGTAGACCATCCTGTGAGGTGAGGTTGGGGATGTGGATGGAGTTCAAGCATCTGTCTTGAAAAAAGAAGAGCTGCTTTGGAGTACTCAGCTCATGATACCTTTAAAGGTGCCCAGCAAGTTCAGAGCAGACACTGTAAAAATCAGCTCTTTTAAAGCTGTCTCCAACTGGGGACTAAAAGACAAAAGAACCATAGTCACTACCCTTTTTGAAAACTTTGGCCTTAGTTTAAAGAACTGAACTGAGAACATAGCATCGTGTGAACCGTAACAACCTCATAAACCTAAAACAGACATATGCAATAAGCCTAGCAAATGGCCAGAGAGGCACGGCCAATCCCTTCTGCCCCGACCCCCAGCAGTGGCACTGGTGAAAACAGAGGCACAAAACATCTGCCATACCATGCACATGCTCCCATCTCAGGGACCAGTGCACCAGATGGTATGAAAAACCATTAAAGGCACCCCTGGCAGGAGCCCTGGGCAAACAGAAATGCGAGCTGCGCTGAATCCCGGCTAGCATCACGGCTGGGTAGAGCTGGACAAACAGCCCGTTGGCTTTGCTGACTTTCTGCTCGTTCAGTCTCTCCAGGGCTCTCAGACCCCCTGCCCATGATGGCAGGCCACCCTTATGGCAGTGGGCTGTGCCTCCCCAGCAAGTCGCAGGGTACCGCCACAGAGGAGCTCCCTCGGTAGCGCCCATCACTGCCTCTCCCTCCCAGTGCAAGCCTTGGGTTCAAATGCTATTAATGTGCAAAATCCTCTGAATCCCCCGTGCTCCTTCTATGTGGCTGAGGCAAAGTGTTTATCTCAATACACTAGTCTTTCTTGATTGTGCACTAATAACAGGAATTTCCTGACCCAGATGCAGGAGATACCTCCCCCCACTCTACCCTCCTCTTTCCTTCCCCTCCTCCCCACTATCCTCCATAAAACTGTTATTTAAAAACAGGAAAATATACTCTCGCTAACCACCTTCTCTCTACCCTCCCTGCTATCTGCTTAAATATCCTTGACTGCAAGACATCCAGTACAGAACAGTCATCAATTTTTAATTAATTTAATCTCCTGGTAACAGTGTTCTCGTGAACCGAAGGGCCCCTGAGGAAGCTTGAGAGGAGCCTCAGACTAGTGTTTTTCATGGGATTCAGGGATGGGCCTTTGTGGATACAGTGACTCTGCCCAAATGAATGTACGGGTTAACAGGAAAAAGCTATTTTAACATGAGTACATTTCGCCTCCGACCAAATCAAAACATGTATCATAAAATGGAGCTCTGTACGCTAACACAGCACTCAGTGTAACGTGCACAGGTGAGAGAATCCCTTGGGTCAGAGCTGTTCATGATGCAGCAAATTGGGAAGGAGCCCTCCGAGTTAACATGTGGTTTGTCTGCACTCCTGGTCCCACTACTGCTTCGTTCTTGTTCCAAGAAGCTCAAAGAACATCCAAATATATTGTTGCTAATTAAATTCTGCCTGCTTAAGTGCCCTGGAAGTCTCAAGAGGGGATGTTTTTTCTCTTCAAGCCTGTAAATGTGGGGGTAGCTAATTCCATGTGTATACGCACAGCTCTCAAAAAAACTGTCCTTCAGGGATGGGCAAAATGGTACCTACAAACGGTGTGAGTGTTAATTGAGTCTGCAGGATGCTTCAGGGCAGGGAGCAAGAGGATTTTCAGTTACATTCAATCATGTCTTGTAATGGTAGCACCCAAAGGCCCCAGTAGGCAGTAGCTTTTGTTGTGCTGAGGTGCTGCATAAAAACAGGAAGAGCAAATCCCTGTTCCCAGCGTCTTACAATCTAATGAGACAAGTTAATTAACAATCTACAGCACCAGTTCTGTGACAGCTAGAAATAGTCCATTTTATCTGAACCCAGGCACCCCCATCTTCAGATATAGTAAAAAACATGGTTCTCTGTGAAGACTTTTTGCAGGAATTAATAGGTCTGATCACACTGGGTACAACAATGAACTTACTTAATGCATATATCCACGTAACTTCTACAGCATCCAAGAAACACCGTTGAAGTGTGCATGCATACATGGGTCTGGATATCGAAATTTACTGCCCAGACTTGGCTGGAAATCTCAAACACAGCACTAAAGAAAGGCAGAAGGAGAAAGGGGCCTAAAACCTTTAGACTCTCTTCCCACCTCCCTCAACCCTCCTCCCCAGTACAAATCCATTTCCAGTAGCCCTCCATTACATTGCCTGCACAGACCATGCAGAGAGGCTTCCTGGCAGGCTCTTCCGTAGTGGCAGGCCCACAGCCCAGTCCCACTTGGCTTCCAGAGGTCAGTGCTGAATAGCTCGTTCGAGAGGTTTAGTTGCCAAGACACTTGTTCACAGCTACACTGAATGACACTACATAATTTCCTGTCTTTCCACATGCACCTTAATGTAACAGGTAGACTTCTACTTTAATGAGAGGCAGCACAAGAAAAAAAGGCGTTACGCTACAGAGTAACTCAGAAAATGAATGTTTTTCTCAGGCGCCTCGAGATTATGCAATGAACAGGACATTTGGGGATTTCATTTTCCCAAAATGGTAACTAGAAAATTGTGATGCAAAATGAGTGCTCAATATTTAATGCTAAAGCTTTCGTTATGATGCACTCTTGGAGAGCTGCAGTTCAGTCAGAGATGTGGATGCTGGGACAATTTGCTTTGTTACTATTTCTTGCACAGACTTTCCCTAATCTGTGATCCCTTTTCCACCCAGGTTATTTGTCATCTGCCGACAGCAACCCCTGATTCTTTGTCTGTGAACCTCCAGCTCTGTTGCACGCTATTAAGAGTGTTATTTTCCATTCTCCTGTCAGTGAAGAGCGCTGGTGATTAGCACTGCAATATCTGGTCCCCTTTATTGTAAATGTTAATCCTTCCTTTTTGCAGGGTTTCTTTAGCCAGGGGTGTTAATACTTGGTTAATAGAATCAGGCTGCCTTTTTCTTCATCTTTTGTGTGTGTATGTGTGTTGGGGTGTCGTATTTTTTTTTAATCTTTTGGTCAGAATTTATTATAGTCTTTCTTTTGATTCTCTTTTCCCTGGAGTGTTTGCTTTGCATTTCCTTGCTTTTTTGCCATGATTATGTATTTCTAACATTTAGCACCTAGAACACTCATTGTGTCTAATTGCTCCGTGTCTCTTCTGATTTCTGCAGTCTTTAAAGAATGTTTAAGAGTACGTCCTTGAAAGAGAAGTTACCTATGCTCATCATCACCCTTTCACACTTCAGGAGGAAGGCTGGGAACCTTTCCTCACTTGCTGCGCAAATAAGGCTTTCTTTGGCACTGAACAAGCCTCCCAGCAACTTGAAGATCCTTTCTTCGTTCAGATGGTACATGGCATGAAAGATCTCCTCCCATAGCCCATAAGACATTCTTCTTTGAAAAAGGCTTGATGTGGAGCATCTGTCATCTGTTGTAACTTCAGCAATCCGTAGGTCATGTCACATGTGAAAGGTGAGGCTGCTGACATCCAAACACAGACCAGAGAAGGCTACAGGGCGAGGTGCAGGCTGATGTGCATTGTTATATTGATACAGTTTTTTAATGCTACTCAGGTACTAGTTCAGTGAAAGGTCCTCTTACTTTAATGTAAAAGAGCACGGATCCTATCTCCCACAAATTGCTATTGTGATGACTTTAAAAAAGGAAAGGCATCACCTGGAGCAAAGTAATACCAAAGGAAGAAAAGTGCAAAGTCATCTGAAGCTTTGTCTCACCTGATTGCAATCATATCTTATTCTCAGGTAAAGAGAAGCTCCCTGTAGCAAAGTGGCTAGGAAGCAGTGGTTGTTCAGCATCTGTCTGATGTGGATATAGGATTGTGAAGCAAGTTTCCACAAAGCCCCAATAAAGAGATGTTCCCTCAGCAGGGGCAGTTTCAGCAGAGATACCTGGGACTGGATGGAGCTATGGAAACTGGATGACTCTCTCCAGCCTTCCATCCATCCATGCAGCTGAGGCAGCCAGGGGGACACTTGGAGCCCTCCTTGCCTGTTCTACAAATAAAGAGCATGAGGTTGTCAAAAATCACCATTTTACCCCTTCCTTCTAAATTTCCATTAAAATATGTCTATGTTACACCCCGCACACATTAAAACACATGAAGCTCTTGGTCGCAGAGGTGCACAGCTCCTGATATCTGACCCACTTAGAAACGCAACAAGCTCCGCAAGACCCCTACCATGAAGATGGCACTTCAGGAGCCTGTAGAAGATGCCATCCAGTGGCAGGAAAGTAGTATTACAAGAGCAGGCAGTGAAATCTGCCTTTGACAACACCATCCTCGAAAAAGTTGGTCTCTGGCTGTGACTTAAATTACATAATCAAAATACCCAGGATATATTGTGGGCCGTGGTGAAGAACCGAGTGACATCCATCTCCAATTATGCTAATTGCACAGTTTTTTTTTTTCCCCACAAGTCCTTAGGCTTTTGTTTGCAGGGAATAAATAAAGAGGGATTAGTTACATTTATCCGTGTTTTCCTAAGTCTTTACAGAGTAACTGTTATGTGTAATTAAGTAATTTGACTATTCTTGACCAAGGTGATGGTAAATTACCAGCATAGGATAATATATTACTTACCAACTCCCATTCCATTTTATGGATTGATTACACGGATCTGGGATTTACTGATTTTTGTTTCTTTTTGACAGGAACAACTGGAAATAATGGTCCTATAAAGGTGAAAATGTAATCTGCTTTGACAAGTTGTCTTGGTCTAGCAGCATTGCTTCGCTATCCGTCTGTCTTCTACACAAAGACTCTGTACTGGGCCAGCTGGATAACAGGCCTTTTATTGACAGCTTTCAAGCATCTCCCTTGGCCAGTGTCAGACATGCGCTGGTGCAATATTTTCAGGTTGCCTTTGCTCAGCAATATCATCCTGGATTTGCTCTCCATGATCCAGTTATCTGATACTTGAATATTTAATTTACACTCTTCTAGGATCCCTTTTTGCTCCTTCCTGATGCTTTGCTGCCTCTTATGTCACTAGTCCGTATACTCTCTTTTTAAATCTGCTTTCAGTGAGGTTTTCTGTATAATTGTCACCATCGATTGATGAATTTCTCTTCAGGAGTCAAGAAGCACTGATGTGCAGAGAGAATGCAAGACTCCTAACACCCATCTTTTTCAAAATAGATTTTCTTGTCCAAGACACAGATAGCATTTCATTTACTTATCTTGAAGGTGTTTTTTTTTAGCATGCTTGACCCTTACAGATTCTCAGGAAATAAGTTCTCCTTAAAACAAAGACTGGATACTCAATCCAGTCAAGTATCATTTTAAGAATGATACTTAAAATGTATCATTCTTATTCCACACTTGTTTTGTAGGTAATATTAATTTTTTATAATCACATAAACATACTTCATACTAAACAAAACATACTTCATACTAAACATTCTCACCACTCAGGCAAAAGAAGGCTTGGAAACATGTCCACAGCTCCCAAGAAACGGAAAAAAGAGAAAAAGACCTTCCAAAGACACACTGGGTTGATGTGTTTGCCAAGAGGCCTAGCCAGAATTGGTTACAGTCAACCACCGTGTTGTAGAAAAAGTGCCATCAGGGCTAGGGTATCAAAACCGAAAGGCAGCAACTCATCATAATTAAAGGGTATTTGCTTTGTCTTCCCCTGGCAATTGTGCTCAGAGTAGAAAATGAAACTTTTAGTAAACCCCATTGTATGGCTTTGTCTTCCAAACCCACTGGTGGAAATAAGGGAAGGAGATTCAGTAAGTGCAGCTAGCAGAAACTTGGGATACAGCCAAGAGTCATGATCTGGACAGTGCGAAGATCACAGGCAGCACAGGAAGGAGGGGCTGCTTCCAAAAAGATTTTTGATGGGTTTTTGTCACCCGCTCTCCCCAAAATCAAGCCACGATGACAATGTCTTTTTTAGTGTATGCAAAAATTCTACTCCAGAAAAACTCTGATGTGGCCATGACATTTCTGTTGGTTGGGGAAGTCTATGTGAACTTCCCCAGAGAAGTAAGCAGGACTCATGGAGAGTAACGCACAGATGGCATTTTGTGTGTTCTTGCTCTAGAAGAGCATGAGGCAGCTAGCATCTGTAGTCACGTGGGCTTACACAGTCTAGCCTCCTGGGACATGGGACCTCAGGGTTTGCTTCTCTAATGACCTGATCTAGTACACAGATGCCAGAATATGCTCCAGGGAAGGCAACTACTTTCAACAAGAGAAGTGGGAGCCCAACCTGGGGCAGCCACTGTAGCAAGTTGGACTGAAGTGCTCATAGCCCCACGCTTTGGGTAAGGTTTCACAGGAGGGGATTGAACTAACCCTAACTGCCCACTGCCATAGCTAGAGGGTGGTCCTTCTTCCTGCTCCTCTCCTCCTCCCTCCCCTGCATGCATTTAGACATGTGTCTGGCCAGTTCCTCAAGTCAGCTCTAACTCTCAGTCTGCTGGTGAGCTGATTTAGCTCATTAAACTGGGGCCTGCGGTAGGGAAAGGGCAGGAGACACTCCTGAAAGGCAAGGGGAGGGACAGCAGGGGCCCCGGAGATGTATCTTCAGGCTGTGACAATGGCCAACCTTAACCTAGCTTCTCCTTGAGGTGAACCAAGGAGAGACGAGCAAGCAGGTAGGGTCCTCTCACTCCTCTCCCTATTGCACTGGCTACTTCCTCTGAGACTGTGTGCCCTGTCCCCCGGCTTGCATGGCCATATATATATGGCTAGCATGGCTTGGGGGATCATTTCATCCTCAGGAAAGCTGGCAGCTGAAAATGGCTAGGGAACTTGATCAGCCCCTCACACACCAGAAAGACCACCTACAGCCTGAAGGCACTGCTCCTCTCCATCTTCCTGCACACAACATCCTGGGATGACCAGTCCTTACAGCTTGCCAGGAGTCAGCCAACGGTAGCCATAGCTGTGCCACCTTACACTGAACAGAGATGTCCAAGGAAGTTTTATTCCCCCTATGTATGCAAGGGGGGGGGACACGTCACACATGTCCCTAAGGGATGATGGCAACTATTTGTTTTTAGGAGTTTGTATAATGCTTGCTTAGTCCTTGACTAAAACACAAACTTCATCATTCACAATGTTAGACACGTTGTCCTTTCCCATCCAGGAGACTTAGTTCAGTTTCCTTTTTCTCTGCCATGGGGACATGCAAAGCTGTTTCTCCAGTAGCCCAGTCATTTCCCCTTCATTCTGTCTATATAAAGCAAAGGTACAAAGAATCCTAAAAAACTAAACAACCACATTAAAATATTCTCATATTTTCATGATAGAGAATAAGCAGGTCAGAAGCCTTTTGCTTTTTCCCTTGGAACCTGTATTTTTATGTAGGCACTTGCTAAAACAGAATAAAAAAATAAAAAACCTTTAATTTACTTCCGTTTTAAATTGGAATGAGGGGAGAATCATACAACAGAAAACTTCACTTTCCTAAATGGTGTTTTAAAACCAGCAGTATGGCAACTCGGAGCGGACACTGTCTTTCTGGATCCTTAGGTCTTGGCCAGTTCACTGGAGAAAAAATAAAACAAAACAAAACAAAATACACACTTATCTGTATTCTTTGCAACAGCTTTTGCAAGTGGCTGCTCCTCCTGTTTTGCAGCTGCACCCCTATGCTTCACTGGAGAGCACTGATATGCCCTGAGCTGCTCAACTGCTCCTCAAAATGGCCTTTCCTTTTCCAGCCCTGGCACAGCTTTTCCCCATCCCTGCATGGTCAGCAGGGCTCTCTGGCAGTCCTACATGAGCACTGTCCAATGCTCTGGTCTCCCGTGAGCATGCTTGCCCTGATACCACATATTGACTGCCTCCCCAGCAGGCAGGGTGAGCTGGCAATGGCTCTGTACTCAGGTGTAGTCCACTGGACATGGCTCCCTCCACCTCTAAATGTAGCCATCTGCTCCTCCTAGTCAGCAGCTTCTCTCAGTGATACACACTGCGTTTCCCTCCTGGCTCAGACTCTGATCATTGCTGCCTTTGACCCATTCTCCCCAGGAAGTATTTTGCAAATCCGCCGACTCTTGTCTGTTCCTACATCCTGTGCTCCCCTTACATGGGGTAGGGAAGACTATCACTGAAGCATAGTCCTGTCAAAACTGTTGTAAAGTTGACCAAGAACATAACTCACACTGGTCAAAAAGATTCAAGAGTACCTGACTTCTGTCCTTTAGGAAAAGGGAGTGTCTTAGTCTCATTACACAAACTTTCTTTCCTTGGCTGCTTGAAGGTCCTGTGAACAGTGGCTAGGTGTTAGCTAGTCCCTCCTTGCGTCTCCAAGCTTCCACTGAAAAGCTCCTAAGCTGGAAAGATGCCTTGGATCAGCTTTTTCTCTCCAGACAACTAACCTGGGTCTCTTGACTTCATTTTCAGCAGAATAGAGGCCACCTGGAAAGGAATTTTCTCTTATCCTTTTGCCAAATCTGTAGAAGCTCTTGCTGTAAATCCTTCTCCCTTCTCAATTTTGTAAGACTTGTACACAAATATCTACTGCATTCAGACATGCATCATCACTCCTTTCAAAATCTTGAAGGGTTTGGGGATAGCTTTTAATTCGGAGGGCTGCAGATAGCATTGTCTCTCTCTAAGTTCTGAGTTTTCAGCTGTTGCAGGGATCAGGGACAAACAAAATGGACAAATACTGACTGGACTTCCCTCCTATTTAGAGATAGTTCCATCTCTGTCAATATTTTGCTCGTGACAGAGATGCTTTACACTAATATTTTTAATGAGCATTTCTCACAGAAGTTGCATTTGTCAATACCTGGTATGTACTGGGCACTCTTGAGATCTAATGTAGGGAAAGATGATGATTGCTTGAATTCCTGGTGAAAGATTAAATTCCTGTAGTCTCCTGAAAACAGAAAACATTATTTAGTTCTTCAGCTTTTCTTACATAGCAATGCCCATTCTGTTTAACATGATGCCAACGAGACACTTAAAAATTTCCTGGACATAATAACCCCTTCTACCTTGGCAGCTCAGCAAGAACAGCTTTTGCTGAAATCTCCCTAATCAATTGACATTGCCAAGTCTTTCGCTTAACAAATCCTGCATTAGCTTCCAGCATTTTCCCATAAGTGATACCAAATTAATGGGTTTGTAGTCTCCTAGTGGGTTTCCTGGACTTTCACTGTGTTACTAGGCACACTCTGGCCTGCTGTGAGAAATGTACTGAATTGATAAAGATGCTGGATGAGATTCATTTCGTGTCCCAGTTTCCTTCAGCCTTCTTGGACCCATGCATGTCAAAATGTTATTATGAACGTGGATAAGATAAAAAGATCAAAGTCTATCGATATGAATACATCTCACTTCACGATTAATCCAGTGTCCTGTAAAGTCAATATACGGTACTCCAAATCTGTATTGCATTGAAGATCTTGGCCCAAATTCAAAAGAACATATTCTTAAAATGTATTTGGGTGCATAATTGTGGATGCAAATAAAACATTCATACAATGTTTTGGACAAATATAAGGACCCAGCATAAACGCAAATTTAACCTTATGTCTCAGTCAGGTAATCCAAAATAAAATAGTATATGAAGCCGTTACATTTTTTTAAGCAACGATATTTTGAGAACACAACTGCTTTCTGAATGCTATTTTCTCTGTCATATGTTTAGAGTCACTGTCCTTAAACAACAGACTTTTCTTAGAAAGAACAGCAACAAACAGGGTTTTGTTCTTTTTCTAAACAATTTCATTTTGATTCCTGCCTTTTACTAGAAACTATTTCTCTCTCAGATATTTCACTACCACGCAGAAATAACCAATGGCTGCACACCCTTTGCACACTGAAATACTCACACTTTACATTCCACACTCTTCTTCTGGTCATCAAACACACTGCATCTATGATAGAGTTCTTCTTTCTTCCTTGAGGGAAATGCACCAGTGAATCAAAAAGCCAAGAAACAGCCCCCCAGCCTAAGCTTCAGGGAAAAGTTTCTTCCACAGGTTTTGAGTTCAGACTGCTGATAACTTCCAGTTCATTTAACTAGGTGTCCAACTTAACTGCTCCCCTAGAACTTGAGACACCTAGCTTGGAAGTCGATGAGAACTCAGTCCACTTTGGCTGGTTGCCTTCACAGTCAGCAGGGAGATGGGAGACATTTCTGAAGGAAATTTCTAGGCCACCTAACACACAAGCGATGACCCATGTCCACTGACTGTTTTAGAAACATCAGCAATGTCAGAGCAATCCTATTCCTCAAAGTTAGGTACCCATCTTTCCACCAGATATTCTGGTCCTAGCCTTCCCACCACGACAGATGCAAAGTCAGTGGTTGTGGGGTTGGGGAGATGTTCTAGGACTTGAGGGGTTCTGAGACCACTTTCTTCAGCATCCTTTGAGAGGGCTCCCACCACCATGGCACAAAGCCATTGAATAGCCAGGAATACAGCCGTGACAGAGTGAGGAGGAAGGGCACGCACAGATTTGTACGGCCTTGTTGTTGAGACACCAACCTGGCAGCAGAGAGACGTGTCAGTGGCTGTTTCTATTTACCTTCTGTCCAACAATAGTTCACCATATAAAAAAGAGCACAGTAACTAGAACTATGTCTGGTCCTCAGTGTGATTATTGCTTGCTCAAAACAGCCTTGGATGAAATAGGTGACTTTTACTTTCCTTTATTCTGGTGTCTGGAGAGGGCATTGCACAGTGCTACACAGCTATACCCCTGTCTAGGGTAATCACTTGGGACAGACACATTTCATGGGAAAATACAGAATATTTTTCATGAACTTGTAACCGGTCCCTGGATCTCTAAATCATGACAAATGTTTGCTTGGCTTTGCATGCCAATCCCATGCTCACAGATTATAATCCCTGATTTTAACAGTGGTATCTACAGTGTTCTTCAGTTGGCAGTTAATCACCTCATCACCAGCTGACCCATTAGACTTGAGAAAACAGGTACTTGAGGCAGTAGAGCTAAACTTTTACCTTGCTGCACGCTGTCACATACACCTTTCCTCTACCACTAAAATACATTTGATTTGCACAAATTATAATATCAGGTATCTCAGAGAAGTGAAAATAAAAGTTAGAAACCTATAGAAAATATATTTCAAAGCCAATTTATGCATACTATGGTCTAGACAATTTATCTTGTTCTATTAGGTGGTGCTTGGTAGGTGTTGCATCTTGTAACATTTTCCTTAAAGTCCACATGCAGCCTCTGTGTAGCCCCTGAGGATGCTGATGGCCCCCTTTTGCTGGTTCCTGGGTGCTTAGGTCCCCAGATGTCTGAATGTTCTAGAGATCTGAATATCTAGGAGGCCTTCTTTCAAGAGAGTACAGAGAATGGTCCTGGAGCCATTCTCTACTGACACCATTTACATTCACTCTTGGGCAGTGACAGTGTTAGGCAATCACTGTCACGTCCAGAGCAAAATCTGGCACCACTGCAGAGCAGAGCCAGCCCAGTCAAGTCCTGTGGCCGGTAGGACCAAGAAAGGATGCAATCAGGAGAACAAACATCTGGCAGCCCCTCTCATAGCCTAAATGTCTGCATCCTGTCACATTTCACCACGCAGGAAACTGGCTTTTGCCTCTGGCACCAAGGCAAAAGAAAACAGCTTCACCAGGAACTTCTCCTTCCTTACCTACATGGAGGAAAAAGGAAAGAGGAGGGCAAACAGGGACCCCACTAAAGGCATCAATATGTTCTTTCTGTTGTCTTGACTGCTGGTGCTTGCAGATTCTGGCAAGGCAGGAAGGGCATAGCAGCTTCTGGATATATATTATTTTTCCGCCACTGGTTATCATCATGCCCTGTGCATTTTTCCACAGTTTAGGCAGTGCCATGGTCTGTTTTCATGGTCTCTAGCTTTGTGACTTGCCTTCTTTTCTGCCTCCAGACTCTCTCCCTAAGATATTTCAGATTCTGTGTAAGTCAACATTGTGGGAGTACTAGTGTTATTCTTAAGCTTCAACATGAGCTAGGCAGCTGCCCTTTGCTCAGGAAATTCTTATTTTATTGTCAGGGGTTAATTAGCTTTTCAGTAGTCCTTTGTCTCTCAGTCTTTTGCTGTCTCTCTGAGTTTTAAGGGAGATTTTTTGTGATAGATCAGAGCATGCTGTTTTACCAGCCCTCAAATTGGCAAGATTGACTCTGAAACCTTAGATCAATCACACACTCTACCAGGTCTTCACCTGCTCTTTACGCTATCAGTTTAAGAACAGTTTGCTCATTTCAAGGGGAGTGCAATACTTTTCAAATATCGGTAGCAGTTTCATAGATAACCATCTCTCTCTGAGTGGATAGAAAATGATTAAAAACATCAGGTTCCTCAGGACCATCCATTGTCAAAAGTAAAGCTGTCTACTGTCTTCTTTTTCCTTTGCAGAGATATCCTAAAGCTCTCTATACTTGCCTCAGCCATCTACCATGCTTCTGGAAAGTTGAGCACAGGCATGGCTTTCCTCTGCCTTGTAATTCCAGGAGAAATGGTTGACTAGCACAGCCTACCTGTGGTGTGGTGTGCTGCTCGGCTAGTGCTTGGAGCCCTAGAGTCTCACAGATACGGGCTTCCTCTGACATCTTGCGTTCTTCCTGGTCAGCACTGGGTTAGCATGAGCCTCTGAAACACACTATGGCTTGTTCCAACTGGTTCTTGGCAGACCACTTCAAAGCTATCATCCCTTCTTGCCTTTTGTGATCCTTTGCTGGTCAGATTTACCTACCATTTCCAGAGGACCTTCTCTGGTCCTGGCCTCCAGGCAAGCTCGGGGGTTAGCTTTCATGATTATGTCAGAATAAGGGAAGTCAGCTCCCTCCAGTGGAGCAGGGTAGCTGATCCATTGCACTGGAGGAGACCAGAATAATAGAGATCTTCCTGGACAATATCCTCGATCCCTGTGGGATCATTGCTTGCATCCTTCTAAAGCTGTCTCCTGTCTTCCTGGATCCAAGTTTTGCAGTTAAAGATCCCCTGGTATTTCTTGTCTTATCCATACTCCCTGACCTAAGCAGTAGAATATTTATATGTCTGTCCATTTACCCCAGCTTCAGTCACATTTTCAGTCTGGCTGCAACCAGAGTTTGTGGAACAGAAAACCAGAGGGCGTACCCATGCATATGCCAAATGTAAAACCCAAATGGATTTTCGTCAGCGTATTTCCTGTAGTGCGAAGCAACATTCTCTCTTGTATAAGGGATGAGGCACTGCTGAACCAAATGAGGAAAGCTGTAAGTAGATGCTACTGTCAGTGCAGAGCCACTTAGCTCCTTATCATTTAGTAATACACACACATTTCACAGTGCTGCATATTCTGTCACAAGCAGATATAAGATTGAAGTGACATTGGTAGGCTGGAGGCAGGGCGAGGGGAAGCAAAAGGAAGATCTGGGGCATGATAGGAGTCTTCTAAGTAAGAATCAGGCTTTCAGGTGTCGGCTTTCCCTGCCTGAAATGTCAAAACATTTGAGCCTTGTGATAGGCAGTGGCTACACTGGGCGATATGATGAAGGGGTCATAGGCTATGTCCTAGGAGTGTGCCTTTAAACAAAGTGCTCTGCTAGGTGTTAGGCAGGGTTGTGTGAATACAGTGCTGTCCCAGCCTCTGTCCCGTTCTGGACCCCACATGCCAGCTGAGGCTGGTCAATGAATAACCAAAGAGGCTGACCTGATGCCCATCGTCACAGAGCAATGGAAAACCATAGTCTTTGGCTGCAAATGAATGAGAAGCAGGCTTGTCTGCCATCCCACAGAGGTGAGAGGCAGCTATGTGATGCTGATGTCCAGCGCAAGAGATTTACTGGGTTACTGAGACAGAGAAGGGGTACATCAGCTCAATGGACTTCTGAAGAGAAAAATCAAAAGCATTTTAGATTAGATCAGCTCAATCAGTTGAAACTAACACAGGACTTCTACACAAAACACACACTGGAACATCTAATGAGAATGGTTGTTTACTTAGCTTATTTCCTAAAAGTCTAAGTATTCACTTGCATGGCTTCATTGCGACTTCAGGGACATCCAGCAGCAGGAAGATCTCAGGAAAGTGTGTGATAAGCTTAAAATTCTCCTCTCGAGTGCCAGCTGCTGAAGAGGCCAGAGAACTTCCAAATGCAATTACATATCCAGTTCAGCTGCCAACTATCAGTAAGATAAATGTTAAAATGCAAAAAGGAACCACTTATGTTTTACTAAGTACTGTTATATAGCACCTCCTCCTGCAAATTTCTGACAGTGTCAAGTCTCATCTACAGGCAAGGCACAGTTGGAAAAGTACCACAGCTTCTTCTAATAAGTTCCTTTTCTTTTTTTAGAAAATTCCAAGATCAGGAAGTATTTTACAAATGTGTCACGGAAAATGAATCTAATTTCTTGTCATATCCCTTAATTGGATAGCGTTTTAATCAACCATTTAGCTAATAATTAAAAATATTTATATTTTGGGATTTTCTGTCTCAAAAACTACTCCTCCTCACAGATCCCACTTTAAACCCATAAACAAGAATTGTGACATCACAGTCATTTCCATGGAAAAAGCATTTACATCATAACCTTCGATGTGTTATCAGACAGAAGCAGCTGGGTAACGTGGCTGAATAATCCTGTTCTGTATGTTCAGCAGTCCCAAAATGAATACTGAAAATTACTAGCAAACTAAATAACTACTTCTATAAATACTCTCTTTTCAAAAGTTCACCCTATTTTAAAAGCCACTTGTTAAACGCTATTTAGTATATATATAAAGGCTGATGGATGAAGACCAAAGTCCTTGGTGCAGACACAGGAAAAATACCTCCTAGCTAAGCATTATGTAAACTTCGCTATCAGTTTGTCTCACCCTGTAGGACTTTTTCATTTCAGCCACGAAAAGGCAGCCTGCTTCTACCTATACCCAGTGTTTGGGCATCTGGGTTAAAAAAAAAACACAAACAAGTGTCTAATGTGTCAGCTGTGACAGCTTTCTCTGCCACTGCCTTTCACTCTGCTCAGTGTTGAAAGGTGACACGAAACCCCTGCACAGAATTAGAGCCACCTATTTTCTCCATGACACCAAGACAAGTGATGAGCAGTGAGTGAAGAGCACAAAAATCTTTTCTGGACCCACAAAGAATTTGGATTGATCTGTATCAATGGCATGCGGTACAGTGGGAAAATATCTCCAGAGTTTTATTAGCAGCCTAATTGGGACCAAATGCAAAGCTGATACTGGTGGGTACACTACCATGAGCAAAACCACTTCTGTACGCCATGATCCGAGTTGTCATGCAATCTCAGCAAGTGCATTTTAATGCCACTATTTTAATGCCATAACATTATTAAAAAAGAGAGTCCAACAGCATCTGGGCACCATGATATCACTTAGGCTGGATCAGTGAGCTCAACTGACCTCAGACCTTGAAAACAAGTTCTGAGGAAAGGTATCCTTCCCTATAGTCAGAAAAACTTTACTCTATTGAGAGATGTCTTGCCTGTGTGCCTAGATTATGAGGTAATTCATTCCAAGAATTAAGGCATACAGTGCGTATTGGATGCAAAATCCAAGCTGTAGCCAAATGATTTGTCACTGAAGGCAAATCTGTCAGCACGTGGAGAGAAAATGTGCACCAAATGGCATTGAAAGCTTTGGAGGAGATTTTGGATAACAAAGCTATTCCCCTTCCTTCACACTAAAACGAGTGAATGGGATCTTTATCCCCTCTTCTCTCTTGAAAATATTAGAAATCATTACCAAGCTTGGCTATTACATTCCCTGCGCTTAAAAGCCTGTTTTCTTCTTCATGTGAAAAGAACGTTGAATGCATCACATTTGCTGCTGAACAAATGCATTTGTCAGTTCTCTTAAATACCAGCACAATTGCTTTAGCAGAGTTAATGGGGGGGGGGGGATAATCTGAAATGCCTTATTTTTGTCCTTAATGTTCACCCCAAAAGGAAATGTGTTGCTTACTAATAATAGCGTATGTGACAGAAAATACCAAGTACGTGTAACTGTTCCCATTCACACGCCAAAATGGATAATTCGCATCAGGGCTTAAAAAAGTAAAACAAAACAAATTAAAAAACACCCCTCCAAAAAAATTAACCCTTCCTCCCCTACCAGCAATTCCTCTAAACCTGAAGCTTGAATATAAATTATTTTGCCAGTAACCAGAGAATGAGTTAAAGGGAAGAAGAACAGAGCTCATGTTTATATTCCCTGAGGCCCATGTAAGAAACCATCCTGTCTGTCACATTTTTACTCCAGCCAACCGTTAAGCGCACCCTGCCAGTGTAAACCAGACCTGCAGAGGAAACAGCTTATTCACACCCAAATTTATTTCTAGTCATCCATTTTTTGCAGTGCTCAGTATAATTCTGACAGGCTCAAATATTCCTCAGTCGTATGTCCACTTTCCTCCTACTTTCCCCAAAAATTCATGTAGTTGGGCTTGAAAACAGGGGGACTTAATTCTAATTAATCAACACTGTAGTGTTCTGTTTATTGTGGTTCCTCAATTCTGAAACTAGAAGGTGTACTCACAGTTGCACTTCCATGGTTTCCCGTAACTGCAATGACTAGGAATGATGTTCCTTACACCCCCTTATTTCCAGTGGCTGAAGATGTAGGGGGAAAACAAAACTGATTCAGTATCACACGAACTCCAGATGAAACCGAGATCTGGCAATGCTGCTGTCATGGCGGTTTGGGCCCAGTATGCTTAAACCCCAAAAACCCAGCATATAGCCCTCCAAGGTGCTGGAAGTGAATGCCACAGCTAGCTCAAGGGAGTGAAATGGTCTGAGATAGCTGGATGAGAATATATGTCTGTGTCTCATTAATTACTTGTCTCATATCCAACTCTCAAAGTCCTCTGCTAAAAATTTAACAGATAGCATTGCCTCTGCTACCTAACCAAACGTCTCTTCGCCTAACTAGAGAGACTTGATCCCACCAGGAGAGTTACGCAGACAGCAAGGAGCCCCCGGGCCCTGTGCCCGGACTGCCTGATCTGCCGCCAGTTGCAAAGGAGCCTCTATTTACTGAGCGTTGCTTCGTGGCATCGTGTTGTGCCATCTGGCAGAGCACACCAGGAAAGGGAGCTCTCCTGCATCCATGTTGCCTGTGACACCGAACCCAATTTTCAGATTGGTTCAAGCAACATGTTTCCTCTCTCGTCTTTGTATTTACAGCACATGCCCGTTTTCCGAAGAGCCATGCTTCGTCCCCGGCTGTAGAAACACAGAGGCCACCGATGCCATGAGCAGAACTGAGTGGAGCTCTTTCCTGAGAGACTTGGGGACAGCTACTCCAATTAAAAGTCTGGCCAGCCAATTTGCAAGTTTCTCATACAGGTGGAAATGGTTAGCTTTCAGTGATAAGTTGAGGAAATCTGCCTGTCTATGTGGGCCAGGGGCTTCTGGGGCTGGTGGGGGGCTGCCAGCAGGCCAGGGTGAGCCCCAGGTGGAGGCTTTGGGCATCGCTGCAGGGCCAGGTGCAGGGGATCCTCTGTCCAGGCAGGGGCTGGGGCTGGGGCTGGGGCTGGGGCTGGGGCTGGGGCTGGGGCTGGGGCTTGAGGGAGAAAAGGCTAAGGAAGGTGGACAAGGACAGGCAGCCCTCAAGGCTCTGAGGCAGGTAAGCACAGCCTTGGCAGTGGGACTTCTGTCAAACAAGGGCCCTTTTCCCTTTGGTAGAAAGAATATAGGCATGTTTAGGAGTTTTACTGTGTATGTGCAAACTTCTAAATACATAAAGCCTTCCCTCTGAGCAATAATAGGCACCCCTGAGGGAAAGATAAATTCATAAGCCCCATGTTTAAAGGGGACTGGGGGCTTGTAACAAGTCTAAACCCTCAGGATACTCTGGCTGAACCCACTGAGTACCCAGCACTAGCTTAACAGTCAGCTCCTGAAACTGCATTTTTGACAGCACAAGATCTCAGAACAGTTTCTTCATTTTCTTCCTGTTTGTGTTATTTCGGAGGCTTACACTTACCCTGAAAAGAGGGATTCCTGGCAAAACAGGAGCTGATCTACACCAAACATCAGCAAGCTCTCTGGCTAACATACCCATGACCTTAGTACAAGAGTTTCACAGCCAGGCCGCTTCTGGGGACACAACGATCTGCTGTGGTTAGGTGCAATTGCTGAGCCCATCTGTAAGTCTCAGCTCCCCTCTATTTTGCAGCTGGTCACTGTATCTACACTGTTTCTCTCAAAGGCATGTTTTATTTGTGCAGGAGGACCACAAAGGCTGGTCACATGTCTGCGTCCTTTCTAGTCTTTGGTTCCGATGATATATATCTTCTTTCTGCAGAAACTCTGCTTTTCTACTTAAACCCTCCAGGAAGAACATACCAAAATTGTGGTCAGTGGTGCAGAGTCTGGTTGGAGGCTTGTAGCTAGCGGTGTCCCCCGGGGTCAGTCCTGGGTCCAGTCTTGTTCAATATATTCATCAATGACCTGGATGAAGGGACAGAGTGCACCCTCAGCAAGTTTGCTGATGATACTAAACTGGGAGGAGTGGCTGACACACCAGAAGACTGTGCTGCCCTTCAGAGGGACCTGGACAGGCTGGAGAGGTGGGCGGAGAGGAACCTCATGAAGTTCAACACAGGCAAGGGCAGGGTCCTGCACCTAGGCAGGAATAATCCCATGCACCAGGACAGGCTGGGGGTTGACCTGCTGGAGAGCAGCTCTGCAGAGAAGGACGTGGGAGTGCTGGTGGACAACAAGTTAAACATGAGCCAGCAGTGTGCCCTTGTGGCCAAGAAGGCCAATGGTCTCCTGGGGTGCATTAGGCAGAGTGTTGCCAGCAGGTGGAGGGAGGTGATCCTGCCCCTCTCCTCAGCCCTGGGGAGTACTGTGTCCAGCTCTGGGCTCCCCAGTATAGGAGAGACATGGCACTCCTGGAGAGAGTCCAGCGGAGGGCTACAAAGATGATTCAAGGGACTAGAGCACCTCTCCTAGGAAGAAAGGCTGCAAGAGCTCGGCCTGTTCAGCCTGGAGAAGAGAAGACTGAGAGGCGATTTCATAAACGTGTACAAGTATCTGAAGGGGAAGTGTCAAGAGGATGAGGCTAGCCTCTTCTCCGTGGTGCCCAGCAACAGGACAAGAGGCAATGGGCACAAACTGAAGCACAGGCAGTTCCACCTGAACCTGAGGAAAAACTTCTTCATTGTGAGGGTGACAGAGCATTGGAACAGGTTGCCCAGAGAGGTGGTGGAGTCTCCTTCCCTGGAGATATTCAAAACCTGTCTGGATGTGATCCTGGGCAATATGCTCTAGAGGTCCCTGCTGGAGCAGGGAGGTTGGACTAGGTGATCTCCAGAGGTCCCTTCCAACCTCAACCATACTGTGATTCTATGATTCTGTGAAAACAGAGCAAGGAGTAAAGGCTTATTAAATAAAACTCTTACCCTTGACACATTAATCTGCAGTAGTATAAAGTATTAGCAACCAGTGGAGGGAAAAGAGCTGATCTGAATCCTTCCTCCTCGGCAGTGCCTGTACCCCATGGTAGAGTTACTCAACCTTCACTTCTCTCCAGGCCACTTCGGAAATACTTGGCTGTGATATCCTGAAGATTTCTTTTAAAACTGCGCTTGTTCTACATCTGCCTTGCAAAGCAAGGAGCTCCAGGCTCTCTTAGCTTGGCGTGCTTGGGTCCAACATGCTAGAGGGTTGGAAAGGCCACCAGTGGACGTTCAAAGGCAATGATGACCTTTGATGGCCGCTGATATCTCTTTGGGACATCCCACACCTCAGTTGAAATATGCAATGGACAGAAAGCAACTAACACCACCTAGGCCATCTTAACACCTAGACTGAGTAACATTGCAAACTGAACATGCATTACTGTCAAAATGGCATTCCCAGTCTGACAGAGACATGTATCCCATCTGCACAAATAGACTGTATTCTTTATTCACTTTTCAGTGGGCTACAAACATTAGCAAAAAAGGCTCATCTCCACAGTAGATTAGATTTTGGGACAAGTGATGAGGAATCTGGGATCTGCAGAGCTACAGGGAGGTCTATGGGCTTCGGGGCAGTGCTAACAGCCCTTCTACCAAAGAGCATAGGGCATCAAAGTCCTGCAGTGAAAACAAAGTCCCTTTGCCATAGCTGTTTGGAGTAAGAGGCCAGAGGTACTGGCAGCTTTCTGAATGCCTCTCTTACACCAGCCCTAAAGCATGAATGAATATGACTTCCCATGGCTGGGAAGAAATGAGGCAAGTTTATGGCCCAGGTGGTAGAAGTAATATCTTATTAAGCTATTTCTGAAGGACTGGACACAGGCAAGATTCTAAATACTGGGACTATTTCTAGCCTTCCTAGGCTTGTGGTCATTCCTAGCTCATGTAGATTGCTAACTAGCCTAATAATTTTCATCTCCACCTGTTAAAATGCAATATTCAAAGCTGCTTTCTTATTAAAGACTCAAGAGTTTGAAATGGAGAAAGTATTAAGACAAACAAAACAAAAAAACAAAGCAGAAACAAAATTAAAGCTCTATAAGGCTTGTTTCGCAATTGCTGAAGGTTTTTTTAGACTCTCTTTCAACTTCTTTCCCTTTCGAAGACTGTATTCTTTTTTTTTCTGCCTTCTGAAGACATTTGTTCATTGTGAAGGGCTCCCTGGGCAGGGCGCTGTCAGCAAACCCAGAGAGCTGCCGTGCAAACCATGCCCCACATGAAAACTTGTCACATGTCTTGGGAAGCTGTTTCAGAGAACAGCCATTTTCTGAGAGGAATGTTGTCTCCTTTCCCCCTTTCTTTCACCATCCATATTTCTATGGGAGCCCTTTTAGCACAGTGCTTATTTCTGACTCATACAAATCAGCGCCAAAGCTTGGGTAATGCCAAAAATGGGCTATTCATATTCATTCACGCTCTTGTATGCATCTCTGCTCTCATAAATTGGAACATGTGTCTGATGAGCTTATTTACTTTCTAAATGTGCGGCTAGGAAAGAGAGAGAGCGTGCAAGATATAATGGTAGTAGCACTGGAATAACATCAGTAAGGCACCTGCAAATAGGAACTTCCTAGTTTGCCTGACCTCTGCCAAGTTCTGTGCACTCTGGTTAAAATGGTGTGGAAGAAACTCTTTGGTGTGGGTTTTATGGTGTGGCATAATAATGCCCTTTACAATATAGAGACACATGCTCAGTTGGTTCATTCCCGAAATAACGATGCTGCTTGGTACAGAGATGACTCATTCCTAATATGCCACTTGACTCGATGCTGTTCACTTCTTACAGGGGAGAAAATATTTAAGATCATCACAGTGCTATCAGGTAGGGCCCCTTAGGGTCCATGGCTGCCTGAGTACCCCCATCTGCAGTGGAGCAAGTCTGCTGTGACTCAGCCTGCGCACAAAAACTCACACAGTCAGCTCCCACGCCACAGACCGGTGGCTAAGGCAATATAGCAAATGCTTGGGGAGAAAATCTCTCCCACACCCTGGTGCGTGTGTGCCCCATATGCACAACCTCCCTGGCACGGACAAACTGTCCTAGGGGAAAGGAGAGTGCCCACCGAGCTAGGCTTCAGCCATGGGACAGTTCCCCTAGCAAGACCCCACACTCAAAGGAAACATGCTTCCCACCCGCTGCCTCAAAGCCTTATCTTAGGACCCCCCGTTCCAGCATGGCCCCTCACCTGACTTTTGCCCTGCCTGCCCACATGCCAGGCTGCGGTGCTTTCTCAGGTGCCCAAGAGGAAGGACCTCTTGCGAGCTTGGTCTCTCAGCATGGGATGTCAGGGTACCACTTCCTCTGCAGGGCACTGAATAGCTGCACTCATTAAATTGCACTGCAAAATGGCAAACTGTCATCCCTCTGCTCCTTTTATTTCTTCCTCTTTTCCTTTTTCCACTGAAGTGACAGCATTATATAAAATTCTGGTTGGTTTCTCTTTGAGAAAACGTGTCAAGCAAGACAAACTTTCTCTCCTCCTTCCCTCCTGTTTCTTTTCTTTTCCCATTTCTTTTTTTCCCTAGTGACAAATGTCTTTCCATAATGAAAGCTAAATGGTCCTTCTGATCAGAAGATAGGTATTGCCTCTGACACAGCTGCTCAGGATACGCAAGTAACTCAGAAAGGCTCTTCTAACACTCTGCGGGGTTTCCTCCTGTTTGTGGCTAGCTAGGAGCACAAGCTGTTTTCCTTAGAGTCCAGGACCGCTTTGGAAAGCCTGTTGCTCCTGGCCCAGCAGTAGAGTCTCCCTGGTTGAATGACTTTGCCCAGAGATTGATTTCTGGCCCAGTTCAGCACAAAAAAATAATTTAGAAAAGAGGGAGCTCCTGGGGACAGAGAGAGGCAAAATTTTGTTCTATTCCAGATGAAGGTCAAGAGCAGAGAAGTTTGAACAAGAAAGACGCACTTTTCTCCATTGCCTTGGGCCTGCTGGGAAGCTACTGCCCAAGTACATTTCCCACACAGCATAGCCAAGCTTTGGAAGCCAGCCATGTGGCAAACTTATCCTCATGCTCACAGCAAGCAAGGGTGGCCCAGCAGGCTAGTTATGTTGCAGAGGCCTGGGAAATGTCATCAGTGCCTCTCCAAGTCTCTGCTCTGACTTCTTTCATATATAAAAATGGACCAGAAGACTCCAGCATCCTGCTAACACAATGTAACACCACTGTTAAAGTCAAGTCCATTGATCAGCGCTGTAAGATATGCAGCATTTTTTGCCAGGATAAGTTAATGTCACTTCTGACTCTTTTATATTTAAAAAATCTCTCAGTATTTAATAACTCCTTTTGAATAGCCCTCAAGTTTATTTCTGCACAGAAGGAAAAAACACTGGTATTTGCTAAAGCTGGGATTTCTGGTATTACTTTTAATTAAAACATCTTCTTCTTGTATAAGCTAGTAAGGATTCCAGAAATAAAACATCAGGCGACACTGCAGACCTCTCTTCACATGGTATAATCTCAAAATGTGAATCTGAGATAGTAGTAAACTGGTCAGTGTTCAGACCTTTCTCTGAGATTTCTCTTTGCTGATGAGAAAGCGTGCTACATAAACCACTGTCTACCAAGATATCACAGTAGAAACCACCATCCCTCTCTTTTATCCAAAAATAAGGTTTTGCAAGTGTCTTTTCTCCTAGCATTGCTGACATGGTGTCCCCTGTATCACAGGGATACTTACATTTCTGCTAAAAATGTGATGGTGCTAAGGAGGATTCAGGAAGACCTTTCCTTAGCAAATTATTTTGAAAATATGTATCTCTACTCAGAGCTATGAGTCCACTTCAAAGATTAAAAAAAAAAAAAAGTGAAAAAAATTAGCTATTCAGAAGTATTTTTATGAAATTCAGGAATGAGTCATCTCTGGCAGAGGAGATTTAACAGGATGCAAAGAGGGGCTGACTCCACCCGAAAGCAGGGAAATCGCCATCCCTTCAGTCTGATGGCTGTTTTTTTTTTTTAACAAGGGCTCCCTTTACTACCACAAAGGGCCCCTCTGTACATGACTGGCAGAGAGAGTCCTCTTCTCTTCCTTGAGGTGTATGGCCGGCCTCGCTCCTAAAATGGCCCGGGGAGTTGAAAATAACAGTGACAGGCGCTCACAGTTACCTTGAGAAGGATCTGGCAAGGCTGTTTCCTTTATTTGCAGAAAAATACAGCTTCTCTGATAAACACTTTCAGCTTTCTTCATCAGGCATGGGAATTCAGTATCAGACAGAGCCATCTCTAATCTCTCAAGCACTTTTCAATCTACTCTCTGGTAGGGCACCTAGAGTCTCCTCTATCTCTCTGGCAGACAAAATGAGCTTGAAGTTAGGCTTTCAGAGGTGGAGGTCAGTTCTCTTAGACATCTAGGCAGAAGCCTGTAATCACTTCAGTTTTTGTCTGAGTGAGAGGTGAGAATGCACTGCATTTCTTAAATCCACTTATTCAGACAATAACTAAGCTAATGGATGCCTTCAGATGTGTGAAAGCTAAAGGCAGGAGAGAGTGTGCCTACATATCAGGACAGCTTCTATATTCTTAAGCCAATTTACTACTTGCCTAGAATTAAAAAGAGGAAGTCCAGCTCTGCAAAGAGTCTAATGGGAGCTGGCAAACTAACTACAGCTAACAGCGCTGGAAGTAAAGGGGGATGACGTCTTTACTACCACACATAGGATTTTTAGTCACACGCTCAATTCTTTTGCCTGTAAATATTAAATAATGAATTCCTATCTGCCAGTATAGTGTTTGCATACAGCTTTCTGTAATAGATTTGTAAGAATCCACTCCTCTTCATTTTCCAGTCAACAGGTAAAAGCAAAGGTGAAGTGATCCCACATACTTTTGCGATACGTCTATTTTTCAATAGCAGAACATATATCCTAAGAAAAGCCATGGTTTTTATATGACCTCAAGAAAATCTTCCA
Source organism: Struthio camelus (assembly GCF_040807025.1). Lineage (NCBI taxonomy): Eukaryota > Metazoa > Chordata > Aves > Struthioniformes > Struthionidae > Struthio > Struthio camelus. The sequence goes on from NC_090944.1 coordinate 49,673,571, forward strand.
ACTTCTCACTTATGACAAAGACATAAGAGGAATTTGCTGTACAGAGCAGAGCAGTCCACCTCCCTTGGTAGCAGGGCACCCTTTTCCAAGTGTGGGTCAGGAACGACTTTCTAGGCATCCTCAGCACTGAATGGCATTTATCCACTTGACTTCTCCACAGTCCTGGTACAGGGTCAACGCTGGAGGGTTACCTGCGTGCCATCCAGCAGGGAAGGAGGAGTCATGCACCTTCCTACATCAATATAATTAATACACACTTGTAAACAACAAATACGTTCAGTTGCTAACTCCACAAGCAGAGTGTGAGGGAGGGTCCTCAGAGGCTTTCTCAGTCTTGGATCAAATTGCTACTTACAAGCCCTAAGTAATCATTCTCTTTAAAGTATTGTTTTACCTGGGCCTTGACCCTCCAAATACAGATAGTAAAATGCAATTTTATGCAAATATCTCTGTGGTAACTTAAATCTTCATAGAATCAGGGCCACACATTGCAAAGCTCCTTGGGGCAGAAGCAGCGTCTTTTCTGCCCCAGACACAGTTATATTATGCCATATGACTAAACAATAAGGCAAAGCAAGAGAGCAGAGAAATGCAACAGTGCTCTGACACCTCAAGTTTGGATTACTTACAAACCGCCTCAAGTCTTGGCACGGCCAGCCTGGCTTATGATCCTGAGAGCTCGATAAATTGAGTTCCACACAGTTCACCGTCTATTCGTGTTCTCATGAAAACTTTAAAAATCAAGGGTCTTTTTGCTCTCGACAGCAGTATAATTCTAACTGTATTGTATAAGCACTGTGATTTCCCTTGCTGTTCTGAGCCAACTTTCTTTCCATGCCCCAACTGTGCTATGCACCAAGCTTTCCTTGGTTTTTGCTCTCCACCCCAGAGGAAGCTAGGCTTCCATGATGTATTATTAAAATGCGTATGTTGTTTGTGAACTACTCCGGCATCTTTCAGTGGAGAGACACAATCTAAATGAAAAATAGCATCACTGTGATAAAGAAGGAAAATTCAGAACTCTGTCATCTTTACTGCATGTATGAGAACCGCTTGGATGATAAAAGTTATCCTCTTCTGCATGTAAAACACTAGTATTTTGTAGTTTCTTTGCTGAGATCTGGAAACACAGGAGCAAAGTCTGACTTTAAATAATTAATGCATGAGACTTGCTGCAGGTCTGAAAAGTTCATTTTACACCCACCTGAAAATGACTGACTGGTTCATAGTAAACAGCATTTAATAACAAGAAGAAATGCCTAAATTAGAACATGATCCTACCCCATCAGTTGACAGGAAGCCTATTAGACGTTTTGTTGATTCATAGCACATAAATGTGAGAACTGGGGGAGACAGAGGCTCAGGACCGAGAATACTTTATTCACATTAACCAGACGCCTCCCAGCCTGACGGGTGTAATTCCCGCCCCAGGAGAGCTCCTCAGGGACCGCATACAAGAGCCATCAAAAGTGAGGCAGCGATGACCCTGCTCTGTGGCACTCCTTCGACTTAATAGGAACAGCTGGTCAGTGAAGTGTTTGCTAGAAATTTAACAAGGCTCAAACAGTGAGAAGCATCTGCCAATAAATCAAAAGGGAGCACCCAGCTAAATGAGGTTTAATTTAAATTCATATCTAGGGCTGACAGATGAGAGCTTCATTGCTCTTTCACATTGCACTAGCGCAAGCAGGTCTATACCCGCATCAGCATCAGCTCCGGGAAGATATTTCTGAGTGACAGCACAGGATCTCGGGTTAAGCACACATCGACTGTGCAAAACCGCACATCAAATACAACCAGGGAAGAGAGAGCAGGGAAGTTATTTCTCCCCAGCGGTACATTTCCAAGCCATTTTAATGTGATGAAAGTAACTGAGGCCACAGACATTTTCAGATGGTGACTTAATTCCACAGCCACCTGAAAGGGCAAACTGCCATGTCAGAAAAGGTAGTTTTGATACAGCGAGGATCACCACAATGGCAGCCAGGGACAGCGAGGGGACGGAAAGCATCCAGCATCTGTATTTCCTTGCCTGAAGGGCCCAAAATAACCTTTCACAGAAGCCAAAGGAGACCTCCCCGGAGACGCCGAGCATCCAGCTCGAACTGGCCCTGCTTTGCATCCTTGCCGCCAAGACTGCAAGGCATGCTTGAAGGAGGGTGGCATTTGATCACTGGCTACACTGGCAAGGGATTTCTCTAATATATATGGGGGCGGGGATTCACCTGTTGGAAGAAACTTCACCAAACTTCTTGTTTGTAACAAGACGTTGCAGAAGTCTGAAGCAGAAGAAGCAATAGAAGTTGAAAATAACACACAACAGTGCAAATGGAAAGAGAAATTGGGAATAACTGACTTATTACATTTATTACAGTCATTATACTAGTACACTGACATTCTAGTTTGCTTTTTACGTATGAATACCTACGCATGTGTGCACACACACACACACATATACACACACACACAACATGAGTTAGTTAAATTCTGAAGCTTTTGAGAACAGCAGCTACACTTTTTACAGTTCACAGGCAGCCATATCCCCTTCAAAAATCATCTGGTAGGAAAATATCAAAAGCAGAATGTGCAGACTTTTAAAGAAATGTGTAGGAGCGAATCAAGCTTATTTCTGTTTTAATCCAAACTGAATCATATGTCTTATGTCAAAGCTATAAAAAACAAGGAAGGTAAAAGAGGTAATCCTTGTACTCCAAACTTTTTTTTTTTAATTTTATATTAAAATATTTCCTTCCCTTACACAAAGGAAGCAAAAAATTGTAAATTCCCAGCAGGGTAATTTCACCACTTTCCTACCAATAACAAGAAATCAAGGAGACTCATCCTTTTCTGGTGCAGCCTGTTACAGCTCCTCAGGCTTCAACGGAATTAGGACAATTTCCAGCAATGGAGGATGTGATCCTCAGATCTTTAGTAAGTGAAAAAGCATCCTGTCTGAAACTATTTGGGAGAGGAGGTTTCTCCTGAGCCAACTAATAAGAACAGCTGCAATGTTCTGTAAAGGAGATGAGTTGATCGCTTTTTCCTAAGGAATAGAGGAGGTGCTCGGTGTAAGGTCACTGCTGCTCATTGCCTGACAGGAGTCTTGCTCTAGCCCGTGGCCTTCTCCCAAAGCCCTAGCAGAGCAGCATGCAGGTCAGACGAGTTGTTCTGCTGGCAGTAGCTGCCATCTGTCCCGTTGGCCACCTCTGCTATTACATAATGGGCACATGTCTGGTTGACTGACCAGGAGGCCTCTGAGAAGGATGGCTCACAGATGGCAGTCTGTTGCCACCACAAATATTTATTATATTACTCCTTGCTCAGGTCTGAGGAGCTTGGGGGAAGTACAACATCCAGAAACAGTCTATATGAAGTCTTTAGGTGCCAGTAGCATGCTTCCTCCCTCCATTTTTCACGGGGACTTCAGAATCTGCCAGAGAATGGGCTGTGCAATGCTTACACCAGACTTTCTTTGCTCTGCAAAGGTACTGTGAGCCAAGTGGTTCTGAGAAGTACAGACACACTCTGCATACGCACTCTGCATGTACCATCTGCATATGCTCAACATGTATTATGCAATGGGATGGGAGACGCTGTCTTCTCTTCTCTAACACTTAGAAGAGGCTTGGAGCCTGCCTAGCTGGGACAGTCAAACACCAGAGAATTTACTGGACTAGTACACAGGGAGACTGAAAGACCTAAAAACCCTGGAGCAACCTAAAAACCTTCCAATAGCCTTAAAGCCATATTCAGATAAATGAACTAAGGCACTGATGCACCAAAAAGATGACGTGAGGTCCAGAGAGGATTTACAGGGCTTAAATTAGGATCCTATAGGACACACATCCATAGATTTTACAGACAGCTTCAGTGCCACCACAGGAGGCTGGAAACTCCCTGCTCTCCGGCAGGACCCAGCTCCATTCAAACAATAGTAAACTCCTGGCACTGCTGCCAGGTTGCTGCCTGCTCAGAAGCTGCACTGTTACATAGGTAGATCCTGTAATCTCTCTCTCCACTGCTGCAAAGCAGTAGGAATCCATTCATCTCTCTTGACATTGTATGATGGAATATCAGATCAAGACAGCACAGCTAGGCACAAACAGTCAAAGAGGTTCCTGCAAAGCATTGATGATAATTTCTTGACTCAGGTGGTGGAGACGCCAACGAGGAGAGGTGCAATGCTAGACCTTGTACTAACGAACAAAGAAGGTCTAGTTGGAGAGGTGAAGGTTGGGGGCAGCCTTGGCTGCAGTGACCATGAGATGGTGGAGTTCAGGATCCTGCGAGGAGGGAGCAGGGCAATGAGTAGGATTGCAACGCTGGACTTCAGGAGAGCTAACTTTGGCCTCTTCAGGGACCTACGTAGGGGAATCTCATGGGGTAGGGCCCTGGAGGGAAGAGGGCTCCAAGAAAGCTGGTTAATCTTCAAGCATCACTTCCTCCAGGCTCAAGATCAGTGCATCCCTCTGAGGAAGAACTCCAGCAAAGCGGGCACGAGGCCTGCATGGATGAGCAAGGAACTCCGGGCAAAACTCCAACAGAAGAAGGAAGTACACAGAATGTGGAAAAGGGGACAGGCCACTTGGGAGGAATACAGGGACGTTGCCAGAGCGTGCAGGGATGCGACAAGCAAGGCTAAGGCCCAGTTGGAATTAAATCTGGCAAGGGATGTCAAGGACAACAAGAAGGGCTTCTTCCAAGACATCAAGAGCAAAAGGAAGACTAGGGAAAATGTGGGCCCGCTGCTGAATGGGGCGGGTGCCCTGGTGACGAAGGATACAGAGAAGGCAGAGTTATTGAATGCTGCCTTTGCTTCCGTCTTCACTGCTAAGGCCAGTCCTCAGGAATTCCAGACCTTGGGGACAGGAGAGGAAGTCTGGAGAAAGGAAGACGCTCCCTTGGTGGAGGAGGATCAGGTTAGAGATCTTTTGTCCAAACTTGACATCCACAAATCCATGGGCCCCGAAGGGATGCACCCACAAGTGCTGAGGGAGCTGGTGGATTTATCGCTAGGCCACTCTCCATCGTCTTGGAAAGGTCCTAGAGAACAGGAGAGGTGCCTGAGGACTGGGAGAAAGCCCATGTCACACCAGTCTTCCAAAAGGGCAAGAAGGAGGAGCCAGGAAACTACAGGCCTGTCAGCCTCACCTCCATCCCTGGAAAGGTGATGGAGCAGCTCCTCCTGGAGGTCATCACTAAGCACATGGAGGACAAGAAGGTGATCAGGAGTAGTCAGCACAGCTTCACCAAAGGGAAATCATGCTTGACCAATCTGATAGCCTTCTATGATGGAAGGACTGGCTGGGTAGATGAGGGCAGAGCAGTGGATGTTGTCTACCTGGACTTCAGCAAGGCTTTGGACACTGTCTCCCATCACATCCTCCTAGGGAAACTCAGGAAGTGTGGGCTAGATGAGTGGACGGCGAGGTGGATTGAGAACTAGCTGGATGGCCGAGCTCAGAGGGTTGTGGTGAATGGCGCAGAGTCAAGTTGGAGGCCTGTGGCTAGTGGTGTCCCCCAGGGGTCAGTCCTGGGTCCAGTCTTGTTCAATATATTCATCAGTGCCCCTAGATGAAGGGACAGAGTGCCTCCTCAGCAAGTTTGCTGATGATACTAAACTGGGGGGAGTGGCTGACACACCAGAAGACTGTGCTGCCCTTCAGAGGGACCTGGACAGGCTGGAGAGGTGGGCGGAGAGGAACCTCATGAAGTTCAACACAGGCAAGGGCAGGGTCCTGCACCTAGGCAGGAATAATCCCATGCACCAGGACAGGCTGGGGGTTGACCTGCTGGAGAGCAGCTCTGCAGAGAAGGACGTGGGAGTGCTGGTGGACAACAAGTTAAACATGAGCCAGCAGTGTGCCCTTGTGGCCAAGAAGGCCAATGGTCTCCTGGGGTGCATTAGGCAGAGTGTTGCCAGCAGGTGGAGGGAGGTGATCCTGCCCCTCTCCTCAGCCCTGGGGAGGCCTCCCCTGGAGTGCTGTGTCCAGTTCTGGGCTCCCCAGTACAAGCGAGACATGGCACTCCTGGAGAGAGTCCAGCGGAGGGCTACAAAGATGATTCAAGGGACTAGAGCACCTCTCCTAGGAAGAAAGATTGCAAGAGCTCGGCCTGTTCAGCCTGGAGAAGAGAAGACTGAGAGGCGATCTCATCAACGTGTACAAGTATCTGAAGGGGAAGTGTCAAGAGGATGAGGCCAGCCTCTTCTCCGTGGTGCCCAGCAACAGGACAAGAGGCAACGGGCACAAACTGAAGCACAGGAAGTTCCATCTGAACCTGAGAAAAAACTTCTTCACTGTGAGGGTGACAGAGCATTGGAACAGGTTGCCCAGAGAGGTAGTGGAGTCTCCTTCGCTGGAGATATTCAAAACCCGTCTGGATGTGATCCTGGGCAATGTGCTCTAGAGGTCCCTGCTGGAGCAGGGAGGTTGGACTAGATGATCTCCAGAGGTCCCTTCCAACCTCAACGATTCTATGATTCTGTGATCAGCTGCCATAGAGGCAGGTAATGTTGTTTCAATGGTACCACCAGTTTTTGCCTAGGCCCCTTCCCTCCTAGAGCACACTGAGAGCTCTTTGCAGCATGACTCCTCTCCATGGGTCTTGGCCCATGGCAGGGGCTCCTAAACGCAAGAGCAGAAATGAATTTAAAAAAAAAAACACAGGGCTTCTGGTTACCTCCTGCAGCGTCTTGCCTTCTCATCTCCCTCATTCGGGTTCTGCAGCAATAACAACAGCAGTAGAATTGAAGAGGGAACAGACCAATACTGAGAAATTCTGGTTATCTCTGGAAAGTCTTCCCAGAACAGCCTGAAGTGGTCACATTATTTTAGAAAAGATGGGGTGATGTCCCCTTCACTCCAAGGCCAAGAGCAATTGCTGAGCTGGATCCATTAATGTCTTCTGCACAGTATAGGTCTCCAAATCTCCTGCCCTTCTAGGAACATTAGTACAATATCAAACTGATATAAAAACTATTACCACCCCAGACTATCTTCATCCAGCACTGGGAAACTATCATCTCATGCCTTTTGCACTAATTATACTGGTTCCTTATGCTACTGAAATAGCCTTTTTTAAAAAAGATTTAACCAAGTTCAGAACAAAACAAAGATCATTTGGCAGACCAGGAAGTTGCTTAAAATTGCTACCTTCACAAGGAATACATTTTTGAGCTGCTGTCTGTCTATTTATTTTTTTGCTTATGGAATCAGTCATTTTGTATGCTTGATAAAATCAAGGACGATTAAACTACACTGAGCTTTACTTTCAGATGGAGGCACACGTCTACGGCTAAGCATTCCTTCCTGCAATGTCTGGAATTACTAACCAGCAGCACAATCTAAGCTCAGATATCAGACAAGCTAGGAACAAGCTCGTTGCTTGTCAGAAAGCAGACAATGATAAAGGTGTTGGAATACCTTGTGTTACTCTGAGAAAAGAAGAGTTCAGACAAGATCTAGATTGCAGCCTAGTGTGTATTTAGGCTGAGAAGCAGGACAATAAGTGTTTCAGGAGTTGGGGACGGCTAAGACAAGGTCAAACAGAAATGACCCTGCTAATGAGGACTCCTACCTTCCTGTGCAAGAGGATAGATAAATGAGCCCCATCGAGGGCAGAGTCCTCAGAATTCATGAATGTCAACACTAGCTGTGCTCTCAGCTTCTGTCATGCTCAGCATCACCTCTCTGAGCTGCAACACTGAAGGTCTGTGAAGAGATGAACCCTTATTGCAAATACACAACTGCAACAATTATTTTTAATCGCAGCCTCAAATCCAACCTCCCTATCTTAAAAAAAAAAACAAACTTTTTTTGTGTTTCTTTTAATGTCTAATGCATAACGTAGCTGCCTATTTCAGAATCTGGCTCTTCTCTGAGTAGCTGGCATTTCCCTGTGAACTCACTGGACAATCAATCGTCCGTACAAAGTTTGGAAGTGCCGCAGACATTATTTCCGTTCTACATTAGGTGTCTGTTTGACTCCAATCCTGAAATGTCCCCTGCTCCTACACCTTTGAAGGCAGGTCTGGCCTGACTGTTAGCCTTGCACAAAGTGCTGGGTTTTGGTGATTTTGATCTTTTGCTTTCCTCCAAAATCCTCAAATGACCTATGAGAAGAACAAAGCTTTCCAGAACACAGAACTGATCAGATAGTTTGCAAGGGGATACTTGTTCAGGAAGGGCAGGCTGTGCTAATGACTTTTTCAAAGTCCCACTGTCTAGTTGCCAGTAACATCATTTCCAAAAACTGAAGCCTGATGCAAGGCAGCAAGGGAAGGAGCATTCTAACAATGCAGCACTAGGCTGTTGGTGTGCATAAGTTGTAAAGTCATTAAGGTAATACAAACACTAATCAAGCTGAATTTTCTAGAGGCTCTGGTGAGATAAGTCTTACAGTAGCGGGGGATGATGAAGGGAAGGGACTAACATTTTCTGGAAAAACTAATTCAGTTGAGGCCAATGAGTCTCAGTGAATCATTTAATTAGAGACCACATAGTGTTAGAAAGAGATTTTGATTCCAGCCAAACCTTCTCTTATCACAGGAAGCCACAGAGTAAAATACTACACAGCTTTGGAGAAAAAAAATTAATAAATCAAACTCTTTATTAAGTCTTTCTATTCCTCATTTGTGAAAAATCCATCCAGCTCACTCTCTAAGGCACCATAGCTGGCCTCCCAGTAAGTCGTTGTTCAAATCATCCCTATCCAGTGATGGCTGCATTACAGCAGAGGAGGTGTTAGATGTCTTACTAGAGTTTCACAGAGCAGCTTGCTAGGAACTGTGGGTCCTAGCATTTGCCCCTCATCTCTAATGAACACTCACATCTAGAACAATAAAATCTCCTCTTATTAGTGATCTCTTTGAAAGAAAAATCAACTCAAGATGATTAAGATGCAGTTCAGGTACAGTAAAACTTTCTAATGTACATTTCAATCTACCTTTGACATGCAGCCTGCTACACAGAGTCAACCAAATGTCCTAGTTTAACCTCTTGTGCAGTTATCAAATGCAAAGGAAGAACAATGAGAAATTCAGCAAATCAAAGGCTTTGCAAGAACATTCAGGAACATCAAAACAGTCTCTTCTCACATGCAATACTTGTGTGGGAGAACAGGAGGGGGAAAACAGACCATTCAGATCTTCAGTCAGTTTAGGACTTACTCTTATCAGTTTCTGACAGCTTCTTCTGATATAACAGAATTTGATCCACTTCACAGGTGTGACTATTATTTCCAGTTCTGTTTACCGACACAGGGTGCCAAGCAAAAAACTTCATTACCCAGAGATCAGCTTCCTGTCTCAATCTGCAATAACGAACTTACCAACTCAAACTAAATCTCCTGACAGCAGGAACCTTATTTTCTACTATTAATTTTTTTGAAGGAGATGGGCGTGCTTTTTGAATGATTAGCTGCTCAAGCACATCGGAGGGCAGACTATAAACAGGATACACTTGCAAAATGGAGGTAGAACCAACCGCTTGAAATTTGTTGAAAGGGGGTTGACTATGCCTTGTTTTAAAAAAGCAAAAAAACCGTGCCAGTGAACTTTGTAACTCAAACATCACAGAAATTTGCAATTCAGTGAAGTATTCAAAAATATTAAATTATACACTATGAACAGATACAGTTGAGAAATTACCCAAAGATTTATTTAAGAAACATCAAAGCAGCTAAATTCAATCACATTTAGCCTGGGCCGGTATTCTCTTTCATTTTCAGCAAGTTTAGGGAATTAGCAGTGTTATTGGCAAACATTTATTCAGATAAGTTGCTCTGTAACACTCCTAGTTATGGCATGAAGCCTCACTGGATCCCAGTTTATACATTATTCTATCCACCCAGCAGCATTTTGGAACACAGATCTAGGTGCTGAGGAAGTTGGCAGCAATAGAAAATGTTAGCATTCATATCCAATAATATGGATGTCATTCCTGCTTATCCACAGAAGTAAAGGAGGATCTGAGTGAAGCTGCACCAGCTGTTCTGGGTGCCCCAGGAGGTCCAGCTAATTCCTGTTAGGAACAAGCCATACCTAGAAGTTAGTAGGATGACCTGTTCAATAGGACCCTTCATAGGCACCTTACTTGTGACAGCCTTCCCTACTGCAGGTCATCAAAGGCCCAGTCTAAAACATGCCGGTAGAAGGTATCACCTCTGCTTCACTGTGTTTTGGATCATCTATTGTGTCTGGAGCAATAGAAGTTTCCTCAGTACTGAGCGAAACAGAAATAAGTGGTCTTTGTGAGCCAACAGGAACTTTGAGTTCCTATTCAGGGACAGTCAGGCATAGAAATGATCTTGGCATCACAGACATGAAGGAATGAGCTTGGTTTCTTATTTGCCAAATTACAGCATTTTAAATATAAGGCTGAGAATGAAGATATTTTTAGTAAAATCATCTCATAAATACCCCAGGCTCTTTGTATGTGTGTGTCCTTCAGTCCTCACGTCCTTGAGAAAATGCAGGAGAAGATTTTGCGTTGTCGGAGAGGCTATTCTTGTAGCATATCACAGGAGCAGGGTTCAGCAAAGAGGGGCTATAATCAGCGCAGCTATAGCTTTGCCAGGTGGCCTTGGAAACATTACTTACCGTAACTCCTCTGGTTTCTTATCCGCAGCTGTAAAACAGGACAAACACTTTACCATCTCGCAGGAGTGTGATGGGGCATAATCCACTGCCAGCGCTTGTGAGTTTACAACCCTATAACGGGAGATACTCTAGAAGTACAGAATTTTATTCTAGGTATTTTTGCCAATTAATGCATTTGTGACACCAATTAAACACGTCTGAAAGAGCATTGGCCTGGAGTACTTCGAGCTGTGAGGGACATTCACAACGAACTTGTACAGATGACATTTTTTAGATTTGATCTGAAACAGCTTTTTCCATTCTGGGTGTGCTGCTATCCCAGGCACTGCATAGTGGCAGTTAATTTACAATAGAAAGTAACCGTGGTATCCTAGATGATGATTTGTTGACTGGTTAATGGCTGTCGCTGAACATAGTGTATATACATTAGCTGTCCTGTTTTAATGAGGAACAGAAGTCTTTAACGTTCCTCTTCTGCCATTTTTTCATTTTTAATATGCAATTAAACAGTGACAAATGTAACCCTCAAAAGGGGTTGGGCTAGATGATCTCTGTGATTCTCCTGAACTATTTAAACAGCATTAGGGAGATTATCATAACCTGTGCATTAATGACTAGCTAAGCCATCAACATGGTCAGTGACACAAACGAGACTATGGTGAAATGCTTTCATCGTTATAGTAGAAGTGCCTCTGCTTTGTCACAAAATATGCAAGTGTTTGAGTTCATCATGTACTATTTCAGACAGATGTTTGTTCCACATAACTTGTTAAAACTTCACCTGAAAAGCATGAAAGGGTTCTTGCTATAGGCAAATAGCATATTAAAGAAGTACAAGGCCAAACAGTGCTCATTCTGCAGGAATGTTAGCGCAGCCATCAGAACAAGAGTCAGAAACTTGTAAATACAGAGCAGAAGTTGTTCAGGCTGAAGGCAACACAAGTTTTTCCATTCTGATTTGTGTACAGGACATCAGACCTTTGAAGGCTAGCTCTGAACGAAACAGAGAAATCAATTCCATTTTCACTGGGACTCAGCTCGGCCCCGTCGCTGGTACGCTGTCCTGCAGCACTTCCCCAAGACCTCCTCCCTCTGAAACACCTTTCAAATATTGCCCTTCAGGATCTGCAGCCAGATACAGCAGCAGTTAAAAAGCAGACTCCACTGACCCCTGGACAGTTTTGTCTGCATCGAAGAAAGCACCCTGTTATCTCACCTTGCGTAAGATCCTAGACTAGAACCTAAAGGATCAAAATCTGTCTCTTGCCAAAAATGTTCGCTCTGCTCTGAGGAAAACAGTGTCGTCTTCCTTCCCTACAGCCCTATGTGCATCATGGGCACAAGCCATTATTTACTGGTTACGTTTCAACTGGCCATTAGCCTTTCTGAGCCTTACTCAACACCTGCACACTAAATGTGTTTCTCTGTAAAGGACCTAAAGAAAATTTCACATTTCCTTAAAAAAGTACACAGCGCCTGTGCGTATCTCTGTGCTGCTGCAACAGAAAAAGGAAAGTGTATGCACCCTCTGATACAGCTGCCTACCTCCTCGAGCCTTTGGACTACCACCACCTGCCACAGCAGTACTCTGGTACAAGTCATGCTCTGCAGCAGTAAGCCTAGGCTTATTGTTTTCAGTCAGCAACATTGGTGCAGGACATCCTGCTAAGCTTGTGCTTGAAAATGATTCCCACCTCTTTCTTCTCTGTCCTATCACCAGGCCACTTCGATAAAGTAAGAGGAGACCAGCCTGTGATACAGATACACTAGTTTACTGAAAGTTATCTTCGTTGTTTCTTACTAAAACTTTTGCTTCTTGCAGCTTCATGTCAACATGATCTTCTGTGGTTGATGGTGCTCATTTTCTACTGAATAACAAGTCCAAACAAATACCACTATGTCTGTGAAACAAAATTACTGGTGTCTAATTCAGAACAGCTTGGCCAGCCTTCCAACAGCCTAATAGAATGAACGCAATCTTGCGTTGTTAGCCACCTTCGTCTGGGGCTGTAGCACTGATCACTTGTCTGAACATCAGAACAAATCTTTCCATTAATCTACTTGCAGCCGGGTAGCAGGGAGATGATGTGACATGTCTGATACCATTTCTTTTAAAAAACAACAGGAACTCTTTGGATGTGAATTGAGTCCCATTGTCACTTCAAATCTGTCCAGGAACTTGAAAACAAGAGTTTTAACACTTCTAGTGTCTGCACTAAAGTAATTTGCACAGAGCATCACAAGCCATTTTGAAAGAGCATCTGCCAATGCTGAAAAAATATGATCTATGAACAGTGCAGGAAAGGCTTTCTGGGCTCTACCTACCACAGGATAGCTGGTTATTGCTTCTTAAGAGTAGGTAGTGCTTGTATGCAGTCTTGACACTGCATTAGCTTTACGCAGTCACCCCACAGACTGCCTGGCCAGCACTTAGTTAAATAATCCTCTCATGCTTTTGGCAGCACAAAGGATCTCAGTTTTGGAAGGAAAACCATTCCATGACCACATATTGGGCAATTTTGAACGATAATTTGCATATATTCTTCAAGTAAGGGAATCTGGAAACGGCCATTTATGTGCATGGCTCTCCTTACCCATCATCACAGTGCTCAGCTCATTGTGAGCTTTGCCCTGTGGCAGGACATGTCCCTGGCAGGAGGTCCATAGGACATACCAGCCACGTTTGTTCCCATTGCAATGTCTCCTGCATCCAGTGGCAAGGATAACAAACTTCCCACATTTGCCCACTGACTAGTACCTTCAGATTCGGGCAGCTGACTACAAACATGCCCACTGCTATAACAGGCTGAAAACATTGCTGGTTCACCTTCCTGGGGGATATGGGACAACGCATAACCGGGTATTTTCTGTAAAGGCAGGCAAAGGCCATTTGACTTCTAACCTCTCTAGAAAGCAGCTATGCTAAAAGTGTTGGAAAGAGTCTCAGCTCAGCAAATGGCAGGCAAGCCTTTCAGTGTGACAGTCCATTATGCTGAATCTGCCTGTTCCTACTCCATTGACTGGGAAATGGCACAAGCAAAGGTGCATTGCAGGAGGTAACAATCTTTTCAGCTGTCAGTCCATTGGTTTTAGCAGAAGAGCTAGTGCACTGGGGAGAGGATGAGGAACTAACGCCAATTTGCTCAGGGAATGAAGCCCTGCTGCTTTGGGAGGGAGGAATCCATAGCAAGAAATGACTTTTCGAGAAATGAGCATAATTGTGAGACATTTTGTAGTCGTGATGCCTCAAGGATAGATTTGCATTTGCATATCGCACACTAACCAGTCCCTTGTGCATCATTTAAACTCTCTCCGTACAGGCAACGCTCTGTTAGTTTTCATAACCCAGCTGCCTATACAGGAATTGTTCTGTTTTGCCATCTGAAACTACGTATGAAGGCAGAAATGTTCTGCGCTCACAGCTGGCTTTAGGGAATGGGCAATTCTGTCAAACCTCCATGAACTCAGAAAACATTTCGCCTGCCGATTTAACAGCAGCGGCTACGTAACACAGTGAATCTTGTGCTTTATACTTAGAAAGAGCTGTTCTTTTTTCCTCTTTGCAGCTATCATTAGCCAACGTTCCAGGCTTTTGCTATCAGCCACACAGTCCTAGCGTGGATACAGGCATACATGCTAAACCCTCCTCTCCTTCAATGTGGCAAAGAGTCCCAGTGTTGCAGGCTGCTGTTTTCCCTCTGTTTCTGGAAGCCTCACTGTTACTCCCTGTTCCTCTGCAGCTCTGTGCCAGGGTGGCCACCTCTTAACGTTCGTGTCTGCAATTTTCTGTACAGCATCAGGAAGCCTCACTGGCTCAGCCAGACTCCAAGGGAACACTTACTACACAGAAATATACAACGCTTTATTACGCATGTATCTACTCTTGTACCAGGGGGTCGGTGGCTCCTGTAAATTGGAGGGATACAAAAGCTACATGAGTTGTGTAGTTATGTTAGCTACATAGCTAGAGCTAACAGTCACTCCCTTTTGCTTCAGAGCCTTGTGGCTGGCACATTTGTTACTGATGGACTGCAGGACCCTTTCCACTAGTGAAGATGCCTCAGTCCTGCTCTTTGCCCCTTGCTAGAGCTCAGCCAGCCTCCCTTGCTGCCTTGAGAGTGATCTGCCTCCCTTGCTGATAAAACGGTGCCCTCTGGGGACAGCAAAGGGGCTGTCCTACCACCCCATCAGACCAAAGTACCCCCTTAAAACACCCACATTTTTCTTCTGAAAAGCCCTGAGCCCTAATCAGTGGGATCCAGAAGTATAACAAAGCTGGGTGCTCCAAAAGCTGTGCAGTGGGCAAACACACACAAGTCCGCCAGCATCCAAATGACTCTCCTCCCCTCAAGGGAGCAATGTACTGTTGCAAGGTCATGCTGGAAACTGCTGAGCTTATGGAGTGGAGATGGCTGCTCTACAGCTGTGGAGAAGGCCATATCCAGGCTGTGCAGCTCTCACATTGCTCTGATTTCATTGTTGCCTTCAGCACGATGACATGATTAAACTGAAAGCTTCTCAGGAACAGGGTCATAGTGAGCCCTACTTACCTGTGCGCAGCAATAACGCTGCATGAATAGCAGTGCACGCACTTCTGTTTCCTTCCTGTTACGGCCACAGCTTTTGGGAGCATGGGATAATACCCTTCCTGCAGAGCCAGGGGTATGCCAGGATGTGGAGGGCAGAAGAAAGGGTCAAGAACAGTTTCAAGCCTTTTTTTTTTTTTTACTTTTTCTGATACTAATGCTGGGGGGGATTGGGCTGGAAGAATGACTTTTTTCCAGAGATCAAAAGCTCTGTTCCAGATATTTGAGGAAAGGAGGATGCACCATCGCCCTTTACCCTTGTACATACGCCCTTCTCCCCCTGTGCCCTGGAGGCAGCCTCATGGAGAGACTCCAGCGCTGCCTCATACGGGTTTACCGGGCTCAGCAACTGGAAGTCCCCGTCCCCATTTAACTACATGCACTTTTGAAAAATTACTTAAGCATGACACTAGAACTAAAGGAGGGCGCGTTATTCTTCTTGATGTTTGTCAGAGAAAGAGAAAAGCCAGCCAATAGGCAAACTGGCTGGCACAGGCTCCGCTCAGTTTCAGGGAAAAAATACACAGCTTTGATGCAAGCAACAAATGGTCAAAGTGCAAAGCCAAACACAACTGCTTCAAATTTCAGCATTTGTCTGCCACAGATTATTTTTGCAGAACACCAGCGGGCCACTCACTCAGATGGATAAGTATTAGCTGCCAGCAGAATTATCATTGATTTCATCAGATTGATTTTTCAGCACCGCAGTAACTTACTAAATCTTTTCTTTTAAAAGAACAAACTGACATAGCAGGAGAAAGCAAATTATTCCAAGAGCCCATTGCTTTCAAGACCAGAAAACCTTTCACAAATGTGAGTTTTCCACTGCCTGATGGAGACAAGAGGCTGCTTTTTTGCTATTTAGTGCTTTCTTAGCAGTTATTTTGTGCATCTCAAACTGCTGTATTGTCAAACCAACATTCTTCATTAAAGAGGTCTTGCATAAGATTGTAGCCTGAACCAAAAGAGAAGATTTTTACATACTTAAATACATACTGAAATAGCATCGTTTGCCAAATAAATTGACAGAGGGAATTCAAACAAGGATTTTTTATTATTATTATTATTATCTGACCTCATCACAAGTCAAGAGTTTTGCTTACCCTGGAGAGAAACTTTTTTCTTGTGTGCTTTCCTGCTGCCCCTCTCAGAATCCGTCCCCTTCTCTCACGGCCCATGCGAACAGAGATATCGCATAGCAGCGATTGCGGCCAGTTGCTGTGGCCGCTCACTCTGGAGTTTGTCAGAACAGTGCTTGGCAGGGGCAGCTGCCCGTAACTCATTTTACACCTCCCTAGTCCTGGGACCAGCTCAGATCCTCAGCATTTACACTGGCAAAACCTGTGTATCTTTATCGGCAGGATATGAAGTCAGAGGAAAGTGGAGCACGTAATGGCCCTGCTTTACCAGAAGCCCTATTCACCCTGCCCATGTGCTTGCTGATGGAGCAGGTGGTGGGAAGGTCAAGCACATACATACCCTGATTTTGGAGGAGTAAAATCTGTAACCGTGAGCCCTCTTTGGCACTCCAATACTGTGCAGATGTTTCTACAGCACTGATTTTCCTAATGGATTCAAAAGCATCCCCATGTCACTGCGCTAATGTGCAAGGATGTGCCTCACATACCTGCTATTCTCAGTTATCTGCCCCTCACAAAATCCATTGGTGAGTGTATAATTGCACCCCAGAGATTTCAGAGTTCAAGAGTAGAAGTCTCTACTCTCAGTAACTCCTGAGAAATGGGGAAATGGCTTACTTGTTCCTCTGCTCTTTCAGTACTTCATCCTGTACAGCTTGGCTCTTGGTCCTACCTAATTGCTTCTGGCCCCCTTGAGAGGCGGCTCATTTCAGTCTTCTAGCTGAAGGATAGGTACTTGCTCCTCATCCCAGACCCCATTGCCTTCATCTGTTCCCCCTCAATCTCCAAGTCATCTTTTTGCATTTAAAATGCAATGCCTTTTCAGTATCACTCAGGTCTGCTCTCCTCTGTCCCCCATTTTGACAGTTGCCTCCCGATCTCGCTCCCTCTTCACCTCTCACCCTCTGTAGCACAGGAGACGATACTAGTTTTCGCTGCCTTTCATGCCCTTTCGCAAGACCACACCTGTAACGTCAGTAGTGGAATTCCCTGTACTTTTGCCTGGCCTTCAGTTGCTCTCATTACAGCATTTACACTGCTGATTCTCAGGTCATGGAAACATTCAACATCTCCTCCCAAACTTGCTGAGGGAAAACACTCTATACTTCAGTCTTACCACAGAAGTTTGTACTCTTCTTCTTCAACACTACTATCTTTCCTGTTGAACAATCCTACCATTTTGAATTGAATTTTTACCCTTTGGATTAAAATTTCCCATCCTTTGATGACCAAATTAGCTTAGAAGTGTCTTTGAAGTGTGTTTTTGGTAATAACAAAAAACTGTTCCTCCAGTGTTATATACTTAGTGTTTATACAGAGCTATTTAATATGATAACCCTTATCACCTCCTCACATTAGAGAAAGTTCTGTGTAGAAGAGTTAATCAAAATTTAATTTTCTCAAAGTATCATAGTTGAATGCTCCTGAACCCAATTTGTGTGCTTTCTTCTAATCAAATAGGCAGAAAAATACTGAAGGTGGGAAGGACGGAGGAAAAGGACATGAACAGTATTTCTGATTAAATAAGTTCCTATCATGGGAGTCGATATGACTATAATTTGATTTTATTAAAAACTCTTTATTTTTTTATATCCAGTGTTTTCCAGATGAACTGCAAATGGGTCGCATTTAGGGTTTATTTTGGTTTTTGCCACACCGGGAAACAGATTACTTCCTGTAATCCGGTCTGTTGAGCGTCTTCCACGCTGTCACACTAACAGAGGCACCAACATCACTGGAAGGTTGTTGAGGTAGTGCTTCTTAGAAGGTGCTCATACACTCCCCTACTGCTGACCGCTACAGGCTGAAATAAAGCAGGTTAAAATGAGCCCCTGACTGAGGGAAAAAGTGTTCTGTAAATGTCTCAACAGACCTCAAGCCTCAGCCTCATCTGGAACATGTTTTCGGCATGTTGGGAAGGTTCATATAATCTCACCAGGGGAGCAGAAGTTAATTTATATTCTCACTGTAAACATTAACTAATCTATCCACATGTCAATGCAAAGACAATATGACTTATCTTTGTTTATACGTGAAATAGGGAGGCATGAAGGCGACAACTGGGAAACGCTCCTCGCTCATACGAAGAATACTGTCACATCTGATAGATTCTGCTTTGATTTCCCTGCATGAGCATGACGTGTAGGGACAGTACTGCCATATTCACCAAACTTTTAATCTGAAAGGCTGTTATCATACAGGGAAGAGTGTACAGGGCTAGGGTGGAGCACTGTCCCCGTGGAACATGAATGGAGGGTCAGCCATGGGTTTCACTCAGTCTTACATCTGATGACATGACAACTTGAAAAGTAGCTAACTAGGTGTAACAGAGGAAACGCAAGCTTGAAGTGCTATGCTGTATGCACAAACTGTAGACATCTGACAATGGAAACAAAGGGATATAGGTGAAATCTAAACTCTGTAGAAGTAGTGATTCTTGGAATGTGCGGTAGTCCCAAGACAAGGCGAAAGCAGACACTGTGCCATCATGTAGAAAGACTGGTGAAGTCCAGGTATCTAAGGCCTTTCAGCCTAACGTTCATCTTGTGCAAGTTAAGAGAATTGCTTGGATTTAGGATTTGATTAAAGAGGTCCAAAGAAAAACAATACAATTTATGGAAAATGAATAGCTCTTGATCAGCTAATTCATACTTTTAAAGAGATTATAAATTCGATTATCAATGCAATAATTTTGATGCAATAAAATATACCCTTGATAAAATATTTAACACTGTGCTCACAAAATCTCAGTAACACAGAAAAATATTACAAAATGATACTCTATAAGGGTTATAAAAGAACTGATAGAGGAGACACCAAGGAGACAGACAGACATCTGCAGAGGAACATATCAAACTTCTGCTCTCACTCTCGCCACTTGTTTGTGAATACTCTTAGGTCATAACATACAATTATGCATTACACATTATGCAAATATAAAGTTACACCACTTGGGCACAAAACTGATGAGCTGCTACCTTGAGGAGCAGTGATTCTGAAGGACTCCTCTGGAGAACAATCAACTGAACCGAACCACCCAGTACAACGTGGTGGCCAGGTGGGCCAATCTGCCACCTTCATGCGTACAGGGCAGAGCAATGAATACAGTGTTAAAGAAGTTATTGTACCTCCTCATGTGTGTGATCTGGTTTGGTATTCACACCCAAACAAACACTGGTAAACTAGAAACGGTTGAGAGAAGCACCACAATAATGCTTTAATGAACTGTAACACACACTCCACTGCAAAGCACATTAGGGGCCTGAACTTTCAGGTTATCAAACAAGCTGCAACATGATTTGTTCCTAGCCTAAAAACACCTATATGGCAGATAGAATTTTTTCAACAGAACTTTCCTCTAGTAGAGCAAGGCATATCAAAAGCAATGGCTAGAAACGGAATCTGAAAATCTTCATATCAGAAATCAGGCACAATTACTACACATTACAAGAACATACCAGCAGCTGAGGTAGGATTTTCTTTGAAAGAAATTTTTAAAAATCAAAATGAGATTTGTAACTCCTGAAAGATGCACTCTAGACAGAGATAGAATTTGAAATAGGACGCTCACCCCTTAAGACCAGGACTTGTTCCAAGTAGGTGTTTGCACAGCTAGGCACAAACAGTCAAAGAGGTTCCTGCAAAACATTGATGATAATTTCTTGACTCAGGTGGTGGAGACACCAACGAGGAGAGGTGCAATGCTAGACCTTGTACTAACAAACAAAGAAGGTCTAGTTGGAGAGGTGAAGGTTGGGGGCAGCCTTGGCTGCAGTGACCATGAGATGGTGGAGTTCAGGATCCTGCGAGGAGGGAGCAGGGCAATGAGTAGGATTGCAACGCTGGACTTCAGGAGAGCTAACTTTGGCCTCTTCAGGGACCTACTTAGGGGAATCTCATGGGGTAGGGCCCTGGAGGGAAGAGGGCTCCAAGAAAGCTGGTTAATCTTCAAGCATCACTTCCTCCAGGCTCAAGATCAGTGCATCCCTCTGAGGAAGAACTCCAGCAAAGCGGGCACGAGGCCTGCATGGATGAGCAAGGAACTCCGGGCAAAACTCCAACAGAAGAAGGAAGTACACAGAATGTGGAAAAGGGGACAGGCCACTTGGGAGGAATACAGGGACGTTGTCAGAGTGTGCAGGGATGCGACAAGCAAGGCTAAAGCCCAGTTGGAATTAAATCTGGCAAGGGATGTCAAGGACAACAAGAAGGGCTTCTTCAAATACATCAATAGCAAAAGGAAGACTAGGGAAAATGTGGGCCCGCTGCTGAATGGGGCGGGTGCCCTGGTGACGAAGGATACAGAGAAGGCAGAGTTATTGAATGCTGCCTTTGCTTCCGTCTTCACTGCTAAGGCCAGTCCTCAGGAATTCCAGACCCTGGGGACAAGAGAGGAAGTCTGGAGAAAGGAAGACTCTCCCTTGGTGGAGGAGGATTGGGTTAGAGATCATTTGTGCAAACTTGACATCCATAAATCCATGGGCCCTGATGGGATGCACCCACGAGTGCTGAGGGAGATGGGCCCTGATGGGATGCACCCACGAGTGCTGAGGGAGCTGGCGGATGTTATCGCTAGGCCACTCTCCATCATCTTGGAAAGGTCCTAGAGAACAGGAGAGGTGCCTGAGGACTGGGAGAAAGCCCATGTCACACCAGTCTTCCAAAAGGGCAAGAAGGAGGAGCCAGGAAACTACAGGCCTGTCAGCCTCACCTCCATCCCTGGAAAGGTGATGGAGCAGCTTATCCTGGAAGCCATCTCTAAGCGAGTGAAGTATAAGAAAGTGATCAGGAGTAGTCAGCATGGATTCACCAAAGGGAAATCACGCTTGACCAATCTGATAGCCTTCTATGATGGGATGACTGGCTGGGTAGATAAGGGCAGAGCAGTGGATGTTGTCTCCCTGGACTTCAGCAAGGCTTTGGACACTGTCTCCCATCACATCCTCCTAGGTAAGTTCAGGAAGTGTGGGCTGGATGAGTGGACAGCGAGGTGGATTGAGAACTGGCTGGATGGCCGAGCTCAGAGGGTTGTGGTGAATGGCGCAGAGTCAAGTTGGAGGCCTGTGGCTAGTGGTGTCCCCCAGGGGTCAGTCCTGGGTCCAGTCTTGTTCAATGTATTCATCAGTGCCCCTAGATGAAGGGACAGAGTGCCTCCTCAGCAAGTTTGCTGATGATACTAAACTGGGAGGAGTGGCTGATACCCCAGAGGGCTGTGCTGCCCTTCAGAGGGACCTGGACAGGCTAGAGAGGTGGGCGAAGAGGAACCTCATGAAGTTCAACAAAGGCAAGGGCAGGGTCCTGCACCTAGGCAGGAATAATCCCATGCACCAGGACAGGCTGGGGGTTGACCTGCTGGAGAGCAGCTCTGCAGAGAAGGACGTGGGAGTGCTGGTGGACAAGTTAAACATGAGCCAGCAGTGTGCCCTTGTGGCCAAGAAGGCCAATGGTCTCCTGGGGTGCATTAGGCAGAGTGTTGCCAGCAGGTGGAGGGAGGTGATCCTGCCCCTCTCCTCAGCCCTGGGGAGGCCTCCCCTGGAGTGCTGTGTCCAGTTCTGGGCTCCCCAGTACAAGCGAGACATGGCACTCCTGGAGAGAGTCCAGCGGAGGGCTACAAAGATGATTCAAGGGACTAGAGCACCTCTCCTAGGAAGAAAGATTGCAAGAGCTCGGCCTGTTCAGCCTGGAGAAGAGAAGACTGAGAGGCAATCTCATCAACGTGTACAAGTATCTGAAGGGGGAGTGTCAAGAGGATGAGGCCAGACTCTTCTCCGTGGTGCCCAGCAACAGGACAAGAGGCAACGGGCACAAACTGAAGCACAGGCAGTTCCACCTGAACCTGAGGAAAAACTTCTTCACTGTGAGGGTGACAGAGCATTGGAACAGGTTGCCCAGAGAGGTGGTGGAGTCTCCTTCGCTGGAGATATTCAAAACCTGTCTGGATGTGATCCTGGGCAATATGCTCTAGAGGTCCCTGCTGGAGCAGGGAGGTTGGACTAGGTGATCTCCAGAGGTCCTTTCCAACCTCAACGATTCTGTGATTTTGTGATTTACATGGTAGACTTGTGCCACCAGCTTTAGGGTTGTGCTGGATGATAAATAGGCAGTGAAAACCTCTGAAGCTGCCTCTTCCACAGCTTTTTGATAGAACTGCAGTTTAAGCTAACCCTGAATAAATAAGCTATACATATTAACCTGCCATAAAATATATACGTCACATACCTTTTTGTTTCTTTCTGGTTCTAGTGGAAGGAAGAGCAAATTGTACTTTAGAAACGGCAGAATGGATCACGACTTAAAAAGACATTATTTACTGGCTTGGGGGTGCCGGGGGCTCCTAGCTTAGAGAAGAAACATTGACTTCTGAAAACTGTCAACAATCTTCTTGGAGGACTGAACAGTAATAATAACATAGTACTCTGCTGCTTTTACTGTTACCAGGAAAGCACAGGAATCGAAAACAAACAGATCCTTAGCAGAACTATTTTAAACCATTGACTTTATTAAAATACTTAATACACAGTTTGTAGAGGAATGTACTTACATTTCATGGAAACTCCATTGAAACCAAATTTTAAGTATATATTTAACAAATGACAAATGATGGAGTCATGCTGTACACCAAAGAGCAGACAAGTTAGGGTTTTTTTTATTATTATTATTTTCCTGGCACAGACTCTTCTTTGCTTCTTAGTTTCAATCTCCGAGCATCTAGTAGCAGAAGAAGGGAGTTTAAATTTCTCATAGCATTAGAACCCATCTGGTGAAATGCCATTTGTTTTCATCAGGTTCTTCATTCTACCCTTCCCAAGTAGCTTCCTTTTCCAGAAAGCACAAGTGATTGGACTCACTGAAAAGCTACCAGGTGTTAGTGCAAGAAGACTTCTACAGTCAGATGTGAATGCGGAGCTCTAAACCAGTTCTCAGTGTCATTACTCTTTCAAAATATTCATTTCAAGCTGAGCATGGAAAAAAGACACTGTCAAAACGCAAGAAGGGCCACAATGCATTCATCAGCTTGGTGGAATACACGTGGAAGACAGCCTGTAGTGCTGCTGCTCGAAAGCAAAAGGTAAATCAGAAACTAAGTCTTGCTGAAATACAAGATGCAGGGGCTCAGAAGGAGACAAAAGGAAATGATCTCGATACATCCTTAGAACAATGAAATGTTCCAACTCATTTAAAATGTTCATCTATGTAATCATCATAGACATTGCAATTACCAGACCATGAAGATCACTGACAAAAAATGTTATGACAATCTCAATGACCAGAGTATAATCTAGGGGAAAATACTTAAACTAAATGAAGAAATAAACAACTGTGTGTTTCAACGCAAGATGCAGAGAGGTTGCATAGGTTTTCACATCAAATTCATAGGGCTCCTTTAGGAGATAATTTTGCAACCTTGCATAGGTGATATTATATCTTTTCTAAAGACAATATGCAGAAAGTATGTACAATTTGATGAACACATTTTTTCCCCTCACTTTTTTACCACAGTATAAAAAGTAACTTATTTAACTTCTTCAGTTCTCTAAAACACATATGGAATATCCCAGAAAAGGACACCAGGAATGCCATCTAAATGATTCGGCATGTATTTATACAACAGGTTGAAACAGCTGGAGAAGCCACCACAAAGCATAGTCTAGTTCCCATAGAAAAAAAAAATGTAGAAATTTAAATAAGTTTTATGCTTGTAAACAAAATTAATAGAAATGCATTTTAGTTATTACTCCAAATTATTGATGTTCACTAATCAGATTCCTGAACATGTGGATGACTTGTACTTACACATGACAAACTATATAAACAGACAATGAGATCCCTGCTTGTGAAAAGTACAGTAAACTTTAAAATCTGCATTAGTTTGGCTTCTAATTAATCCTAGCTCAGAACAACTCCTCCATTAGACAACCAGAGTGCAGCTTCTCAAAATTAATGCTATGAACAACTGTCGGCACACTGCACCAAGAGCCATCAGGGTATCTGCTTCTTCATTTGGTAAGAAAGTCAGTCAGTCAGTGGATTAGGACGCTATCATAGGACAGCCTACCCCACCTCTGAAGAGGAGCGTCCTATTCCCTGGGATGCTAACTCACTGCCAGAAATGATTTATCTTTGTCCTGCAATTATCTAAAACAGGAGACCTTCCTTGCGACATGGCTCTTTTCCACTGAAATTACTTTCTCCTTTACACAGGAGTTGTCTGGCATTTCTTTTGCCCTTTTGTGCCTGGATCTAAGACGTCGTTATGAGTACTGTTTAATACTCCTGCACATTACAGTGAAGTGTACTTTTTAATAATATTTACAATGGTATCACCACGGAGGAGTAAGCCCTGTACTAGAAACTGTCTCATAACAGAGACCTCAATACTAAGGATTTGGTGTGTATTCCTTATCTACAGAGAAACTTAAAAGCCAAAGCTAGAATCAGCCCACTATACATTTGGTGTGTTAGGTTCAAACAGGGAAAAAAAACCACACACACACATACCCAGCACATTTCCTTTCAAAAGGATGGATGCTATTTACAAGAAGAATTCACTTTTTTAATATTTCAACAACAAAAACCCAACTAATTTTAAAATTAGTGAAATCTAAGAAGGCTTTGTTTTTAAGCAACATAGTGCACAAACAACACTGCTGTTTGCTTTTAAACACAAGTCTCAAGAAATGCAGGGAAACTACGATAAATTATACTACGGATTACAAATCCCAACCAGTTGAATAACAATAATAAAAAAAAACTTTTTTTTTTTTTTAAACACAGCTTCTAAAAAGTACAGCATTCCAATGTTTTCTCAGTTCCAGACTGCTGACATTATAAATTAAAGGTGAAAAGAGATCCGTATATAAACAAGGCAGCTTTCCATTGATTCCATTGTACTGTTTTTGTTTAAACCTTTGGAAATCTCATCTTCAGACACCACAACGTAAGGTTGAATTTTTCAGTTACAAAAGAATGTCCATTCATGATGCGGAATTTGAAAAAAAACACACCTAAGTATTTACAGCCATTCAGATATTTTTTCTTCCAGTCCTCACACTCGCCTTTCACCTTCTGCCCAACTGTAAACACGCTGTCCGCCGAGACCAAGCCTTATGTTATGGTACGCGGCCTCTTGGGTGGTGGGGGTGGCATGAGCTCAGTGTCGGGATCGAGGTGATGCTTGCGCGTTTGTCCTTGCAAAGCTGCCGTACACCTGTCAATGAACTCAAACAGCATCTCCTTTGTGACCGGATTTTGGATACTGTTACACACAGCTGGGGACAAAGAGCATATTCTGAAGTTACTAACCCAATTTGTTGCAGTCAGCGCTCAAACAATCTGACCCCCTCTTTGCAAAATAAATAACGTTAATTTGGCATAAATATTGAGCCTTTAACACGTATTTTCACAAGGCTGTTGTGTCAGAAGTCCAGTGTCTCTGCTTTGCCCCAGAGGACTGTGGAGTACAGAGAGCAAAGTAACTATAAAAAGGCAGTAACTATAAAAATGCCAAGAACTGGCATCCCATTGAGGCAAGCAACAGCAACAAAGGCCTTGTGAAACTTGGCTTTAAAATGCTAAGCAAAGTATAGTTGATTAAACATAACTGGCTAGAACTGAAAAACTTCGAATTAAGGTCACCATTTTTCCCCTCCTAAGTACTACAAATATTACAAAACCACAATGTGCAGTACTTGTTTTATTACCCGCATACCTTCATGTAGCAGAAAGGACATAGAACATCTAGAACGTAAAAAGCTTATGTCTGTAAAAAGATTCAATTCTCTTTAAATAAATGAAATTTTTACACTTTTCACATGCAAATTTAATTTCCTCTAGTTAATCATGAGACTTAGGGAAACGGAAAAAAAATCCCCAAAGAGCAAGAAATTAAGTAGGAATCCTATGACTTATCCTGAAAATAGTATAACATCATTAGAAAATAATGCACAGCACAAAAAAAGCGCCACAGTATGGATGAAAGTTCATGCAAAACAGTCTATTGACTCTACGTTTCTGAACAAAATTAAATCTCCCTATGATTGACTTGAACTATAGCATTGTTACAAGTAACAATCAACATATGATTTCCTGACTCCTAAAAACACTCCTTTTCTGCAGAACCATTCACAGCATTAATTTACAATTAAAAAAAATACCTTCCCAGCATTATTTTTTGATTATCATATTTATTTTTGGTTATATACGTTTGGTGAAAACACGCTTTACAAATTCTATTATATGCGACTTCAGCAGTCAAAAAGCATTTTGGTTGTAAGTAGTTTTGGGGAAAACTTTTTTCAGTTTGAAAGGGATCAAAGTTCAAAAGCAAGAAGGAGTCAGAGACTTATTTTGTTGCTTTTTCAATCAGGGGGAAAAAAATTAAACCATATTTTTCACAATAAGATAGCAAATAGAGGAGAGAAAAGATATAGAGAAAGGAACAATGGAAGTCCCAAATGAGAAAATGGAACTTTTGGAGATTTCAAAAATGGTCAAAAATGGAAAATGCGACTCAAAAGAAAACTTTCTGTTCTAAAATTTCCCCACAGAAAATGTGAAATGTTTCCTATAAAATACTTCTGTCTGGGGCATTTTGTTTAGGAAGCTGATGATGTTTTGGTGGGAAAAAAACAGGAATAACATTTCAGCTGTTCTAGAAAAGGAGAAAATGGGCAGCTGCATATGCCTTCATGAAAAAAGGAAAAGAAAGAAGAAAGAATATGGTACTACTCAGAATAGAAAACTCCAAGGAAAAATAACTGTTGAAACAATAAGGTGAAGAGAAGTTTGGGTCCCTGTGGCAAAAAGAAGCCATCGTACTTCTATGAGTTTTGTGGCCCATTCCTCTTCCCCAGGCAGGACTGTTCAGCAAGGATTTCAGCTACATTTTCAGCTGGTTCCCTAAGGCGCCAACAGACTTATCGTCACCTGACGAAACGAACTTTTTTTTTTTTTTTTTTTTTTTTTTTAAGAAAAACTACTTACTACTCAGGCAGAAATGCAAGTGGTACAATGGTTTAGAGAAAATCCTACATCTTTTATATAAACGTCCCAGTAAATAGCACGGTCTTAAATATGATTAAACCTCATTTTGGCACTAAACAGAAGTCAGTATCAACATGACTATTATTAAACATACTCTTCAGCCTTGCCCACTATCATTCAAATTCTTAAATTCCAACCTGGAAGTAAACAACAGGGTTTTATTTCCAGAACTTGAACGAATGATTTTCTGTAGGTAAACATAAAAGTATCACAATTGTATGGGGATATGCCCTCATCTTTCATTTCTTTCCCTCTTCTTTGCTGGAAATACTATTTTAGGACTTGAGCTGAAATTTTTTTCCTATTAATTTTCTATCCCATCTGACAAATAATGTTTTTGGTGTTTTGAACAGAGGTGAAATCATCACAGATTTTTTGTTCAACTCAAAGTGTGCCAGTTTGCATTACATCCGTACAAGACAATACAGTTCTGGGAATAAAGGTTTGCTAGTTAACTGCTATTGCAGGGCTATTGTAAATAAAAATATCCTTGGATCTCATTTAAAAGGCATATCCTACCATTTAAGAATCTGTCCGAATAAGTGTTTGCAGTTCTGCAAAGACATAGGCACTTGTTTCTCTATTATCTGTGAAATACTGCCTCAGAGTATTTGTTTAACTGACTTCATTAAACAATCCTGTTGAAGCCGAAGGACTCATGGCATATAAATGCTAAACATGATATAAGCCATTTGCAATGTGAGGACCTACTCTTATCAGTTAGACACATCAGGACTCAAAATAGGTATGAGAATGCAGAATACTTTTCCTCCTTAAGGTAGAACAGAGTTAAGAAATTAAACTTGGAACCTGAAAACCTTTTAAAGCAAATTATTCTACTCACCCATGGCAGTGCTGTATGCATTTGGAAAGCTCTTGTCTATTCTCTGTCTCATGAAGACCCAACTGTTGTTTTCAAACTTGCACTCTATAATTTTATTGTCATACTGTTTCAGCTCTTTTGTCACCTGTTTAAAAAAAACAGTTTGGGATAAACATTTTCTTTCATGTTTCTTCTTTCTTTTTGTGATAAATAACAGAAGATCAGAAGCTGGTCTTCATATTTCTCAGTAACATGCCTCCATCCTACACAAAAAAACTGCACAGACTACATCTCCATTATACATATGCTCAGCTACTCAACATTTTAAAAATACTTTTCAAATCTGCTGTCAATATACAGCAATTATATTATGCTAAAACATCAGCAGCTCTAGCAGAGGGGAAAAAAGTCACTTCTGGCCCAAATGCAAATGGGTTTCCATGGGAATAAACTGCTTCCAGTGTAAGTGCTACTGCCAGCCTAAGTGCATGAAATGTATTATCCATGTTTCATCAACCTTCTTTGTTGAAGGTCTCAAAGTCAAATGTCAGATTTCAATACCAGAAAGAGCTTAGGGAAAATCATTCCACTCCTTATATTATCATGGTTTTTCTTTTTTCTTCATTTTTTTAAAAAAATATAAAATGATAACTCCAAAATAACACAGAATTTCAGATCACATACATTGAAATATCCTTCAGGCCTCCTTGTATTGATTCATAGATTTGTCAGCAGCCAATATCCTGAGTTATTCTGTCCTTCTATTTGGCAATACTGGGTGACTTGGAAGTGTAGTTTGTATGCAATGGACTTCCTAGTTGTTTTGGCTACTTCATCCTATGCATCCTAATCTACGACACAATGCAAAATGTTCAAGTAACCATGGTAACCTGAGATCCTTATCAAATGCTTTTAACAATTTTACCCATACGCTTCATTTTGTTCCAGAGAGTCTCTTCATAAGTATAAACCTGTATTTAACTGCTAGTTGTGCCCAACTCTGCTACAGTTCACCAACCACATAGAAGGTAATACAATATTTCAGACCCAGTATCCGATGGATAAGTGCTCTTACACAAAGAGATTGGTTATTTCAGTTCATTAGCATATTTTTTCATCTCTGTTGTCGACTTACTCATGAGTAGTGACACATGAATTTACTACTGTCAAAGGGATACAGATTTGAAAAAGGCCATGACTGTCTACAGGCAACTTAATAGCACATACAGTGAAAAAGCCCAAGAACCTGCCTTGCATTAATTTCCAGATAAAGGCAATTAATTAAGGGAACTGCACCCTGAGCCAGGACTTACAGTCCTCCTACACTGCATGGAACAGGTCTGATCCTTAAACCGACGAGCAGAATCATAACATCTTGCTTGGTATTTACTCTGAATACTTCTGTTCATTCCAGGGAGCCCTGGGATTTTACTTGTCAAGAGAAAATAACACTGTGAGACAATTCTGTTAAACCTGCTTACAGCAGAGGCCTGTTACGGTGTAGGGCTGACAGAGAGAGTCAGCGGTACAATTCCATCCCCCACACTATACTTTCATCCCTTCCCTCACCCGAAAAAAGCTTTTCTCTCAAATCATTTAACCTCTCCAACAAAGTTTGTGTCTGCTGATGATCACCTGGATGGAAATAACCAGCTACCCGTATCGTCAATGTTTTCCTTTTTAGCACTCGCTGTACAGCACATTGGTTCTTTATATACATGTTGAAAAGCTATATAGAGTCCAGATGTTTGACTGACACATGCAGTGGACATATTTATGCTTCTTTAGTGTATTCAGGAAAACACAATATCCTTTTCTAACCCGCTCTGGATATATAAACACAGGAAGAATCTTTTGGCTGCACACTGATTTGGGAAGGTATATTACTCTGAAAACAGCTGCACAGCGCAACTGGGGGCAGTGAGGGGTACAACTCTGTGTTCGTCTTTCTGCCAAAGCCGGAAAACGTTGCAAAGATCACCTACTAGAGAGAGATACATAAAACTGCAAGCAATTACTTCAACTAACAATCTCATAAGGCTTTGTCAGAGTTTATCATTCTCCTAGTGTCTGGATGCTCAGAATAGCAATAAATTATGTGGCAGCTCTATCTGACTGTGGCAATTAAGCAGTATTATTAACTATCTGTATAGTTGCTTGGCCATTCATTAGCAATCTGGGAGACAGATCTTTCCAGAAAATATGAACACCTGCCAAAGGACTGACTTAAGTGAATTTTCCTGAAAGGAAAGTGGTGATCATCGTTTTTAACAATTGCAAGTTGTAGCAATTATTTTAGAGAAGAAGAAATACAGCACCTATCGTTTCCTGTATTATGTTAAGTGATCTCAGTCTTGTAAAAGCAGCAATGTTTATCTACATTTTAGGAACTGCTGGGCGTTTGATCAGGACTACAAGTACTCTGAGCCCAGCACACTTGCAGCATTAAAATACTTCTCTACTCCTGTATCTTGGTAGAACCCTACACGCACATCGTCTACGCACAGGACTGAACAAGCCCATAATGATCCTTGTATCTATAATCTGCACCCACACTCTGCATATCACCTGCACGCTACTTTCTGGTATTTAGCTTTAAAGAGGGACAGGGAACCTTCAAATCTAACGAGTGTTGCAGTCTGTAAAGGCATCCGAATAACGCACCATCACCTCTCTTCCTGAAAGGTACTTCCTCCAGCTTGCGCTTAACAGAAATGGGAGAAGTGTCTTGAGAATGATGACAGTCCTCAGCCAAAGCAGCAATCCTCATCAGCAGTGATGCTTTTGGTAGGATGCAATGCTTCTGCCATATTGTTGATAAATCCCTCGAACCAGCATTCAGGGATTTTAAGTTGGAAACTTCCATCCCACTAAGGATTCTGTAGAGCCTCCCTTAATTAAATATTTATTCCCTAGCCTATTTTCAGAGAGTCAGTCAGAATCAGAATCACAGAGGAAGACGTATGAGACACGGGGCTGTCAGAGGAGCTGTACATCAGGACACTATTTCTGGTCAGGGCCACAACTGCGTCTTCGGGAAGGACGAACACCAACCTGTAATTTCCTTCCCTGTAAATTACTTCCCTGTGCTCCCCAGGAGGGACACTCGCTGTTCCGGACTGCATTTGATCTAGTTATCAGGAATCAGCATCCTCACTCCACAGGAATCACCTACCAAAAATACAGACTAGCTTCCTGTTGGAAACTCACTACATTACTGAGCTGCATCTCCCTTTCAGCAATAGCTCGCCATCAAATCAGACCTTATGTAATATAAGGCCATGCCCTAAGAATGTCTGATTACATGAAGAATACAGCTATCTTTTCTTCCCTGCTGAAAAAGGTTTCCCGCTGCCATCACTATCTATGTTATTCACTAGGAAAAGCTTTGGGGTGATAATATTATTCCTTTTTGCAAGAATGGAGATAGTTAAAGTTTAGGAAACCTCCCAGCTTCCATTCTCCCTCCCTCCATCCCCAATTTTCCAAAAGAAATTCAAAATACAGAAGAAAGTGAAATATCTAACCCATCTCAAATCATCTCACCCAGCAGAGTATTGTAGTCATTTTGAGCTGAATCACAACAGCTTGTTTATATGCAACCATATCTTATAGTCATTTGGAACACAACGTGGAAAAGTTGAAAAAGTGGAGAAATCAGTGACCTAGAATGCAGTTAGCCCTACTCCTGTGAGAACAGCTGTATTATCTGGGCTGACTACCAACGGTCAAGGATTTTGCATTTACAACCTCATATAGTGCACTTTATCATCAGACTGGGCCATAATCCCACCTGTTGAGTCCTTCTTTCCTTTACTTAAAGCATATGTATTTTCCCTGAAGATTTCATTCAAACATTAGTCTCGTCAGTCCCCGACTAATAAGAATGAAATTCCTGTGTAAGCTACTACTTCATATAAGAGATAATAACAATAAGAATTTAGATTTTAAGGCAAGTAAGCTAGTATTTCAGATAGTATGTCTACAACAGGAAAACTCAAACTTATCAATGGATCTATTTTCCCCACATTCCAGTTCTTTTGAAAGAAAAAAGGAGGTACATTTTTCGATGAATGAAGACTTGACTGAAAGAAGTCCTATGTCACGTTTCTATATGCATAATTTTTCAGAGCAATTAAAATGATTTTATTTCAGTACAATAAAGAACCCACTTTAAAGGCAGGGATGTTTGTAAGGAAAACCTTAACACATTTCCTTTCCTTTCTCTTTTTAAATTGCCTTTTTACTGCACTTTCCCCTCTATTACCAAACATTTATGGAAAGAAAATCATTCTTCAATTCACCTGTTTCTATTGCTTATTCCACCTCTAAAGCCATCAGCCTGTTTCGGAGACCCCAGAAGAAATGATCGTAATGGTAGACAGAAAATGTTAACTTCCACAAGAGAAAATGAGCAAAAGCAGCAGCTGAATTTTTATGAAATGAGAAAGATCTTTATTTTTATACTTTTATTTCTTAATATAGAATAAAAAAAGGAATCAAAATACACACACAAGATAGACTCTAAAGGTAATGGCTTTCTATTTTCTAAGCAGAATCTGCTTTCATAATAGCTGACATGCACAATGAAGCATTCCTTTTTGCTATGCTCAGATACACAAACCGGTTTTCTTTTTGTTGCTTTTTTTTTTACACAAGTCCAATGGCTGGAGTGAATAAAAGTTTAGTGCTGCCACGTCAAGTCTGGAAAGTAATTCTCCCTCTTTCTGATAACATAACTAACTTCCCTTTATTAAGATCTATTTTCATGGCCAAAGCAAACAAAAGAGTCAAGGCAACACATCCCAAAATAAGCCACCAGCTGTTGGTACATAAGGGGGAAACCTTTGGGTTGCTTCCCAGTCTCCGGCTGCAAGAGTGCTGACGCCCACACCACTAGGCAGCCATCCCGCAAAAAGTAAACCACATTTTTCTAAGGCAAGTGTCAAAAGAATTTGACATCTGTGAGCTCCTGATCCTCGATGTTTCAGGGTACACTCAGGCACAAATGAGAGTTTAGGAAATGAGACCTCTCAGCAGAATAGCACATCTCAAATCCTGACTTCTACACTACTTTCAAATGCTGTGACTGCCTCACAACACTCCTGTAAAGTATTAAAAAGACATCATTTGAAAACGTCTCAAACAATGTGGAATGTCCTAGACAACAGAGAGAATTAACCTTTCCACAGGTACTATGACTGTAGCAGCAAGGACATCATCTGAAGACCAGGCAGGAGCAATGACAACAGCAAGGGAACAAAAAGAACAATTACATAGGCATTTGAGGAAGTGAAGAACAGTCAAGACTTCTTGAAGGAATAGGATGGAGACAGAAAGGAAGAAGGGAGACAAAAAGGAAGAAACAACAATAACAAAATAAACAGCTTCTGAAAGTATAAAGATAAGCCAAACTCAAAACGAAACACTTTGAAGGCTCAAGATTTAAAGGGGATAAGCAAATGCCAAAGAACATCACTTCAAACCAAGGCCACGGAGAGGAAACAAGCTGTGAGAAACAGTGAGGGTTCCTATTTATTTTAAGAGTATAGCTAAAACGAAGCTTCCAGTGATTTAAGTGCATGTACATCCTTCCAGGAGGGGAATGCACAAGGACTGCACCAGGAAACTATTTCCATGTGTGACTGCAGAGGAGGACATGAAGAAATTTCCGTGATTTCACTGAGAACGTCCCAGAGAGCTAATGGTCAAGGTGTTATTATTTAGCCCTAAAAATCCAAAATGTAAACTAGGTCTGAAGAAGCTACATCTCTAGGTCTCAGTACTGAACACTCTTGATACAAAAAGACCCAAAGTGAAAAAAAACCCCAACCCTCTAACTTCTAAACGTTCTTTTAAAAAACGTTTTTCCTCTTTCAGATAAAGTACCTCATGTATGAGGGTAAAAGCAAAGCCTTCCAAGGAAGTAAAAATATAAGCGAGGGTTATTAAAAGCCTGTTCATGCAATTAATGTACACAGGACCTCAAATATTAACATGGCCAACTACAGAAGTTAATTGGTTAAGTGCGTCATATTTTCGTTCAAGCCAAAATAGATTTTATGATGTAATTTAACATCCATATCTTAATATGGCTTACAAGATTATTTAATCTTCTGGATAAAATGTTGGAAGTGTTGGAAATAAGATAAAAGCACTGGTAATCAACTCGATTGCTAAATTACACATATTGCTTGTGTGTGTTTTAAAGTAATATATTACCCAGTAAATAGTTATCAGCTTGGGTAAACATAATGCAGCTGATATGTTTATTCAATATTAAAGAAGGTTTCTAAGTGTAACTACAAAGTATCTTGTGTACATAAGAAATGGAAGTGCTCCAATTTTCAGATCTCATTCCTGGAAAGGAACATTAAGAGAGAGAGAAAGAGATGTTCTAAAATCACATGAACAGTTTGACTTCCAGTGTCTAGCACTCATGGTTCATGATTTGTTCTTTCCTGTTAACATATGAGAGTAAGAGATTCTCTGAAAACATCCTATATATAATATTTTCAAATATGGATACAATCTTCTGATTCATAGAAGAGGATGGGGCATTGGGTTTTTTTCTGACAAGAGATTGATGAGAACATCAGAAGTAAAAAGCCTTCCTCTTATCAGTGATATTACAAGGTTAATGACTCTCTGTGCCAGCTGGAAATAGATTTCTTATTGTATCCTGGAAGGTCTCCTGTACACGTGCCCTTACAGCACCATTTGAACTATCTGCAAGACCTCTATAAGAAACCAGTGTTCTTTCTGAACTTTGTTTGAGACTTTCAGTGGAACAGAGGTATCTGCAGTAAAGCAGACCTCCCTTGCAACTGTTTCACCAAAAATGGCTAGACCTTGATGTGGGAATATATACGTGTTTGCACAAACGTTTTGTTTCTTGATGACGTAAATTCTTCAAAATACGGACCTTTTTCTAATACTCAGCTCAGAGTTGGCACATCAAGAATAATGATGACACTAATAATCACAATGCTGAAACTTGAGGACATTTGTCAAAGTCTCAAGGAAAACAAGGCAGATGCAAGCAAAGCCACAAAATACCACAGAGAACTGCAAAATCGTTGAGCAGATTATGCAAAAACAAATAAATGACAAAAAAAAATCTCTTGAGTGAAGGACAAAGAATCCACTGGAGTTCTGAAGGAAGCTACCCCCCCCTCACAAGGAATGTAAGCAACTATATGAGAGGAGAAGACAGGGCTGGCTAAACGAGCAAGAATATGCAGTGAGAGTCGATAGAAAAGCTGTAATGATAACAGAGCAAGGATTCCAGGCAGAAACATTGCACCCACAGACTGAAATATTTTGAGGACTATATTTCTACTCATGAAAGCCAGTCTCTGCCCCAATTTCTGTTTTACTCACTCAATACTGCTTTTGCAAAAGGGAGCCAGTCCTAAACTGGGAGCACTTTATGTTAAGAAATCAAGATCCAGATAGAAGAGTCACCCACAAATAATAAACTTTGAAAACAACACTTAGCTTATTCATAAATTATGAATTTCATAACACTTATTATTCTCAATTCACAAATGGGGAAACAGAAAGAGATGGTTTGTGGTCACACAACAGGTAAAGCATTTACCCAACATCAAGTTGTCTAAACCCTGTCTTAATTACCCTTCGGGAACTTACTCTCATGCTGCCAAGAAATCCAGGGGCACAGGGCTATTGACATATCTTTAATAATTTATCAGCAAAAAAAACCCAAACAAATTTTCCAGAGGCAAAACAATGCTGTCACTGTTTCACAGACTTTGGCAACTCTACTTCTGTATCTCAAAACAGAAGAAAGAGAATCTAGAAGACTATGTCAGAACAGGACTAAGGAGAATTTATTCTGACATTTTTCTGCCGTTTGCATGTTGGACTTTACTTCTATAATAATGGTTCTTTTAACAAATGTTTGTGCTTATCATACATAGATTTTACAGTGTACTTTCTCATATGATTGTTTTCATGTTTTCTTCATAACCAAGTTCTTTTTACTGCAGTATTCTAAATTTATCTCATTTAATCTGTTCTTCTTACATTTTACAACAAGTTCCTTCACTTCCTGTCATACGACTTTGGATGGGTTTACACAGAGTATCTCCGTATGCTATTAGGAGCTTTTAATCAGCTTTTCTGCATCGTCAGAAGAAAAAAAAATATTTCCACTATTCACTTGGCCCCAGCTGTAAAAACTCTTATAAGTTGCATATCTCTAAGTACAATCATAAGATCAATTAGCTTGCATTAGTGTTTCTCAGGATTGGACCCTAAACCTACTTCTAGTCATTGCTTATCTAGGTTCTGAAATGTTCTTTGAAATGGCATTTTCTTATTCTTTCTAAAAAACATTAGCTGACACCAGAATAAACCAAAATAAATTTAAACTATGCTACACCAAGTAGCAAATAATTACAAGTGAGTCTTGTAAACCCACCTTTACTTCTAACAACATACAGCTTTCAAATGACAATCAATATGAATCATATTCTTTCACGCCATTTAGCTCCCAAAGAAGCTAGTTTTATATGCTTAAAGGTTTTTTCATAAATCAAAACTCACCACTGAGAACAATTATGTGAACACTACGAGGAAATTTGTTTGCTTTGCTAAATTGAGCTTCAAAAGCATCAATTGGACATACATTTGTGATTACAAGTAATGCCTATTCTTATATCCATTCAAAATGTTTACTTTATTACAGCTTATTATAAATGTACTGTCTAAAATGCAGCAGCATGACTGTTCAATTTCCAGGCCATAATTTTATGATAATCATATGTAATATATTCAAGTGTCTACTCCACTGCCTAACAAAGCCCAAACTGGTTTGCTAGCAGCTCTGCTTTCCTCACGGCTCAAATTTCTTTGCTTCAGAACATTACTGAATAGCAGCATTATAAAAGATTTAATCATAATTTTGCTTTATATTCCTACACTATGGTAGGCATAGAAAGAAACATATAACATTGGAAGCGGAATTTGGAATACCGACATTATCAAATATTGGTATCTAAGTGATATGTAAATTATTAAACATGCTATGCAAGCATTATTAGAAAGGTGGGGGTAGGGAGCAAGACTGTAAATTTATAAATGTGTTCAACATCTAGAAATGCTATTACTACTTGGAAATGTTGAGACGGACAATAGAGAACGTGCAAAAACTTGGGCTAAGCGCAAGACCTAAGAATGTGTGAAGACCAGAACTAAGTACACGTGCCTTTAATCTCCAATATTTAACATCCTTTTCAGTTTTTGCCTAGAACATATTTACAGAAAGTAGTAAATGTTTTTCCTTAACATATTTCAGACGTAATTTCTAGTAATTGATAAACCTGATACTAGACCATACAGAACATACAAACAGGTTTAAGGGGCTTGTTGGAAATAAAAATTCAGATTTTTATTCAGTCAACAGACTGAGTGAGTTTGTCATCAACCCAGTCTCCTAAGAACCAAAGGGTCAAGCTGGAGAGGATAGCTCTGTCTTGTCTGTTGTAGTTTTTACACAATACTCATAATATTTAGTATTTTAAAAGAGCATCAGATCTTGAAATTATACAAGGCTCTTAGATTAGAATAATATATTATTTTTTAATGTTAGTTTTCAGTTTTTGTACCTATGCATAAGAAAGAAATAACTTCATATTTTCAAATATAAAATGATAAAAAAAAGTCAAACTGCAGCAATTTTTAAAATCTTGCTATTTGGAAGGGCAAGGCTCACACCAATTGCCGAGAGCTTGGCGTTCGCAGCACTGCTGACTCAACCTTCATTTCCATAACTAGTTTCAGGTTACTACCAGGACCACTTCAATGAGAAAGCTGATAAATGCCTTAACAAAACACTGCAATATTATCAAACATAAAACCAAGAAGAGTCAAACAATAACAAAAAATAAAAATCTGTTCAGCAATCAAAAAAGCAAAGATGCAGGGGAAAAAAAGCAGTGAATGCCATGTTAGGGATACTGTGGAATTTTCATTGCATTTTTAATCAGTCTAAGCTTTCAATTAGAAGGAAAATAAGCTTTTAACTTTTTTCATTACTGATATTTCTGTCTCACCATACTCACATCAGTGGCTGCTGCCTTAATGTAGACTTTCAAAAATTAGATTTGATCAAAGTAACTGCTGTAATGAAAGTCCTCAACTGCCCTAACTCACTTCTCAAATGCCTTCACAGCTTTGAGCCAGCATGAACTGCCTCCCTTTCTTAAATAGTTTGCCTTAAACTTCAAAGCCTAACCGGCTTTGAAGCTAAAATCACGGAAAACTTTTCTCCTTCTTCTTTAAAAATCAATTAAAGACATTGAGTATAAGCTTACCCATAATCTAAAATCTAAGTGTGCTGGTCGTCTTAATCACCGGGGGACTATGGAAAGGAAGGGGCTAGATAGGGGGAGCAATGGTGGTTCACATACTGCAATTTGTTTTATGGTGTCTGCCAGCTGATGAGGTCAACCCTTTAAAAAGAAAGGTAAGGAAGGGATAATCTATCAATGGCACACATTTGATGGCAAATGAGGCAGTAGGGAGGTTCTTACCGCTCTACCTTTCACAGCATCTCCCTCTTTTCCATTCCTTGTTATTAATGAATCCGCAGATTTGGGACACCAGATTTCCCAGGACACCATGGCAATGTGTGTTGGAGTGGAGAGACAGGCAAACTGCAGTAATTATGAGGCAGAGGAATGCACAGTAATTGACACACAATATTTATGGACTTAGAAGAACTACAGCTGGCTTCAGAGGATTTTATGGATTTTGCCAGAGGTGATCCGAGAAACCTCTGAACTTCTTGGTCTGTTTGAGCAGCAGTCTACGTAGACAAATCAGTATGAATTTTATTTGAGTTTCTGCTTTGCCATCAACTAAATAGGACTACAACTTTGAACGATAAGCGCCGACAAAAGGAGAGATACTTCACGGTTTGATGAAGTATCATGGTTGGTCCTCCCAAATCCCTGAAGGACAGGAAATTTAGGAAAGCCTGAGCACAGTTTTCCTGGCTTTCCTGCTCTTACACTTTGCTATTGTATGGTAGATCAATAACAAAATAAACAAGGAACAAATTTTTAGTCTTCATTCTTGTTTCACACAATGACCTCAGACAGTTAGCCTGTGTGAGCTAAGGTATACAAATCAAAGAGAAGTCTCTTGGGTTTTCTAACCAGGTAACATTTGCCAAAACCTCTGGTGTGCAAAGAGTTCTGCATGGGCTGACCCTTAAATCCTCCCAAATTCAGTCCAATGTGAGCTCTCTGCTCAAGTGCTTAAATTTTGTTTGAGTGGTCCTCTTCCCACACCTGAGGCCCAAGACTGAAACAGGATTATTTCTTTAACACAGACAGCTTAAAGAACATGATTTGCTTCTCACATGAGGTAACAGCATGGCAAGTAACATCATAAACCTATTCTAGAGAGAGCTAGTGTCAGAAACAATTCTTTAATATTCCAGTCAGGAGAAATCAGTAGGAATAAATTAATTTTTAAAGGCAAGAATCAACAGCACTGGAAAGAGAAAAGGAAGAGAAATAGTAAACAGGTAATAGCATGGCACCTCTGTAACCTGTTGCCTGAGATTCTCAAAGTATGTTTTTAAACTTATAAAACAACTTCATTACTCTCCTTTAGATAAAGAGTATTACAGTATTACATACATCATTCTGCAACTGAAGAACCCAAGGTAAAAAGGAATGGATTTGTCATGCAGGAGTGCACACAGCGGGGAAACCCATGAATTGAAACTAAAAGCCTTGTTTTGTACTTTCCTGCTATAACTACTAGCACTAATTACTAATTACAGACTTTTTCCTTAATGTTCTGAATGAAATATTAACAAGCTAGTAATTAAGCTTTTATTTAGAGTCTGTTTGCTTTAGCGTTAACTTTAATGTTGTAAGTCCAAAACCTCTGATGCACTGGTCTATAAAAGTCCTTCTAAATTATTCAGAGATGTCCTTTGTTTTGCCTTCTGTTGTAGTTACGTTACTGTGAGACCTCTTTCTATGCATTAATGGCATCCAAGGTACAACTAGTGGAAGCTCCTACACAATGATGTAGAAAAATACAGTAAGTCGTATCTTGCGCTACTGTGTAAAAAACCAAAAACATTCTTGCCTCTGATTTTGCTTTTGCATATTCCTGTACATTGCTTGAAGGTATCTTCAGAGCTTTTGCTTATATAAAAGAAATGCTGCACCACATAGTTAAACTGCTGCTGCAGTGGTCAGCAATCAAGCTTGCCTAACCATGACCCAATAATGAAAT
The DNA here is from genome assembly GCF_040807025.1 of Struthio camelus. Taxonomy (NCBI): domain Eukaryota; kingdom Metazoa; phylum Chordata; class Aves; order Struthioniformes; family Struthionidae; genus Struthio; species Struthio camelus. Next base: position 49,714,047 of record NC_090944.1, read on the forward strand.
GAAGTGGAAACAGGTTTGGATGTGTCTGTATTACTATTAGATTACAACTGGATAGGTTAACGTACGACACCAATTGGGTGTTTCATTTCTTGTGTGATGCAGCATGAAATAGCAGGCAATGGGAAGCTCCCCGCTTTGGGAGAGGACCCTGGTTGAAGTCAGACGCCTGTGGAAGATGCCCGAGTACCAGCAGACTTGGCTTGAGCAGCCATACCACATTTTGCTGTAGCCTCGTGTCCTCTGTCAGGGCCTCAAGGGAAGACACTGCAAAAGAAACCCCGCAGATGACTTTTGCAGTGCTTAACTGAGAAAACTGTCCACCAGCAGAATCGAGGCCTTTATTCTGACTGCTCTGCTTCACATAGGGGCTGAAGAATAGATAAAAATCTTGCATCAATGACTCTACAGAATCTAGCATGGCATCTCATGAGTCTACCAACTGAGAACATACTCAAATATTTTTTTACAACACATGAAGCTAAAAATCAATAATTCCTTTACTGAAACAAATTTTGTACTTCACCTAATCAAGAGAAAGTAACATATTTCTGAAAAGAAGTGACATTTTATTATAGTATTTGGCTGTAAAGTCACTGGCAGAAAATTTTTTATGTACCAATTAAATAGTAATTCAATGGGGTTAGTAACATAAAAAGCAGTATGGCATATCTAGAGTTTCCTCCCCAGTAAATGAAAGCTTCTATAGTGCTTGGCAATACAAACAGATTGACTACACAATGGTTCTAATGACACTGCCACATCTTTGATCTTCCCTTTTCTAACATTTTTATCAAATGAGAAAAGATATAACGTGCTATTTTCTCTATAATCAACCCTTTTTTCCTTTGGAGAGAAACAGAACTGGCATTTGGAAAACTTCAATTTGTTGAAATTTAACAACACCACTGAGCTCTATTGCTCTTCACCTTTATTCTCAGTTTACGCTAGAAAGATAAAAATGCAATAGTTTTACTGTTATCTAGCAAAAACTAAATAAGTCAACTTTTTTTTTGACATTACATAACACGAGACTGCATCACTATTAACTATTATTAACCTGAGTTGTAGTGTATTTTTCTCTTTCTCAGATGTGATATTCTACAATTACTGTAATAATTCTGGACTACTTCCAAGCAACGACATCTGTGAGCCTTCCAATGACACCCGTGAATATGAAAAAACCCCTTGTATTTAGATATTTCACTGTAATTCCTGTAACTAGAGGATTGAAATAAGAATGCAAAAAGAGAAGATCTAACCTGGTTTGCTGTCTGAATACAGTTTCATTTTTTCCTAGGGTAACTCCTTTCTGGGTATCAAAGACATTCTTCAAATTGTAGATGTGCTATTTATCATCTCCTTGTGTAGGAAATAAACATCTTTCTATTTTTATTAGTATGGAATTTCATCTTTTCGTAGACTGGTAAGCTTCTACTGGGCACAGTCTAGTTGGATTCTTTCTTCCTCCTTATTTCCTAACTTTCTGCAGGAGTCACTAATTTTCTCATCAGAGGTCCAACAGGGCCTGAGCTTGCAGGACACATCTGGTCTTATAAGTTATATTTGAGAACGTAAATGGTGGAAAGGACTGGATTTTAGGAAATCTATTAGCAGTAGCTAAAGTGACACTTAAACCACAGTGCTTGTCTGTGGGGAACGCTATACTGGAAATGCTCGCTTGTAGTTAAAACAGCTGTACCGTAAGAATTTGTTTTAGACCAGCCTTTAATCTCATGATTGAAAATGTCCAGAGAGGCAGGTGAGAAGGCGTATTTAAGAATTACTTTAGGTACTTAAATTCAGGACCTAGCTTCTCCCTATAATCCGCTGCAAGAGACTGGCACCTCTCGGGAAAGGATTCAAAGGACCATCAGAGGCAACTGTCAGGCTCTTTTCTTAGAGGTTCTCTGATCGCCCCTCTAGAGCTGACTATCCTCCACTGCCTACACAGGCAGCCTAGGGAGTATATGGTAGCTGAAATTAGGCAATGTGACTATCTGCCTTTATGAGTATTATAATTACACAGGATATTATCCACAACCCTTTTTCCTTTGTAAGCTGATATCCTGCATAATTATCTCATTTGATATTTCTTCTGCCTTGTGTGTTATTGTTTGTGGGCTTACACTTAATCATTTATCTAAATTTAATCTGCATTTGTCTTTTACTAGCCCTAAAATGGCACAGTACCCCTCAAGATGATAATTTTGCTGTCAACCGTTTTTCTCCAATCTTATCAGTATCCGACATTTAAAATATTTCTCATTCAGAAAGTTCACTATGTGTTTGATATATATTATAAAGAAAGGTCTCAGCAACAATTTCCTCATCAAAGAATTTCCCTGTTAGAACATCTCTCACCCTTTACAACTTCAATATCTTGATTTATTCATGGGTAATTTATTTTAAAGAGATTATCATTCTCATTTTGCAATGGTACTACAAGTTCAAGCTCATTTATCAGGTTCAACCTCATTTGTTCAATTTTGACTCAAAATAATTTAACTCTAAACAGCTTTTAAAAATTAGATCTGTCCTGAGTATTAACCGTTCAGAACGGTCCTCTCCCCTGCTCCCTTTCCCCTCCAACAAGCCTGATCTTGGCTTTTGTTCTGGAGCTACTTTAAAATAATAAATAACTAAGAAATGGTTAAAAAAAGACCTAAAGGATTTTGTCCAGACACTTTTTTATTGTCTTGTTGCATGAGAATAGATTTCTAATAGAGTCTCATTTTTATAATTTTTTTAGAAAATATTTTTGTACCCATTCTTTCTCCCCATTATCCATTCTACTGCCTTAATATCTTTTATTTCCTTTGCCTAAAGTACCAAACGCTTCCACTCTAATGCAGAAATAAAAGACAAAGAACTGACTTCAAAAATCAGAACAGAGATTAATCACAAATATGACAGGAAAACGAGAACTACTGAAGGAAACAACAGTAAAGACAGACAAATAGGACATGACTTTCTCAGAAAAGACAGTATCTGCAATGAGTTTTCTAAACTGCCTAAAACTCTGAGAAGCTTGAGTGCTTCTGCTATACTGTTTGAATATTGTGTTCTAGTCGAAAGAAAATGCAAATGCAATTGCATTGATGGAAACTAAGCATGATGATGTCTATATTAAAAGAAAAACTGTGTCTGCTGCAACTCAGTCAAGCACAGTAACTAGCCCCAGAGACAGCTGTTGTCAGCAAGGTATCTACAGTTACTCAGAACAAATTAGGGTACATACAGAGGTACATCCAAAGCAGCTTTGACAGTGCAGTGATAACAGGATTACAGCTGCAGAAACAAATTATCAAGTTCATAAGTTTAAAGATCTTTTTTCTTGGACAAATTATCCTTCTTTTGCAAGGTCATTTTTGTAAAACATAAGAAAGTAAAAAACAAACAAAAAACAAACAAATAAACAAAAACAACTGTGCCAGCTCAAAATCACAAGAGAGCCAGAATGCTCTTGAGCATGGAAGTCTGGGAAAGAACACTGAGACAAAGACGATGAGGACAATAAGAAACCAAATCTTGCTCTAAGACACGACAAATGCAGCAGTGTTTACAATGAACTGATCAGTTACTCTACTGTGACAAGTGTGATGATCAATGTAATGCAGATGAGAAACATCTGCAATGTCTATGCTCATTTATTGCTAAAACAAACCTCTCATTCCCAATATTTTTGTCAGTAATTTTTCACTTGGTAGTAAGCAGTAACTTTGTGGTTCTGTGATATAGGTTAGCCCATTTATTTCGCCATCTCTTCAATTCAGAAAATCAAACAATTTTCGGATTAATAATAAGATTTTTTTTTAATAATGAGATGTAATTTGCATGTCCCAATGTTTACATTTATCATAGTATGTTTCCATATCTCTTGGCACAGGAAAGCTACAAGCACAATCTGCATATCACTTTGAAAATTCAGTTTTCTGTATGACTGGTATTTCTCAGAATAGTATCCAGTATGGGGTCAATTGAGAATAGTGAAATATTTAGAAAATTACTCAGAAAGGTACGACAGCAGGGAATTCAAGAAGAACGAATGCTAAGACAAAAGGAGAGAATTGTAAAACGGGAAGTGTGATGGCACGTATATTGGCTCCTGCTGGTTTCAAATCTCATTATTTATAAAATGAAACAAAACAGGAAACTCCGAATCAACCATCCCTACTGTGATGCAGCATTGCTGGCTGCCTTTACCTCATAGGTATTATGGCAAGAGTATGGCTATCAAAATAGCTGAAGAATGAACAGATGAACGGCCCCTGGGATTAATTTGGGGGTGCTGCTGAAGAGTCACTGTAGGCGAGTGTCACTCCCGGGATAGGGGACACAGAGGAGAATGAGAAGAAGGGAAGGTTCACGTCAGATGGCGTGAACGCACTTTCCAAGCATATACGCAAGTTTTGTTTCCAGGAAACTCAGATGTCCTGGGTTGTGTTTTGCGACTTGCCGGTCTTCCCTTTCTAACAGCCATTATGCACAACACCTATGCACTATTCCACTCATTTACAAAATCTCCGTGGCATTATTAGACATAACAGTTACACAGCGGCAGCTCTTGTATCAACCTGTTACTCTTGAACTTTGCCACTAATACAGCCAATCTTGCCACTTTCAGCTTCTTTTCCTCTTTGTTATTATTCTTCTGAAATTAGCTATACAGCTTTGAACAATACATAAACCTCTTAAAATTTAGACATTACTGAGAACACCAGCTTCTCCCAGTTCTAGTTATGCTCACAAATTGTTACTTTAGCCAGATCCTTTTTCTCAACATATACCACACGCTCCATTTAAAAATCCATACTATCTCATTATGTGAAAACAGCTACAAAATGACTTCAAAGGAAGAAACACTTTGCTCTTCTAAATAAACTTTTTAGTGAGGAAAATATAGCATGTTTTATGAAAGAGGATTATACAGTCTCTGGAATGTAATGCAATTCTACCTCTTAATGGAAAAAAATATGTCTTTTTATATTTTTTATGTTAAGACAAAAGCACTCATTTACAAAGGTAGTCATTTAACATGGGGAGGGCAAAGAATGAAAGCACTGAAAGTCTTGTTGTATAATGCAGTAATGGTTGCAGCTATAGGAAATAATGAGGAAAAACTTACTAGTATACTGTTTATTAATATTATTGATAGAAATTGACTTCTGTTCAATCAATAATGGATGCTCAGAAACATCCAACTGTACAATCTTCTAGTAAACACAACAAATGATACAAGTTTCACACATCCTTAAGAACTAGCTACATTTCACAGTGATGATTCCTAATACTCTTGAATGTCATAGAATTCAGAAATTTTAGGTTAGACGGGACTTACAGGGATCACCTATTCCAACCTCCTGCTCTAGAGAGGGCTAACTTCAAGGTTCAGCCATGTTGCTCAGGGCCTTGCCTGCTTGAATTTTAAAAGTCTCCAAGGACAGAGATTTCACAGCCTATTGCACCAGTTCACAATCCAGGCAACCTTTTACTGTGCTTAACCACCCCTTACTGTGAATTTTTTTTCGTTACATCCAGTTGGAATTCCCCTTGTGCCACTTCTGTTCGCTGTGCCTTCTCCTTCACTGTGCACCTCTGAGAAGTGCCTGACAGTTTTTTCTGCAAACCTACCTTGAGGTGATGGAAGATTGCAATTAGCTCCTGCCATTGCCTTCTCTACTCCAGACTAAGCCATTCCTTTTTCTTTAACCTTTCCAAATATGTTATATGCTCTACCCATCCTAGTGACCTCCTGCAGGAATCACTCCAGTTTGGTGATTTCTCTTGCACCGACGAGTCCAGAACAGCATACAGTACTCCAGACGTGGTCTCATGAGTGCTTGACTAGAGGACAATAAAGATTTTCCTTGATCTACTGGCTATGCTCTAGCTCTAGGAGTAGAGCTAGCTAGCTCTAGCTCTAGCCAGGATGAGGCTGGCCTTCACTGCAAGGGCACACTGCTAGCTCATGTTCAACTTCCTGCCACCAGGACCTTCACGTCCTCTCTGCAGACCTACTCCCCAGCCAAGAAGCCTACAGCCTGTACTGATGCATGGGACAGTTCTGTCCCAGGTGCAGAACTCTGCATCTGCCTGTGTTAAACTTCAAGACGGTCCTCTATCAGCACTTACTTATCTTCCTGAGTTTGCTGAGAAATAAGGTGTTATCACGCTGATTGTCTATTGCTAAGATGTATTTGTATTCCAAAACCCAGGAAATGGGAGGCTTAAAGAATTGCAATATGTTCATTTTTACAATACTCATCAAAAAAAGCATTTGAAGATGTTTTTCTGAAATAGACAATAATAACTTGAAAAAAGTATTAAAATCTAAAGTAAATTAGCTATTATTTTAATATTTCCAGAAGGCTTAATCCACTCTATGCCTAGCAAGAACAAACTTGGATTGATTTTCAAAAAAACTACTAGGAGCTGAAATAGCAAAAGCTGCCCAACAAAAAAAGAAAGAGAGAAAAAAAGAAAACATAGTCCAAAACCAAGCACCAATTATTCTATCTCATTGGCAGCAACAACAGAAATCTGCAGAGGTAATCTTCCTAAATCTGTGGACTTCTATGGAACACCACATGCTTTGCTAAGAACAAAATTTTTAACTGAATTCATAGGCATAATCATGAGAAAAAGTAAAACTGAGGACTATCTGATCCATGAGAACACAGGGAATTCATAAATTACAGCCCATTAACATTTTGTTCTTATAGACAGCGATTGTGACAGTATATGAAATCACTGCTTCATTTTTTTGTAATGTTCATGTAGATTTGTTAGCTGCCACTCGTTTTCTGCTTACATGGACATTTTGAAGGCTAGATTTTTTTTTCTTTTGCAAGAAAGTCTATAGAGAGTGTGCCCACTGTGTGCTGGCATTTATGTAATATATACACACACAGAGCAAATGTATTACTGTTCATTTATATTATTATTATAGTGTATAGCATTCCCAAGCATGATTGAGGGCTTTCATATTCCAGGGACTATACAAACACACAGGCAATCAGGACCCCTCATTCCTTAGAGCTAACAATCGCTTTTGAGAAAACCTGCAACAAAGAATGCCAAGATGTAGAGAAGTGAAAGGAAGTCAAAGGATATAGAATAAAACCATTTTTAAATTTAATTCTTAAAGTAATGGTTCAAAAGTATCCTATTCTCAAAAAGGAATTAAATTTGTTATCTTTAACAACCATTTATCTTAGGAACCAGTAGCGGATGATTTCTTGCTAACACCTTATAACATTTTCTAACTTGCAGTTTGTTCAGTGAGTTCTCTGTAGCACCTTCCCTTTTACTCTTTACAGAAGAAAAGCTGTGCAAGTGGTGTAGTGTTTTATTTTCTGTTATTGCTGTCACTATTTCAGAATTATGTTTTTAAACAGGTTCAGATTATTGCTTAAGTCACAAAGTTAAAGAAATACACCTTGAACGTAGGAAGGATGATTTTGAGATATGTAATCACTCTTCTATTCTGTGAAGTTCACTTGAAGCCCTAGGCTGTCCTCTTCAAAACCCTCTTGCTACTGAGAATTAACTTTACTCTTTAAGTAAAACCTTCCTGCATTCCTGATGAATGCAAACACAGCCCTTCAACTAAAGCAAGGTAACTTGTTAGGCATTGTAGACCGTGCAAGTGCCTTGAAGATAAAAACTAAGATGTTGAATTTGACTCAGCCCTTCATGTGAAATCAATACAAAGGAGTGGAACGAGTAGGAAAGAAGGACAGGTTCAGGCACCTGAGGACATTTTCTCCATATTATATAACTCTCCCACAAAGAGCCTGTGGGAGACCATAAACATTAACCATAAACATTAGGAATGCTTAAATTCCCACTCAGTTCCAGTTTGGAAGTTTATTTTGAGAGACCACCTGGCAATTAGCCCCACTTCTCCGGTGTTGGTGCTAAAATTACTTCCATGTGTTGACTTCTACAAGACACACAAATACAGGTAGTTTCCAAGAAAGACAAACAGAAGAAGAAAAAGAAGCGAAATAATTCCTTCTAGCGTTTCTCAACAGCTAAATACTAGCAATTTCAATGACGCCCAGTGCAACTGCCAGGTCTACCAAGGGCAAAGAGGATGTGAGCAAATCTATTGCAACAGCCCACAAAACTCTCTCTAAAATATTAGAGCCACCACTTCTGTTTGGAAACCGTTAACAATAACAAATATATATTAATAACGTTGACAACTTTATCTCAAAGATATATTTTCAATTCCAGAAAAAGAGAGAATATAGCTTTATCACAGGCACTTTGGTTTGTGCTTTAATTCAGAGTTACTGTGACTGTGTTTAATGAAACAGAGACTCAGACTTAGATTATGAGGTCTATCTTCTTTTTTCACAGTCATCAAATCACATAATGATCACATTCCTTCTCAAAACTAGAAAGGTGTTTGCCCCCAGAGGAAGTCGAATCCAGATCTGTTGTTCTCAAAAGTCAAAATTATTATTCAGTTTTCAGAATAAAACGACTTATGTCAAACATAATCCATTTTTCTTCCTCTACTACTTTTCAATAGTCTAAATTGATTTTCTCCCATGCTTCTTCCAATTGCCCATGTTAACTCTGCTAATATTTCTGCAGATAGAAATCATAACTCTTCTCAGATACTGTCTTGCTAAGCTAAATAAGCCAAGTTAACGATATTCCTTTATTTGACAGGCCTCTGTTCAACCCACTGGTGTCTCTGTCCTCTTTCAGTTTGAAATCACTTGTCTTTTACGTGGGCAACCAGAACAGCACAGCTGCAGATGAACCTCTGCTTCCTTTTTCTCAAGAAGGGCTCCCTCCACAGATTCTAGCACTATATTTGCCTTTTTCATGGCTGCCCCAGTTCCATTTCTCTTACCCCCCTAAGCTAAGATCTTTTTTTGAGTCACATCACTGTCAAATAAGGAAGCCTCAGAAGTTGGCAGACTTGCTTGTGGTCTCGGGGTCTCCATAATTTTACACTTTGACCTATTACTACATTTCATCCTACCTCTGCTAGCTAAACTGAAGGTTCAGCCATTCCTCACTGTGCCAGTTCTCCTTTGTACTGGCGCTGCTCTCAAACATTCATTATCAGTACAAAAAACCTTAACCATACCTAGCTCATTAATAAAATTAAAATCAGCCTGTTCTCAGCGTTATATCCTCGGGTAGCTCCACGAGCAATACAATCCCAGCCTGACAGCATCCCACTCAGTAGAACTCACTAACAACTGAACGTGATTTTTCAAGTGTACTGGCAGCTTATTTTCTGGATAACTAAATCAAGAGTGAACTGCAAAGTCATGCCAAGGTAACCAGTTATTTTCTCCAATCTAAAAGCATGATATCCTTATGTTTTATTCTACGGCATTTCGTATCACATAGAATACACTAACTGTGCAAAATAATAGGAAGGGGAGACAGGCAGCAGAAATAACACTCAGATTATGATAAACTGGAAATCCTTTCCTGCTGTGGTAGTGAAGGTTAAGAACTCTGTCAATATTTACAAAAATTCGATAAGCAGAGTGTCTTATAATTACAGTGCCAACATACTGTTAGCTGCTGCCAATAGGCATAGGGGTAAAACTTTTACAGATACTTTGCTAAAAGACTACACAGACCAGGTTGCTGTCGTGGAGCTTTGTCAGGGTAGCAATTATGTGGGTGGGGAAAGCTGGACCAATTCTCTTAGCAAACTTTGAACAGTCTGGAGATCTGTGCTCAAACAAGGTTCTACGTATCTGTGCTTAAGGGTTAGACTAGCCAGCAGTAGCCTCCCCAGCTTTGGGATCACTAGCTGACAGTAGAAGTCATTGGCACACCATGGAAGAAAAACATGCCAGGTTCAGTCAAGAAGTCAGCAGCTGACTCTGGCTTAAGAAACGAGCTCTTGAAAACAGCAGGTTCACCAGTTCATGACACTGTAGTCTTCTTTTTGGAGAAGACTGTTGTGCAAATTGTGGACAATCACTCTGGCAATCACCTGCAGATACATATATCACCTATTTGATATTGCTGAAGGAGTCATGAATGAGCTCTACCTTGGTCCTCCAGACAGAAGCCTTAGTTCATTCCCTATGTCTGGACAAGGATGAAGCAGCTGTATTGAAGATATTTCAGCTTTTGGGAGCATTACAGTAAAATCACTGAGGTGCTGCTAAGTTGCTCGTGGACCTTAGAGAGTAAGGGTGGATCAGTTCACATCTGGAAGATCTACTGGTTTTGATGTGACCAGAGAAATTATTTTGGGGCAATTACCCATTGCAAGGCCTGTCTTTGCTAGAACTCTGCTATGTTTTAACATGTTTTTAGTTAAATGTGTATTTACTGAAGGAAAATGAGGCAGTTGGGCAAATAACAGCTTAGAACAAAACTGTAATCCCAGAGCGTAGGTTTTATCTACCAAAATCAGCAATACTGTTCTCAAGTTTGATAAAATTGCAGATAACAGCTACTGAGCTGCAGGTTAGAGCACAGAGCTTTATGCTCTGCTAGTCCTTGGCATAACAACTGCCGTAACTACGGCAGCATTTTCCCCAGAAGCAAATTTAAAACTTTCAGAATCTTTCCACTGGGCTCATAGCATAAAAGCAAAACATTAAGTACATATCACTACTTCCAAAATACTCTTTTCACCGTAACTGTCCTCCTATTCTATTAAATCGAACAGTTCTATTGTGAACAAAGTAGTATTTATTATATAACTTTTAAATAACTACTCTTAAAATAAATCTAAAATAAAATAGCAGTAATTAATCTTTATTTAAATGGTAATTTAATGTGTTAAGAGCCCAAAATGAAACTAGTTATTAACTCGATAGTAAAGACTGCCAGAAGATTCATTACTGATTAATAATGGAGAACCCAGTGTACTGAATAGCTTCCTTTAATCCCAGAAACAACTAGAAACTGAACTGCAAAAACTTTCAATCATAATAAATTGGTGAAGCAATATAATTTTCTTTATAGAATTTATAATTACCAGATACAGCTTACCTAAGTTTTCATTTTAATCTACATTGATCAAGTCTCTCTTTTAAAAACATCTGGACATGCATATTATGAAAACCTCTTGTGCTATAAACAGTTTAAAAATCCTACCACATACCCTTTCATCAGGTGATTATTGTGCATGCTAGAACTACTTACTTAATCACTTCTAACGAACACAAAATGTATATGATAAAATTGTTGCTTTAGTAACTTTACTGTTAGTAAAGATTACTAACAACATTTAATGTAAATAGATTTAAGAAAGTTTGCCAGTTAATCACAAGGGATGTCAATATTTTATTTTGCTGATCGAGATACTGATCTTCAGAAAACGTCTCAATTTCACCTAGTTTGTAAGACAAAGAGATTTAAATATGACCACACTTAAGATGCAAAGAAAGCTGTAAATCACTGAATTGCTCCTAAGTAGTTTGCATGGACATGTAAGTATGCAACAACAGCCATTAATAAATGTTTATATATAAATACCTAAAGGGGAAGAGATACAAAAAGCAAACATATTTACAGTGAAACTGTTCTACAAATCCTTTAAACAGATGCTGGAGTTAAACAAAAAAATAGAATAATTTTATTTAGAAATAGAATAAAATAATAAGGGGAACTACCCTATACTAAATCAATTCCTTCGACATAACCTTAAAGAACAGCTCTCTGAAAACGCAAATGGGAATTCACTGCAATTGTGAATTTGACTTTCAAATCATTAATTCATTTAATGCTCTCATCACCTCACTGGTATAGACATCACTTTTATTAGGTCACTGAACTTACTGAAACTCACTGAATAAAAACTCCAAAACAAAAGAAATAATAAACATTTTACAACTAGTTAAGGGCTCCGTATCAATAACTCCGTTCAAAACAGTAATGGACAAAATCCTATAACATCTATGAACAGTCACAGAAAGTTACATCACTGGAAAGAAAAATTCCAGGTAGATTCTTCTTGTTCTAGCCAGGAAAGCACTCTTTTTCCATTTCTGCTAATTTACCTGCTATCAGATCCAGGATTCAAAAACTTCAGGAACGAATACTTCACATTCCTTTTCTATAATGAAGTACAGAGATCAAACATCTAATGCTATCACCGATATCACTTAAAGTAAGCCAGGAGGAAGGCGATAAGGTAATTTCAGTTAATATAACCACTTCATCTATGTCTCAGAAACATTATAAATATTAATTTATATAAATATTAATGAATTATTGCATATGAGAAAAAAGACAGAGAATAATGGTCTTAGAAAAGACGTTAGTATTTCAAAAATCTTCTCCCAGACTTCTACAAACTTCATCAAAGACACTGTGCAATTATCTTCTTGTATAGTTCTGGAAAATCAAATTTGTTTGCCTTTGGGCAGGGGTACTTTAATAAGGAGCCTCTCTCTCTCTCTTTCTCTGCAGTTACATATATGTACATAAACTAAAATAGGAATTTATGAGTACTAACATGGCAGTTTATGTCTAGTATGAATATTGCAAAGAGCTGGTAACATTCCTATTTGTCCTACTGAAAGTACACTAAAACGCATTTGAAGTACTGGTATATAATAATGGTTCACTTTGAACAATAAATCTACATTCACAGAGGAGCGGTAGTGGTTTTGTACACTCCTTAATGCACAATTTTGGCACGAAATGCCTAACCTTAACAGAATACCTCAATACTCAGGATGTTTGCAAATGAACATGAGGGGGTAATTTATATTACAAGAGACACCAACATATCACACAGTGAGCAAAAGCTAAGCTAAACTAAAAGGTTACAGAGAATCAGTTTTAAGTATATTCCAGGACAAAGTTTGGCTCACAGGTCTTTTAACTGATAGAATTATTAGCAACCACATCTTAAAGATCCGAAAAACTACTGAAGTAAGAATTAAAGAAACTTGTGTCAACAGTTCCTAAGGAGCACTGCATATCTCCAAAATACGTAAATTTATTCTAGCAGCACCAACTCTTATGGTGGCACCAACCCTATTTTTTGCTGAAGATATCAAAAAAGTTGGAAGACCATCGCTATGTACCAACTCCTCCTGTCAAGCAGCTGAAGTCTCTGGAATCTCCAAACAGCCGAGGAGGAGCCTCAATAAAAAAGGTTTATCTCTTTGGTAATTGTATGCCACTTCCCAGTTGTAACTAATAATACAAGCCATAAAAAAAATGTTTCTGAGACAAATTAGCTTACCATTTCAGGATTACCTTTAGCATCAAAAACTAAGCTAAGCAACAGTGTGCAAATTTACACCTTACTGATGAGGAACTATCCTTCTGTAGTTCCAAAAATAAATGCTAGGCTTTAGATAGTAAAGTCATGTTGAATTAGCCCCATCAAAAATGTTTATGTAATCTACACAAAATTCAGTGGATAAATAAGGCTTTGTTTTCTCTAGGTAGTAAGTGAAAGCTATTTTGTATATCCAAAGTGTCTTTTCTGTGGTAAATACAACATTTAGCATGAAAATGCAGTGGTACTAGAAGTCAAATATTAATCTACTTAAATTAAATGCATTCCAAACATTTATCAAGCATCATACCATAAATAAGGTACGAGTGGGAAACAAAGCAGAAAACATTGCTGTGCCCATATATTGAATACTGTGTGCATTTCCCTACCTTAAAAAAGGCAACAGCAGAAATACAGAAAGGTACAAAGAATAACAATGGTGTTGTTCAGAGGTACTGAACAGCTTGGATACAGGGAGCATTAAATAGATTAAATTTTTTCAGCTTAGAAGGTGTAACACTGGGGTAATGCGAAAGGATAAAATCAAGAGCAGAGGACGACTGCCCACCATTTCTCATAACATAAGGCCTAAGTTGAACCAATAGGTTTAAAAGAAATAAAACAATACTTTGTATACACTGCATAACTCACAGTGATAGTATGGCTTTGTATATAGAAAATATAGTGGAAAATGCTTAGACAAATTGAAGGAGGAAGGTCCAACTAAGTCTATTAAGTACAACCGTGCAGACACAACTTCCAGCTGCGAAGTCCCTATACTGCAACTTGGTGGAAAGAGGACGGGCGGCATACTTTGCATTTATCCTGTTCTTATACTCCTTCTCTAATCCTAACACCGCTACAGGACGCGATACTCAATCCTGCAGTTTGACCCTGCGCGCCAACAGCTCCATAGCCAGTCTGCGAGCAGAAAGGCTTCTGCTTGGCTGCAAGTGACGGGCAGAGCACCACGGTTGATTATAAATACCTGAAAAAGAGTGCAGCATAAGCCTGTTAGCTTTCCAGTCCACTCAGTGAATTTATAAGCTCTTCAGAATTGTGGGGAACCCCCCCCCCCCACTTTGCTTCTTAGGATTAGAAGAGGATGAGATAGCTGGTGGGGCCCAATTTAGAAAGGGAGAGCAGTAGGAGAAGTCCGGCTATATCATGCCAGTCCTTTTTCTGTGGGAAGGATGAGATTTTTCCTTTGCTGCCTGAGAGGCCTGGGTAGCACGGGCTCTGTCTCCTCTGCTCTGCCTAGAAATTACGCATGTACAATACCTGAAAGATTCCTGCTGTCAAAACTTGGATGACACCTACAATTAGTCATTCAACACAGGTTTTAGTTCGCCGGTCAATCAGAATGCAATTTGGGGGAAACAACTCCCTGGAAGATGGCTGTGAGTGGGACCAGCTCCTAACGCTCAGCAAAAAAAGAAATAATCACTCAGCCCAGGCACTCCACTCCTTAGGTGTTCACGGATAACGGCATCTTAGCAAACGGTACTGGGACGACAGTAAAGGGATGGAGACTGATGGCAGCCCTCGATGGAGATTACGAAAATGACATACATTTCAAAGGAGGTATAATCTTCACTAGGTAAGTTATTGCCAAATCATCCAGAAGCATGGTCTGCAGAGCTGCAGTTTATTAAAGCAGATTCCTGATATCTTTTATCCTGGAGGTGATAAGGCAATTACAAGTTGTCTTGCTGACCAAGTGAGTTAGAAGTCCCCTGGAAACTTTTTGTATTCTTTATATATTTATATACAAACATCATTCTGAAGGGTTATAACTAAAGTTATACAAGTTTACTTGTGATGAAACTTCTTACAGCACAAGATTTTATGCAGGAAACATTTAAATTGCTTATTAACCAAACCAAACAATATACATGTAGGACCTGGGTGGGGGAGTCGGGAGAGGAAGCAGGAGGGAAGGAACAGGGGAGATGAAAAGCCTGCGTCTCTTTTTTAAAGCAATCTTAATAAAGTGCTCAGGTTTTAAGTTAGAAAAAGCAAGTATTTGCCAGGTACAGTTGGGAATGCTGTTCTTTAGTAACGTAACTAGGGATGGAAAAGGAACACATCTGAGTTTTAGAAATTAAGTTTCATTTTGATGTAAAACTAAAACAAGGCCTTTAAAATTCAGAGAGGCGCAAGCGTGTGCACACAGTGCAGGGAACAACGCCGCCAGCAGTGCAGAATACGCTTCAGTGATTACAGGTATCAACTGGGACAGGCACACATTTCTGCATTCCAAAATAAATACCACATTTCCACATCCCAGCATCATGACTGACATACTAATGGCGCTCTCTCTTTGCCCTAAGAAAAATCCCAATGAAACTCCTGAAAATCAGTCCATATATTATTGTAAAACAAGTTTTGTTTGCAAGGGATATGACAATAACTAATTAGCAACTGGCAATTAGAAATGTAAAAGTATTACAGTTCATCTTCCAAAAAAAAAAAAAAAAAGGAAACAATAAGTCACAAAAGACGATTTTTTTCAGCAACTGCATAAGTCTTTCATAATAAATCTAATAATACTGGGAATACAAGCTGGCTGTGCTTTTACTGTAATGTCTTCCCTGTCAAGGATCTCTTGAAAAATTACAGAGTTCCAAAAGTGGCTTTGTTTTGAAATGTCACTGACAAAGTAATCTAAAAGGAAAAAAAGAAAAGAAAAGAAAAGAAAAAAACAATAGAGAACATTTTGCTTCTGGTAATTAAATCAAATTCAAAATTAATCAAAAGATGACGATAGGAAACACTACACCTACGCTTTGACAAGCTAAGTACATAGATGTAACTAGAAACACACCCACAATATGGTAAACACCACAAAAACGACAATATTGCCCACTATTTTTCCTGAAGTTGTATTGATACGCTTGAAGCTCTTCTAAACCACGACTTAAAACAAACAAGTGAAACCAATTAAGTAGCCCCTCCCCCCTCAGCTTGTTAATCGTACCTTAATTTGTGCAAAAGGTCTGTCAAAGTTTCCAACATAAAGAAGACCAACATTCTGCGTGAGTAGCCTAGAAAAACGAAAAGAATCTTTTAAGATATCACTTTACATCCACATAAGCTTTCCGCATCTCCAAAAGCTGCTGCTGAACTCCAGCAGGGTAACCAGCCTCATTACGATACAGCAAGAACTACCTGGGCAAATGCAATCACAGCGTTCTACTCTTGCTAGTGCAAAAGGAAAGATACGCATTAAAGACGGATGGGCCCTAGTAATTTGCGTTTATTGTGCAAGAAACTCTCCAACAAAATAACTTCACAGGCTCTTTTGTGATGGATGTCATTCAACGACATGCAAGAACAGCAGGGTGCATGCCTATTCCATTTATCAGATGCCATAAGAGACAGGGGAGCAGCAAGAGAAAAAGACAAGCGTAAACACATTCAGAGCAGCAAGCTTAAGAGTTAAAACAGATTAGGATAAATAGATGTATGTAGAGTAACATGAAAGTAACAGCACTGCAAGAAGAGAAATAATAGAGAATTTCTGCGATATTTTCTAATGGCTTCCGAAACAAAGGGAGCACTAGACACAGTTTGTGCTGGTTATTCTCTTAGTCAGTACGGACACTAGCAAGATTCAGAAAGACAGGAGGCAAGAGGATTCAAAGGAGTGTTGGTACTTCTGAATAAAAGTTAGTTTGATTTCTGCAAATAGTGTGCAAAAAGTCACTTCTACTACAACACAAACCCCAAACACCAGAGGAGCATTAGGGTGCCATTCCTAAGAAAACAAAGACAAAAACACTGCAGACAAGTGACCAGCTATCAGTGCATAAGAATACTGTGCTGTCAAACGGCAGCATCACTGTGCTGCTATTGCTAAGCAAAGGTACAGCTGCCATCTCCTCTAGCTTAGAAGTTCCTAAGTGCTGGAGTGCAGGAACCCCATAAGGAGAACAGACTGGTGACAGACAACTGAAAGAGCGTGTGCTGTGATTAAAAGGGACATTCAAAACCCATCATAAGCTTCAGTAGCTCCATATTTGCACGAAGTTATCAAACACTGTATTTTCCTTTCATTCCATATCCCATTTGCCCTAATAATAAGGCACTACATATAGACTACATTTCCCTCCAGCTAGAAATATCCAGAAAAAAGTAGGAACGCAGAAATCATTCTGCTCAAGTCTAACAGTTTAATTACGGTATCTCTTTTTAATAACATGTTTATATTTTTATGTATATATATAATAAATATGTATTTTTAATTCAGAGAGCTGCAAGTTTTTTTTTATATATAAACTTGTCATTTTAAAATTAATTTCTCACCATCTCTAGACTTTTTTTTTTTTTTAACAAAACAAAACACAAACTTAGATGAAAATAAATCATTGTTTTGGCATTCATTCCACACAATGAACACATGCTACTATGATTTTGAGTCTTCTCAGTTCTCATAACATATACACATAACCTTAAATTGTTCTGTAACAATGTCTATTGGTGCAACTCAGCAAAATGCCAAAGTCGAAGCAGTCAAGTATATAAAACAGTAAGTGGTGGTGTCAAACTGTGTATCATCTTCAAAATCCTTTTGTAATTAGATACTGTATACAAAAATATCATTGGGATTGACAGAAATACCCAAAGGAAGGAAAGATTAGTAAAGATTGGAGAAAGTCAGTCACAGCATGGGCAGGCAAGTGGCTCGCTTCCATATATTTTGCCCATTAATGTGCCGGACTCAGTCTGGACGACTTTCATTGTTTCACGATGGTTCTGCAGCATTGACATATGGAACTCAGGATAAGCTTGTCAAACTCGTTTTCAGTCACGATAAATCAAATTCATTCAGAATGCAGGTCTCTGGAGATGAAAAAGCCAGCATATTGATCAAACCTTTTTCTAGAAGCATAAAGCAAATTCAGAAAATATTTAAGTGTTTTCTAAATGAAAAGAAATGTATGTGAAACAATTAGTGAGAACTAGTTGAAAGAGAACCTGTAAAAAGGATTCAAGGTATGTCAGTATACGTGAGAGAGGATTATCTTAAAGCAACAAAGTGTTTTTAAAAAGAACAGCAAATAATTTTTGTAAGGCAGACAAAGGAAAAAAAAAAATCTACCAGCTGCATTTCTATTAAGGGACGTAAAGAAAAAAAGATATACAGTGCGATTACTCTCTTGCGGTCATGTCGTTTTCTTTGCAGAATAGAAACGCAAGGTCATTATAAATTTGAGTCTTCAGGATGGCTTCATTTAGAAGTAATGAACACCCAGAGAACCTCAGGACTGATCTCTCCAAGAGACCTCACAGCTGTCTTTGTTACTTAACTTACTATTACTGGTGTACATCCAAAATTTGTAAACATACTGTAAGGACTGCTTCCTTAAATAGATTGATATGGACACAGAATTACAAGCTTACTACTATTTATTCATATTTCACTACCCCAGCTGAAAAATATTTCCTTTTTTTTTTTTCCCCCTTCTGCATTCACAAGTAAATTCACAATTCAATGCAGATTTTAGCAAAATGTTTAGGGAATGGAAAGTTGCTTGCAATTCTCCTCTGCATTCTTCTTAAAGAAAAGATGGCATTGTTTGTTTCCTCGTTTTTCAAGACTCCTATTGAGTTCTGAAGTTCAAAATTTACTAACGTGCAAAGCTGGTCAGTTTTCCATATAAGCACTTAATGGTCTTGAAATGAGCATCTCCATATGATCATAATTTACTCTCTAGAAATACTGGTTTCTCCCTTGAATAGTCCGAGCAACTAAAAAAATCCACATCTCACAACCAGTATAAACTCACTCACGTCACGGTCTTTCTTATCAGCACAACTCACACTTCTCAGGGATTGGGCTCACATTGAAGAGCCTGGAGAGGTGAGAAGAGTGCAGTAAGAGACACTGTTGTGGCTCTAGATATGCCAATCTACAGCAAGAACGTTACCTCCCCCTCAGTAACCACCAGTCGCAGTATCAAAAAAGCCTATGGACATCAAGAGGAGAGGGAAGAGACAGAGCAGGATGTAAGCAGAGGGAAGAGACAGAGCAGGATGTGTCAATCCCCAATCTACCCATAGCAGCTGGGCTCAATTGATCTCTAAACTGCTCAATTGATCATGAAGATGTGCTCCTCACCCATGAGAAAGTCTGAATTATATTTATTCTTTCTTTTTGTTCTTCTTTATGGCAAAATAAGGCTGCATCTTTAAGTACCTAAAATTAACTTTATTCCATATAGTTCAACATGTCTAAATTGATATGATATTCTCTCCTAATGCTCTCAACTAATTACCCTTTTAGAATAACAAGATAAACATTTGCCTTTGAAGACTTTTCAGCTGTATGCAGTTATGGTTATAAACACTTAAATGTTTCCCTTTGCCAATGCCCTCTTTTAAAATTACAGTCCCCTATTTCTTTTCTAATTCCACATTTGCATAGTTCTATGCTCAAAACATACCATTAACAGTACTCAGCACCTAACCATGCTATCAGCCGGACATCACCACGCCATTCTCGTCTGTATTTCGTTGAAGTCAGTATCAGCTTATGAAATAGTGGCAGTAGTATCTCAGTGCAATTATAATATTTGAATTCACAATCAAATAATTACTCCTTAAAATTACAAAACGCAATCATCAAAAAAGTATATTGGTGGGTCAATGCATATATTTAGTTTTACTTGAAAATCTGCAACAGTATATACAAAGTTGCCTAAGGTAACCATATTAGCTTATAGACTGCAGTGTATTTTATTCGTAGTCTATATTATCATTACAATTCTTATTTTTTCTGTGAATAATAATAAATAGAACAAAGAAAAGAAAATATTACTCTGAGAAGTAGCAGCTCTTTAAGATGTGTTATCCATTCACAACATCCCACTGTTGGTACTGCTGTCCCATATACTCCAACGAGGAGAGTTCTAGCCAGATAGGGCATATTAGGGCTATACCATTTCGTTCCACACAAACAGCATAAAAAACGCTTCAGGGCCGACTGCTGCTGACTTTTTCCAATATAATGTCAAGATCATTAAGGCCTTCCCAGCACGAAGACAGGGCTACCATATAGTTACAACCAGATGCCCTATTTTCTCCCTTCAGAATCCCAGGCTCAGCCTTTTTTGCACTGCAAAAATATATCTGCCCGTTCAAAATCCTACCTGCAGGAGCCACGTACTACGCATCTATGAGGGAAGCTAATTGAGGGAGAGGCCTGGCAAACCAATACTAAGAAAGTGGTGGCAATAGCGGGCACGAGGGCCAAAATTTGGCACATGAGGGAATTTGATAAATGGTGGAAACTCTGAGTTAAATGCAAATATAACACAGGGTCGAGGGCTCAGGTGACAGGAAATTTGGCATAAGGAGGAGTATGTCCTCCTATTGTAACTGAACAGGTATGAGAAGTCTAAGGGAGCAATAATACAGCCTGGATTGGAAAGCACTGGGGCAGAGCTCTGGGATGGGAAATTTTGGTGCGTTAGTGGTACTCGTGCAGCAGGGGCTGATTTACCAGAAAGCTCACCCTCCCCAAACACAGCTATGACCTTGCTTTGGGAGCTAGGGCAGTTCCAGTACTGTTGCCCTCTTCCTAACAACTCCTCTGGCCATCAGAAGTAGACCTACCCTTGGCTGTGCGCTTCATAAGCGCAGCACATTTCAAAGACTTTTCTTCTCCATACATATTCTATTCCTGGTAATAACCTACAAAGAGTTGTCTATTTCAGATGAAGTTGGGCATTTCAAGATACCCTCAACAAAGATTCAAGCACAAACCACTGACACAAAAATGCTTCCGTGAATAAGTAGTACTTCATGAAAGTAGAAAGCAGGAATCAAACAGTTCCTCCACGTGCTGTTGAGAGATAGGCTTCAGCTTGATCAGAATCCTCAACGTCTACCCCTTCAGACTCAAAGGGTCATCTTGCAGATCTGCGCTGGCTATCCCACAGTCCTATGCAAACCATGAGTCTGAAAGCATAACTTGAGACTGGTTCACACATAGTCTGTCTACGAACTACTAGCTTTCCTCTGGACTATCTGCGTCCTAGTGCTGCTGTGCAGAGCGTAGAAGCTTTCCAGAAAGGAGCATGCACAGAAATAAAGGGAGCAGGGGTGGAGCTAGGAGCCGCTACCTCTCACAGGAGCAAGTTACTGCAGATTAGCTGAACGCGGTAACTTGCTCCTGTGCGAGGCAGCAGCTCCTTCGCTTGCTCTGTTGCAAGGTTTGTGGTGTACTGTGCAGGAACACAGCCAGTGCTGGGACTTGCAGTTTTAGCCAACAGCACAGAGGTCAGACAGGCTTGGAAAAGAGGGAGTGTAGAGTGGAAAATGCAGGGTGTGCAGTAGAAGGGTTGAAGGCGCACGGCTTTAGAAAGGTCAAGTGTCTAGTAGGAAGACAAAGTACAGGGACAGTGGCTCGAGTTCCCTGTTCTTCCAGGAGGAAAGCTGCCATGAAATAGGCACAGTATCAGAGGCATTCAGAGCTGCCTAGAGCAATGCTTCCAGTATCCACTATCCCTCTGAAATTATCCCTCTGAAATGGAAAATGTAACTTCTTCCTTAAATTCCTGTAATAATGCATCATCAAAATCCAAGAACTGATGACAGCTATTCAAATAATATCTTGCAGCATCTGGCAATCCTAAAATTTATCTTGACATACATCCTGGCTGATGAATAGTTCAGCACTCCACATGAAATCAAGTCACTCGACTCTGTATTTTTTTGTTTTACTCTTGACTGTTGCCTGCTGCCTTCACTAGCTTCTGCAACCAAAAGGCCTGATCCTAGGTGAGTACACTGCATACCAGTAGCTAGCAGCTGGTGCTTTTTGTCTGGGTTTTGGGTGTCTTTTTTAAGAACTCAGTAGCGCCACAGCCGGCCTCAAGGCTTTGTTAAGTCTAACAAGACCTCAGTGTTCTATAAGATAACCAAGCAAGTCAGGCAAGAACTTGAGTGATTTCACAACTGCAGAAACTTCTAAAAACCTCAGCTTCATGCCTGTGCAAATCTATTCTTCTAAGGATGGTGTAGACAGAATTCACTGCTTTCATCAGCGGATGAGGAGCAGCACCTAGCATGATTTGTTCTGCTACCAGAAAGAACTCTCTTCAGATCAGACAGAGTTTTTTGGTTGATCAAAGTGGTGGACTGACACCTGAAACATCCTTGGTGTCTGTGTGGAAGGGATTTCACCGTAATAGATATGATTATATAGAAATAACAATTCCACTGATGAGATAGCAGGATTAAGATGTGTGTCCTAGTTCCACCTTACAGTCAGAAGCAGCAAAAGACAGCTAAAATAGGGCTGGGATCTGATCTAACTACTTTGTCCTTCACATGCTGCCCAAAGACATTTGCATCAAACGTGGAGTAGATATGAAGCAAAACTGAAAGAAAAAAGATCCCTGATGCTCAAAAGTGCTACTGACCTTTGTGCACATCTTATCTTTATTATTAAGAACAACTCAGCATATGCATTAGTGGATGACCAAGGCCAAAACTGGAATAAACGAATTAATACACAAACGGGACAGTCAGATAAAATTTAAGGACAATCACTGTAACCACACACATATTCTAAACCCCCATATGTAAAATAATATAACCCTAAATCCCTACATCAACAGGGATTAATATTAATAATGGTATGAATGCTTCTACCTTTTATTTTAAAAGACACCATTTTTGTGATAGGAATATACAACAAATTCCAGTGTTACGCTCCATATATGCTTTTAATTATTTCTAAAAGTTGCTCCTGATGCATTATCACATTCTGGGCAGAAATAATTGCTGCAAGTTACAAACACTGAAGAGCAGCAGCCCTGAGAACAAAAGCAACATTCTCATATGTTCGGTAAGTATATTTTCATACATAATTTGAATAGAGCTTTCACAAATACCTGTGAAGATAAAGATAACAACATCGTTTTACTAATTTTATACTCCATTATTCAAATAAATTATCCTAGTATGTCATTATTACAGACTAAGGCATGAATGCAAAGAAAGCTTTGTGCCATGGCAGAGAGGCCACCAGATTCACAGGATGCTGCTGGCACCCTCTTAAGAACAGAAAAAACAAACTGTATTTATCCTGTGTTCACTTAAACTGTCAAGCAGAACTGTGCACTGTGCTGCAATACCTTAACCAAGGAAAGAGAAGCAGTTTCTTAAGCAGTCTCTTAAGCTATAATTTTGATTGTACTATAGTGACGTGACAATTATATTTTGCTTCTTGCTTAGGCTAATCATTCTTCGCTGCTTTTCAACTGTTCTTATCATGTTGTCATATTTCTAGAAATATTAAATTGAAAGAAAAAGCAGAAAGAAAATCAGAAAAGTATAAACAGGAAATTATAAAAAATGGTATTAGAGTCAAAATAATTAACTTTCTACATTCAGAATAATTTTTAGCATTAATTTATTATTTTATTAATGTATTTCACAGACTATTATAAGAATAACAGTGAAAATACTACATTAGGTTATCATAAAATATAAAAGTATAAAAAAGGATCCAATAGAAATTCTGAAAAAGGCTAATATCAGTGCATGGGTAAGCTTGTAAATTTTAACTGAAAGGCATATATGGTCAGCAAATAAAATGCATTTATTTTTGCTTGAAAAGTATACAGAGCCAAAGAACCCGAGAGCAGAGACAAAAAAATGGCAGTTTTGTATATGTAAATGGGGAAGATTGTACACAGAACATTAACGGATGGAAAAGCAGCAGCTTCAAGATAGAAGCACGCACAAGATAGAAGACCTCCTTCTTCCGTTCTATAGTGCAGTTATCAAATCCCCTTTTCAGGCTATTGCAATACTCTAACACAAATTTTTCACTCTTCAGTCTTGCAAGAGTGTTTTCTGACGGCAGAATATAAGCTGTTCTAGTAAAACCATCATGGTAAGGAGCAGGCAAATAGACTATATATCTGATTTAGAATATTCTTCCTCCAATTAGAGCAAACACTGAAAAAAATTGTAAGGTAACTAGGAAAGACACTAAGCACAGTTACTCACATGGTAAAGATGGAAAAAAACTGGGTTTGTACTCAGAGGCGAAAAAGGTTGAGAAGAGATACATCTAAGTAGTATGGAAGAGACTGTAAACAGAATTTAGCACTGTAAAATTATTTCTGGAAAAAAAAATCCCCAAAGAAATTTAAGCAAAATCTTCTCATTCAGGGGATTCTGAATTTGCAGAATATCTCAAGTCAAGTTGACTGAGCAATCCATTAACACAAAATTGTATTTTAAGTAACACTCATGGAAAAAAATGCACTGGACAGCACAAACCACAGACTTGAATTCAACTCCCTCAGCCTTCCCACCACTAATAGCTTTCCGACAGTGTACATTGTGAGTCATATTAATAACTGTGCTGCTTTCTGAAACACACACAAGTCAGGGGAGATATCAGTGTTACACCTTAATTGCCTTTCACAGGAAAAGCTCCTATGCGTAGTACTTTAAAGGCTTCATGGAACTACCTCAATCTCTACAGATAATAGGAGTCTAGGAAGTAACTGATCCCTGAAAGACACACTTCCACTGAATAATGTGACCGCCATTACGTACCAAATGCAAAAAAAAAAAAAAAAAAAAAAGACATTTAGAGAGCTTGAAATTGTAAAACAAAGAAGTGACATATTCTCTCACTCAAACATGAGGTGACGGTCTGTAAGCGACTCCAGACCAAGGTCAAAAAGAAAAACAAAAGACCAAAATCGAGGTTTACTTGAAATTAGAAGAGCTTAAATGGCATTAGTTTTGATGATAAGTTGTCAGCTGTTTTGGGTTTTTTTTTTTTTTTTTGTATACGAATGTTCTCCTAGAGAGGGAGATTTTTAATAAACACTCTTGTACTTTATGAAGAAAAATATACCAGATGTTTCCAAAAACACTTTCTTCTGTTTGCTGCATTTCTATCTAGTGCTCATAATACCTTTGTGCTAATATGATGATGTTTGTCCAGTCTTTGCCTCACAAGAAAAGCACACAAAGAAGCATTTTTACGACGTTTACATATAGCTTATTCAAGAGAAGTAGAAAGGAAAAATAATAGAAAGAAAAAGTACCTATTAAATAATCATGTCCATTCCTCCACCAATGGAATATTATTCCCTCTGGTATAATGAGCAATTTGGCCAGACTGGCCATAAATTATTTGAAAAATGAGGCTGCTTGCCTCTTCCTTTGGGAGATTATTGCGTAGTCTAAGAGAATTCACTAATAGAACCTATTTCTGCTAGTAAACCGCAGCTTTCCTTTCTGAATATCATGCCTTCCATCTCACTGAAATATAGGGCAGGAGTTAGGAAATACGAGGCACTATTCCCAATTTTACAGAAGACAGCCTGTGTGACATAGGCACACTCGGCACAGATTTAACTACACGTCACAAAATAAAAGCACTCACATACACCAGCAGTAGATTAGCTGAAATGTAAATCCACATTCTAGTTTGCACTTAGTGTCCTGTCCGCTTGACCATCTTTTGAAGTAACACAGACCACAATACTAGCAACTTCAACACAGAATTAATACAAAAATTGATACTGTGAAACTAAACTTTACAACAGGAGATTTCAGTAAAATAAGGAGTCTAGTTACAGATGTTCTAAAGTTGTAATAAGGACATTTTAAAATAAGTGTCTCGGGAGCTACATAAAAAAATAGATTTCTAATAGCAAATAGATAAAGAAGAAATAAGTGAGATAAAGGCAAAAAAGTCTCAGGTATATCCAAGCACAAAGCTCGTAAAAAATTCAGTAGATTTACTTGGTCATGTGGAACTACAAGGAACAATTAAGGAAAACAGGGATACTGCTGAAAAGCTAACTGATTTGTTTGTTCCCACGGCAAAGCAAAATTACAAAGACATCTAGTCAGGGCCATATATTTCTAGCAACCAAAATGAAAAGCCAACAGAAATGGAGGTATTAAAAGAAAAGCTAGGCATAAATTGATAATTAAAGTGAAATAAATCACTAAACCCTGATGCTATATATTAAAGATTTCTGAAAGAGCTTCATATGAAGGGTCTGAATTGCTGGTAAAAACATGTCATCAGTCATTAACTTCTAAATAGGCTGCTTTCTGGAAAGTTCTGTTAGGAGCTTGGATTTGCACTCTTTAGTACAGCGTGGTTCAGCATGCCCACCTTGGCCACGTAGGGCTGTGCTGCTCGTGAGGCTGCACAGCCCCTGCACTCACGCTGTGGCGGCATCTGCCTGCCTTTTGATCATTTCAATGAAAAAGTGTTCAAAAAGAGGGCGCTGGGGAGGCAGCACCACACTGACATAATCAATTTAGACTGTCAAAAGGCTTCTGCTACAGCCTCCCACAGTAATTTATAAAAAAACAAAAAAATAAAACGCACACACACAAAGTACTTTATATATAAGAAACTACTGACGGTTATGGATCAAACCCTGATTAAGAGATTGGAAAGGCAGCATAAATGGTCAGTTTTCATCTTGGCAAAGGCCAAGTGACTATTCAATCTGTGTAACAGACTTTAATATATTTATTAGGAATCTGAAAAGTTGTGAACAAAGAAAGTCTGCTGATGAAGCAAGTCATGAAGCAAATGCAAGCAATTTTAGCTATATTACAAAGTTCATCACTTTGAAAGGAAGCTGATGCCATACTTTCAATCACCCATACAACCTTAACTCTACTTTCCTCTGCAATGAAAGATACGGGCTCCTGTGAATATGATTTAGGGAAAGGAGCTTACATCATTTAATTAAGGACTGTATCATAATGTATACAAACCTGGCAACTAGAACTCAGCAATTTCCTGATATTCAAAGGCTTGACTTTGAAGCTAAATGAACATTCTTTCCACAAGAGGCTTGGCCATGGCTTTGTCCCTGTTTTTTCTACTAGCAACAAAAAAAAACAATTCTGCATAACTATTCATATTACCAGGGCAGAGTTGAAAATTTAAATATTCAACAGTTTTAACAGTTTGTTATTGCCGAAAAACCACGACAAAGCATTGGCAGAAAAGACATGATGCGGTGGTCTCATCTGGCTATAAGCTCTGCCCTTCTGTCCTTCATTTGCCAGATGCAGCTACTCCAACAGTTTGCTGGTGTTCCCAGTGCTCCGTCCCAACGGTAGCACAACCTCGCGGCAGTCCCCAACTTTGGCTGCTAGCACTTCTGAGTGACACAAAAAGGCCATTCTGCAGGGTGGCCAAACTTAGAAGGAACTTCTCTGAGACGAGGAAAAGGCACTTCTTGTAACCTGTGGAGGTGGCTCTACCACATATCAAAAATTTGTGGAATTATGCATGCAAAAGCTTTTCAAAGAAAACACTGTAAACCAGTCTTAAGCATAAGAAGGTCTCCCAAGAAAATCAGTTGGTATCAGTATCCTTTTGACAATCCAGAGCAAAACAAGGATTGATCAGGTGCTCTGTACTTCCTTTCTCAAACCAAAAGAACAAGGAGTGGCTGAGTCAAGGAGAATTCAAACCTGATAAATACTTCATCATAAACCACACAATTAGACTGAAGCTCATTGGTGCTGCCGTAGTAGAATAGGAAGGACTGAACACGTAGATGCATAATAAAAATACAGAGAGCATTAACAACTTCTCTTTAAAATATAGTAGAAGATTTAAAATTCTCTAGTATAGATAGATCACAGACATAATCAGTACAAAAACTCCCATATTCCTACTGCAGATCCTCAGTGGGAAGGCGTCATGAAAAAGCATTCTCAGCCATATGCATGTGCATTACCAGACCGCTCTAAGCAATTTCTTTTCTTCCTGACTCCCCACATCACTTTAATGATTTATTCAAAATAAATACTTTATTAATTAATCATGTGCAACCACAACAATGATTGACTTACAGTCTAAGAAGCATTTAGGTAGTTCATGTGGGACTATGCAAATCATAATCCCAAAGTGAAGCACATAACAGACAAAGGATTCTTTCTTTCAGATCGGGTATGATGCACACAGCCATCGCCTACCCAGACACAAGCGCCACCAGCAGAACCCAAAAAAAAAAAAAAAAAAAATCTGTCATGAACAAATCTAACACCCAAAATATGGCAGGAAGACTATTAGACACTTCCTAAACTCCTCTAAAAACTTCACTTTTATCTCTGTTCTTTACAAATTAACATGACCTTTTTATGAACTCCTCTTTTACACGAATTCTTCGGGGAGTAAGAAATGGAGAATGAAGTAGTCGGCATTCTCTAGGATTCGGAAAATTCTGTAGTATTAAGAAACGCACTTGAAGTATTTGCCTGAGTGCCACAGAGGATTACTACCTCTGTAGTACTAATTGCCAACGCTGTAATACTGATTATTGCATCTGTGATCTGGAAGGCATCTGCAGCAAAGCTGCACTGCCTCTCTGGTGCATTGCTCTGCTCAGAAACCAGCATCCTTACCTGTAAGGTTGCCTTCGCTGTAAGAGAAACCACTGCTCTGACATCAAGGTGCTCTGCTTCACTTCACAAGTGCCACATCTCCAGTGGCACTTTCTCTATATCTCTTTCTTCTCTTTACTTTTAACTTGAACATGCAGCAGCTCCTCTAATCCATTGGTCCCCGGCTTTGTTTTCTACAGGCTTTTTAAAAAGATTCTCCCCGCTAATACATTTTGTGCCCCTCCTTCTTCTTTCTCCAATTTGAGAGCCATTTATTCTACGGGTCTCAAATTGA
Source organism: Struthio camelus (assembly GCF_040807025.1). Classification (NCBI taxonomy): domain Eukaryota; kingdom Metazoa; phylum Chordata; class Aves; order Struthioniformes; family Struthionidae; genus Struthio; species Struthio camelus. The sequence goes on from NC_090944.1 coordinate 49,742,993, forward strand.
GGGAGAGGAAACATACATTTCCGGAAATGCCTTGGAGCTGCTCAGAGGGGAGCAGGAAATGCACTGGGAAAACGGCAGCCGGGGCAATGCTAAGAAATAGAGGGCAGTCAGCGAACAGACGAGGAACAGAAGAACTTCTCAGATAATCCTACGGAAAGGAGCAACAGCGCTCCCTGCCTAAAACCCACGGCCCTTCTGCGCCCCCTCAGCACTCCCAGAGCCCAAGATCTGCCTCCACTCCACACGCAACAATGGTTGAGACCGGCTCTTCCAGTCTCTCCTGAGCAGCCGCAATCTCCTTGAAAATCGAAATCAGAGCGCGCTACCGAAACACGTGTGGCGCTAGCTGCACTCCTCCTTTCCAGGCCCTCGGGGCCACAGTCACACCGGAGGTCACAAACACGACGAGAGCGCTCCTGCAGCCAGATCCACTTCCTTGCATTTGTACGGTCCAAGTAACAGTACCAGAAAGCACTGTGATCTTTCGCTTGCAGCCAAAACGTGCATATAAGCAGATGTCTCATAAGAGGTGAAGTCAAATAGGCTGTAATAGGCCATCTCCAAAGCACTCTTGCCCCGACACATTGTAATTTTGTATTTCTAAACAAAGTGGCAAACAACAACCAACTGTAAGTTAGTCAAAACCCCCTGCACTTCAGATACAGATGAAAAGTGGAAAAAAAAATTCAAGGTCATTTGCAGCAACTATATAATGAAGACGAACATAGAAAGAAAACACAATTAAAGCAAAGAAAGCACGTAACAGTGAGCTGCTTCTACAAAATCTCTGGTCTAACAGAACCATTTTGTAAGTTTTGCATATGCTATCAGTATTCCTAGTCTCTCCTTTTTCAATGCCAGTTTCATAGACTTCAAATGATTAACCTATTTTGTGACATGCTCTCTAAAAAGTCAAAGCAGCTGGGCGCTAGATGATAAGCACCTTGCAAAAATCTCTCTCCTATAAAACATGAGAAAAAATATTGAATTCTTCATAAAAATCGCTATACTATTATTACAGAAAGAGAGCATCTTTTCATTGACTGTCCTGATTTCTGCATTTTTACTATGTAGGGCACAAGCAAAAGAGCAACAATGACTGGACGCTAACTAAGCAGACAAAAAATTAGTTACTTCCAGTCTCTAGCTGATAACTACTGCTTTAACTGGTACCAGGATGACCTGCTCTGTCTCTTCTTCCGTCTAGTTCCAAAAAGTTTTATGTAACATAAATTATTAAAGCATTAATTAACAAATGTACAGTAAAGCATTTTTTTCTTTTTGCAATGTGCCTCCAAGACATCATTTTTATACTGCAAGCAATTTTGCACATCCTTTTAGACTATATTTTACCCGTACCAAAATGCTTGCTAGAAAATCAGCATAAGATTACTCAGTACATTTTGATTTCCCAAGCAGAAGATCCTCTTGGCAGTATGATAAGCTACCTGCACAGATAATAAGCCTTTTTATGCATATAGTTTATTCCAATTAATTCTAGATGTTGCAGGAAAAAAAATTCACATCATTCATTATAAACACCGTGAACTTCACTAAAAACTGTGAATTCAGGTTTGACTTTAGATAACACAAAGTCCGCAGGAAAAAGTAGTACGTTCTATTACACTAACTGATATAGCTGGGAAAGAGGAGTACAGGAGCATGCATATTCATCTTAAGTCTGAAGACAGGCTTTGATGTCTCAAAACTTGTCTATTTTTAAATATAGCAGATGGGTTTAGTAAAAGCTATTGCATTTTCCTATGTGTCTAGTCTCACCTACTTCTTCAGACCATCACAGATAGCAACACAACAATTGGTATATAAGAATGCAATTTCACTTATTTCATGGAAATCCTATGGATTTTAATTAGGACTTTAATCACGTCAGAGTAGCAACTGAGAGCAAAAAAAAAAAAAAAAATCACTTCTGTTGTAACACCAATCCTGAAAATTTGCATGCAAGTTTGGAGGAGAGAGAGGAAGAAAGGAGAAAGAATGAAACTTCAGCAGGAACACAAATGTTGTGAGTCTGTATGGGGACAGCATTACAGAAGTGAAGAGAAAAAAAGGGTAAACTTGTAGAGCACGTTCCTGTAACAGATTATGGGAAACCTACATTTTAACACATCCCTGCTGTCAAGTTTTATAACAGCTGGGAAACCCAACAAAGTGTCTCATATCTCCTTTTACAACCTGGTTTCCTCAGAGAACTGCAATTTAGGAGTGGGAGAAGTTATTCCATTTACTCAGCTACTATAGATCTGTACTTTGCCTCTAAGGGTTCCAGCACAAGTAACGTAGAGCCTCTGGGGTCAGTTCTTGTGGGGGGAATTTGAGTGCTTTCGAATGTTAGGCTGCAATCTTAATGTTCCTTTGATGCATTTTAAGTGTACGGCCGAGGGACAACGTGACTACTTTGGCAGTTCCTATAATTTTGTATTTTTTGTCTAATATATTTAATTTTGAACTCTCTTTTTTTTTTTTTTAAAGCCAGGACTTACACAGGAAGAAGACTTACCTATGACTGATACAAAACGCTCCATTGTTAAGCAGAGAAAGAATTAACTCTAGATTTACTTTACGAGCACACACTTATTTTCCTGAACGAGTAGAACAACATCTATCTAACATCTATTAATATAAATGCTGTAAAATCAAGTTTTAATTGTTCTTTTAGAGAAATCCTTTATCTGTTTAAAAATTAAATAGGCTATTCCCATCTTTGAAGCTACTTTCAACACCACCTTGTTATTACGGCAAAGAAAAATTATCAGACAGCAAACAGCCACTTAATTCAAGCATAAATCACTCAAGACTAAGATAGAATGTAATTACTGCGTTTGACATTTGAAAACTAAAAGGAAGGGATGGAAAGTTATTTTCCATAGTACTAGAACATAGGAAGAAGAGCTTTTAGACAAGCTAGAGCATTCTTCTTCTCTTAGCTGTTATGGAGACAGGCTAAAGGAGTCCGCACGTGGACAGGGGGTCCAACCTCATATCTGAGAGCTCGTGTGTTGCAAAATTCCTAACTCAACTTTGTCAAGCTCCTGCACATGGCCCAAGCAGATTTTCTGCAATTGCCCCAATATCCCAGCCAGTTCTATAGATCCAAGCCAGTCCCAGTTTGCACAGCAGCTGAAACAAGGGCTGCTCTCCTCACTACATCTTATCCTTCCTCTATCAATCAATTTAAAACAAAAACCTACCTATACATAAAGTTTATCAGCAGACTTTCCCTATGTAGAGCCTGGTAGGTATCTACAGAACACAAGAGTTCCCAGGGATGGGGGGTGAGGGGGTGTTAAGCAGGCAAACTTGAGAAAGCTGCTGCAGCTACCAGTAAATAGACAGATTATCCAAAACAAGGTCAGAGATAGCTCTCTAGAGAGAGTAATTGGAAGAGGCGCCCACCCCCCCCCCCCATTTCCCCAAATCATCCTTTCTCACTGCTGACATCATATCTTCTGCACAGCTTTTCCATCTTTACAGGTCCCCTTAGTAATTAAATTTCAGAATGAGATTTTTGTGAAAAATAAAACACCAATAACAAAAAAAAAATTCTCTTGTTGCCACACTTGCCATTTTAGAGCTTCAGAAACCCATCCAGTCTAAAAAATGTATGAAGTTGATTCCCCTCTTTCTCATTTAAAGTTTAAAAATTACTTGTGATCCTGGAACTACCACATCAAAAGAGTTAACTTAAGGTTTCTATCGTTACATTCTTGCCCTTCCATCATGGCTACCTCTCCTTCTATCATAACATCTTCTGTGCACTTTGTCTCGCAAGAAATTCAACTTTAATGAGTCAAAGGAATAATTTAGGTTGAGCTATAATAGAAATATATCTTCTATATTAAACAAAAGTACCAAACTACACTTCACTGTTTAAATATTCCCTTGGTAAAAACAGCAACAGAAAAGGCACTCTGCAAAGTCCATATCTCTACCATTTAAATGCTGTGAATTTCTGAATTCTTTAAAAATATTTCTGTATGTAGCTTTCATTTAAAGAGAATCACCAGTTTCATAACACTGCTTCTAGCAATAACCACAAGTTCAGACCAAATGCTATATAAAATCCGTTGCGAAATGAATGATCCTCAGACTACGTAACAGAAAGCAACAGAACAGACAACGCTATGTAATTTCAATATTAGTCCTGTAAAAGAAAGCCTTATCTGCGCTAGTTAGGGATCATTCTTCTTCCGTAGGCTTGTCTAGTAATCTTCCGTAACAAAGTAAGGTAAGTAATTTGTCCAACACCTTTAAAGCATGCCATACGCTGTACCAGTCTATTTTTACCCAAATGACAGTGCTTTACAAGACTAAAGCTGGACTTTCATCTTGTCATGAACTAAATACAGGTGCAGCTCTTGTCTCTACACGTTCTATGAAACCACAAAAATTAACCAGTCAAACGACATCAGAGAGCCTTAATTTTAGCTCTGGCACAGGCAGCGTATCTTTAGAAGACATTTGGAATATTCCACTGTAGTGCATGTCTCTCAATATTATACAGAGAAATAATCTGCAAAGGATAGGTGAAAGAATTTTTAACTTACATAATAACAGCTCCCTTTTATTTTTAATGTAAAATAGAAACTAAAGTAAACAACAGATTATCATAGTTTGGACAAAAAACATTCATCATTTTTAAAACTGAGTAAAGAAAATGCCCAGTTTTAATCATCCAGTCTTTAATGACATAATTAAAATAACTGAAATCTAATACTTTTGCTATTAAAAAAAAATCGTATTTATTACATGCCTCAGTTGGAAGAAAGCATTTGTATGTCCTATCATGATCTCTTCTAGAGACAAAAATCAATCTAATCTATCCAGATGCACAATTCATCTTTCGAAATACAATTTTCTTAACGCATAAGTAATGCATGAAGATTTTTATTGAAGAGAATATTGTGCAGAAATGCAAGTACATGCATCTTGGTCAGCAAGTCTTGAGAGACTCTTCTACTTTTTTCTTGAATGAGAGTAGAAAGAATAGTGAGTTCTGAATCAGATCTTTGTACAGACCATCGTCATCTTCAATTAAGACATCAGAAGTGTTGTTATTACAGTAGTTGGGAAGCGTTAATTATGCCCATAACGAATTTTCCCTTCTGAAGGGCAGAGAATAGTTCAGAGCCTTCAATAAGACTTATCCAATTCACTCCTGAGTTCGTCTGTTCTGAAATCCCTAAATACTGTGATCTCCTACACTGAATGTCTGTTTTTACTAGAACTTTGAATTACTTTAAAAAAGCATAGAAAATCTGAGCATTTGAGATTTGCTGCTTTAACAGAAAAATGAAATACTATTATAAGTATTGGGGATAGATGATGGTTTTGATATGCAGACTGGGGAGGGGGAGGAAGGAAATCAAGTTCATATGCTGCTTCACTCTCCTCGTTTCAATCTTATCTAAAGTATCCTGTACTTAGAGGCATACATACACATATATTAGAGGTATACATAATGTATCCCAGTTATAATCCACTGATAAATATTGGCCCACGGTGGAAACTTTTAATACTTTGTGAAAAAGTTTTAAGTATGAAAAAATGCAAGGATTACAGCTTTGAAAATATTCAGTACTTTTAAGGGAAAAAATGCCATCTGCTGGGTACAGCTGAAGACTGAGAGATGATTTCTTTTTCTTTCCTTACTAACATGCCATACTACCCTGAGTATTCTCTTAACTTTGGACTTAATTTTTCTCATCTTACAAATTGATACAATAAATGCAATGCTCTGGGACAGCGTGCAAGAGCTGCTTCGTTAGGACTGTGTAACACACAAAACTTCTTGCCGTGTCATTCAGAGAGCAGGAGGCCTGACAGTAATAGGTATGATGACTAGAATACGAATAAGGGTATTTTTAATCTTTCAAGAACATTGGAATTGTCTCCAAAAACCCCAGCACTTCATATGCTATTGTATCTCCATCTATATAAATTTTATGTTTAGACAATAAAACAATCTATTCAGCTTCTACCTACAAAGCAGAGCATCATACCGTGATTTTTTTCTCTCGTAGTCATATACAACTTTTCTATCACTCATAAGCCAGCAATGGAATATTTACTATTAGAGTATAGATGCTGAATGAATTAGTTATCTAGCTTAAAAGACTGAAGGATAAAAAACTTCAAACATGCTGAAAGCCATACCGCATAAGCAGAAATCAAAAACAAAATGGAGAAGTCAAGAGTGTCTGCTTAAGAAAGATACTTACAGAAACATTTTCAAGAGCTAAGAATTGGAAACAGCAAAGTCTGCTTTAATAAAATAAATAATTTTTAAAATAAACAAAAAGTACAATGAAAGAAGGACACGTTACCCATATGTAGCATGAGGAAAAGAAGAGAAGAGTTCTGTTTTGATTTATATGAGCCAAGGGGATTCTTTTACATTTTGGTCGTCTTTTTAATCTTATAATAGAAGGAAGCAGCTGTCATCTCTGTGTGCATGTGTGCGCACATACACACCTATATCTGTTCATATAGGTATATATATATTTATAAATAAAAAATAACTGATTCTTTTCACTTAAAGCTGAAGCAGCTTAGAATCTTGCAAGTCTGGGTTTCAAAATTAAAATAAGAACTTATTTCTTATATACACAATGATGCAAAAAACAAAGGTGTGAATCAACACATCTTCCTTGTGTTTAAGATAAAAGTCCGGAAGTTAATTTCATAATAAAGTTCAATATGAAACTTGGCACTTCCCAATCACTGTCATAAAACTTCTTGGTAAAAAGCAAGCAAGCAGCAACATAAAAGGTATCAAAATAAGGAATACTGGCCTTTTTAAGAACCGCTGGTAGGATGACATGCTTATATCTGTTGTCAGATATACCAGCTCTCTAACGAGAACTGTTGATGGCTTTTCACAAGGCATTTAGATACTTCCCTAAGTGCGCTACGCCCACAAGCTCCATACCCAGCAGTTCCTGTTCTTTCCTCTATTAGATAAGTAACATAATGGAACCTTCGTTACCATTGAAACATCAGGCCTTGGTTATGCAAATTGGACTCACACAGACACGTATAGTCTCATCAACTATGTTTCTACAATGGGATGAGCACCTTTTCCTAGAAAAAAACTACAAGCTGAGCGTAAGCCCAAAAGATGACAAATGTGAATTACCAAACCTAGGGTAGATCCTAAGTCATTGAAGAAATAGATATTAAAAATCCAGTTTATTTCCTCAGAAGGCCAATGTCACTAAAAATGCTAAATTAAAAAAGCAAAAATCAAACTCATAATGGACATTTTTATCAATCATCAAAACTGGAAATCCTATAAAATCAGAGACATTGGACAATTATTCTAAAAATAATTACGTAGGCTTCTTTTCTAATGTCTCTGGGGTTTTAAGATAAGCATACGTACCAAGAGTCTCTCTTGGCTATCAAACAGAGAAGGTGAAACTGCTGATAATCTCCCTGTGTTTTAGAATATCACAGTGGCATGCATACCATATTGATAACACTGTCATGGCAGAAATGCAAACAACCGGCATCAGGGTCATTTATTTTGTTGACGTGCTTTGCTGACTCTAAAGTACTTGGGAGTTCAGTAAGATACAAAAAGCTGGGCTTCTGTTTTGAAAATCCATTTCAAAACATTTTTTTTGATGGTATCAAAACAAACTGAGCAATATACTTGGACTTATGATTACCATGAATTATTTTTTTTTTTTATCTTTAATATAGTCATTACTCAGTACTTGTATCTATTCTTTTATGATTTGTGTTTGGTATTATCAGAAAATTAAATAATAAAATGTTCGGAGTAAGATCGATGAAGAGCGCAAAACATGTACAAATATCTTTTGTTCTCCAGGTTGTTCGTGTAGTTCTAGCATCATGATTTTTTTTTCTCCCTCTAAGTTTTCTTTATTCTTCTTTCAACTATACATTAATTCCAATTTCATTACATTAGTGATTTGCACTAGTTCTATACTAATGCTCTTTTCCAATTACAGACATGGTACGTCTTTAAACGCACCAGTGTAAACACTCAGAAAAACAGACAATAAAATCTCTTGTTAAGCAATAAACTAAAAAAAAGTCCAAATATTAACGATACTATAGGCAATTAATGCAGTAAAAAAAACCCTCTAAATTATCATTTACAGTATATTCACAAAATCTAGCAAATACTTCTTGTCTGAAGAAGACTAAAAAGATATTGCATGCAAAAATGCATTTCAAAGAGGTTCACACTGAATAATCAACTCCAGATTTAAAATCCTTTGAAAAGGATGTAAAATGAGCTTTAATAATACCAAAAATCCATCACTGATACCTTCTATTAACGTCCGTAATTTAATAAGTTAATTTATACCAGTGCAAAAGAAAAATATGTTCACAATTGAATTTCAATAAGTCTGAGAGCAGCACACTTATTCCTCAAACTATAGCAAAGAAAGATGAACATTTTTCCCTATTTAAATTAGTATTTAAATTATGCATCTGGCTAATCTTTACAGTATATAACACAGAACAATACCAAATTCCCCATTATGAAAAATACATGTCATTTTACTTTGTAACTTAAAAATCTTCTCTGAAAGGATAAACCTCAAATTTGTAAATTAAATATAGGTATAGTAAGTATTCTATATCTCTATACAAAAAAGAAAAGCATGAGGAAGGAAAAATAAAATTTTAAAAGACTTAGCTGTTAGATGCCTATATCGCTCCATACTATTTGCAAAATATATCACATCTGATCATTATGCAGATAATTGTATAATAATTCTGATTGGAAGGGACCTTTGAGGGTTGTCTGGTTCAGCCTCATGCTCAAGGCAGGGCCAATTTAAAGTCAGATCAGGTTGCTCAGGGCCACAGGCAGTCAACTTCTGAATATCTCCGAAGATGGAGAGTCCACAACTTCTCCTGGTAACCGTCTCATCATGAAGAATATCTCCTCATGTCCTTCTACAATCTATGTCCTTTACTTTTCATTCTTTCAATATGCATCTCTGAGAAGCCTGGCTCCATCTTCTCTATAGCCAGCCATTAGGTAGTTGTAGACAACAAACTATGACTTATTCTTCTCTTCTTTGGGCTGAACAAACCCTGTTCTCTCAGCCTGTCTTTGTATGTCATGTTCTCCAGTCCCCTCACTGTCTCAGTGGAGCTCCACTGGAATCACTCAGGTGCATCAATGTCTTTCTGGTACTGAAGAGCCCAGAACTAGACAGATTACTCCAGATGCAGTCTCCAAAATGCTGAATAGAGGCAAAAAATCATTTCTCTCCACCTGCAGCCCAGTACACAGCTGGCCTTCATTGCCACAAGGGCAAACTGCTGATCTGTTTCCAAAGCTTTGTCCACCAGGACCCCAAGTTCTTTTCTGCAAGAGCTGCTTTCTAGCCAGTCAATCTCCAGCCTATACTATTGCATGGGGTTATTCTGTCCCAGGTGAAGCATTTAGCATTGCCTTTGCTGGAGGCTTCTGTTCAACCCGTTTCTCCAGCCTCCTGAGGTCCTTCTGAACAGCAGCCACGCCCTCTACTGCATCAGCTCTTTCCTCCAATTTGGTCCCATGCATGAACTTTCTGAGGGTGCAGTCTGTCTCAGCAGCAAGTTTGTTAATGAAGATGTTAAACAACATCCTCAGCCTCGCTGTCAACCACTGAGGAACAACACTCAAAACTGGCCTCCAGTTGGACTTTGCTGACTACTGCCCTTTGGCAGTCCAGGCAATGACTGGAGATGCATGTTGCAGTCCACCTAATCAGTACATGTCACTCATTTGGCTATAATGACACTAAAGGGAAGTGTGCTGAAGGCCTGTCTAAAGCTGAAGTAAACAACTTCCACTGCTTTTGCCTTCTTCAGAGAGCAGTCTTCTCATCACAGAGGGCAATAAGATTGGTCAAGCATGATGTGCTCTTGGTAAACCATGCTGGCTGTTCCCAGTCACCTTCTTGTCCTTCTCATGCATGGGTTTGGCTTTCAGATGGATTTGCTTCATAATCTTGTAGTTTCCCAGATTCTTCTGTCCCTTCTTGAAGACAGGTTTGATATTTACCTTTAAAGATGACATAAGTCCATCTGGTTCCATGGACTTATGTATGTATGTATGCATTGCTTAAGTAGTTCCTAACCTGAACTTCCTTGCCTGATGGTAGTACTTCACTTCCCTAGACTCTGCCATGAGATTCAGGGACCTCACAGACAGGCCTGAGAACAGACCTTGCTGGTCAAGACCAATGCAAAGATGACTGAGTACTTCGGCCTTTCCTATGTCTTTTGTAACTAGGTCTCCCACTGCGGGCCATTTTCCTTAATCTTTCTTTTACTGCCAGTGTACTCACAGAAGCCCTTCCTGTTGTGCTTCACTTATGTTCAACTCCAGCTGAATTCTGGCTTTCCTAAATCATTCCCCATACACTCAAACACTGTTTTTACGTTCTCTAAGGTTGCCTGTCCCTGTCTGCAGCTGCAATACTCTTCCCTTCTGTGTTTGTCTTCAGTCAGGAATTCCCCATTCAACCAAGCCTCCTGCCGTACCTGCTTGACTTCCTGCACACTGGAAAGATGTGTCCTTATGCATGGAGGAGGTTATTCTTAATCAGCTCTTCCGGGCATTTCTGCCCTTTAGGGCAACCCACCCTGGGATACTACCTACCTGTTCCCTGAAAAAGCCAAAGCCAGTTATTCTGAAGTCCAAAGTCATTACCCTACTGCCTGCCTTCCTCACTTCTCTCTCAAATTTTCACTACCTTACAGCTGCTTAGCCAGGGTTGGCATCAGCCCTCAATTTCCCAACCAATTTTTCCTTATTCACGAATAGCAAGATCAGCAGACGGTCTCCCCTAGTTGACTCAACCAACACCTATATCAAAAAATTATCCTCAACGCAATCTAGAAATCTCCTGGACTGCTCGTGCCTTTCCATGCCGCTAAAGCTCCCCATGAGTTCAAATGCCAGCAGTCATGAGGCTTCTTCCAGTTGCTTAAAGAAGGCTAACCCCCCCTTGTTGGCCTCATCTCTGATCCTGATCCAGCAGCTTTGGACCAGCTGGCCCACCACTCCATAGCAGAGCTCTGGGCATTCCAGTTGCTTTTTTGCAGAGGGCATACCTTGCCCCATAACCAGCTATATTTACATCTGGGTTATTTCACTTGTTATTTTAAAAGGGCATGATTTTATTAACATGCGTGGATTAGTATAGGAACATGGCTAGATTTGTAAAATTATTAAGAAGGTATAATAAGAAAATGCATAATGGAAAGCTTAAAAAAATCCTATGTTGTTCATATTTCCCTGCAACTGGACACACCTATAAATAACTCAAGTATCTGGAATCCTAAGGAGCTTAATGTGAAACTGATTGTAAAACTAAATTAGTCACTAACATCTATCTCCTAATTAGCATTCATACAGGAAAAGTTGTTATAAGATGGGCCAAATACAGCACAGAGGTTGTTACTAAAGCAGCACAGCACTGCTATGGTCCAAGAGACTTCTGGTCAAACTGCTCAAAGGCAGTGAAGTAAAGGCCAGAGGTAGCATATCAAGTATCTATCTGGGAAACGTGATCACAAAACATTGCCAGGCAAACTACTGAGGATCCCATTCACTCCATGAGTTCTCCATTGTTCCATGGGAGTGAAAAGCCTTGTTAGTGCTGTTTTTGTACATCAAAATCATGAAGAAATTATCTTTTCGTTACTTTGATTTGTGTTACTTCACCCTATACACACACAGTCCACCAAGCACTATTTCTGTACCCCTAAATCTAAGCTACATGGCCAAAAAGGAAATTTAGAATAAAATATTTATCTAAATGTATAACAGGACAGAGCAGTGCATGAGAAATAAGTACATTTTAGAGGCGTATGGTATTTGGGAGCTTTTCTTGATCTCATCTATGGATAGGAGTAGGCAAGGAACTCATCTTTAACAGAATGGATAATTATAATGACAGTTGACATTAGCAACTGGAAAGACTACTTTAAGAAAGCAGCAAGTTCAAGAAAAAGAAGCAGGTTCTACAAAATATGCAAGGCGACATTTACATTCCATTTTGCAAGCATATAGATAATTTTAGGATGGTATGAGGCAAAGCTTTCAAAAATCTGGAGAAATGAGTAGCTAAAGTAGAATAATTATCTGACAGATGGAGATTGCCCAAGGCTGCCACTTGAACATATAAAAAGATGAGGCTGAGTTCATTTTTGAAATCCAACATTAGAAATTCCAAGAGCATCTTGAGTATTAGCTGTGGAAGGTACAACAGTATGTTCAGTATACCAGAGTATAAATACTGTTTAGTTTCAAAAGCCATACTTTGAAAACAGTTTTTAAAAACTGAAGCATTACAAAACAATTTTAAATACCCTTATATAAGTAACACAAGCACAAGTACTGACAGCATAGGAGACCTGAGGTATCCAGATAAAATGTACATCCTTTTACAACTTTCCCTCACAATGACAACGGTGTCAGTTGTCCATGCATATTCTACCACAGTAATATTTGTGCTTTTCATCCCCTTCCTGTTCTTTCTACATATAATATCCTCTCTTAGACAGCTTGCACAGTTCTATCTTTAAATTTGTTCAGATCTAGTAAGGCCGACTGTGGTAACAGTTGACTGTCTAAAAACAATAGCTAAACAAATCACTTGTTTACTTTCATTTGCAGCTCTTTCATTCCACAAAAAGTAAGCAACTTAGAAGCATACATTTGCTTTAACAACAGTAGAGCCATAAACGCAGCTAATACATTCAAACCTGCACTCCCTCCTGCTGTCATCCCAGCACTGTGCATCTTTGCATCTATTTGCAACATCTTGTCCTTATTTCTTCCATAATTGCTGTGGGACATCATCTGCATTATGCTTCATAACTCCACTGTATTCAACATAAACGCAGCCCTAATCTTGACTTTGCTCTCTGGAGGCTACAAGAATAGGGGATCATTATTTTTTTACAAGCAGGGTACTCCTTGTAAAACTCCCACCTGTGATGGACACCATGCACAAGAACAGGCTTGGGTTCTTTGAGAATGGGGCATTCTGCAAACAGGTAAAAAGGAAAAGAACCCACAGCCCAAGCTGGCAACTCATGAATCAAATAAGACGGGGAAGGGAAAGAGGGGAGGGAGCAATGAAACACAGGCCAAACAACTATCAGGTTAGTTCTGCAGTTCTTAGCCTATTCAATTAACTTTTTTTATTTTTACATGTCCGACTCAGATAAAAACTAAAGGAATTGCACAGGACAATTAAATATCTGTAAAAGGAGGCATGGGCATTTTAAAAATTCTGTCTTTGTCAGCTATTATAAATCTGGCAGTTTATAGACACTTTCAGCTGATATTTGCGACATTTAAAGAAGGTTCACAATTGGCTGAGGTTTTTTTTTTTTTTTTTTACTTTTTAAAGAAATATTCTTAGAGTCAGACATTTTGAGAAAAGACTTCTCTACTGTTTAAAAATAGTCTTCTCTATAACATAACTAAAGTTTTGCAGATAGCAATTAAGTACCCTCCACATTCTCTTCTGATAAGGTCATTTAACTAGTAGCTCATTTAGCAACGCAGCTGATGAGTTTATATTCCTGAAATTTTATTTTCCATGAATATCATAATAATTTAGGATAAATATAGGTTACGGTCATAAGAGCAAATGGTGTGCCTTCATATTGCTGATGTGAAACCACCACCTTAGTAAAGCTGAAAAGATACAAAAGCGTTGCAAGGTGGTGCTACCTTTTTAAAGCACAGGGAAAGTGAGGGCTTTTCAGTTCAACTTCTGTGTTTCACCAGCCAAAAGCAACAAATACTCTTTCATTCAGCTGATATAATAGTTATTTATAAAAGTAACTATACTAATGTGACCAGAATAGATTGAGCAAGCATAAACTGAAATTGTTGCAAACACAAAGTAAAAAGAGTTAATCTAAACTCATCATTCCTAATGGTTGACCGAGCTGAACTATGGGAATACACAGGGGACGGTTACCATGGCCCAGCCGATAAGCTGTAACCCACTAAGGTGCAATAACGCAATTTCTTTCAAGTATGTGCACTGAACTGGATTGTCAGGATTATGTCATCTGGGTTACAGAAATCCTGCCTTTCCTTGGGTAAGAATAGTAGTATTTTTCCTTTATTTTCATTCACTGTTATGCAGTATTCATTTTTTATAAGGAAACTTTTAGTCTAAAAGTACTTCACAGATGATAAGCCTGATCCTTCTTTTTAATTCAGTGGCAAAACTCCCTCAGTTTTCAACAGTGAAAGAACTGAACCCTCGATAAAAACAATTGCTCGTTCATGCATAACTGAATTACAGCCATATCTGCGCTGAAACACAGCAACTATTTTGCTGTTAACGTTACCATTACAGGCTGATCTATGGCTAGAAATGCACAACTGATGGAAATGCACAGAGGAATGTTAGGTAGGTGGAAAATCATACCAACTAAACTCTGGCAAACTCCCTAGAGATAAGTCCCTTATTCATATGAAAAATGCACAAGACTGTTTACAACTGTTCAGGATCTCAATTACATTTGCCATGCAAAAGGCAGGTCCAACAGCTGACAGTGCACTAATCTCATGCTAAGGTACCGAATAAGTAATGCTCCTATATGATTCGTTCCTTATTTAAGTGAACGGGGAACTATAAATACAAGTGCTGCAAAGAAAGAGTTTGGAGGCTTTTGCATGTGAGTTTTATTTTTTTTGAACATGGCTCAACCTGTATCACCATGAGCTAGACTGTGAACTGTGATAAGCTCACACACACTTGTAGCACAGATGTAGATTTCTGTCTGCATTTCACGGTTTAAAGATGAGGCTGTGAATCAGAAGAGAGGACTTGGAAATTACAGTCAGTCCCCATGCTCAACATTTCAGGCTGTCAAGTGTTTGAGATCAATATTTTGGCTTTGGCTCCTCGTTTGTCAGTAAGAGATCAATATAGAGAAATACATTCTGTTTTCATAAATAATATTGCTTAATTGTATCAAGGTAACAAACGAATTTTATAATAATACATTAAACACACTGAATTACTCTGCTGTCAACTGTATGCCAAATTTATTTCTGGATTACGGGAAAAAAAAATCTTTTTCATCTAAAAAGCTGAAACCAGTATCAATTCTCTCTTTTCTTCAAAAATCTCAGTGGGGCTGGGGAGAGGCGGGAAGCCTAATGTTGTCCTGTTTGAATTGCCAGTAGCAAGACATTCAGTTCATCAGGACAGAATTTTTAGTTATACCAGAAATCAACCGAACAAGCTTTTGTCATAGCCATTTTATTCCAGCAGTGCTCAGAACTCTGGAGCTGCCTCCTTCTAAGTCTAAAATAAAATATGCTTCTTTGGAAGCTCTAGCCAAGAAACATCAGAATTGCACTGACTTCGAACAAGTTCATCATCTTACGATTTTCCAACCAATAAACGAGATACTCAAATTAACAACTGAAGCAGTTAATCCTGTAGTATTCTATTCATTGTTTGTGTTTAACTAGGCAGAAGCTACTGTTTCATAGGTCGTTACTCAACATAAATACCTCTCTCCCAACAAAGGCAAGTTATTTTTTCCACCCAGTACTTCATTAGCTTTTCTTCTTGTTGGATGACTGCACTTGCACTTATGTCACTACTAGCAGTCAACTGTCATATGAGATGAAGTAAAATATATTTGGAAGAATTGTACTTTATTAATCAAACGTCATTGTTTTCCCCCCTCAGGCAGGTGAGAGGAACATAAACATTAAAGTACTTAAGTAAACCTATAGACTGATCCAGAAAATTATTTCCACAATATGAGCAATGCACTTATTTTCACATAGCTGGGATATGAGAGAACATTTTTCAATGGTAGAAAGTGTTTCCAATTCCATACGGGAACAACCATTCTTTATCAACTTGCTACTAACAGCTTTCAATCCAGCTTTTTAGGAACAGTTTTTGCTGCCTAATGTTTTACAGTGTTTTCGTATTCTGATCAAATAATCAGTAAACTATTAAATATAATAACACTGACATTTTTCTGTTTGAAATTAGTGTTAACTACTCAAATACTTCATTTCTAATGTAAAATGAAAACAAACTCATGTTTTGCTTTTGAATTACAGACTACGGTACATTTATAAGCTTCAGAAGAAGACATAAGAATCCCATACTAAAAATAGCCTTTTTGTCAAACACAGGGTAATTTTCTTTATAGATAGTCCTGTGACTCAAATAAAAGCTAGGCAAACATAAAACATTTGTAAACAAACACATCCGATTTTTTGAAGTCAAACTTAAATGTTCCTGTATATTCTCTAAAATAGCTGTGGTGATACTGAGTACTTAATATTCAGTTTTCATACACAAAAATCTGAATAGCTACTCCTGACCTTACGAAATGCTCAGAAGTTAGCAGCTGAGTACATTTTGTTGAATAATCTCCATATCCTTAGGTTACCATATATGCACCAAATACGTTCATCAACACGGCATACACGTGCCTAAAAGTTAGATGTGCCATTATTAGCACTCTGGAATAAGTAATATATGAATTAACTGTTAAATTCTATTCAGCTGCCTGCAGCATCAAGAAAAAATAAAAGGCTAAATGTCAGTATTTCAAACTGTCAGCTGAAATGAGTCTCAGATGTTAAAATATTAAGCAACCTAAAAATCAATTAACTTCATTTTAACAAAATCTTTTACGAGGCGAACTTAATCTAATGACTCATAATCTTCCCGTTCTCTTCCTTGCCACAACTGTACATGAAAAGTGCCCCTGTTTAAAATATGCAGTGACTGGTCTAGGCAAATAATATGTAGAATTAATGTAGCCTAAAGACTTAAATGTCTTATGTTATTAGAATTCTTTTTTCTGATAAAGATTTTCATGGCTTTAAAGACAATATTGAAGAATAACTATCAAATAAAAATATACTTATGCATAATTTTTTTTGTTTAAAAGAACATGTCATTTGTCATTGTACACAATTCTGAAAAGGAATAAAGCTTAGGTGGTTACTGTTTTCTATAAAAACAATGGAAAATATTCATTTGATGTAAGAATTTAATTAAGCTAATATAGCCTACCTAGTTTTTAAAAACATAAGGGGTATTGTCAAATCCAACAGGACTTACTTTTTTTTTAATTTTATGAAATTTAATTTATGAATGAGTAGATTCACATTACAAAGATCAGTAATTCTTTTCAGTGCAGCACTGATGTAAGCAGCAACATTTGCCTATATTTGCAGTGGAAAAATGCTAGAGAATATGTAGCTTAGCCCCAGAAAACGGACGTCAAGAAATATCAGAGGAGACATTTATTACTAAGGGAGACCCATATAAATGTTTTATATTTAAAAAGGGAAGAAATTACATACCCTTCTCCACCAATTCTTGTTATCTTTAGACGAAAATCAACAGAGTTCAGACTGGGTGGCTTCCATTTCAAGATATCATCACATCGGCCAGGCTTGTATTTCTGAAGCAAATTAAAAAGGTAGTTTAATTATGCTTATTGTCTTTTACTGGGTTTTAAAGTTACAACTCAGAATTTCAGAACTATATTAGTTGTCTCTAATATATTGCAATACTTAGACTAAAACAATGCACTCCATTACTACAGAGATAGCTGTGCTTCAGTACTTTATTTGCTTTTATAACTCCTTAGCACTGAAGCTAAGTCATTGCATATAATAAGGGATGGAGAACAGAACATAAATTAACATTCTTTGTTGTATCTACCTGGCCAATGGAATATTTCAAAGAAGAAAATAAGACAGCACAGTAACAAACAAAAATGCTGATGGGACATACGTAAAGACACGGCTTAGATAACCTCAACATTTCGAACAATTTTATGAGCAATGTTTTTGTTACCCATATTGTTAGCTGACACAAAAAGCCAGCCTCACTATACTGCCAATCATTAAAAAGGCCAGTCAGGAACATGGCTTTTCTCTATCAAAGAAATCTACTTTATGTAAAAATTAGACCATCATAATATATTATAACAGAATTAAGGGAACATTTATTGCCTAAGAGAAAGGGCGCACACTTGAGTGAACCAAAAGATGCCATACTTAACATAAAAGGAGCAATTTTCTCTTAAATTAGAGCTTTGGCATATCACAATCTCTTTCATCATCGGCTTGTTGCCATTAAGCTGCTGTTTTGTTCAACCTAGGCTAATAGTGAGAGCCAAGCCAATAGCAGACTGCACCCTTTCTTCCTCAAATATCTTCATGGCAGAAGAATAAACCAAAATGAATATGAATAGGGCAAAAATAAAAGAATGTAATTTGGAGATACACAGAATGAGAATTTTTAGTTATTAGATTCTTAATTTATTAGTCCACAGTGAGAAAATTTAGGTAAGTTCACTTTAAAAAACAAGAGGGCCCAGTGTCTTTTGGTAACATGGTGACCACTAGCCTCACATAGCACCTACACAGTGTTAAATATTTGCAAAATGTAAAAACTAGTGGTGATAAATGTAACAGTTTTAAATTTAAACTGACAAAAGCGGATGAACAATTTTGTTCTCCGATGTAAAAATGGAAAGTTATCCTTCCTAAGGTAAATACAGCATATCTTACTTATTATCTCCGAATGAAAAGACCACCCATTTCATGTGTGACTTTTGCTGGACAATTACTAAAGACAAGCTTCAGACAACTAAACCAGCTCCAAACTTTTTTAGCCTGATTTCTGAAAGGCATGACAATAATAACCTATCGGATCCTCTTCTGGTATTTGAACATGGCCAGCAAGAGTGTGCTTTCCTCTCTCATTTTTTGACCATGGCCGCAGACTGTTTGAAGCAGTCTTGTTCCGGTTCCCACCCCGGGCATTATAAACGCGTTCCAAACGTCAGTGTTAAATCACCTAACCGACTTACTATTCTAATCATGCACAGCTCTGCACTGAATTTCTCCACAATCTTCTCCTCAACATCTGAATAAAATTTAAATTATTTATCCTTGTTCTCAGTACAACACACAGAAGCTGTTTCTGACACTTCTTATCTATGCCTGCTTCCCTTCTGCTTCTTTCATTTCATTCTTTCCCAGCTATCGTCTAGCTGCAATTTGTCTCTTGGAAAGCAACTTTCTCCAGCAGTCCTTCACATCTGGAACTTTTGCCAGACCAAATCAAACATCCTCTTTCCGCTTGAATCACCAAACTAGCAAGATACAGTTTGATAGCAAGTGTGGTTTTTTCTATCTTCTCTTCTCACCTGATTTCTCATTGGCATGGTTTCTGTATATCAGCAGCTTTTTGAGGAAGGCTGGTTGTCTCTATACCTTTCCAAAAAGGAACTTAGAAAGGTACGCTTTGAGCAATTTAAAGAAAATAAATGTTTCCCAGGTCAACTGGAAATATTCCTTTAGTTGCTATCATCCCGCTATCCTCAGCAATCCTCCTGCTCACCTTTCTCAACACTGACAGGTTAAACTCTCCTAAAACTCGTTGTGAAACTGATTTTGCAATAGAAAAAAAAAATCAAATATTCCAAGATCACTGATGAAAAGAAATATTTTGATAGGATACATCTGCATACGTGTAACTGTATGGATCTACAATTTTGACCTAAGCTTCATTATAAAATTAATTAGACGGTTTGTTTGCAAGGGGTTAGGGGGAAGTGGTGGCAGTTCTTTAAAACAGAGTTACCATTTCTGCTTTTATCTCCAGGACTAGCACAATGTGAATCAAATTTCAGCCAAAATTTTTGTCCTATTAATAAAAAAATTGTTAAAAAAAAGAACGCACTCCACTACACTTCATAACAATTAGCCAATCCAAATGATCTTGGCTAGGAAACAATGGCAATACAAATATACTAATTTGGACCATTATCAAATAAGACCTTGCTCACTTTACAGCAGATTTGTTAACAATGAACACCTGGTATAGGTATCAAGTATCTTATAAATGTTTCAGAAAAATATTGGCTTAAAGGTAAAGGCATAGATTAGCAATCAGACCTTAAATCTCATATCAAGAACAAGTTGTACAGTCTCCATACTTCTCCTGTTACCATGAAAGACAGCAATTCACAGAAATTTAGCTTAAAATGAAAATTCAACCTAATAAAGGCCACATAATCCCTGTGAAGGGAATTCATTTTTGTAATGGGCGAGTCTATATGTACAATAGAGCAGTAGCAGGTTTTTGAATTTGAATGCTAGGTGCTAAATCAAGAATTCTTCAAATATCAGCAGGAACCAAACAAGAATTCTGATACTAAAGTATGTGAAAACTTTGCCTTAGATGAATCATTGCATACTGCAGGCCTGTTCTGCCTGAAGCTATTCTATATTCTAATTCCAAAACAAAATGTGAAGCAATCTGTCTGAGATCAAACTACTCCCCAGAATTTTAAATATAGCATTCATAGCAACGATATCCTAAGCATCCCTCCCCCCTTAAATATGCAAGTACATGACTATTTCTAAAACACATCAGGTCACATAATAACTGAAACAAAGTTCATGCTTCTGTCAGAACTCTTTCAACCTAGAATAAAGGCACACTTGCCAAGGTAACTTTATCTTCCTCCTCTTGATGAGGCAAGAACTGCAGTCCTGATCATCTCCCTATCTCTTCCTTTACAGTTGTTAGGAGAAATTATCCATTTGTTGTGTCTAGGCTTTGGGCTGAAGTTACTGCGCTCTTCCAGCACCCAAGATGGTCCAAAACTCTGGTCAACAAGGTATACCAGAGTTGTAAAAGTGAAGACTCACGAAAGTTGTCTACCTCAGATATGCTATCTCTTCCATGACGAGTCTTTGTTGAGCTGCTAACCTAACTTGGAGACCAAAGGGTATATAGACAACAGGCACTCTAAGGAAGCGCTGCCTCATTCATAAATGAGCTGAAACAGGAATGAGACTTGTGAGGCCTTATATAGTGACAGTAATGGGTCACTGGCACCTCCACTATCATCTGTGTGAGATGCCAAAAGGTCAATGTGGCATTTTCTACAGCGGCCCACTGCGGGGCTGGCAATCCACAATCCAAAGGTTTGTGGAATAACTCTCCTTTTGACAACTTCATATCACGCATTCAGTGAGAATCTTTGGTTCAAGGGGAGGACCAAGACTAGCTCTAATCTCCAGGAAATTTCTAAAATGACAGCAGAGACATAGGTTCCTCAGTGCCAATTACTTCCTGCTACTGACCAGCTTCTCTTGCACCATGTTACTTGCACCACTTCTAGACATAAGTCCTCTTACACCCAAAGTTTGTGTCTACAGCTCAGAGAGTTATAGAGAGGTACTGTCTCCTAAGCGCTGGATGCATTCCACTAAAATTCAAAGACTTTAAGAATTACATTTTAAAATCAGCTTTCACTGCTAAGGTTAGTTGCATAGCTGTCAAAGCATGCTGACTGTTACCTTTGCTCGACTACAGTCCTTATCCTGCCAGCAGTGACACAGTTTAGAAATCTGTCTATCTACAAAAGTCAGAAACGCAGCACAAAGGAATAATAGCAAGTATCTGCCTGAAATTTAGGAGGGTTCATACTTTTATAAAATATATAGGAAATTCATTTGCCCTGGTGGCGCAGTCATTTCAAACATATTTTTATATTTTGTTAAAATCACAATTTCTATTAAATAGTGGAGTAGTAAATAAAAACTGATTTCTGTCATGATGATTGTTTAATTTTTTTAAAAATGACTATTAGATTATGGTGCACAACTACATTTTAAAATGATAATGCATACATTAGCGCTTCTTCCTGGAAAAGGATGCAATAACTATGCCTGAATATGCAGTACGTTGTATAACTAAAATTACCCTTGAATATGAAATTGATTTAAATCTTCACGTATCTAATAATGTTAAGTTTCACAGAAAATATTCATATTTTAGTATCAGAAAGAAACTTCTACTATAATGTAAATGATATTCTAATATTTGTCAGCCTTACTTAACAGGATAAACACACTAAAATCACTGTAAAAACAATTCTAAAACACCTCAGGTTCACAAATATTTGTTATGTTGTAAAATCTGCCCATTTCAGGTACCATATTCTTGTGTTTTATTTAAACTGTTTGTAAGCACCTTTGTATTAAACATGATATTAAACCTTTCACTTGAATGGAAAAGGTTAACTATTACAAACTTGCATATACAAAAACAAGTCTGTTCTCACCCACTCAAAACGGTGGTTAAATGTTTTATCTGAAATGTTCTATTTTATTCTTAACTGTCTTAATATCCATAAGGCAGCTGCCCTGCCCAACGTGACAGTTTTCATTCAGTTGTGTAAATATAAAGACAGAATAATTATCATAAATGTGTTTGTTTTTTCTTGTATTTAAGCAAGACCCTGGATCATTTTAAAGACCCAAAAGGATTGACCATTAAGATGCCTCAATCAATCATTTCAGGCTATATCTCATAGAAAAAATGAGCCAAAGAATAGAAAAGTTCCTAATATTGTCACATTATGTAAGTAAGTTGCATCAACGGATCAAAAAAATCGCAAGATGAAAGGCAACCCTTAACTAAGTTGTATGCTCTCAGATTCTCCAAGGCTGGAAAGCATCACTGGGCTCATCAAGCCCCCTCTGTTGCATAACAGGGCAGAGAAACTCAAAATAATTTTTGATCAAGCTTATAACTTCTATTCAAATTACAGAATATTTTTCAGAAAGATACCAAATGATGAAGAAATTACAACATATATCTAGGGAGGCTATCATGATCATTTATTACTCTTATGGTTAAAACCGCATGCTTATTTATACACTGAATGCCACTGAATCTTGTAATGCCTTAGTTTAGCTTGAAGCCCATCTCTCCATGTAGTTGCTTAAAGAATATAGTCCAATAGCCCCTAATCTTCTGTTTGTTAAATTGAAAGACTGACAGTCTCACTGCACAGGTAATTTTCCAGTTGGCAAACCTTTTTGCCACTGCAAAATTTGATAAAGTTTTTAGAAGAGCAGACAACAGAACTGAACCTACTATTCCAATATTATTTCCACTGCTTACGTATACAATAGCATACAAAACATTTATACCTACTTTGCACTCCTTTGCATTGCATTGCATTGCATTGCAAGGCACTGATAACCAGCTGAAATAATCCTTTCTGGATTAGTTGTGACTTAATACTCTTGCTCATGGATGTATACTCCACATTTGGCTGTACTGAAACACTGACATAAAACCAGGTGATTCAGGCTAGTCTATACAACTGGTCTTCTGGGAAACTAAACAAGTTTGCTGAAAAAGTTAGAAATAATCACAATAGGATCACACACAAAAGTGTACATTAAAAAAGATAAAATGGGCAATGTGCTCTAGATAACCCTGCTTGAGCAGGGGGGTTGGACTAGATGATCTCCAGAGGTCCCTTCCAACCTTGGCCACTCTGTGTTTCTGTGATTCTTTTTTCAGTTCCAATTCCCTCTGTTCTTCAAAATCCCCACAGAAATAACTTATGTCCTTTCCATATTCACCATAGCCCCTCATTGCTATACCTCCAGTTCTCTCCCACGTAACCTCTTTACCATCCCAGTCAAAAGCTATGCAAAATGAAAGGTGGCACCACTTCTGACAAAGACCAGAAATGCCTTGGTCATTGATGGACTCTCGCATGAAGTAATCGTATTTGGTTGCTATTTAAGACACACCAGAGCTGATCGAATTCATTATCTACTGCAAAACAAAATCTTTATGAGGTCAAGACTTGCCAAAAACATTCCACGTACGTCAGAGTCAAGAAAGTGAACGCTAAGAAATTCTCTCACTGTGGTTTAGGTCTGCAAAGGGTCACAGGGCAGCCCACAGACACTGACCATACCAGTTCCCACCTGGTTCAGTTCTTTACATAGCTGGAAATAAACCACCACCAGAATCCTCTTCTTTGGACACATATTGTACTTGTCACTTCAGCTCACCGAATACCAGTCGGCCACCCCTTGAGTACATCAAACCACTTGTGCATAGCCCAAAGACTCTAAAACAGGTTGGAAATGAACTAGCTGAATTACAGAGTAAAAATACAGCCTAATTAAAATCAACTTATATATCACAGTTCTGCAGCTTAGAAATTTTATTTAGCTTTACAAAAGATGAGGGACTAATGTGAGCTAACCATAGTTTTTAGGAATGAGAACTTTTCAAATCACTTAAAATAAGAAAAATAAATGTGACTGCTCTCCAGAGAAAGTATTTTCCCCCAAAATAGTTTGCAGAAATTCAGTCCTATTAAGAAAACATTTGATACATAAGAACGAAGTTGAGACAGCTTACTTAGATTTCTAGAATGCCTTCCAAAAAAAAAAAAAGTCATGTGGGACCACACAGTAAAAGACATTTATATGCAGGGCTTCAAGTTAAGTTTAAGTGCTCATTATCTCTGAAGGCTAAGAAATACACTTGGGTGCTTAAAATTAGTATTTAGGCGCAGTACAGTTTTTTTAGATGCAGACAGAAAATGATTACAAGCAGGCAATGAAATAATAAGATGCTGATACTGAGGTATAAACAAAACTGGTTGATCAAGATTCGAGGAGATTCTGAAGAACTCAGAGGCAACTCAGAAATTTATATCAACGGATGCAGTAAATGAAATTCATTTATGACAAACGCAGGTTAACAAGGGGAAGATTTGTTGTATTTAACTTGACTACATATTCAGCTAAGAAAAGGTGCTTCAACGGAAACTCTTCAATGGCGCTTAGTGTGCCAAAGATAATTAGGGTTCATTTATTATTTAGAAAGACAAATCAAATGTACCCAGGACTGCTTTCTTTCATGTAGATGCTTTACATAATTTCTGTACAAGCTCTTGAATTTTTAGAGCAGGCAATTTTTATAAATACGAACCAATTTTTCCTATATTTGCAAAGGAAATACACAACGATGTGGTTTTTAAGTACCCCTAAGAGCAATCAGGCTGTAAGAAACTCCTGGGTAAACATCAGTACTTTCCAAACACCTGTCATTTGTGAAAGGCATTTTCATAGTTGAGGGAAAACAGAAGAATCTGAACACTGAATGGAAAACATAGAAGAACGTTAAATGCCTGCAAAATTTGTACCTCTACAAAACATCACCAAACACCATCCAGCTTCACGGAAACACTTCATATGCCTTGTATTAAGCCCTTCATCCAGCATAACCTATGTCTAAACATGGACAGATGGCCCTGAAGGCACTATCTAAAAGAAGAAAACAAAAGCAAATTCCTCCCTTTCAAAAAAAAACCTGTCAACTAAAAAATAAAATAATAAATGTCGCTTTTAATGTTTCATGTTCTAAATTGATTTGAACCACCTGACCAATCAAAGAACTGCAGTCCCCATGAAACATCACCTTTTTGCCTGGCTCTGTAATTTGATCAGAAAACAGAGACATGCTGATGTTCAATAACAACCTTATTTTAAAACTGATCAACTGCTTAACGAATTCCAAACATACAATTTTCTCTTGTCACAACACTGGAAGCAAATCTGTAGGCAATAACTTTTGAAGCTTATGAAAGATAGGGAAAGAAGGCTTTATTGGCTAAGCCAAAGAATAGCAGAGCTAATTCCTGATATAACTCATTTCTTGACAATGAACACTGGAGTAACAATGATGCTTTAACTCCATGTAGTCAGCTGATTCTTTCCTTTCTACACGTCAAAAAGTAAAATAAAGAACACCGAAATTAACACACGCTCTAAGACATACTAACTTTGGGGTATTAAGGAAACTCCTCCCTCAGAAAGGAAAAAAACTAAATAGGAATGACACTTTTTAATACGTTAACACTGGCTAGCCAGGATAAAACTAGCAGTTTTTATCATGAAAGTGTTATTGCACAATAATTTTTCTCTTAGGAAAACATGACTTGACGCTTACAAAGTAGAAAGAAAATGGTTATAATCAAAAGAGCTTCTGAAATATTAAGCTTAACTGTCAGATCAGTCTGACAGGCAAAATATGCTACTAATAT
Source organism: Struthio camelus (assembly GCF_040807025.1). Lineage (NCBI taxonomy): Eukaryota > Metazoa > Chordata > Aves > Struthioniformes > Struthionidae > Struthio > Struthio camelus. Next base: position 49,768,970 of record NC_090944.1, read on the forward strand.
TCACTCATTTAAATAGTGCTAGACTATGTTGCATACAATGGGTATTAACATTTGCATGCAAATAAGGTTTAGGAAGCTAACCTGTATGCACAAATTTTTCTGTTAATATTTTAATAGATATTTTTCAATTGCCTTTTCCAAAGGCACCTGCGAGTTGCAAGTCAATGTAATATTTATTGGACTTTTTTTTTTTATAATTATTGGGCTAAATGTCTTCTAGTCTTGCACTTTAATTTAGCTTTATACCTCCAGCTTCATTAAACATCTTGTTTCATAACTATACTAATAGCTTTTCTTAATATTCCATTAAGCAAGGAGAAAAATGTGATGAAATTTTCTTCACAATTAACTACATTTAAATATTAAACCTATTAATATTTGATAAATGAACTTAAGCTCACAGCCAAAGTCCATGTTTATAGCAATCAGAATATAGCAGTCAAAATTATTCATTGCTCATTTTTTTAAGCACACCACTGCAAAGCAGGAGAAACCTATTCTCATTCACTTCTGTCTGCAATCATCCTTTCATTTACTATTATGAACCTAGAAATTCCAATACCCGGTCTGAAGCAAAAAGGATAAAACAAATTCAACTTGCTGGCTAAATACATATGATCCAAAATGGACTAAATGCTGTCTGCCTTCAAATCTAAATTCTGCTTTTGAACAGAGGTAAGTTAATGTAACTATTAAAAAGTTGCATATTTTCATCTTTATGACAATAGTACCGTCCCCACAATAGAACTATATGCCATCAGTCAAAGGAACTCATGATATTCCATGGTTGCTACTTAACAACTTAATATAGTTTCATATTGCTACTGATCATTTTGTAATTTTTTTTAATTCTTCACCATCTAGCATTTATTACCTCTTTAAATCTGTGCTAGGTCTTCAAGAAAAATTAATGTAATACTACAAACAGTTTGCTTTCTATTACTTTTTTTGGTTTCATTTTGCTTATTTCACTTTATCACTTACGTGTACTGAGATGATCCTCAGAGTATAACTGCAGTGTTTGCTCTAACCAGGATGCCAACGTGACTACACAATACTACTGCATTTACTTCTCTGGACGAAAGTTTCTTTTAAATTAAGCTTCATAACTCTCTAACAGCCTTAAGGTGAAACTGATATAATGGTAAAGACCAAAGTCTACATCATTTTACCTCAGCCATACACTGTAATTTTTTGTTCCTTTAGAAACACAGATATAAATAAACCCAGAGGTAAGAAACTAAATAGTTTAAAAAATAACAACAACAACCAAAAAGCCTGGTAATTAAGAGTTTCACCCTGATCACCATAAGACCCTATGAAAATTACACAGTAATTAACCACCTTTTCCCCAAAACAATTAGACAACTCTCTCATGTGATAAGGGAACCCTTTTCTTCTTGAAGATTGCTAAAAATTATTGCTAAAAATTACCAGAGTTAGCTTGGTACTAAGGTTATGGTTATGTTTACTTTTAATTATCTTAAAAGAATCATAATTATTGAAGACTACGGGTGAAATCCAGTCTAACTTAGGCACAAATGAGATATTAGAGTTGTGTGCTTCATAAGGCAGCTCTCCAAGTGCCTGTTCCCTATGGAGTCAATGGAGAAAGGTGAGTTAACTGAAGCTTTACATAGGTGTATATATATCTAATGTAGAAGGACAGTACTCCCCGCCACATGCTCACTGACTACATTAAGTACTTACGCACCTCCTTTATGAGGTTTATCTCATGCCCTGCTCTCTATATTTTCATACTCAGTTACTCCTCTCCATATATATAAATATCTGCACAGATATAGCTACAGTGTGTGTATATATATATATATGTATATATGTCCAAGTCAATATATTACTACATATGTGAAAAACCCAATTGTTCCTTAAATAATTGAAACTTGCTTGATATCACTAATGCTGCTTATTTTTGCTATTTTTTCAGGCCTACTCCAGCTTATTAACATATCTAACAGAAATGCAGTGCTTTCCACGACAAGTCACAGTTTGGACTGTGAAAGAGAAGCAATTTTAATTCTCTTGAATTTATTAGCTGATTTTATTATTTTTGGTCTACAATTCTTGAAATTTAAAATGAAATAGAACAACCTTTGGACAATTGCACTAAATACCACAACAATGCCCAGCTTGTTTTTTTGTGAGCAAACTATAACCTTTTAAAACTATTATATAGCTAGTAACTTCAAATTTTAAATGTTCACATTCTCCTTCACTACTCTCCTTCCAGAGTGTAATATGACTCTATCCAAATTCAGCCCCAGAGGCCTGCTGAAGACATTGTCCCTTAATTCACAGATATAGAAGTTAGTTGATGGCCAAAGATGAATGGATGAATTCAAAGCAAACTGTTGGACAGCCGAGATAATACAGAAGTGTTCCTGGCACCCAATCCTTTACATTTGTTTTTAATCTCCTAAATCAATGTTTATTCTTCCTTCTCCTCTCTCCCAGGGATACTTCAACTCATCAAAAGATTCTTCAGGAGATTATCTTCCTTCTTAATTTTAATTTCACATTTTTACTGTGAAAACATCATTAGTTACATGAAGACAGTAATGTTAGAGAAAACATCGATTTTCATTCCATGAAGTGACAGATGCTGCTGCTTCATTAAATCACTTGTTTTATGAAACTCACCTTTTTGTCTCTTTATATGGTTAAACTTTTATATTTACATGAATTCATATTCATAACAAACCAGTTATATGAATTATTATACAAATAATTAGTTTCGTATCTATCATCCTAAAACTTTCATTTCTTAAAGCCCCAGTGCACCAGTCCCCAGCTCTTCTCCATATTCTATCCTTTCGTTTTTACTGCCTTGTCCCAACTCAGGCTTAAGTGTAGCCTCTTAAATTTACATCAGAAAAGGATGTAAAGAGGAAAGTTACTCTCACAGATGACAGATGAACTTACTTCTTTGGGCATGGTTGGTTTGTGGTCAAAGGCTCCTAGAAATCTTACAAAAACTGGATTAGACCAGCAGAAAGCATGAACCGCGTGAAGCCTGACAACAGAAGGATCCTCACTGTAACAAAAGAATCTCCATGAAATAAGAACTACTGCTCTTGGCTGACTATTTACCATAACCTGATTTGCAAGTTCGGGGGTTTATCAGTATTAAAGACCACATTCACAGCAGCTATAACCTGTAAATTTAAGGTCTCGTCATAACATTGGTTTTGTTGGTATTTTTCTTCTCAGTACACCAAGAAAAATATTTCAGCCAGTCACCTTAGAGTTCATGAAGATTAACGAAACGTAGCAACCCTATATAGAAAGATGTGAAAATATATCAAAATACTCTTTGAGGAATGTCAGTCAAAAAAGAAAAAAAACCACATCAAGGCAGACAGTGAGCTGTACCTTTAAGCTAATCTGAACATAAGGAGAAATGTACAAGAATAAACTAAGAAACTGCAGATGTAGTCTAATTTCTCTTTTTAATTCCAGAGCTGAAAAGCCCCTAGAGCTGAACTGATATGCATGAAAGATGATGTAGAGAATTGCCAGCAGGATTTTTTTCTACATGTTGCCAAATGTATGTTACACAAAATTGTCATTAAGGGCAAGCTTATTACATTTTACAGGGCTACAAATCTCATTGAATTAAACATTTATGAGTCTTGCTTGGAATACTGAATCTTGCAGTATTTTTAAAAAGAAAAAACAAAAACTAGCCTTTTAAGCTATATGTTCTAATATATAAATTATAAAAGACTCATCATTAAATTCATCATTATGTATCTAAATTAAAACTGCAAGAACTATACTTGACGTCCTCAGTTCCACAGGAAAACATTCATATAATTATTCTCAGGAAGGAGAGAGTAAATCCAACCCGTAGAACTCAGCATGTGCTTCACAGTCCAACTGCTTCACAAGTAGTAAGCTGATGTATTTGCAAAGGTAAAGCAAAGTGGGAAAAAAAAGTGTATGTTGAATAAATATTTGAGAATATTTTTTCCCTTTCAAGCGTTCTGCTATCAGATTAATACAATTAAAACCTTCATTTTGAGGAGAGTAATTTGGATAGCGAGAAGGGAAAAATCCTCCTGCAAGGAGAAATATCGCACGCTAAAGGAGAAAATGAAAGGGTCCTGCCTGCTTTTTGTGGGAAATTAATCCTTGCAGTTCTGATTTAGGCAAAAGAAAGTCAGTGACTCCGGGTAAGTGCCAATAATTTGAACAAAATAGCTACTTCCTGAGCACTGCAAGTAAAAGGCAAAAATGTGTAGGCTGTTGAAAAAAAAGTCACTCAAAGAACTTTAGTTACTCTAAAGATTAGTTGTTTTCCTTCTTAAGGACAGATACTGTCACATTCCACTTATGATGACCTAAAAGCAGCGGTTCCAAAATGGTTCATCTTGCCTTACAACTTGTAAGCAATTTGAAAACGCAACAAAACTATGGTTTCACAGCCACAGCAGAGGTTTCATCCCTTCCACAGGGCATGACCACACAAATGTCTTCTGCAATCTTGCAGAAGAGAATTATAAGTAAGTATGTGACTGCAATCAGAAATTTTCTGTGCAGGAGACATGCAAAAGCTGCCAGCAGATTACCATTACATTGCCATAATTATTGTTCTGGGGAAAATCAGTTAGCGATGAAAGCATCCCCTTTATGAAGATAGCTACCAAATATTTCACATCTCAAAAGCTGTGTTTCTTTCATCCTAAGGAAAAAATGGCTTTTGTAATTTTACCTCTGAGCCAATAACTGATTCTTGAACAGTGGAATACCTCAGGACTTGATTTTAAATCCTCCTGTTCTCCACAATTTCACTCCATTAGAAAGCAGACCTCACAGTATAAGGCCACCAGCTACAGAGCCAAACAATTTTTTCCTCAAACCAGTAAAAATCTGCTTTACTAGCTGTGGGTTTTTGTAATTAACAAAAGCGTATACAAGCAGAGTAAACTTATCCAGTTAAAACCAAGCCGTAAAGTATAATCCAACTAAAAACAACTTGCATTCTGGATGCTAAAAGTTTTAATAATTTTTTTTTCCTTTTTTTCCTCCTCTTTTTTTGGTCAGTCATCATTCATATTTCTAAATAATTAATTAACACACATTTGCCTTGAGATGCTGCAGAGTTTGCAAAGTAATGGAATAACACCCACCAAATCTGACAGAGGACAAAACTCTACTCCTTTCAAAGGCCTACCAAAATATGCAAGCAAATGTCATGGAAACAGAAGCTCTCTCCATGGTAACATCATCACTGGTATGGCAGCTAACCACTCTGATTTCTAACATGCTCCAAGGCAAGGTATTAGCTTAATTCCAGTTTTCATTTTATAGTCTTTCCATAAATCTATCCGTCGTAAAGATTTTTTTAAAAAATTAATAGTTCACAAGTATGCAGTATTAAAGCCAAAGCTGAACATAAGTATAAGGGTAAACCGATTAACTGTGACAAAGCAAGTCTGAGCAACACTACCTTGGAGAAAAACAAGAAGCTGGTGACAACATAAACGATAGTTATATTACAGCTGTTTCCCATTACACCACCTGTCTCAGTGCAACAATTGTCAGACATGCTTTAGTGTCTTGCACAAACATACAGAAGGAAGTGCAGTATAAAAAGGCACAATTCATAATTACAGTTAAGCAGTCCTTGCTACCTGCCTTAATAGCATATTTTAAATTTTTTATCAACCAATCCAAGCAACCAACATTCTCAAATATAGCTGAAGACTGTTACTAGTATTGTGGAATCCACAGCGATGGACCAGCTAAATGCGTAGCAATTAGAGCTGAGTAAATGATTTTCAATGAATAATTTATTTGATAAATTAGGACCTGTTTGTGAAATATCTGTAAGCAGCTCATGATTCTGACAAAATTACTATCCAAACTTATTCTACAACGGTGCTTGAAAGTATATTTTCTGATTTGCTCACTAACGCAATACACTTCATTTGTACCTAGAAACAGGTAGTCAGATAAGTCACGTGGTGTTATGTGCCCATCTGATCAAGAAACAGAAAAGACGTAGCATTGAAAATATGCAAAAAACAGATTTCTTATAATATTGTTGTAAGTAAAATACTATGTCTTGCATAAACATACAATACATACAAAAGGCTGCTGATCCTGCAGAAGACAATTTGTTTTAAAATGTGAATAAATATTCACAAAAATACCCTACCTTGTTTTTCTAATTCATATGCAAATTATTAAAAGTACACTTAGGTTCTTTTCTGGTTCAAATATTTTAATGTAAATGTAAAGTTGAAACTAAGTGACGATGAAAGTAGCATGATTATATTGCTTAAGCCTTTTAAAAGGCAAAAAATCACATTAATATCCTTCATTTCAAAAATTACACAGAGAAGGTTCAGTTTTGTTCATATACTTAACCAGTAGAAGGGAGAGGTATATTTTCTACAGTCTTATTACACGGAAATGGTACTGGACTCTTTATTTTACAGAGGGTTTCTGATTCTGATTCTACCCTAAAACATAACCTCCCAAAACCTTATCAGTGCTCTTGAAAAAAGACTTGAATGTTTCATAAATACAACAGATCTGATGTGGCTCACTTCATACATGATTATTTGCCTAAGAGAAAAATCTACATTGCTTAGAAATGATACTTTTTCTATTTTGTAAATTGCACACACAAATAATAACGCTTGCGTCTGCTGTTCTTTCATATTCATCCTTGGAGCCAGAGGCTTTTTTTTCAGAGCCAATGCAATCTGAATTTGCTTAAAAGCTAATTCTGCTGATGCTAAAACCATTGCAGAGGAACATCTTGCTTAAAAACTAGCAAAATCTGACCTCTACCATTCTTTTCTCCAACTGAAATTTCAGTTTTTTCCCCATCTCTGTGATACCACAGCATCCAACAGAAATCTGTTTAAAGGTATCTAGATAGAAAATCAGAGCTTTACATTGCATATATCAAAACATAAGGAACAACCTTGAGACCACTGTTTTGCTAACCACATATCAGAATTTTTCCTCCTTTTCTGAGCTCATCCTATGACCACCAGTTCTTGTGACAGATTTACATTTGCTAAACAACAGAGCACTTCCAAAACTATACTACTTTGAATTATTTTTTATTCTTCTGCTGTTCCAGCTATTCATTACTAGTGGAACAAGCCATATTTTCACTTAACAATAGCAACATCAATTCACAACCTGACAAGTCCCAAAGACATGTATTTTAATTGCTCTCATAAGTTGATAGCTCTCTCTAGAGAACCTAGTGATGCATAAAATACATGTTTTCTTTCAGTAGTTGGATGAATATAGAGATATGAGATCTTCTCGGGATTTCCAGTAATCATTCCTTGGAAACAAACTACTTACTATCTGTCACTTCAAACTTTTCAAAACTTTCAAATAGTGTTTTATGAGCGTACTAATTGTTTCTTGAATGACGTTGTTCCAAGTATACAGAACATCCACGCTTCTGAAGCCTGGGATATTTCCAGCTAAGACTTCTACTCATTTTTCTCTTTTGGAATGAACTAACAGATACTTCAGAGTTCCTCTGTCTTGGTGGACAGCTTCTAGAGCAACACGGAAAAAGAGAAGTTCGTTTCAGAAACACAATTATCAGCACTAAGAGAAAAATAAGATTTTGCTTTACGATTATCTGCAGTAATTACTGAAGCAGTCGTCACTCACATTTCTGACTTCTTCAGTTATGGCATGAAGGCCAGCACTGCTCTTCTAATCCTATATCTGGAAGCATATATCCTGTTTGATACAGTCATCTCTGAATTATTCAGTATGTTTATCAATGGGAGACAGTGGAATTTTCTTAAAAGCAATTTATAACTTTCATATGAAGTTCAAGACTTGCATTTTCAATTGTACATTAATAGAGCTGGTCTTCCATTTTGGTAATGTCAAAGTCTAGGAGAGCTTTTGAATTACTTTGATGAATGGAATAAGGAATACAATTATAACTGAAATGAAAGTTACCTGCAGCCAAAATGAGATCAAATTACCACAGTTATGTTCTGCCCTACCTTCTCAAAACAGAATATAATTCAGCAGGCACCACTGAGCCTTGGAGAGTATATTATGCTCTGCACATTACAGTGCTAGATAGCTAAGTGAACAACCTGCAAGTGCATTGATACCAAATATACAGGGCTACCTTCACAGATATATCTGACAACAAATCCTAGCAAGAAAACTAAAATACATGTTTTGATAAATACAATAACGCAGTTACCCATTTGTGATACTGATCCTCCACTTTCATATTCACTATTAGAACGTTGACCCAATAAACCTTTCACACTATGAGTAATAATGTAAAATAAAGCATTTCACTTTTTAAAGAAAGTATGTGTCTTTACATTAACCGTTTTGAACATCCAGATAATAAAATACAGTTACTGTTATTCCTCTGAAAGCAACCCTGCTTTCACAATCTTCAAGTGAATATACACCATCCTCCTGACGTGCTGGGCTACTGCTTACACTAAAACAACAAGATTAAGACCTAGCTAAATAGTTTTCCTTATCCTAATAAAAACTACAACATTTTGCTTTACTACACCCTTAACTAAGAAAAAATAAGGACATTTTATGAAAGATCTTCATGGAAACTTAAGAGGTCTACTGGTTCTCTTGGGCACGCACCGGTGAAAGTCCTGGGAGAAAATAACCCAAACAAGGTTGTTCTTCCAGATATTTTGTTAAATCTTTTCAGTTTGATAGAAAGAGTATAGAAGAATCATACATGAGGCATCCTGTTTATTGATAGCTCTTCCAGTATCTGAAGAAAAGAGAGTGCTGATATACTTCCCACTGTATCTTCCAATTTCCAAGTCATCATTCCTGATGAGGACCAAATCCTCAGGATAGGTAGATGCTGTAAGAGTCAGGATAAGTAGGAACACTGCCATGGAGACAGCTGACCGATTCCCTAATGGCAGCTTGCGTTAAGGCCCATGAGCAGAACCAACTAATGGAATCATCCAGTAAAAAGCTCCCATTAATTCGAAGCAAAACCTCTCCCAGACTTCCTTATCCAGCCATAGAAGAGATTTGGTTTTCAAAGTTGATCCACCACACAAATAAGTTAACCTAATTTGGGGGAATACAATTTTATTCCCTTAAGAGCACGTATGTTTGCCGAGGCTGAAAAATTGCTTTGGCATTCTCACTTGAATACCATGTTTACAGCATATATTCCGAACGTTCACTCGTTGTCTTTCAGCTAGAAAGCATGTGCAATCTGGCACAGCTGGGAGCACAATAGCAAGTACACTCAACAAGCCCCTTGGCATCTAACTTTAAGACACAGGAGCAACAAAAAAAAACGTATCTGAAGGGCTTAATGAGTAACGATTCTGTCCTACTACAAAATCTATCTTTATTTTCCCAAGATTTAAAACAGTAGCATTCAGAAAAAAGCATCTTTTCAAAGAACCTCGCAAACGACACAAATGCAGATGCCATCTTTTTTAATGGCAATTGACAATCCTGAGGATGGCTAGCCTATACAACGTAGAACGTAAGAAATAACTCCTGTCTAATGCCATTGGCAAGTACTGGCTGCAGGATGATTTAACTGCCCATCAGAAGTTTAAGAACCTTTTAGATAACTGCCGTAAATGCAATTTATTGCCTTTTAAATTAGAGAACTTCAGATGGCATAGGTCATAAGCAAACAAAGGAGATAACATATCAATTAGAACTAATGCATTCCTTAGGAAATCAAACTTACGGCACTGACAACTATTCAAACAAAAGGAGGAAGTCGGGCTAAACAATTCTGGCAAACAACATACACATTTGCATCTCTAAATATACTACAAGACCCACAGTAGAAAGTTAAGCAAGGAAAACTTTTGAGATGTTATTTCCCTACTACATTCAGAGCTAAAAGTCACTCATTGCTTCCCCTACTTGGCCATTTCTTGTCAAGTGTGGATGCTAGGAGTTTGTACCTATAAGAAACGTCCTAATTTCCTGAGGTGACAGTTATCTCGGGTTCTTAGAAAGTCAGTGGAAATAATAAGTTTACTATGTTTGAAAATCTTTTTTTTTTTTTTTTTTTTTTTTTTTTTAAGAAGTCTAGCAATTTAATTAGATGAGGACTCTCATGGGTGTTTATGTTGTATTTTTAATATAAAGAAGGGAATAAAACAAATCACCTGAAGATAGCAAAGACAAACTTGAATTGGCATAAAAATTACTTGTGTATTCACAGAAAAATACTCAGAGAAATACTGTGCATCGCTAGTATATTTTAGCATGTTTATAAAGCATATGATAGGATGGTATATTTGAGATACGCGTAGCAATTTACAAGAACAGCTGCTAGGAACATTGCCATGGAAATTGAACGTAACAGCTATTCATAGACAGAACAGAGTTGTAAAGCTCGGTGGCATTCAGGAGACTGACAGCAAGTTCTCCTTTAAGGGAAAGTCTACCACAGCACAAGAAGTGCACACTTACATGACAACAGCAACCACTGTGACTGGTAATAGATTCAGTCAGGAGCGTTCCTCTTACAGAAGAGATCACTTTTAGCTATGATATACTCTAAAGAAACATAAAAGGTTTTAGTAGTAGGGGTCAATACAAAGGCTGATGAAAATTCTTCTGTCCAGATTCTCTTCTGCTGTAAAATCTACAAAAAGCCAGGCAATCTACATTAAGGAACCACCAAAAAATCGGAAAACTAAACCAGGAAGTTGTAAAAGAGCAATTTATTATGTACGTGATTGTTAAAAGCAAAAATCTGTTATATACGTGATGGTTCCTAACACCTTATACGTCAGCTTTTGTACTGACACTACATCTGTAGCCAATACCTGCTATTGCAATAGAAACATTTAACAATAAGTGATGCCTCTTCACTGGCAAACATGATGTCTGCGTTTCAAACATTTGCCAATAACTGACCTGGTTTATGTTTTAAAATTCACAGCAGAGTTCACAAAACGTATTCTATGCTAGGAAAGGCATACCAATTATATAGGGTTATTTAGGAGAAACTGGCACTGTTTAATGAAATAAAACATGACCTTTTGGAGATACTGCACTCGGTGGTACCTTTCAGAGATATTTCATTCAATTTCAGTAATTGAAAGTTGAGGTAACTTTAGTGATTTGGGGTGAACTTTTACAATGATGAAAAATGATAATACAGCCTATGACACAATGGGAATAGTGCAAATAATTAACAGGCAATGAAGCATTTCAGACCACCACTAAGTCTGCCAAGGGAAGGGAAGGAAGATGTATTAAAGTCTCATGCAATGTTAGTCAGTAATAAAAATCTGTTTATTATTCTCCTTTCAGCTTAGAGGCTAAGCTTTTTGTTAGTGCTCAGTATTCAGAGTTATGAGATAAATAATTCATCTATTCTTTAAAATAACATTTTTCTTAGAAGAACGGAGCTCAGCAACTGTCCTTCTTCCTTCCCCTCAGAAATCCTAAACCCACACAACTGGACTTTATTCCTCATCCAAAATAAGAGCACAGAGCATCAAGCAGAAATCAGCCTAAGCCAAAACAAAAACATCATAGAACTCAGGAGGCAAAAAGATGAAATAGAAAAGAATAAATCCTGATACAAGCTTTCCACAGATGCTGGAAAAACGTCCTTAGGCCTTCCTAAGCGATGGCCAGCTAACCTGCTTTTAGGTTGCTCAAGGAATAAAATAATTCTTTCATGCTTCTTCCAAGCAAGGCAAAATAATAGTTCTAGCCAGCAAGAAAATCAGTTATGAAGAGACTGCTAGCATAAAAATTAGATAGCCTTAGGCAGATATCTAGTGAAGGTATGATTTAGAAGGCAGACAGCAAAAGTAATTTCACTGATGAGTGGGTACAGGTCAGCGAGCTGATTCTGCCATCCAAAGATAAGAGGCCATTTTTGAGAATTCAATTAAAAACACACAGGTTGGCAAATTGCGAGCATTAAAACAAATGTACAAAATTGTTCAGTGTTTGGAAGTAGCCTTTTAGAAAAAATGATTGTAAGTTTTCAATCTTACATGAGCATTCAGAATCTGTGAATAACGCATGAGGCTTTTACCTGTAAACTACTGGGCAAATTCATTCATGGTCTGGTCATAATCACAGGGCAACATACCTGTCCATGAAGTTTCCTGCTGGCCTGTTTCACTCCTCCTAATTAGCACTTAGCTTCGGTCCCTGCTCTGCCAACCTGTTACATGTAGAGGGATCAGAAAGCTGATCAGATGGAATGGGGCTGACTCAGCAGTATGGGGGTTATATCAGTAGCATCTTAAATGGACAGAAAATGATGAAGAGAAAAAAAGCATTAGGGAGAAAAGACATAAAAGGGAAACCAAAAGGAACGTGGGAAATAGGCTACGGGGCAGAGAGGAAGCATGGAAAGGAAACAGAGGAAAGGAAAAGAGTACAAAGGAAAGAAGAGAAACAATAGTAAGAAAACATTGTCTTATATTTGTCTCTCACCATGGAGTTGTTAGAGGATGGTAGGTATGACAGGGGATGTGCAGGGGGCACTATGATGCACACATCACATCAAATCACCTACAAAACGTTCTTAGGTTATAAACTAGGCAATCACTTCCACTAAACACACTCTTCTCATGATCTGTGAAAGCATTTAGCCTCTGGAAAACGGGGAAGAAAGGAGGTCTTAGTCATTGACCTTTTACAAAGTTAAAGTACTTGCATGCCCTGAGTAACATCTCAATAAATAACAATTCAGGTAATTGGTGAATTAGTTAGGAATAATCATGCACAGTTAACATGATCTCGCAAAATAAACTAACCTGCACAGGCAGAATACAATCTTCTTACTTCTTAACGACGTGTCTACCATCACCAGTCACAGTGCAAAACAATTTATGTTTCAGTACAAGGAGCTTACAACTCATATTATGAGTTTAAATGGAGATGCAAAGACCCTGTTACACCTAGCTGAAACACTAAATTTAGTAGCAAAACTTTTCACAGATCCTTTTTCATCAAAACATCCTGATTTCTCCAAATTGAACTAACTCTCACGCACTATTATGCTGAAGGTCTTGATATCTGAGACAAAAGTGAGAAAAAACAGAGCTTTCAGAGGCTGCGACTGCAAGCACCATTCCTATTCACAAATAATTTCAGGCATGCTGATTTTCATTACAAGTCATTCTTAAACCAAACTTCAAAGTAGCAACATCTTCTTTCTCCGCCCTTCTTTACTGTCAGTATCACTGCTGCCTACAGTTAGTGAGGACTGTATTCAGACACCCAGGTCCAGATGCCTGTATCCAAGATCACAGATCAAGAGAATAACATCTTTGAATAGACTAAAAACACTTTCACCAAACAGACTGAACTAATAATCTCAATTTTCATTATAATAAATAGTTAGTTAACTTAGGTATTCTGCTTTAACTACCAAACTTATGGAAAGTGTTTTTCCCCTATCTCAAATTTTCCTTTCTGTAAATGGTCCCATCCCATTCAACCTCCTCTGCTGCCACTTTATCCTTCTTCATGACCTTGCTTAAATTCTTCTCCACCTCTGCTTCCCTCTTTCTCAAAACGCACACAAGACTTTACGAGCTCCCACAAGAAATTCCTTAAATTTCCCTGCTTCTCCAGAGGTCAACATCATGTCTGTCTCTTTTTCTACAAGATCAAACATGTCAATAAAAATGGTTACTGAAATTGTTTTCTTCTGGATATGCCATGGATGTTTTGCCATCTGGCTTACTGTGCTTTCACTTGAGACAAACTAGTTTTATCAAGGTTTCTAAGTCTCACCACGACCAAAACTCAGCTGTCTACCCCACCCAGCAATAAGCATCTTTCTCTACGAAAGCTACTTAATAACATCACAGATATCACTGCAGCTCCAAGGTGAAAAGAAAAATTATTTCAGTTAGTATTCTCAAGGGATCATTAGCGCATTGTTATACTCTGTTGCCCTTGTATTGTTGCCAATTATTCTATGCTCTCTGTAATGCTTAAAATAAGAAAGCAATGTCATCTATATTCCTTCACTTTTTTCAGTTAAACAGGCCTATTATTTCCCAATTAATAGGTCTATAATCATTTCTTTTCACTAAATATTTTATCTATATTTTCTCAAGTCCAAAAAACATTGAGAAAACTGCACACTGCTTAATCTAAGGAAAAATCAGTTTAACCACAGGTACAACGAACTTACATATGAAAAACCCAGAAATAATACTGAATTGTGAACAATAAATTAGACTAAACAAATACAATCCATATTTTAAAGAGAAACACTTATATAAATATTTATGCATCAAGAGGTAGTTTTATTGAGTCATAAATCTCCCAGTATGCTAAATCAAGGAACACAAATTCTAGAACGCAAGACGTTATCAGATATTAATTTCCTGCAACAATAACAAAGATCAGAGACACATTTAGGCAATTTCATTTCAAGTGGAAAAGGTAATTTCAAATTTAATTGTAGTAAATCTGAATAGCATAACCTCTTATATTCAGAAAAGCAGTCCTGGGAAACTTTTACAGCCACTTTAGATTTTAACAACATTCTGTGATAACACCAGGACTTCCTACAAAAACATGAATTTTCTTCACCTTAGTATTTCACTTTAATTTTTAAATAGCTATATATTAAAGTAATAATAAAATATGTTTTATAACTAACTGATAATTTATTTCATGGTTAGCTGATGCAGAAGTAACAATGAAGAATAAGGTTAATCTTATTTCCAGATGGCAGTGTCATCATCACCCTTGCTAAGATCTACAATAGAGAAAGTAGACCAGGAGAACCCATATCAAACTAAATACAAATGATTTTAACGAGCAGCTGCCCGGGTAGAAGTTTTAGTCCCCTTTAAAATAATCAAAAAATGATTCCTTGCTTTACAAGGTAAGCACAAACGTCAACATGGATGATGTTTCAGTAATAAGGTGTAAGTACATAGATTGTATTTGCTGTATCAGAGTCAGCAGTAGTATTAGCAGATTGGACGAGGCCATGTTACTGCTTTACCTTTTATAAAGCCACTCTTCCTGCTTGAGAACCTTCTATTTATACCCTTTTTTGGTTACTACGAAGTCTGCCTGCAATTCTTCTGGTGATTTTCCCCATCCCATCCCAGTCACATATGTTTATATTGCTAAGCAGGTTTCAAAGACATATCATGCTTTAATTTCACTAAAAATAGTATGCAACACACAAATTTTACTAAAATTTTAGTGTATGAAACATCCCGGAGGAAGAAAAATAACTTCAGGGCTCAGATCAGTGGCTGAAAGAGCTATGGAATTCAAGCAATCACAAAAAGTCCTTCCTAATTTAGTAGCACATTATTTTACACAAGTGGAAAAAGCCCATCAGTTGATTCTTGGAAAATACTATCTTGGATCAATCTAAAGTCATACATGCTACAACTTAGATTGCAACTAGCTGAATTTAAGCAGTTTGCAGAAACAGAAAAATCAGAATCAATTTTGAAAAGTAATCTTGACTGAAACAAAGATTAGGCCCTAGATGAAGGGGGGAGAGGGAGGGGGGAAAGGGGGGGGATCTCATTAAAAAAAAGAAAGAAAGAAAGAAAGAAAGAAAAAAAGAAATTCTTATATTACTTACTCCTGTAGGCTGAAAAATCAGTCCATCCACTTCATGGCTGACTTCTCTAGCAAAGTTTCCTTCAAGGAGCTGTAGAACAAAAGGAAAATACAACTTTTTGGCATAGAAAAATATTTCCCTTAGAAGATTCCACACTGAAGCAGATTCTAAACCGCTCCTGTAATTGCTCTCTAGTAAACAGCTGCAGTTAAGATTTACTGTTACAGCTTGGGAAATGTCAACATAGAAAGCCTCAACTAGCAGCTTGAGGCTCAGACAAGTTTCAGGGAGGCTACCGAATACAGCATCACTTTGAGAAAAAGCCTTTGTCCAAAACGAACTGCGGAGAGCATTCCACCTAGCAGAAGAGAGAAACAGATGATGAAAAAGCAGTTCTGAGATGGGACAACACAGTCATTCGTGGCCAAATTAAAAAAAAAAAAAAAAGCCAGTTCAAAAAACATGTAGCACCTATTTTTGCTTGAAAATATGTATTGAAATATTTCTAGGAGCATCATTCAAAATTCCAGTTTGGCAGATTCCTTTACTGCGGTGTATCCCAGTAACGCTGCTACACTAGTGCTAAACAACCATCCGAATTAATTCGGGTCGCAGACATTCTGTTCCACATTTTGAAAGACTGAATCCCACGGAAGTGAGCAACAAATTGTTTTTACCTCAGAAACATATCTAACTAAACAAACTAATTAAACTAGCCAGTCCACAGTTATGGGAACTGATGATATATTTCCGTGTTTAATTTTGATGTGCCTAAGGAGAAGCAAAGAATTAGTGAGGATCACTATTTTCATAAGCAATAAGAAAATTAAGAGTAATTACCGGGATGTCTCTTTACTAATTTCAATTTATGTTTTACTGTAGAAATGAAGAATCTGTCCTAAAGTTGCAGGTGCATTTAATAATGCTTGGAAAACTTTAACAAATTAACGTGTGGTCATACAATACATCAAATACAGAATTCATTAAATCATGCTCACTTTTAAAAGCAACACTTTGACCTAGACCATGGTAAATTTTGCACCATTCCAGCAGCACAGTCCAATTTACCTGAATGAACTACCGATTTCAATTTAAGCAAACTCCACCTTCAGTAAGGGATTAATTTTAAAAGCATGAAAGGGGTTGAGGATTAACATTTCTATCCTAGTATATGCTGCATGACTCAAAGTAGTGCAGTTCAACATCTAATAAATCAAAAAGCTTTATGATCAAATATTTTAAAATAATAATACATTCTATCATATTTTATCCAAAATCTGTAGATACTTGCACATAATAATTCATCACTTTGCTATAAAATAACTAACTTTTCTTACATAGATGCTGATTAGAATATTTCTGTTTATTCTGTATAGTTACAGCTTTCATTATCCAATTTTTAGATACAATGTAATTGAAAACCACATTTTATGGGAGTATGCCTAAGTGGTAAAATACTTACGGATAGATGCTAAGCCAAAAATAATCCAGTGAAAGACTATTTTTCAGCATACACAGCCCTAGTTCAGAATTTGAAGTTCTAGCATGTATTTACCTAATTATCATCTTGAAATTTACAACTGAGGCTCACAAACAGGCGATCTTAAGAAAAAAAAAAAAATCTGATCTTCAGAATTGTACGATTACATAGGAAACCCAAGTATGTAGAAAAATAAACCATTCTAGATTTAATGCATTTTGTATGAGACGATTATAAAAAATCCACCCCCCATTGTTAATCTTTGCTTCAGCAGAACAGCGAGTACATTGGAAATCTTTTAAACAAATACTCCAAGAAATTTTTTTTTAAATCATCTAAATAAGTCAAGTCTTCTGGGGATCACTTTCAAGATTGCTGTGTTGAGAAATATTTCCAAAATTTACAGGCCAGTGAGAAATCTGTAAGAACACACTTGATGCTTACAAAAGCATACGGGAAATATTTTTTGAATTCAAGTACCAAAAAAATTCCCTTCAAATACAAAGATACGTTCAAAATAAAATACAAACTTCAAATTAGCTGAGACCATACTTCTTATATATACATTTCTACCTATATTGTTAAAAGGTACTAATCAAACTGACAAATAAAAATCAATCTCACTTTTACTTTAGCTGAAGTCCTTAAAGGGATTTTAATTTGAGGACAGTGTTACTTCAGTATTGGAGATTAAATAAAGCGTATTATTTAGTCCTCCCCAAAATAAAACTTAAGAATATAGGAACTATCTTTTAATTCAGAGTGCTCGACTCTTTCAGATAAAACATAAAATCATTATTGCTCGCTGTTTTACCTGTAGCTCTCTGTACTCTGATCTAAATGTAGCTTTAGAAAACTAAAGTATTATTAGAAGTTTAAAAATGGGAGGAAAATAATAAAACAAAAAAAAGAAAAATTTACCATTTATAAAAGTATACTCTGGTATTCCCTTTTATTCACGTAATTTATAAAAGCACTACTCTCCCAGAATGACAAAACGCAAGGGACTCCCTCTTATCACGCTGACTTCCAGCTTCAGATTTGTTAGGGACTTGAACTCATTCTCCTCATTTGGGAGGCACGTGGTATTCTTACTAAGATATCTTCTCTCAAGTGTCCATTAGATATTGAAGATAAAAAAGATATTAGAAATTAGCATAAGTCTCAACAGATAACTAAAACTTCTTCGTGCTCCTAGCTACTCCACTTTCAGTCTCCTTACATCAACTACAAGTAATTCAGTGACACTATTCTGCAATAAAATTTTTCTACTAGAAAGGATCAGCAATTTTGTTTTGAGGGCAGGCAAAAAAATAAAAGCTTCTTTCTATATACTTTTTCTTGAGATTTTAACTATTTAGACAATATCTGCGAACAACAGAATATAAACCTATTTGACAATCTGGAAAGTCTGAAAAGAGTAGAATGAACAGGAACAGGTACTCGACTTCTAAGTAAAAATATTTTTGACACTAAAAAATATAGTCGACATCAGGTTTCTAGTTTCACTAATTTCTATACGCAGATATACATGCTTCATCTTTTAAAAAACCTATCTTCCTGTTTAATTTACCACACATGCTAACATTTCTAATTAACTTGAACAGTATAATCTTTTTAATAGGCACCATGATAAATGGCACACCTGCTTGACTGGGACCACTGCCAGGGACCAGATAAAATGCAACGCATCTCAATGACGTTTTATAAAAGATGGCTAAATGATGCATGCAAGCCAATTCTTCTGGCGTGCTGTTCCTTGTAGCCTACTGGTATGTATTTCCACCCGCAAAATCCTTCGTTCACGTCTTACAGCTTCCTGCTTTATTGTGAACGTTGCAGGGAACCATGTATTCACATTACAGCTTATTAATCAAATTTTGTTTTCATTATTACTTTAAAATTAAATCAAACTGAAAATAATTGCTACACCTAACAAGAACGTTCCTCTGATGAAAAGAGTGGTAGAAGCACACGAAATGACTGGAGCCGGGTGGCAAGTAAAAGCATTTCTCCTTACTGTTGAACCGCTGTGATTAGGCGCAGCAGTATGACACCAAAAGCAGTACTAACAGCCTGAATCACTGAAGCTGATTTTGCTCAAACTCTGAATCAGTCAGCAGAATTTCTCGAGTGGATAAGTGAACAATCACACTTTAGAGATCTCTCTGTACTTTAGAGTAACAAAATCACTTGGCTCCTCCAGCAGGAAGAGGAGGAAATTTCCATGCATACAGATTCCACATAATCCTAGTCATTTTTAATTAATTTTTCCTGTAATTCCAAGGCAACTCACACAATTCTTATGAGCTTTCAGATGTCATTTTATTCATAAAATAAGCAAGTCTTGGAGGTACTACTGCGTCTGCCTTTTCCTTTTAAAAATCATCTCACGGAAATACAGATTACTGTGAGTTATGCAAAACATAAAACATCTACTAATGTCCTTCTGCTAAGTCATATTGACTTTCTACACAAAAAATTTGTCTAGGGTCACTGCACACAATTATTACTTGGAGATACAGAAAAAAATCACTTTGTAATACAAGACAAATACATACCTGGTTTTCTTGCTTCTTCAATTTCAGAACTGCTATAGGCTTTATTCAGTTTTAAGCCAAGCTACAGCAATTCTGCATGCATCAGCCCTCATGTGGTTTTTCAGTTATCTCCAAGTTACTAATCACCTATTTCTTCACTCCACAGTGAAACTTGTGAAAAGGAACATGCTTTCTTGAAAAGTAATAGATACAAATAAATGAACAGTTGAATTAACTGTCCCTTGACTAGAATTTGAAAGACCTTCAGACAGGCACATACTGTTATTCCTGATTTCATATAGACAACAGCTTAAGTTTCAGCTCAACTTCAAGGCCACTAATTTTATCTAACGATAAAAGTCTTCAACATGACACCACAGACTAATCCTCACATCTTGAGAACGGTCAGCTTTTACAGACGTGGTTCCATAAATGGTATAATCTCTGTACAGATATTGTAGCTTTTTTTCAAACGCATTGTACAGTTTTCAGAAAAAGATTTAGAAGTTACCAGCACTAATTACCACCTTATTTAAAAGGAAATGATTATTCAGTCTCTTTCCTTGCCCTTCTCTAAAAGAGATGGCATATTCCTTTTTGAAAATAGGATATTACTTCTGGTTTATTTTTGCATTAATTTTCTTGGTCTTGCTTGCCAGTTTTTATATTTCTCTAATTTCTTCTGTCTCTTTTTACATGACAGCCTCCTCAATCTCTCTCTCTCACCTCAGTATACCCTGTTCCATGATGCCTCAATTTTACAAGTTTAATATAAAAATTATTTACTCTGACACTGGTGCTGAAGTGTTTAAGAGGTCCCAGAACAAGCATTACTTCCAAAATGGGAGGCACAGATTTTTTAAAATGTATGGTGGTTAATAGCATTCAACCAAACTGAGGAATATATTCAAATGAATTTAATGTATGTCTGCTACTAAGAGAGTTAGTTAATGCATGTCTGCTAAGTCATAAGATCAAAAATAAATTTTCACCTCTATTATTGCATGCAGGAGTTTTTGAAGAAACAATCTCTGAACCACATAAACAGTTGAAAAACTGTGTAACAAAACCAATCTTTTTATTGGTCTTTATATATTTCCAACTTCCAATTTGCCATTTTCCAATTTTTTAAAAAATATCTCCAATATTTTAAAATTTCCAGGGGTGGCCTCCCTGAATATAACTTAAGAATAAATAGTCCAAAAAAGAAAAAAAAACCTGCTTGGCAAAACTATTTTGCTTAAGAATCAGGACAGAAATCTGGAAGTCCTTTATTTTGGGGGATGTCCTTTATTATGGGGAGGAGAAAAATATACTGAGAATAATCTACCACATAATATTTCAGAAATCCTAATTTTGAATGACACCAGAAATTCTACCAATAACATCATATATGTTAAGTTCAGTTAAGTTAAAACAACACAGAAAAGTTTGGCTCAGATTCATCCCAAAAATTACATCTCCCAAAATAAAGCAATTAAAAGTAAGTGGCAACAATAGAGCCGTCATCCAAACTATTCACATTCTAACCTCTGGTTTTCCAACGTTACCTTTTGAACAGGAAGCCTCCTGAAAACATTATCGATTGCAGTGTAACATCAGATGACTGGAGCTGGTTTCTATAGGCTAAGGTTAGTCTTTGCTGTTCCCTTCTCCCCAGAATCTTCCCCCTCTCCCACAGCATATTTTATTTTATTTTATTTTATTCTTATAATCAGAGAAGGCATCAAGAATCAAACGGCTAAAAAGCTGCTTTCAGTCCCAAAGTTAAATAGCATGAAATAGCACGTGATTCATTATATATAGTGTGTGGGGAAGGGTTAACATATATTGAGGAAAAAGCTCAGAATTTCAAACTCTCTGCATAAAGTTGTCTAATTCATATTTTAAGAGAATTACCCAAAATGAAGTGTTAAGATCTGATTTTGAGTCTCTGACAAAGCAGATATTTACTGGGACTGGAATTACTTCAACTATATTGTAAAACTTTCAAGAGTCTTTAGGGACGCAGAGGAACACACAGCTTTTGGGAATTAATGAGAGCAATTCCCTTCTGAAAAAATGAGACAAACTGAAGCCACTTAGATTTTTATCTTTTTCGTACTTGGAGCACAATTCACCTTACCTACCTTCAGCATCTAAAAGCAAAACTGTTAACCTAAACAAATCTAGTCTAATTTAATCAGTGTTGAGGGAGAGAGAGGAAGGCTCAATTACCTCTGACAATTCTACTGCTTCCTTCCTTCCCTCCCTGCCTAAAAACAGATCATCAGTCTAGATTAACTTTCAGCTAGCTATAAGGAAGATGAGACAAAAAAAACTACCCTCATATGAATATTAAAGTAACTTTTAAAGTGATCTTTTGGAAAAGTGTTCAGTCTCAAGTTATAGCAGGTAGTGATGGAGAACCGCAATCTCTGTTCAAAGTTGCTCTTACGAACTATTGAATGCATAATTAAAAAAAAGATTTTCCCTCAAATCTTTTCTTGCCTCAACTTTTCTTCCTTGTTCCTCCATAGGTGTTTAGACTCTGAACAAGTCTCCTCTTAGCGTTTTTTTTTCCTGAGGAAGACACAAGCTGCAGATTCCAAAACATCTCCCAAGTAAGTTGATTTTACTCTCTGAACGTTTTCATGGTTTTTCCCCCAAACTTTGATGTATCAATTTTTTTCCACTAACTGAAGACATCAAAACTAGACTAGACAGAGTATTCCAGAAGAGCTGTATCATCAAGAAAAAAAATGCACTCCCCATTGTCCTACTCAAGAGTCTCCTTTCAAGAAGATCCTTGGTTAAATTAACACGTGCCAAAGTATTTCACCAGCTGATTCTTCATTACATCTGGATCCTTCACTGAAAGTGACTCCTAAGCAACCGTGAAGGTCTTGAAAGCACGGCCTATGATCTCAGAAGTGTGACTCGACACATAGCCATAGAAGTAAACATTTTTTGCTTGTATCCAGTGATTCCAAATGCCATAAGTGGTATTTCAATATTAACATTTACTATTCACATACAAACACATAAATGAGAGACAGATTACTAATTATTTCGTGTTTCTCTCCAAATCACCAATAGGAATGCTAAGAGCAGACTTAATCAATTTTGCATGACCCAGTTTCCTTTGCATCATTCTCATTTCCTAATCAAAATATAATATGCTATTTAATGTCAAATAAATGAGGTGAAAACAGTGCTTAATGTATGAATAGAAGTGCATCTTTATGGCAGGTTAAAGTCTGATTCTGTAATGTATTTTCAATCATTCATTGTATTTGGCTATATTTATCTTAAAATCTTTGATTTGCTGGGAAACAACAGTCTTTTAGGCAAGAAAGGCATGTAGCACGTTAACTGAGAGTAAATTCACGAAACCACAGCTTGTACTACATATTCTTAGAGTAAGACACTAAAAAATTATCAAGTGAAAAAATATTTTCTGTTCCATGGTAATGGTCTAAAATATGCATAAAGGAAGAGAAGGATTAGAAATTGTAGAATTTAAATGAAAAAATTCAATTCCCTAAAAATAGTTATCTAAAGAAGTTTTATATGCTCATTAAAAAAAACATCAAATACTGAAAGGTAACTGCTCCATTTTCAGTAAATCAGTGAAATAATCTGCTTTGCAGTAACGGCATAAGGAACTCCAAGTGTAAACTTTTTGGTTGCTCACTGCTTGCTTAAAATGAAATTTCATGCTCTTTGGCTGTAAAATCAGTGTGCAATTCAATTTGCACGAAAATCCTCTAAAAAATTCATGCATGTAGTTCAAATCCTAGTTTCATGCAGCCATCCTCTCAAGATGTTGATTCATATAGACAGAGAAAAGCTGTGTTATTTTGTCTACATATGTATGTGTTGAAAGTATCTTATGTTAACCAGTAACTTGGTCCTACACAGGAAGAATAAAAGCAATCTTCAAAGGCTCAGCCATTTAATAAAATTGCTACTATTTTAAGTAGTATTCTGTTGCAATAGTTGAAACATATTACGATGAAAATTACACCAAATGGCTAGGTTAAAAAAGGAGGGGGGGGGGGGATTTTCTCAGCTGATAAAATTAAAAAACATTTATTTTTTATAACATATTTTATGGAAAGCTTTTCAGCTTGATAATTTACTAGAAGCTCCAAAAGCAATCATACCGAGAGACCAAAAGACTAAAAATAACCTCTTTGCCAACTTAATCATACAGAACATTTTGGCTCAAAAGACATCAAAAACACCTAATTACTGCAATGGATTTGTTCCCTATCAGAATGAAAGCAGATAATGGCAGCAATGTGAGACTGATGTTCACTAATATGATCAAGAGACTAATTATTATCTATGAATCATTTGTAGCATTCAAAACTTGATTAATGTCAGGTCAAGTTTAACATGTGATAGGTTTTATTAGTAATGCTCGGCTATCCCACAGCTTGTCAGTTTAAGCGAGTACCATCTGTTAGATGCAGGAATAGCCAACAGTCAAAACAAAAGCACAGCGGACACGACTGGTCATTGAAGTACACTTTAAGAATTCCGTAAGGG
The DNA here is from genome assembly GCF_040807025.1 of Struthio camelus. Classification (NCBI taxonomy): domain Eukaryota; kingdom Metazoa; phylum Chordata; class Aves; order Struthioniformes; family Struthionidae; genus Struthio; species Struthio camelus. The sequence goes on from NC_090944.1 coordinate 49,793,109, forward strand.
AGCGACACTAATAATTTTAAATATACTAGACCAGAATCCAGCACAAAAACACCTGCTAAAGATAGCAAATTTGTAGCCCCAAAAACAAGCACGAAAGGTAGGCTTTTACCCCTTCAAAGCTCGACGGAAGCCGTGCTTAATACTACTGAATTTAGCTTCACAGTTTGATCAGTGTCGAGTAAGAAAAATTCAGTTGCAAGAGGAACATGCACTGCTTCCTCTCTATAATTGCTCATCATCTTTAGTAAGCGTTTTCTTGCATAGGCTGCCACTTACTAGAACAGTACTTTTCAAAGCATCGCCCACTGTTTTCACACACGTATGGCCCTATGGCTCACGGCTCACGTAGCAGAGCACTGTTAGAGGACAACAAACCTGATAGTCACATTCCACAAGAAAACACACTGACAATCTTTTACTTGTTTTAATTATAGATAATTACAAGAAGAAATCTTTTTGCAATAGGCTCACTTTCTAGTATTGTACAGCTACTTTGTGGGAGGCCAGTTTTACTAGCGGTCCCTTTGCCCATGTACCAGCATAGTCGCAGTACTTCCAGCACGATGGGAGCTCACCTGGTCACCTCCACGCGACCTACCCCAGCTCTGCACTAATAATAGCAGGAGCAGCAAGGCTGAACTAACACGAAGAGGCACGAGCCAGGTGCAGGCACAGAGAGGAAGGAAAGTGACCTCATTGCATTCGGTGCTGTTCTTGCACCCACCTACTCTCCTTTCTGGCTGAAAACTGGTTAGAAACTCAGCAGGAGCATACATTTATTTACCTCACAGTTACAACAGCCCTTTCAGATGTACAATAGATCTGTTCTTTTGCCGGCTCTCTTGCGTTCTAAGCGGATAAGCCGAAAGCCGGTAGATTCAGGCAGCCACTAGCAGCATTTGTGGCCTGCACTTCAGCTCCACGTGTTTGGTTTTCTGGCATGCAGGGCTCCCAAACACGCCTTGGTGTCTTCATGCATAAGGCAAGTATTCTGAAGACTTGGCACTAGTAGGCCACAGACCATAAGTAACATCGCAAATCAAAGAACCACAGTCACTGTATGGTTTCCTCTTTGATCATTTGTCCATATAATTTCATAGCTGATGGACCACAATGACCCAAACTAATAGCGTGTGTGCACTGGCCTTCTAACTAATGACATGACTCTTCAGTAAGTCATGCTCTTTTCAGAAGAGCAGTTCTGTGGAAAGGTCTTTACAGGAGTAGGCGTATTCTTCCCAGGTGAACTGGGGACTACCTAAATGACCATGGAGGAAGCCAAAATACTTTTTAGAAAGTCTTATTTTAACTTAATTCACAGTCAAGTCCAATATGGCTAATACCAATTCAAAATAAGCACAGCAAAACCTGCCAATCATTTACCCTTCCTGTAACAGCCACAAAATAACAGCAGTATCACCTAGCCCTTTCATTCTGGAGATAGGTCGCATAGCCTTTTATGAATATTCAAGAACTATATGCCTCAAAGCCTTCCTTTGTCACAGAAGCACATTTATCATGCAATCTGATGTACACATCAAATTGCAAGGACACATGCTCTATAGCTATGCTTTTTGTCAGACGTTCCTGTTTGTGCTCATGTGACAAGGAAAGAGCAACACCTCCAAGCAAGAAAGCCAGAGAGATTGATCCATCCAGTCTGCAACTTTTTCCTTGTCCACGATCATTCTTACAGAACGTAAAGCAAGAGAAGACCAAATATATCATCATCTGATACTTGCTTCTTAATCCTTTCTATTACCTTCTAAAGGATTTAAAGAAAATCTGTTTTCAGATACGAGATTGCCTGGGAATTACTATAGTTGGTAACGGGATACAAGTTCTGGTATTAAAAATGTGAAAGAACCATGCTACCTTGATTTCATTACCCAGCCACAAGGGGGGGGAAAAAAAAAAGTGTTACAGTGGACAACAATGCAATATATTGCATTGGGTTAGGGGTGATCAAGTTTGATGGTTCCTTTTGTTCTATTTAATTTTTGGCTTAGGAGCTAGTTCATTAACAGTGTTCATATCCTTAAAAATATTAACACTAGTTGTATGTTTTCTTCCTTATTATTTGGATAGGGAACTTCAGAAAAAGGAAGAGAGCATGTTGCAGTAAGAGTCCCACCGAGTTATCACCAGTTTGCTGGTTCTGAGTGTACATACCCAAAGGTCATGCACCTAATATATGCAAAACAATACCCAAGAATACTACAAGTGCTGTGTGTGCTAATACTTAATTTGACAGCACATCTGCATTACTGAATTCAAAACAGGCATTAGGCATGTCTCCCTGTCAATCTCTTCTCAAAAACACAATTGAGAAATTGACATCAATTACCTAAGATGTTTTCCAATGCTTCTTTCAAATAAGAGAAACAGGCCACACGTAGAAAGTTTAAATTACTTTGGTGACAATTTCAAAAGGAGAGATACAGGGATTCCTCAGTGCTATTGAGGAATCTTCCAAAAGGTAATAACCTTTCATATTTATTTTAACTGACGGAGAAAGAGGTAGTACATTTAATAGTTTTTCAGTTTAATTTACTGTATTCTTTTCATTTCTCTACTTTAACCCACAAGGTACCTTCAATTTTGTATTTCAGGGACTGAGAATTTGCACCCATCGCTTTCCTCACCTCTCACCACCATCCTTGGGACATAACGATTACGGGTGTCAACACATTGTGCACAACTGGAAGGACACACCTGTGTGAGACTGGAGTTCTTCCGGAGCTCTAAGACATTAAATAGGTGTCATTCACAAATTCTTTCATCTACTGGTAAATGATCTACAATCTGTGACATCAGTGAATGGATGGCAGAGGTTCTGTAAAGGCTGTGTCCTCAGCTCACCGATTCTGCCCATTAACGCTGAGAAGGTCCCCAAAACTCTGGTTTTGATCAAACATAACATTTGAAAGTTTCATTGTCAAATGAAAAAATGGCATTGAGTTGAGTACAAGACCTTGCAAATGTGGCCAAGTACATTGTAATTTGTTCTCTAAATGATCTTCCAACATTTAAAACTTGATAGGCTTTATTTGTCATCCAACTCCTGAGTAAACTGCTACAATATGATCCAGTTTCCATATGTCAAGAACTGAGGCAGGCCTGTTTAATTAAACCAGATAATTAAGGATCAAGTTTTATTAAGCATTTCCACTAAGACTCATCAACAAAGACAAATTTGTATATACAATAATTCAATTAGATATAAAAGCGATATTCAACAATACAAAGTCTTTGCACATTTACTGTCACACTGCCTGATTCAAATCAGGCTAATGTATTCCACTGGGCACAGATGCAGTGATTTTAACACAAAGATTAAGATTTAACATTATATTCTGGATGCCTAAAAACATCTGATTCTCCAGATACGCAACACCACTTGAGGGCTTAACTTGCTAAGAAGCTGAATTAAAACTTGCTACTGTAAGGCCATAGCAGTAAAATACCACAATTTTATTACTTCTTAATTTAAAAAATAATTATAATAATTTTGTACTTTTTTTTTTTTTGGCAAAATCAGGCATACCATAAGAAAAGAAAGATCTAGCAGGGATGTCCTATAATCTTTTGTCATAATAAATTGCTTTAAACTTCACCCCCACCTTCACTATTTTCATTGTGCTTTTAGCCAAATGAAGCGCATGCCTCTTGAAAATCATTCCACTGCGAGAAGGCTGATGGCTTCCCTGTGGAGCCCTATTGCCAGGAGGCAGTTTGGAAAGTGACAGGCTGTGAAGTGGCACAACGGACAATATTAAACAGTTGCCCCTCAATTAATGAGTAGAGTGACCCACTTAGCCACCACAGCTGAGCCCTCTAACTACTTCAGAAGACATCAAATATACCAATTCAACTGCCCACACTGGGATACCAACTGGTAATTAGGTCCAAACAGATTTGCGTTTTCTCTATTTAGCTAATATAGCACAATGGTGAAAGTAGAAATCAGTGTTAAACACCTATGCGCTTTTTTCCTACAGAGGAAGGTATATTATTTCCATTGCACAAAATACAGAAGAAATAATTTGTAAATTAAAAAAAGTGAAGGATGTTACCAGCTAAACTGAATATGTACTGTTCTAATGTTTAAACTCACAATGCGCACTGAGTATAATGGCTCGTCCACATGTGCTTATTTTTCTGCTAGTTTCATTGTTTTCTTTTCCATGTTGTAATATGGCAGGGCAGATTTTAATGATATATTTCACATCTGAATTATTCTACGTTAATTTAATTTGCACCAGTAGCAATATCAAACATGGGTCACTAGTTAAGAAAACAATCCTTCATGAGAACATTCAAGATTGCTTGTTTTAACTTTTCAGGTCATTTCCTGAAAAACGTGTAACGTAACTGAGGTGCAGAATAATTTCTTAAACCAAAAGCACAAAACTATTCACCCTCCTCCGTAATCAAACTTACACTGTGCTGAAATATTATACTTGAAGTTCAACATCACAAATAATATAAATAATCAAAAGCAAGCAGCCTAATCCTTCTTTGTTAACTCTAGGAAATGAACAGAGATTCTTGTTCTTGCATAGGTCTCCTCAAGTGACCTCACCAGTGCAAGGAAGCTGAAAGTTAGGCATAGCTGAGTCATTTTTTTCTGGCACAGGGGAAAACTTCTGGGGGTAAACCTGGAAAACCTAGCTCTTGAGATGGTGTTACACTGCTAGGAGATGCTCCTTGAGCAAGGAGGGAGCAAAGCAGATTTTTCCTATGAGCTATGCCAAACTTCAGGTGGTACTTGAAGTCTCCACAAAGAGGTATTTTCCCCACATCAACTCTTTTCCCCACCACGCAGGCTTGCCTGGGCTAAGCAGATTTTTGAGGGGAAATATGGTCCATAAACTGCTTCACGAATAAGATTTCTGAAACTACAAAGGAGTAACCCGTCAGACATCTCTGACTGCATGGTTAGTGCTCACTGTGCAAAATGAGCCGTTCATCGTGCACAACAGTCTCTGCCTATCCAACTTCTTTCATGTAATTAAGGAATAGCATATAGTATGCTTCTATTTGATATCACCAGAGGTAGTCTAAAGCATATAAACAGAGTTACAAATTCTGCTTGGTGTTGGGAAGAGACTAGAAACTCTACCTTGATCGTGGAGGCAGGATGTGAATGTTCCGAGTGCCTGAGCACTGCCTTCCCAATGGAATAAATACCTCCACTGAAATTTCCAAACAGTTATTCGGAGGTGATAAAGATTAATCATAAAAGCATGATTCCCACTCTAAGTGGAACACCCCTTTGCAAGAAGATGACTTGAAAGACTTGAGAGAGGGGAGAAAAAAAAAAAGTAAGTTTTCTCCAGTTTCATTATCTGATGTCAAAGGCAAAAGAATTTCCCTACAGTTGCATCCCTTCCTCAAAGTACTAGAGTCTAAATACTGAGCTGTTAGGGGAAATTACAGATACTGGAAGCTTATACACGGTCACAGTGCAAATGACAAGGTATTTTCATACAGCCCCAGTAGAAAGGGGAATACTAGGATCCCTATAACACATGGTATATATCTGAAGAACGATCTAGAATAATACTGAAATTAAGGCGGAGAAAAAAAATTGTACTCATTATTTTAATGGATATGTAATTTTTGAGCTAAAGAATAACTATTTAATAATTCTTAGAATCAGTGTGCTTTCAAATGTTTCTGAAAAATTGAAGAGGGCTAATGAAGGAGGTTCAAGCAGTGGTCACAAAACCCCAGACAGCTGGGTCACGGGACCTGAAAAGACAGTATCGCAGCTTTTCTGGACCACAGACAGCGAAGAACACGCAGAGGCAGCTGGATGCTCCTTCAACGCTGGCCTTAAGACTTCCTCCTGCTTACCCTCTTCCTCCCACAGCCAAAATTATGTTTATTTAACAGTATCTATATCATTCCAGTGCTGCAGCTGGCTGCATGAAAAAGCTCCAGTTAAAACATGAAATTTTAAGTGGTAGTAATCTACATTCGGCTCAAGAGCCACAGTTTGGTCATGTATTTCATATTATAATTTGCAAGGCTTCCATTTGGTCTGGTTGGTGGTCCTTATCTCTACAAATAAATTGAAGTATCGTATTGCTCAACAGGTTTAACATTCACATGGTAAAGCATTGTGAAAAATTAGCCTGAAATATCTACATGCTGGGATACAGGGCATCTGTAAATTGAAGATTTTTGAATTTCAGAATGTTCTAATATGAATCCGAGGTAACATCTTTCCAGCTTCTTATTCACTATTTATTTACTAAGTTCACCAGGCCAAATATTATTTGCATTGGCAGGAAGAAAAGCAGTCGAAAAAAGATTTGAGTGTGAATAATCATCAGCAGAAAAGCACAGAAGAGTGGATTCAGGCAACGCTGCCTTGATAGCATTTAACTTTCAATTTTTAGGGAGACAGCATATCACAAAGTGAGGAAGGAAACATATAAAGTAAAGAAATAAAAGCAAACACAAGCAAAATGGTAGAGGGGAGACAGTTAGCAATGAAGATAATTAAAGGAGATGATACACAGGCCAAAAACCTGGAAGAGAACAGATGGAGCGAGGACTATGGTGTAGGCCAGACACTGAAGAATGGCTGCCAATTTTGGGTCAGGAAATGGAGGATTGATAGGTGAGCCGATTAAGCTACTCCTCAAGGCATTGAAAATAAAAACAAAAATAAAAACAGAGGAAATAAGTCTTTTTGGCATAAAAAGGCTTCCAGATGGTACCATTCTCCCTCCACCTAGATATGGAGTTCTGAATCTCCAGTAAGTATATAGAGATTATTTGACACTTCTTCGGCTGCCATATCTACCATTTAATTCTTCTGGTTTTTATCCCATGACTGCAACCCTTCTCCATATCCTTGTCAATAGGCTACTTGGTGACCTAAGGAGATGGCAGTCACTTTTGCGTTACCAGCTCTCTAAGCAGACAAGAATGACCTATGTTATATTTTGTCTTTTATTAGGGCTCAGTTTTTCATGCCTGCACCTCATGAACTCTAACCGTGCAAGTACTAGTTTATAACTGTCACAATTGGCCGCAACATGTTGTATACCATCATCAGTGTATCATGCACTTACACCATTTTCTTCATCATGACAGAGGTCCACAGTCACTTAATTCTCCAAAGCAAGCCACCTCAACAGTGGATATAAGATTATCAGAATAACCTTCTAAACATGTTCCCAAACTATGAAAAAAAGAAGTTTCAAAATGAAAAAAAAAAAAAATCTAAATGTCAAATAAACCAGGAAAACAAAATAAATGATCTGTCAGTTCACAGATTTGGCCGAAAACTTTCAAGAAGGTCCTAGACCATTTAATCTTCTAGCAGAGATTACTCATCTTCATTCTAATCCCTCTAGGACAAACTGTCATTTTAAAATCAGATAATCGTCTAAGAACTGACAAGTCATTGATATAAGTGTGCTAGCATTTGAAAAAGGTTGTTCATTTGACCTGTACCATTGTTTAACCTTTAGCCCTATTGCACCATTGAGAGCCATCAGCAACAATTCTCCACGGGACCACGGACTGCACAGAATGAAACTTTTTTCCACTTTTGCTAGACAGCATATTCACTAGACAACAGGCTCTGGAGATGACATCCTGGCTGTGACTGCCCACAAAGAAAAGCTTTGCAAAGGAATTCTTGGTTGTCTTTGGCAATGAAAGACAAACACTTAAACCACTTTTAAGAGTTTTATTTCCTATGTACCTATACTTCCTGTTCAATGTAACAAAGATAACTTCAGTTTTGAAAATCATGAAGTATACCTATAAATAAAAATATGGCTCCCGGGCTAAGAATATGCAGCATATAAAACATTAATCTTACGGGTCTTTAATGTTTTAGCATCAGGGAAGATGGAAGACAAGATATTAACATTATTAACTTTTAAAAAACATAAGCCAGAGAAAGCATTTCAGCTGTGCCAGGTACATCTATACAGTTAGTAATTGAAAACAGATTCATTTCAAAAAATATTTCAGAGCCTTTGAGTGAACCAGAAACCAAACAACAACTGGCAGGGACCTTTCTGCTCCTGATTTGCTTGAAAAAAAGAAGAAGAAAAAAGAAAGAAAGTACACATTACACAGATTCACATGAAAAATCATTCATTCTTAATAAAATCAGTTTAAACTATAGCCTGAAGTTTCTGGGCAACAATGAAAGTAAACCAGAAAAAAAACTAAATAGTTTTATGAGAAATCCTAAAACTCAGCTTATTCCACAAACTTCTGCCATCCTTCATGAGGGGATGGAGAACTGATTGATTTGACCATATTACCCTTTGAATTCAGTTCCACACTAATTAATGAAAAGAAAACAAGCTATGCAACCAAATCATACAAGTGTAATGGCAAAGAGCAAAGATTCAACACTGCTTACAGATACCTTCCTAAAACGTACATATGAAGAATTTGGAAGTTACATAAAAAGGTAGGCTTGCTCACAGAGTAGTTCTGTTCCCAGCTAAAAGAATAAACTGTGTTTAATAATTTTTTGACTCCAGGAGTTGACAAATTTAGTGATATTAGTGATATTGTAGGAGAAAACCCCAACAATACCAAATTTCAACACAGTAAAAGAGATGCCAAGGGTATATAGCCCGTCAGCAGGTGACTGTCTCTTTCTTTCCTTCTTCTTACAATGAAATCTTAGTCTTACCAAAAGAAACAGAAGCTCAAAAATTGTCTTAAAATAATGTCCGAGACAATACTGTAAAGATACAGTCCTTGTTTCTGAAATCTAGTACAACCAACAGACAAAAAGATAAAACTATAGATGCTACCATAATATTTACTAATTGCAGTTTGAAGAACACACTTCATTTCACAAAAATGAATTTTCAGATCAGAAGAAAACAGCCAGTGCTCTAACTCTAGTATTAGATTCCCAAGTCCACAACTTCAAGAATAATTTCATCATTTGATATATAATATATGCTATAAAAATTTACTGCTGCTTCAGGTAATTACTTTCACATTTTTATGAAGACAGAACATAATCAAATCTATATGGATAACATTTGTTTTTGCCAGTATAATTAAAATCACTTCTGATCACTCATTCAGCTATTAAATATAGAGCTGAGACTCCTGCCCTTTTTCAGCATTCTTCCTACAATCCACCCAAATTAACCCACATTTCTTGATATGTGATATTGTTAGTAAAGAATTCCAGTTTGGAACACTATAGCTCAACTCATTTTACAAAAAGGAATGAAGGAGCCAGCCCATGGAAAAACAGGTCCAAATTGTTTACTTTTGTGAAGATCAAACTGGGTCCGGGGAGCACATTTCAAATATTGAACTTTCTCAAAAGAAAACTAAGATGTGATGTGTGGTTCCAAATGAGATGATTCAGAGGTACACTTGATTCTTTTTCCTAAGTCTAAGTAAAATTCAGCTAAGTTTCAAAAAAAAAAAAAAAAAAAAAAAAAAAAAGAGCGAGCTATTCGGCTGATGACACATTCTACTGTTTACATGTATTACTCCAGGCACTCAAATTGAGATGCCTATTTTCCTCTAACAGCAGCCAACCACTCTACATATATCCTGCTTCTTTTCAGGCTCTGTAAGGAGTTAAGGAGTACAAAGTATAACATACATTTTTCTCCTCGATTTCTTCTCAAATGGAGCTGCTGAGATTTTGCAAGAACAGAGGGAGGGCTACAGAACGTGCATGCATATTTCACGCTACAGAACATGTATACATATTTCACGTCAAAGTCAGCCTATTTGCTTTTCACACATACATTGGCTTGCAACTCGCAGTGCACAATTACAAGGTACCACCTATTTCACAGGCTGAATCTCAGAGTCCCAGATAAACTGGACAAGACCTGCTTCCCAAGCACAGCACCTGACACAGAGACAGCAAAGCGGTGCTTGGCAAAAAAGTTGAAGTTGTGCAAAGAACTCTAAGCAACTGACTTGCAGATGTCCGTGATGAAAACATTATTAAAAGAGACTGTCCACTTCCTGAATTCTGATGAAGTACCTTCCAATCAGTGGTATGGGGTTTCTACTTTCAATCTCACATACGCTGATGTTATCAGAGATCCATCTTTCTCTCTGGCCAAAAACTGCTATGTCCTTTGATCTTCCTATGACAATAATGAGCCTTGATGACCTGAGCAGCTACATCTTCTTGCAGTTAAGTGCAAGAGCTGGAGGTAGCAAAGAAACTCATGCTTATGAAACCACATACTTTTCCTGAGACCACTAAAAGAAATCCTGAAAGACTGACACCATCCAGTCAAGGAGGAAAGAATCCTGTCGGATCTTTCTAAAGAAGAAAGGATCCTGCTGTTCTTGAAGAACAAGTGAAACAGCTGGTTAAATGCAAGGAAAAGATCTACCTTGAATGGTCCCATATGGTTATTTCTTTAACATTCATTCAAGTGCCACCCTCTCTAGAGATGCATGAATGGACATGCTGAATCAAGGTGAATATGAACCGATTTAGAAAGTAGAAAGAATTCCTTGCCTCCCTCCAGACCCTTGCTGTGCTGCGCACAGAGCCAGTAAGCCTTATCAAGACACTTGTCACAGATGCAAAAGAAACCCAGCTTGCTCTCTCAGCTATACTAACGCTGTATTCAGATCTATGAGTTCATTTGTTGCTATAGTTGCAAAGATGACTGAATAAATAGAGGAAGACTATTTCTTGCGCAGTGATACTATTTTTAAATAGTCTTTTTCCATAATAAGACAACTTTTTTTTTTTTTTTTTTTTAATAAAGCGTCTTCTGGTCATATGTAAGGAAAAATATTTTTCATCAAGTGGTAAACAATATGAAGATGTTATCCTTGCTTCATTATATTGAGGGAATGTTAGAGGAATTGTATGTCCACCAGTCTTTTACCATCAGGATAGGGAAGCACAGCCCAATACTTTCAGAATTTGGCAAGGTTCCAACGCCGTCTTATCATTTTCATACCAAGTTGCACAATATGACTTATGTCCTTACAATTGTTGAGATATAAATTTGTATTTTTGAGGTAAATAAGAGCAATAATTATTATTACTCTAAATATGATTCTTTTGAGACTAAAAGCATTCTTATAATTATTACTTCAAATCTTTATCTCCTCAAAAAAATAAATTTTGGTCTATAATGATTCCTCTTAACCATTTTACACAAAACTCCACATCAGTATTGATACTACCACCTAAAATTCCCTTACTTGTCACAAGGTGTACAAACAATATCTACATAGTGGCATAAAACTTTTTACCTATTTAAAGTAATTAGCAGATTTAAAGCCTCATTAGCAGTTTTCTGTTCTAACAGTGGTACAGCGAACATGTTTCACTAGCGAACAGTTATTTTAAGTCCGGATAAAGACTCTTCAAAATGTAAGAAATACATTGTACAAAATGAATATTTAAAAGTCTACATTATTCCAAATCCAAAAGCAGAAAGCTTTAGAGTTTGCCCTGCTCACTGACCAAAAAAAAAAAGAAAACACACTACTCACACCCCAAAATACCACAATAAAAACACAGTCTTAACTTAAAGATGCTTTTAGCTGGTGGTAACATGAGGATGAGAATTTGCTCACTGAACTGTATTTGCAATACAGTAATATCAGGTGCAAATTGTAACGTCCTTGAAGTTTTATCTAGTACTGCAGCCTTACCGGCATCTACAAATATTATTTTTAAAAGTTTGAGGTAAGTAACAAAGAAACGTCCATGCCTCATATTTTCAGATGTCCTGCTCTCTTAAACCATATGTCACCACTCCATCTGTTCCAATGGTATATTCATCTCAAAAAAGTAGCAGAACTCTCGCAGTCAGAAGAAACAGGACTCTCAGGGAGGTGGGAATATTACAACTTACGCTGTAAACCAACAGTGACATTTTACTCTATTTAGAGGGAAGAGAACTGTGTAAAGGAGCCCTATTAAAGGAAAAAAACTAGGAATTTTTGGTGAAAATAATCTTTCAAAATATACAGTTGAATAAAACTCAGGATATGGCTCCTCTTTGCTGTATTTTCTTACCATATTTGATCTAGTATAGAACGGATAAAAGACAAGTGGTTTGAAATAATTAAAAGAGGAGAAAAATAGCACTGAAGCTTGCTCTGCACAGAAGAGCATCTCCTCTGCTTTCTGTGTGTGTATCTGATCGCTGCATACAGTCATATTCTTCACAGTAATGAAGAAAATTCACCAGAAAAAAAAATGCTTCTTTTCATAACGCACAGTTTAACCAAATCTGGTAACAAAGACAAGGATAAAAAAAATTGTCCAATCATCAAGGTCAAAAGCAATTATAAATGTATTTTCAAATAAATTCTAGTGCTGTATAACACTTTTTTTCCTTTCCCAGCCATAATACATTGAGACAAGGAAAGTTAAAACAGACAATGCATGCAAAAAGCAATTGACAGTCTTTTTTTTTTTTTAAATAGCAAAAAAAAAAAATATTTGACATTTTACTGATGGTTGATAAGACAATCACTGTCTTAAAGACTTTATGAGGTTTGAGAAAGAAGAGAAAGAATACTAAATAGCATTATTTCATTGCTGACTTTGAAAAATGCCACAGTTGCAAGTGCTAAAATCCAATATGTTGGAAACGATAGGGACAATTAAGAAATCTTATTTAAACAGAAAAAAGAATGCAGTTGAGTAGTTAATTTCCTAGGTTTTGGGAACACAGCTTCAAGAACATATGCCCAATATCTGCTTAAGATTCCCAGAGGATCATCTGCTGGCAACTCATTCTGAGTTGTACCAATTCTGATAGAACTACAGTACAAAATATATTTTGCTGAATTTTGAACTCTACGTCCCGGCAGCAACCAACTCTTAATGAACGTCAACAGTTAACAATTTCATGTAAAATAAGCATTTAGGCCTTTTTCCCTTTTTTGAACTTTGCAGATATTGTTTTCATGTTTTCTGGCACAGAGATTGATGCAGTTCTTTAATTTCCTTACTATTCCATTACCGTAAAAAAGAACAATGATTATCGGTCACATTGATAAAAATGTCATTGGCAATGCATACCAATATATTGTTCTACCTCTAACAGAAACAGTCACTGTAATAATTCCTCACAGTACATAAAATTCATTATAGAACTAATTAGCAGCTTCTTAATAAAAAATTGTTATCTGAATTGACACTTAAATCCTATACTTCTTTGAGACACTTATCTTCTTTAAGCTGGTCTACTTGGTATGTTAATTTCTTTTCTTGTTGATAAAGCTACTCTTTTGCCCTGCAAATTTTGATATATTTATGCCCATGTATTGTTAGATAAAAGAAAAAGTTTGAAACAAAATTCTTATTTAAAAACAGTTTCAGGTTGATGTCTGCTTATGCAAGTACGTGCTATTTTTTGCAAGTAAGATAAGATTACTGGGGTTGCTTTTAACTGTTAGGTCTACCAAAAAGTTTTGCCAAATCAATGGGTTTTTCCTCTAGTGTAAGAGTCATTCACAATTTTAGAAACTAGCATCTGTCCTTGTTCTGCTAACAAATCGAAGAAAATATTTTTCAAAGAAAATTCACTATTCTGGAATTATTTCACTCTTCTTGATCTGTTTTAGGAGCTATTTCAGTGACTTAAAAAAACCCTAAAACTCTAGAGCTCCCACACGTATCACTAGACTGGAAATAGCCTTAAGGCATGCATGATATTAAAGGCAGGCTTCAGTTGAAGATTAAATTCAGGTATTTATGCGTGTACTATATGGCTAAACTCCCATAATAGTCAATAAAAATGTAGTTAGTACAGTCACTGGCATTGTGACCAGAAAACAGCTGTTTTCTGTAAAGGGTGATTGTACCACTGGCCACTGCCTCAAGGGTTCCCCGGACTATATGGGGAGCGTAGACATTCAGCACTACTGAAGATCTCTACCTTTAGAAATCTTTAATGTAAGGGGAGCTGCAGTTTAACACGTCAACAGCTGAAAGCGTAAACAACAAATGCTAGTTCCTCAGTTTAGAGGACAGTGCGTATCTTTTGGATCCAGATTACTGTAGGAACAATTTTGGTCTATGTCTACTAGAAATCCCAAATAGACTGTCTCCTTAGAAGATTTCAAAGATCTTCCACTGTGCTACAGAATCAGGTATCTGAAATACACGTACAACTTATAAATGCTCTAAAAAAAAAAAAAAAAAGGATACTCTAGTCAGTATGCAAGTTCAAGCTAAAATACATTCCTAGAGCTCTCACAATTACCACTTTTTAAAATAATATTTAGGTACATGTCTCATGTTGGTAGAAATATGTTTTACAAAAAAAAAAGAGGCCACAGGAGAAGGATGGAAATATATTTCATATGTTTATGATCTCTTATAGAAAAGCAGTTTTAAACTTCCCACGTCAGAAGAACTCAAAATCCACTGAGTTACTGGAGCCTCTGTAGTCCAACAAAGGAAAAGGACTATAGCCAGAAGCTGCTGCTCTTCTGTGACCGTTGTTTTGCATTAGAACTCTTTCTTGTTGTTAAGTACCATCTACTCTTACAGTAAGAAGGATAAAAAGAATGAGGTGGAAAATAGGACCCTTCCACTGTATTATTATACTTTCTCATTTTTTCCATCATTAACTGGCTTGGGTTTCCCAAAAAGTGGAATATATACACCCAGCCAGGCTAACTGAGGCTGCAGTTATGTTGTAAGAATTTCTCAGCCAGCTAAAGATGCCTCAGTCTCTCAAGTGCTTTCTTCCCACTGGCAGAATCCTTAGTGAGAATCTGCTGTTCTTTCTCTACTCCATTACTGCATCTTCACAAGAAGCATGAGATCACCATTAGTACTGAACGTGAGGAAAAAAAAGCAGTCTCAATATCTTCATCTTGTTGAATTTAAGGTATTGTGTCTCACCCTGTTCTTATTTCCCCAGGATGACCCTCTATACATATGTATAGACGGTCATCATATATGCATAGAGATATATGTGCATCTCTATACATATAGAGATGTATGTACATATGAACATAATCTGACTGTTGGATCCCATCTACTTGAATAGGCAGTTACCTTTGTTTCCACTGTAGTTTTTGCTTTCTTTTCTAACTGAACCTCTACCCCTGTAACCACTTGGGAACAAGGATTCAAAGAACGCATGTCAGCAGCTTCTGTGCATTTTTTTTTCCCCCTTCTCCATCTGGGAGGAGAATATATGTGGAAATTTCACATCATTCTGGGGAAACAAGAATTCCTTTCTAAAAAATGTGACTTATTTTTTATTAATACTTTCTCTTTACTTGCTTAGGACTAAAAGGAAACAAAAGGGAAACATATCAAAATCTTGCTTCCAAAGGATGACGACATACCATATTCCTCTGCTCGGGAGTATGAGGGTATTAATAAAGGTTTAACCGACTTCAGTACCTCCTACAGGAACCATATAAAGAAACTTCTATATGGCACTTCAGAACCACCAATTTAGATTGGCACTCTGAAAGGCTAAAGCAAGCCTAAGCTGCCTCTGTTTTCAAGAGGTGTACACTAGAAGACAACCCAAGACACAATCTTAATTCAGCTATTCTGAATCTCCCTACAAAATGAGCTTCAACAAGGTTACAGTTAATCCTTGAAATTACCCCTCCCCCTACAGGATATATTTTTAAAACATGGGGAGACCTTGTCACATTCTCTTTAGGAAAAAGCCATAAAAGCTGTTTTGATCTGCCTAGAAAAATCTATCCCTGATGAAAGCAGGCACAGCTCACAAAGCCTGCATCTTGCTTACTTATTACTCTGTCAGGCTGTGGAACAAGGTATCTTTCTCCATTACCCTGGATTTTAAAAAGATTTGAAAGGGGGAGGGGGGAATGGAACAACCTGACCATAAGAATTAGGCTTACAAGGTTTTTAAAAAAAAAAAAAAAAAAATCTAAGGCCACATTACACCTGAATTACTAGGGGAAGACAATAACCAGGCAGCAGCAGGAACGAACCTTGGATTTTAAGCGACTAAATGAACTGACCCTTCTAAAAGAAACTGAACTGAGGAAGAAGCTAGGATCCAGCAAGAAAATGTTTAGATAACGATAGTAACTAATTCTTCAAACTATTCTTAAGACCATAGCGTCCATTGAAAAAGATCGTTCAAATCTTCTACGAATGCTTTCTGGTTTCTTAAAAGAGACACCAAGGATCTTAAGCGCAGGGTTCAGGACTCTTATGTGAGAGGACAGAATGGCTATACTCAAACAGTGGATCCAATTTATATTGGTTGAAAAGCTGCAAAACTCATCTTGGAAAGAAGTCAGTTGTTGCTCATCAGATAAAGCCTATCTTTCTCAGTGTTTTCCGAATAGCCTAAAGAATGAAGAAAACAGGACAATTTCCTCTAAATCCGAGCCCATTATGTCCTGAGACCGACATAAAAACATGGTGAAAAAGCATACTGGTTAATATTTTTTCCTCAGACTACAACAGGAAAAATGTATTTCCATAAAATGTGACTTTTTACCTTAAAGTTCATAATTTATCCAGAACACAGTTCACAGAATGATTTGACATAACTAGCAGGAGATTTGCTTATAGATGTGTTTCACTTACAGATTTTTCTAGAAACACTTCTGAGTCTGAGTTTTTCCTGTCTTTTTTAGATTCCGTTACAGAGTCTGAAACCTCAGAACACTTCAAGCAACTATAAATTTATGTAAGACAGTAATTTTTAAGAAATTGGTTCCTTTTATTCTAGTTTCTTTTAATTTCAAGCTCACAATGTGTTCTAGATGAACAGCCTTTTTCCCCTATGAAAATTTACTTTGAATTCATGGTGTCGATAAATACTACCTTAGTTGGACAATATCCCAACCTGACAACCAAAAAATGCGACAACACAAATAAAAAGACATGATCAAAACGGTGCTTTATCTGTACAACAATCGGATACAACTTTTCATGGCTTAAACTTTCCCAGGACTCCTACTTTTTCAGAGCCCAACTTAGGCCTTATCACGTTATTTAGTTTTCAGCCACCACCTAGTTAGCCAAAAATTCCACGATCACTCCTCCTGGGAGGAGACTCATTACCTGCTACACGCTCAAGGAAAGGACAAAAGCAAGCGGAAGGAGACAATTTGAAGTTTATTGTTCTGTGTCGATGAGACACGGGACTACTAACAGCAGCGCTAACCAGAAAACTGGTTACTCTAGGAGGAAGTATTATCCATGGGCTACTTAATTCACAGAGGAGAATACAAATATTTTACACAGTGTTAGGATATTTCTATACGGAAGGAAAGAGCGCACAATGACAGATAGGAACTAACATATTTATAAGCCATATACTTTACCTAAGATGACCTAGGGCAGTCTATTAATAAAGTAAAATGTGGAGACTTCAGCTACCATGGGTTCTTAGTAATCACTGCTGAACATGAAGTGGGAGTTCAAACACAACTCATGATTCTTATACTATGGCCAAATTAGGACTGGAAGCAAAAAGAAAATTATATTCTTACCTATGAAGGAGACTAGTGGAAACAAAAGAGCTTTCACACATTCCCATATGCTCAGAGACATTTCCGATTTAAGCTATTAACTTTCTATGTCATCACTCAACATATGAAACTAAATAACTAGATTTTGCCACAGCAGTTTTTTAAAAAGGGAAACAGTAATTTAGGAGGAATAGGCAGCCTAAAACCACCTTCAGAATATCCCAGCCAAGGTTTGCTGAACACTTGCTTTGCAGAGAAATTTGCTGGAAGCTAAAAAAGCTAAAGGAAAGCTTTTACTGCATTACTGCCTTCAGCACCACAACAAAAACAATAACTAAAATCAAGTTTACCTTTCTCGCAGTGTAAATGTCAAAAAATGGTTTGTTTCGAACACTGAACGGCTCCTGAGCTTTGTCAATAAGACCAGTCTTCATCTTTTCATGCCGTGGAAATATTATCTCTTTTTCTATACATGCGAGTCGAATGTTAAAATCGCAATCTCCAACCGGCTGTCCCTGCCAAAAAAAAAAAAAAAAAAAAGTATTTAAACTAATACTTACCAAATTATTTGAACAATCTGACATGTTCCTTATAAAATGTTTATAATTATACAGATACACAAAATATTACCAAATATTATCAAAATACTATCACTAATGTATAGGTTTTTGCTAAATATTTAGTTTTCAAGCATTTGTCTCAGGTTATAAGAGGTTTAACCAAATCAAAGGTCATAGAAAAAAAAAAGTCTATAATTTGTATTCAAGCATATAAGAGCTAAATACCTTTTAAAATTTAGCTACACAGTATTTAAAGTTAAATAGTTCTTAA
This sequence comes from Struthio camelus, assembly GCF_040807025.1. Classification (NCBI taxonomy): domain Eukaryota; kingdom Metazoa; phylum Chordata; class Aves; order Struthioniformes; family Struthionidae; genus Struthio; species Struthio camelus. The sequence goes on from NC_090944.1 coordinate 49,811,394, forward strand.
TTACAGCTTTGGATATAGGAATCACATACTACTTTTCTATACAGTTTACTTCTGAAGTAATTCAGCTCATTTGTTCATAATACTTTCAACGTCAACATAACAATGAAGTTTACAGAGCTAAGCAAACTCACTGCTTCAAATGCTTTGAAAGAAGCATTATTTGTGTAAATGTTAGCTTTTCTGTTACAGAAAAGAAAAAGATATAGCTGTAGTTGGAAAATTTTCCAATACACAGTGGCAGCAAAAACCTGCAAAGCATGTTACAAGGCAGCCACAAAAAAGTATAAAAGTTCTTCTTTAATTCTCAGTAGTATACTGACCTTTCAAGATCTGAAATAAATCACTGACTTTACATTGTTCTTTATACATTTGGTGCATTGCACCAGATCAATACAAATGTTCAAAACACACATTCGTCGCATTAATAATTACCCATAATGGAGTTTATTACATTTTGAGCATTAGATAGTGATGACAACACACTGCAGATATCATTAAGTGAAAGGGAGCAACAGGTAATACATAAATTCTAAAGTTAGGGTCAATAAGATGTGCCACTTTTAAGCAGTAAGGCACCAAACTCATACATTAGCGTTGTTTCAAGCACAATATAGCATTGGAAGTTATTTCAATGAGATCATCCTTCATTTTGCCACCTCATTCGCACACAGAAATAACTTTGAAAAATCCTCCCTTTCAAGGTCCACAGAGAATAAGCCCACAAAGTTTCAGCTTCAATTACAGAATTTTTCAAAAGCTAGAAGCAATGAACACAGGATCCTGGCACTGCAGCGTGTATACCTCCAGCCATGATTCTCATCATGAATGGCAGTTGCACAGCTGAGCAGGAGAACCAGGAACCACAGATTCCCTGTATTAAACACAACTAGAGGGGAAAGGACAGAATCTAGACAGAAAACAGCCCCCCACTCCTCAGCACGGATCAAAGCAAATCAGAACTGCTCAGTCAAAAAGAACACCAAGTCATTAAATGGCAAAATGACAACCTGAAGAACTTCTGAAGAGAGAAAAACTGAGAGCTAATTTTAGATTCACTTGAGTTTAATCAAGTTCTTTTCAAATTTATCACCCCCTCATTGACGACACTGGCTTTCTCCAGAATCTTCTAATTCTCGTACTCCCAAGAGGGGCATGAAGTTTTTCTTGGACTCCCTTCTTAGCACTAAATCCCTACTGGACCTCTACCAAAAGTCCTCAGTTTTTCACTGTAACAGCTTGAAGAACTGTTCATTGGTTACATTCCACACTGCTCGGAATAACTCGCAAACACTTTCTTACATGACTCAGCTTGGATCTATACCAGGAGAGGCAGCAGAGCCACCATCATATGAAGGGGAAGCACGTCCTGTGCAAAGCCAGGACTAAAACAGGTGAAATGCCTCCGATGTTGAGCTCTGATCGTTAATCTGTGCTTATTAAGAAGAAGAAAACGTATTTGGTCATTAACAACTTGCATCTGACACTTCAGAGGCCGGACAGTCAAGCCACACTGCATAGCTTCAACTTTCCCTTCCTTTCATATATTGGAGCTGTTATTAATTTAAAAAAAAAAAAAAAAAAAACACATGTAATGAATGGAAAAATCCTAGAAGCTGGATAGCGGCACATTCTTTATTCACCCTTCACAGAACACGGCTGCATGATCCAGAAAGTTTTAAATGCTGCAAGTACAATTCCAGAGATTGATGTACTCCTTCTGCCTCCACGTACAGCATACTTGAGAACTCATCTATAAAGTGACTGATCTTGTGTTGTTTTGTATTTCTAATTAAAGGACAGAAAATATCACCATCTTGACCTCTGTAATAACCACTGGAAGATTGCATAATTCTATAATAATAATAAAAAAAAAGTATGAACCTTTTATTATTTTGAAGAACACCGTAAACTGTTCCCTAAGTAAGTTTGAGCAAAATCTGGTGCACGTCTAGTCTTTCCTAAACTACCTTTCCCACTTGGTCACATTTTATGTGTAGTTCTGAAAGAGCAGAAGAACTAATTAACGTTTCAAACACTTGAACCTGCAATAAACAGTAAAGCTATTTAGAGAGCTTCTTTAGAGTGATTCATTCAAATGTGTTTAGTATAGTCAAAAATTTATTTCAATCATTTAGTAGTGAAAATAAAAGCTCAGACAACCTTATACATTCCACAAAGTAGTCTAATTTTCCCTTAAATAATCCTTTCATTTTTCACGTCTACTCAGAACTAATTATTTCCTGCAGCTCTGCCAATCATATATTTTTATTTGAAAGCTTGTTAAGCAGAAGACTATATTACCAGTAGGCTCCATCATATAAAGGTCAGAGCTAGGCTGACACAAGATCACGTGGGATAGGAAAATACAGACAGTGCTGCCAAGCAAATTCTTCATCAGCCAAGTAAACTGAGTAAACTAAAAAGCTTAGGAGTATTTCATTCTCCCAAAAGCACAGGATGGTAGCAGTAAGAAAATTAGCATAACTTTGAATTTAAATCAAGGACATATTGAATAAAACGATATTGGGGGAGTGGGCTTTTTCTTTGTAGTTTTTAGAAGCTTCTTTTCTAGAAGCTTGCCAAAATTACAAAAAGTGTTGCTAATACAGGATATATTTATCCTAGACAGATCTAAAACTTTCAAGCAGTAAAATCCTAGCTTTTAGCAAAAAAGTAGGAGGGTAACGTAGGCTGCAATAAATAATTTGCAGACATTAACAAAAACAGGAAGAGATGATTTAGTATGTAAAGCACCCATTTATAAATTATCCAACAACAGACTGCAATGCATTTATAATCTAACTTCAGGCACTGAACATGAGTATGTTTCTAGGCAATACAGACATATTATTAAACATTAAGATAATCTCATTTTATTTCAATATGCAAGCTTTTACTCTTTTGAGAAGGATGACGGTCAACACTGCCTAAGGGCACAATTACTGAAGATTTTTCAGTGGGTTAGATAACACCTTTTCTACACATTTTTGTCCCACAGTTAAGTTAGTTAGCGTAAGGTAAAACATAAGTATCAGGTAGCATGTGTTTCCTAGCTATCCTAGAAAGTAAAACTTCCCCCTCCCTTACAGTAAATAAAACCTCCTCTAAAGCAAAATATCATTTAGACAAGCCACCAGAGAGAAGATTCATCTATTGAATCAACACCTTTTGCCAGATCAGCTGAATTTTCTTCACCTATCGAAACTTGGCGCACTGCACTAAGAGGTCACAGCATAAAGTGGGCTTGCAGTCGATATGACATTTAAAAACATACAGTTTTGATTTTAAATACACTCCTCCACAAATCCTCAGCATTTGAAATGAAATAGATTTCAAGCCCAACAGCTTTCAAATCTATACAGATTTGAACTCTTCAAAATTTGAACTTACAATAGATCAAACGAGCTCATCAACTGAATTCATACACAGTAAGTCACACAAGAATCTGGTGTAAAACAAAAGAAAACAGTCTAGAGCTCATGTAGTATCTATTGTGCAAAAAAAAAAAAAAGGGGGGGGGAGGGGGATCTTATTGGATGAAATGAGCTAAAAGCAAAAAAAAAAAACAAAAACAAAAAAACCCTCAATCTCAACAGGATTCTTCAGGATGGATGCTGAGAGACTGAATTTGGCCAAGTGTCAGCCTGTCCTGTTCAGGTACATCAGAGGTGGCCAAATCGCAGCTTCTCAGCTCCATTTGGCTCTGAGGGTTGGTGAGGAATTCAAATCTCAGGTCATTAAATGAAAGCAATGCAGAAAGAACTGTTGAGACGGGTTTCACAAGATAACGGGAATCCTGTTGTGCACCCAGCTCAGGCCCCTCTCTTTTGAAAGGGGAAAGGTACCTCTGAGGAGCCACTGCCATCCTCCAATTTGAAGTCTCCCTCCCCCCTGCCTAAGGCAGGCCTGGTGGCCACAGCTCAGGAAATTTGGTAAGTTTTAGATACACTATGGAAAGTCTTTCTACTTAGATTGATGTGGCACAGATGGTAAAGCAGGGTCTGCAAGGGTATGCTAAATCCCATTAGAACACTTTCTAAAAGAAATCGATACTTACCTGGCTTCTGTCAGACGCAACCATAATAAAAAGCTGTCTGGATCTGTGTACAGTTGATAACTAGCTTGGTCTAAGATAAATTAAGCATGTTTATTCTCTTCTTCTATGAGATATGGTTTGAAGTCTAACTGCCAGCAAAGCACAATCCGTTTGATTCCTCAAAGCAGTAACTTAAACATGAATAATTCAGTACATACATGCATATACGTTCCACACACGTCTTCACTTATTGAGCCATAACAAAACCTATGTCAAAACTGTCTTAGCTTTAATGATTTTGAGAGAAGAATAAAGACTAAGTGCAGGCTGATATTCTACTCTATGTTTAACACTGCTATTGACAATCAAGGCACCCACAGCTGACATCTGCATTTCCAACTAAAGCCTGCTATTAGTTCTTTCTCGTCTAATATTTTGCATTTCATATTAATGGTATAGCATGTATTTCCTCTGACTGTGGATTTATAATTGCTGCCAATTGTTTTTGATGCACATAGTTTTTAAATTAAAAAAGCTAAAGGTACTGTTGCATCCTCCAAATAAGATTATTACTACATACAATCACTTAACAATTTATTTCCCCATTTCTGAAGTTTTCTTTCTAAAGGCAAGAAAATCATTATTGTCTGAAAATACAATTTAAAATTTGAATGAATCAATCATTCACATATTCAAAACAGATATGTTAATGGCAAGGAATTTAGTAGTTTCAGTATGTTTTCTAGAATTTATTTTGGAATCAGTGAGGTACAGCATGTGAAATATTAGCTGAATTGTTACAAATGAAACAATGGGGTACAGAAACATAATTCCTATTTATATCTTGTCAGTTTATACAATGGAATATTGCATTGATTTACCACAGATCAAAAATGGTTTGGGGAGTCAGACCTATTAAAAGGAATACTTAAGACAAGTATTGAATTATTTGCATTTCCTTTTTTGAAAAAAAAAAAAAAAAGAAAAGAAATGCAAATACGTAAGAATAAACAAAAGAAAGAAGTTTATATCCCACGTGTAAAGGCCAAGGCCTAACAGAACAGACAACTGTAGCTGAACATATGGCTTACTAGCAAAGATAACTTTAAGGAAACAGCATGACAGTCAGAACTGTGACTAAATGGTAAGAAAAACAGAAAATGTAAATTGAACTACAAACATTGCTCCCTTCCCCACGTTTTTCTTTCTTGGATTGCTCAAAACAAAATACAAATGCAAGAGGACAAGAGGTACACTTCACAAGTGTTAAAGTAATGCATATAAGGCAAAGCATTTGTGATCATCTAAGTGACTGAAATATGATTCTTATTCTTAATGGTGTGTAATAAAGAGGCAGACTTACGGAAACTGACATCTACCATGGATGAATGCCTGAACCATCTCTTTTGAAAACAAGCTCTAATTAGGCACCAAAAGAAGTGATCATTCTGGCTTAGTAGATGTTAGTTTGGGAACACAAAATATAGTCCAATTCACTGTTTAACTGTATATACAGTGGGTTCATTGGGAATCCTTATAATCCTTATAAATCCTTCTTGAGTCTTCAAAAATAAAATTCAATCTGTGGTTTTACTGAAATGTAAATGATTAAAAGCAACAGGAATGATGTTCTGTCTAGACTGGTTGCCTCCCTCAAGTAATCTGAGGAATAGGTCAACTTCCCATTTTTAATTACAGAACTAAAAGTCATAATTCTAGTAATCCATAAATGTCCAGTAGATTCTCCATCAGATATTTACACACACAAAGACTGCATATGATCTTCCTATGTGCATATAAATCTCAAGATTTATTTGGCACTCAATTTAGGCTATGTACAAAATAAAATATTGAGCACAAGGCTTTTACTGCTTTTATCTTTTTCCTTACCATTTTTACTACTGCTATTGTTGCATGTAATATAGAGGCACCCAGCTACAGCCATGAGATGGTTCAGTTTTCCTCCTGCCAACCTCCTCCTTTCCCAGTATTTTCTCCTTCTGCCCCTTCAGACTCCTCCTCTTCCTACTAGCCATTCACAGTAACTTTTCATGAGAATAGTTCTTGTTGGCTTTTACAGTGCTGTCCTTATGAGAAAGGATTATCCTTCCAGCGAGTTAAAGGACCATGGGAAAAGCCCAATATCTTAGAGACATTGTTCAGGATCTTTTAGTCTTGAAAAAGATTGTGGTTTATCCTTGCTTCGCATTCAGTATGTCATGCGAAACTTTCTTCTGAAGAATCAGGGCCATGAAATCTACTTATATAGCTCAAGTGTTTGATATTGCTACCTAGGCACTGGTTCTTTAGGATGGTAACCACTTCAGAGTACTTAAAATAAGGCTCTTACAGTAAGCACAAAGTCCCTTGCAGGGGGAGGGGAATCAAGCAACAAATAGCACTGGTTCGTAAGGGCTGTCTTAGAGGGAACCATATACCTTTCACAAACCATGACAGAATTAAAACAAATAGCTGCTTATAATAGATATTTTTTTAATACCTGAATTTAAAAGAAACATGAGTACACAATCTTTTTGTCTCTCTGGTATCTAGCTCATTGTATGCATTGCTAGTTTACAAATAAGTAATACTTAATAATTGCTATTGCATTTATTTCAAAAGAAAAGTATCATTTTACTTCATCTCTCTTCTAATTAAGAGAAATAATCTAAACAGGATGAAAATATGGCCTTCATCCTCTTTCTTACCACTAGTCCTACACTAAACCATAAAAGTAATTCAAGTTATCAAAAACATTGAGAATAAAAAAGAGAAGATATTAGAGAGGTCCTGCTTTTACCTTTATAAACTCTATCCTAAATTATGTGGTTATTTTAGATTTGGCAACTCCTTCTGATTAACTCTGATTTTTTTTTTCTTTAGTACTTTTCTGATGTAACCCCTCATAAAAAAAAGAGGAAAGAGACGGGAGGGCAAGACACAGAGAAAGCTAACACTACGAAATATTAGGGATGGGTTAAGTGTAGAATGGGAGGAATCAAAATTAAGCTAGAGAAATAAGATGTGACAAAATGTGAACATGCTCCCTTTGGTTTCCTATAATCATCAGCCATCCTCTGTTTTGCCTACTTTGATGTATAAGCTCTTAAAAGCAACATTACACTTTTTCCTTGTTTGAAATATACTGGACAAAAAGCCTTGTGTTAGCCTCCATGTCCACTCTCCTAAGGCCTGGCAATGACCTGCCCGTGACATGCCCCGCTGTAAAGTTTTTCACACTTTGCACTTCAGTTGCAACCACTGCCAGATTTTTGAGAGGATCCAAGTACCTGACTGAAACAGAAGTTGGGTCCAGTTCCACTTGGCAATTCCTGTAGTATCGGCTATTACTAAACTGCAAGGAGAGGGAGATACTTTTTCTATTTAATCACATATCACAGTCCCTTAGACAACAATAAAAAGGTACAAATAAATAAATAAATAAATGGTGATTTTTAAGGCTAGAAATATGAGAAGTAGAAAACACAGACCTTAGCAAAAATAGGGAGAAAAGCTCTTCAAAGAAACACTCCAAGAACAAAAGGTATGCGGACTTTCTCTGAATTGTGTAAGGTCTGAAATATTTCAGGATTACTTTCCATGTAGAATGCAACTTAAACATTCAGGTCTTACTACAGTTTGCTGAAAAAGTGTCATGTCACGATAAATAAAACTTATATAACCCAAGCACCTGAAAATATAATGGATTTAATATCATGATAACTTCTACAGCTGTTCCTGGAGGACTACTTGTAGTAGTCCCCTTGTAACTCCCCCAGGAGCAACATTGCGTCTCTCCTCCTGACAATTACACTGGTGGTAATCTGCTATTCAAAAGGCTCTCATGAACCACACTTCATATTAAGGTAGGGAAATATTGACCTTTGGGAAATAATAAGACATGACAAAGTTTGAATGCACTCCCTTTGCTTTTAAATAACAACCTGTTAAGCATCCTCTATTTCATCAAACATGAGAAATATCTGTAGTGCCCCTGAGGTTGGGAAAAGGAGGATCTAACCCAGAGGTGCAGAGGAAAGGAAGAAATTAGTTGCATTTTTCAAACAAACAAATCAGCAAGTAAAGCTGTCTTCCTTCAGACGAATCACACTGTAAAAAGACCGCTTCCCCACAACAAGTAGCTTATTAGATTTAAAATATATATATATATATATGAAAATATATATTAAAAGAAACAAGAAAACACCAAGGCTATCCTATTCAGCATTCACTAGTTATAACACTCAGCAATAATTTACTTTTTGTAGGCCTCACAGCAAAAGTTTTAAAGAGGGGTGCAAAAGTGCATAAGAACGCAAGTTTTCAGTTGCTTATGCAATTTTCTGAAGCATGAGGAGCCACAGGGAAGAAAGTTTAGGGAAGAGGTGAGAAGACTTGCACATTTTGCTGACCAGACATGCAAGTCCATTTTTCAAGAATAAATAAAAGATGAACAACAGAGAAGAGGGATAAGTCAGGTAAGACTGAAAAAGATAACTAACTAAAATACATTTCTGTCCTGTCTTCATAACCCTGAAAGCCTCTGCACCACCATTCCCTTATTCTGTGGAGATTCTATCTTACAAGCTCTCCTAGCCCGCTATTTGTTGCCCTCCCTATTCTGTGATACTACCCTATTAATACAGCCTAAAGAAGAGTAGAGGATATTACTAGGTTTACCTGGCCAAGCTCGCCCTGCTCTCTAATCATCATTCAACAAACTGCACTATAAAAATCAGAGGAGGAGAAGAAGCAAGCAGTGGAGCTGCATGAGTTCAAGTACAAAGTAGCTGAGAGGCTCTACAAGGTTATCAGAGCACTGCAGCAACAACCAACCATAATATACCTTTTCCAGTGTTACACCAGAAAGCAAGAAGGAGGTACAATTTATCCTACATAATTAATGGAGTAGACGCTCTGTATTTCATTTACCTGACAGCTTTTAGCCATGACAGACGAAAAAGAAACATTAAGATTTTCAGGTCATAATGCAAGGTAACATCATGGTTAAAAATATCTGGGCCACTTGTTAAGTATGTCTCAGCACAAAGTAATTAATAGAAAGGATGCAAGACTAAACATATACACAGCATCTTCATTTTCCAGGGTACTGTTAGTAGCAGAAACATTCTAAACCCATATCTGTATCACCAAAAGTGATACCATTTGAGAAATAGGAGTGGAGGCTCATTGCTAGTCAGATACATTTGTAAAGAGAAAAGATTCTGCAATTAAAGTTGCTTTTTTGAATTGTGCCCTCAAAATTTTCACAGTACATTTTTAGATAAGGCTAATAGACTAATAAATGAGAGACAGCATGTACTGTGAGCTTTAAATCACTTTAAAATGAGGTTTATAATGGAAAAGTCAGATATGGTAGTATTTTACAGGGATTTAAGCAAAAATTTTTCATGCATGAATTCAATGAACACAATGGCTGTGGGCAGAATTTATAACCAGAATATCCGTTTACAGTGACAAATGTTATTTAATAGCAACTACTTTGTTATGTATATTGACAACCAAAAAAATGTTGATGTTAAATATTACATTTTAAGCATAAAATTTAAGGAAAGTCAAACAAAGTGCTGTCTCCTTCCCAAACATTAAAATTATCATCATTTTCCTTTCAAGCATTCAGTCTATTCTTACCATTGCAATCTGCTCTCATGAAATCTTGGCTAGAATTTAAAAAATTTAAAGGCCGAGGTTAGAAAGGAAAAGGAAAGTACTATTAATTTTCAGTTCCTCTCTTAAGAATGTATTAATTGGATCGCGCATCACGCCAATTTTACTTTTTTTTAACTTTACTAAAGAAAAAAAATAGTTGCTTAGCTGTAGTGTCTACACACCTATATGTAGCTCCTGAATAGAGATCTAAGAAAAAGCTTCTCCAAGTAAGGTTTCTCATGAAGAGCTGTCTCAAAGATGACTGATCAATGAAGACATTTCCTTTAGGAGATTGCTTCTGATGAACAGGGACTTGAATTTACTTTTATTTACTTCTACAGCTGTTTACTATTCTCTTGTCAGCTTCCTCGCTTACACTAGAATAACCCACCAAATCTGAATTTTTCATTAATTATTTGGATTAAAGCGGTAATGTTATACAACTACAGTTACTATTAAGATGTACTCAACTACATGCACATACTTTTCAGCTTCCTGATTTGTAACAGGCATTGCAGAGATTTATCTCCGTACTCATTAAGAATAAAAACAATAAGGGATGTTGTGCACTGTTAGCCTTTTGTGTTCATAGGAATATGAAAAATTCAGATTTCATGCATAAAATGAGAGTGCATGCATAACCAGTGACAAAAATGTGGACAAAGGACTGCAATTAGGATTTTAAAAGCCAAATAAATACATGCACTTGTAATTTGTCATTTTTCAGTAAGAGAAAGATTCTTAGAAAAAATTCTATTTAGATGGCCTTGAAAAATAACTGATACAGTTGTTTTCTACTTCCAGAAATATTCACACGCCAGACACAAGACTTGACATGATAGTGACATCTTCTCCATAGACAAGCAGAAGTGACGCACTAGTTTGAGCTTGACGTTTGGGGATGAACAGACACCTTAGGTATATTTACACTGGTGAACGGAACACTGTCCTGGAGCCATTTGGCAGTCTGACCACGTTCATACTACTAAATTCGCTTACCCTCCAAAAGAGGATGGCAGCATCTCAAAAAGCTTGCTAAGTACAGTCCCGTGAGCTCTGCTAACTCTTGAACTATTCCTAGGAACTGTTTGAGAGTACGCTAGCCAGCCAGGACCAAGACTGTGCCAGGGATCATTCTAACTACTTAAAAGAGGATTAAGTTTCAGTACCTGGACCCTGTCCCTTGCATAGTTTAATTTACTAGTATAAGCGTAGCCTCCTAGGATGAGGTTTGAGACATGATTTTATATATGTTGAGTTGCTTCTTCCAAAAGAACCAAATGAAGCAGGAAGAAAAGTAGGGATTGTTATAGGTTTCCTCAAAGACTGGAGGTTGCGAGGTTGACTTCATTCTACTTCTGTATAGCTTCCTTTCTGTAAACTTGATTTTAGTATGCCAGATGAAAGCAGTAATATGGCAATGTCATATTTTGAATTGCTATTAAAGTTATATTCAGACTGAAGAAAATGACAGTAAGAACTTTTTTTAATCACCTAAACATGTTTTTCCTGACACAGGCATCCCTTGTAACACAATGGAATGCATTATCACAAGCTTCTAGAGATGTCACAGAAACAGTGATTAAAGATGAAGGAAATCAAAGTGTTCCATAAGCATCCCTGAAGACAACTTTTTCAGCAGCTACAGGTGATAAGTATCAAAACTCAATACAAAATTTATCATGGAAGCAGGCTTCAAGGCAGACTGTTTGCATCCCCTAAGAATTCCAGTACAGATCTCCCCCAAACATAGAAATCAAATATTTATTTTTCTTTCTTCCTAATATTTTTCCTGTCTAGACATCTGGAGCCAAATCTTCAAAATATATTCCAACCACAATCTATCTTCTCTGCTTCTTTCACTTCTTTCTAGACGCCTGCTGTAGTTTCTTCCTGACACATCATACCCACATTGAAGCAAAAGCTAAGTAACAACAAGCTTCGCTGATAACAATGTGATTAAAATTTTTTAAGAGTAGGTCTTTTTCTACTCTCCCTCAGTATTCTCCTTCATCTGCTCATATAGCCTCCAGTCCCTGTAAAGTTTATGTTATCATTCTTTCCTGATGACCACTTCAACTTTACTTTCCTTGCCTTGTCTTCGTCATGCTCAAATGAAATGCTGACTAAGCCTGAAGACACTCAGGCTCACTACGTAGTGAGTCACTGACTCCATGATTCCGTGAAGTTCTCCCAGATCACCATATCACACATGAAATGGAAAACGTTATTTTTTACTCCCAGCTAATCCATCACTGGCTGCCGCTCTTAAATCTTAAATCAACATTTGTCTCTTAAACAGTTAACTGCAAAGTGGCACAAAGTTGCAGGGAACAATTTGAATGCAGCTATTTAGGTTTTTTTTCTCTTGTTTAAGGCTGAAACTTTGCACGTAGAACTTGAAAATTCTACAGAGGCAGTACGTTTATTTTTAACTACTGCTCATGAAGGCAACGGTAGTCACAATATTCTGTGACCCTACAGAAAGAGAAGCCAGGCTAAGCTCCGTGGGCTTCATTTAGGCATCAGTCTTCGTTTTTTATGTCCCCTTGTTAAAGGTCATAAAACTATGGCATACAACAGAGATAAGGTTGCCCTGCGTCACCTGGTATATTTCCAAACAATCGTAAGAATACTTAACTCCCTGAAAATAAGAGAATGAAAAACTAAGTACAAAATTGGGATATACTCCGTACTTGAAGCACAACAATAGTGCTAGTTGAAAACACTGAGAATAGCTCAAAGCCATATTACACTAAATGGTATTTGGAAATTTTAAGTTATATGGCATTATTTTGCTGTGGTCTAAACTTTTAATTCCATGATTTTTCTGTATGCAATGTTAACAGTCTTCACTGTACTATTTACAGCCATACCAAGGGGCACAAGGTGACTTAAATCTTACTAGAAATATACAATCCATTCGGTAAAAGAACTATATATCACCTTATTTTAGTACTAACTGCTGTATTATTTATTAGCACCAATCATCCTAACACACAAATTCTCATCAGTGTTAATAGCTCGCGTAAGTCTTTGGGACTTAGTGTGGAAATGCAGTTTTTCAGAAGGAATTTTCTTGACAAAGCCAAAAGAAATCACAACTTTTAACTAGTATGGGAGGAAGTGCATGCAAAATAAGGTCAGCATTTGAGAATGAGGTCACCTGAAAGTACCTCTGGTGCTCCATATTGACTAAATATGAGGTTTGGCTGAGCAGACAAAGGTGTTTACGGGTGGGGTTCATGCTCACATTTCCTCAAACGCAATGTAGCATCTCTACGCTGTACTGTGTCTCAGAGCATGCCGAGTCACTGCTCAAAAAGGGCAAGGGCAAGGTTGGCTCCCTGAGTTACGTATCAGCTCTGTTTAGAGTTATCTAACATGATGCCTCATAGGACAAACAACCCATATAGAAGCACTGGTACTTGAAATTTTATTGCATTTTCTGAATTTTGCTGCTTCTTAAAGATGCCTTTGGCCCCTATACACCATAGATTCAGTTCTCTGCTTTTATGTGCATGTTGACTGCAGGCTTTCTTGGCTCCTCCCTTCAAATTAAGGCTAAACTCTTGCACTGCACAGTGAACGTGCGTATAGCTTTCCACCCAAAGTAGCTTTTGCTCCTCGCAAGAGTATGCTCTGCTTTTGAATTTGGGATTTTCAAAGTATATGAGCCATCATTCAAGCTTGTCACTCCTATGCTGACACTTTAATAGGTAGGCCAGAGCGTAACGTGAAGATGTAAACATTGGTAATGTAATAGATTAATATAGGCCCACCATGGGGAGTCACTATCACTGCAACAGATGCCTTGTTTAGGACTATGATCATAATTTCATTCTAATATGATTTTGTAGATTGCTGATTAGGACAGAAGATGAGGTAGGGGGCAGGCTGGAAATCCTTTCATTTACACAATGACCAGTCAGTTCAGGAACTCCACTATTCACCTTCAGAAGGCACAACTACTTTCAAGATCAAAAGAGCAACACAGAATTTTTGAGCACATCGTATGGCCGTATGGGTTTTCTTTTTTTTTCTTTCTGAGAAACAGAACTGATGCTGTATGCAATTATTTGATTTGAAGTTCTACTACAAAAATGCTGAATTACACAATCTAACCTACGCAACTTAAGCAAGGAACTTATCCGGTCTTGCCAACTACAGGTTTTCAATACACCTACCTCTCTTACTGATAAAATTCTGTTGATCACTTCTTGCCAAGCCAAACATCCTCGCTTGCCCAGTTTTGTAATTAAGCTTCTAAAATTAACCTAAAAGCCGCTGTGCTTTTTAATCTTTCTAGTAGGACCACTGCTAATGACTTCTTGCAGCTGCAGCCCTGCTTGTACTCATACACTCTCTTAATTTGTCCTTGACGTTGAAGTTGTAGTTGAAGTTGTATTACTCTCACATTCCCAATGCATCCAAAAAAGGAAAGGATGGGGAGGACGACTTGAAGGGGGGGGGGGGGGGGGGGAACTTTACAGCATTTGTAGCCCTTTTCTCCAAACCTTAACAATCCTCTGAAAGTACTCTGATCATTTTTGCTGTTTGCCAAGCAGGACTTTTCATGTTAAGTCTGAATACTTTGCTATATATGAGGGTCTATTACACCCCCTCATACCCCTCCAAAAACGTCCATCAAAATATTTGTGACTTTTGAAAAGCTCCATTTTGCTAAGACAGTGTATGCATATACTAAACTGAAGGAAGAGGGAAACTGTTCACTTTTTACCTTACTTTTGTTTTTCAGAGGGAGAGAAATATCAGTGAGTGATGGACTAGACAGAGTAAGACCAGAGACAAGGATTATGATGACATGAAGGAGAATAAATGTGGAATGACAGGTGGAAGGGACAAGTGAAAAAATGTAAAGGAAAAATAAGAACCCAGGAATTATTATAGAAGATCATATTTTTCAGAATTCTGCAATGAATTTTTGCTTATTGAAAAGTCTAAACCATAGAAAGATCCAGGAAACCACCAGCTACTTTTCAGAAGAGGTTTAAAAAAAAGTTCATCAAGATTCAGCAATTAAAACACGTTAACAATAAACTTGTATTCCTAATTTAACACGTATTCCCACAAAGTATTACTTCTAAAAGCAGATATCCAGAATGACATAAACAGTAGCTGTTCTAATTCACAGTGTGGCTATACTGCTCAGAATAGTATTTTTCAAAACACCTAATTCCGCAATTTCCCCTTACACTGAGTGACCTACTCAAGCTGAATAGTAGCTTGCTCAAGTCTAGAAGAGTCGACGATAGTTTAAGAATTCTGAAATGCATTGTGTCTTAGTAATAATGTTTGTCCTGTTAGGAAGATTAAAACAATAATTCCATACTTCCAGAAATATTAACAGATACTACAGCATTTTTCCACGGACTATTTAGTCACAGCTCTAGTGACTAAACAATTTAATGCATTCTGCTTTCACAAAGTTATTTTAAATAGTTTAAAATATATATATGGTTAAATTAATCCTTCTTAAAGAACATTTTCTCTGACTTCGACACAACAGACCAATCACTAGAAAATTTATTTCATGATAAGGGTGACAAGTGAAACACTTTGTAAAGGCTATTGCTTTAAATAAGCTAGGAGATCACGCTGTAAGACCCCCATCAACTTTAAATTCCTCGTATATTTCAGGGAGGGAAATTAACAAGAAATAAACAATATGGAGAATGGGATGAACAATTTATTTTCTTTAAAGCAGCTTTCAAACGTAGAAAACACTGGAAAGGGACTTGAAGGGCTCTTGCATGGTTTTTTTTCATTTTTATTTTTTTTAAACCACTCTGCCGTGACCGTACACTTTCTTCCCAGCTGTCAGCAAAGGCTCCTCCTTGCTGACAACTCCTGTAACATGTTTCTTCCTTACATATTTGCCCTACAACCTGTGTAAACAGGAGAACCTGCTGTTGAGCACCTAGAACCTGCTGCTGAGTACCTAACAGAGGACCAACTGCCTGGTTTCAAAGAGAAATTTGAGAAAGAGGTGATGGAGTAGCCTAACAAGAAGCACTGTGATGCTCTGGGCACATATATATAGCATTTTCAGGCTAACTTCTCCATCCCCTCTCAATCTCCCTATCTACATAAAAGATAACTGTCACTATTGCAGTATAGGTTCACCTATTAGAAACCTAGACTAGGTAGACCTTGCCAGCTAGACCACCTGTTTCAGAGAGAGAATTCCACGCTCATGCAGTGGCTTCTGCACTAATTTTGGTATAGTAGGTTCATTATATGAAATAACATCAACAAATTGTTCTTGGTTTTTATCCATTCCAGTCAAACTATGACAAAATAAGATGACTACATGTCTGTGAAACTTTTCTGCTTCTTTGGGACTGCAAAAAATGTCAGAATTTCAAATCATGCCCAGACTCCAACTGAATTGCTTATCTAATAGTCAGTTTTACACTGGGGGAAAAAAGTTTGATTTACTATTGCGAAGACCTAAACTATTTTTAAACATGCTCAAACATGCTCTAGAAATGGAAAAAATTTTAAATGGTGTTTAACAGACCTTTTCAAACCACCACCTTTCATTGAGCATGTGGAAAAAAAATCTGTAAATACTATAAAGCTGCTTTCTGTCTTAATTCTGATGCATTACTTGTTATCACGCTACACAATACCCAGACACTTTCGATTATTAAACTTACTATCAATTTCTTAATTATACAAATAAAATTAAAATAGATATGCAAATCAATAACTAATGATACATGCAATAAAAGTGAAAAAGTACTTACATTAAATTTAATAATGTCATATATTAAGTACCGAGGGACAACCTGTCCATTAACCTTGTCGATGATCATTTCCTTAAAAGAAAAGAGATGACATTTACATTTATTTCATGAATATAAAAGAATGTCAACACATTTATACCTAGTGCATATACGTGTATGCATTATGTAACCAAGTGCTGGCCATATCTTTATTACAAAAAAGATTTTACAACAGATCAAGATTATAAAAATAACATTATGGTATATTAAATGCTTCTCATGAAGCAGTCAATTAAAATCCAGAAAGCTGTACTGAGAATCCACATTCTGATCCGCAACATTTATACATCAGTTTTCGCCCAGCTTTCAAAATTGTTACCTTTCCTGAGTGAATAATATTTTTTAAAAAAATCTCAGTAAAAACTGTGATCAGTTGAGTAATGACTTTTGGAAATCTCCACAATAACAAGCAAGTAGAACAGCAAGGAAGTAAAGAACAAGCATCAATGTTCATTTTCTACGTTCAGATTTTGTCTTTCAACGTGTTCTAAGCAACAGTAACAACTGCAACTTGCTTGAATGCTGCATTGTGACTAAGCAGTGGGACTCCTTGAAATGGAAATAACACACACAATAGCTATATCACATGAAATTATTTAAATTTCAATATACACTGGTAATCTTGAAAATATGTCTGCAAGGAGAGAGTCTATTAACTGTCAACATACAAACACAAAAGTGTTTCCTGAAATTATGTTACAAACAAATACATATACATCTGACATGCTGATGCTTACATCTGTAACTCAGACTTGCTATTATATGAATTCCACATCGTTTATTAATAAACTAATAAAAATGATTTTGTTTGATAGAAATTAGTCATGACTGAAAACGGTTACATCTTCGTAGACAATTCTGAAATAGTCCCTTCTCTAAATGCAAGCAAACTCCCCCTGTCCCCCTTTCCTGGAAAAGGGGAAAGTTGTGCCAGCTAAGGATTTTTTGCTGCTAATAACAAATTAAAATGCCCAATTTACACGTGACATGAAACAGAAGGAAAAAGTAAAAATAATTCACTATCACATGAGGAAAACAAGATTATGAGCTTAACAACTAACCCAAAAGAGAACCTTAAATCAAATTTGTTTCTTGCTAGGCCAGTAGAATTTTTACATTTATAACGTTTTAACCTCTCTTAGGATCCATTACATCTACAAAGTGAACCAAAACAAGACCGCCAATGTAATTTAATTCAATGAGTGAAAAATACTCCTTGGAAATATTACACCACCTTATTCTTAACTTTAAAAATCATTTAATCATAGATCCTGTCAAAAAAACATTGAGAAAAAGTCTATGTAGATGTGATGTAATGAAATGTCATTCCACTACTTCCCCAAAAAAAAAGATGCTGGCAGACTACCAAAGGAACAGCAGAACTTCTTCGACACTAAATTTTACAATTAACTGTGAGAAGACACAGAACTGGTACACCCTACAACAGAAGATGACATGATGCCTAACCTTGGAAGAGCGTGTAAAGATACCACTATTTAAAAATAAATATAAAATCCTGACATGAATCAGGTGAGTGTTTTCCCATTAGAAATGAGGAGTAAAGTAAAAAGAAAACAAAAAAAGCTACCATATTCTTTTAAAGTTTCACTTGCATTACGCAGTAAAACTAATTTTTGAAATATAATTAACATATATTCTAATACACCACCACTTAGGATTCGGATTTCAAAATTTTCCTTGAAATTATGTGAACTGAAGAATACCATGGGGATTACATCTCAAAAGCAAGTCCATAGCGTAAACTACTGGAAAAATGTAGTATTTGACACACTAATCAAATTTGGGCTC
Organism: Struthio camelus; assembly: GCF_040807025.1. Taxonomy (NCBI): domain Eukaryota; kingdom Metazoa; phylum Chordata; class Aves; order Struthioniformes; family Struthionidae; genus Struthio; species Struthio camelus. The sequence goes on from NC_090944.1 coordinate 49,829,721, forward strand.
AGTAATTCTGATTTGATAAACAACCTGATACTACTATATCTAAGTCAATTGTTAGATAACTAAAACAAAATTTTAACCCCAAAAAACTCAGTTGGCAACATAATAGAACACCATGCTAACAAAATACACTCACATCCATGCATTTCTATTTACGTAGCTTGTGTGGATTTACAGTCACTATAGTGTGTTTTAAAATTCCCACTGCTAAGAAACAGGATCTTTACCACCTGTCCATTAGCCGTTACTTTGAGTCTTAGCTTAATCTTCAGGTTTGCAAAACAAGGTCCAGTGGCCAGCTCCTTTGATGCAAACTGACAAAACTGTGCGAGTGTTAATCTCCATTTCTTAATCTTCTGGTGTTGCAGAACACAGTCTTCGAGCATATTATAACAGCAACTGTGCTAAGAGCTTCTGGATGGACAAGTGCCAAAAGAACAATGCTGGAGTGACAGCTCAGTTTTTTCCTTGAATCATGTATCTAGCAAACAGCTTGGACTTAAAAAATAATCCAAAATTTAATCATAAATCAAAGGACCTTATTTTACCAGCAACTTGCAGAATGTATTTTTAGTTGAGACAGAGAATGAAATCAGACCTAATCACACTTTTTTTTGTTCCTTTCCCCTCCCGTCCCTTGCCTTTCTTCTACCCATTTACTTTCAATATAATTTTAGCTGCTGCTGTATTTCAAGAATGAAAAGAGCTCTTTTTTTTTTAATCTATATTGCACAAAGTGCCAGTCTTTACAGGCTTGCAAGGTTGTAAGTTATGCCATTTCCAACAGAACTTACAGATAAGTGAGGTCTATACTGATTAAAAAGAAAGAAAGAAAGAAAGAAAGAAAGAAAAGCCTCCACACAACGAGCTCTTACCCTACAGTAACTGCAGTTCTTCAGGATGCTGTCACCAGCACGGATCTCACACTGTGCTCATGTGCCCAGTAAGCGCTAAATTAGAGCTCCATGAGAGAGCCATGTCCAACTCCGACCACGTGTGTCAGGTACTCCACCTGGAGGGCATTAAGGGCAGAGTGGCTGCAAGTTTCCGTTAGCTCCTCCATTTGAAGACTAGGCTAGGCAAAGACTCCAAGAGCCGGGAGTGATAAACTCTCAAGAACAACACATATGCCTATATCACTTTTGCTGTCTTTAAATTTAAAGTAATAAAATTTGACAGCCTTAACTGCTTGGAGAAAACCAGAAACGTATCTGTTTTCTCGTAGTGTGGAGTTACTAAGGAAACCCTCACACAGATGAATTTTATTGGACCTTCTGCCACACTCGTGAGCAGTTTTGAGCACCAGACGTATTGCTCACAAACATAGACGGCTAACAACCAGTTTTACTTGGGAGATGAAAGGAACATCCTTGCGGCTCAAAGATTAGTTTATCACATTTGCTGAAAAAGAACATTTTTAGATACTTAGATGCTTTTATATTTACAATAAACTTACAAGTCCTTGTTCACACAAATATTAAACAGCAAATCAAACGAACAAAATATGTCAAGTCTATGGGCACCTCTGCATTTTCTAAGCAATTGTTCCAATGATAAACAGAATGAGAAGAAAGTTCCTGAAAACAACTAACTAGTTTTCTACTAAAACATTGAATTCATAGAAACTGCCTTTATGAAAGTTTTATACATGTGTCATTTTAAGTAAAGGTTGGGGGTGGTGGGAGTACATACTCTTTCACACTCTTAATACAAAAAGTTGTTTCACTGCATGGCAGTGATAGTCAGGATAGGCCTGTTTTGTCTTTTCTTCCTTCTAATGCATGAATATTAGCTCCAAACTTTGTAGGATTAATATTAAGCAGTGCCACTTGGGTCACCTCATTCTACACTTTCATTCTCTTAAAGTGAAGGAGCTACTTCAAGGGTAATATGTATGAACTACTTCAACGTGTAATTAAAGAATTAACTTTAACAACCCTTCAGCATTAGTTAGCAAAATACATTAATGCAAAAAAAGCTAAATTTTTCTTCCCATGGATTAAAAAAAGAAAGCAATCATACACATACATCCAGACTAAAGGAACAGTGATAGAAATAATCATTTGGCACCAGCATAAGGAAACATTCAACTACTAAGTTGAGCTGTTGTGGTGCTTCAAACAACAGGCAAATTCTGTTCTCCAACATGTTGACAGGAATTTCTGAACACATAGAAAAAAAGTTGATGATGGAATTTACTAATTCATCTCACTTAAATTAATTTAGAAATCTGAATTACAAAACGTATCTTTATCCATAGAAAAGTTTTAGTTTTATCTCAAAGTACTTCACTCGACCAAGATTTCTTAATTTCATTCTCTTTTCCTTTTCACTTCACAAAAAAAAAAAAAAAAAAAAAAAACAGAAAAAGACCACATTAAGACTAGCTTATGGCAATAAAGTGAAATACTGTGATGCACTGTAACAGTCAAATTTTTAGAAAACAACAGATTAGATGAAGTTACAGTTCATGTCCTGGGTAACTGAGAGAATCTGACATGATCAGTAACTGGTTATGTTTTTCTAAATTCATCTATTCTTAAGAGACTTCGGAAACTATAAATCTGGGAGTTACTGGCCTCACAAAACACAAGAGCAGAGCATTCCAGTAGCCACTGCCACATCTACGCACATTTATCAGTAAATATGCATCCTGTCCTCTACTCTGTACCTACTAGCCAGCCTTACTACATCATCCATTTTGAAGTGCATGAAGAGAAGCAGCTTCCCTCAAACACACCCATCTGAATCATCGTTTCCAAAGACTTCCTTATACTGACTGCTGCAAAAGCCTGACAGCAAACAATTTGCTCCTTTACAATTATGTGGTGAGAGACAATGAAGGTGAAGGCAACCTACAGTTTCTCTTGGAGACTTGCCAAAGCTCAGTCTAAAGACTTCGCCCTAGCTTAGTAACTTCCGTGCAACTTTTGCCTCCTGAAGTGTTCTTTGTTAATAAAACTCTCGGTCACCATCCTGGGTAGGAATGCTCTGCACAGGTCATGGCGGCCGTTAAAAGAAAGGCACCAAAAGGACAGGATTTATTTTACAGCTTATTCCCCACTGGCTGATGGCCATAATCATACAGTAGGTACTGGCACGGTACGCCTCTCATATTCTTAAAAGTGTCATGAACCAAAAACATTTCTGAAATCTTTCTCCAACTTATCAGTTTTTCCATTATCTCCTCCAGTGGCTGTCTGGCGATGCCATCTTCCTCTCATAAAGGAGAAGTTCAGTAGTTTTCTTCCTGATACAGTTAAGACCTTACCCAGACTCAGGTTCTAAAAGAAAGCGCACTTTATTCTGTGATTACCTCTGATCATTATTAGCAAGATGATCCTGCACATACAGACCTCCTTCATCCAATGTTAATATGACTCTCAAGTTCTCTCCCCTCTATTTCACCCTCTATACAAAACTTACTTTAGTCTCCCTTCCCTCTCCAAACACCCTGTACATCACCAGTGTTATTTCATGAACTCCAGACATTGTCTATTTCCATTAAATTGCTTCATCCCGTTACCCCATCACAACTTAAGAATCCTAGTAATTCTGAAGTGCTACTTTCCTTTTAAAGGAACAATGTCAGTTTAAAGCTAACAGCCTGTTCACTTCATCTCAAAGCACCTGACATTTCAACGAGTTTAGAGTTTAGCTGCTCCTGAAATATGATGTAGTAGTCCACAGCTAAGGACTATTTTTTTTTTTATTTTTAATTCTGCAGTCCGGGCACAGCATGCTATTCTAATGAAGCACTGCATATGTTATCTAGCTGTTCAGCATAGCCCTTTCTGAAGCCCCTTCAGGAACAGCTAGCATCATGCTACTTAGTCTGGTTTTGTTCCATCGTTTTTTCTTCCATGCACTGAAAAACAGTAGGTTTAAGGTCAGTTAATTTTGTCTGACAGCACTAAAATCATTTCACTGCTATCTCCAAGACATCTCTCAAAAGAACAAGCTCACATTTTTCTCATGCTTCACTGCAAGCTTACAGGAACACCCCATAGTAAGCACAAAGCCAACATTTTCTTCTTTCAATACAAACTCTAGATCCTTCCTCACAAAAGAGAGAAAAAAAACAGAGAAAAAAAAAGCACAAAGCAAAATAACATAAATCCACATTCCCCAGTAGTATGACTAGTGGTGAGCTGAGCACTGTCACTCTTACTACAGGCAATTTCAGCAAGTGACTCAACAGCAGCTTCAGAGACTTTGCCAAATTATCGTCCACAAGCACTGCCTGGGTTAGGGATGAATAGTTCCTATATGGGTTCAACAAAATAATATTGCAGTTTTGAGGAAAAAAATAATGGTTTGCCAGTGTCCCTAGAGCCTTAGAAACAGCAGAAAGACAAAAAATAATACCAGTCTTATCTCAGCAGTATGGAACCTAATGTATGTCCTTAATAACATTCTTAAGCACGTCATTAAAAATCTGCCTGGCTGAAGAAGTTCCTATCAGATATGCCAGCTTGTGCAACCACTTTTGGGCTGAGAACATCTCATTTATTGCATTATGCTCTCAATCTTTCAGTGAAGTAAAAATGGTGGAAACTATTCTATTATATGTTTCTCTGTCTCTGAGAAGGTTTCCTTTTCCTTGCAATAATTCTCCTCACATATTTGATTTATACATGCTTCAGAGGTTCCGTAGGGCAGATTATTCAAAGAATTGACATTTTAAGAAGGATACTGACAACAAAGGCCCCAGAAAGGAAAGAAAACAGCAGTGAGAATGACAATATGATCTTCCATATCTGAAAGGTGCATTGGACTTCTGAAGACCAATGTGGAAGATCATCTCAGATACTCGGCATTCCACCAAGAGTGACACAGCCAGGCAGAGAGACTCCAGCACTAACGAAACATAATAGCAAACAACATTCACCTACATTGACAAATATTTAGCATAGGAGCTAACAAAGCCCTTTAGCTAAAATAGAAAGATCAAGAAGAGTATCCTTGTGGCTACTGTTCTGAAAAAACTTAGCAAGTAACAGTAAACGCCTCAGGGCAGCCACTGAACAAAGAATACATCCATTTTACAACTTGTTTTACAAATAATTTACAGAGATCAGCTTAAAATAAAGACGACCAAAGCAAAATCATTAACAAAAGCTTATCAAAAGACTATGAAAGCCTTATCAAATTTTACGAAATATATATTTTGATATAGTAAGCATAGTCAGTATAAACTATAACAAGAAATGAGGCTCTGCACTTATGTCTTTAGATTCTCTTCAAGTCTCTTCTCATAGTCAGAGAAGATCATCTCAATACATTGTTTTACTTTAAAGACAAGCAAGCAGCTGCCTCCAGAGCAGTCGTCATTGCTATTCTGTATGTAAGAAGTGACTTATGAACAGTGTGATTCCCACATGCACCCAGTGATCAAATCTATATTACTCCTAAAACTCCATGATTCACTGATCCAGGCATAAAACTTAGCCCAGTTTCTGAACTGGAGAAAACAGCACTAAAAACATTAAAAGTATTAAATACTATGCTCCTTACCCCATCCAGAAGAGTGTTTGTTAGATGGCTGCGAAGATCTTTACGAAATGGAAATTCCAGATTAGATACATGAAAAATTGAATTATCTCTATCAATCATATAAACTTCATTCTTGCCATCAATCAGCATCATGTACCTGTAAAGACAACGTTAAGATATTATACTTCTAGGTAGGTCCTCTAAACCTCTATTTTAATTTATATTAAAGTGTTAAAAAAGTAGCCATGAGAGATGTCATTAAAAAAAGGCATTAGAAAACAAGTTTTTACCATGAGAAGTTAGAAGTTTAAACCTTTTGCTTCTTAACAACAGTGAATCTAATTCAGTGCAATTATCACTAATGAAATATTTCATGGCTAATAGTTTGGAATACACATATAATGATGCCTGTGCATACAGATACAATGGTGCCTGAAAATCTTGCAAAAATAACACAGGTTTCAACACTAAAAAAAAAACACATGAAGCTAATTCAGTTTGATTCAGCTCAAAAGATCTTTTATTTCTGCTTTTTCTTTATTAAGCGGATCAGAACTTTACCTGGTATAAACCTGCAGAGTTTCATCAAAAAGAAAAACCTTTTCCTGACTGTCACTGGTTATTTACACTGCGGTACTGCAGAGTCTCAGCTAGCTATGGAGTCTCTTTCACTAAAACATTAACATATTTAACTAAGGAAAATGCCTCTCTCAGTACATATTTAAAAAAAAAAAAAACACAAAACCCCATAGCTTGCTACAAGCAACTTTTAAGCTTAGCTCAATTGCTAACATCTAAATTTTCAAAATACATGCAATTTGTTTATGTTATTACAGCATTTGTGAGCCCCGGTTATGAATTTTGACATATCTGTGCTAAACCCACAAAAGACTGTTTTAGCCCTATAGAATTCACATGCTGTACTCAACAAAACCCAGTGAACAAGCAGAAAGACAAAACTTAAAAAAAAAACAAGACACACTAATCATCATGACATGTATAATATACATGAGGTACCTTTGTAAAGTTTCTTTCATTTTTGCAATAAGTATTAAAATGAGTTTCAGGAAGGACAGTAAAGTAGCTGAGCAAAAAAGTTCTTCTCATAAAAACCTAAGACATTTTGGTGGAAACTAACAGCAAGGGCCAGATGCAAGAGTCAACGTCCTGGCAGTGAACGATAAGCAGCCCTGGAACTAAACACAGCAGCCTGAATCTGATACAGTAAAATAAGATAGAAACTGCTGAGGGACTCCGAAGGTTGGCAAAGGGAAAAAGACCAGAAAAGGGCCTTTTCAGAACCACTAAAGGGATAACGACAAGGCTTGGCTGCACTTGGTAAAATCAGTGAGAAGAATATTATCAAACGCTATCAATATGCTCTATGTTACGTTATGAAATTCATACGGATTATGAATGTTATCAAAATGCGATCCAATGGCAGCCTGAAAGGGCCTTTAAGACCACAGACAGAAAAGATCCTGGCTTAAAAGTGGTAGAAAAAAAAGTCTACAAGAGAGTAACTTGACATGAAGACTTGAAAGGAAGTCCAAGTTTGGGCTCAGTCAAAACTGAGTTATGTCAGTATAACGAATTACCACCTGCCAGCTGAGCTGCTATAACTGAATTTATGCCTGATCGTGCCATAACTAACCATGTTTTTGGCCTACACCAAAACTGAGAGCATTAGTTTAAGTCGAAGTTTCTTTCGCCGCAGGCAGACATGCTACAAGCACAAAGATGGCAACAGAGGTTCTACTGACTCAAGTCAAGATCACCAGAAAAAGAAGAAAACCAGAAAAGATGAAAACAGGAGCACCAGCAACTGTCGAGATAACTACAGTGGTTCTAAAAGTTCACAACAGTCAATGTTCTCCAGTAGTCTCTGACATAAAAAGAGAAGGTGCGTAAACCTTCCCAGAGCAACGAACCCCTTTGGATTGCAGTACAGTTTCCTTTGACAGCACAGAACAGGGAAACACCTAATTAAAAGATCACACCAGGCACATTTTGAAGATTCATTCAAAACAAAACAAAAACAATACTTACCACATTTGTAAAAGCAGAAACCATACCCTTTATACTTCATCCATTTCTCCCTGAGAAGTCCTGGTTTTGCAGAAATAACAAGTTTCCAGTAGTCTTTTCTAAAATTCACCGTTGCTCTCACAAGTAATGCTGACAGAATCGCTGCTGTCCAAACAAAACAGCAAGCATCCCCCAGAAACCCTTCAGGTGCATGGTCCACGAAGGCAGCTCAGCTGTCTTACGCAGAGATCTTACCGCTCAGTAAATGTGACTTACCAGTCAGTTTTCTGAATTTACCAATCAGTAAATCTGATCACAGGAGCACAACACTACCCATGCAGCTTAAATAAATACTTTCTTTCAATATTATGACTACAATAATAATCCACTATAGATCAGCTTCACTAATGTTTCCCCACTCACGAGTACTTAAAGATGTAACATATCAGTTACACAAAAAGAAACACGATGTATAGGAGTGGAAAGTGAACAGGAGATCTATTGGACCCCATTAAAAATAACTAAAGTCTTCAGAAGGAAAAAAGCAGAGAGTATACCAATGCAATATCAGGAAGACTGCACATGAGATGCTTTATAAAAAAATAATTCATTAGACATGTTCAACTACGTGACTTGACACCATTCATTGGGAGGTGGGAAACTGCAGAAAAAATTAATTCTTCAAACCAGGCAAATTTACACAAACCTAAAACTGATTACAAAAAGCATGTTGCATTTTTTCTTAAAAATTAAAGAAACCATGGGGAGGAAAGGACAGATGCATAAACGAGGGGGAAAATTACATGCATTAATGCATTGTTTTAAATAAAGCTTAACTGGCTACCTCTGCAGTCCCACATTCATTATGTTTCACAGTGCATGTTTTCATTGTAATTTGCCTTCCATACGAAACAGCTTCAGAAACAAGTTCTAATGTGTCAAAAGAACTTGCAGCTACCAAAACAATATTTGTATCATGATTAGAAATACGATACAAAATAAGATTTTATAACTGCTTTGAAAAAAACTAAGTTGCTAAAAGCTCTGTTTTCGGCCACCTGGAGTATCCACAGGTTCTCATGACATATGGAAGGCTTCATCAAAATCTGTTGCTCAAACATCAAAAGTAACACTAACAACAACACTTTCTCCAGATTGTTCACTCAGGAAAAAAAGTTACAGAAACATACTTAAAAATTGATAGCTGGATAGCTCAACAACACTGCTAAGACTCCTTCTCTTTCCAATCACTGTGCTCATGTTGCATCTCTTCTCTGTCCAGTTATCTGTTTCTCCTTTTAAACTACTATTCTTTGCACTGTAAATCCTGAACAGCAGGAACAACATCACATTTTATGAATTGCATGCAAAAGATTTCCAATTAGAGTTCACCAGGACTCACAACCAAAGAGAGAGCAAGAAGGAGCATGTGCTTCCTTGGGTGGGGGGATCTGGATCTCATGACAACAAATTAGCCTAAAGTAGACCCATTTGTCATCAGTCTCATGACAAAATATTTGCCTAACTTAGAAGCTGCACCAGATATCTGCATGAGTAAGACAGGAAACAGGCCCAGATGTGCTTGTTCTGAAAGAGGTTTTTTGTTTTGTTTTGCTTTTTAACTGAAAAACTGGACTCCCCTTTCCCCCCTCCCCGAGATCTGATAAACTATTTTAAATTAAAGATTTAATATATTCAGGCATAGCAAGGAAACACAGATATACGCACCACATACATGTTTTACTTACTGCAAACTAGAACTCAAAACCAATTAGGCAGATGGAAGAAACCTTTTACGTTATCTAAGCCATCACCTTGACATAAAACAGCTCCATATTACATACTTACACACTGAAGTCTATCTTTAAATTGTCTCCCATAGCTACCTTTTGAAAACACTTCTTCCAGTCCATCTTACAATAATCATATATATTCCTTCTTTGAATTTCTTTTTACTGAAAAGAGCTAAGCATATTCAACTCGTATTTCGGTTTAGAACAAGGACTATATAAAGAGTCCTTGAAGTTTCATTCTCTCTCTACACTGTGCTATATTTAAATCACTATTACATATTCATTTCAATTATCAAAGCTTTCTCAAAACAGAAAAATGCAAGTTATTTCAAAGAATCAGTGCGAACTAGCAATGCTGGCAAATCAGCTGGTAGTTCTGAGGGAAAGTTGTGCTACCTGCGTAAAGGTACAGATGATTAATTGCACATATACTTTATCCCAGCCCAGCGAAAGGGAAAAATTAGCCCTGAATTCCTAATCCATATACAGAGAACTGCTCTGTATAATGGAAACCAAATCTCAAAAAGCTTAAAAGCTTTAAAAATTTTTAAACTCATTAAAATCTATATAGTGGCTAACCAAATGCATAAAATTTAGCATAAGAGCTATAATTAGATACATCACATATATCTCAATGGTTACTACCAGAAAGTATTAGCCTTTCCTTAGGAAAATAATCAGCAAAAATAAAAAATTAAAAAGATTTTTCTGATCATGATTTCTTGCTGCTAACACCTTGTTCCATCTTCGCACTCACAGGGAAAAGCACCACGGTGCTTTGCTTAAATAAATGTTACTGCTGAGAGTAGTCATATGTGTCTGGATGTTTGAGTGTATTTCCACATATTACTTTGTTATAACAAATGTTTGGTAACGTGTGGAAACAAACTCAAACATCAACTTTCTATGCAATAATTTCAAGCTTTTAAATAGTACTAGCACACACAGAGCGTATGGAAGGGGGCGAGTCATTTTCCCCAGAAATATCATCTGAAGATTGCTTTCAATTATCCCTCAAGGTCAAGAATACAGCCTAGTTTTTAAATGCCACTATTATAATTCAGTAATTCAGAATGGCTTGTTACAGCTCACTCGTTCTCCTGCTAGGCAACACAGTAAAACAAGCAGCAAAGCTGCCAAGTGAAAAGGTAGATTTAAAATATACGCGTGGTTTTAGGAACTTTCCACATTTTAGGTAACTTATAGTGAGGCTAAAAGTAATCATTTGAACTTAAATACAAAATCCTAATCAGAGAAAACAAGCCACGACCTCATCCACTTCCTCATTAAGTCTCTCTTGTGTCTCCAGTTTGCCTGCTTGGATTTCAAATACTACAAACTCATACAAGTGACCTATTCCATTGGCTAAAAGCTGTAACAGATTCAGTGGCTGGGAAGTGAGTTTAATTTCTTCAACAAGCCACTAGGGAACACTAAGACAAGGACTATTCCAAGTCTAATCTACGGAGTCATGCTCTTCAAGACATACGATACATGTTTAGCATGCTCAAGACCATGAGCATTTTTATTTTATTTATTTTATTTTTTTAAACCAACAGTATTTATTTATTTGGTCCACACATGCATGCAATACATTGAAGCATCCTTATTTAGGTTGAAAAATTTTGAGACAGGGACCCAGTCACCACAAGTCCTTCCTTCATAGCATATAAGCAATGCCTGTTTCTCCAAGTACTCATTCATAGCTGTATTTCACTTTTCAGCCATCTAAACCAAGGCATGCCACAAGTTTTCTTGGTTCCTTATTAGCGAGTGCCACAACACCTATGAATTTTTTTTTTTTTAATCAAAGTATAGCAGCTGGAAAAAAACATGATGCAATTCATAAAATAATCTTACAGGTGTCAAATATGGGAATATTTATCAGCAAATCACCTACAGTTACCTGCCTCACCCATAAGTAAACAAAATCTCTTTATTCAACTACAACCAAGTCAAAGCTAGATATTTCATGAGACCGCCATTAAAAGTTACAAGAAATTTAAAAGGCTACCTAAAAAGTTTTATTTCTTTGGGATTAAAAGTTATGTTTTTAAAATATCAAGTTTAGTCTCACTGTGATTACAAAAAGCAGGATTTTAAGAAAAGCGTGGCAAAATTAAATTCAAATAAAATATTCATTCTTTATATAAAAATTCTGAAAGTTATCCAAGCAACAGAATTTGTCAGAATCAGAATATGAACTATTACCAACATAAAATAAAATAAATTTGGTCAAGGATGGTCAGGAAACTCCGGGCAGCGTTCCATAAGCAGGTGATAACTGAAAATGCACAAGAATCGTAAGAGCTGTGCAAACATGTCAAGGTTTTGGTTAAACTGAATTTTTTAATTTATCAGTTCTTTTTTTTTAAGTCAAAAACGTAAGTTCAAATGCTTGATGTCAGGCTTCAAGTTTTCTCCAGACCAAATTTTAGACTTTCTCAGAGTAATTTTGCAGACTGCTGATATTTCTGAATATTATCTGGACGTACCCTGACAAGATATATTTGAAGAAGTTAATAAGACTTAGCAGCATAAGCGCTTACACCAGAACAGGGAGCGAGCTTTTGTGGACAACACCACATACGCAAAAAAGGAACAGCAATTTCTCATATAAATTCAGCAGGAACTGAAACAGCATATAGGAGCTTAACTGTCATGCTTTGTACTGCACACTGTGAACTCTACATGCTATTACAACTGTACGTTTATTACTAATTAGCTCTACTGTGCAAGCACCCAAAAGCTCCAATTAGTATCTCGGGAGCCCCATTGTATTAGATTCCCTTAGATTCCCTGTAAGTACACAGGATGACATGGTCCCTGCATCAGAGAGCACAATCTGAATTTAAAACAAGACAAGCGAATAAAAGAGCAAGAACGGAGCAGCAATAAAAGACTAATAACAAAACTGCACGTTTACATAAAGCTGGAGAATCGCCCTTGAATGACAAACATCAGCTCTCCAAACCGCCAGCCTGGCCATTACAGCCACCTGATACTCATCACAACAAAAGTTCTGACCAGCACTTAGAGAAGAAAGGGCTACACTGCCCACACAGATTAATCTCACAAGCAGATAAAACATCCACAGTTATAGAAATGGTGTAACCTACAGTTTCATTAGAAGCTACTTTTCCTTCACTTCGGGTCCTGCGGCAAGGTTCATTACTAATTCTAATGGAATATTAGTATTAACAAGATAATTCAGGAAATAGGACGAAAGTTTCATTAAGAAAAAGTTACAACTCTTGGCATTAGACAAACAGATCACCAAATCATTCACCAGAATATTTATTACCTTCATCTTGAAACTTTAAAAAAATTTCACCAACCAAACACCATCTTGAAAAATTTCTATATCCTCCTCAGAAATTATTTATTTTTAGAATGCCTAAGTAAAGGTAACTCAATCAGAGGCCCAAGTTTGTTTGCTTCCTCATGTATCCTATAATTGTTCACACACTCCATAACAGTTGGGCACAAAACATACATGTTAGAAGAATTATTTTATTAAAATTCGATTTTTAGTTTTTTGTTTGTTTTTACAATCCCAAGGCTGACTCAGGCTACAATGAAAACGATAAATTAAAAACTCAGGTTCCTCCCTTCTACGGATGCTTAGTATTTCTCATCATTAAATGTTAAAGAGAATTTCAGAGAAGTATCATTTAAGGCAAAATCAGGCAAATGATTTACATCTCCCCCAACCTAAAGTCATTCAGCCAGCCAGCAACCGTGTCTCCCAAACTCCAAACGCGGTCCTGCACCCTCCCTAGAGCACGCTGCCTCACTCCTCTTTCCCAGCTCACCACCACTGATAAAGCTGGTTTCGAAAATACTCCTCAGCACAGTGCCTAACAGTCTGCATGACAATTGCCAAAAATATTTATGGTGAAACTGGTCTCCTACAAATTCACAGAAGTTTTGCCACTGACTTCACCTTCTGACGTGCATTTACCTACGTTTAACTTACTTTCCTCATTCACAATCCCAGCAACTACTCTACCAATCAGATTACATCTGCTTATTTTGTACTTTAAAAGGGTTTTATAACTTTAGGTGTAATAAAAAAAATACAGTACAGCCTCCTCAAAGTTTGAGGACTCATCTTCGAGTTTGAGTTCAATCTACAATTGAAATCTACAAATAGTCATTGGATTGGAAATAATTTTTAAAGGAGGCTTAAAAATTCAGAAGCTCTCTTTGTCCTACATTATTTCATTAGACAGGATCTATGAAAGAAGACTTATTATTTCAACAGGATACCATTGTTGTTGCACTTGTGACTATATCATCACATTAAAAGACAGTAAAAGGTAAGGAATTCCATCATTAACTCTAAGTGCAAAATACATGACAGTTCTTCATTCCCATGGCAGTCCATTACACAGGCTAGAATTCAGTTTTCCGAAAGCTCTGCCATCCTACACAAATAAGCATTACCTATTTCAGAATAGCAATTAGTATCACTAATACATTTGCTCATGCGGAGGCAACAATGACATCTTGTAGTAGATATCAGTTTTAACTTCTCAGTTTCCTTCAAAATCATAAACATGTTGCCACTCCTTAGATCCATCCCCCCGGGCAGGCTGAAGTCACTTTACCACTTCACTTTGGACCCTGACACTCGTTTTAGATAAAACAACACCAGCTTCCAGCCAGAAGCACCAAATGCTGTGGAAAGGCCCTCGAGAAAGAAAATTAATCACTCTTTGCCCTCTATCCACTGACACCAGGAGAGCATCTATCACTGTCACTAAAGCAGATTCACTTCCATGTCCTGGCCCAAATCCAGATTGTGCTGGGTCTAGAATAACAGTTTAAATTAGATGAGCGTGAAGTTGGCCTGTGGCAGATGGAGCAATACACCCTAAAGTCCTGATAAACGGGGAAGGCTCAGCTTGCTTTCTTCTCCTATATTAATTGCTGCTGGCAATGGTCACCGCTTCAAACTATGTCTCCTGAAGGATTACAAAACCTGGATATAGGGACACTAATGTGGGAAATGATGTGAAAATCAGTAAAACTATTTTCAGTGTGTAAACAAAAGAAAAACAATACATTTTTAATAGTTTACTAAGAGCTATATCACAAATATCATTTTCAAAGGTATACACACCTATTTTCATTTGTACAAGCAAATAATACATCAAATAGCATGAAATACAGTTGCATATAAACACTTGTAGAACTACATATTTGATATGGTCATCCAAATTCTGAAAAAAAAAAAGAAAAAAGAAAAAAAAGCAAGCCCTTGGAATTTAGCCTGCTCTGAAAACACCAATCACATCCTATATCACAATGAAAGGGCTATGCTTATTTTCAATATCATACCATTCATCAATTCCATCTGCATATTTAATACCTTAGAACTTCCTTTCCACAGTACTCTTTAAGGTGGTATTCCCTGCATACATACACCTTTTATAAGTTACCACTATGGGATAAAGGACATCCCACAGCTTATGCAGGTGATCAGTCTTCATTATCTTTAATACTCATCACTATTCATCCTACACCGCTGTGTCACTCAATATCATATTCTTTTTCTTATTCTTGCCTGCCTCCACTCTCCTTTCACCAACTCTGACAGGGTTTCCCTTTTCATTTGCTTCCCTTGACAGCTCAAGGTCCAAAGATTTTTTTTTTGTAACTATCACTACCCTAAAAGTCATAAAAGGCAAAGCAGATGACAACATATATTACAAAAATCTTCAGAAAGCCCGAAGCTACAACAATGAACACTGAAAGTTTCAATATCTAAAAAGTATCAAGGCACAGGCAAGAAAAGGTATGTAACACCACACACATGCACATCCCTTACTACTTTCTAACTTAGCTCTGCTGGCTGAGAAAGCCGATATAGCAGCTACTTTACAGGCATCAGTGAGAGCATTAAGTGCAGCTGCAATCAAAAAAAAAAAAAAAAAAGCAAACAAGTCATTAGGTCACATAACTAATAGGATTGTGCAAATTATCGAAACAATATTGCATCACTATACCACTTACTGGCATACTCTCACGTGGGATACTATGTGCACGGCACATTCACAGAGAATCCCTTCAAGTTTAGAATCAGAGATAACGGTAAAGTGATAGAGCATGACAAAACTCATGCATAGCTAGTGTAGAAACTGGTATTGCTTCTCTCAATAAAGTAACATAGTTTAGACTGAGTCCAAACTTCTGTTTTTCCTGTTTTATAAATCAAGACTAAAGATGCATCTAATTAATTTAACAGATGGCAAATTCAAAACCAATGTGCAACTATATTTTCTATATAATTTATTATTAGACTGTGCAGTGCTGCAATAGAATTGGTAAAAACAAGAATTTAGCAAGGTTAAAAAAGACTATCCAGTTACAGTGTTTTTCTTGACAGCCCTCCAGGGTTTTAATTAAGTTAGTGTGCTGCAGGTTTTTTTGTTTGTTTCTTTCTTTCTTAAAGGCTATTAAGCCTTATGGGTTAAAATTAAAGCCATCTTGTTATTCATGATCTGACCTACAACAAACAGTACATTAACCTACAACTAATATATACTGGAGCCTTCTTAGAGTTCATTATAAAGAATCTGATGTTCAAAACAAAGGAAGGGTAGCTAACTAACTAGACAAGATGTGACCCAGATATATAATTTGTATACTATCAGATTTTAATAGATTCAACTTTGTGTTACCAAAATTTTAATGATGCTAAGTGGCCAGCTACATATTAAAGCAGATTTTTGTATTCCAAGGACAAACCCTATGGGAAAACAACCGCACACAAAAAAAATTTACTTAAGTCTTCTAAAATTACCCTCTCAATTCTTACTCAATGTAAATGTTCTGATTACTTCTTTGAAAAGCTAATCATATGTTCTATTAATCTTGTATCTCAAGCTGGAATGAACTACTGAATTCTCTTACCAAAAATAAATTTTAACATTTACTGCAAATATTCAGCTTCAAGATTTCTTGAACTTTGTTTGACTACATCCCTCCTCCACAAATTTTAGTCTGAAAATATCTTGTAGATTTAGAGAGAAATTCATGCCTCAAGCAAAGGGCTCAAAAACACAAAGCAGCAGCTATACAGAGGTATACCAATAGCATAAGTGAATTTATCTTCTGGACAGCAAGTAGTTCCTTCCCCAAACAAAAGAATCATGAAGTGTGTCACAAAGGTCCATAATGTAATAGTCAAGAAAAGGAGCATCACAACACTGAAAAAGCAGGTACCCTTAACTTTGAACTGATCCATGCCAGAACGTATGCTAGATCTATTCAGTCTACATACATGGCACAAGCCAGAAAAGAGTACAACTCTCACTTGTGCTTACAGGTTGGAAGAGCAGCTGCAAGTGAAAAGTGCTGCCCTAAGTATTTATGTAGTTCTACTTTACAGACTGAATTTCATTCTTCTCTGAATAAGCTTAATAAGTTACACTTCATGAATGTGCCCATAGTCCTCCTCCCCAAGAGGACCAGCAGCACAGGACACAACGTTCCACTCTCAAAAATGGTCTATGAGAAAGGAAGAAGGGTGGGGGGGAAAAAGTAATCATTGATGCACATAGCTTGAACATCAGGTACGCACATGGGCATACCATTTATCTTGATTTAATTAGAACATTTTAGGACTAGAGTTGAATACTCTAAGATTAGTATTCATAACACAAGCTACTTAATCAGCATTTTAATACATTAAATCTTTATAAGTAATCAAAAGAGCTTGCTTAGCAGACAGTCTGTCCAAATATTCAAACAATTTTATATGAATAATTAGTTAAGTAGTACTTTTCAAAAGGCTCAACTTATCCTTCAGAATCACGAAGCATCAAGCCTGGTATTTCACAAATACAAAAACACATCCTCTTCTATGGTATGCTATCATACCAACAGTACTTCTTAACCACCAAGGAAAGGGACACCAAACCAACAACTTTCTTCTATCATTTCATTTCATTGTAACCACCAGAGTCTTGGCTCTGTTGTAGGCACAAACAAATGAAAAACCACAAACTATTCAGAGTAAAAATACGCCTTTTTTGGCCATTCAAGTAGATGTGAATTTAAATGGGGGATGATATATCCTGTCACACCTATTTATTCATTTCTTTACGTTAATTGAAAGAAAGAAAGACAGACCGACCCAAATGCAGCATTAAGGTAAAAAACAACTGCAGAAGCATTACCTAGTACAACAGCTGTGAAACTAGTACCCCAGCCTATAATATACATACATTTTAAAGCGCAGTTCTTCTTTGTGGGAACTTCTTAGGATGAATAGTAATTACATACAGTAGTTACAGACATCAGTCTTTCACCTTATGACACTCGGTGCTGCCTCATTTGATCTACAGTCCTTCAATTAAAAAAGACTTTTCCTGGTTCCTAATTAATATAGTCAACAAACAAAACCAATGAGTGATCTGGTTACTCCCATGAGTCTGACTACCCAAAAACACTGACAACTTTCTTCCGCTGCAAGACCACCAGAAAGTCTAGGTATGCTTTCATTTCCGGTAGAGCACATAAGAGGGCAGAAAAAGACAACATGTCCTATCAGGTAGGGATGATGAAGACAACCTTGGGCTGGAGCTTCTTTACCTTGAGAGAGAGGGGGCAAACTCAGTATGCTGAAACTGCCCTCAATCTTACCTCAAATTATAAAAGGTTTTTTTGGTTTTTTTACCCACTCTGAAATCAAAACTCAAGTAAGGATGCAATATTCATGGTTTCTACCACTCTAGGAAACAGGCTGATCTCAAACGAATCTTGTGACCATAATAAGGTTATTGCCCAGCACATAAGGGGCAACTATTAAGATGCAGAGTGAAAACTCACATACCTCAGGTACGAAAAAAAAAAGCACCTTTCTACTCGCAAAATACATCTTGCCTCCTTCTCCCTCCCATCTTCTCTTCTCTGCCTTCCCAAATACACTATATAAAACTATGATTCAGGTATCTGCTTTTTCAGAAAATGAAAAGTGATTTTAGAGTGCTGTAACATCTATGAACTGCTCTTTTCAGCAATCATAAGAAAAGGGAGTTTATATAGTTTTCTCTTCTCAAAAAGTATAACTTAAGTAGGTGCAAGTTTTGAAAGGGAAAGAAAAAACCCATCACTTTATAATTCAGAACCTAGTAAAAAGTTAAACTATTCTTAACTTTAGAAGTGACATATGTGACCTCTACATACTTTAGCAGAAGCTTAATATTATATCATCATCATCTCACACCTCAGAGCTAAACTGCAGGTGCTCCACAACTGATTATTATAGCCTATGAAAGCTATTTATAGCTTTTACGCTAGATTGGAGGGATAAAAAAGCTTTATTACAACTATTTCAATAAATTCCACAATTTCATTTTTGCAGGCAGAACATATGCTACCTCCAATTAAATACATTCTTTAAAATAAACTCAGCAAAATAAATCCTCTGTGGATTCCAGACTCATCCTAAACCAAGATTCCTCCAACTGTGGAAGCAGAACTACTGCACTAGTTTAAAAATGTGCAAGTTTGTTTCCCCTTGAACAACACTGACTAATATTCCAAAGTGAAGACCATACTAGGGACTACACCATGTAAACAAAAAGTACTTCCTGAAGATCTAAAACGGTAAGATACAACAAGGTAGTGCAGATTTAGGAATAAGGAAACTGCAACACTTACTTTACCCTTTTTACTAAGGTTTCTGTTTCACGTCTTCTCTTTAAACGCCATCCTATTTTGACAGTTTCATAGGAATAACAGAAAAACCCTTATAACTACTACTTTGAGATAGTCAGTGAAAATAATGAGTGTTTGAACAGCAACTGTCCTACATACACTCGAACAAAGTATATAATTAGCACTCAGCAATTGAGGCTTTGCACATCACTCAGTTACATAAGCATGTGCTTTGAATAAAGCTTGTTCAGCTTGGAATCCAACCACTTGAGTTAAAGTCCAGTTGTTCAAAAAACCTGTCACTCCTATAATAAACACAATTGTTTCTGAAAAGTCTATTCAATACATGTTCAAACCCAACCCCCTGAACATTTGTCCTTTAAAATTTCAGACCATAATAACGTGCCGCAAAAGAGGAAGAGATACACAGCATTACCACTTGATGGTGCAAAAAGTTGGTAAATGTTTAAAGCATATTTTTTAAGATGGGAAGTAGGGAGAGGGAGAAGGACAAAGACAAAGGAAGGGAAGGTGTGGTTTAAAGGTTGAAAGTGCCCAGATGAGCCTAGTGTGGAGTCTTCACTCCATCATATTATTAGGGGCAAGTGTTCCTTCCTGACACCAAAACAGGCAACATGTCTTGTTGTGTAGTCATGCTCAGGGTTATACATCCAAAATGCAATACATAATTCGCTAATACACTATCCATCTAAGTCCAGAAATGAGACCTCCAGAAAGGTGAAATTCTTACCTGAGAAAAGCTGTTTGCTGATAAACGCTTTTCACAGACAAGTGGCCCCAAAACTTTCTTGTTAGAGCACCACGTCCAAAGCCACGTGTCAAATCTCAAAGCCCTACATCTTTGTCCTCCTTCTCTAAAACAGGAAAGGATCCACTAGCAACTGTGTAAGCCTCCACCCCAAACATTTTCCGTTCCCTGGCATAAACTTTCATGTCCACAAGAATGCGATCATGTCATTTGCACCACTCTGAAGATTAACTTACGGCTTCTTTCTCATTCCCAACAGAGTCTCCTTCAAGCTCAACTCCAGAGTAATACCTTTGCTCCCAGGAGACAATCTTTCTGTTCTCTAGATCTGCTTTCATGACAAACCTGCCTCTTGCTCTTAGTAAAGAGTTCTCAACTGCACAGATTTAGGAATTTTAATTGCATGAGTACTACTCTCCAATCTTCTCTATCCTCCTTTATTCTAGCTATTATCCCAACTTTCTCTAACCTTCCCCTCTCTCTCAGGGATGACAGTTTTTCACGAACACACTTCACTCTCTCCTTTAATCCTTTGCAGACTCGCTACCATTTTTCTTCCTTGCCACCTTATTTTAGGTTACCTTTTTTATCTCTTGATTCCTAAAACAGCAAACCTTTTTGTCAGTTTTCCCCCCTTTCTTGTAGAGTTGTTCTTTAGCGATGCTCGTGTATTTTCACAAGTTACTCTCCTCACAAGAGACCTTTGGATCCTTTTCATAGTAAGGATCTGCAATTTCTCAGTTGCGCATGTAAACGTCATCTCATCATCTACAGGGTCATAAGATGGGAAAAAAGTACATATTGTTCCATTCAAATTCAAGGAAAACCTTAAAGCTCTGTATTTGCTACTTTTTAAACAATAAACATGAAAAATTATCATAAAACATACCAAGTAGACATCCTTCAAGTAATTGTCACAGATATGTTTTTGGAGAGCCTGTAACTTCCAATGACAAAAGTTCTTCATAAAAATAGGAATTTTCTTCAATTTATACAAAAAATTAAACTTGTGAAACCTAGGAAGCTATCATTAGTTTGATAATTTGAGTAACTTATGTGTGTAGGAATCATGAGATTTATTTAATAAATGATTCAAAAATTTTGACCATTTTTATCACATAGTTAAGTGTAGTTTTGCTGTTTTTATTTTGTACGATTGTACTGACAAAACCAAAATTATTTAGGCAACAGACTTTTCTATAACGGAGTGTGCTAATCGTGTAAAAATTATTGCCAGAGATATTCCCAAATATTTTGTTACAAAGGCATTTTAGGCAATTAACAACAATTCTCAAAGAGGTGCTTTACATTCTGTACCTACTTGTTTGCATTTAGATTTTTGTAAACCATTAAATTCATACGAACGTTTTTTTTAAATACAACGGCCTTTGACAAGCACAACCTGTTCTACATTTTTTTAAATAGCTGCCTGGCCATAATTGAACAGCTATAGTATGAAGATTGTGGGGGTTTTTTAATTAAAATTGCATGTGTACAGATGCAAAAAACAAAAAGGTACTCATACAAATTTAGGAAAGCTATTAAAGCTATTAATAGCATTTCGTTCAGGTCACATTTTAACATTATAAAATATAGTCTTGTTTGATTTTAGCTTGAATTACTCTACAGACATTTTAAAGCTTTACTATTCTTAGGGGCAATACTCTTTTTTTCAAAATTCGTGTCTCACTACCTTACCTACACAATCCTTGTGTGAACATTCAGCTCCACTCATTAGGACAAACATCTGCTACAAAAATTATTAATGAGATATGCATCAAGGGATATAGGCAAGCCGCTAACCACCTGGGCTAATCGCTTTACAGTACAAAGTTGGTAACAGAGTCGTGCAGTATGCCTGGAACATACTGTAACAATTATCTGATCCTGACAGCAACTGCTATTTCTGAAACCTACCCGTAGTTAAATTGATACATTTGTAAAGCGATACCTAGATTGTAGCTACTGCTAACATACAGCATATACTTGTATTAACAAAGTCAAAAGGCATTATTTTAGTAGTGGAAATTTTTCAATTTGCCCTTTGAATTTCTGTGCCTCATGAATAGATTAGCATAAAATATTGTTCAGACATCAGAGGTCTGTACTGTTCAACTGTTTTGGAACAACTGTTCCAATAAATATACAGTACAGAACTCACACCATCCAAGTAAAACAGTTGCAGAGAATTTTTTTTATAATTATTATTTAAGAAGTGTTTTTTCCTCAGAACTGAATGGCTTACATATAATATTTACATATACGCAAATAATTGGCACAAACAAAATACTTTTGGAAAAGGACACAACGATAAGTGAACTACAAAGCTCTTTTAATTCAAAATTTATTCGTCTATATCTCAGTTGAACGAATATACGTGTTTACACATAAGCCTGATAAGTTACTATTATAGCTCATGAGATCTAGTTAACCCAGAAAATGAAAGCTTGAGTGATTCAGCAGACCAGCCACAAAGTATCTACTGCAAGCGTAACTGAATCACACTGTACAAGGCACTGACTAGGATGGGAGCTTAGATATCTCCTGTGTCTGCAGACACTGGGGGGTCTTAGGGTGGAATTCAGTTTGAGACTAACTGTGGACAACTTTTCCATATCACATTTTGCTACTGCTCCATAGAGCACTGTTTGTAGCACACGGCTCACTCAGTCACAGTCCCTCTGTAAAGACAGAGGAGAAAATGAGATCAGGTCTTAACAGCCTTCAGTACCCATCATGCTACACATCTGGACTTTCTCATATGCTTCTCAACACCCACAGAGGCATGACAGTCCTGAAATATTTGCTGTTATTTTTCAGCTTAAAAGGGTATAAAATAACAAGAGCACTGTGTTGCCACAGGTGCTGTTTTTATAGCATGTACTATGAGTACATATTACATACTAAGGCATACAGTGTAGGAGAATTCAGGAGTATTTGAGAGCACAAGGACAAAACTGAAGGGCTACCCTGGGTAGGAAGAGACAAGTATTTATCCATACTGTTTGCTTACACTAAAAATTGGACCAAGCTATCCAGATACATGTACCTGAGTTTCCTTTTGGAGTGAATACATTGGCTTGCTCCAGAAGGAAGTCTGCAGAGAGAACAAGGTGGTGTGCAGTGGGGATGCTTGTGGAACAAGGGCTCTGAAATAAGGCAAGGAACGAGCAAAAGCACCAGTGTGGACACACACACTGGGAATCAGTGCAGGCTAGGTAAGGACAAGCCAAAAGTTTTTGAATTCAGATCTCCATGAGAATGGAGGAAGATGAACCTCTACCCAAATCTGACTCAGACCCCATACACTTACGTAACTGCGTACAATGTTACGCTACCTAAAATTCCCAAAAATACATTATAGACTGAATTACTGTCAAATAATTTAACTAATTGATTGCACATTATTTAGTCAATGCAAAACACTAAACAACAAATGCACTTTTTTTTAAATTAGGCAAAGAAATATATAGTCATACTAAGAAAGCAAGAAACATGCACTGTTGTACCGCTATAAAACACAGCTCTTAAAACCAAAAGGGTAAAAATTCAGCTCCAGCTGAAATCAATAGGAAAAATAGATGCCTTTGGGGGAAGAAAAAAAAAAAGTCCTCAGTGAAATTACTAACATTGTATGTCATTTTAAGGCAATCTACAAAAAGGGCTTAAACCATGGAACCTCTTGAGAAAACTACTGCTGCAGGAATAAAATGCGAATATTTAACAATGGCAGAATATAAGATGTTTGGCTAAGCTGAGCAACTATTTTTATTAACCAGGATGAGAATGTTTTATTTAAGTAAGAAAGTATAAAACAAGGTTTTTAGTTAAATATCTAATTTTCTGTAAGTCAATATAAGAGACTACATAGCCTCTCTAAGAGTCTATATGAGTCTTCTATAAGAGTCTAATCAGCTTGATGAAACAGCAGCACTCTTCAAAGGATAAAGAAAAAAGCCTGCAAGCCAAATAATCTTGTAACAGGCAAGCCTCAGACTGCTATATCTAAAACACACTTATCAGAATAGCTTCAGAATCGTAAGGGATTAGCAAACAGATATCCACTCACTTAGTATATCTTAATATTAATTAATGAAAATTATGCCTATCAATACAAGCATTCAGAATAATTAATGAAAATCTGTTTAATTGCATATGGAGCCTAGGTCTCTGGAGAGTTATTGGAATTACGTCCAATGTAAAAATTGCCATAGTCATTTTTCATTGTTGACTAGGGTAACTATCATGACACACTGTCTAAATGTCCAAATGGTAGCTGAAGTTTTCATCTGTAATCTTTCTTTTATAACATTCCTTCAGCTCAATTTCATTAATCCTGGATCTCTGTAGCACACTCTTCTCTGAATATACCTATCAGCCTCAGCATCTCTGCTCTCAGCTTTAAGTTGCCTTATGATCTGTATTGAAAAAATTCAACAGAACTATTTAGCTCCCTCAATTTTATTCTTCAAAATCCATTCTGTTTAGGCAGCAGTCTAGAATTTTAAAAACACAGGCTATAATGTCCAAAATATTTAGAATTACTACACGAAATTACATGCCCACTTTAATTTCTTTCACAAAAGGCAGTCTTTCAGGTTTCAGGCACTACTATTTTATATACAACTATTTCACTACTATTATTTCACTATTCCCAATGTACACATCCTGTACACTTGAATAAGAAAATAAGAATATTCCATAAGACTTCATTTTCCAATTGAATAACAAACTATATGATAAAGAAATTTTTTTCATACTGAAAACAAGCACACAAAAGGAAACGTGAAAGAAAATAGCTTGCAACCCTACAGCATAGCACTTATTAATTTTTTATGGCCTCTTACTATTTGTTCTAAATCATATCAAACTATATTAGCTAAGGACCTAGACTTTCAAACACAATATTCTCCAGTGAAAATGCACACAAGAGGCATTGCAGATGATGCTTTTTTTTCCTTTAACACCAAATGGCTTTCTGTAGATAAATTATTTTAAAAACATAAAATTATTTTCTGCTATTTCTATTTCTAGAAGCAGTACACTTAGATTTTTCTAAAGCAATTTCAAAAACTCATGCCTTTAATACATACAAAAGTACCAGTGTAAATCACTCTCTAAAACAAAGGCTTCCTTAAGGACAGATACGTAAGAAATATGAACTACACAGGACGTTAATGCTTTGTAAACATATGAAGTTGACTTGTGAAACTATGAAAATAAGTAGTGTATCTGGAATGTGGATTAATTGCATAATGAGTGCAAAAATTCCCATCTGGTTCCCTGCGTGGTCAGTTTAAGCTGGATGGATTTGTGCACTCAGGCTCAGCAACATTTGAATGCACCTGTACTACTCTGAGAATAAGCCTGGATGTCCCAGCAAGCTATTTCTGTAACCTGGCTTTCCGAGAACGCCTACATCACTTTTCTCTCATGGTTATGCATACAGTTAGCCAATGTCAATAAGCCCAGTATTCCTAGCCAGCTCCTAATGCTTGGATGCAATACAGAGTGTGAGCTTATTTCGTACTTTCACATCGTGCTCTGCCCAAACTAATAAACCATTAAAGTAAGGAGAGCACAAGAATTCAGAAAAACTCTAGAAGACAGCCTACACCATTTGCTGGTTTAGTATCAAAACTTTACTTTGTCTCAGGATATGAAAGGGAGTATGCTTTCCATTACATAGTGCTAGAACTAAACAGTTTTTACCTATGTCAGTACACAAAAACAGTACTTGAACTTTACCGGCCTGAAAACACAAATCCTCACCTCCTCTTTCTGAAGGCATACATCTCATCCATATAACTGATGCTTTCTAACATGTGCACGTGTGTTAGTCTAAAATGCTAAGCAGAAATGAGTGTAACAGTCCTCTTCTGACCACATTCACATCATAATTGCACTTCTTCTGATGAAGTCAAAGCAGACTAAAAAGATATTCAATTTTTATTCACTTAGAGCAAATGACGTTATTCCACTCAGCAGATTACAATCACTTTAATATTATTGTATGTGAAGAACATTTAAAAAAAAAATCAAACTATTGAAATGAATGAAAAATATCACATTATTTAAATTCTTCCTGCTGTCGAAACATTATTGACTATGATGTAAGAAACATCATTATCAATTACCTCATGGTAATGCCTACAACCAAAAGGAAAATTGTGATCTGAATGCTATGAGTAGCATAGGTTAAGGTCATTTCCTGGGATTCTATTTTAGTTTTGAAACCAGAAATACTGAAGAAAAATAGAAGGTTCAATCCCTACTTATGATAGTTCCAAAACCTCAAGAGAATGGTTGTAATTTCAAAAAAATGTTTTAACCTACTAAAAATATTCAAATTACACATCTTATGAAAATAAGCACAATTTTGAAATTTTATTTGCAGAAGATTTGCTTATAGGAAGAGTCACAGTATCTCTTTGTAAGAGAAGGACAATGGGCTGTCTAACACCTGGGGTTTTTTGAATGTGATTTACTGTAACAACATACTGGAATAGAACATATTTGCTATCCCTCACCCAGGTTGTTCAAGGTGTTGGGGGGAGAAAAGGCAACCTCTGTGATGTGACTTTTTCCCTGCAAGACTGAAAGCCAAAAAAGGAAACACTGTAGATGATGTTCAAATCAGAGTTTCACAAACTAGTTACCTTCAGTCCCTATCCTGGAGGATGCATCATGTAAAATCCAGTGTTCTTAATAGGCTGAATTGCTTTCATCTTTTAGGAGGCTCTGGCTCCAACCAATACAGGGAAGGTGAAGGTGATGCCTAGTCATGGTAGGAGTTAGCTAATACTGAACGTATTTGCTAAAACATTTACAGCTATTGATTGACCTCTGCCAGCAGCGACATTCAATAAATCAACAGCCAGCACAGCACATTTCATCATAATTCTCACAAGCTGTTTAGTGATTTTGACCAAGATCACTGGGTTTTGTTAATATTAAAGTAAGTGTTGAAATATTAAAATTGCAAAAAGGCAACTGTAGTTGTAGAAGTTATAAAGTAGTAAAAACAGGAATTCCTTGTTTATTAGCACTTTGTTGCTGGTATTTTACTTCCATCACTCATACTGTGCAAGTACTTATTTGACTTGTATACTGAGGAATAATTGTACTATTTTTCAAGTGTAAACAACTGACTCCTGGCCCTTTTCAGCAGGGCTTGCTTAGGTGCAGTGCACACCAAGTTAAACATAAGCCAACAATGTGCTCTCGTCACAAAACAAAAGCCTCCGTATACAGGACTGCATTAGAGGAACTTGGCTAGCAGATCACAGTACTTATTAACTCCTTCTGCTCAGCACTGGTATGCCACCCCCAGAGGCCTACACTCATTCTTGAGGCCCTGGTCCTGGAAAGGTATAAAGAAATTGAAAAGGCTTCAGTGCAAAGCTACAAAGATGCTCAGGAGCCTAGAGGACATGACCTGCAAGGACAGGCAAGAGGAAGCTAAGCAAGGATCTAATATCAGTCTACAGGTTTCTGAAGGGCAATTGAAGACAGAACCCAGAAATCTTCTCAGTAGTACCAAATGATGCAAAAGCCTATGGCTACAAACTGTTCCTTGGAAGGCGGGAGGGCGAGGCGGGGTGTTTAACTTCCTCCTAGGTAACTAGTGCAGCACTGAACAGATTACCCAGAGGCTGTGTAATCCTTGTCACTGAAGGTTTTCAAGATGTGCCTACAAGCCACAATTAACCTTGTTCAGTGTTGGAAATAATCCTGCTTCATGCAGAAGGCTAGATTAAATGACTACCAGACTTCCTTCTAACAGACTTTTCCATAATTTTATGATTTTTGTATGCAATGCCTCAGAATCTCTTACAAGCAAAATATTTCTGTTTTGAAAAATATAAACTGGAAAATAAGTCAAATGAATCGGTCCCTAGAATCCTAGAATTAAGACTGCAAGAGCTGGGCCTAAGACTGCAAGAGCTGGGCCTGTTCAGCCCGGAGAAGAGAAGACTGAGAGGGGATCTCATCAACGTGTACAGGTATTTGAAAGGGGAGTGTCAAGAGGATGAGGCCAGTCTCTTCTCCATGGTGCCCAGCAACAGGACAAGAGGCAATGGGCAGAAACTGAACCACAGGAAGTTCCATCTGAACCTGAGGAAAAAATTCTTCACTGTGAGGGTGACTGAGCATTGGACCAGGTTGCCCAGAGAGGTAGTGGAGTCTCCTTCCCTGGAGATCTTCAAAACCCGTCTGGATGTGATCCCGGGCAATATGCTCTAGGTGACCCTGCTGGAGCAGGGAGGTTGGACTAGATGATCTCCAGAGGTCCCTTCCAACCCAAACGATTCTGTGATTCCGTAATCCTATTACAATTTTTATTACAGCAATCAGTCAGAATTGGGTGCAACTAGCTGCCCAAATACAAGCATCTAGTACCATCTGAGACACCACAGAATAGCTCAGATGCACACAGGATGGAGCAAACATGACACAGATCCTGTGTGAAACCTACACTATTCTGTACTGGCAGTTGGAGATACAGTAGAGCTTCCTGCAACACCTAAAAATGCAAATATTTAGACAAGTGAATTCCATCGTGTTGAGACAGATACATAACCAGTTACAATCAGAGAAAGAAGTTTCTTGCCACTCTGTATTTGGTAATATATGGAGTTTCTTCTATTTTGAAATGCTAACATGAGGAAAATCCAGAAATTAAATACAAGGATGCGTTTCAAACCAGAATTAATATCACTGAACAGCTTCAATGCATCAATCTGATCAGGCTGTAGTCTGTTACAAGAAAACATCACTTCTACAAAGAAAGCATCGGCTCCCTAACCAACTAGAGCTACAAGTTTGAACAAAGCACCACAGTATGAATAAAAGAAACCTATGAAGTTTCTAATATAGTTGACCTCTGAAGGATCAACTAGGTGCTTTAATTTAGTTTTTATATTCTTTACACAAATTCTTTAGCTAGATAAATTCTTACTGCTACCTCAGTTATTTTAAGATCTAGTCAGTCTTGCCTGACAAACAGGCAAGGGTCACAGAAGAAGAATAAGAGTACACACATTTAGCCGTCAGTCTGCAGAACAGCTGCTAAAAAGAAACTGGACCGCAAACTTTAGTAAATGTTAGGTATCAAGACAACAAAAAAAAGTAACCTTTGAAGTCAGTTTTGTTGTTGGAATATGCTTGTCCACCATAAAACCCAATCTGCTTTCCTAAGAAAATACAAACCATCTACTTTATTTGCTGTTTTTTTCTTTTTCCATTTAAAATAAACTTACCGAGTGCCATCTGCTTTCCAGCTAACTTTGTATGGCTTCTGCTCTAAAAATTTAATATTTTGCTTGTCCATGGAAACAGGCTGTGCTCCCGGGAATCCAGACCTAAAAGAAGAACCATGTTTGTTTACTTTCTGCAAAGAGTAGCCACAGAAGGCAATGCATTTTTTTTTACATTACACTCACAGAAGTCGCACGTTGTACTAGACTTGCTCCAATGTTAACTTTCAATTAGAACATCTTCCCCAATATAAGGTATTTTGCAGGAGAATCCACATGCTTTTTGGTAAGAACATAGGTATTTGTTCATGATAGAAAGCCGATTTACATAAAACTTCAAAGCTATATTTTTTTTTTTTAGGGGAAGAGAGATTTGAATTCAGAACTAAACTGTAAGCATCAGCAAGTTCGGAAGAACTGTGAGCAACTCCCTGAGTCTTCCGTTTTAAAAAGTTGAAGTTAAAGAGTCTGAAACATTAAAAACAGTGTTCCCATTAACAGTGGACAATTTCAAGTCGACTTTAACTATTTTAGAAAACTAAAAGTGAATACTATACCTCAAGACTGAACTGCAACGGCAGTTGTATGAAAAAGTCTATTGCTTAGACAAACACTAGGTTTTACACAAAAAACTGGACTAGAACTACCCTTGGAATTTGCACAGCAACTACTCATATGAAAGCTTGTGGTTAATCTCAGTGTAGAAGTAATTTTAGAATATTGTTTCTTAATTTCAACAGTTGATTGTTCTGTTACATAAGAGAATGTATGATCTTCATTTGTTTCACTTTGAGTGCTCCTGAGGCTGCTCTTTTGTTTTTTGCAACAATTCACCTGAAAATATCATTCCCTTTTTTCCTTTTTATAATGAGCTTTTTCCTTCTGCAAAACTAGAAACATAACATTTACTTGTAGATAGTATAAATTAACAAATTCTAAATATTCTTCTCATACCCTTCCCATCCACAGAACTGCTGACATTTTTGCTGTATCCCTCCTAACTTTGGTTGCGTTGTCACCTGGGTCACACATCTAACTGTTACTCCTTCCAAGAAAATTGCACCCTAAATAAAAAAAGAATATTAAAAAAATTAGTATTTAAGTCTTCATAAAAGCAGATCAGAAAATAGCTGTGAACTTCTACACTAAAAGTTAAAGCCAAAAAACTCTTTGAGATAGAGAATCTTTGGTCTGCATTTTAGAACACAATGTTAACACAACACGTCAGCTCAAGAGTTAGGCTCTTTTACAATACATGACCATCACTAGCAGTACTAGCTTAAAGACTTCTTCCAGTCTTCCTCAACACTGCTTCTTCTCCAAATACCAAGATAACCTGAATTCTATGAAATGTTAAAACAAAATTTTTTAGTGTGACTACAAATTCATAAATAGTATTTTTAGACCAACAGTCCAGCGCTTTCTCCAATTCGTAGAAAATTAAAGCTTTTCACTAACAGTAGAGATTTAGCTTATGACACACATTTAAGTAACTTGGTCATGAACGTATTAAAGTCATTGGGAAGCACCTATGGACACTACTTTTGTAACAGTAATCACAGCAGATGAAGAAATTAAATCCTCCAAATCTCTTTGAGAAGCACGGTTTCAAACGAACGCATTAGTTTTACCACACCTAGATGGTGATTCCAGTACAAGAAGTTTAAATAAATAAATTTTACCTCCTCTTAGGTGATCTAGCACATTCTAAGTCTCAAAACAAACTTACACTAGAGGGGGAAAAAAAAAATAGAAAGACTGAATATACTCATGACAATGCATATGGCTTCCCCCATTTTACACAGCACCAGATTTCAGGAGTTTTAGCTGATCTAGCACAAACTCCTTAACAAAAGGAGTTAAGAATATAAAAAGCTGCTTTCTAACAAAATTATTTGTGTAAGAACGTGCTGGCAGGATTTCATCTTCAGTCTAAATCAGGTTACTACAGTGGAGAAGTTATTCTGAATGCCACAAAAAAGCCTAAGGAGTGATCAATAAAAGAACACTAAAAATAAAACTCAAACTAAAATAACGCATGTATTCCGGAAAACATTTGATGGTGAGTGAAATAAAAACAAGTTCGGCACAAGAGAACAAAATAAAGCCATAAGGCCCAGAAAGTTCCATAATTAAAGATTCCTATAAAGGAACTCAAACCTATCAGACTTATTTCAACAACATTTGGAATAGATTCTCATTGCAGACTGAGAAGATCAAAGCATGAAATTTTGTTTACTTGGCTATGAATCCTGCAAAGGAAGATAGACTTGTTCCCTAAAATGCTCGAAACTTGCCTTAGCAAATCTAACCGCACTACTGATGAAAAGAGCCTGTTTGCTCCCCTAGCACTCCATAGCACTCATCTGTTCTAGTCTTGAGCCAGTTTAGGAATGATGCTGGCAAAAAATAACACAAGTTAATAATTTTCTGCCAATCGAGTACCCTAAACTAGCTCACCATGGGAAGAGTCAGCACCAGCCCAAGAGAAGCTGAAGGCACACAAGGTGGGTAAGGCAAGCAGCACCATACTTTCCACTAGCAGCTTGGGATTAGTTACGTTTGTCTCAGTTGCGTCACACAATCATACCCTGAGAACAGTACAGCCTCAAGAATTAAGCTATTTCGTGGCCTTAGTTACCTTAACCTCTATGAGTCACTTATCCCTTATTATTCACACGGACACCAACCAGCAGGAGGGAAGTAGAGAGCTACACAAGGCTGGTCAGCACTGTGGCTGAATTCTCAAGCACCGCTTAAGAACTCCAGGGAATAATGCAAGACAGTTGCAACTTAGCGCCAAAAGCAATGCCACAGTGTGATGGCCCTCCGGACTAAGAGTAAAGCAAAACGCAGGCAACAGTGAAGACTGCCCCTCAAAAAACATGAAACGTGTGCCTGCCATTTGAGAGCATCTCTTGCAGATTTTCCGATTAAGACAGTTATACAAATTCAGAACTGATTTTGGAGCCACCGATATCGGAGTGCATAGTACAATCAAGTTTCCCGAAAAACGGGAATCAGCTGCATGCTGCTTTCACACTCGATATAATTTTGTGCAGTTTAGAGAATTCTCCATATGGTGAGAAAGCAAAAAAAGTTAGTGAATTATTCAAAATTACAAAAGCTTTAGCTTCTTAGAATGTAAAAGAATATATATATACACACACATATCCTAATTTGGTTGCAGTTACTTTGCTTACCAGCTGGTGTAATTTTTTGTTTTTGTTTACTATAAAAGCTTTTAATTGTTTATTGATTTTAAACACCTGACCAGACACAACAGGCTCTATTGCAAAGGCAGCACATGCTTGATGTACATAATTACATATACACATGTACATGATTGTGTTTTGAGGTTGAAGAGGGGTGCAACTTTGAAAGAATTAAGGAAACAAGTACAGCTTATAATTGGGCAAACAAGCCAAGTTCCTTTTGTCTTCTCACACAGGCTTCTCCGTTCCCCTGACTAAGCAGCCTGCTAACCCCTCCGCGCAGCGCTGTCAGTTTGAAGGACGTAGAGGACTGGGGCAGGGCGAAGCAAAGCGCTGAGGACCCACAATGAAGAAGAGGTTGTACACTATTAAAGACAGCAGAGACAGAGAAGAGTTTCATTGACTACAGCAGGCTAAGACTATAATCAGCTCAGCTATCCTGAGACTTGATGCAATATGATGGTTAAAAAATGCCATAGAGGCAGGTGGACCACAAGGGGCCTGACCTTATTTCGTGTAAAGCCTCAAGTATACTCATCAGCTACGGCACAGCACTATGAAAACAAGGTGCATTCCCCAAAGCTAGTTCAGCAAACCAGTACTTTCAGATAGTGTCAAAGTTTGCTCCAGTTCTGTCAAGAGCCACCTGGGTACTTGCACTCAGGCAGCTCAGGGCAGGGGTGGGAACAGCCCCAACCCTGCACAGCCCAGACCTTGCTGGCTTCCACCAGGCCTGGGTAGGGGAGAACCATCTTCAGCTCCTCAGAGAACTGCCCGAGTGCCAATAAACTCAAAGAGTGCCCTCCGGAGGATAAGAAACAGTCCAAAAAATAACAGAAAAAGACAGAATGAGTAACTTCTAAAAGGGAAGAAGGGAGAGCCAGGGAGTTAAACTGATCAGTGTATATTTAGTTCCTAGAAACGGAGGAACAAATCACAAAAACTGCTTCTGATCATGTACAAGCAAAAAAGGATACAACAAATTCATACTGATTCTCACTCAAGAATAAACTGTGTTCAAGAAATCACTTGTCTTTTGTGGTGAAACAGGCTTCATAGAATGGGGAGAAGCAGAAAGTATTACATCTTTTGGATATTGGTTTTTGATCTTGTCTTGCACAACATTCTCATAGGTGAACTGAGAAAACACGGGGCAGATGAAACTTCTGCAGAATAGGAGAGCAGCCTGTTTCAAAACCAGGTTCAGAGGAGTTATCAGTGTTTCACTAACAAACTGGAAGACGACAGCGAAGAAGCTCTGCAGGGTCTGTTTTAGATACAACAGAATTAATTCTTCTTCCCTAACTTGGGTAACAGAATATTCTTAGTTTTCTGACATGTGAATTTAACATCACAGATATAGACTGCCATGGTAGCTTCAGAATTCAATGCTATCCTTAATTTTACGACTGGACTGGAAAAAATAGGGTGCAATTCGTTAAACACAAATGTAAAGTTCTGCATTTAATAAGGAGTGAGCAATTACACAAATACACAAGGGTGGACAACTGGAAAAAAGATACAAAGGCAGCAACAAAAGCTGAGTTAGTGTCATTCTGCCTTGTAAAAGGCAATTATATTGAGGCATATAAACAGACATATAGCCTTAAGACATGCGGAATATAATTCCTCCCTTTAAGCACTGATATGGCCTCAGTTAGAGGCTCATGTTCAGTTATGGGCACCACAGTCTCAGAAAAGCATAGGTCAACACGATAGAATGCAAAGAACGACAAGAATGGCTACAAGTCGGAAAATACAGAATGTAGAAAAAAGTGAGCAAATTGGTATTTAACGTGAAAAAGAGAAGGCTGAAACGAAACAAGACATCAGTTTTCAAGTATAGAGTCTCTTATTTTGCAGCAGCATTTTAATCTTTTTTCCTTAGTCATCAAAACATGTCCACAGGCAAAACAGTAAGTATAAGGGTTAAACTTCAGCAAGAAAAAGTGGGTTAGATATAGAAGAAAATAAAGTCACTAATATTTAGAATCAATGTACTTCAAAAGTTAAACAATAAATACCCTCTTTGCGGACTGTGTCAGCCATGACATTTACTGGTTTCCCTGGTCTTACAGATGACCACAAGACATTTGCCCTCAAAATTGTGAAGAAAATCATTAACAGTAACAATCTCTTCCAGACTGAGATGTAACCACTCATTTTAGAAGCACTATACATTACACCCTATATTTCCTGTGAAATATGCAATTTACATGGGAATATAACAGACGGCACTCCTTAATAAACAGTAAAAGATCTGGCTGGCCCATGAAAAGTTTGAAAGTTCTGGCTCAGAACTGTAACTTTTTGTCCTATTTACAAAATATTTGGAGATTTATTCTTTTTTGGATGAAATGAGATTCCAAGCATCAGCTAATAATGTTGTTGCAATGCTACAATCATTTTTGGTGTGCACCAGTCAAAATATGTTTGGATTTCTTGTGTAACATCAGAGATTGGAGCAAACAGGCTTCCCGTTACCTATCAAGTACATTCAGGGGATGATGAAGGAAACTAGAACGGCATTGTGTTCTAACCGTCCCAACAGCTTGTATACTGCAAAAATAGAGGCTGTCAAGACTTCTCGCAGTCAAAACATGGACGTTTTAATGAAAGATTCTGCAGTAAAGTTTCTCATGTCCAGGACAGAATTTCTGAAGCAGAGTGCATGTTAACTTCACTTCATAGGCTATTTCGGCAGCTGCTTTTGTCTACTGATTATCCTAGTGAGATGCCTCGGAATTGTCTTTTCGTCTGTCCCCAAACCTTCCATTCCCTCCAGAGATTTGGGTCAAAAGGAAAAGATTTCAGAACATCAGTATCGTAGAACGAATGTGTTCCAGTTGGCTCTACTTTGACACTGTATACCCATCCCAGGTGTTTAGAGGAGTCGTCAAATTAGAATGCTGAAAACACTGGCTGCAAAAAAAAAAAAACCAACTGCAATGCTGACAATTTAGCCCTTTAGACAATGAGTAAAGTGAGAGAATATCTAAGTAAGAGGTATTTACCTGATAATCATTCCCCTTGTGGATCACATATTTACAAGGAATCACAAATAGATTTTATCCATCGCTACTCAGTTACAGAAGCAGTCCAATCTGTCAGCCAAGAATCATGGTAAAGAATTCTCCTCGTCCTTCCTCTTCGTGCCAAAGAACGTTCCTCCAGAGCTGCAAAACCGAATTATACGAATATGCATATTAACTAGATGAATCTTTCGTAAATTCTCTTACTCTTAATGACGTTTTAGTTATTAATATGCTTATTCGTATAATTTAGCTTCCAGCTTTCAGAGGACTACATTGGCAGATAAGAAAAAGCCTGGGAAGCCTCTATCATGATTCCTTTTAGACAGATCAAATTTGTTCTATACTTGAGGAAAAGAGGCCATCATTGGACCTCACCTTCACACCTCGTTTGCTAACGCATCAAAAGGCAAATCAAAAATCAGTTTTGCGACTGAGGAAAAAATTTTAAATATCAAGGTTTTACTGCAAGGCTAATGGATGTAATGGCCATTTAATTGAAAACATTTTGACTTTACAGATATTTACAGTGGTAGACAACCTTTCATTCCAGCTGATGACCTATTTAAAAGTTTTCAGAGCATATCTTGCTTCTTTGAATCAGATTTTCTATTCTTTTCAGGCTAACTTCTTCCATACTCCATCTGTAAACCATAACAAACAGCTGCAGTAACAACAAAATGAATTTTTGCAGCATATTTCACGTGAGGATTTCCAAGTGTTTGCAAACAACATACCTCAGCACACAAGTAAAATAATTCAGGAGATATGCAAAAAAAAACTGAACATATTTTTGCACTCAGCAATATTCTCTCCAACTTTATTTGCAGATACAAAAATGATGAGTTTGGAGAGAACTGAGCCATCAGTCTTCAGGACAATACAAGTACATTCTTCTTATTTGAGTACTAGTTCCAGATCATAGAAAAAGTAGCTTATAATAACTTAATCATAATAATGCAAATTTATTGCAGAATAACCCCAATCAGTGACCAGTCATACTCTTTAAATTATCTGTATATAATTTAGACAACTTTGAGCAAATAAGTTTTCAAAACTGTCTTGGGGTTTTTACATATTACTGTCTCCTAATTAAATTCTTAATCCTCTAAAAATTTTCCAAAGCAAGAATATTTATTACAATGAGCATAGAATTTTAAAAACTACTCTGAATTTCATCCATATGACTAAAAGTAAACAAATAAAAACATTTACAACCCATCACAATATTTTACCTCTAAAGATCTAGTGCAAATTTAAGAAGTGCTTTATCACCTCCACTCAAGCTTTAAAAAAAAGTTATCATATCAGAAAAATTTTAAGTCATTGTTACAACTAGAACAGCTGTAGAATTGAACATTGAAGTTCAACATTCATATAAGAAACATAAGAAAGTTTGCATTGAGCCTATCGGTTATTCATGCTTAGAGTCAATATTACCAGTTTCTTATGTGCAAGCACGCTGGCGTCACATAGCATGTATTATGCAGTAACTGGTGACTATGAGTCTATGAAATTCAGTTCAGCAATTAGCATATTAAGTTTTCAATCAGAATTACCAGTTTTAGGCGTTCTTTTCTCCTTTTACCATAGGAAGAGCTTGATGACCCAGGTTCTGATTCTTGGCCTCCTGTTTTACCATTATCATCATCCTCCTCTTCATCTTCATCAAAACACCATTCTGGTAGCTCAGGTGGTGATGGTGCATCATCTTCATCTCCATAGCGACGAAATAATTCCTTCAAATAGTCACCTTTATAAATACCTGGTGGTCTAGCCTGAGCAAAAGTAGCCACAGCTGCCTCAACACTGTCAAAACAAATTCATAATTACTCTGGATGCTTAATTTCTGTTTTACTCATAATATGTCTTAACAAAGAGTTATTTTGATAGTAAGAATTCAGGAAAAAAAAATCCCCAGATGACAACTGCAAAAATATTCATTACATTCAAAATTAGGTCAACGTGGCAACTGTCGCCCTTGCACAAGATTCTGAATAATTATGCAGGTATTGCTTATGTTCTCAGAAGTAACTGCAGTTTGCACTGCTTTATCTCACTTTACAACTGCTAGCTGTAGCTAACAGCTCTCTGCTGGACTCCTAGGTCATGCTTTCATTAACGGTATAGAACAGGCAGGGGTGAAACATAGGTAAGTATAGGGCTGAACGGACAGGAGAAAGACCAAGGAAAAAGATGAATAAACTTCATAAGCAAAAATATAAGTGCTAAAATTCAAGTATGGCTACATTTTCCCCCTAAGACCTATCTTCCCTTTCAACAGAGGTTTTGCCATCATGCTGAGAAAAAGCATCTAAATCTTTTGAATTAATGGCTCTTTCCAGAAGTTTCTCACAAAAGCTGTAATTTGGAAGCCTCTTCCTACGCAGCTAACACTTAAGATTAAGTGCTTTAATAAACTGGAGACTGGATCACAAAACAATATAAAATGAAAATAGCGTAAACTTAAAATAGAAACCAAAACTAACAAGGCTGCTAGTCATGCAGCTTTACGATTCAACTAGAAAACACTCCAATATATATGGCAACGAGCACAGCACAAGAACCTTTAGGCAAGCAGTTTCCAAACTTCAGAAGCCAGTAGACTAGCATCACCATTCAAAGGTCTTATTGTCATTGTTTTCACAGATGCCATGAAAGTGTTTAATGGAAAACACTGAACACAGCTCCATCTAGAATTCATCATGGTTTCATGGAGCAGGACTGCTCCACCTGTCAACATTTGGAAATCATGCTATATAAAAGAAGAGAGATCACTAAAGCTACATCCCTCTACTAGGCTTCTCAACAAACACATATCTTAAACCTGGAATAAAAGCACATATTCCGTGCTGTGAAAAGAACTTTTTCAGATAAGATAGCCTACCACTGGCAGAAAAACAAGCATATAGCTAAAATTGAGAAGAAAAAAAAAAGTTTAAACACAAAAGGCATTTTTTTCTGAGCTGTCCAGTATGGAAAGGTGCCTGAGAACTTTAAGAGGCAAATCTCCCAAAACAAGCAGAAACAATTCCTAAGAACCAGTAAGTTGGTTCCTTCTCCTGATATTTGGTAAGAGTGGAAAACAAAACACTTTCACAAGTGAGACTACCAGATGGGCATCAGACCTCAGCAATGACAATGTAAGAATCTGAATTACTTAGAAGAATCTTTCTTCCACATTCTGCTTCCTAAAAGTCCTAATTTCCTTCTCACAAGATGTTGGTTTTATGTTGGTACCTTTTTTTAAATTGTTTCACATCTTTAATCAATGACTTTGAAAGACGAAAACAAACCCAAAGGGAACGATGCAGGAAACAAGCTCAAAGTTAGTCTCTGGCGATATTAAAAGTACAGAGTACACGGTAACGAAAGCCAAAAGATGCAGTACAGATTTCAAGCACAGAAATATAGCCTGATAGAAAACATACTTTCCAAGTTCTAGAAACATGCAGTCTTAGGGGAAAATGTGTTGTGAAAAGAGAATCAAGTAAGGTTTCTGATGGCTAGCTGGAGGGCTTTCACTCTGGATGACCTTTCTTTAAACTAGCTGTAAAACACGTCTCACTATTCACAATGCATCAGCAGCAATCCTGCATCATACACTTAAGGAATGAACATGGATGGATTTTTCGGCAAGGAAAACCTTATTTCCTCAGCAGCCAATAACAAGGCCTTATTTTAAAGAAAAATATAGCAAACAATTTATCTTGATACAATGCTTACAGTTAACTGTAAGCAATTTACAGAAATTCTTTATTTTGCAGTAGACATTTTTACCTACCAGGTGAAATCTGGGTGTTCTGTTAAAATAATTTGACAGAGATGAAAAAACTTAATACATTTAATTATGTGAACGAAACAAAAAATAAGACTTGGCTGTTTTAACGCTTTTCCCACAAAGGTTTGAAAATACAAAAAGGCTGCATACAAGCAGGAATTTTAAATAGATTTAAGCACATTTCCTCTTCAGAACAAAGGACTAATGCTGATTCTAATTACTGCAGCTGCTTTTAAGTTGTTAGAGAGATTAAAAATACACAAATCTGGTACTTATAAGGACAAATTATAGCCATAAAGATACTTGTACCTGTATCTACTTCCTACACTCAGCTAATATTCAGCCATCCACTATCAGTGGTGTTCTATCTCCATTACTCCAACGTCCTTATTCCAAGTTTGCTTAAAGATAGAAAAAAAATGACCTAGTTGTTTGCAAGCAGCTTGCATATGCATGCCAATCACCAAATAAGCTGCATGTTCAGTCATAAGAAAACGCAGCAACAGGAGTAGAGTTTTAAAGGATTGTACAAGAATATCATCAGAATCCTTAAGGAGCATGGTCACATGCCTTGCACCTGACCCAGTCAGACAGCAAGGAAATAGTGTTTCACAGATACTGCTAAACATGTAAAAATCATGCTCATCAGCATGGTACAAGCCATTTTTTTTATGTTATCTGAAAAAGATCACGACTCTCTATGAAAACACCAACACTTTGAAATCATCCAAAATACAGATGCCTCTGTGTGTATGCATGCTGTAGACTTTATTAAAACAAAAAGCTATGACATGGACTGTGTCTTCTCCCCAGCTTAAGAAAGCATCACTCTGCTGTTGCTCTAGCTGATCTGCTCTTTTCAGAGCTCAAGAAACTAAAAGAGCCACAATAAAACTATATGACAAAGTAACAGAAATAATCTTTTAGGCATCTATGAACTCTTCATGCCTACACAAAATGTGGGACATGTCACAGGGAAGAGACAGTACAATATATACACGTCTGAAAGCTTACACGTAGCAGCTATTGCCAACTATTGCCCTACCAGGCCTGAAAAGCTTAACTGAAACAGACTAAGCTGTCACA
The DNA here is from genome assembly GCF_040807025.1 of Struthio camelus. Taxonomy (NCBI): domain Eukaryota; kingdom Metazoa; phylum Chordata; class Aves; order Struthioniformes; family Struthionidae; genus Struthio; species Struthio camelus. The sequence goes on from NC_090944.1 coordinate 49,869,850, forward strand.
TGATGAAAGGAATAACGTTAACACAGGTCACTGCTCAATATTAGTATTTTCCAGGCAACAGCTACATAAAATAAAGATTTCAAACACTACCTTTGTTGTTACTTTTAAGTCAGCATTCCTCAACTGAAGACAAAAAAAAGGTTTAAAATAAACAATGAATACATTGCAATAGCTGTCAGGGCAATGAGTGAAACATATTGAAGATACCATTGGTCATTCTCCACGAATCCCCAAGAATTAACACTCAAAGTTACCTCCAGTCCAACTTCTCCACCAAAAAGGCACAGATCAGAAATCCAGTTCTATTGAAGCCATGTGTGCAGTGGACACCTATACGACAAAAGAAAAGGACGTAATCATTTAAAAGCAGTTTTAATAAACTAGCTTTAGTTTCACAAGCATATTTTTTAGATCATTCTATCTTCACAGCAACATTTGAGATTTATCTTCCTTCCTTTTACAACAGCTCAGACTCCATAAGGAACATAAGCCCGAAAGGCAATTTATTACATTTTTCCTGAAAATCATTAGCAACAAGTGTATAGGACACTATAGCTGATCCCAGCTCAAGAGCAGTAATTAATACAACTGAAATATGTTTAATAAAGTTCTAAGGGTTTTGTTCACATGCTGATCAGAAAACAATATAGTTAAATTTAATAATTGTGCTTTTAATGGACTCAATAAGCATTACATTCATTTCACACCATCAGGCATGGAAATTATACTCAGATTACCCAACTTCAAGCTTGAAAAGCATTGTCAATAGATGACAATTCTACATCAAAATTCTTACTACCATGCTAAGATCAGACTTTGAAATATTTTGAAAAAAAAATCCTAAAAAAGGAAGACTATACAACAATGCAATCACTTTGAACTACTTATCTCCTCAGTTTAAGATAAAAGAATTAAATCTTCAGCCTTTATTTTATAAAATTCTTTCCATAGTGAAGGGAGGGGAAGAGTCAAATACATTTGAACTGCTTTTTTCTCTCAAGGCAACAGCACCATCTAGTGATAAACAAACCAAGTCTGAAAACGTCTGATTTTAAAATTGTATGAAAGAGTCAAGTAAGATGCTGACTCTTCCGATTCTTCACATTGAATTTTTAAACGATAAATATTGCAGTATTAAGTTTCCCCTAACCCCAAACCCAATTCTTCTGAACTTTAACGTATTTTTCCGCTCTGAGTATCAAGCAAGTCACTTGCATTTCTATTGCTTTTCTTACTTCTCCCACAATACTTAGAAGAGTAATTCACTTGAAACTTATTTGGTTAAAATGTGAAGAGCTATTTTCCTTTTTTTGTATACTTTCCACAATATTGCAAGCCAAATTTTTAGCAAAGATCAAAGAAAATTGCCTATAAGGATTAGACTGATTAAGATGAGAAAAATCGCAATTTCTTAGATTCACCCATTCTAACCATTTAATAGTAAAAAGTGTGTAACTTTCATCAAAAGAAATTAATTTTAGTCTCCTTAGAGGATTCGTTCCCAGTAATCACTTCTCCTTTGTTTCCTGCTTAAGTAAAATCTTTGCATTTTGTTTTCTCAAAGTTGGCAGGCATACTCCAGTCCTTCAAGCTGCAAAAATAAAGCTTCTATCCTATATTGTTAGAGCTGAATGGAAAATTTTGTTCATTTATCATTCACTTTTCAGTCTCTTTTCATGTCTAATCTTGACACTGTAAATTAAATTGCATGCAGTTGCCATCAATAAGCCCTGCAGCAGTTACTGCTACCAAGAAGGTTAAGTCAATGATTTTATACACATGACAGAGATAAGCATAGCAGCAACGAAACCAACAGCTTGGCAGGGAAAGATCACACAGGATGCAGTAGCATCGCAGCTGCAGACTGCTTTCACTTTTGATTAAATATCCTGCACACTGGTCTCTCTGGTGATCTTTCAGAGGGAACAGGCTTCCAGAACATGAAACGACTTTTACATAACTCACAGAAAGGAAATGGAAAATCCCAGCATTTGACTTTTACTACTAAAGCCCAGACCATAGGTTATCTAAGAGTTAAAAAAAAAAAGTCAAGAAAAAAAAAAGTCAAGAAAAGAAATAATATCTAAAAAAGGGAAGAGCATTCCAAAGGTTATAAAAGTCAAAAACTTAATGGTCAAACACCACAAATGACATTTTAGAAGTTAAAACACCAGTTAAATGAGGCTGCTATTTCATGCACATCACAATGCTATCCATATTCCATAAAAACTGCTGTTTCATAACAATATTTCAAGTTTTGAGATACTGTTGATGGCTGACTGGGCTCGCTAATTCAGCAGTTCTTCATTTTTCATATCATATGCTTGCATTACAGTTTAGGAAAGAAAAGATAGAATTAAATTTTAATCTGAGACCTATGTTAAATAAAGAAATAAGAGACTATCTAAAAGAAAATTATGTTCCCCCATTACAACTCCCAAGCATTAAGATCCTCAGTGTTATCCAGTGACAGGACAAGAGAAAGTAGGCACAGACTGAAATAAAATGAAATTCTGTTGAGGGGGGGAAAAAAAAAAAAAAAACATTTACTGTAAATGTGATCAAACACTGAAAGGCTTCAGTTGCCAGGAAAGGCTATGGAGTCTCTATTCTTGAAGATATTCAAAACCTGATGACAGAGTCCTGGGTAACCTGCTCTAGATGACCCTGCTTTGAGAGCAGGGGCATGGAGTAGATGATCCCCAGAGGTCCCTTCCAAACTCAACTGTTATTTAGGATTCATATAGAATCACAGTAATTTACTATTATGAACACAGTAGCTTAGTTTACTAAGTTCTTATCAATGATATCTACGCAAACAACTGTTCTGTGCACACAGACACTCAGATTCAGCAAGGCTACAGAACTGTCATCAATGTTGCCTGCAGATAAAACCCCATCTGACTCTGGAAACTCAGCTGCACAGACCAAACAGGAGAGAGAGAGGAAAAAAAAAAAAAAAGGGGAGGGAGGGGGAGCATCACAGTAATTTCTTACCTCTGACAATTTGCAGATATAATTAAACATTAATATGCTCAAGACAAATCAGAATAAAATGGTTTAAATTAAAACTAGAAGCCACTCAAATTAAACTTAGAGCTTATTTTGCTCTGAAAAAATTAGCCTTAAGATCATTCACATATTCACTGTAAGACAATACACTACAGAAGAAAACTGTAGCCTAATACCTACCATCATTTTCTAGCAATTTAGCAGCTGCTTTGTAAAATTAACTGAGTAACCAGAGATTCTTTAACAATCTAATATGCATTCCAGTAAACTAGGATATCCCACTTATCAAATGCAAAAAAAAAAGTTTAGGCAACACATAACCTTCATGCGTACCAGCAGAAGTTACAAAAACATAATGCAGGTATCATGTATTTGTAGATAATTCGTAAGCCTCTGGTTTTTTGCATAAAATTGATAGCTGTAATCAAATTGCCATATGCAGAAACATTCAGCTTTGTGTGTCAAGAAAAAGTCTACTTTATAGTTAAAGCAATCAAATTGAGATTGGTGTAAACACTGTAGTGAGGAAATTCCTTTGCTTAGATTTTCTAGAATCGAGAATTGTAGTTGTGAGTGAATAAGTAATAAATTAATAGGAAAAAACTAGTGAAAATGAATGCAAGATGACACACACCTATAAGCTCTGAGGGATTCTTATCACTAAAGTGTTCACATACGCGGATAAATGTTTCTGTATTCTCAGGTGTAGGGCACTCACCATGCCTGAAAAAGACAAGAACACAAAGGTTAGATGATTTGGAGAAGGGGGGGAAGGCGATTACTTCAGTGTGGTCTCTCAAATTAAAAACTAAATATTAAAAAAGTGCAGTCGACTTACCCTTTACATTGAAGTTTTATATATTTAATCCCCTCTTTCTCTATATCATTCCTATCATAGAATCTTGTGGTATTGGTCAAGTCCACCAGCAAACCCATTTTAACCTAAAAAATTAAAATAAAATAAACTTATGTATTTGTTCACATATCAGTGCATACATAGTAATTTACTATTACATATTATGTACGTAATACGTACATAATAAAAACTAAAATAAAAGCAATAGCATGCTATTCTTGCAAGTTTAAGATTTCTTAAATATTATGTTTGTTCACAAAAATCTATACAAACTTGATTTTACCACCATCACACTCAATTCTCCTTAGTGTGCTCCCACCAATATTTATAATACGGAAAATTAACTAACAGCAAAAATATCTGGTAAAGAAGTATTTTAAACTGTTATAAAGATAGATAAGGTTAAATTAGGCACTTTTATGCTGTAAGTAAACCAGTGTTAAAACACTGGCACAGCAGAAGTACCATAAGAAAAATTAACTACTGAGACTTCCATGGAAGTACCCTTTCAGAAATAAATAGCTGTGCCAGATTTATCCTTCCATTAAACTTTAGTGCAAAACAAATGAATGCATTTTCAAGCTCTAAACAAAAATTCCCTTAACTTCTTAGAAACTTTTGACTCTAATCTAAAATAAGAAACAACTTAAAAATCTTCAAAGTTGCCGTCGGTAATTCAGGTGGCCGCGTCAACCACACAGACCTTAGGAAGCACCTGAACTAAGGCTGCCTTGCCCACTCTACCCTATCGTGCCCCCTCCCTCACCTGCAGGGCATCAACTTGCTTTTTTAGTGTTTGGTTTTACTACTGTAAAAGTACTATTTCAAAGCAGCCTTGCGGAAGCCATCCTGTTTTGAAAAGGCAAGAGAGCGAGCAGAAATTCCTCTGGGTGGCAGCCCATCCACAGGGCTCATACGCAAGGCGCATCCCACAAACTCCTCACTGGAGCTACCGAGCAGTTGCATTACTGCACAATTAAAGGGAACTGAAACTCCTTGATATTCATAAGATAGTTGTTATTAACAAAATAGTGGAAAACCCTTTAGGCTCTGGAGAAAAGCGTTCCTTTAAACCATGGTCACAGAAAATCACAGAAAAACAAAATTTGGGGGGGGGGGGAACGCCACACACAACAGTTGCATGGCACTCTGCTGAGCTGGTGCAAGTCTGCTCTATTTTAGGGAATTTTCATCCTTGGCCCAATCAACATAATTTCTTCCAAGCGTAAAATCTCCAGTATTAGCGTGCACATAGCTCACTAATACATCTGCACACTAAAACTATTCCTGGTTTCTTGCTTTGTAAGTATAAAACATACTTTACATCAGATGCCTCTTTGGCATATACACTGTATTCTGTAAGTGCACTGTACAGCTTCTGGTCAAAAATGCTAAACGACACACTACCAAATGTCTTTTTAAAAGCCATTTTAACAATGCTATTTTAGTCACATCATTCTTCTAGTTCCACTGGGTTTTGGGGGGAGGGGCAGGGGTTAAAACATCAATAGAGCACTGAAATACATCAATGCTGAAGCATGTTACACTTGTAAAAATCTAACAGGACAATGTATCTTCAATATATTCATAAAGCCGCAGCACATATTCATTAACAGGATTCTGATTAACAGAAATCAACTGTCTAACTTATATTTTATTTACCTTGAGGCCAACACTTTGCCAACAATTTTAAACTGCACTTGGAAGAACTACAAATTAAGAATCTTCCTTCGTGCCCAGCGTCCCACCTATAGGGTGGTCAGAGTTAGCAAGAAGATTGATACAAGAATCAGATGCGTTCTTCCCAGGAGCTCTAGACTATGCACTCATGTAAGTGGCGCTGCAATTGCCTTTTTCCCTAATTGCTACATAGTTCATCTTCATAAACTATTCTTCTATTTAAAGTAGGAATAATATTCCAGCACATGCTCAACAAAGGGAAAAAATGGGTTATTTTCAAAGCATATTTTAAATATAAGTTTAAGATTTAATGACAGCACCATTTTAAAGTAAAGCTTTTTGCCTTCAAGTCTAGCAATAGTAGGAAAGATGACCTTCAACAATGTGAATTACTTGTGAAATAGTGCTATACCATCTGTCCTAGTTTGGAGAGAGGGGAAAAAAAGCTATGAGAAAAGCAAATAGTTTAATAAAAGCATGAGGACAAATTAAAAGTCAGCATTGTCAAATATTTCAAATTGTTAAAAGGAGAGCAACAGAAGAAACTCAAGTAATTTGCAGAAGTTTCACCTTCCCCCATTCAAAAGTAGGGGAAAGAGATACAGTTCAATTTTAGTGATGAAAATTCAAAAACTAATTTCATGTCAAAGTGTTTAACCTCAAAGAATACTAATAATATTTCCTTAACTTTCAGAATTTACTCTTTTGAACATATTCATCTATAGACTTCAGTTTACCAACTGATAGATGCAAGCCAGTAGAACACCACAATACACATTATATCCACATCGTCACCAAATGCTTGGGGATGTTGCTCCCTTATTTGAACAGCAGAATGAAATTCAGCAACATGTCTGTTTGGGAGGAAAATCAGAACCAGTGGATTGTAGGACTTCTGGGCAGCTGTTCTTTCACAATTACCGTGAATCATTTCAACCATACACAAGTGAAGATCCTGGGAAGTCACCACGTTCTTCACACACTTCAAGGAGCAGTAGACCTTTAGCCAAAGCTACAGAGTATATACGGCATAGAGAGCATATCACATGAAAATGAAGTCTCCCTGCTTTACAGAAGGCATAAACATTACCACGCTCAGTTCATGAGATCAGTTGCATGCAGTGCACTGCAGTGTAGAAAGAGCAAGGTGAAAGAAAAGGATAGATAGATAAACAGAGAAGAGTAACATATTGAAGTAGACAATTATGATATTCCAAAACCAACGTAAAGAAACACCGTTATCATAGGAACCAAAACATAACCCCAGTTCAGTGACTGAAATACTGTGCTTGCACCTGGTCCAACCAACCAGAATTCTCACCTTCAGGTTAGAGTCTAGTACATGTACATTTATCACACCCGTAATTTGATCTGCTGTGAAACACTATCACATCACTGTCCTTCTCAGTCATGTTCTCAAAAGTTTGCTCCTAGAAAGTCCTTAATTGGAGCTGATTTCTGAAAGACTATCCAAAGTAAAATAGGTAGTTACCCACTGAAAAAACTATTTTTCTAACTAGTGTTTTGCATGAATCATGCCTTCCAGCCCACCAAGCCTAGCTTCCACCGTATGACACAGCTTTAGAAGAAAGAATATTTTTGAATGGTTGAGCAACTTATCCCTAAAATTTACATATATTTCTCATAAGGACTGTTGCAACATTAAAGTCTCCGACATAGCACTGCAACACAATAGAATCAAGTTTTTTTTTCTTGTAATCATAAAAGATGACTGAATAGAAAAAAAAAATCATTAAAAAGCTCATCAGTACAGTAGAACTGTACTACCCATACTACACTACAGTCTTCATATTGTCTCCACTCTCAGCTCATGATTATCTTGGTCAGTCTCTCCATGTCCACCTATGGTTAAAAAAAGCCCTCCTCCTCTCACCTGTTCACATTCCAGCTTCTCAAGCTACTAATGCCTTATGCACGGGCTCTTCTGCTGCTGTACAAATAAATTAGTTTGACAAGGTTCCCAACATTCCCTTTGCACGACCTCAGAAGCTTCTCACTAGATGTGGGGACTTGAAAATGTCCTCCCCGAGAGAGAAAATAGACTACAATACAGTAAATTCTCTCCAGTTCTGGGATATTTCCTTACATTTTGTATTTGAGAAAAATTCATTTACTGATTAAAACTACTTATCTGTGAAACCCAGAATGAGTCTGAAAACTGATAACTATTTTTCTAATAGGAATATTGCAACTTCTACACATTAATTGCCCTACCTTTTTTATGAGTTAGTCAGTCTCCTAGCACTATGTAGCAGGAATAACACTACCATTTACAAAGCACAGCCAGCATTTCTAGCACTTTTAATTTATTTTTTTTTCTCTGAAATAAATTAGAAAATTCACACTGTAGCCAAACGCAGCCAGCTGCTCCTGCAATGTCTTCCTTAATGAGACCACTAGGATACAGTGTCAATAGTGGCAAGCAGAAGAGAAAGGGATTTGCTAGTCCTTATCAAACCAGTATATAACCCCTAGCCTTTCAGCAACCAGTTCCAAAAGAAAAAGAAAATAGAATCTTACAGGAAGCCATAATTAAAAGATCTGCCTGTTAGGGAATGTACCTCCCAACTTCCACCCAGCTAAAGGCTGTCTGAAGTGCTGAACCACTGTCCCTTCAAACACCCACAGTAAGAGCAGTACTTCACCCTTATCAGTTTCTGCCAAATTCCTGCCAAACCTCTTATTTTGGAGAGAATTCATATGGACTGAAGTAATAACCAGGTTTCAGAAGTGATCCATTATGCAAAGTCCAAATATTCAACATACAGAAGTAAAATAATGACAACTACGCAGTGGGTTACTTTTGACTCTGTGAAGTCTACTTTCCAAGGTCTCCTCAACTACATATTCATCTGATGCTGCCAAACTGCTGCTAAATTGCTATTCTAGTAATACAGCACTCCAGTAAACCATTGCATATCTTGGCAAATCAAAAAACTGTATGTTTTCAAATAGCGAACATTCAGTAACAACACTGAGACTAGGACAACACTAGGACGCAACACCGTTCATAGATTTTGCTAGACTAGGGAGTTTCAGAGAACTCAGACACTCTGTTTATTAACGGAAATCAACAAAATAAAAGTGGACATCCTCATGCTACCAATTCTACTATCAGATCTTACTCACCTAACATCTCTGAAGAGATTCTGAATTTGTGATATTGCAGACTGACTGATTAACGTGCCTAGTGTAAAAGCCATTAAGGCTTACCATTAACACTTTTTGGTGACAATCACTAACAAGCAAATATTTAGAAATTCTGAAAACCTCTTATGTCTCTTACGTTCTTTACAACATAAAAAACAGCATTTTAAGTTACTTTAAATGACTAATAAAGTAGCTTTTTGAATATTTCTAGTAATGACCATTAAAGCTGGCCAGAGTTAAAAAGCACGTAACGTGTGAAGAACTCCAGTAGAATTCAGATGCGCAGCCCCCGGAATTCAAATAAGAAAGATCCCGCCAGTTCAGGCACCTGAAAACAAGCGCTTATCTTTCACTAATAATATTTTCTTACCATGCTCTTATGTTTGCCTACAGGTACCACTATCATAGCTACACTGAGTATCTAAGCCCAAATAGGATCCATAAAATGGAAACCCCCATATTTTAGTCACCTGATTCTTCTGATGTTTAAGCTCTGATACCGTTAAACAAGGTAAAAACTTCTATCAACAGCAAAAAATTTCAGAAACAAATGTCACTAACACGATTGGTTTTATCACATACACAGCCAAAAGAAATACTTCCCATCTTTTATATAACAGTTCAATAAACAGATTTAGAAGACTTAGGTTGTAGGCCTTTCTTTGCTTTGGGATGTTCAAAATTCCATTTCTCACATCTCCAGAAACACTGCACAGACCTCTATATTACGTGCAAAGCTGGAATGGTGCCGTTCCCCACCTTCCGTGTGAAAGATGTGCTACGACACAGAAGAACATGCAAGTTGAACTGGACAGACAGAAATGAGAAACTGGCTAGACAAAGACTGAACAAGGCTAGACAAAAATAAGCCAGAAGCACGGCTAACCTAATGATAAAGGTGTCCACCTTCAAGAAGAGTATCTTCCTGGGTCCCAGTCCACACTCCTAAAAATTGTTTCTATTTATGCATTTTTCCATTAAGAGATTACTGTATAAAATCCAGAAACTGCTTGCTTCCATATTCAAACATGACTGGTTAGATATTAAAAATTATTGTAGGCATCAGAAGAAGAAAGTCATGCACAGAAGTCAGAAACCACAGAAAAAGAGTGCAACAAGATTTTCCTTTTACTTTTAAATGCTTTCATTCCCATAAGCAAAATTGCAACTTAAACTCCACATACCTCATAGTCATCGATAAAACTACACACTCACGCTATTTGAAGTTTGAGAATGACATCTCACCAAGATGTGACAGTAATAACAGAAAAAATGAGGGCTATTTTGCTAACACAATGAATGGAGAATTTAGCACAATTCCTGCTTATAAGAAAGAATGTTTGGAAATTAAGGTATTGTAGTGAAAATGGAAAAACACCAGAAAAAAATTAACTTTCTGTACAGATGTCTCAAAAGAAGTCATCTACTTCATTTCCTTAAAAGCTGTAAAGCAATATTCAAATAAATACTAACAATAAAAGTTATGTTTCAGTTAATAGAAAATTTAACTTTACCTTCAGACTCTTTAAGTAGTTGGACAACATACTTGGGTGAAAGCGGTTTTCTTCAGCAACCTGTTCATCATATCTTGGTCCTAACATTGTCTTCAAAGGTAAAAACTTTCCTATGAAACATAATCAAATTTGCAGTATTTTATGTACACTTAGGTAAAATGTACACTAACAACTTAGTGATTTCTAAGCAATATGCTGAGCGGTTTTAGAGGTTCATCTTCAATGGAAAAGAATTGCAGGAAAAGTATCAATAACAGTTTAATTGGAATTATTAGTTCCAAGTTCTCAGAATTTGCAAATAAATTCAGAAGTTTAAAGGAAATACATATTATCTCATCTAAAACAGATGCAGCAATATTTTAAAATATTCACCTAGCTTTTAGTCTGCCTTAAGCTGTGGAACTACAGCACATTAACAGAACAGACAAAAATTTTAACTCAGTGGTTAAAAGCATAAAAACAGAATTTAAAATAACAGTTTGTCTACCCAACCTTGTAAACCTCAGATTTGATTACTCGTAAGCCTAAAATGCAGTAAAGATAGCTGTAACACTGCTGCATTGTATCCAGAACACCTATGCACTGCAGGCACACTCTTTCTAACGGGTGTTACTTAAGGCTTGTTGGAAGAGTTTTGTTGCTGCAGAGCAGCAGGGTCAATTTTTCCTCTAAAATGCAATGCTTATATGTGGTTCAGACACAAGGCAAAACAAAATTGTAAGAAAAACTTGCTTGGAATTACCCCATCGAAAGCCAAGCTCTTCTGTTTGTTTATTTTATTTGTCGTTCATCATATTTACCAAAACGTGTAATAATTACACAAAACGTGTAATAATTTCATTAGAGACCCTAGCACCTTACTGCTAACCTCCAGTAAGCTGTAGGTATGCCATACTGTACTATGCAATAGTCAGCCAATTATTCTTAGAAATTAAAATACACTGCATAAATTCCTATTCAGAAAAATACTAAAAAGATTATCCAACATATAAATTCTACTTGCAGATAAACAAGAATATTTTTAAAGATAACTTTTAAATATAACATTTTAAGGGTGTCAGCCATTAGCAGCTATCTAACTATAGCAATGATTCTAGCTTTTTTGTTTAACACGTTGATATCTTGTTTGATTTGGTTCATTTCCATACTACAAAGCATTTCAGCTGCAAACGTTCTGCAACCACAAGTTAAAATAAGAAAACATTTTATTAGGCTAGTATTGGAGATTATATATGACAAATTAAACTGTTTGTTTTATAAGAACTGAGAGTAACTTACTAGAAACTATAACCAAAAGCTGCTCAAACAGGTGAGGGAATAACGCTTTCCCATATCTGTTCTGTGGCACATTACAATTGCATTGAGCATCACCTCATTTTGCATACTAAACCCTCCCAGTTTTAGCATTTTGGAGAACACCGTAGGCAGCAAACACAGACCGAACGAAGCCCAGCTCCATACCACAGCCCGGAGAACTGGATGCATTCTGACAGAGCTTGCCAGAGTCACTATTCAAGAAACTGATACAGAATAGATTTTCCTTCTTCCGATGCGTTTGACTAGGGCAGAATAACAGCGCTAACAGGCTGTTGAGGGCTATTTGAAGATATCAACAATGCAAAGACAAGTCGATCTTGTAACCTCAATATTAATAGGGAAGGAAGAAAAAATAATATTATAAGACGACTGAAGAGACCTGTAAGAAGACTGATCTTTGCCCAGATGAGATGCTCAGGAACTCGTATCCTTACACCCGTATGGAGAGCAGCTTCATCAAACCGGAAGATTAGCTTTGCAGGACTACCTGTACCAGACAAGCATCTCCTCCTCAGACAGAGGCAGAAACAAGCACTCGAGCAGCAGGTACTAACTCAGCAGCTCAGTACCTCTTCCTGCCCTTCTCCACAGACAAGAATTTGGAGCCCAAGTCACTGCCACCACATACGTCTAGGAGGCAGCACACCTCCTCTCGTGCTTATCTAGCCTGCACTGCTGTTAGTTGTGAAAAATGAGTACGAATTGAGAGCAAGAAAGAGACCTGGCATATCTGTCAGGCACACCAAGATTAATAATATGGTTAGGCAATTAAGGTGGGAGAACCTCCGCATTTTCTCTCTTATGAAAATGTTTAAATGAATTATATTCTGAATTATACTCCAAGACTGATCAAAGAAAACTCAAAAAGCAAAAAAGGCTTTGGCCTGAAAACTTTTATTTAAAGAAACTCCCATCCTTCTTTTAATAAAATTGTTTCCGTGTTGTTATAAAGGCAGCCTTTCTATAAACAAAGGAAATGCAAGCATATAATTGTATGGCACAGAAGAGTAACAAAGTTTTTAAATGCAGGAAGAACCTCAGATCTTTAAATGCAGGTAGCACCAGACATAAGTCTTCCAGGAAGCAAAGCGCTGACAGTTCCTGAGGTTGTGGAATTATATTTTTTTAAATTCTTCTCCTAGCAATTATTCTACCTATTTCCTGGAGAAAAAAAATAAAGTTAATTTGATAAAAAATATTTTTTTTTAATTTAATAGCTTTAAAAAAAAAAAAAAAAAGCTTTTCCTACTTATAACACACATACCCACATGACATCTTGAACTTACTCAGGAAAAACATGCACCTTTCAATACTACTCCTGAAACCATCTCATATAGCTGTTCAGCTGTGCAATGCGTGTACTGTAGAGTAAAAAACAGCACACCACCTACTAGTGTTTATTCAGTATTTAAACTTTCGGTTTCATATTCTCAAATGAATCAGCACAGCTAGCCTTAATCTTAATAAATTATCCTAAATTACTCATAAAAGTACTGCTTTCTGATCAAGATAGAACATTTCCATATAACGACAAAAAAATTCCTGTTTTCAGCAAAACAAAAGCACATGGATTGAAAAGACACTATGAAAAGATCTGTTTTAGTAAACTAGAAATTAAGTTTGGAGATAGAAGTTCACTAACTTTTGTAAAAATAGACAAATGCATGCCATTTTCACCAAATGAACCTGAAAATGACTACTTTTATGTAATAAAATAAATCAGAACTCATAGGTTTTCTGCAGAAAATAAATGCTTTTGGTACAATGATACACACTCAGAGTAGTTGTCACAAGAGTTCTCTAACGTCTATTAAATATCTTATGCATTTTCAAATAAATACATAACTTTTCATAAAATCCATTAAAAAAAGAGAAGACAGTTATGAAAAGGAAACTGAGAAGCTTTACACAATATGTTAACTCAAATTTAGTGCTAATCAGCAATATGAGAAACACTCTTATTGTTACACCTGCCTAAGATAATTCAAATCTTTATAGCTTAAATAAAAGCTATATAGTGAAGATACTCAGTCAGTCAAAGTGATTATAAATTTATTACCCTCTAACTTCAACTTATTTGATTGCTAGAAAATTTCCTGACGTTATTCTACTCCCCCCTGCCTTCTCATTCTACAAGTTATGCAACATTCTCCTGGGCCGGGGTTACTGTTCTCCACCATCCCCCCCCCCCCGCCATTTTCTTATTTTTTCATATGTCTAATTTAATTTTGTTCCTTCACTGTGTTCCATATTACCCATCCTACCTCCCAACACTAACATTCAGTCTTTCTTGATAACCCTGCCTCATTAGCTCGTGAACTTCCTCTCTACAGATTAATTTTGCAAATCCTGATTTTCAATGACTTTAATGCAGAAACCTGTCATTGCCATAAATTCTGGAAATCATCAAGCATGCTCGAAAGTGTTTTCATTAACTTCACCGCTTGTCATTCCCATCCTAATACGTTCCCTCACCCATTACAGAACATGAAAAACATATCTAGACTTCTTTTTTTTTCTTTTTTTTTTTTTTTAAAGTCAAAGCATTAACTTAAAAGAAGGAGCCACACTGATAAAAGACTCAGCTGGTATACAAGAAAATGACCATCCTTTAAGAGATGCAAGAGAATAAAGTTGGAATACAATGCCTTGGAGGTTTAGAGCATTGTTTCCTATAGCATCTGATTAGCGATTGATTGTACAGTCATTCTGAAGACTCTTCTGTTCTCCATCTTCTAGAACAGAGAACAGACAAGTTCAATCTGTTCTCAGTAGATAACCTTAACAAGTCTTCCTAGGGCCTGATTTTCATTCTTAATTCCTTTGGAGCAGCCATAATACCTTCCCGTTCATAGCCAGCAAAAGGCAGCTAAAGTAATCTTGTCAGCTTGCACTGCCAGCACTTGGATGCCCTTACACAGCTGTGGAAGGGATGAGTATTCTAACAGAGACCCTCTGATATTCCTTGCCGAAGTACTAAAACTCGAATCTTTGGAACTATTTAAGTGCCAAGCTGCTACAGATTGCAGTTTGGCACTCTCATTAAGAAATAGAGCCCATATGGCAGCAAAGAAGCTGTCCGCAAAAGGTCAGAAAAGGGCAGTGCATTCATGTACACTTCGCTTCGATTTGGGGAAATGTTGTAATCAGATTATGAAAACAATGGCTCTGAATTTGCTTCTTCTAAATAACACAGTTCTCTACAATCCCATTATACATCATCCTTTTGCAGTAAACATGAACTTCCTAATTATTATTTTGTTGTACTGTTATTTTCTTGCATTTTCTACATTGCAATTGTTTCATGGCTATTCAAGATCTTGAATATGACAGCATATTATGTTTCTCCTATGACAGAAAGCCAAATTTCTCCAGCTAGCAAATTTGTTATTTGATCTTTGTACAGAAGCTTGAAAATCCTCCTTCCCAACATGCATATAAGCCCTTCTCAGATAAGCGTCATCAAGCCATAGAAAATCTAAGCTTTTATTCAATGAAAGACTTCTAGCCTTCCTCAGTAATAAGAACAAGTATAAACTGAGGCAGTAGCCTTCTCGCAAGCCTAGGAAAATGTTGCCCTTGCTACAGTTTCTGATAAAGGAAAGTTATAATTGTTACTAAGACACAACTTAAGCTTCCAGAAACTTTAAGTGATGATATATAAGGACTTAAAAATTAAATAACCAACTATTTATGTTGAATTAGATTAAGTAACAGGGCCATGTTTTTCACAGATATCAAAATATCCAAAGAAATTACTGCATCTAAATTATGATAATAATTACAATCCCTCGATCCAATTTTCAAATTAGCTTCAAAATGTTACTGGAACTTTGACACTTGATCATTACCTACTTCTATGATTAACTTCAAGTAGGTCTGATAGTTTTGGAAAGTGTATATTAGAAACTGGTTTCAGAACTAGAATTACCTGCAGAATGGATGGCATTTCTTTAGGTTGAAAGATAAGGAAAAATTCTGAAAATAAGAGCCCAACATGTGAAAGCACAGACAACATATCGCTAAACTGGAGAGAAATTAAAGTGAAGCACAGAAGATTCCAAATTTCCTGCGTGTAAAATATGCAGACATATTTCCCATCTTTTCTTAAAACTCCAATTCTAGAGCGTACCAGTGAAAAAGCTACTCTTAATTCAGTCTAACTGTTTGTAATACAAAGGTGTTAATTCAATGTGTAACAGTAGCCACTAATTATTTATGACCATGGTGTGTTCAGACTGAGAAAAGCTGAACACAGAGGAAAATTACTAAGGTTAAGAAAGGGAAATTTCAGTAAGTTGAAGTAGTCCGTTAAAGTTGTGATTAAAAAAAATAAAAATAAACATAGATAAAAAAAAGTTAACAGTCTTATGTTTCAAGAAAAACTATACTGGATCAAACCATCCATTTAACCCTGTAGCTCATCTCCAAAATAGGCCAGTAACAGGTGTCTAGGAAAGAGTATAAGAAAATGACAGGCACAATACAGCATCAGCTTATTCTCCCAACCTGCAAGAAGTTACTGTTTCCAACTTTCTGAAACAGAGGTGTTACAGTTCTACTTAAGGTCCTATCTTCATATCTGTGCTGTCATTCAGCGGGACCTGGACAGGCTGGAGAGGTGGGCGGAGAGGAACCTCATGAAGTTCAACATAGGCAAGGGCAAGGTCCTGCCCCTGGGGAGGAAGAACCCCAGGCACCAGGACAGGCTGGGGGTTGACCTGCTGGAGAGCAGCTCTGCCGAAAAGGACCTGGGGGTTCTGGTGGACAACAAGTTAAGCATGAGCCAGCAATGTGCCCTCGTGGCCAGGAGGGCCAATGGGATCCTGGGGTGCATTAGGCAGAGTGTTGCCAGCAGGTGGAGGGAGGTGATCCTGCCCCTCTCCTCAGCCCTGGGGAGGCCTCCCCTGGAGTACTGTGTCCAGCTCTGGGCTCCCCAGTACAAGCGAGACATGGCGCTACTGGAGAGAGTCCAGCGGAGGGCTACAAAGGTGATTCAAGGGACTGGAGCATCTCTCCTATGAGGAAAGGCTGAGGGAGCTGGGCCTGGTTAGCCTGGAGAAGAGAAGACTGAGGGCGGAATCTGATCAATGTGCACAAGTATCTGAAGGGAGGGTGTCAAGAGGATGGGGCCAGACTCTTCTCCGTGGTGCCCAGTGACAGGACAAGAGGCAACGGGTACAAGCTGAAACACAGGAAGTTCCGTCCGAACATGAGGAAAAACTTCTTTGCTGCGAGGGTGACAGAGCACTGGAACAGGCTGCCCAGAGAGGTTGTGGAGTCTCCTTCCCTGGAGATATTCAAAACCCGTCTGGATGTGATCCTGGGCAATGTGCTCTAGAGGTCCCTGCTTGAGCACGGGGGTTGGACTTCATGATCTCTAGAGCTCCCTTACAACCTTGGCCATTCTGTGATTCTGTAAACCCAAGATGTATGTTTTTAAGAATATCTCACAGTTCTGCATGCAGTATGTATGACTAAAACAGGATTAACTAACACAAATCCGTAATAAAACTTGAAATGTTAATCAAGTAAAAAAAAAAAATGTGTACAAGGAAAATAAAAGATTCACTCGATCAGAACTGGAACTGAGACTGAAGACACTGCAGAGAAGCATCCTATCCTCAGCATCTCGACAGTGCTCAATATGGTGGTAGAGGGGAGGGGGAACAAAAAAAAAAATAAGGAAAGGAAAAAAACGTACAGACTTGATTTTTTGTGGTTATAGAAGTAGATACGCGCGGAGATGAAGATGGCAAGGTAGTAACACTAAAGTAATACAATAGCTTCAGTTCTACAAATTCAGAGAAAGCTTATTTCCTCAAGTACAGCATGATCAAAGTGCTAAAACAATGCGGTAAAAATCCTACATGAAAATCTTCTATTGTGAACAATTGTCACACCATAGAACTGCAGAGTGGCAGCAAAACACCACTATTTAAAGAAGTGAGCACGAAAATAAAAGAAAATGGATCAATTCACTTCATTCAGAATGAAGATTCTTGCTAACCTGAACAAACCTCAGGAACACAACTACTTCAGGCCTCATTACACTTGAATATGAGGTCACAGAAATTCCAGATGCCACAAGGATAAGACAAGAGGGTCACGATCAAACACTCGATGAACATTAGCCCACAAAAGTCAGGCAGACTTCACTCAACAGCATTGCTACTGTTACGCTACTAGATAATAGAAATAGAAATAAAGTCATCATGCACAGATGCTTAGAAATTTGATTGTAGTGCTAACTAAAAATGGAATATAAAACATCTGGGAGACAGTACTAACATCAATAAATTCTAAAAAAATATGTCTCACTAAAACAATGAGATGCCTTTGAATGTAAAATAGCGAAAAAAGGAGAGAAGATTGATGGTGTACTATGACTTTCAAAAAATTGGTAAGTTGCACGCAAAAAACACTAAAAATTAAGTGAATTAATATAAGAATGTACTAGCATACAGCAGCCAAAGTAATGAATTAAGCACTTTCCTTTTACTTTGTGCAGTAACTTCTCATGTATGATCACAATAAACAGAAAAGAATTAGCCTTCAGTTACAGAGGGATAGGATTGTCACAAGCAGTCTTTGCACAGCACATGACACGCTGATGAACTGCATTCTTGCTTACGTTATGTCAATTTATTTGTGCAGGCACACTCTAAGGAGTGTGCCACTCTTGTGTCTTTGAAAATAAACTTTTAGAGATCAAGAACTGGCTGAGAAGAAAAACAAAGACAAAACTTTCACTAGTCTATTTTTGTTGTGGTCATAGGCTAACAGCCTAGGCTATCAAATTCCTTATCAGTTACAGTGCAACAGTGATCACAGAAAGGGAATAAGGAAGATAAGCAATAATAAGATAATGCTGCTTTCTAACAGAGCCAAGTTCAGAGAAATATAAAGAACGTAAGGGGAACGTAGTAAAACAGAAAAACCCACAAAATGAACTACTGAAATTAAATACTGGTAAACGCTAAATGATGCAGATTTATATGAAGATTAAGCCTGCTTAGATGCTGCACGAGGTTCTAAATAAATCTACAAATGCCAAGGATCACTAGTGACTGATGTCTTCAGTTCTACAACTGAGTTGATGTTGCAGAAGTATGGGATAGGAAAATGTAGACGTTTTAATTATTAACCAAATCATGGCACAATCCCATCTAGAACATTACGCTCAGTAGCAAATACCGTGTTTTGAAAAAAAATAGATTAAAATTATCACAGATAGGAAGATGAAAGCAGTAAAAACTAGAAAATATTGTGACTAAAGCTGGGCTTTGGAACTGCACACCTTATACAGGAAAGGAGAACATGAGAAAACTAAAAACAGCAAAGTCTGTTTACTCTGTCCCATACTAGATAGCAGGGAAAACATTCAGCTGAAGCCATAGCGTAGATAACTCACTGTCAGAAAATGTGAGTTAACATGGTACGTAACTCACTATCACAGGATGTCAGCAAGGCTAGATATCTAGGACTTATTCAAGAGAGACAGCACACTACAGGTGAGAACATCCCCGATGATCGTGATTTTTGACAAAACCTAAACCACACATGAAACCAGGGCGTGCAGCACTTAAACTGATCCTCTAGCTGCGTGGCCTAGGAAATCACTGCGCAGGGAATTCAGAATCAGCGTAGTAAGAAACCTAACGCGGACAAATATCAGGAGCTTCATTTTTAAAATAAAAATAAAAAATAAAAAGGACAGAGCAGGGAGGACCCTTGACAGGCGTGGTGCAGGGCAGCGGTTTCTGTATTCCTCTCCCCCCAGGCACACCACACAGGAACACCGTTAGCGCTGGCCGCAGCCGCCGCAGGACCCCCGCCCCGCAGCAGCCCGCAGGAGGGAGCTCAGCCGCCGCCGGCTCCGGGCGGCCCTAGGGCAGCGCAGCCCCCCCGGCCGCCTCCCAGGGCAGGCGGGGGCCGGGCCGCCGCCGGCCGCGGGCCTGGCTCGCCACGAGGCCGCCGCACAAAGCGCCCGGCCCGCCACCCTGCGCGGCCCCTTCCCTCCCTCCCTCTCCCCCCCCCCGACCGCCCGGCGGGAGCGCTGAGAGCAACTGCCGCTGCCGCGGAGGGCCGGCGCCGGATAGGAGGGCTCTGTCTGCCCCCCCCGCCCCGCCGCCGCCGGAGCCCCCGCTCACCTGCCACAGGCTGCCCCCGCCTGGGGCAGTGGAGCCAGCGCGGCGGGATCTTGTTGTACGACATGGCCGGACCCGGCGGCAATGGCGGCGGCGGCGGCTGCCACCGCCACCGCCGCCTCCCGCCCGCGGCGGAAAGGGGGAGGAGAGGCGGGGGGAGCGCGCGCGCGGCCCCTCAACGCTCACCGCCCGCAGCGGCCCCTCGCCCGCGGCGCCTTCATTCAGACCGGCTCCGCCTCAACCGCCGCCGGCCCACAGTGCACCGCGGCGTGCGCCCCTCCTTCCCCTTCCGCTTCCGGGGGCGGGGCGAGGTGGGTGTCGTGTCGTGTCGTGTCGTGTCGTGTCGTGTCGTGTCGTGTCGTGTCGTGTCGTGTCGTGTCGTGTCGTGTCGTGTCGGCCGCTGGGGGCTGCGCTCCTGCGAGACGCCGCGGGGGAGCGGGCAGGCCGCTGGCAGCACCTTCGAGGGTGGCGGGCGGGGGAGGGCGGAGGCCCCTGTGGAGCGGCTCGCCTTGCTCGGAGCTAGCGTGAAAGGGGCTGGAGGACCAGACAGCCTCGTTGTGTGGCAAAACAGGTAGCGCCCTTGTGCCGGCGTGTAGCTCTGCAGTCACGTGAACCTCGAGTGCTGGCTGAGTTTTGTTCTCCTTGTCCCAAACAAAAAAAAAAAGGTAAAGCGGGGCTGAAAAGATTCAGAGAGAGGCCAGAGGTGAAAGGTGAGGAACGCTTTTCACCCAAAGAGGACTAAATAGCGTAGGACCCTTCAGCCTGGAAAAGATATGGTGTAATGGGGGGCAGCCTGGACAAAGAAGTAGTGACAAACTGCTCGCCAGGTCCTCCCGTTGAAGATCACGGGGCCAGTAATCGGAAACTAGCAGTAACTTGGTGCAAAATAGTCCGGGGCTCCTTGTGCAACAGGAACTGGAGCTGTGTAACTCCACAGCTGTGGTAAAGGATATTGTGGATGCCAAAACTTTGCGTGGCTTTAAGGGAAGGCCGGGCAAGTTCTTGGAAGATAAATTAGCTGAAGGTTACCAAAGTAGCAAAGCACATCAGGCTCAGAAAAATGTCCTGGGCTGAAACTAGTTGGAGGCTGGGACAAACGTGCTTGCTCTGTTACTTCTCTCTGCATGTTTCCTTATGGCTTCGGCTGGAGGTGGGTTTAGGTAGATCCAGCTAGCAGTGCAGCTATTTTTCCTTTCTGTATGTTAAAACATCTGTTACTGTAGAAGATGCCTCTGTAAGTGACCTTCTCTTTCCTTTGTAAAAAGGTGCGGTCGGAAAGACCTAGCTCTGCAACTACAGTCACGTGAAACCCGTATGTCTACGCAGAATCCCAGTGAAAGCCCTCTATGGGATTAAAATGGTGTGCCTAGGTGGACTCTGTTTACAAATTGTAGCCTAACAGTATTTGCCTACATAAAAGGAATGTTTAAGGTGGCTGCAGTGGATTGTTAGAAAGCAGTAGCAGTAGATTATTTTTATTTTGGTAGTTTATTTTCCAGTTACTTATATTTCAATACTATTCTGTCTGGACTTTCTGCTTTTCCATAAGGTAGACATGCTGGTTTTAAGAGCTGATAGGCGCAAGAGCTTACAGAACTAACTGTCTTTCTGTGTTCAGATGCAATAAGATGTAATAGGTGTGTGTGAACACATCAAAGCAACTGAAATAATTTGCTCTGTCCAGAACTTATGACAACCTTTATTATACAGTGACCATGTTTCCTGCTGGATTTTATCACTCCAGATTTTATTTGACATAGGCTATCTTCCCAGAATATCCTCTGATGGTAATTGAGACCATCAGTTAAGTAGTTTGTGTATTTGAGTCATTGGGTTCTCATATTACATTAGAAGTTTCTAAATTTTGTCATTAAGGCTCTTAGGTATTAATCTTTGCGTTCTAGTTGAAATTGACACACGTGTTAATTGCCACATCTAAAGACAATAATTATTTCAATTATTTTCTATAACTGCTCAGTACAATTCCATTAAAACATTACTATGTGATGTTCTGAAAATAAGGTAGTAATTTTCCCTTAACAGAAGAAGTGATAGTCAGACAGCAGGTGGTGCAGGAGATCAGATGGAGAAGAAAATGAAACTTTAGTGTAAAAAGTCAGAAAAATGTTCAGAAAGAACAAGAAGCAAAGAACAGCCACAAGTGTCTCAGTTTCTGATTTCAGTAGGACTAGGAGCAAGGTACAGTGAGTTCAGCGGCATGGCAAAATTGGGAATGAAACCATTTGCAGAGGTAAAGAACAGTATAAAAATATGTAGTGGACTCTGCTTTCCTGATTAGGTAATACTTATCTCTGTCCTTATCATGTAATTTTAAAACTCTGGTATGTTTTAAAGCAAAATGGACAGCTGCAGAAAGCAAAAATACTGTCATGTAAAGTGGTATAGTTAAACCGGGAATATACATACATCTGCTTTTATTTAGCAATGCAAATGGCAAATAACGTATTTGGGATTTTAAGTATAAGGTGCAGAGTTAAAATGAGGCATGCAGTCAAAGTGAGCTTTAGCAGCCATCACTCAGAATTTAGCCTTTTGGTGATTCTGGGGTTGGCTGAGCGGAGTTTAAAAAGTCCTTCTGACAAACAAGTGTAAGGTGAGTAGCCATTCAGTGGAGCACCTTCAGCCACGCTTGGAGAGCTTTTCCTGAGTTGTGACACTTGTCCCATTTGCCCCATACTTTCATGTTCCACATGAGGTACCAAGCTATGTGAGAGTTTGAGCGTGTCTTATTTAAGACATTAGTTAAGGCATTTGTCAAATGGAAAAGGCGTTTCCTAGAGTGGGAGAAGGCCATTCAAATTTTTTTCACCGTAACAGCTGCTATTTGGCAAGATGACTGATCACTTAATAGTTACGTGAGAATGGTGGTTTTCATCCGGATTTGAACAGTGAGTATACTACAAATATGACATTAAGAGGTGGAAAATAGGACACAGAATAATCCCTGTTGCTGTCATCATTTTTCAATGTATTCCTTAGGGAAATTTACATGGAGGAAAAAATGACCCCAAAACCCAGTGTTCTCTGGTAGAGTGATAGAGGATTCACACTTCTGGGAAGATGTTGCCTCCCACAGACTGAATACAGATTTCAAGTGATTCTGTTTATTTTCAAACTGTTTCAGTGCTGCCTTCGTGAGATATTCCTTCTGCTCTGGAAAACATGATTATTCATGTAGGCTGGTGTTATGTATTTTGCATAGATAGTTTACACTGGCCATGTTAACCAATTTGAAACACTTTACACAGACAGAGGATGATAGTTTCTGTGTTACATCAAACGTTCTTTGTGAATGAACGTTATTTCCTCCTTGACTATGTCACGTTCGTATTTAAGAGCGCTTTTTCCTGTTGTACCAGCAGAGGGCACTGAGTTACCAGATTCTTCATATGGCTTTCAGAAGTCTATACTTCCCTTGTTTGAACAGAAAGAAGATAAGTGGACTTAGCAGTTGCTTCAGGGATTGCTTTGAGAAAGCAACTGCAAGTGTTTTGTACAGACAAAAGAAGACTTTCAGTATGCACGTTGAATATCTGTTGAGCAGCTCTCAGTATTTTCTCTGGTCTCGTTTTCTTCACTTCTTCCCACCTAAGCGATGAAGGCTACTTTGAGAATCTGCTGTGGTAGCCAGTCTAGAGCAGGATGATGCTTATTGTGGCAATATCATCCACCCAACAGGGTATGGGAAACCCTGTTAGGGATAAGGACTGCTAGTGATACCTGGCTAGTCCCAAAAAAGGCAGTTTTTTGGCCTTTTAACTTATCTTCTTCTTGGCCCCACGGGTTTTGACAAATGAATTGCAAATTATTATCTTCTCTTTAGTCACCTCAATTATTCTGAAAAAAATGATTCAGGAATAGAGGCTTCACTGTATACCTATATTGAGGCACAGCTTCTACCTTAAGGAATTTACACTACTGCATTCGCAGACATGAAACCTATTTTAGTAGTCTATGAAACAACATTATCTTAGCTCTTTTCTGTATATGGATTCTCTTTTTTTCTAGAGAAGACATCATTCTAATGCCTATATGCTCAACATAGTATCTAGTTGCCAAGTTAAATGCTTTTCCTGGCAGAACAGACACTGGGATCACAGAGTTGTTCTCCCAAGACGAGGTTCATCCTTTGTGCCGGGGGCGGATTTCAGTTCAATTGCATTGTTTGTTTGTGGTAGTGGAGGGCTATGTTTGTGTTCTCTGTTGGCTTGAAAGGAAAAAAAAAAATTTTTTTTCCTGCTTACGAAGTGACCATTTGTCCAAATTATTGCTGATAAAGACTCTTGCACTTTTGACATGGTATGTTGTAAATAACTAATTAAAGTACATCAATCCTCTCAGCCGTTCTGAGGCAAAGGGGGACAATTAGGTGTTTGGCTTGAAAGAAGAGCATATAGCATGGCTTTGTTCTGTAGTGATATAGGTCAACAACCCTAATGCTATTCTGGTTCAGTATAATGTTATCTTCTATGTGTTGAAAAGAAATATTGAAAGTAATATGATGCAAATAAAACTGACCGTCCAGATGCTCCTTGAAGTAGACGTATCTGACTCTCTAATAAACAAATATTCTTAAAAAAACAAGAAACAGATTATTTGCTAAAATGAGACTACAACACGATTTATTTAAGTGGAAGTAATTATGAAAGAAGCTGTGTATGCAAACATGCTTCATGCAATGTTATTTTTCCACTCCATGGTGTAAATGTTTACCTGGAAATAAACTTGATTCTGTGAACTAGCAAGTTATAGTATAAATAATGTAACATAGCAAAATAAGTTTTTGATTTATTGATTCAATTCATTGCTTTTTTGTTTTGTTAATATTCACAGCAGACTGCCTTTGTGTTACTCGTGTTATTTAAATGCTCAGGTTGACTGTTACAATGTTACTTTATGACTGATTTATTTTCAGCATGTATAAAGCTTTTGTGGGGAGAGGTTACTACTATTTAATTTGAAATAAATATTTGAATTTCATTGTTAGTCTAGTCATATTTTGCGCTAATAGCATTTAGATTCTAATAGCATCAGAAGCAATAAAACACTACAGTGAAAATACACTTTTAGATTTACCTGAAGATTAAATTATGGCTGCTTATGATTAGGCTCTCTAATGCATATGTAGGCCTCTACATTTAAAAATGCTGAGCATGCACTGACTCTTAACAAAAATCAAAAGAAAATTTTAAGAGCTCAACGTTTTTTTTAATTCATGCCTGCTTGTTTAGTGTCGACAGATAATAAAGAACCTAGCTTCTGAGACAAATAAATTCATTTTCCCTATGTGAAAATGAAAAGCAGCCCTTCAGAGGAAAGTTATTTTACTCCTTCTGGACAGACAATACCAAAAAGAGAAGTCCAAATAAACTTTTAAGTGCTCCAGGTTTTTTGAAAAAATAAAATTTATAGTGTTCCTGCCCTAGAAAGCTTTGAGAGGAATTCTGCAGTAAACAGAATCAGTCTTTAGTCCTCAGGACATTAGGGGGCACCACGACCTCACAGACTTAAAATGATGTAAGCCTAAATACAGTTCCTTTTCCTGTTGAAAATAAACAGGAAACAGCAAGAAAATAGCAAAGCCAACTTCTGGAGTGCTCCTTCCTTGTGCAAGACTGTGATATGGTTCTTAATAGAAATTCCAACAAAAAGAACCCAGACTTTAGTAGAATATAGACTACAGCCTGCTTTCTGTAAGAGTACTAAAGCTAACGGACTAATGGATGCGATATAAGCAGATAACTTTCAAGTCTTTATTTAAATCTTAATTTTTTCTTCAGGGTTTCATTCTGGGAAAGCGACATTTTCAGTTCAAGCCTCTAAGGTATCACAGTGTTAATTCAACCTATAGAGTAAAACTCTTTACAGGCAGGGATGACACAATGAGCTGGGGATGGGGCCACCTTAAATACGGGTCCCTGAATTAGGCGCAAGGTGTCAGAGTGGTTGCCATAAGCTATCAGACAGCAACACCAAATCTGTGCATACTGTAATGATCATGTGTAAAACTCACACCGGTACAGGAGACGTTAACCGTTGTAGCTGTAACATGCAGATGTAGCAGGTGATTTACTTAGCTGATCTATCTAGCGAGGAATTGGAAAGATGTGTCTGTGCGCACATGCATTTGCAAAGCGGAGAAAGTGCCTGTCCACAGGGCTGCTATTCTTGCAGAAAGACAACAGGTGTGACTTCAAGCACAGACTCGTAGGCATGAAAAACAAGATGCCTAGCTGTTGTTCCTCTGCAGTTGAAATGGCAGTGTGTTTGATGTGACAGAGAGAGCCAGCTGAACAACACGAGCAAGATGCTTGTCGTTCACTGGCGGACTAATGCTTGTCTCCTCAGTTCCTAGGGCTTCACCTAGACGCCTGTGGCCTGACTTGCATGAGCTGTGAAGGATAATTTGCAGTGCAGATCTACACTGCGGAGAACATCCAGATGTGACATTCAACAATATAGCATCTACTGCGCTACTGCGTGAAATGAAATCATAGCGCTAATAGTGTGGTTATGGTATGAATAAAGTAATCAACAACTAAAAATTCATGATCTAATCCAATTTATAAAAGTGGAAACCATGACTCAGTCTTTGGAGTTGGGCTGCTGAGTGACTTGACTCCACCAAGTAAAACAGTATTCTGTTGCTAAACTTATGCAAGTGCAAGTGCAAGTGGCTTGCACTGTCTGAACAGGGAAACCTTGGTAAAAATCTTGTCCTGAACGGAGGCTCTGGTTAAGAGTAGCAGCGTAACTGAGCCCCTGCTCAGCGTGAGAGGCAGACTCTAGAGCAGTCGATAGCTGCTAGTGGGTTATTGCTCCCCTACCACCTGAAATATTCAAGAGAGGGTCAGTGTTTCAACCTACAAACCCTCTGCTTACGTGAAGATCAAGTTCTGGGTTGCTATACTGGCAGTGAAAAAAATTTGCAATGTGATCTGCCAAACAAAGTAAAGAACATTGCCCGAAGGTACTCTAACTTTCCTCCTCCATCGTAAGTTTGCACTTACCTATGGATGTATGTGATACAAAGCCTGTGAAGAATAATACATGTATGAGCTATAATATTAGTATATACGGACCTCTTTACATACCTGTATTAGACAAATTATGCAACATACAGATGTAAACGAAGACCACAGTGTCTCTCTTGAAATGTTTACACTCTTGAAAATACCCCAAGAAACTGGCCAAAGGCAAAGGAAAGAAATAATGTCACCAGCCTAGTCGCCATACAGGCTCTTTTATCAAATCTGATTATATATTTATACTGTCTACAAATTATGGCAAAATGTACATATGCAAATATATACAGAAAATTAGATGTTCAAATGTTGCCCTTGTGAGGTTAGTTTTGCTTTCTGTCAGGATGCATTGTGCAACGTGCTTGACAAGATCCCATGCTACTCTTTGCAGGAAAAGCCTCATTCGAAACCAACTCTAGGACTAGAGGAATATCCTAGTTGCTACAGTAAAGGAGAAAACAGGGAGGTTACTTCACACCTCCCCAGTGCTTCTTACAATACCAGATCAATACTTCTCGGCATAATTTCACATGGACCCTCATTTCTGCAACATCACTGATCGTGGGAACCTTAACAATAAGTTGGTGAATGTCGTTCTAGACAATGACATTGTATAGGTTGTAAATTCCTCTCTTCTAGATATTCCTTAGAGAAAGGAATGTTTTTTATTTTAATATATATTTGGAGTTCCCTAGAAACGCTCTTTTTCACGTTCCTGCCACCGTTCAGGGTTCATAGCACAGTAACAATGTATGGTGGTTACGAAAGGGCTTTGCCTCAGAGTAGGTGCTACCAGCAGTTTGTTGTTGCTCGTATAGCTGCAGCTAAAGTCCGTGCTACTTCTTTCCACTGCTGATTATACCTGCTGTAGCTAGATTAAAACAGATAAACCTACCTTCCTTGTGCTAAAACCTTCATTTGGTATGGGTAAGAAATTGTCTGGATGGATCTTTTTGTAGTTACTCAAAGAGATTAAGGTCTATGAGAAAGAGGTATGAGGACTATTCTGTACTTGTTTGAAAAAAATGTTCTGAATGCCTGAGGTTTGTACTGCTTTCCAGTGTTTTAAGTTTCTGGGTTTGGCCAACAGCCTTTATCCACTGAAAAGGTCCAGGCTGGAAAATCTTAACTCTTCTTCAGTAAAGTCGTTTTGTGAATTCTGTTATCTACCTCTGCTCTACAGAAACAGCTTTTCAAAAATCCCTTTTGTGAAAAACTTCCACATATCCTTCCATCCACTGGGAGTTAGATCTGCTAAAATGAACCTTTTTTGGTTTTGTTTTTAACTATAATTGGATGTTTTGTCACAGACCCGCTATGGGATACATTCTAAGCTTTGTAAATTTAGTGAAAGAAAGATTTTTATCAGATTCAATGGACTGTGTGAATCAGGCCCTACCTATATATATTCACTGATGTGGACAATTAGAAAAGCATGCCAGCAAAGGTTTTGTACACATCAGCAGAGTCGTGAATAGAAATAAAACATTTATTAAATGTAAATTAGTGAACAATAAAAGGGTGATAGAAAGAGTCTCAAGTGAGCATAAGCAATACGAACACAATCCTGGTTATACATAAGGGTGTGCTGGTTTAAAATAGGAAATCTGTTTCATTTTGACTTTTTAGATGTTAGATACAAAGTTGATTACCACAAAGGGAGCAGGTAGAATAAAGAAGAGGCATTTTGTCCTGGAACACAACCCACTTAATTTTACTTCCATTCCTCTTCACACTGCAGTTTATACCAGCTTCCAAAATGGTACATCTGCTGCTAGGTAATCTTTCTTACCCACTTAGTAGCTGAGGTTTCAGCCAAACACAAAAAAGATTTTTTTTTTCCATCTAACTGCATAAAATTAAAAAATCTAGGGCATTGTTTAATGAAAGTTTCCAGTGCAACCCTGTTTCTAGTTATGGGCCTCTTTCCTGGGAGGCTTGCAGCCCCAGTTACCACCATAGGAAACTTGCTTTCTTAGACAGCAAGTCTACATGTTTTCGGTGGCAGTAGCTGCAAGCCATCCCCAAGTGCTTTCTTATCTTGGCTATGAGCATCAGGCTCACTCACCTTCTCATTTCTCTGTTGATTCCTCCCTTGTGCTGAGCTCTTGGGCAGTGAAACAGGCCAGGGAGTTGATTCAGCAGAAAAGCGAACGACCCCCGTCCTTTGCTGGGCTCAGCTGGGGCGAGCTCCCCAGCCTGGCTGCATACACAGCCGCATGAACAGTACAGACAGGGCTGGTGCAGGAAAGGGACTGCTTGGTGCCTTAAATGTATCTGGCACCAAATGTCAAATCATGGCCTTATTTTTTTTGAGATTCGTGATCAACCAAAGGTGTTAAGGAAATTTGGGTCAGCTTGAAGTGTGAAGCGTAACTAGTAAAAATACACGTTATTCCAGTATAAGAAAGAATAACTATGGTGGGAATTTTATGGCAGTATCTTTTAGGCTTTCCAATGTGGAGAAGACCAATACAAAGTTAGACTCAGGACAGCCTTAGGATAGATCACAGACAGCACACTATGGTTACATTCACTATGGTTCCTCATCTAACTAGCACCTGTTACCGACACCCACTGTCACCATGAAGAAGTTGTTGGTTTTTTTTATCTGTGGGTGGCACAACTACAGATACAGATGGGAAATTTGGAATTGCTTTCTCAGGGGTGTAGGGTATAAAGGATGGTCCCATTATATTCATCATCTGCTTAACATCAAATATTTTCTTCTACATGAACCATGGCATCCAAAAGCATTATAAATAAATGTGTGTCCAGTTTTGACAGTCTCTATTAATCACCTCAGAGGTAAAGTAACTTGCGGCACTGAGGGAATCCAGCTGCAGTGAGTATTTGCCATCCCCTCACACACACTGACAGATCTGTGAAGAGACAGGCTAGCTAAGACCTAACTGACCTGTTTATCCTTTCTTACTGGAAGCAACCTGGAACCACGCTTTCAGATCTTCCCAAGGGCATGCCCCTTCTGCAGCAACTCCCAAACTTACTGTTCTTCTCCAGTGGGAATTCACTCTGAAGAATCAACTGGTATTGAATAGGTTTCCAAACGTAACAAGTATTTCAAAGTACTAGCACCCTGGCTATGCCAACGTGATGTATGCATATAACACCTTTGTTGATTTACTTTCCTAAGAGGTAGTTTAAAACTGCAGCACTACTTAGAAAAACGATTGAGTATCTAGAAGCACTGTTGAGAATGGAAAAAAGGCTCAGTTGTGGCACTCCGCAAGAGAACTAATAAGAAATGAAAAGGGATCAGAAGGAAAAATCCTTAACACACAGAAAGCTGTGACAGAGAAGCTTTTTGTTATGACTTCCCCATGGTTGCATCAGCCAGCTGCCTTTTTCCAGAAGTAATGTTAAAGATACACTATCTAGCTGGCAGCAGTGACAAGTCATTCCACTGAAGGTACATAGTGTAATAAGAAGTTGATTTCCTATGTCCAACCTAGAAACTTTTGTTTCCAAATCACTACCACCGGAATATACGAATCATATAATTTCACTTAATACGTTTGTAGAGAAACCGATGCAGTTTTGACCCAGTTTTTTGTTTTGTCTGTTAGCTAAATATAACATAACCATTTCTGGGGCAAAGTATTCATCCCTATCTCAAAACATAGCTCAAATAACCAAGGCCAAACACTATGTGCATTTGATTTCACAACCATAAGTGCTGATGAATGAATATTGCAACCAAGAATTTCTACAGTGCTGCGTAAATTCCAGTAGTCATCAACAAGTTACACAATTTCACTTCTGGTTTATATTAACACATAAAGGAAATATGTTCCATGACTCTCACTTTACATAACGTCCAAATCAGTTACTTCGCTTATTTAAGGCTCAGGTAAACTGTCAGAAACAGACCCTGCTTTAGGCTGCATTGAAATTTTTGTAATTGTTGTTGACAGGTATTTTAATAAAAAGATTGCACACACTAACTAAGAACTGCCTAGTTGGTGTAATTAAAACTTGAACTTTAACAACTTTTAAGCTTGACTTTCAACAGCTATTCAACTCAGTCCAGCTCAACATTAATTTTTGTTTTTAGGACGGACATTATAAAGCCTATGTAGAATTAGCCTTTTGTTTATGACTTGAATTTGTCATGCACCACTGACAATAAGGGAAGGAATAACCTTGTTATAAAGCAAATTATTTCCCTTTCTGAAATATGTAAGTTTGAATCTTGTTGAACAAATGGCAAGATCTGGTGTGGTACATCCTATGCTCCTAATATTCAGGCCAATCCTTTTTTTTTTTTTTTAACCACTGTTCATTTCAAAGATTTTTTGTAATTAATAAATAAAACATATCCCATTAAAGCTCTAAATTCCACATAAATATAAGCAGTCATTGAATACATGCCAAAAGTAAGGCAGGGAGAGCAGAATTCTATTTAACAACACTCTAGTATTTACTTTGTCTTTCTATGATTAAAAGGAAAAACAACATAGTTTGCTTTCTGGACTTGCATATATTTCATAAATATTGCATCACCTTGCCATGTCATATGACATTTGGTATTCCATAATGCAGTTCTCAGGAGCAAGTGTAAGCAGCAGCTGATTGATTTTCCTGTCTCTTACAACATACAGCACAGCACACAGTTATACTAGCATTATTTTTACAAGTAGTTTGTTCAGTTTTATTTGCACTTCTCTTTGCAAATTATTAAAATAGATCAGAACCAATTAAGAAGACCCAGCTCTGGTGACGTCAAAGGAGAATTAGGTCAAGGAAGCAGCAGAAGCTAGCCTGTGCCAAGACTTGGAGAGGAGTATTTGGAATTTGAGACAGAAAATGAAAGAAAGGCAGCAAGGCTAGCTGAAAGAGGACATAAAGCAAATAAGGAAGCTTATCCCCCTTGGTAGTATGATAGCACAACCGAAGGAGTAAGACATGCAACTGAAGACAAAAGATAAGTGTGATGAAATAATAATGCTGAGAAAAAGTAAGGTACAGAAGAAGGACATGAGGTACAAGTGACAGCTTAGAAAAATACTAAAGGCAGGGCAGACTGTGATATATTTTAAACCACTATCAGCAGACCCGAGAAAGCTGATGACCTTGGAGCAGGAGAGCAGATGAAAAGCCTGTAGCATCAAATCTCTTTCTTTAAAGAAAGAGAATAACAAATCCAAACTAGATCTGCATCAACTGTAACTTGCATGCAGGAAGCTTTGGAAAATGGAAAATCCCAATGTTGCTCAGGAGGGAAAAACTCCCCTCTCTTTCCAGCTCAGGAAACGTCACTGGAAAGTCCCAGCCTGAAAAAAAAAAATCCACCCAGTAAACAAATTGCCTATGCATTGAAAAGAGAAAGAGGAACAAAGTCAAGAGATACTTTGAGGTTAAAGGAGCTCATTTTCAGGTTAGAATTTCTTTGAATGACGACAGTTCAAGTTCAAACAAGAAAAATCTCACTAGGATGAAGAAACTAGCAAACTTCATTGCTGTTATTAGGCTACAGAAAGTAAGCTCTTCAACTTGGGATTTTTTGGGTTTTCTGCTGAGTGTACTCAAACAATCCCAGTGACAACACAGATACCCAGGATTATTAGATCACTGTAAAATTAGAAATAACTGTCTGGCAAGTTTGTGGGTTGTTGGGGTTTTTTTCCCCCCTTGATTGACCTGTATTTTTAGACAAGGAAGCTCTGCTCCACAATATGCTTCCCGACAACCTCACTGGGCATGGTTGTTTTACAAGTAAGTTCAATGCTGGGAACTTTTCCAGCATTGTCTGTCAAGAAAACAAGGAAAAACCATGGCTAGTCACTTTGAGACAAGAAATATAGCGTTGGGCAACATTCTACGAGTCTTCTCTAACTAGTACTGATGAAAACAGAAGTATTTTAACAGAAAAATCATTTACCTTTCTCTGAAATAAATCAAAATTCAACAAAGCAGCAGTACAACCATACTAACACAAAACAGATGACGGTTTGGGAAGTGTCACTTGGACTGCCCTATTTATAGCCCGATAAATATTAAAATAATTATTCAATATTTTATTATCTTCAAGCTCAGGTTCTCTCAATTATTATCAGGATTTAAAGCTACTGCAGATAGCCATCTCAAGTATGCTATCCTAACAGACAGTGACTTAATACTTGTGAAACTACAGTCCTATTCACATCCTCACAAATTTGGGACAAAGGTTGCTTGGCAGTCTTTTTTGGGGGTGGGGGGGTTATGTTTCAGATTTGTTTTAATACATTGCTCTTAATGCATATAAATAGCAGGAGGGAAACAAAATCGCAGGGAAGTTAGCAAATACCATTTTTTACCATTCTTCCTGTTACCAGGTAAGGGCATAATTCTACTGCTATTGTCATAAAGGAGGGTAGGAGGATATTAACTTCTGCAGTGGAAGGTCAGGGCCCAAGTCCATTGATTCCATCTCTCATTCTCAAGCTTTGAACAGTAGGGATTAACGATCACAAAAGTTTTCCCTCGCCACCAAGCTGGAGCAGCAAATTAGAAAACATATCCAGTTTCGCTTCCTGTATCTGATGCAAGAATTGTATTAAGCTCTCTAGGAGAAACGTCATGATTCTCTCTCTAAGTACACTCTTACATACACTGCAGGAAAGAGAACCCAGGATGCGCGTCTCGGAAGAGGTGCAGCAAGGGTGAAGCCAATATTCACAAAAAATGTACAAGCTGTATGCCTCATGATTTTCAGAGGAGTGTCTTTGCCCTTCTCAAAGCAAGTTTCTAGCAACAAATGAAAGTAGACTGCGCCTGCAACATGAACATGACCTGCTGATCTTCTAAGGGCTTTGTTTCAGGTACACTTGCCACTGTTGATCAGTGCAAGGTAGCGTGGAATCAGACAGTAAGAACGCCTTATGCTGGATAATGCCTACTGCAAGAGGCCTCTCCCTTAAACTGTTTTCACACCTTGAGTTAACATAGTCTGCTACAATAGCTGATGTACTACTGTACTGGAAAGCGGCAGATAATTCTGAAGCTTTAAAATTCAGGGTTTTGTATACTGGCACTGCAGACATGCTATATGAAACCATTTCAAAGTAGGAGCCTCTTCAACGCCAAGCGGAATGCTCTTGGATTCAGCTAATTTTGAGAAGGAGAATGCTGCTCCATACCACACTTCATTTCTCAAGCTCCCACAGCTGATTCAGGAACTTTGCTCATTGGAGTAAGTAAAACCATAAATCTGGAAATTCCAGCCAAAAGAGTTATTTTAGTATCTGCCTGGTGCAAGACACATAAATCAGTTGAGAATAAACTAACTATTTTTTTTAAAAAGGTTGATGTATTTGCCTATTGAACACCCACTGTAATTAGGTAACACTGAAAAAGGCATAAGATGAAACGTTAGTGATATTCATTCATGCTTCAGGTAACTTTTTTTTTAAACATGTTATAAGGTTTTATTTCGTAAAATAGCATGGATATGGAATCAGCTAAGCATCGCGGAATACAAAATTTCACACAGGGGGAAGGGAGAAAAAAAACCTTGAATCAAGCAGAACCAACCACACCTTCATCAAAAGAAGGACTACTTTAGTCAGATCAGATACCTGACCCCAATAAAAATAATTAACAAACCAACCTAATTCCTAATGGAGTCAGTGATTATAAGAGGAAAGTCATTTCTGGAACGCAGCTAATTCTGAATCTGGCTTTGCACAGAGTTCTATGTTTCATTTTCTTTTGTTATTTTTCCTCTCTGACCTTGTCAGTCTTGTTACGACGAAAGTTGATTTGTCAGCTGACGAGAAAAGAAAAATAAGATCAATTGTAAAGCTGAGCGATTAAGCAAGAAAAAGATATGCAAACGCATTCTAAGTTCCTGCATATGTAAACATGGTTTTACTCCACTCTTTGACAGATTAAGCAAAAAAGGCTAAAAGAACCTGAAAGCTTTGAGGCTGAACATCTGAAAGTTGGAAAGTGCTAAGAATTAACACAGAATATGCAAAGGAAGCCTGGACTAGGATCAAAAGGCAATACAGTAATTTCTAGCTGCAACAGGGACACGTTACTCGAGCAGTAGCTCTCGAGTAGTTCAAATGTAACTCCAAGGGCAGGCCTGGCATGAGGGCTGCACCGATACAGACACAGCAAGTGTCACCATTCCTACAGCAAAGGAAGCAGATATCGGGCAGGGAGGCTGTATGGAAACCATAGTAGTTGCGTGTTAACATATCGCAATTGGTTGAGGTGGCGACAGAACAGGTTCTGATCACTTCAAACATGCCTGCCCCAGGGACAGTAAACATGTGGCAGATGTACGAAGCGGACGCCTGGCAAGAAGAACCACTGCACCCAGCTCAACTAAGTCTGCCTTCAAACAAGATGGAGCCTTCAGACTGACAACGTTAAAAAAGGAGAACAACCCACAGAGTGCAATTACCACTTCCTTCATGCTTGTAAATCACTAGTCATCTCTTTTTCATCACATGAATGCCATCACTGCCAGAAACGACTGCCTGAGGATCTAGACTGAAACTGTTACAGCAATCACATTAATGGGCCTCTGCAGATGCAGGAGTAGAGTTTATTTTACCAAATAAGAAGTCATAATTAAGAAGTGAAATACTTCCAAAATAGCTGATCATTAACTATTTAAAACATAAAAGCAATAGTTTTATTCTATAGGCTTGACAGTTTAGCACGGAATAAGCCTTACATGCAGCTTAACTGCAAATGAAATACTCTTGAAAACCATTTGTGTACAAAAACACGTATGCTTTAGGGCTTAACTGTAGGGTGTATGAATAAATAAAGCGGAGTTGTACTTATTTGGCTTTACAAATTAGCTTCCAGGTCTTTTATGTACATTTCAATAATACTTCATGCTAAGCAAGATTAAACTTCAATTTTAACTCCTGGCATATACAAGAGAAAAATGTAGTTGGTGAAACTACTGCATCTCCACGACAGACAACACTATTTCAAACTTTCCCAAGAGTGATACCCCCAAAACTATTAAGATTGCAGCTGTCGCTACGGTATTATGAAACCTTTTAGGCTCAGGGGAAGTAATGATTTCTAAGCCCATGTGCAAGGGCAGTTAAGTTCTCCTTTTTATCTCTACTAACCTCTACTCTTTAATGTTCCAGTCTCTTTCTGAAGCCACAACTATCCCTTAGAAGACATCATACACCACGGGAGCTGCTGACCACAAGGAGAGGGGAGCACAGCACAGCTCATTTCCAGCCCACCCCCACTGCTAAGGCTGGCCGTATGTGAAAGACATCCCTCTTGCTGAGGCAAAAGGTGGAGGCATGGCCATGCTGAGAGGCCCAAAATAGGCCAGAGTGACATTACGCAAATCAGGGTAGTATAAAAACTAATTATTTTCTTACAGTACAGCAGCATAGCGTATAACGATGTCCACCTCTCACTCACTGATATTGTGTAGTGAGACTGTAATGAGGGAGCAGCTACCCCCATCATAAACTTACCTACTCTTTAACCAAAAGTTACAGGACTTAAGTAGTATTTCTGGATACCTTTGCCCCAGGGTTTTTAGGAGCTGTAAGCCACCCAAAGCACCATTACGCACACATAACATCTCAGTGATCATTTCTCTGATGAAATCTTGTTGCAAGGATCCATACATTTGTTACCTAACTGGATTGCTAGGTAGCATCTTACAAAAGGTTAGTTGCACAGGAACCCTAGCTAGCAGAGAATTCAGCTACTCTCATGACTCAGAAGAAATACTTACTGATACAGCAAAATAACTTCTGCATACAGTGATGCATATACAAAAGCTTCAGGTTAGACAAGGAAATTCTCACAAAATACCCATTCCATGACAGTCACACATCTTTGTAATGCCATGTATTCATATTCCTCAATTAAATAGGTATTTTCCAAATTGAAAAAAAAAAAAAACAACACAGAAACATCTCACAGTGATGCCAGTTAAACTCCTACACTGCAAAAACTGTAGACACTTACACAGGTAAAACATATTTTATCTGGAATCTGTTTTTAGAACTTTGCTTTTAGATTTGTTTTTATCTGAATCTCAACTATAGTCCATTGATTTTATAGTCTTCTCAGAAAACAGGTGTCTTTGTTATACATAATACATTTTCTCCTATCTATCCTCTCTTATACCAGTGACTTGTAAGAGACAGCAGAATTACATCCTGCACATTTGTTTGCTGAAATAAGGACTATTCTAGACAGGCACAAAGGCAACTAGAAATAAACACGAAGCCTCAAAACATCACGCAAGTATTCAAAACAACTTATGTTTTGGTAGAAAAAAATATTAATAGCTGCTTTTAGTTAAGGGCTTCTGTTGGTTACTTCTTCCTAGCCCTCAATAAACAGAAGGTGTAAGGCATGTGGATTCAGAACTCTTTAATGGTACTCAAGCTAAAAAGCACCGTGTAAAATTTACCAAGTGATTTAAACTGGGACCTTTTTCCTTCATAGTTTGCAAAAATTTCACTTTCTCCAGATAAAAACAGTAAGCCGGCCACAAATGTAGGCTAGTGAACGTACAGGGGAACGAACAAACAGGAAAGACACACACGTGGAAACCTCAAGACACTGGGTGTGAAAAAAGTGACAGGGCCTATTTCAGAGGGAGTGCAGCAGGAGTGCAAGGCCTGAAGGCTGCAATGTTAAAAACACAGCATCGCTTTGCAAAGTGACACTTCTGGGAAAACACGGGCGTCGATCACGCACACTGGGACAGAACTGCCGTATTTCAGGTGAAGGCAACCCGAGAATGACCACCCTCAGGAAAAGCAGCAGCTGCTTCTCTCGCTAAAAAAGAAACAAACAAGAAGTGAGGAAAAGCCTGAACGGCTCATAGGGCTGCAAGAGGCTCTTTAATAGTCACATGCACTCGGGGCGCGCCGGCAGCCCCGCAGCGGGGATTCCTGGCCCCGCATTTCAGAGCTGCGCGTTCTCCAACCCTGCCCGGGCGGCCAGGCCCGGCAGCGGGGGGGTGGCCGGGGGGCTGCGCGGCCGCGGCTACTTGCAGAGCCCCTCCAGCCGCTCCAGGGTGCCCTTCATGTCGCGGATGCGCTTGGCCAGGGCGGGCACGGGCTGCATGGCGCGGTCCAGCTCCTCGCAGCGCGCCACCAGCGCGTACATGGCGCGGATGCTGAGGTCGGCCGCCTCGCCCAGGCTCTCCACGCCGTCGCGGTAGGTCTGGATGCAGCCCACGCTGAGAGCCGTCAGGGCCTGCAGGCCGCAGTGCACGTTGCGCAGCAGCTCGTCCACCTGCGCCGCCACCTGCCCCGCCAGGGCCACCACGTCCT
This sequence comes from Struthio camelus, assembly GCF_040807025.1. Classification (NCBI taxonomy): domain Eukaryota; kingdom Metazoa; phylum Chordata; class Aves; order Struthioniformes; family Struthionidae; genus Struthio; species Struthio camelus. Next base: position 49,907,887 of record NC_090944.1, read on the forward strand.
GCAGCGCGCCGGGGTCGATGGCGGGGATGGGCCCCGCCGCCGCCGCCGCCTCGCCCCGCGGGGCGCCGCTCAGCCGGATCCGCCGCTCCAGGTTGTTGGCCACGAACTGCGTGAGGCGGCCCTCGCGCAGCACCGTCCCCTCCAGCTCCAGGGCGCTCGCCAGCGTCGCCCGCCGCCCCTCCGCGGCGGCCGCCGCCGCCGCCTGCTGCTGCTGCCGCGCTGCCGCCGCGCCGCCCGCCAGGCTCAGCGCCTCCAGGCTCCGCTCGTCGCGCCGCGCCGCCGCCGCCGCCCCCTCGGCCGGGGCCGGGGCCGGGGCCGGGATCGGGGCCGCCGCAGCAGGCCGCAGCACCGGCACCTCCATCCCCTGCAACGCGCACCCGCCTCCCGCCGAGGGGCGGGCCGCCCCGTGTTTACGTCCTCGCCGATTGGCTGCGCGGCGGCGCGGAGGTGTGGCCTAACCTGCCCGCGCGCCGCCCGATTGGCCGGTCGCTCTCGAAAGGAGAGCAGTTCGTTCCGTCCCTTCGCTTCGCGCTGTGGGCCTGTGACTCGGAGACTGGGGCGTGTCCGCTGTTTGTGTCTGCCCGGATTGGGCGGCGTACGGAAGCGGGCGTGTCCCGAAGTGTTTGTGTCGCTTCTGATTGGCAGAGGCGGGGCCACAGAGGCTGTCGTTTCCCTGCGATTGGCGGTATCCAGCGGAGGGGCGTGACCCTTGCGCCTTCCTCCCGCGGCGATTGGCGCGGGGGCGGAAGGGGGCGTGGCCGTCTCGTGTAACAACACTGGGGCGCTGCTGCCTGCTCCTCTCACTCCCCCGCCATGTTCTCCTAGCAGCGGGTCTGATCGCGCCACCATCTCAGCCCACAAAGCCCAGGTGGACACTCCCTAGCGACCCGAACTATCCATCCCTGCCTGGGCTCGACCCCTCTCCCCTCTACAGCTCTGGGTACCCACAGCTCACCATGGTCACCACCACGGCGCCGCCGCCCTTCCTGGCTCGGATCTCGGCAGGCACCGAAGACCCCAGGCGGCTGCCCTCGACTCTACTCCAGCACCTCAGGCGAGGGGACAGCAACTGTGAGAACCAGCCCAGCTGCTGCCTGGCGGGTCCGGGGGGCAGCGCGCGGCCTGCGCTGAAGAGAGTGAGGCGGAGGAAGGGAAAGATCCGGCCCAGCCCCGCGGGGCTCCTGCCGAGCCGCTACCAACAGTACCAACAGCATCGCGCCGGCCTGGGGAGAAGGACCCCGCTGGGAACACACGGCCCGGGCGAACTTCGCCCTCCCCCTGCACCAGCTGTCTCCGCCGCCCCCAGCATGGTAACGAGTCCCCCCGAGGAGCCCCCTGCGCCCGCCCCTTCCAGACCAGCGTCCAGCAAACCCCTCAGGAAGGAGGTACAGAAAGGGCTCCGCTACTTCCATTTACTTCTCCTGTTCCTGCTCGCGCACTCCGAGACGGGAGACTTGTTTTGTCCCCGGCGGCAGGGGTGGGCGAGCTGCGCCCCCCCCCGCGCCGTGTGTGTGTGTGCGCGCGCGCGGATGGACGGGCGGGCGGGCGGGGCGGGGCGGAGGTGGGCGCAGAGTTTCCGTTACGCTCGCTCGGCGGGCGGGCGGGGGGGGGTGGGGGAGGAGTTGCAGGCGGCGATTGGCTGCTTGGCTCCACCAATCAACGCGGCCGCTGCGCCCAGCAACAGCCGGATTTAGCTTGCTGGCCGGGCGCCAGCGAGCCCTGCGCGCGCAGGCGGGACGTGCGAGGGGCGTAGCGCCCCATGGCGGCGGGCGGGCGCCCCCGCGGAGAAAGGGAGAGAGCTCCGCTACCCCCCCCCCCCCGGGGCCGCCTTGAGGCTGACGAGCTAGCGGCGGCTTCTCTGCGCCGCCGTTGGGGTGGCAGTCGGTCTCGCTTTGCTGTGCGTCGAGAGAGGCAGGCGAAGGGCGTCCCGGGAACGCCTTTGCGAGCCCTGGCGGAGCCCCCCCCCCCCCCCCCGCTGGCACTCGTGTGCCTTAGCGCTGCCGGAGGCCCCTGTTGAGGAGGGGGGTCGTGCCTTGACGTGAGTTCTTTGTCTCCGCAGTTCTTAAAGAACAAGATGGGAAAGGCTGAGAAGGCTGCCGCCCCCCACAGCCAGCCTGTTCACGGTATACATCTGTGTGAACAACCAAAGATTAACAGGCAGAAGAGTAAATGTAACATGCCACTAACAAAGATCACCTCTGCAAAAAAAATAGAGAACTTCTGGCAAGATACTGTGTCGCCCGAAATAATTCAAAAGCAGGAGAAAAAGCCACTTAAAAACACAGAGAACTTCAGAAATGCAAAGTCCAAGAAACCTATCACCCTAACTGAAGCAAGCCAAAAAGAAAACTATGCTGGGGCAAAATTTAGTGACCCACCATCTCCTAGTGTCCTTCCAAAGCCTCCCAGCCACTGGGTGGGTGGCAGTGCTGAACCTTCTGACCAAAACAGGGAGCTGATGGCAGTCCACTTGAAAACTCTCCTAAAAGTTCAAACATAGTTTCCGAGATCTCTGGGTAGTAGCAAAGAAAAGTCCATCCAGGAAACTCAAACATGCCTTGTTGCAACATGAATTGCAAAAGACTGTCAAGTCTTATAATCACATTTAAAAAAAAAAAAAACTTGTATTATATTTTTTATGGTTGTGTAAATAGTGTACATCATGTATTATGTGTATATTCTTGTTCATACTTCGAGAGGTACATTTTAGTTTTGTTATGAAAGGATGTATTTTGCACTGCCTGAATGGTAGATGTCTTGTATATAAAATATGGACAATTTTAAATGTGTGCTTGGCACATGAAGACTTGACTTGATTTGCACAAGGTGTTGAAGTTTTGAAAGGAGAGTACAGCTTTCTGGTATTAAGGTTCTAGATCAAATGTGAATGGTTTATTCATGCACTACTGATAATAATTTTACATTCTGTGGCCCAATCAAGTATAAACATGGAATTTTCATGCAAATGTGAACTTTTGCTCTCTGCTCTGGAAACAGTGTCTGGAATTCCTGGTCATCTGTTTGTTGTAAAATTACCTGGAATTTGAGTAAAATTCCAACCCATCAACTTGAGCACTGCTGATTTCTTTAAAGGGAAAAAAAGAAAAGAGCAGAGCTCTCTGCCAAAAATATAATTGGTTACGAAAAATTGAAATAAAACAATTTGGCCTCCCCTTAAGCATGTCTGTATGTTTTTTTTTTTTGTTGTTGTTGTTTCTAATGCTCTTAATTCAAATGTTTGAACTTAAATTATATGATTACTTTTGTTAGGGCATAACTAAATAAGATGAATTTTTATGTCCTTCTCATGACCTTTAATTATCTGAAGAGTTAAGAGGTTTGATAGCCCATCAAGAATCCCATGGGGTTGTCACAATATGTTGCCTTTGAGATGTATCATTTGAGAATCCCTAATCTTGTTTCTTGACAATGCAGATTTCGAGACAGTTCGGGAATTAAGCATTCAAATTTCCATTGGAATGCTACTTAACTGCTCTCATATTAAGTGATCATTAAAGTACCGATAAAGTACTGATGCCAAAGAGCAGCAGTGAGAAAGGCATGGGGAAAGTTCATATTTTTTTCACCAAATTTCTCTTTTGGTGAAAGCTATCCTTTGAGCTTGTAAAGGAGGACTGCTGCTTAAGGAAAATGAGGGAAGCAAGAGCTTCTCTTCTAGCGTAAATGGCCATAGTACAAAGTAGACTGCAGCACGCTAGAAACTGAAGTAAATCCAACTTACAAGAAAAAGGTAGGATTGTTGACGTTCTGGCCTAAAATTCTTAAGGAATTGGACTGTAGATTAATCTGATGGGGATATTGGGGAGATAGTGTGGATTTGGGGTTTTTTTAATAGTCCAGTATTTAAAAAAAGATGTGTAAAGCAGAAAATAGAGAAAAGCCAGATGCACTGAGAACGTTTATTCTCTGGGCACTAGTGTACGAGGAAGACTACTGAGGAAGAAAGCACTGCCAGCATAGTTGGTTTCTCAGCATGAATGATATTTTCACAGCATGGTTTAGGTTGGAAGGGACTTCTGGAGATCATCTAGTGGTCACTAGACTAGTGGTCACTTTCAGACACTGCTCAATAGAGGTTGTGTGGGCAATCTTACCTACATTCCTTCTCCATGCATTACTAGTTCTGATATATATGCTTGTTTTGTTCTGCTTGTGAGAATTGATAGTTAAAATAGCCCTGAAGTGAGGTTGTTTAAAACCTAGTGGAGCAAAGGGAGAATTTCTTTCCTTTGTTTATTGAAATGAGCTATAGTATAGTTACAAAATTTCGTTATAATTTCTTTGGGCTACTTAATTATATGTATTCTAAACTAAAAGTTCATATGAAATGTTACATTTATCCCAAAGACTTTCAGGTTTTCCTATCTTATAAAACATACCTGTTCTGCTTGACTAGTAACCCTACATGCTTGCAGTAAATTTATGGCTTCAGTAGCCCAGTTTGCTGCCTAATCTAAATACTTCATAAAATTTGGCATGTTGTCATTGCAGCTTGTCAGCTGCAAGAATGAACCTTTTTTTTTTAGTAGAAGTAGATGGTGTGAGGGCAAAGAGAAATTCCAGTAGAACCTCACTGAAAATGTTTCTCTGATCATAAGTTCCAGCTTTAATATATTTGGCATGTGCTATATTGATCTGCTGTTTCTTTTTCTTCTATTTTGAAATGTCATCAAGCACAAAGGAAAATGCCTTTCAGAATTCTCCATAGCTTTAGTCAGTGGTTAGTTTTGTCAGCTGAACTTGTGATGTTGAATCTTGATAACTAGCTTGACAGGTCCTATTTCCCATAAGCTGTGTTGGTTGGCTCTAATTAAATAATGGTAACATTTTTTTCCTCCTCATTACCTTTGTTGCTATCAGGCTTCCTTTGCTCCTTCCCCCTTGGGACTGACATCAACTTATGTAGTGTGAATGGTAACTCTGATCCCACATAACATTTTGCAACGTGTATCTTTTGTTTTTACTCTGTTCTGCTAACACATCCCAGAGGATTACAAAATTTGTTAGATGTTAACATCAGTGGTTCGCACCTTCTCAGCCAAGTCTTTTGAAACTCTTGGATGAGAGTTCTGGAGTCTTGAAAATTTAAAACATGTCGTATTTTGTAGGACCATAAAGGTTATCAGGGCGAGATACGAATGTATCTTCCAGTCTCTCTTCAAACACAGCACGGGCTTATTTAGCTGTTCTTATTTCTACATCGTTATTTGTGACCTCGATGTGAATCTGGCAGAGTCTAGGGGCGCTTCATGTTTAAATGTTGTTCTTAAGATCTTTGGGTTGAATCCCTTCCTGGTCAGTGGCCTGGGTTATAAAACAAGGCCTACAGGCAATATATGCTTCATACACACGAAGATCACCTGGCAGACCAGGGCATGGTAGCCTCTTAGGACCATATTCTTCACTTAAATTTTTATTTTCCCACTGTCTTCTGTTTTTACATAATTTCTTTCTTAAAGTGACTTTGAGTTTCAGGATTTCCTTGATTTTACCAGATTTCTCATCCCAGTTCCCTGAAAGCTAAGCATTGTATTACATGAAGATACTATTATTTGATTGTAGAGCCAGTATCTCTGAAAGAAAAACAATAGTTCCATGTTTGTAGGATTTCTTCACAATAATATAGTCGAAAATCTTTTTTGATGTAAATAGACGTCAAGGGAGAAAATGAACAAGCTTGATGGATGTGATCAGTTGGGCATGCGTCAGCTGTGTAGGAACTAAGAAAATTTTATTAACTCTTCTGAGTTTAGAGTAGCAATGCTGAACATACTGCATTTTGGTCAGTCAGGTCAATTGAAAATTTTTTTGTTCAAAATCGTTTTCTCCTTAAGTGCGATACTGTGTTGCAAGACTGCAGAGGAATCAACTGTGCATGTTAACTACCAGCTAACTTTTAAACAATTAAATGCTGTGTGATGACAGTCCTAAAATTGGCTTTCATGGAATGTAAACATTATCCCTTGCTTGGTTTTTGTGCTTGGCTAATTTTCAAACCAGCAGACACAGCTTCATTAATAATTAGTGGTTGACTTTACGGTCTACGAAAGCTAAAATGCTTCTCTCTCCTAATGCAACAGGAGGAAAGGCTATAACACTCTGTCAGAAATCCCATGTGCACTGGAACTCTGTTATACCGGTATCTTTTGGGAGATGTTGCTACATTCATAAGTAGTAGATACAATGTTGTTACTTTGTCCATAAATTGATTTTTGTTTCATCTGATTAATACTTTATCTATACACTCATTTTAAGCAGTTCCTGTAATTATTTGGAAATTATATTTTTGAAGCCTTTGCATTATAAAGCATTTGGTACCTGCCCCGCTTCAATTTAATTTTTTTTTCTGCTTTACCAAGTTTTGACATAGATCAAATATAAAAGCCTAGATCATAGATTGTTTTGGTTGTAATTTTGGCAATAAGTTTGGCCTTAATTCTGCATATCAGGTCCTTAACACTTCTCTGTCACGTAGTCAGGCATGTCCTCTCCTTCCACAACCTGTTGCACTGTGAATTTTGATTTCACAGTATGCTCTTTAAAATTATATGAAATTTTAACATATGCCTAGCAGAGCTATTTAAAGGGAATTATTTTCTATTGTAATTTCTAAGAAGATTTTATGTTACAAATAGTCTGGTTCTTAAGAGGGTTGGAGGTAAGCAAGTAAGAAGAGATGAAAGATTGTAAACTGTTAATATTTAGTGTGAAAAATTCATGCTAGCTTGTTGAACGGGAATCACTATATTAATATTTTCAGTAACAGGAAGTGTTTAGTCGCTGATTCAATAGAAAATATTAAGGGAACAGTTACAAATTAAGGAAAAATACGTTATTTGATAAAAGGACCTTCCTGTACCGGTGCTCAGCAACAGAATGCTATCGGCAGTGAAGAGGCTTGAGCTGTTTGTTTTGCATTTAGAGTACAGAAGAATGTTAACACAACTAGGACAGGAAGGTCAAGAAATTCAGTTGATTTTGGAAAAAAACCCTCAGGAATGAATTTTCGTGGTGAACATATCCTAATAGAAGTACTTCTTCCTCTGTGCTGAAGTCAACGTTCCACTGTAACTTTGTTTCTCCGTGTAGATGATAAAAATCTCACTTACTAGATCACTGGTTCCCAGAAAGTAGGCTTTAGGTGGTACTAAGCCATGACTGTATGAGAAGAGCTGTAATTTTTTTTTTTTAAGTTAGTACAGTGACATCACTGCAAGTTACACACATTAGATTGTGTGTGGCAGACGCATTCCTTTATTTCGAATTTGTAAGTGTGTGTCTTAATTTAATTCTGAATTACACTAGTTGTATGTACTGATGTTATAAGTTACTGCTGGTGAGTGAACTAGTCTGCCTTCTATAATTTGTAAAAAACAAGTATCCCGGGAGCAAGGACGTTTCTGAAAGCAGTTATATAGTTAGTGTATGGTTATATGTATTTCAAGTAGAGTGTAATATCATTACCATTTTGCTGTTCTTCAGAAGCTCGTGAAGCATTGAGTTTTGAGAAGATGCTGTTTTTATGAGACGTCATTTGCTCCTTTAATGAAGGAGCTTGCTTTCATCAGGTAGGTAATATGAAGCTTAATTTACAAATGATCTTACAGGGGGTGATCGCAATGGCCACCAAAGTATAATTTATTGGGGTTTTTACACCTTGATAAAACATCTAGAGCTACATTCAGTAAAAGGTTTAGGATATTGAGTCAGGCCTTCCTCTTCCTTTCTTTTACCACTTGCATTCTTTATTGCCTGGTGACACAACTTTAGCAGAAAGAATAGGTGTTCTCTTACCTAAAGTAGTATATAGCTTGCTATCTGTTATTTGCATTATATATAGCATGAAGCTTGTGTAAATTGCATTCTTAGCATATCATCAGATATATTTAGAATATTGATCAGTCATTTTAGGAGTTTATTCAGTAGTGAATTGATAGGCCTTGTCAAAACTATGCATGCTGTGTATATGTAAGTACCAAAGAAAGTGCTGATAAATTTTTGTGTCCTCTACTAGATGTGATAAACAAGGAAAAAATAATTGATGAGACAGGCACAAAACATGCTGAAAAGCAAGGTCAGCTAACCAGAGATAAGAAAGAAGCAGCATAGATGTCAGCATTGAATTATATGCGAAAGAAAGATACTCCAGCAGAAATTATTTTCAGAAGTGTGTGATGCTATTGCAAATTTAGAGGATTTGAATGAGCAGATGAAAGGCAGTTTCCTACCAATTCTTGGCTGGAACCATCTGGAGAAAGATGGGATGAGCGGACAAGTCCTGCAGCTGATTTTTTCTCTATCTGATCAGTATATATCATTCGTGACCAGAAATTGCATGTTGTGGCATGACATTCTGACATTCTTAATGGGTAGCACAGCTTTAGATACAATAAAATGCTGTGTAAGTACTAATTACTCTCAGGTTTTTGTGATCTTGCAGATTAGTTTCAGAGATGATCAGTTCAGCTGTTAACATGAAGATGCTGGGTTCTTTGACAGAGTAATCACATGCCATATTCTTTAAGGGGAGGGCACTACCTGGAAAAGCAGTGTGCATTTGTGTTATTTTGGCTCATGGCACAGAGAAGCGAGGACTCAACTACAGAGTGAGAACTCATCAGTCTAGCATGGCACAACACACAATAACAAAATGACTCCATATACAACTTTTACCCTCCATTTGTGATGATACAAGGAAAAGGGAAAGAGATTTTTTGTTCATGTTTTCATTTTGGTTGCCTAGTTATTTTAACAGGAAGAGACGTGTCAGGCAGATACTTAGACTGCTGAGCTATCGTGTAAGTTTACAGTTGATGTACGTATGTGGGTGACAGCAGCCTTCTTCTTTACAGATGGAAAAACAGTCATAGGATGTGAACTAGCTTGTTTAAGGTCACTCAACAGGCCGTTCACAAGCAGAGGAATAGAACCACAGTTTCTGGAGCTCCAGGCAAGTTTCAGCTTTGCTAGGATACATGGTTGCTATGCGATTTGTAAGTATTCCTCATCCCACTGTGCAGAATGTTAAAATGGAATGAAAATAATGCTCTGCTTTGAAATGTTTGGCAGAAGTAGTTGTTGACAGGACTGGTGAGATAATCAGGCTGGGTTTAGGTTTTGTGTTGTGGACAGTTTTATTATGAGATAAGTTCAGTAATCTGCCTATGAAAGATAACTACTATATTTTCTCCACCTCTATTTTTCACCCTCCAGTACAGTGTATAATAGATACACATCACTGTCATTTTCAGTTCGTTCTCTTTTCTCTTCTCACAGCCAACAGTGGGAAGACTGATGATGTGTCAAAACCTGCTACTTGTTGACTGCTGCTCTCCACTGCTGCATACCTATACTGCAGGCAGCAGCCAGCTTAGAGGGCTATGGACTTGCTTGGTCAGGCAGCATGTGCTGTGCCCTGAGTGAGGCTCTGGCCCGCTCTGTCCTTCTGTGCTTGACTGTGTTTGCTCGAATCCACCAAATTTTGGCTTGCCCTCCTATTCTTATTGCATGCACAGCATCCTTGTAGTTCCTGCACTTACCTCTGCATTATCTTTAGGCTCTTACACACCCTGGAAAACAGAAAGAGGCCCAGTCTTTCCCAGGAGAGGGGGGGTTTTCGTACAGGAGGACAGAATGTGAAGTTCATCAGTGAGCTAGCCTCTACTATCAACCACTCCTCAAGATCTTCCCATCACCATCCTTGACTATGTTTTCTTTTACTCCTCACTGCAGCTGCAAGTTTCTCTTTTCTTGTATTTCCCCCCTAAACTCATTTCATAGTTCTCGATTTCCCTCACTTCCCTGCAGATGTTTAGACATGCAATTTATTTCCTCTAAAAAGTCAGTCTGAGAGTGCACCACATTTATCTGCTGTATTGAGAGTACATTTCTTCCAAAGAAGAATGTAGTTTTTCTAAAGGATGGATTTTCTAAAGATGCAATATTTCTCTTCCTATTTCTCCTGTAAACACTGTTTCAGCTGACCTGGCAAGCACATAGGTTAGGCTCAATAACCATAGCATGTCCTACTTGATATCTCGAATATGCTGACTAGCTGGTCCGCACAGGTACGATCTGCCAAACCCAACTTACAAAATCAAACGAACATATTTGGAGGGTTGTTTTCTCAAAGGTCAGGTGGTCTGAGAGGCCTGACCTAGTCTGTATGCTATCTCAACAGAATGAGGTCATTCCAGGAAGATAAACGCGGTCTGCAAATACTAGCTCTGAGACACATGAATTGTGCCTTTCATCTAATTTGCCAGGCCAGGTCTTCTGTTTAAGAGTGTATCATATGTACTGTGTGTGCTTGTTCCATGTGTCCAAAGGGGTCCTTCAACTTGCTTACCCATACGGCAGTTTAGTTAATTAGCCATCCACCTTCCCGTGAAGTAGATCACAAATGCAATTCTATTTGCTTTAATATGTTTTTATATCGTGTGTCATACATGGATAAAATAGTCTTTTAGTACCCATAGCTTCAGAAAGACAGCTATCACAACTGACTTCCAAAGGGAAGGGTTTTGACCCTTTCAAGAGAAACCCCTATATATATACAGGGTGGGGGGTGGAGGGGGGTGAATTCATCCAAAAGCCAGAGACAGGTTAGACAAAAGGGTAAGCTCTTCTACTTTCCACACCCCTGGCCCTAAAGTTGCTGCTTCCAGTGCCCCACACCTTTGTTTCACTCCTCCTGACCTATGCTACTTACTTCTTTTGCTTTCCCCTGTGCATAATCCTCATTTATGCCAGATTATAGTGCTTCTTTCCTCACTGAAGGGAGGGGACCATTCTCTCCTGATGCCTCATTATTTTGCTGCTTTTCTACCACTCATCTGCCCATATGCGTTTGATTCATGACAGAAATATTTTCAACATCCTTTGAACTATTGTACTGAAATTACATTTCCTTTGCATACAAATGAAAACGAATATCCCAAAGGTTTTAGCAAAGAACCTACAGAGCATTTTGGTTTGTTTGCTTCTTCCCTCCCCATTTTGGCCAAGGGTAGGATTCAAACTGATGATAATAGAGATCAAATTCAACAGTTACTATACGACTTCTTGCAGTATGTAAATTAACTTCCATAAAGAGAAAATGGCAACACTGTTTTGTCCACAGAAGTATGATAAAATAGCTATGCCAGTGCACTGAATTCCTTTTCATGGCTTTCATTTTCACTTTTCATTTTTCTAAGGAGTAGTGACTAGCATGTGCTGTTTGAAATATATGTTAAAGTGTTGAAGAGCCATAGCTGGATACACAAGAATGAACAAATAACAAAGGGATTAAAATTTCTACCTTTAGGAAATGTTGGGGTGAAGGAAAGGGTCAGACAAGAGCCCCTGATTCAGGTCGCACCCTATCTGGATTATTTAGTCATCACCCTCTACAATCTCCTCAAGCAGACCAAATTTGTTGGCCATCTAAGCATATGTTTAGGAGGTTCAGAGAAGCTAGCCTTCCGACAGACAGGGGTTTTCCCTTCACTGCAGCAGAACTAAGACTCTTCTCAGTCACTCAATGACAGGATAAATCCGGAGTTGAATAACCCTGAAATGAAACAGAAACTTCTGCACAGACAAGATGATAGCCTGTTTTTACTCCTCCCCTCTGGCAACTCTGAAGAGCTAGACTGTATTGATATTATAACTGATTACTTGCACCATTCCAAACTGTTGCACTTTTATATAATTTTTGCTACAGCCGTGCCCTACATTTTGAATACAATGTGAATGCCATATGAGGACATGGGGGAAGGGCAAAAATTATTTGATGCAATCTTGGTTCAAATGCCAGCTTAGTCACAATTTGCTTAGGACTTTGCTTGTTTTTAACGTTATTGAGATAGCTATGTGCGCTAAGCCCTAAGGGCAGTGCTTTTCCCACTGGCTGGAGAGAAGATACTGAAGAGGTGAAGGAGCAGAAAGCTGATATATGATGACCAAGAACAGCTAAGAGAAAAGGAGGAGTTTCTTTGCTCACTTAGAAACTTTTCTCCATACTGTCTTTTTCAACCACAGAAAGGCCCACTAATCTCACCTTTTAAGGTCATCTAGCCAAGGCTCCCTCCTTCCTTTATTTCCTTCTTTTTCTTTCTTGCCACTGTTTTACCCAGCCCTCAGTAACCAGAAGAACATTTAGTTATGTTTTGGTTCACCTTTAAATAACACTGACATTGCTTGGACAAGGAATTGATGAGAAAAAGAAAAGAAAAAAGAAATGAGAGGGAAATAGTTAAATAACTACACTACTACTAACTCAGAAGATGAAATGTGTTATGTGCATGTTTTGTTTCAAACGAACAAGCATGTAACAAATGGCTGAGGTATTATAATGGTGGAGATACAGAAGAACACTAGCACATGTGGATGGAAAACCATGGGAGGTGTATTTAGTAAGTATAAGCACATAGCCTTAAGTAGCTTTACGTAAATGTCCAGATGAAAAATAGGAGTACTACCAAATGTACAGTACAAAAGTCTGATAAGATGTAGGCATGAGTACCCTCTAGTGGCTTTCTGGCATTTTGCAGGGTTGGTCCTGAAAGGTGATGAGCCATTTCTTCTTTCGTGCTCTATAGCGCAGGGCAGCTGCACATCATTCTTCATTATAGATTTGCCCAGAACCCATGTTTTTATTAGGCAGCTGGATGATAAAATCACACAATAATTCTCAGTGAGTGCCTAATTGCAACTTAATTTTAAGTGAGTTATATAAACAGATTAGATTAATCCTTCCCTGTATTTATCTTTTATTAGTTAGCATGCACATGCAATCAGTCTTAAAAGTTCACTATCCAGTTTAGCTCTGTTGCTGCGCTGAGCAGACGTATATTGCTAATACCTGTCTATTGCTCGTAGCTGCACTACGGAGAGGCTTTGTGAGATCCCGGTGACTCAGAATAATCTTTGGGATGTCATTAGGCAGTTTTGGAGAAAGGCTCTGCAGATGGGAAAAACAGCCAAATAACAGCTGGCATTATATCTGTAGCTCAGTTTAATGCATTGTTTTTAAATGAACATCAGGCAGTGCTTTGTTAAGTCAAAACATTATTGTAAGGGCTGGTAAAATAATAATTCCTCTAGAGATTGATAGATGGTTTTAAATAGGCTGAAAAGGTAGGGTTATATGGCCATTGGTAGTGACGCTGTCCTCCAGTGAATGCTGTGCTACGTGCAGCACTTCTTTAGTACATGCAGCAGTCTATAGTATAAAACGAGCTGATAAGTCTTGTATATAGATATAATATAAAATAATTCTTTAATAGGGCCAGTGAAGAGCATTAGAACACTGAAAAAATAACAGACAAGAAAGAACAGAAGTGCTAGTGTTAATAAAAAAAGTTAATGTTTTTGTTTCTCCTCAGTTCAAGCTTTACTAAAAAAAAACCACAAACCAACAGCTGGAAGATTAAGGCAATAAATTAGGCAGGACACGTCCGTTTCTAAAAGAAAACATCCTGTGCCCTGCACTTTTGGCAGATAGTATTAAGAAGAATTTTGTAAAACATAAACTGATGACATATTATTTACTGTGTCCACGGTGTTTTAAAAATAGAAAAACAGATTTTCTACTGTGATCTCATGAGCTTATGAAGACATTGCAGTAACTAGTAGTAAAACCATACCTTATTGCTCTCTGTTCTGTGCTTTATGTCTGTATTTTTATCATCAGATACGTACTATAGATTTGCCCTAAATCAAGCACCTTAAAGTTAGACATCTATGTCTAACTTCAGCCTCTACCTACAGTCAGCAAACAGAAAAAGGCACCTTCATTTATGACAACAGTACACTATTCTTACAGGTTTGGAGGAAATGATAACTAGCTGTTTCTACGTATGAATTCTCACACTACTTAATCTAGGCTGGTATCTATCATTAACAGCACTCATGTAGTCACAGAAAAGAGGAGATACCAGGTTATATCCCTCCTGAGAAATCTCCTCTAAGCTCTTAAAGACTGGTATAAAATCTGATGCTTTCAGATTTCATCTCTCCTTCAAACTCTTCTTCCTATATTTGTTGTAAAAAATTTGCTTAATTCTAGTACTCATAAAAATTAAATATTAATAAATTGTAATTCTTTTCAGGCCTGCTGGGTTTTAGCTTTGGAGACCAGGGAGAAAGCCTGGAGAAAGGAAGACTTTCCCTTGGTTGAGGAGGATTGAGTCAGAGATCATTTGGGCAAACTTGACACCCACAAGTCCATGGGCTCTGATGGGATGCACCCACGAGTGCTGAGGGAGCTGGTGGACATCATTGCTAGGCCACTCTCAATCATCTTTGAAACGTCCTAGAGAACAGGAGAGGTGCCTGAGGACTGGGAGAAAGCCCATGTCACCCCAGTCTTCAACAAGGGTAAGAAAGAGGACCCAGGGAACTACAGGCCTGTCAGCCTCACCTCCATCCCTGGAAAGGTGATGGAGCAGCTTATCCTGGAGGCCATCTCTAAGCGAGTGAAGTATAAGAAAGTGATCAGGAGTAGTCAGCATGGATTCACCAAAGGGAAATCATGCTTGACCAACCCAACAGCCTTCTATGACGGAATGACTGGCTGGGTGGATGAAGGGAGAGCATGGATGTTGTCTCCCTGGACTTCAGCAAGGCTTTGGACACTGTCTCCCATCACATCCTCATAGGCAAGTTCAGGAAGTGCAGGCTAGATGAGTGGACAGTGAGGTGGATTGAGAACTGGCTGGATGGCCGAGCTCAGAGGGTTGTGGTGAATGGCGCAGAGTCTGGTTGGAGGTCTGTAGCTAGCGGTGTCCCCCAGGGGTCAGTCCTGGGTCCAGTCTTGTTCAATATATTCATCAGTGCCCTGGATGAAGGGACAGAGTGCCTCCTCAGCAAGTTTGCTGATGATACTAAACTGGGAGGAGTGTCTGATACATCAGAGGGCTGTGCTGCCCTTCAGAGGGACCTGCACAGGCTGGAGAGGTGGGCGGAGAGGAACCTCATGAAGTTCAACATAGGCAAGGGCAGGGTCCTGCCCCTGGGGAGGAAGAACCCCAGGCACCAGGACAGGCTGGGGGTTGACCTGCTGGAGAGCAGCTCTGCCGAAAAGGACCTGGGGGTTCTGGTGGACGACAAGTTAAGCATGAGCCAGCAGTGTGCCCTCGTGGCCAGGAGGGCCAATGGGATCCTGGGGTGCATTAGGAAGACTTGCTAGCTGGTGGAGGGAGGTGATCCTCTGCCCCTCTCCTCAGCCCTGGGGAGGCCTCCCCTGGAGTACTGTGTCCAGCTCTGGGCTCCCCAGTACAAGCGAGACATGGCGCTACTGGAGAGAGTGCAGCAGAGGGCTACAAAGGTGATTCAAGGGACTGGAGCATCTCTCCTATGAGGAAAGGCTGAGGGAGCTGGGCCTGGTTAGCCTGGAGAAGAGAAGACTGAGGGCGGAATCTGATCAATGTGCACAAGTATCTGAAGGGAGGGTGTCAAGAGGATGGGGCCAGCCTCTTCTCCGTGGTGCCCAGTGACAGGACAAGAGGCAACGGGTACAAGCTGAAACACAGGAAGTTCCGTCCGAACATGAGGAAAAACTTCTTTGCTGCGAGGGTGACAGAGCACTGGAACAGGCTGCCCAGAGAGGTTGTGGAGTCTCCTTCCCTGGAAATATTCAAAAGATGTCTGGACACAATCCTGTGCAATGCACTCTAGATGACCCTGCTGGAGCAAAGTGGGTTGGAGTAGATGATCTTCAGAGGTCCCTTCCACTGGCTCAACCATTCCATGATTCTGTGATATTTTGCAGCAGTAAATTCCATAGACTAGATGACCACTAAGTGATAAATGTGTTTTTAAAAAGATCAGGTGGTACATAAATGTACATAAAATATACAGACAATCTAAAAAGTCATGAAGAAATCAATGCATTTGGCAAAAATATTTAGGGAGAAAAGAAAAAAGTCATTTTTTTAAAAAAAATCATAAGAATGGAAATCAAGCTGTTTATAAGGTACTGTCTAAGTCTGTACGAAGCTAAACTAATCAAATTGTATTCTTGGACTGCCCCCGTATCATATAAATAACACCATCTTGATCAACACATTTTAACTAAAACCGCTACATTATCACACATGAAAAACCTCCTTTACATAGAATAAAATGTAAATTATAACAGCTTTCACAGTGTCCTTAAAACATTTAACTTAAGAAGAGTCTAATGTTCTTTTCATCTTTCCAAACAATTATCCTATTTGTCAAAACTGTGGTGAAGTTAAGTTTCAGATCTGCTGTTGGGACAAATTTTTTCCCAGTATATAGAACTTTGTCTTCTCACACGACGTAATTTCAAAATAGAGTAATAATAAAATCAAGATTTTTACCACAAAATTCAAAAACTTCAGATGACACAGGCCTTTCCCCTTCCCCGTTCCAAAACTCATTTAGCCATATGTGAAAGTTACCTATTTTGACACATAGAGGTTTTAATGTAACAAAATATGGCCTTATATACGTAAACACATTTTTTACATAGATGAAGAAGGACTGTAGTGCTGTGGATTCCTTATCAAAAAATGAAAACAATACACATTTCAAGAAGCAGTGGCAATAAAAAATAATTTATTTTAATTATTTTTGAGTTTTTAAATAAAGCTTTTATAAGAGATGTAAGATGCATGTTATGCCTGGTTTACCTGTTTCTTCTTCTATGCCGCTTAACACAAGCTTTCTAACATGCCCCTATGAAACTAGCTTGCCTGTTTGTCTGACCTGGATAGGCTAATTCCAGTTTAGAGCACTGATCGTATTGCAGACTCACTCAATCTGTCCTTTTTCTGCGTTAATTATTTTTGAAATTGGCAAACTTTTTGACAAGTTTTTCAGGAATTTACAGTTTATCCTTAGCTTTTTTCTGCATGCACCTAGATTGTTGGATTGCTGGACTGCTTCAATGTCATAGACAGTTGAACAACACCTAAAGAGAGAACAACAGAAACTGAAGTCCTTGTACTCTGCTTTCGCACGTGAACAGTCATACTCATTTAATGGATTTGTAGCATCACTGTCAGCAAGACTGGACCACAGTTTCTCTTGCTAGTGGAAACATTTAAGTGTAAGTCCAAATTTAGAGTACTGAGAAGAGGATATCCCCTTCAAAAGAAATACTGTACATCAGTGAGATTCTTCATGGTGTTCATTTCAAGACAGCAAAAAGATAACTTGTATTCATAAGGTTATTCAGCGTTGAACAACTTTATAATCTATTTGTTCTATACTCCTGAGAATGTAACCATTTGAAATAAATGAACCGAGGCGTCAGTCACGTTGGTCAATGACAGATACTCTGAGATCTAGAGCATAAGAGAGAACTTGGGTGTCGTAAGGTGTCTTTATATTGCGCTTTAGTTTGAACGCCAGTGTATCTCTGGGGAGATTTGGATGGAGATCTCACCATTAAAATAGAACACTTGGATGAGATCCTAATTTTGTTCCTGAACTGGAAGACCTTTGTTGTGAACTTGGCTCTGCTTTTTCCACATATCTTGGTCTTTTCTTTAATGTCTTGGACTGTGACTTTGTCCTTGATCAGCTTTTTGAGATAGAGCATCTTTGAAGTGATCTGGGCTGGGACTTAGACTGGCTGTAAAAATACCATCTATACCCTGACCTGCAGAACAGCTGTAGTGTTATTACAGCACTTCTTCAATACAACAGCAGTATTTGCTATTACAGAAATTACATCTTAGATCCTTGAGCTGTCTTCTAAATTCTCTAAACAGTGTTCATATTTATTGCTTTCAATTTTGAAATCTCTTGCAGTTTTTTAAGTAGCTTGGCCTCATATCGTATGTACCACACAACACCATTTTTCATGCTTAAGAATAGATTCTTTGCATTCAGACTTCTGAGATCTGACGGCTCTGAATTTGTGCTGCAAAATTAGTCTCATGAGGGATAAAAAAATCTTGTTAGTAGGTGCTATCATCAGCTGAATAAATATAAGAAAATATTTGTGATATTGCATTACTGCTACGATCTCCTCAGAATAAATTGGGTTCTGGTACATTTTTGTGAATCTAGTCCTTTGTTCTAAGTAGTATCATAGCCCTTCTTGTACATCTTGTATGCAAACTGAATATTCTGTATGAGCACAGAATCTGTGGAAGATAAAAGCAAGAGACATGTAACAAATGAAAATTTAAGGCCATCTTAGCTATTTAGCTGAATAAAGCCTCATTAATGATTTAATCCCTTATAATACTGATTGAGATGAAGTGTCTTTTAGGGAACCAAGCTTGCAGATCCTCTTAGCAAAGGTAACGTCTATGAGTATTTATTCTGAGAAACATTTTAAAGATGCCTAAATGAGGGATTCATACAAAAACCTGAGTAGCACCATTGCAACCAGATATAAATCCCATAAAAGAAGGATTCCTGTAACAGCAGAAAATGTATCAGTACCTACTAATATCTACGTAAAGAATGCAAGTACTATCTAGCATAGCGAGAATGAATGTTCAGAAATGCTGCTACTTAAGCCCTGTTGTAAGAGATATTCCAAGACTGGACAGCCTTTATCTCTTTTTCACACTGTGAGTTATTTTTGAGCTATGACTTTTTGAAGTTCTTTGCATGGAATTAGGTAGGTCATGCCTGATGCGAACACAAGTCCCTCTTTATCTGTGAGAAAGATGCTTCTAAAGCAGCAGAAGGTGAAGCAGCTGTTCTTTGTATAGTTACAGAAAATCTGTGGGCAAATATCATTTAGACAATGTTACTAACTCTTGGCCTTAACTGTTCTTCTTATATCCTCCTTATGATGCACCACTGGAAGAGAAAAAGAATGCTTTTTTTTCTTTTTTCTTTTCTTTCCTAGTTAGAATTCTTCTGGAGACCTCCAAGTTTCTTTTTATTCCTCCTCTTGTCCTAAATATGGTTGAAAGAAGTTCTGGAAGCTCCCATCTTTCTTGGGATGTTAACCAGTCCTGGTTGTAATGGTGCACAAAAGAATCAGCGGTGACAGCAACGCAGAAGCAGAATATCAGAGTGCCAGAGGAGTCACCCATGACACAGCCTGCAATATCAGCCAGTCCTGAGTAAAATGTCATGTTCTGCTAAGTGTTGGAATATTTTCTGAGGCAGGGAAGAAGGAGAAGGACATAGGGACACCAGTTTCTGGCTGAATATGAAGAGATGGCTTAGAGGGTGTTGAATTTTTTTTAGGTTTCTTTGAAGAATACTATACTGTATAGTGACCTTGTTATCTCTTCAGAAAGTAGGCAGCTGAAGGCTGCTCACCTGTAGTAAGAACTTTCTGCCTTTGCTCATCTGTGAAGAAAATGTATCACAAACTGAACTGGGATACAATGAATCTCAAATGTATTTGTATAGTCTTTTATCTCACGAATTAGAGGCAATCAAGATGTGAAGCCTTGCAGGATTTGAGCTATAACATAATGCTGAGAATTACTGGGTGAATACCCTGACAATCAAGTATAATTAATGTAATAAACTGAAGGAAAAAAAAAAAAAAAAGCATTAACTGTCCTGGGGGCATCATTTCAGCAGAGCTGCGTGCACTCTGCACTGCAGGAACTGAGATGGCTGCAGGTGGGGGGAATGGCAAGAGTGGCTCTATACAGACAGTGGCAGAAACATCCTTCTAGCCAAAGAGTTAGATGTAGTTCTTCCATGGAGTCTCACAGTCGGAAGCCAGAGCACTAAATGCCTTAAGTTTCAATGCAAAAAAACTTCAAAGCTGTCTCCTCTAAGGGTATCTGAAATTTCCCTACAGAGTCTCATTTGATCAGAGGTTATATGCTGTGACTTAGGCAGGCTAGGAAAAATGTGACTGGGCTAAAATACCAGTGGTGCTAACAACTCCCAGCATCATCAGTCTCTGCAAGGATGAGCACCTAAATCAATGGATATTAGTGCTGCCCTTCACCACTCATCCTGTTTTGCTCTTACTCACTTTAAATGATATATTAAATCACTTCAAATGATAACGAGTTCAGAACTGCATTACAATAATATACATTATAGTCTCTAAGAGGTGATCACTCAGATCTAAGTTCGTATCCTAATTGACCCTGGCATCTACAACACTCAAAACTGTTCGTTTAGTTAATGAGGCATGACAGTGGACGTATTAGTACATCTAAATGATCACATAAGTAAGTATGTCCTGTCATTTATAGATCTGAGACCATAACCAAAATACATAATTTAAAACCTTATCTGATACATGTTCAGCCCTCAGATGACACATGATCTGGAGAAAAAAGTCTCACAGAATATATTATTTTAAAATAATTAAAAAATTCTAAAAATAAACCCTAAATTTAGTTCTTTCAGGTATGAAAAAAAGTGGCAGTGAATACTGATTCTGTGCCAAACCAAAATAGTTGAGCCCGTCTTCTTTCACTGTCTGCCCCCTTCCCATCACATGCCTCTCACACTGGGACCTCCACTACATGTCCAGGTCTGTCTCCCACCCTCTTGAACCAGACCCTACCACATCTGCCCACCTATCTACCCCAATCCTCCAGCTTACAAGCTGTAACTGTCTCTTTGCAAGCACTTACCCCCCAGATCAAGCCTATCCCTCTGCACACACTCACAAGTAGCACACACGCAGCAGTTCCTATGTGCATGTAGGTGTTTACCCAACCAGCGAGTAAGGACATCCACCCAAGCAGGTGTTTGTATAGGTGTAATTAAGTTTCTCCAAGGATAGTCAGGAGCTGCCTCCATAGACCTCCTGAAAACAGCTCATCTACCATGCATTTGGGAGTCCCCTGAATGAAGATAGATAATGCACTATTTGCCAAGTAATTAGGGGCTGTGGGAATCACTTTAAAATATGCCCATATCACAGTACTGTCTTTCTGGATCTGTCTGAAGAAAAATTCATCCAACTTTTATCCATTTAAGTTTAACGGGGTCTGGAGTTCCTCTTTAGACAGCAAGACATCTGCAAAACCCGAGAAAGGGTATCCAAAGGCACTTCTGAAAGAAAGCAAGTGCAAATAACGCACAGCACATGTATTTGATCTCAGAAATGTTACCATAAAGCCTAAGGCCTGGCTCTATGGACACTTTTGCACATGCTTTTTTTTTTCTCCTAGTGAGTGGGCTTACTGATACAACAATTCACAGTAACAAAATTAAACACATATCCAATGCGTCTGCACACCCAGGGCCTTACCAAAGATCCATGTTTACATGGTAACCATGGAGTTACTGCTAATTTCTCCATAAACTCTGTGTGCACCTTCATCATTTTCATTACCTCAAAGAAGGAGCTACAGTTGGGTGCCACAAGGGGCATGAGGGAGACAAAACCTCGTGGGCGATGGTTGCATGGTCCGGGGCAATACCTGCCTTGTGAGAAGGGTGAGTTTTTCCTCCACCATCACCTCAAAGTGGTACACACTCATGCGCTTAGCACAGAAAGGATCATCCATGTGACACTTCAAGGCAGGAAGACACGTCAGGTGTTACAGGCCCACTGCCCCCATGTATTTGTGAACTCTTTCTATCCCTCTGTGGCCAGGGAGAGCACGGCAGCACTGCCACCGTGGCTGGGCAGCGAGGATTCGTGCCGTGCCTGGTGGGAAGGTCTGTGCGTCACGCAACACAGCAGCAGTGCCTCTGCAGCTCCCCTGGGGCCTCCAGTTGTGGTGATGGATGGTCAGATGTCTGTAGTAAGGGAAGGAGAAGACAGAGAGGTAATAGACACTTAGGAAATGAGCCACACATTTTGAGAAAATCTACTTAAAAACTCTGAGTTACTCCAGGAAATAATTTTCCATCAGTGTTGGCAGAGGGGCAAGGCCTCCTTCTCCTTCGAGGCAGGTGTGTGGCTCCAAGATGGGATAGCTGAAATGTTTTTGTGGATACTCAATACCCCAGCTACAGGAAGAGCTGTGTGTCTATTAGCTGATCTTCATGCACACTGTATATGGAATGCGTGTGGGTTCAGAAATTGCTTTGGACACTCAAGAAAAATTACTTTGCTAAGGCTTTCCATAATTAAGTCTAATGCAAATAATAGTTCCAAATATCTAATCATAGGAGAATTCAAGTGGGAAGGGACCTCAGGAGGTCTGCAGGCCAACCTGCTGCTCACAGCAAGGTCAGCTACGGGGTCAAATCAGGTAACTCTGGGCTAAATCTGATCGTTTGACGTGGAGTCGGGCAATGAGTTGGATGACTGAGCTGCTTTAACCTCTTCCTGTCATATATTTCTCCCTGTCAGAGTTTTAAAATGTTCACATACTCTTAATGATTTGAAAAGGTTTTCAGATCCTTGTTTCATTCCTGACATTTGACCTCAATCTGTCACTTTTATCTGCGTGTCAAGGTAAAAATGTCTGAAAGGTATACAATGTTTAAGAATGAGCAGGAAGGATTAAAAATCATGATGGATCTTGTGTAGTGTTTTAATTATATCCTATGCGATTGCCATCTAAGTACACATGGATATTTAGCCTGTTGTCCCTTCAGGGTGTTTGTTACCATGTGGGAGAAAGCAAATCCTTACGATACACGCAAGCAGACAAGTGTATACACCCTAGTCATAACCGAATGCCAAATAAACCTGGTTAAGACAGGGGAAGCTTGTTTAAATCTGTCTGTACAGATATGAACTGTAAAAGTTTGAACAGGTGAGAGCAATTAAGTGATCCATACTGGATAATTAATTTCTTATATTTTTCTTACAAACAGGACACCCATCAGGCTTAAGATAACTTGTTCCATTTGCCAAGAGTCAAATAGTAGCTTTGCATTAGCTATCCATAAAATCAAGCCAATACGTGCTAGTACTGTGAATTTCACAGCCACGTTACTCAACACGCGGAGCCCAGCAAAGTACTGAGGTACCGGTACATTCTATTTCACAGTTTTAAATTTTATCAAAGTTTAATTTTCCTTTATACGTATGGAAATCTGGAAGGATTTGTCTGCACTTTGTTTAAGGAAAGTGGAATAGGTGGAATTTACAAAGATTGTTGGTATGGGGGAAGGGTGAGGACGCTTGGCATTATAGAAATAAACAAATTTAGAGATAACTCATTAAAATTAGCAGTAGTACTAATAGATGGTATGTACCCTAAAGCAACTATAAGAGCTGAATGGAAAAACCTGACATTTTTGTACGTATGGTGCTTGTGAAAGCACTGGATTTTTTTTTTCCCCTTTGGAGAATGAAATCCTTCACTTCTTGTTAAGGATCCATTAAAAGTAGAAAGTGCTATTGTAGAATCCCTGTGCCAACCTAACTCCAGAGAAGACATCTGTAGGGTTGGAAAATTTAATTTTGCTCTTTTGACTCACTCAGACCTTGGACTTCCTGCCAACCTGCAAAATAATCGTGGTAGAGAGTCTTCTGATACAAACACCTGCTGCTAGGGAACCCATATTAATATTGCTAGCACATATTGCGTAGGTGACAGGAGAGCCTACACATACTAATGAAGTTCCTGCTGCCACTCAGCTGGCAACATCATGATGCTCCATTGTCAGTCCCTGAGCGCCACAGTCACCTCAGCTTCCCCATACAGGCACTCGGTGCCAGAGCAACTTTAGCCTCTTTTTTTCCTGCCAAAGTAGGTCACTCTGAGCCATCTGTTGACACTTAAGAGCCGTAGAATACTCCAGACTCCCTATGGTATCCTACAATTTAACATATATATATATTTAATTCCTTTTGCTGTACGTAGCTATTGTATGTATTGAGTGCACTAATTGGTAGGGTTCATTCAAATAATGATTTTAGGAATTGAGTGCAGGTCGTAAAGCTATACGATAGGGTTGAGTACAGTTCAGTGGGGAGCGAATGCAACAGGAAAGGCCTCGTTTTTTTGCTCATGGTGAATCCTGGGCAAGCGGTGCTATTCAGTGAAGAAGTACTCTTGTCTTTCTACTTTCCTCTTCTCCAACAGGCCTGTCAA
Organism: Struthio camelus; assembly: GCF_040807025.1. Taxonomy (NCBI): domain Eukaryota; kingdom Metazoa; phylum Chordata; class Aves; order Struthioniformes; family Struthionidae; genus Struthio; species Struthio camelus. Next base: position 49,931,817 of record NC_090944.1, read on the forward strand.
GGGCTAAGGGAAGTAATCAGTCCCAGACGGCTATACAGTGGGGTTTGTCAGGCTCCAGATACATTTGCTTCTCTTGTTAATCTGATGGTGGGTGTGAAACAAGGAATGTTTCATATCGACTCCTGTGTCTCTCCCTTGCTTTCACAGCACCCTCAGCTCTCTCCTATGTGTCTGTTCAGTACAGAGGAAACCCATGCTGCAAGGGTGATTTTTTTTACTAGTACTCTTGATTTGAAGTTATCCATAGATAGATTTCTGGGAAGGCTCCTCTCTGCCTGGGTGAACAGGCACCACACGCACAAGTACCTTGGGGACAACCTGATAAAATAAGCAGGATTGATAAGGAATGGGGGGTGTCACATGCATGTAATGCAAAACATACTTAAAGCACCCTATAGAGCGTGTGAATACCTGTTGGTGTTGAAACATTGTGCGTGAGAAAGCAGGAAAGGAGCATTTTAATTACAGGAACTGGGCCCTGGCCGTCTCACTACTAAGCGTTTGCTGTAAAAGGCATACACATCTCCCACCTGTTAATGTTGAGCCATCGCTGCCTCCTGTTTTATGACAAGATTAGGGACAGTAAAAGGAGAGTTAGACCTCTGTAAAGTGTAAATGCACAGGCCAGATCTAAGAGTTATAATAATCTGTGGCAAGGTAATAAGGTTATGTATTATATGAAGAAACTGCAGCTCAGTCTCTAGGATGTGTTTAAAAACAAAAGAAATAGATGAAGAGTAAGGAATAATTAACAGGCCACACTAACTAAAGGTCAAGCTCTTTTGGACTAGAAAAAACTAGAACATATTACCTAAATTTAACAGATGTCATTGTGCGATGCGTGACTTAGAAACCATTCCTACCATTAGCTGAAACCAGTACAGATTGGCCCAGCTATTTCAGTAATACAGTTTGATCACAACTGCTTGTGATTTTCAATACTCCTTCATGGGTTTCTGGATATACTGGATGTCCCAATTGACTTAGATTCTAAAAATATACATACTTATTTTATCTCTCAAAGCAGTGTAATGACTGCACATGCTCAAATGACACTAAAACGCTTCCAGAAGTATTATACATGTGTGCTACATTGACCTGAAAAAATCAAACTGCACTCTTTTGAGTTATTCATATACACAAGGACAGCTATGGCCATGTTCATAGTAAAGGAAACTACGATTATGATTTTTAATAACACTGCAGACAGCTATATTTTTCCTTTTTTATTAATATAGTTATTTTTTCCAGAAAACTGATAGAAGCTTGAAAAAATCTACAGATTTGCTATAGCTTTAAACCTTTTCTTGTCTGCAGTAAGCCCAGGAGTACACACAATGTGTGTAAACATATTCCATAAGTGCTTATTTAAGTTTGCGATATCACGTAAATTAAGTAAAGACTGAAAGAGTGTTGTGTGTTATAATGGCTATTGCCAGCATAAGTGTTATTTGGCTTTGTGCATTCCATTGTGAATAGATGAAGTATGGTTATGCAAATATTTATTTTGAAATGAATAATTTAACCTTTTCATTAATCTTTATTAATGAAAACTCATTAAGCTTGCTGTGTATGTGTTTGCATGATTGGTACCAAATCTGTTCCGTATTAGGAGCAAAAATAATGACTCTATTTTCATATAATCTTCCAAGGTATTATGGAAAATGTCAACACTTAATACAAGTGTATTTATGATTACACAATCTATCATACCTCAGGTTTAAAAAAACTGATAGCAAAAAAGCTTTGGGGGTAAAAGGGATTTGCAATTAGACACAGTAAGCTGCTGGTTTTCTATTTCAATAACCCGCTAGTACCACTAAATCCACAGTAAAGTACTTAATAGTAATACTATGATGCCTAACAGAAATAACCAACTTTTTCTGGCTTGTAAAACATATCATAATTTTGCTGTTTATCTGCAAAATAGCAGACTAATATGAAATAAACCAGAGACTTTCAATAACATTTTTATAATACCTGAGATAAAATCTCCATCTGTATTTAAATTGAAATTAAAAAATAGAAAATTGAATGTTGAATTGTTTTGACTGAGCAATCACGTTCTCTTTTTTTTAACTCACAAACAGATATTTTCTATGAACAAACAGCTGTAATACTTCAAAGAGTCAATGGATTAGAAGTAAAGGTCTGTAAGAGCTGCAAAATATTTTTTTCTCCAGAGGACTAAAAATGCTGGGGTCTGACTGCTGTTCTGTCAGAATCAATAGCAGAATTAGACTTAGTTTCCAACAGAATGGGATCTCACTGTAAATAACTGGTGGCATACATACGTTAATAAAGGGGTATTTTAACATGAATAAAGATCAGACCTTTCTTCACTACTTTGGAAAGTTCAGCTTAGTCCGGATTTCATTTTTCACTTATATTTGCATTGTCATAAATATTAAAAATATTATTAACTATTTTTAAAATTCACAGAGATGGAGAAAGAAAAGCAATTAAATGTGTGGAGATATGTTTAACAGTTTTTCATTTTCTTGTTTATCTGTATAGAGCTAAACAGAGAAAACATTTGATTTCCTGGAGATTGAATTAGCTGTCTTTTACAGGAAGTAGGGGGAAGTTAATGAAGAAGTGGAAATGCCTGCAATTTTTGACCGTTTTGACCACCGTCTGTCTGTTTTCTGTGTGATTGCCCACTGTGTTGTCCACAACACAAATGATCTATGCCTAAGCAGGTGAATTTACAGCAGGAAAGCCAGTAGTAACTGTTATGTGCATGCTCTCATCCTTCTTTAGGGTGAAGTATTTTTTTCCCAGACTGTAGTTCATGTTACAGAAGATTTGGCAGCAATACGTACTCACGCCATTTGAATCTTATCATTACTTGTTCCTTCCCCTCTGGACTGTTTGTGTTTATAGAACAATTAATGACTCATGTTATGAAATGAATCACTGAATTTCTCTGGCTTTTAAAAATGCAAAATCTGCCTTTTGCAGGTAGAGAGAAACCAGACATCTAAGAAGTAATCAAATAACAAATCACCTATATAACAAATAAAGGGGTATAGAGTCAGTAACAGAGCTGCTTTAGTATCAAGGGTGTTGAGAGGACATGCATATATAAATACATAATACACAAATTTAAGAATGAAGGAAGAAAACGGAACGTTTGAGGCAGGACTTTTTATTGGAGGAGAAGGAGGGGTGCAGAATGGTTTTCTCCAGTGTAAGATCTCTGTCATTTGTCATTTTTGCTCTTGCACAGCTAAATAAGTTGGAATATGGCAGAGGGAACAAGCAGTCAGTAAGTTTTGTGTGATAAGAGTACTGGATATCAGTAATACCAGAGATTTAATTCTCTCCTTGTTTACATCCTGCTGTGCACAATTTGCAGAGCCCCATAATAGCTGATAAGCTTTATGCAACTCTTCAGAGAGATAAATCAAAGAAAGAAATATGAGTTTATCTGGCCCTGACTGTTAAACAGCTACCTGCCCAAATTGGCAATACTTAACCCAGATAATTTTTGAACCGTTCTTGAAGTTTATTGATGTTAAAAAAACACACTCACGATGGAAAAAAAATGCAGAATACAACTAAGTACTGTCTGCATTCCTGCAGCTTTGAGAGTGCAAACAAAAATTTGCACCAGATACAAAAGCACTATTTTGTTAAGCCAGTCTAAAGCTCTTAAAGCTTATACCCGGGTCTTTGTGGTTAACGGTGCATGAAAACGGTGTTTTGAAAATAACTGTGTCAGCTTAAAATATTACTGCCTCTCTCCCAGAGGTACTACCCACACAGCAGAGTCATGAGAATGAAAACACAGACATTTCTAAGCTGCTTCAGGATAAAGTCCAGTGATGTAAAGCATGAAATGCCAATGGGGGCTAACTTGAGATAAGCTGTTGGACTTTTCACTGAAGCAGCTCAGAGACATTTGTGTTTTTCCTTCTGCCACCAGAACTAGGGCAGGCATCTTTGGCAGTTACAAACAACTGGGAACAGTAACATCTTAAAATAGCCAAAGTTATCTTCTAAATGAGTGTATCTGAGGTCTAAGCATGGCTTTTAATTTACCCTTTTGGGTACAGGTTCACAGTCTTTGGATAAATGCTGAGGTCTCAATTATTGAGTCAAAGTGCTAATGCACAGACGCCTGGAAAGGAAGAGGAAAAAGGTCCTGAGGAATAAAAATGCTGTGTGAGGAATTGCAGATTTAATTCCAAGTTCTGTACCAGATGTAACCAAATCTGAGGGAAACATTAAGTTCATGCTTTCTAATTGAGTCTGGTCAGGACAATGAAAATCTAACAACACTATGATCAACTCTTTAGTGGTGGGAATGGTTTGGTGATAGAGAGAAGGCTTTGCTTTTCTGAATCCATCAATCCTGTATTCCTTTTCCTTTCATAAGCAATGTGTCATACGTAATGGCTATCTTGATCCGTTAACAATTAGGTAAGGCAATATACTTTGGCAACTTAAGCCGTTTCTCAAGATCTTTAGAATTCTTCTCCTATGCTGTAATTTTAACATTTTTGATCTGACCAAAGACCCCCTTGTCAGGCTTGCTTTTTAAACATACGATCTACTTTTGTAGAATGTTATGCCTTGATGAGTACTTAGTTATATAGACCTATTTGTAAAGCAGATTGGAATGTTATTTTAGGGAAGTCAGTGTATCACTTCTATACACAGCATCAGCCTACTTTTTTGTTTTTAATCCTTACTATGTTATTATTTTTAAAGCTTTGGATATTGTCTTGAAATCTAGGCCACCTTGAATTTAAAAGCAAAACATTCACTGAGTTCAGTTGGATCTGGATTTCAACCTAAATGCCTAATGTTGCTAATGCGGGATGTGGTAAACTTGATCATCAAGTTTTTTATGGACACAACAGATGTTCCTTCTTTTAGACCAATGAAAAGCCACCGAACCTCATCCACCCTCTAAAACAAAAATACAAGCATTTGTTTACAGCTTGATTCCAGGAATATGAATTGAACTAGCAGCTGCAAAGTTTGTTCTTGCTTAATTATAATTGAACATATGCACAATTACTTGCTTTTCCCAAAGAACCAGGACCATATCTAGACTGTATTTCCTCTATATATTAATAGCATATTTAAGTCTAATACTGCATTATAATGTGTTTAGCACAATAGAAATATCAGCATAGTATTTTTAATCTCACTTTTTAAAAAATACATCAATATATTTTTGTTTCTTATGCCTAGCAGACCACAACAACATGGTTTGTATTCATATATTGTGCATTTTGTAGATATATGAGTTAGACGGACTATAAAACAACATTCTCATGATCACAAACCAAGGCATAATTTGTAGAAACTGAAACTAGTAAATATAAATGTTTTATTCCTACTGGTGCCACTTAGCAAATACTTGCCATGAATTTTTAAACATTAAACATTAAAATTTCCATTCAGCCAACCTTGCGAGCTCAAAATATTTCATGACAAAAGATTTTTGCAGCAGATTTAAGGTGCAGGCATTAGCACATATACATTGCTGATGGAAAAAATGCTTTACACCTTTTGACCTATCTTTCCTGAATTGATATGATTTCAAGAGTCTTATCACTGTTCTTATTGCTAGAGAGAAAAAAATTCTTTTTGCCTTGCGTAGTCGTCATCTTACGTTAAGCTGTTCCTTTGCTTCGCTGACAGCCAGGACCTCCTCTCTGCTTTGATAACATGCTACAAATGCAAACGTCTTTAGTGTCTCTCCCTCCAGATAGCCTAGACAGTGAGCCAGTAGCTCTGCCAGGAGGTGATTTAGAGTGTGGTTCCACCAGACAAGCTGAGCTGTCTTAATGGCTTGCTGTTTCCAAAGAGGTAAACTCACTACATCTTCCGTGCTTCCAGTCATGGCAGCAAGTTCTGCCCCCAACTTTGGCACTTTTTGGACCCTCTCCTGAGCCAATTCAACTCACGAAAACAGCAGGAAATTACCTGTCTTTGGGGTGAGTTATTTTTCTGCCATTTTAGTGAATTACATTGGCTCAGATAAAGGTCTAACAAAGACAATATAGCATTTGGCAGGAGTGTTTGTCTGGGAGAGGGAAAATCATGGTGGAACTAGGGAAAACCCTTTTGGAAGCAGTGAGCTATTATGCGTCTTGTGAAACCGTATCCAGCTGAAAGATATCCACTTTCTTTTCTGAGCTGTTTTTTACTGACTTAATTAGCTCATTGAAGATCAAATGTTTGCCAGACCCTCACAAGAGAAGCAGCAGGAGTTCATTCCTAGAACTGAGAAGGTATGGAGGGAGGCTGTCCCCTTTCAGTAACAGTTCCTCTCAAGGAACTGCACTCTCAGAAACACTCTTCTTCGCCTCGTTGTGTACAGTGGTCCTCGTAGAAAAAGAACAGTTTTTTTTCTGGTAGTTTGTGGTTTCCCTGTTTTAAAGAATAGTCGAGTCCCTTGAAGCACCTCTTCTTTGATTAATTGCTACGATGTGCAGATGCATTTTATATAATTTGCCTGTTATATTCTTTGGATTTGTCCTTTGAATGTTTTCTGCCATCACCTACCATTATTAACTGACATGCTGTCAAGGCAGTTTAACAGCTTTATATGCTTAAGATGCACCTGCAGAGGGTATCTCTAAATCGGTATCATATGTCAATTTGTTGATGTTGTGTCCTTGAAAAGTGAGCCCTTGTATTAAAAACCTATCACTAGTACTAAGTATACAACGGGAAAGACGTGAAATAAGGTGAAAAAGTGGAAGTAGGGCTCCATTCTCAGCACGAGTTTGTAAAAAACCTGCTGGCTTTCATTTTTACGTTGTGGGAAGAGTGACTTCCAGCTCCCATTGAGCTCCTGCAAGTGAAAGAGCCATTGCTTTACAAGGGCCAGAGCAGAATTCCTGCTTGTACCTGCTGGATCCCTGCTGGAAGCCATAGGTGAATTTGACTGTTATGTCTGAGGACGCAAGGGCAACCCATCCTAGTGGTCAGTCCTAGGATGCATGAAATGTCAAGCTGCTGATGGACAGTTTGGAAGGCAGGGGCCACACATTTTCCACTTATGCTTGGTATTCTGCTTCTCTCAAGCTCAGAAACCAGTGGAAGCCCAAATCCTTTGCTAGATACCGCTAGTTGGCTGCACCCACAACCTGCAACACTCTCCAGCTCCTTCTGGGTGCTTCTTCTGGTAATTCGGTGCAGATGGCATCTCACGTGCAAGGCAGTTGCACAGAAGGCAGTGCAAACCATCTGCCTAAGAAAACACCAAGTTGGTGCTGTTCCATACAGAGTAGCAGCTGAATGACTTACTGCTTCATCCAGCCTCACTTTGAACGCTGTCTTTGAGAGGCTGCGGCATACAGCAAGGCCACTGAAAGTCCTTGTATTTTTATGGGAGAGTCCGTAGCCCTCTTTACTCCAACCTGATTATCTGGGAAATGCTGAGAACAAGGAAATCGGCAACAGACCACGCTTTTTCTTTGTGAAAGAAAGAAAACGAGTAGGGAAATTTTATACAGTGATTTTTCCTCATCTATACAAGACACATGAAAGTCCCTTCTTTTGCCTGCTCTATCCTATACTGAACACTTCACACTTTTGCATCAGGAAGGACAGATTCCACATCTCAAAGGGTTATTGTAAAAGATTAGCGCTGCCAACCTGGACACCTGCTGAATATGTCATATTACTTAGATTCAGCATTTGTAAAAGTCTAACACATATACCACTGTAAAATATTGTAGCCAGAACGATCGGTTACGTACAGAAGGAAAATTGAAACCCGGCACAAGTAGACATACAATACTAATGATAGAAAGTTATATTGCACGTGGAGTATATAAATTATCTGGGATCGTGAAGTGGAATGTATTAAAATAACATACCCATTATCATGCTATCTGATGTTAGCCTGAATAACGGTGCATACTATCAGTTTTCAAACATACAGTTTGGAATTGTCAAGCTGGCATAAACTCTGTAATGCTTAATTTTTAAAAATTATTAGACATCTTGCTGATTTGCATTTCACAGGTCCTCCAAACAGACAAGGAGAATTTCAAGTACATTCTAAAAGTTAATGGCAAAAGATTAAGACAGTGGTCACATGAGTAAGTTAACCTTGTGACGCTTTGAGATGTCTCAGTTAAGAAATAAAAAAAGCTGTAAGCAGATGACATAATCTCTAAAAGTAATTCAGCTGCTCCCCACGAGTAGTAAATTTTCCTCAGATGAGCCAGAGCTAAGTTTGTCTTATTTTCAGATGCCTACATTCCTCTGCATACCCTGCTCTTTTTTCAGCCTTTCAAATGGGCAGCCTGTTTTTCCAGAGGCAGCTGCCACAGTGCAATTTGCTGCATGTTCAAGCCCCGCCATTCCTGTGCCCGCTAGCTCAGACTCAGCTGTGGCTCAGAGCCTCCACATCTCAGGCTGTGATGCCAAGGCAGCCAAAGCCAGTCCTAGACTGGATCCAGTCTTTGCACTGGCCGCTTGGGTTCTGCTCTTCCTCTCATGGTCACCCTGATCATGCACTGGCCTCTCCTCTGCCCTGCGTGGCACTGACTCTGCTCTCATCTGACCCTGTGTGGAGCTATTTCAGCACAATGACCCAGGAGAAAACTAATTCAGCCAGAAAGTCAGTAGTTTTCAATTTGCAAATCACAGGTGCATCACGAAGAGAGATCTCTGCATCAAATGCAAAGGGAATATATAGGTCAAAAAAATACAGGAGAGGTAGGAGCAAGGAGGAAAAGTAGAAGAGCACACTTTAAAAGCTGGAAAGAAAATAGGGTTTAGAGAGACTGGGATAGGAAAAAAGGGGAGAGGAGACCTGTGCTGCCTGGGCAATAAACTAATGGGCAAGGAAAACATGAGTAGGGAAACCTGGGATTGTCTTCAGCAAAGAGACTGAAACAGCTGGGAAGGAGAGACTGGTGCCTAGTGCAGTTTGTGGAGTCTCCATCCTTGGAGGTATTCAAAAGCTCCATGCAACCTGCTCTAGGTGACCTGGGCAGCTGGCTCTAGGTGACCCTGCTTGAGGGGGCAGGGGTTGGACTACATGATTTCCAGAGGTCCCTTCCAACCTCAACCATTCTGTGATTCTGTGAGGTAAGAAAAGCAGCTAGGAAGAGGACTGGAGTCTGGGGTAGTAAGACAGTAGATCAGTAGTCTGGGGTAGGACAGGAGAATTACGATCCACTAGTTGAGGAGAAGAGGATTGGAAACTCTGACTTGGAGCCTGGAGAGACACCGTGCTACTTTTGGGGAGATGCTAAGGAGAGAAGACTAGAACTGGCTGGATGTGGGGAGCGGGGCTATAACAAGCACCCAGGGCTTGGGTAGACTAGGAGGGCATTAGGTGAAGAAGGTCAAGGCTGGGGAAGAAGGGGGTGAAAGAATTTGTGCTCTCTGGAGGACACTCCTCTTTTGAGCCGAAATGGAGCCCAAGAGTCCTGATCTGACTCTTGATCTTTGCCCCACTGTCAGCAAGTATCTATGAAACCCAATGCAGTGTTCCTCCTCTCATACTACTCCATTTGGAAAATCATGACCTGCTACGTTGCTACTGCTTGGTTACATCAAATGGATGTGGACTAGGCAGAAGATTTGAAAGAGTTCAACTCTGCTGAAGAATCACACGCATGTCACCTAAATGTCACATCACAGAATTTTTATTTTTCCGGTTGACAGTTTTTAAAACTACTGAAAGCACCCACCTGTAAGTGCAGAACTACTGATCGGGTATATAAATTTATACAGTGTGTGCAAATAATCTGTTCTAAAAGTACAGCAGGGCTGAGAAGCACCCTGCATCTTTCTCGAAGAAATCTGAAGCTATATAGTGCCTCAGTGAACCACATACTCTGAAAGCAAAAAAAAAGTGTGTTTTTCCCTTGCTAAACTTGAAGTAGGAGCCAGCTTTTTCCAGACACAGGCATGACCTACCCTTCTCAGAACAGCAACTCAGCATTGTAGAAACAAATGAGCACAAAAACGACTGAGTTTGATTGACGTCTGGAGTGACCGTTTTCAAAGAACACCAGCACTAGATTTGGGAACGCGTAGTCCCTGCGCCATTTTCCAGTCCTAGAAATCACTTGGCAAACAGACCTGCATTATGCTCCCCCTTTGGCTGAGTATGTGCACGCTCTGCTACTAATAAACACTAACTTGATGCATTGATAAGGTAGCAGAAAGTTTAGCTTATGTTTTTGACTGGAGGACTTCATCTTTGTAGTATTTGGGAGTGAAGTGACAAAAATAAGCACAGGCGTGACAATTGCTGGAATCTGTTACAAAAGGAAAAACAGCTTGTGACAAATATTTATGTAAGGTACATGGGAGATTTAATTCTGGAACGACTGAGGATCACGTTAAGGCTTGGGTGTCACTAGGCAAACGAACTCCCCCTTCTTCTGCAGAGATGGGAAACCTCAGTTCAGTAAATCAAAGCACTCCTGAGATGACAGGTAAGTTGTGGAGGAAGAGTTCAACGGATAAACCATGATTAGAACAAACAAAAAGTAAATTTCTAGTAATGAAATTTCAATGAATACAGGAAAAACACCGGATATTGTCTTTCGGTTTGTGTTGACTTCAGCCTTTTTCAGGTACTGATTAGACAGGCAACGTCCCTGCTGTCTGGCCTATATCTAATATTAGCTCATGACGAGATAACATTCAAGCCCATTCTAACTACTGACAGAGCGTAGTTAGCGATATGCACGTGATCGTCAGGATTTCATCAGGAAAGTCAGCAAAACCACCGACTACTACTGTCTGGCATTTTACAACTGCAATGTATGTACACATACCACGCAGCATGGACCATACAGACGATCAGCCAACGCGCATTGCATTCAGCGCTATGGACTGCGTTGGGTTTATCATGCCTAAGCAAAGCCCCCACGCTGCACGTTGCTGTGCACGTTGCTGTACGTTCAGGTGTGCAGGCGTGCAGTGCACGGGTCCCCAGCGTGCAGGATTTTTCAGCCTTTGAGGAAGAGTTAGGTCCAGCACACAGGCTGCTGGGTTAGTGGACCAATGTGGTGCAGCGCGTCTGGAGCTACACGGCGCAGAAGCCCCAGCTGATTTGGAGTCTGGGAATCCCAAAGAAAGCTAAAGGAGAAAAACAAAATCCAGGCAGATAGGACTTCTAGTTGAAAAAAAAAAAAAAACACAAAAGGAAGTAATCTAAGAAAACAAACCAGCAGCACTGTATAATGGTAAAAACTCTGAAGTGGGAGCTGCAAGTAATTCCATACGTTTAATACAGGTTAAAACAGGTCTCATGCTGGGGACAGCGCGAGGACTCCTGGCACTACCCATAAAGCCCAAAAAAGGCAACCCCCGGCTCGGCGTTAGGCACACCAGCCCCGCACCGAAACCGCCAGAAATAAACCCCGACCGAGCGAACCCAGCCCCCGCAGCCGGGCAGAGGCAAGAGCGGGTAAGCCCCGCCCCTTCCCCCCGCGCTGGGCACACTGGGATGGGTAGTTCTGGCCGGGCGGCACCTATGGGCCGTGAAGAAGGAGCAGAACTACATTTCCCAGCATACCCCGCGCGGCCGGGGAGGTGATAAAGGGGGCGGGGGCGGGGGCCTCACAGGGTGTCTGGCAGGTGCGCGGGTGTTAGCAGTTGGGGGCGGTTGGCCGTTGGGGACGGTTGGTGCGCGCGCGTTGACAGTTACTTCTCGGGCCGCTTCGCCGCTCCCTCATGAGGCCGCAGGAGCCGGCGCAGGGCGGCCCCGCCGCCGCCCTGCCGCCACCGGCGTTGGAGAAGCTGAAGCAGCGGGCGTGCGAGAGCGTGGAGCTGAACGCGGCGCGGCTGGGCGCGCTGAGCCACGACATCTGGAGCCGGCCCGAGCTGGCCTACGAGGAGCACCAAGCGCACGACGCCATGACCCGCTTCTTCTCCAGCGGGGAGCTGCCAGGCGCTGCCTGGGCCGTGCAGCCCTGCTACAAGCTAGGCACGGCCTTCCGCGCCGAATGGGGTACGGCCGCCCCCCTGGACCCGCGTCCCCTCCGTATCGCCTTCCTCTGCGAGTACGACGCCCTGCCCGGCATCGGCCACGCTTGCGGCCACAACCTCATCGCTGAGGTGGGCGCCGCTGCCGCGCTGGGGCTGAAGGCCGCCCTGGAGAGCTTGTCTCAGCCGCTGCCCGCCGCCGTCCAGGTGAGACCCCTTCCCAGAGGCCGGGGGCTTCGTCCTCGGCCTGTGACCCTGACTTCTGCAGCCCGGTCGGCCTCTGATTCTTTGTGTTTATGCTGCAGATTACAGTGCTGGGGACCCCTGCGGAAGAAGAAGGGGGAGGCAAAATAGATCTCATAAAAGCTGGAGCATTTGATGACCTGGATGTCGTTTTTATGGCACACCCATCGCAAGAAAATGCAGCTTATCTGCCCGATGTAGCAGAGCACGAGTGAGTGAACGAGTTGGGGTGGAAAGGGTTGGTTTGCTGTTATCCTTTTCAGTAGGAGAGCTGCTTTGGAAGAGGCTGAACTTAGGGTCTGGGACCTTGCAGGTGCCCTTCAAACAAGATGTTTACGGTCAGCTAAGGTCACTGTCAGAGCAGTTATTCCAAAGCACTGTGTTCAGCTTGCAACGGCTTTTGTACAGTATGTTTTGTTTGTGGGAGTTCATTAGGCTTTTATCTTTTTGTTTCGTTTGTAAAACGTTAGTAGAGAGGATAGATATCTCAAGGAAGCCATTCAAGCCAAACACCAAATTGCTTGTTGTAATATAGCGCAGTGTCTGTGGTAGAAAGTTCTTAATGTTAATGTTGATGCTCTTCACGCTTAAAATTTAGTGTTAAAGATCATTTATGGCTCAGAGGTAATCTTACATGGGTCCCCAGAATTCATTTTTTCTTCTGATGTATTTCTTAGCATTCCATTTTACGCATGCATACCATTATCTTCTCTCTAAAAAACAGTTTCCTTTGAAAAGCATCTCTTCTTTAAATTTTATAGCATAGAACTGGGATCTCATTGATGGTAGTTCCATGCTTTCTTGGATACTAAGTCATACTCCTTTGTATAAATGTTCCAATCATTTTTGAAAGTGATTCTGTTTTTCTCCCACTTCTGAAACAGGTAGTCAGCTGAACCTGGCGGTTGTGAGGATCCTTATTAACTTCCAGCCTAAATTTAATGCTGGCCATTTTACATTTGTTAGCTCTCATCAGCTTGGGTATTTTGGTTCAAATTAATTCTCGGCCGTTCTTCATGTTTATGCCCAGGATGTGTATAGACAGCAGTCACATCTCCTCTAAGACTTCATTTTGCCAGCTAGCCATATAGCTCTTTGGAAACTAGATCGTGACTTCTTTTGATTAGTCCTACTGTTCTTTCTCTGCACTTGTTCGTTGTTTGCGCTTACAGCAACTTGTTTTGAAGTACTCCTTGCTGGATGTGCATAATCAGGATTGTACACAAAACTTAAGGTGGGATCTCAGTAGGCTTTACTCAGCTAATACTGAGACCACTGTGTGTCTTTACTTCCTGGAAATTTCAGCGTCTGTGCATCTTAGGGTTGTTTACTTTTCAGCAAACTGGTACTTCATAATCATTCTGTAGACAGCTGTGTGTGTAGACAGCACATATGAGGGTTGCTCTTCAGTCATTTTCCAGCAGTGAGCTCTTACAAGAGAAATACACAGTCTGTAAGTGCATGGCTTTTTTACATTTTTCAGTTACATCCTATTTCTGTCACTATTTCAGTCTGCAAGGTCATGCCATTCTTTCTTTGATATTATAAACCTCTTCTGCTTTCCTGATGTCCCAGCTGTAGGCTATCTATCAGCAAGCAGTTTTCATTAGTGGATTTTATGCAACATGGACACTAATGTTTGGTCCCAAGGACTTATCTTGCAGGGATGCCACCCGTTACCTCCCTCCAGTGCAACAATTTTTCCTTCAAGTATTACATTTTGTTGTCTTTGACTAATTTTTTTAAAATATTTAATTAAATGGGTATTCCACCGTGCCTGACCTGAATGCACTGAGTGCTGTTTTCTTCTTAGTTGTGCTGCCTTCCAGCCCTTTTTGCTTGCTTTTATTGGCCATTTTGCCTTTGCCCTCTCCTTCAGTGGTTTTCTGGTGAACAATTTGCTTTCATGGCTGCTTACTTTTAGGGTAGAAAGGAACAAGGGTCGGTAAGGCCCAGTCTTCCTTGAATAGCCAACCCTGTGTTATATTACTTCTTTGTGTTTCTAAAGAATCTTAACTGTTTGTAATCGCTTTAAGGCTGTATTTTTAATCTTCAAGATGTAGCTTTTATTGATAGTTTTGGTTTTCTGTTCATTCTTGACTCTTAGCCTTTTGAGACTGATACAGAAAGATTTGAAAATCTCCCTTCAATCTCTCCTTGTGTCTACTGTAGGACACAAGTCCTAGATGGACTTTAAACCTTGAATATGAAAGAGTACTGTGTGAAACAGCTTGCTGCCTCCAAAAGCCTGAAATATTTAACCTTGGTCATGGCTTATATAATGATGAGGTATAAAGATTTGATCTTTTGATTGTTTCCTAGGAATTTAAGGTCTGCAGATCCCTAAATTATTAGTATTACTATGTCTGCAAACTCTGAAGCTGTCTCGTGCATGAAATGTAAAAATAACATATTGAGATGACTTGTGAATCCATGCAGCAATTTGCTGATACTTACTCATCTAATCAGCTTGGATGTTTTGTTGATCAAATAAGATCTGTGTTCTTGTGCTGATATTGTTAAGGTTGTTTAGGGTTCCATTGTTCACGAAAAGTCTGACTCTTTTTTTCTTTGAGAGTATGTGACGTTTGTGTAGCAACAGAAACTACAAGAAAAGGCATTATGAGAGAAAACACATATATATATGTATGTGTGTGTGTTATATATATGTAAAAATAAGAAACGTGTGTTTCTTTTGGAAAAGATGACTACAGTATCGCCGTTTGCTTTACTTTCCCTTCCCTCCTTTTCCTGCGAATAACTACCCGGTGATCTGTCCTGCCACCTTTTTTTTTTTTTTTTTAAAGGGTTTGCAGTCTAACGCTTGGAATGTTAATGAATTAACTTTCTTATCTTGATTCATATGTGATAATCTATTTTAAATAAAACTCGCTTTTCACAGTGGGATGAAGGAGGAAAAGAAAGGCATCGTGGTGGAATACTTGCTTCAGATTGCAGGCGCAGTAGCATGAGACATTTGCTCTACTATTGCAGTATGCTCCATTGTGCCCCTTTTTCCCGTCCAGTATTTACGTTCTGGTATTAACTTAACAGCCCTGGCATGCTCTGAGGCATGTGAGGTTAGTACAGGGTAAGTGGTTAAGTTGACTTCTGTGCAACACAGGGTCAAGCTAATTTTTGTCAGGCGTATATGAGTTTGAATCATAGAAAAGGGCGTATTATCCTCTACTGAAGAAGGATTTGTTAGGAACTGTAAGCCTCAGAGTGGTCAGGCAGGCATACAAAAGTATTGGAGAAATATACTCAGTATATGAAACTTGTACTTTGCAGAAAAAGACTGTGTAGTGGTACGTTAGCAGTAGCTCCTTTGCCTGATTGTTCTTGACATCGCTTCATTTCATTGATCTAAAAATCTTTCGGGATCTTTTCTGCATTCAGAGGTAGTTTTAACTTTGCAGTGGTATAGTGCCTGGTAAATTGTTGCTTTGTGTTCTCACAGGCAGAACGTAAATAACAACTGTAACTGTGTGAACCAAAGAAACTTTTTATTTTAGAGAGTTTTTTCAATGAATGAAAAACAAATAAGCAATGCCTTTTATTTCCTAGTGTGACTGTGAAATACTATGGAAAAGCTTCTCATGCTGCTGCTTATCCTTGGGAAGGAGTTAATGCATTAGATGCTGCTGTTCTTGCATACAACAATCTGTCTGTTTTAAGACAGCAAATGAAACCAACCTGGAGAGTTCATGGTGAGAGCTTCATTAAATCTAATGTCCAGCAAGTAAGACTTTAGGCTGTTCAAATACTAACTTACAAAATCCCACAATTTAAAATATTACATTATTTGACTAAATTACTATAGTCACTTCAAATATGAAAAAGCAATGTTTCATTTAAATATTTTTCTCCCTGACTTTTAAAATCACATCGGTGTCCAGAATTAACGGCTGAAAATAGACTTACGGGTCAGATTCAAAAGAGGACAGTGATACCTAAACAGAGATTAGAAAAATTTTGAATGCGTACATTTGAAGTTGCAATTCAGAAGGAGAAAGAACATAAGACCAAATTTATTTTGGTACAACGCCTTGAAATCCTTAGTTGTTAATGTATGTATTTTTGCAAAGTTGGAAGACTAAATGCTTCTAAAAAATGAAGTGTTATTTTCTGCACATTTTTGTAGTAGACATTCCATTAATTAGATTGTCTTTATATTGACATTTTCGAAAAGGTGTGTTGGACTAGAGTGACTCGCACTTGTTCCCTGAGGTATGAAAACCAAGTGGTGGCAGGAATCTGCAGTTTTGTTTAGTAGATGAGTCAGCTAGATATGCACTGGAGTCTAGTATTTAAAATCTAGTAGATCTTGAAGTAAAAATGTATATTCCTTTTGCAGTAAAACATGTTAACCATTAAGCTTGACTCATGCTCCTGGAACATCTTGCGTTTCTTTTTACACAGTGGGAAAGTTTCAGGTGTTGAAGTGGAAGTTTCCCGTTAGCTGTAATCTCAGATTTCCCTATCCCACCCTCCACAGTTTTTTCTAAATGGAAAATAAGAAATCCGGCTATTTCTGCAGGACTTCTGAATGAGCCATTTATTTGGAACACTTGCTGTGAGCTATTACATTTCTAGAAATCCTGAACAAATGATTATTACTTGTGTCTTGGCTGCTTGCGCTTAGGTGATCTGTATAAAGCATGTGCACATTTCTCTCCAGGAAGATGGACGTCTGGAAGCCATAGGCCTTTGGACTGTGCATGAAGATACATTTGCAGTTCTGTTAGGCAGCCTACCTGAAGGAATTTCAGCCAGTGGGCATAACCTTTTTTCCCAGCTAGCTTTAACTGTCTATCCTGTTGCTCTGTAGGAAGCTACACTTAATTCTGAGTTTTGGTACATGAAACTTGCATTGCAGGTTTAAAATTGGAGGTGCCTCAGTCTTTTGTTGGACCTGAGCCTAAACTAAACACAACATGGGAAATGAGTTAACTGTCTAAACACAGCTAAGGGGAAATAACAGTTTCTGAACCACTGTGCCACTTAAGTTACTGTGCTGATGTAACAGCAGTCATAAAACTGTTTTTCAAACCAGACATCTTTCAAATATATTTGGGAAGGTGTAAGCTGCCAGAATGAGATTTGATTTTAGAAATATTTCCCCTAAACAGTGTCTTGCAGGTTTTATGTTGCAGATTTGCAGTAACAGCAGTAGCTATGTTAAAGCAACTGATCCTAACGTCTTTGTCTTAATCAACTAACAAGCATTGAAATAGTTTCCATCACTTGAAGTCTAGAATTTCTAAGCAACGCTTTAAATAATTGACTGATGATGTTTTGAGTTTGTCTGGTATTTGATAGGTCTATTGTTCCTCCCCATTTATGAGTGCAGTAAGCATAATAGGAACGTAGATTCTTTTTCCTAGATTATATTTGTTATGTTCAAGAAGTTGTACGAAAGAGTTTGTAAAAAATTAAAAGTCCCATCTACAAGCAGGGTAAACTAGGTGCTACAACTACTGTGCAAACCACCTGCTTTCAAGCTAAGTCTGCTATCTGCTCCATATTGCAGTTGCTTGAAATTTAAGTATAGACGTACTCTTAGACTATCCAGTTCTGTTTACAGATGCATTAAAAACAAACAAAAGTGGTTTGCTCCATAAGCTGCTTGTTTCGAGCAAACATACTATGGTATGTACCATGTAAATTTGCATGGTTGCTTACTTGCTGGTTTGTTTTGTGATGTGTCTCCCTCTGATGTGAGCTGTTCCTTCTGTTATAGATTACTGCTGATCATTTGGTTGAGCACTTTGTTTACTTTGTTGTCTGTGTGCGAGATTGGAAAGACTTTATTTGGGGAGAGGTTCACAGTCCTAATCAGTTCTCTGCAGTAAAAAGTTAAGATTTTTTTTCCCATTTGCATCCTGATAGTGCAGCCTTTTCAGGCTCAAGCAATACACTCAGTAACTTTGTGCAATGTTTCCATTTAAGAGAAGATGATCGCTTGGATTCTGCTCGAAACAAATCTGATCCCACATAAGTTCATGATAGCAGGCGTTGGGAACAAGGGCAGCCTGTTTAAAAACAACTAGCTATTGTTAATGCATTGGCATCTAATATAGTATTGAGATATACAACGTTGTATTGTTGAAATAACTAAATGTTATTTTTTATGACACCATTTCTGATGCCATAATTGACAATTATGTAGTTGTCTTATATTTCCTTGAGGGAACACTTTCAGCTCAAGCCTGACCCATGAATAAAATTGTGTGTGCACACATATATATGTGTGTGTGTGTGTGTGTGTATAGATATAGAGATAATATATATATTTAAAACACACACTCCAGTATTGCCAAAGAATTAGTATGAAGAATTGACTGAACTTTCTATACACTGCAGCACATGCACATTGCTATAAGTAAAGAATTTTAGCATTGCAGAAAAACATAAAGAGTCAATACAGTTCTCTCCAAGCTGGCAAAATAAGTTGGAAACATGACGTAGTGGAGGAAACCTTAAAAGGCTGGAATCCAAAGTAGCCTTTATAACAGATTTTTTTCCCGTTTCTCAAAAACAGCCGGATTGATTAACAGCTCTGATGCATTGAATTCCAGGGGATTAATTACAAATGCTAGTTTGGTTTTTCTTTAGGATAATAACAGACATCTGATCAGATGAATGTGAGAAAAATACACTGAAAAAGCTTTGCGCATCCCACTTACTGATGTGACATGGTGAAGAAAAGGGTTGTCCACCTACTATATTTTTGTCATTCTTTGCATTTTATGCTCAGCTTATGCTTTGTCATTTTTGTTGATTTGGTTCTTAAGAGATTCGTGACAGGGCTGAAGGTCAAGCAATTGTCTGCAACATCAGTAACGTGACCTTTCTCTTTTTATAGGCGTAATAAAAAATGGTGGTGTGAAACCTAACATCATTCCTTCTTACACTGAACTAGAGTTTTACTTGCGTGCCCCTTCAGTGAAAGATCTTTCTGTTCTGACAGAGAAAGTTGAAAACTGCTTCAAAGCTGCAGCACTGGCCACGGGATGCAAAGTAAGAATGTCTTCACGGTCATATATTTCTGTTACGCTGGAGATAAGGTAGGCCAGAACATGAAACTGAGGCTTACAGCATTTGTCTGCATGGTGCTTAACTGAAGTTAACCTAAATTTCTGTGACACTGTTTGCTATTATATTGCATTGTGTCCTGAAAGCAAGCTTTGGTTTATAAATAGAATGCCAGAGAATCACAGAATAATCTAGGTTGGAGAAGACCTCCAGAAGTCATTTGGTCCAGTGACCCTGTTTAGAGCAGGGCCAGCTAGACCATGTTGTGTGGGGCCTTGTGAAGTTTTGAATATCTCCAGGGACAGAGATTCTTGCAACCTTTCTGGGCTGCCTGTTTACACTGTGTGATTCCCTCTTTTCGCCCACCCCAAATAAGATTTTCCTAATATTCATATCTCACAGGAATGTTCTGTGTTGCAACTTGTCTGTTTCCTCTTATTCTGTTGTTGGACATCTCTGAGAAGTCTGGTTCTGTCTTCTCTGTACCCTCCTATGTGGTAGTTGTAGAGAGTAGTGAGGTCTCCCTTCAGCCTCCTCTTCGAAGGCTGAACAAACCCAGTTCGGCAGAGAGAATCTCTTCCCTCAACATGCTGGTTACAGTGTTACTAGTACAATTCAGTTTGTGTTTGGTCTCATTGCTGCAAGGGCAGGCTGCTGACTCATTGTCAACTTGTCCACTAGGACCACTGGATCCTTTTCTGCAGAGCTGTTTCCTAGACGTTCAGCTCCCAGCCAGTAATGCTGCACGGTATTATTCCCTTGCAGATGCAAAACTTTGCACTTATATTTGCTGAACGTCATAAGGTTCCTGCCAGCCCATTTTTTTTGACCAGTTGAGATCCTTCTGAACAGTAGCTGTACTCTCCAGCTTATAAACTGCTTTTCCCCACCCCCACTTTGGTATTGTCAACAAACTTGCTTGGAGTGTGCTCTTACCTGGTGTCTGAACTGAAGATATTAAAACAGTAATGGCAGCAGTATTAATGCTGAGGGATACCATTTGGATTTTTGTGCCGCTGATCATAACCCTTTGAGTCTGATTGTCTAGTCAATTTTTCACCCGTGTTGTAGTCTACTTATTCAGGCCCTATTTCCTTAATTTGGCTATGAGGATATGGTAAGAGACCAGGTCAGAGACCTTGCTTAAGTGAAAGTAAATAACAGCCTCTGCTCTTCCTTATACGCTGAGTTGAACATTTCATCATGCAAAGCTAAGTTTGGTCAGGTGCAATCTGTTCTTTGGTAAATCTATGTTGGATGTTCACAGTCATCTTGTGATTCATGTGCCTGGATGTGGGTCCTAGGAGGATTTGGTCCATCATCTCCTCAGCAGCTGAGGATAGGCTGACCAGCCTGTAATATCCCAGATCCTCTTCCTGGACCTTCTTCAAGATGGGGATGATGTTTACCTCTTCTTCCATCAGTGGAAACATCCCTCAATGTCCGTGACCTTTTGAAACTGATAAAATGGCACTGCAGTCAGGGAGCTCACTCAGCACCATTGAATACATCCCATCTGCTCCCATGGACTTATGTTTGTCCAATTTGTTCAAGTGTCACCTAATTCTCCTTCTGTTGATGATGCTGCACTCCTACAGACTGTGCCGGTAGGCTCAGAGACAGGAGGCTTATGGGTAAGCCTTACTAGTAAGAACAGGCAAAGCACATTGAGTATTATATCTTTCCTCTGTGTTCTTTGTTACTAGGTCCATTGCCTCATTGAGTAGCAGGCTTGTGTAGCAACGCAAACATAAAAAACGGCTGATTTCATTTAGCATTCTTCCCACCTTTTTGCTTTTAGTCAGTAGTGTCTCCTATAGCTGGTTCAAACTGTATGATTACCTTGTAGTGTATTGCTAAGATCAGCAGTTCTGCTTGCTCTGTAGTTACAGGCTGGGGGCTTGGCTATCTGTGAAAAACACACTTTTGTGAAAAGAATGTCACCAGAATAAATGGGTATATTGCACATGAACGTGAGTTAGTGAGTTTTAAGGTCTACTTAAGTCATGCTGTTTTCCTAGTAAGGTCTCCAATGCAGCTAGAAAAGAGTTTCAAAAAGTTTTCTTAATTTTGTTTTATTTTTACTTTATTCTCAATTGAAGTTAAGGTCTCTTGAAACTTGACGCTGATACTTTTTTGCCTTTATTTTCAAACATTTTTCCTGTGTGAAGTCATTCCATAAATATTAATGGAGCTGTAATTATTGGGACTGTTCTTAACCTAAAAATAGTAAAATGGAATTTGATGGAAGACTAAATGTTTTTCTATTTAGTTTAATAGTATCTGCACTGAAACCCATTAGAGGCCATTTTAGAAATGTCTGCTTACTATTTTTAATTATTGATGCTATCCACAAAATCCATACTTCTGGAATTTGACAGTCCTGTGGAAGCTTGATGGAACCCCCAGTTGGGTTTTGATCAAGGATAGTATTTGGCTAAATGAAGAAAGTAAAAAGCTCGTTACATTTTTTGGAAAGGAACTTATTACTTAGGTCTGTTTTGATATGGACCAAAAATGTGGACATGTATTTAAATTTTCGGGTCATTAAACAGAGTTAGGCTAAACTGATTTAGATTGAGGAATAATGTCTAACCGTTTGTTTTTCTTGCTTAGGTGGAAATAAAAGGTGGTGAACAAGATTACTACAATGTGCTTCCAAATAGGAGCCTGGAGAATGTTTACAAGGAGAATGGAAAGAAGCTTGGAATAGAATTTATATCAGATGACTGTGTTTTGAATGGCTTGTCAGGTAACTCAAATCTGGCTTTTTTTGTTATGACAAGCCTAGATTGATCAAATCTTAAGTGTATAAAATAATGGGATAGGGGTAGGTTAAGCATACTCTGGTCAGAAGAAAAAAATCAAATTAGAAAATCGAAACTTCGTAAAAGGATCGTACCTCTGGCCTGTGTATTTGTGTTTGCTCTGGAAGCTGAGAAACTTCCCTGACAAACAGGAAAAGCAGTCGATATTTTCACAGAATATTTCATACAAGAAATATTTTGGTTGTGGAGGGATGGAAGGAAAAGAGCCATCTTACTGAGAACATGAGTATGTGGAATGAAATGAGGCTCATCATATTGCTCTGAAATACAGAATCCTGCTATTATTCATAGGAATAGAGATGAGATCTAGTTTTTAGGAACTTTGTTTAATAATTTCATCTAAGCCTACTGATAAATGAATCAACCTGCATCTAACTAATATTTTAGAGGGACTTTTTGATGCTTAAGTGGAAGCTTCTTTAAGTATCTCAGTAACCCTAATTTTAAAAAACCCTTTCCATTATCAGGTAATTCTCTGCTTCTTACTTCCGTTCACAAATTCAACAGATTAATTTTCCAAAGGATGCCATTCAACTAGGTGCTTGTTTTTGGGTCCTGACTCTCTGATCCAAAATATCTCAAGGTATTAAACTTTCTTGGTGCCTCGGGGCTGTGGTAACAAGAGTGTGAATTCTTGAATGCTTAGGTGAGTCACTGGTTACCCTAAACGGTTGTCTTTTAGAATCCTCCTACAGGACCTCTCTTAAAGGTTTCTCTAAGTACTGCTGCTACTTCAGCATTCTTTGATCTTACTCAAAAGCATGAATCTTAGAAGGTATTCATGGTCTTGACTACTGGTCACATAAAACCATTTTTACTCCACTCCTGTTAAAGGTATTTCTCTTTGGTTGGAAATAAAAGATTTTACTCATTCAAAAATTTGTACTCTCAGTGGTTTGATTGCAACACTAATCTTCTCTGTATTAAACACAGATCATCTTTAGACAGTTGAGATCTAGAGGGTATGGGAGTGGAATTCTCCAAACTTCCAGTTGCGTTTTGGGCGAGGGAGACAGCATGCCTCACTGTGTTCTGGGTGTTTTTCTCTATCGATTATTGTCCTTCCAAATTAAGGTAGCACTAGCATATTTTCTCTAATTCACTGGTTTTCTTGGGTTTAGAAATGCAATTATAACTTAAGACAGATTTCTTTATTGATCTTTCAATGTGGTATAAGCAAGATGTATACTGTTTTGTTCATTTGGCCTTAAAAAGGGGCTGAAGGACCTTGTTTTCCTGTCTTTAGAACGCTAGCTGTAGATAAATTTTCTGGAGCTCTGATAGTTGCTTCCCTCACAAACCATTGTTGTTAAGTGTTCAGAAGACCATGAATAATGGTGGTCTTGCTCTTTCAGAGGCCTTTTGGATGAACTTGGTACAAACTCCTAACTGTAATACAATAGGGCTTTCATATGTAAGTTGCATAATGCATTGTGTTAACTTGCTTAAACTGAAACTCCCCATATGCCTGTCCTTAATTGTTTGTCAATTGTCAAAATATTCTCAAGCAATTGAGTTTTTATCTCATGCTGCAGTTAGGCCTTACTGAATTTTCTTCTCCCCGCAGCTTTTCCTGTGAATTGTTGTGCTGGGGATTTGGGAGTGATAACTTAAAGCTCATCCTCTAAAATTCCATAGTAGAATTTTGTATGCTGCCCTTTTTGGAAGTTTGAGTGTTTTGTCTCATCTTTTTCAAGACCTCTATTTCTGTTCAGTTTTCATATGGTTTTTCAATGTTTTCTTTTAGGATATCCCTTCCTTCTGTTGAAAGGGAAGGAAGATAGCTCAGTTGCTTCTCCATGTCTGTGCAGCAGAAAAGTCGTTAGCAGATGAGCATACTCACTGCCACCTCTACATGGGTGTTAGTATCGGTCTGCTTACAGGTATCACTCTAGGCAGTTAAGTGTTTTTGAAGAATACCTTTCATCCATCCAATTACATTGCCTTGTGGAAGACTCCACTTATTTGGCACGCAGCCAGAGTGGTGTGAAGGAATGTGAATCTGAGTTGGCTTTGAGCAGGTGCCATGACCTATTTCTCCTTCTGCTGTTAGGATAGTTCTACTACAGGATATTGGTGTCTTTCCAAAGTAAATGGCTTAGCTGAGCACATTCCAGGCCCCTGCATTTGTGATGATTTATGTTGATATTTTTAACATTCACTGGCTTCCCGTGCACAAGATTTGATATAGGTGATGTTAAGGAGGAGCCAGTATGTTTTGAAAATGCCGCTTTTGAAGCTTAGGACTCTATGTAAAGGCTTCCTGAAATCTTTGCGTTTTTCCCTTTTTTCATGTTAGTGGCAATTTTGAGTTCCATTATGTGCTTAGTGACTTGACTAGGTTGTGGTATCTGCTACAGGACATTCCTCTGAGAAGCTGGTATCTTTCTGTTGAAGGTATTGCATAAGTCTGTGTATTGCACTGATAATTACCATTTATGCTTCCAGAAGCAAATCTGATCTGTACACCTCTAGCAAGTGTGTAGTTCCAGATGTTTGTATGGGAACTATTGGAACAGCTGATGTTTTAAACAAGTTGCTAGGTTATAGCTAAGGGCTTAATATTTTTCTGAAAGAAGGGAAAATTTGATTGGCACAATTTTAGTAAAAGCTATCTGTATTTTGACTTGGTAAGCTCTAAATTTTACTAGAAAATGCCTGGTCAGATACCTTACATTCAACAAAAATAACTTGTAAATTGGTAGAGGTTTGGATATGAACAGCACTTCAAGTGGAACTGTATGGTTGTGAGCTAGGACGCACTGGAAATTTCTAAAGCTTCATTTGCTGGATGAAAGCAGAAAAGAAACCTACGTAGTCTTTCCAGCAGACGGTGTATTGGAGGTTAGTAAGGCAAGTCTAGAACTCCTCGTGTAGTTTGGAGTAGAGAGAACTCCTAGACTTCCATTTTGTCTTTCTAGATTTGATCAAAGAATGGATCAACGATATAGACTACTGAAAATTAAAATAAGCTGCTGTACTAGGAGTTGGATTTAATTGAAATCAATACTGAATTTGTGGGAAAAGGTCATTGAACAAATCTTTCTGCTTCCGTTTGTATATTAGCAGAACAAATAGCAAGCTAGAGTCTTGTCCTCTTTGATCACAAAATGCAGGTTCTGTGGACTAACATTTAATAATCCTAATCTTTCCAAGTAAAAGCTGTAGTCTTTAGTCAATTCATTGCTAAGTCTTAAGGCATAAGTGATACCCTCTCTCCAATAAGGTTACTTTGATAAGGAGGCTACTTAAGAGCTAGAAATAATTTTAAGTCTTTGGAAGAGCCATTTCGTCTGCTGTCTCTAAAGAAAAATTTCTCGCAGCTGTGGCTGGCCTGAAAAAAGTTAATTGAGATCTCTGAACTGATCATCCCTTTTCCTCCCTACCATTGAGCAAGATGATTTTATACATCCTTTAGTACCTGAATTTCACAGTAATCACATGTTGATTTCTCAAGTTTCTAAATGTAATTTTCATAAATAGGGGAGTACTTGACACTGTATCGAGATACTGAGTGAATTGCTTGTTTGAGTAGAAAAAGGCACCTGGTAATAGTTGCAAACTGTTGGATGTCTTGCTCTGAGGGGTGTACTGCTTCTGGATGGTATCTTTAAATGGATAATGTAGTACCTGCAAGACAGTTAGCATCAGTAGGCAACGCATTGACAATGCTACTCATGTATGGAAGCAGAATTGTCCTGTTATTAAAATTTGCAGTATTGCTATCAAGAATTCTCTGTAAACCATTAGCATTGTGTCTAGAGTTTAGTTCTAATGTCTTGTTTTTCACAAGTGCTTGAGCTGTTCAGGTTTCTATAACACAGAATAATCACAAAGCACAGAAAAAACAGTTGTCCCCAATCTATTTTTGTTTGAGGGTAGTATTTTAGAATATTCATACTTCAGAGTCCCTCCTCCTATCCCCCCATTTTGAACACTTGCATGCTGGTGAAAAACGGTAACTGTTGGGCCTGCAAAAGTGTCATCTTAGAGACAGTGATTCTAAGATCTGTAGCTGGATTTGAAATAGGTGTGGAGTCCCAATCTCCAAGGTCTAGAGGTTCCATCTTTTCTGAATTAGCAAGTGACTATCAGGAGACACGTGCTTCATGAAAATTTAACAGTAAACGGGTATTGTTCAGAAGTGCAGTGGAGAATAGCATCTAAAGATAGCTAGTCAGCGAAAACTCAGCTCAGTGGCAGGAGTATTTGTATGGATAGAGAGTTCTTAAAAATGCTTATATTGTAGTATTTGAGACAAGAGATATTCTGTTTTGCATATAGACTGGCATATAGGCAGTGTATATCATACATTGTCTTACAGCATTCAAAATTTTAACATGTTCATTTAGAAACTTTCCCCACTCCTTCTAGGTTCCACTGACTTTGGAAATGTTACGTTTGTAGTTCCTGGGCTTCATCCTTATTTTTATATTGGCTCAGAAGCATTGAATCATACTGAGCAGTACACGGAAGCTGCAGGTGAGTTGAAGTGAAAAGGGTTAGAAGTTCAAATTTAGAATCCTACGCCTTGTAGGGACTGGTTGCTGACTCTACAAAAAATCTAGATATTATAAATATTTGGATTTACAGAAGGTTAAAGCTTTCTCATGGTATTCAAAGCTACTGTAGAGTAAAGCTATAAAAGAATGAGTACTAGACCTGAACATGGCTGTCCTCTGTAGCAGTGGAGTTGATGTTTTTAAGAATTATGGAATCTGAGCCGAATACTGACCCTGAAACAATTAACTTAGTTAATTGCAGAGTTGCAGGAAAAAAGCTAATGATATCTAGAATATCTGTTTTTATATTTGTATATGCAAAAGCTTACCACTCATTATAGTGGAATGTTCTCTAAAAGCCTGACTTCTTTTCAATATACCATCTAGTAAGAAGAAATTAGAAGGATTCGTCCTACTAGCATATTCACAGAAGAATTTCTAAATGTGAGCGTGTTAAAGCCAAGAGATAAAAGTAAAAATTTTTACTCTTAAAACAATGCTTTGGAAACATAATACAAATATGATTTAAAACTCTCCATTTTCTAAAAGCATAAATGTGAACACTTTCATTTTCCTGTTTTCTATCTTGTTTGTTTAAATCAGTAGCAGAAATAAGTACTTGCATGTGGAAAATTGTTTTGGGGCATTGGAAAATAGGCATACTTCATTCAGGCAAGCAGAATTTCTTTGAAATTGTTCTTGCAATTTAAACTCCAAAGTCTTATTTCATAAAATATGCTTTATAATAAATAGTGATTCTGTATTACGCAGTGTAATATTTAACCTCAAATTTCTCTTGCTTTTCTATAGGGTCACAGAATGCTCAGTTCTATGCTTTGCGCACAGCAAAAGCTTTGGCAATGACAGCACTGGATGTAATTTTCAAGCCAGATCTGCTCGAAGAAGTCAGACAAGACTTTAGACAGGTGAAACTGAGAGAGGAGGGGCAACTAAATCCGGTAGAACCAAGCAAAGAATCTGGCCTTGGCATAGGAGCTGCATGTGCATCACACTAAACATCTGTTCTCCACCTTAGTGGGGGTGACTTGATGGTGAAGCTGTATTTGAATTCCAGAAGAGTCTGGATAGACATAGTTGAAGAAATATTTGGGTTTTTTTAGGAATAGAAAACCAAATAGTATCATTCAAAAAATACTTAATTTCATGTAGCTGTAGTGTTTGCTGTATTAAATATGGTGATGAATTTTAGAGATGGTCTCAAATACATTGTTTTTCAGTTGCAATGTTGAATAACTGATAGGGTTTAGATCACTTGCGCCAGGGTTTTTTTCTGTACTGCTATAGAAGTATCCCTGATATGGAAAATATAGCATTTACGTGGACATTTTAATTCTAAATAAGCATTATTTACTCAGTGATCTTAGGCCAAATCTGACCTACTAAGCATTTCCACCTGGCTAGTCACCTTTTCTTGGAACAAGACAGAAGCAAGCACTAGCAACAAAGCTCCTTCTGGCATGCGTCCATATGCTTAAAACTTGAGCTGCTTTCATTGAAGAGAAGAGTGTGTGTTTGGAGGCGTGCCTGTTTTTGACAACAGTAGCTCCTAGCAATGGCAGAGAGGGAACTGTATGTATAGAAGCAGAACCTGTCAAGGCTGAACTGTCCTGAAATGCATTAACTTTACTCCTTAAAAATTTTTGGAGGTGTTGTGGAGGAGCCATTGATTAAAAAAAAAAAAAAAAAAAAAAAAAAAGCAATGAAATGTTTATTTGTTTAAATTAACATATTTAAAGCAGTGCAGAAAAATGCATGCATATCTTCTTTAGGTTCTACCCTAAGACAAAACAAATGTCCACATAAGGTTTTGCACGAGGTTATTTGATTTGAAGAATGTATGTAAATTTAGCTAAACCAGAGAAAATGTGTTGTGCAAAGGACCCAAATATTGCACCGTGGAGTAGTAAACAGATAACCTTAAACTGTGTGCACATCCCTGTAGTAAGGTGTGAGAAGCTTGCACTGAGGATTACTTATGCAGGAACTGCCTTCTCAAACCTGTTTGTGCCCATATCCTAACAATCAGATCTGTTCTCTAAGTCTTGCCAGTCCTCCTTTCTGTAAGATTACCCTACAGTTAGTCTGCCCAGTTCCTACTACTTGACTTCCTAGTGATTGAGATTAGCGTTGCAAAATGCACCTAGGTAGTTCTGTGTGTCCAAACCTGTTAGGATTTTTTTTATTTGGCTTGTTAAAGGATCATGTGAGCACATAGAGCAGGAACTAATCTTTTGGTTGGATGTAAATTGCTGAGATGGCAGACTGAGTGAAAAGCAGCTACTGCTTACCATTTTCCTAAGCATAGGTGTTATATTAAGCTTCTGAAAAGACATCAAGCTAAACATGTTCCCTAGGAGGAAGTCAGAGTACCTCAAATAAATTCTGAAGAATTATTTTTAACAGCACCAGTCTCTAAATGATTAATAAAAGATAAATTCTAATTAGAATTTTAATAAAATTTTGATATAATAAATTTTCCTGCTTTAATGTTGATCATTCGTCAAAAAGCCAGGATTACACTGTATAATTAAATTTTAACTTTAACATTTGCAAGAACACTGGTCCATTGCACTGATTGAAATAGTTTAACAGAGAAAAAAAAGGTCTTTGGTATAAAGGCAGGTTTGTTATCCGTGGTCTGGATGTCTAATGAAAATGTAATTTAAAAAACAAGTATTCCTAATCTTGGTTTAATTAAGTTCTCCCTCTGTGTGTGTTTGCGTGCACACGCTCTTTAACACAGACTTCCAGCTGCGAGTTAAGAACTGTCAGGAGACTCTTAGAAGCAAAAAACACGACTGGGCTGGCATCTGTTTGTGTGATGTCATGCAGACAGTGTAGGACCAGTTATAGGCATATATAACAGACCTTTTAAACTCTGTAGTATCAAATATTTGCTGTAAATACTTCAGTATTTTTTGTGTGTTTTTGGCAAAGTAACAGAAAGTCTTCTCTTCACAGCTTTTTTGTGCATTCTTAAAGCTTCATTTGATGATTTTTATACTTTCTGATGCTTCAGCCTCTGTACATCTGCTAATAGGACACATACGATCTGTTAGTATATTAAACGCTCACAGTGCCTTTGGAAAAAGGAAGTAACTACATCTGTGTATATAAAAAAGAACTGGAGGCACAAATGAAGGGATTTGTTTTGTATTGCAAGCCAGTTAGAAGAACTGGAACATGATTGCAGGTCTTCCAGGATGCGAGGTGGTCCTTATATACGCAAGCATTTTTTCTTTCATCATCAGACACTTTTGACAGATGAATGCATGAATCCACATTCAAATGAGGGTTGGACTCGGAGCTATGGATATGTCCAGGATAAGTTGGATACTAAAATCCAACTGAAATGTTAGATTGGATCGTTTCTATTGATCCGTGTTAATCTTTGTCTAAAGCACTTTCTCCTTAATGTTTAATTCAAGCCCTGCCTTGCCAGACCTTGGCCACAGTTCTGACGCAGAAATTTCTACTGGGTTAACAAGTTTGTGAACTTCCTTAGCATATTTGGCTTTTTGTTTCTTCCTGTATGAACTGCTTAATTTCTTTAGAAGGCTTTAGAACTTCTTTCTGAGAAGGCATGACAACCTTTTCAGTTCTCTTTGTCCAGACTATGTGGCTGTTGGCTGCATTGTTTAATTAAATGATGAGATCATTTAATTAAACATCTCTTCTATAAAAGCACATTTTAATTTTGCTGTAATCATTGCTGAAATTGAAATGAAAATGTTTGAAGTGGTGATTAAAGATGGATTGATCAATTAAGCAATATAGTTGTGACTTAATTTTCTTGTCCTTTGATTAACATTGGGAGGAACGTTCCATCTTAAAAGTAGGTACGTCCAAGCGTGCCTTCTGGATAGTCTTTGGAGTAAATAGCAGTTCAGACATGTTACAAGAAAAAAATTACACTATATTTCAGGTATTTTAATCATATGTTTTACTATTTGAATTAAAATTTTTGAAATTGGTTACTCTTTAGCACTTGCATCTACTTGGGCAGGTGACCCAAAGCAGAGGCAATTTCAAACATACTGAGTCATGTGTGGTTGATTTCTTCTTCATCTAGTGTTCTGCTAGAGGGTCTGTTCCTAGTATTCTGGATGAACTCTCCAAGTTGCTTTGCTTCTTGTACCACTGTTTCACCATATATACAATGGAGAATATTTTGTTTGCTGCCCTTTAAAAACACTATAACAGGCAACCAGGATATTTTCCCTGTATGTTTATGCAGGAGGTACTTGCCTTTGAACTTAAAATACTTCTATCCAGAATGAAAAAAGAAAGGGTACTTTAGCTGAAGACTTGTGGTTTTCTTTATCCAGCCTACAGATATGTTGTAATGCATTAAATTTCTGAAATTACTGGTTATGTTCTATTAAAACATCGATTTTAACTGATTACAAATGGGAAACTTTGGGATGACATATATATCCCTTACCATGCTTTTCTGCAGCTTATTCCTTGGTGTATCTCCCTTTTGGCAGTGGTAACTGCTTAAGCTTCATGTTCTTTGCCTTGATCATGTTCGTTAGTAGGGAACCTGTTTCAGTTGGTGGCACTCTTCATTACGCTACAAATTCATAATAGTGACCTTTTCTGCTGTTACCTTGCTTCATGACTTTATTTGAACACCATGTTTGATTTTTTCTAGTTTGGTATGATTATGTAAGTAGTCTTCTTTAAGCTTTTAATTTGTAAAGGTTATATGCACTTTTTATATACCTCCTACTCTACAATAATAATGAACTAACTTTGAAATAATGTTTTTCAGGACAAGTTCAACATGCAAATAGTTTGGGGCCTTTCCCATTTTTATAGTCTGATCACAGAGCAAGGATGCTTAAACTTAACGAAGTCCAAAGTGGTTACTCTGAAAACCTGATGTTTGAGCCACTTCATTGCATTGCTGACCAGACAGTCTTGTAATTTCACATTATGACATGGCCTCAGTAGTAATGGGTGTAGCTTCTTGATGAAGTGGAGAATTTAAAAGGTAACTTCAAGCTCTTATGCCGTGACTTTTCTATGGTCTAAGCTGAGTGTGTTCAAGGTAGGTGGAAAAGATGTAAAGATGCATGTACCCTGTAGACGCGAGACAAAAAAAAAAAAAGT
Organism: Struthio camelus; assembly: GCF_040807025.1. Classification (NCBI taxonomy): domain Eukaryota; kingdom Metazoa; phylum Chordata; class Aves; order Struthioniformes; family Struthionidae; genus Struthio; species Struthio camelus. The sequence goes on from NC_090944.1 coordinate 49,963,498, forward strand.
CCTCACTCAAATACTGCACATCTTATATTTCCCTACAAGAGGAACATTATCACTTTATTAATTTTAGGTAACTGGAAAGTTAATTTCAGAGTAATGTAAGTCTGTGTATCTGAATACCTACACCTAAGAACAATTCCAATCTGAGAGAATTGACTGATGATCTCTGCTAGACCAAGCAGTTATTTTGTAGGAGCGTAATGTTTTTCAAACATTAATGGCAGCCTTTATCATCCTAGGGCTGTTTTAACTATTAAAATGTGTTAGGATTCATAGAAACATAGAAGTGTTGCTTGAGAGGGATCTTTGGAGGATCTGTCTTATTCTGGACCTGGTCTAGCCTCCAGCTTGAAGTGGGAGTGTCGTCAAGATTAGATCAGGTTAGCCTGGCTTCATCTGCTCAGTCTTCAAAGCCTCCAAGGACAGAGACTCTTCACCCTCTCCAGGCAAGTTGATTCAAGTTTCTGCACCTCAAAGTTTGTTCCTAAGGTCCAGAACTAAAGCAGCTTGGGGTTTAGCTTTAGGATATTACTACCACAACAATATTACGTAGGAGAGAATTTATTTACTACGGGAATAAAACTCCCTTTGATTTTCAGTAATTTTTGCTCATAAATCACTTTATATGAAAATATCTGGCATGTTTTTTTTAAGTTACCATAACTACTATCTTTCCCCAAACTGTAAAATTTGAGACTATCAGAATGTTTGTCAAGAATAGTGCTTTTAGCAGTGAATCAAAATGTATAGGTAATAATCTATAAGAGTTTTATTCAAGAGGAATCCCTCATAGCCTCCTGTGTGTATACATCTTAGGATGCTTGGAGTTGATGGACACAAAAATAAAAACAAGTGTTGTCTCTGTAGTTCACACAGTAAAGGACTTTTTAAAAATATGCTGCTAAGTACATCCCTCACTATGCAGTGGGAGCCGGGGGCAGGAAGAGGCGCAAAACAGCCAGTGTGAAGACCGCTTTCCACTGAGACATAACAGAGTCGGGCTTGTGCAGGGGCTCAGAACCAGACCCGTGCTCTCCTTTGTATTGATGCAGAGCCTAGCGAAGGAGGGATTCATGCACTTCAGTGTATTGATACATAAATACATGGACTGCCTTTGTCCTTACCAAGATTGTAAAGAAGCCTTATATTAGAAGACAAGTATGCAGCTAAAGGAAAGACTACTTCCATAGTCATCTGGCTGAGTGTTTTTTAAAATTTAGGGTAATAACATTTCCCTTGGCAGCTTAATGGGAGGGAGGAGCTGTGTACATTTCCCTCCCCCCCGCCCCCCCCCCCCCAATTAGTTAGCAGGACACAAGGCCAGTGGATCAAGAGGAAGATACCTTTTTCTTCCAGGCATTTATTTTTCCAGGGCACAAACAATTCTACTTACTAACAGGCTTTGGAAGTCTAAACCTGACCTAAAAGCCTGCTGCAACTTCATGAGGATATGTAAACTTCCCTGTAAGCTGTAAGAAGGAGGACGCTATTTTACGATCTCAGTCCTTGGACTTTGTGTAGATGCATTTCTTAGGGCCAGGAAAGATTGCAGGTGACCAGTGAATGAATTTATGGTAATTTATGAATCCTGGTTACTGGCTGACTAAAGAATGCAATGTTGGGATGTAGGCCTCTGAGGGCCTGCTAAGGATTACTGATGTTGAGTCTGCTATTAGAGCCCGAGCTGATTTGAGGCAGACAGGTCTAATATTGGCACTTGTTTTCAGCTCCCATCACTTCATGTATATGGGATAGTGTATAGGGGATCTGCTTTCAAACACCTCAAGGCTTACTTGGAAGAGGAGGAATTCTGTGGTCTTTCACTTTTTCTCCCCTCCTAGCCCTAGCTCTTCTTAGGTTTCCTTGTTTAATTAACATGCTGGATTGCTCAGATTTGCAAATTATGAAATTTTGTATCAAATCTCATTTCTAATCTCTCATTTGCCTGGAACTTTAGTTTTCTTCACAGCACAATGTCTAAGTGTCATGTGGATTAGCTGACTGTGTCTATACCAGTAGGTTAATACACTAAATGTGACTGGGTGTCAAAAACGTTGCCCAGAATGACTTGCATCCATGCTGTTGAATACATCTACCTTTCCAGGCAGGGTGGCGCATCCAGGCTGCCTGTGGGGAACGGTGCATGGCTTTGCTAACTCTGTACCTGGGAATTATTTAGGAGAGTGTTGGTTGGCCTGGCCAAAACTGTGCTAAAGACTATTTTAGAAGCTTAAAGTCGGTTAATTCACAGTGCCTATGAGCATTCCCTGCTGTGCTTAATTTCCTAGCGTAGAAGAAGCAGCAGCTATATACTTCCTGGTACTGAAGTGCTGTAAGAATTACAGTGGCACTCAGATTTTCAAACCTCATGCCCAGTTCTCATAGCAACTAATTACACTAGATAGGTTTAATTAAACTTATGCATAGCTCCTTAGTAAGTGTCTTAATATAAAGGGTTCACATACGTTGCAGCTTCCCTCCTAGAACTTGCCCCAGTGCAAGATGTGCTGCAGACTTGCAGGCTGCTTCCATGAGCAAGATGCCAAGTAGGATGGATTTTGAGAGAAGAGGAATCTCTCCCAGGAGGTGGTATGTGACCTATCTTGCAACTTGTTGTCTTTCCCTCCATGCAGGGAGCTGCTTTTGAATGTTGTGAGCAAGGTGCAGACTAGTAAGCTTGGCTATAGCAAAGTTTCAGTAGGCTGGCTAGTGACACTGCTGCTGGAAGTCAGCAAAACACAAAACGTGGCATGAGTTTTTGAAATATGCATACACAGATGAGTTCCAATGTGCTTTTTTCATACTTCTCCCATTACATTGGAAGGATTCATTTGCATCCTAAAATCTTCAAGGAGATAATTATGAGAAGGAAGAAACTGTCACCTCCCAATCTGTGCCTTGTTGAGATGCTGGAACAAATCCAAGGTGTTAGCCAGGTGTCTTGGCCTATTGAGCTGAAATAACTTGAGTACTTAGGCTAACATTCAAGGCACGCTATTTGACCTTGTGTTTGTTGCCAGGTGGTTGGTAAGGAGGTAACTTTGTTAGACGAAACATAATTAGACGGTTGTAATGAAAAAAACACGTGCAGCTTGCAAAAATAGCAGAACTAAACTTACACGAGAATATTTGCCTAACAGCTCACTACACTCATTAGCGAGCAGCAGCTTGGAGTGGTCCAACACCAGTAAAGATCAAACAGTCTGGAAGATGTTTTCCATCTCATAAAACTCATCCACCTCAGGCTGCGGAGGGGATGGCATGACTTTACCTTCAGAGATGCCTGACTGTGGAGGACCTCTGGGGATGCCTGGGACCAAGCTTGTGCAGCAAGAACCGCCACATTTAACACCCTGTTCCTCCTGACTACCAACAACTACTGCTCCTGACAGCCAGCAAAGGGGAAGTAGAGATAACCATGTTTCTATAATTTTGTATTGTTCTGTGCATTAATAATGCATAGAACATTGCCTCCTTCATGGAGGCAATAAACATCTAAGCTCCTTCACGTAAATCCGGTTATTGCATAGTCATTCACGAGTGCTTTTAGTCTGTCCTGATCTACACCATGGCACCAGGCTGCTGTCTGAAAACAAGGTCCAGGACATCAGCATTGCCCACAAGTATGATGTAGCAGTGGAGGAATGTGTCTCTGAGGGACTGGAGATCCCACTAAACAAGATGCAGAAAAAGAGGTACCAATGAACACAAGGTTGGGAGCAGGTGGTAACAAAAATCAGATAACAGTGCTAGTTCACCATAAGTTAATACAAAATTGCTAATAATTGTTTTTTGAAATCTCTTTACAGCTGATGCCTTCAGATTTTACATGTTTGTAGGCCCCTGTTGCCTGTTTGAAGACACTTCTAAGCATTGTATAGACTAGGAAAGGTTGAAAGGTGTCGTAAAATACTGTGCTTTTGTACACAGGCAATAACGTATGTCTTCTAGGGTTTTTATGTGTGTATATTTGGCATTCTGCAGTTGTTTGGTGCAGAAAAAGTGTTGCAAATCTGATAATGCAGGTTTTGGCGGAGGGAATGTTCTTTCAATAATTAAAGGTACAGTAAGTCTTTCAGCTGAAGCCATGTAGCTATATGGCTCTCAGATACGGCTGTCTAGTCTGTATACAAAGTAGAACAGGTATTTCTGAAAATTAATTTATATGTGGATGCCATATAAAATGGCAAGCCAATTTGGTTGTGCACTTTTTTTCCAAATGAAAGAGTGGTTTTAAGTGTGGTTTAACAGCAAGAGACATTTATGTAAGCCGGGGCTTTAGGTCTAAGAGACAAGGTGGGAGGTGAAATTCCCTTTAAAACTTTTGCTGAGTGATGCATGCCTCACAAATAAGAGATAAATATAGGTAAGGAATTTCTAAAAGTTTCTAAAGCTGTTTAAGACAGTGCCGTATTCACCTTGTCCTTACTAATAGCAAAGGTAAAGCAACAGCTGTAGAGAGCTTCAGACCTTACTTTTTTTTCAGATGGAGATATTTTGCAGCCCACAGGCTCTTTCTCTACACTGAAACACTGACAGCATTTCCTTAAAACTGTAGTTTCCACAGAGCGATATATGCTAGTCCTGAGGCATCTCAGATTCCCAAGTATTTGGGAAGTTGTTCTGAAGCTGAGTTTTAATATCAAGAAAACCTCCTTTTTACCAAAGTATGATGGTATCTATAAATAAAAATCTCTTGTGAAACATAAATACTTGCTAAGGAAATGGTCATAGTGACGAAATCATTAGCTTTATAGCTGTCGTAGATTTAAAAAATAACTATGAAGGGGTTTTTATGAATTGTTTTTTATCCAGAAGGGTTACAAGTCTTCTATACCAAATAAATGGGAATTGCAGAAAGAGTTGTAGCCATTGACAAAGAAGAATAAAGTAGTTATTGCTGAAATGCTTTGAATAACTTGCTAAATTTAGCGTTTGGGTTGAAGTTTCTGGTTTGTGACGTTCAGATATCCTGCTCTCAGGAGAAAATATGAGCAATAGGGCTTTCTGCATGACTGTCCAAGAATGCTAATGTTGAGGTTTTTCCATGAAATACTGAGTTGAAACTCTTGGATCACCCAGGTTTCTGGGAAGTTGGTACAGTAGAAATGAACTACTTCTGCAGCTGGACCACTGTCCCAGAATATGCATACTCCTTTCCAGAGGGTAAGAATAATACATTTTCCAGTGAGGTTATTATTCAGTCTTTCAGGAATTTCTACTTCACATGGACACAATTATCGTGAAGAAGGCCACATCCTCTGAGGCATACTTGATCAACAGTATGATAAATGGAAAAGTTAATCTGAAGATCGCTGTTGCTGGAATCTGTACAATCCATAGTACAAAACCCATAAACTCTCCTGTAATCCAGACATTACCAGAGAACATAATTCTTTGTTCATACCCTGCAATGTCTGAGCTTCTATAGCCTATTACATTGTAGTCATCAAGAGAAAGATTATATGCTCCTCTTAATAAGTATTATTACGTATTAGCTGTTGAAATAATCCTTTTCTAGCATTCGTTAAGGATGATCTTCTCACGACTGTAACAGCATATCCCAGACCAACTTTTTATGTAAGCAAAGCAGTTAGGACTAACTCGTTTTAAAACAGACAAAAAAATCAGTCTCCGTATTTGCCTGTCTTTTCTTAAGGCTTAATATTTCCTGATCCTGAAAGTAGCAGCCCTCTACAGAGTCTTTGTCTGCCAGCCTGTCTACTTCGTTGCTGCTGGTCCTCATTTCTCTTTTCAATAGTGCTTTCTCTTCACCTCTACTCCCGAGCCTAGCAAGCCTGCCGTGTAGCAATGTGCCACTGTCTCAAAACTGCTATGCAAAATTTAGATGTTTTTTGGTAGAGAATACCTAAATTCTCTAATTCCTACCAAAATTCTCTAATAGGCCAAGGTGCTGCTGTGTGAGATTTCTTTAGGCACTTTTAGAAGCCAAGAGTATCTGACAAACTGGTCAAGGTTTTTTCTTAGCCACAGCCGTAAGGGAACTTGCTTATTTAAAAATAGTGAGAAGGAAGGAGTGAGGATAGCCTGTTTAACAGCCATAAGCTATACATTGTTATGCAGTACTATCATTTATGAGTGTTCTAGAGTACCTATACAAACTTATCGTTTCAGCTGTTTAGTCTAAAAGGTAATCAGCAAATGTAATAATGGATCAATCCATTTGACTGATAGATATCGGAGTCCTCAAGACCCTATCAAAGGATTAAAAAAAAAATCCACAAATGCAGTACATCTGTTCATCAGAATTAAGTTGCTGGAGTCTTATTTCATCGTAACCATTTGATAGGTACTTAAAATTCGTCAGTAGTTGTAATTTCCATAGTTTCACCTGTTTCTATAAATACTTTCCGTTCTGGGAGGCTGAAGCTTTCCTCACAATCTACAATTTGTTCAGCTTTCATATATAGAATCTGAACAGCCCTCATGCATCGTGTGGCCTCTGAACTGGTAATGTCTGGTTGTGGAACACGTGATAGAGGTGGCATCGCAGTTGCTTCTCATTCCTCATTGCTTGTTCTTCAGTCCTCCATCAAACACCATATTGCCATATGAGCAAGTGTAAGAGAAGTAAGTCTCAGGGATGGCTACATGTTCCTCAGGGCTTGCAAGGAATTTGGATGTGCTTTGTTTGGGGAGGATCACTTGCTCAGGCATGAAATGTAGAGAAAGATATCTAATGATTTTATGATTATGAGAAATCCTTTCAATGGGAAAAAGAGATTATCAGTCTTTCTTCCTGGCTTCTTCTTCTTCTGTTGTTTCTGACTAAATTTTCCTCTTGCCTCTCCTTGCTGCTTCACCTTATCAGTAATTATCAGCATCCTTAGAGACTATTAAAGGCTTCAGCGTCCAGGGCTTTTAATCTAGGCATGTGATAGGCGAATCCCAGACGCCCCTCTGTTGGTGCGTCACAACATGCTGACAGGCAAAACTAGCGAGCGTCTAATCATAATCTGCACTGACCTGCCAATACACATCAGCCTCTAAAACTAACAAAATAGGATTGTTGTCATCATCCCAAATGGGGGTTTCAGTAAACCCCAAGAGTTTGGCTTTAATTATATCGTGAAGAAGCGTCCTAAACAAGAAAAATGAGGATTAGAACCTATAAATAGTCTAGAAGGAAAGAAGCTTAGTGTGATCTTTCTTGCGATTTAAAATTTGCGTTCAGGCTTCTCATCCAAGCCCTGCCTGTGAAACCTCAGAGATCCCCATCTTAACAGGTGTAAGGATCTGTGCAATGCAGAGTATCTTCATGATTAAGGTTATCAGTTCAAGGATTGTTTCAGTGCAAAGGGGACAATAAGGAAAGGAGGAAGCAATAAGGAAGATGCACAGAAACACAAAACCTAGTAGGCAAGTGATGATGAAGATGATGACAAAGAGCAAATCCTTGAGGCATTCATCGATGGGCCACTACGAAACTGCAGATATGGCCAACCTGGACTCTGTAACTGATAAGAACAGGGAAACAAGATGAACATGAGGATTTTTAGATAAGAGGGGGGGCCTGTGGGACTATGTAAAGCTTTCTAAGGAATATTTGGGAGAAGGAGATTGGGGAGGAGCAAGGAGGGGAGTATATATTTATGGGGGGAGTATAAAAGGGAACGTTGAGTATAAGGAGTGGCTGGTCAGCATGCTTGTCTGAGTGAGCCCTGCACCCGATCACCGCAGTCTGTCCTGTCTTCTCATTAAATCTTTTCTTAACCTTCTGTGTTATCTCACTCTCTGCCCCATGTGAAACTGCTGTAAGGATGAGGCACTGGCAACTGGAGAGACAGGAGCAAGGGAGCTTGGACGAACAGCTGGAGCCAGACTGTGAGTGATGGTGGCCACATCTGCGGTGCTGGTAGCCAGGTGTGCGGGAGTCCTGGTGTTGGCAGCCAACACAGGTGAGGGTCTCGGCGCCAGCTGCAGGGGACTGGGGCCATGACCTGCATGGCTTGCAAACCACCCCAGGGGGCCGGGCAAGGGGGAGAGAGCCTCCACATTAACCACATGCGTCATTGTGCCCATGGCCCTGGGCTGCAGCTGCAGTGGCCAGCACCTGGGTAGGAGGAGTGCCCACGTCCCAGAGGCAGCCATCCTTGTAGCATCTCTCAACACCAGTGTCACAGAATTTAAGGACATCTGGTATTTGACAGGATCAGGTGCTGCGCAAGAAGGTCTTACGTGCATTTAGAAACTCATGGAGATAATTCTTTTGAAGGTAGAGAACACACAGTGCTGTACAAATGTGAAATTTTATTGTGGTTTTGAGTGTTTCTAGAAAGAAGCCAAAACAAACAAATCACTCAGATTTATTGCAGAAATGAAACGGAGTGGAATGTTAATGATTGGATACAAAACCATATGCTGGAAGGTTAAAGTCCCCCAAACTGTTTTTTTTTAAGTATGTTTAATGATTATAATCCTTGATAGCAAACACTGGCTGTATGTGACATATCCTGTTGTTATAGAATATATATATATATATATATATATATATATACACACATATGTATAAGACTGAAAAGGCACTAGAGTTTGCAAAGTAAAACACAAAATTTAACACTGTAAATCCAAACATGGAGGCTGGGGAGTCCATTTAGGAAGATAGGTCAGAAGGGAAACTTTCAAAATCCGAGAAGCAGTTAGAAACCAGTCTCCCACTGAAAGTCAGGGAACTTGAAAGTCCAGCTACCATTTATATCTTCAAAATCTCCTTGAACATGTTGGTCAGAAGTCAAAGAATATTTGTAGGATGAAGTTAGTGAGTCTATAAGGAAAAGTAAAGTACTGGTGCAGCAAACTACATAGCATTAGGCTTCTTGTGAAGTAAGGTAGTTCACATATTTAATATCCGGATAGCTTACTATAAAGTCTTGCACTCCTATTCATGCTATTTTTATAATTGTGAAAGCAAATGGGTTCTCGTAATGCTGAATATCTGAAAACATTCCTGCACAAGTCATCCCCAGAAAATCTTGGAGCTATTTGTGGAGTAAAATGCCATTACGACTGAGGGAGGGTGACCAAACCTCATGGCTAGCCTTTCTTCTGCTTTTGCCGGTCATCTTCATCTGATTGAAATGTTTATGGTTTAGGAAAATACTTATTTTTTTTCATCTCTTGGAAAAATTCATTATAGAATGATACACTATGAAGGAAACTTGGTAAGACAAAGCTAAGATTGTGTGTGTATATGAAAAAAAGCTATTTAGAAATTAGTAGTAAAACTATCTTATGGCCGGCTGTGTCTTTTAATGATCTTAACTTTTGTGATCTCATTGCCTCACCTAAGGATTGTAGGCTGTAGGTGCAGTATGCAGTGCAGTTATGCTTTTGTAGGTCATGATTTTAGCAGTTTTAAGAAATGCTAAGTATTTTTACATTACATTTATTTACATATGAAATTAAAAGCGAGCATCAGCAGTGTTCAAACAATTGCAATGTCTGTGCATTATGCTAGAGTAGCATATCAGTTCAGAGCAGATTCCGTGTGAGAAGATTCATTTGCCTTTTGGAGATGCTATTTCTTTGGTCTGATCCTTAGAGCAGCTACCCGTGTAAAAGACAATATCATCTGCTCTGCAGGGAATAATGTTGCTCCTGTGCATGTGAAGAATTTTACAGCTATGTGCAAAAGTGAGCACATGTTTAAAATTCTGCCACCCACCACCATCATTTAGCCATGTGGATATAGTCAGAGAACATATAATGGCAGACTGACTGAACAACCCAACTGTCTTTGAGAAACCTTCAGTACTGCTGCTATTATAAGGGCCCCTGACTCTATTCAGCAATTCTTATTTTCCTGAAATTTATGTTTACCACTTCTATATTACAGATTTTGCCTTTTCCATGCAGAATAATTATGCTGGCTAGTTGTTCTGCAGAAACTGTGATGGAAAGTTGCGACTTAAACGTCGAATGCCCTCAGCTCCCATTGTGTCTCCTTGCTCCTACCCGGGAAGCACGGGCATGGTGGGTGGTGGGGTGCTGGTGCAGTGGATGCAGCACTAAAGCAGAGTTGGTTAGAGGTACCTGGGTCTGCAAATGGAAACTCCTTTTACTTTATTCCAAAGCTTTCAGCATAGTATCTTTAGTAACTCAGATACAAGGTCCTTACAACGGTTTTGTCACCTGTTGAGCATCGTTCCATAATGCTTTTCCTGAAAATGGACTAGGTTCTTCCTGGAAGGGTGTGTAATTACCAACGGCTCTCCCAGGAACAAGAATTTGCAACAAGCTGCAACAGGTTCTTGACGCTCAGGCTGTACAGAGCTCTCTGTTACTAACCAGTACCTAGACAATCTTAGAGAGAAGTAGTTTGTCCTGTAATGGGGTGGGGGGGATTGTAGACCTGTTTGTCTTCAGCGGAACATTTTGCAGAAAACCCTGTTCCCTCTCCCAGAAAACTCCAGAAAGCAAATCCAAGGAGAGCTCCTGTGATTTGGTTATCACTGAGGAAAATTTCACTTTTGTCCTGACTGAGTGAATTCCTTAGGAAGTGTACACTGTAAGTAATTTAAAAAGGATAGTCAAAAGAGCCTGGAAATATTATTTTTCCTTTAAGTATGATCAAGACAGAGCACATTTCTAAAATGTATTACTGCGTGGATCCATCAGTTCAGTACTGCTAGCACAGCACGTGCTAAACAGTGAAAGCAAACTTCGGCCGTTAATAACCTTGCCAAAGTGTTTCCTGGTACTGGACAATTTGTGCTTCTGATAACCACTTCATCTTGCAAATACACGTGTATTTGCATATTCTTTGTATTTGTTGGTATTGAATTTGATAGGTCTGCTGAGTCCAGAAATGTTTGCATGCACTCAAGTACATAGAGAGATAGGATTTCAGGGTCACAAAATGGAGGATGCACTGTATATAAGCAACTGGCAATTACTGTCACTTGTTAAAATAGTTTACAGTGCCCTGTGAGGCACAAGAAGGAACATAGCACAGCTTTAAGTATAAAATGTCAGATTGTATATCCTATATTTAGCTCAAATGTGAAACGTGCACAGAGATATTTATGCCACACATGAGACATACATAGTAAAAAAAAATTATAAACCCTGAAAACAATCAATTTTTCTTCAAATTAAAACATTCTTCATTTTCTTTCTGTTAGTCTGTAAGACTGTACTTTCATATAACGACACAATGCTCTGCAAATACAGATGTTATTCATGTTTATGAAAAAATGGACCAGTATATCAAATTAAATAGAATATATGCACCAGGGAATATTATCCTGGAGTATTTGTCAATGGCATGAGTGTCGATCCGCATGCTGACGTACCTCTGATTTTTCCTCCTGCCCGAGCCCCTTTCAGATCCCAGTGCCAGCTGCACCATCATTCTGTCTTGTTTGTCTCCATTCTCAGACACATAGTGCCCCAGTTCGTTCACGTCGCCGTCATTATAATTGCCATCCATCATCATGGGCCGCGGCTGAGGGAGGCTGCATGCACAAGGAAGCTGTGGACACAGTTCTGAGTTACATATAGATATATAGATATATACAGAGCCCTTTTCTCCTGCAAGGGAAGAAAAGCCTGTGGATTCAGGCTTCTGGGACACAAAAGGGAGAATAAGAAGAGTGGCAAGGATGGAGCTGGGCAGCAGCTTTTCTTCCTTCTCCAGTTTCACATCTGCAAGACAATCCAGAGCTGCACAAAGAGCAGCTATGCTCTAGCATAGCTGTGGGCTAGCTGTGAAAAAGCTTATTTGGCTAAAGAACAGGTATCAGGATGTAAATAAAGGTTGGGCCAGTACCCTGAAGCTGAGAAAACCAGAAAAAAAGGCAGAGTGACCTGCGAGGAAGGATATATTAGGCTTACCCAACTTGAAGAGAAGAGCTGAGGCTGAGATTTTGGGTGGTTATAATTTAATGTATATAATTTGCCTTAAAGGCAAAAGGAGGAAATCTGGACCACTGTGTATAAACTAGACACTGCCTGGGGACAGATGAGGGAAATCTGCTTTGTTATCTGCACAGTATCCATCTGGTGCAATTCACAAGTTTGTATTTGTATCTTCAAAATAACAAAACATTTAAAGGTAAAATACTAAAACCTATTCCATTCCATTTATACGGGCTGTGGAAGACTATATTTGGGGGGACTCAGCTGCCCTCACACCCCAAAGAAACACCAGTGAGCTTGGGTGTTAGATATCTGTAGCTAATCTTTATAACCAGGAACGTTTTACTCAGGTTGTCTTTCTGCATACATTGTGTTCTCCCAAGGCAGCAGAAAGCAAAACACTGTAATTGCAAACTTCAGATCATTCCTAGGCATATGATGCACCTTTCCCAGTGGCAAAGAACAGCATTGGAGATAGAAAACCTCACCTTGTCCCGGAATTTCCTCTCCTTCCGTTCTTGCACTGTAGTCAGGTAATTCACTGCTGCGTATTCCAGCACCGAGAGAAAGACAAACACAAAACTGACCCATAGGTAGATGTCCACCGCTTTGATGTAGGAAACACGGGGCATGGAGGCATTCACTCCTGTGATGATTGTAGACATGGTCAGCACGGTGGTTATCCCTGGGAATATACCAGGAGAGAGAGCCCATAAGGCATGTTCCAACCAGACTCTTCCTCACAAACACCAAATGCAAATATAATTTCCTGACATCAGAATTTACCTGACGGTATTATTTTTCACATTTAAGTGATGGGTTTCATTGCCTGAGAAGGGTCTGGACAGCCTTGACTTCTAATTGAGGTTTTTCTGTCTTTTCTGTCAGAATAATGCTAATTCTGACGTGAGTATGTTCCTAACCTGGTTCCTAACCACCACCAGAACCTCTTATTGCAAGGCAGCAGCGCTTTGCCCCTGTGATAGCTGGCATCATCACCAGGCACAGGACAATTCCATGAGGCCTATGAATATCTGAGCTTCTACTTTAAGACTTCAGCAACATGGATGTGAGGAGAGTAAGTCTGCTGCTGCTACAGCCACCACATTCCCCAGGCCTATATTTTCCAGCTGCACCCTGCCCGGGACTCCTTGTCCCTGCTGCTGTACTTCCCCAGTACCCGGGCAGCAGGTCACCTCCCTGGAAGCAGGATGCCTGGCAGGCTCTGACTGGGGAGCAGGCAGCATCCCGCTCTGCAACCTGGCTAGGAAACCTCCAGAAGACAGCAGAGGAGACCTGCAGGGCAGGCTTTTTCCTCAGGGAAGACTAAATGCATACTAAATGCAAATGCAAGACCCAGCTGTCAACCAGCAAGTCCCATATGACATGCACACTATGTGCAAGTGATCCTCCTATCTATATCACAGCTCTCCTTAAGGACACAATCCTTAGTTTCCTCTCTTGTTAGAGAAGGAACAAACAGGGCCTAGTGAGGAGAAATGCTGTCCCGCATTATCCTGCAGGTGACTGTAACAAATACACCAACAAGGACAGGATCTCCATGGTTCAGTGTTAGTTGGTCTCTGAGGAAGCCTGTCTGAGGCCCTCTTATCACAAGGACTAATTCTTTCATAATTTCAAAAATTGAAATGATGTATATATGCATAAAGGACTGAATTCACAGGAATATCTAGGGTGTGCCTACATCTCTTGGAGAGCCTAGGCCCAGACATATGTGCTCCTGCTCAATGATTTCTCAAGGCATTGAATGGTGCTTCTGAGCATGGACATGGACATGCCCCATTGCCATCTCCCTTAGGGTTGTATAAATGCTCTTCCCTGAAGAACATAATTTTAACAATAAACAATAAAATAAAAATCCTGAAATGAAATGAAATGTGTTCCCTGAAGTAAATGGAAGGAAGCTTGGGCTCAAAGTCTGTAAGAACACAAATAGTACTTCATTAAGGACAAAGCATCCACTTTAAAAGGAGACTCACGTCCATAGCATAGCTGTGCTCCTATGACAAATCCTGTGACATGTGGCTTCATGTGTCTGAAGGCCAATGTAGAAGTGGAAGCTAAATCCCTCACACTGCAGTGCAGTCTTATTTAACAAGTTGAACAGTGCATCACTGCTTACTGTGTTACCTCTACCCTCCCTCCTCTAGAAAAATTCAATAAAGGTTTGCTAGTGTTGCTAATATTGATTTTCACGTTCTCGCTCACTAAAGTTTCTGAAGGATACTGAGACTTCGGTTCTGTATGTGTCATGTATCTGTTAAAAACAATAAAGCAGAATTTGGTGTTTCCTCCCTGATTTGTCATCATAGTTAGGGCCTTGCATGCGACTGTCTCTTAGGTCTGCTGACTACAAGATCATTTTTACCTAAAGGGACTCTGGCAGGTACTGCTCGGCGATCAATCCAGAAAGACACCCAAGACAGCATTACCATGAGAGTGGCAGGGAAGTAAGTTTGGAGCAAGAAGAAGAAGATGTGTCGGCGCAAGGTGAAGTTTATATACAGGCGATTGTACCATCCTGTATAACAGAGAGAAGAAAACAGGGCAGTCATACCAAAGTCAAACTACTTTCAGGCAAGGTGATGGTGCATCAGTGAAAGAGTGCCACATTTGGTTTTTGAAAAACACAAGCAGTGACCACAGGTGTTGCAGTTTACAGAAAAGAGTCCTTATGGAACTGACTACTGTAGTCTAAGCATCTTTCAGGACTAGATCTTCCAGAGAAGATAACATAACCCGTGCACCCAGGGCATTTAATTCACATTAAGACCTAGTGTGATCTTGAGGAGGAATAGCCTTTCCGAATTTACTAACCATAGAGATTAAGTGCATTCAGAATAAGATGCTCCTCATTCATGAAAACAGTCAATCTGAAGCAACTTTCCCTTTTGGCAAGTGCTAGCCAACTTTTGAAAAGCCTCTGGGCAAGTCAGTTCTTAGAGGACTTTAGGGTGCAAAGATCTTAGAAAATCAGGGTCCTGTTTTTGTATGCCTTTCTAATTAAAAATGCCTCTGACAATTTTGTGACTATAAACATGGAAGGGATGGCATAGCACAGGCATCAGCACAGTGAGCAAATCACGCAATCTGCACCTTGGATAGCTGGCACCTTTTTCAGTGCCAAGATTAGTCTGATGGTCACCACCAGGACCTCCCAATTGGACCATCTTCTGTGACGAAGGATGAGAGAGCTGGGCCTGACCCCTTTCCCGCAGCTCACTCTCCACTATGCACTCCATTACCCACCTGTGCTGCTGTAAAAGGCGAGCTTTGTGGTGGTGTGAAACTCCTGGATCAGGAACTGGGACAGTGATATCCTCTCATCTGTTTTTAGGGAATCGTTCCCATTCTTCCAGTACAGCATCAGGTCATCTTCAGTGTAGGCATCTAGGGGAGCACAGCAAACCTTGGTGCAATGCACTGAAAAAACCATTATTGTACCTACAGCTCAGCATGTGCCAATGCATATTCCAAGCTAAATATAAGGTCCTGGGTAAAAGGGCCAAATGCCACCAGCTGACTGATACCCACAGAGGTGATGGGCACGGCTATGGAAAGGGAAGGGCTAGCTAATGGTCACAGCCTTCAGTCTTGATGACTGATATGTTTTGTAACCCCCTTTTGTTCCTCTGAGCACAGTTTCGCATGCAAAATCTGTGCATCAGAATTTGAAAAAAATGTGCCCCATAATCCACCTAAAATCAGAAACAAAGGAAGGGAGACTTAGAAGAAAGAGGCTGTTTGGGGTAACAGGAGGAAGAGACTATCAGTGGTTTGAGGCATGTAGGGGAATAAACTCTCAGGTAAAGTTTCTGCCTGTGATGCACACATGAACGTTGCAGGTCTTGTATTTTTTAATACACTTGAAAATATAGTAATGTTAATGCTTTCAGATGGGTTTAATAACAGCTGTTCCCTAACAGAGAGAAAAAAATTGCACATAACTTCATTACAGTGGAATTAAGCTTAGAAGTACTTATTGTAAACTTAAGAAAGATTAAAAAAAAAAAAAAACTAAAAAGCTAAAAGTTTAAAATGTATCTGTACGAAATGCAGGAAATTAATAATTTCCTGACAACAGAGCTACATGTGGGTATATACTGGGTTTATCTCACATAGATGTAAGAAACATAATAGGCAAGGTGATTATGTTGCTGCTGCATCATGGTTTATATACCACGGATAAGCAGAGGGTGCATGTGAAGGGATTAAGAACATTTGCTTATTTGTTTAAGAGCTATTGCGGAGAGGCGTCTTGGACAAATGGCTGCTGCTGGGGACTGCTGACATGCAGGCAAACTGCCTTTGAACCTTTGGAGATGGAGCAGAAGCCTGGTGCAGCCTAGCTGACTTTTATGGGGGGGCGGGGAGGAGGACTGACAAGATTATAGGATTTGCAGATGGTGTTTAAAGTATATTTGCTTGTTGCAAAAGCCATCTAAAAGAATTCTAGCAAAAATATATTTAAGTACAGGGATTTTTTTCTCAGTTTTGAAGCTTGCTCACTTCAGTTAGACCTCCGGTTTGTTTAGCAACTGCTTATTTTACAGTTAAACCTAGGCGTAGGTGACCACAGTGTGAACTCCTTGTCTTACACACATTTCCCTTGTACTTACAGCTCTCAATCTCTAAGGAACACGTTTGTGTGTCCAGGGGAAAGCGACTGAAATCCATGTTGCACATTGCTGTTACTGTAACTCTAGGAATAATAACAAATAGCACATTAAAAACTTGCCTTCTTATGTAACTGAAAAATAGTAAAGCTGCAAGTTTGTTTTGTTATTAAATAGCTACCTGGCCAGTAGCAGTTCACTGAAAAAAAGCACCTTACGTTGAGCTCAAGCCATTCCGCTTTAGCTAAAGCCATTTCTTACTCCTAGCAAATTAGTGTTAGAATCGGTGACTAAAAAGGCTGCCATAAACTTCTACTAGATGAAGAAAGAAGGGAGAAGAAAACAGCAAAGGACAGAGAGGGAACTTTTTACCTTTTGTAATTTTCTCTGCAACTCTTGAACACCTAGCTACTTATTCAAAACCTGGCAATCATACCTTGATATCAGCCACTAGAGGGCACAGACAGTACTTACAGTTGGAACTGAAGCTGCTCCAAACCCACGACCACCGAAATGCTCTGCACTATGAAACAAAACCTCTGGTCTTCCTTTAGTCTAATTATCAAATTTTTAATAGTATAAATTTGTATTTCCACTGGGAGCCTC
This sequence comes from Struthio camelus, assembly GCF_040807025.1. Taxonomy (NCBI): domain Eukaryota; kingdom Metazoa; phylum Chordata; class Aves; order Struthioniformes; family Struthionidae; genus Struthio; species Struthio camelus. The sequence continues at coordinate 49,980,618 of NC_090944.1, forward strand.
TATAAATCTTGATTCAACTCCCTTGAGGAGTTGAGGAGAGGAGTCAGGTTGAGTTCCTCCAGCACTCAATGGGAATTTGGATAGCTAAGGTGCAAGCAGCAATCCTGAACGACCCCTCCACCCACTGCCTCCCACTTTGCAGCTCCCCTGACACCGACAATTCAGCGTTGCCTCTGTTTGCAGCACAGACATCCCCAGGTGCCTGGTGTCTGGTCCTGCACTTTCCCAGTAGGGTCTCCATGTGGGCAGGACAGAGTAGCTCAGTTTACACTTAATCCCCACCAAGTTTCATGGGCTGAGCCTGTGCTGCCTGTTTCGCGTGGGGAATTTGTGATGGTGAGGGTCTCAGAGGATGAGTGAGAGCAGGCTGTGGGAACCCAAGCTTTCTTTTAATCACCTCCTTGCCTCTGACAGACCGCTCACCCTGCCAGCTTAACTGCTCAGTGATCAGAGAATTGCCATTCATTGGGGAACATGTGGATTTACACTCAGTTCCCTTCATAGCAAAATCAACACCACATCTCTCCTGAGATGCTCTCTGCTCCCACAGCTAGGTTATTCTGGATGGAGAAACATATTCCTTTCAAAGATGTTCCACCAGGCAGAAAATAAGGGAGAAAGCCAGGGTTAGTATCAACCCGTAAACTAGATGTCACAACTCTTACTTGATCCCACACTCCTTTCAACGAGCATTCATGAGTTTCACCTGAAATAGATATTAGGTAACAAGCACAAAGGGTCTAAAGTCATCAGAGTGTTTGAGCTGCTCTAGCTGTACAGGTGAGTCACTAGGAGCTGTGTACCCTCGTGGTGAAGCTCATTACTTTGTGTGATTAAGGATTTCAGTCTATTTCCTTGCTTAATGTAAAGGTAAAGTTGTATTCAGTGTAATTTATATCTCTCTGTAATTACCTGTAAAAACAGTAATTGTACATTTCACTAGGCCCCAAGACTCTTATAAAGAGAAGTGAATAAATACAACTGCTTTGGCCTTCTGTTGATTATGAGACATCGCCTTAGATTGTGCCTTGTCTCTTCTGCAATGCTTTGCAGTGATCACCCCTTGCTTTTCCAAGGTAAGCTCCCTCAAGGAACTGCAGTCTGTGGCTGGTTAACCACACATACAAGGCAAAGAGGCATTGATGGCAGGAACCAGGAAAACTGGCTTCCTGCTAAGGGCACTTAATGAACTAGCAGAGGTTATTGCCGAAGGGAAGTCTCCAGTTGGAGCTCAGGGACTCAGATTTCCTTCCCACTGGCCCTAGGCTAGTGAGGTTCAGCAGGCAACAGAAATGTGGTGTGTTAGGAGCTACAAAGGGGATAGAGAAGTCACACTGGGGCAAGTAGTTAGGAAATCCTGCCCTCAAGGCAGACTAGCTGGAGGGACAGAAACCGGCTGGAAGAAGGTGACACAAGCTGCTTCCTACGAATGAGTTTCAGTCCTGATTCTCACTCTTTTTATATAATACTGGCCTAGCTGGCCTCTCTGTGCACATGCGCATTTTTATTATTATAAGGGAAGGGACTTTTCCTCCTGACTGCAGCGGCTAGTCAGTACCTTCAATTTATTTATGTATTTATTTTTAGCACGAAGCCATGCAAAAATGAAATATAAGAAGACCTATGCTTTCTCTCTCATTTCACTAATAACTAGCACTGACTGAATGCAATTTTACCTGAGACTATAAAGTACCTTCCCATCTGGCTGGACTCGCAGCATGACATTATCAGTGGTGGTGTCATGGATGAAGGAACGCTTGGAGTGGACAAAGAACATGTCGGGGACCCAGATCTTCTTCACGAGCCTGCCATCAAATGTCATGCTTTGGTTGTTGGTGCTCGGGAAGGACAGCCTTTCATCTTTCCAGTAGTGCCTCAGATAAAGCGTCATGGTGAAGTCCTGAAAGAAACAGGTTTGTATTACAACTTACATCTTATCGCCATAGGCAAGTTTGGAGATCCTCTTCCCACCTGCCTGCAACGAATTCTCTCCTCTGGTACAAACAGCAAGTTATAAAGGCCTGTTCCTGAAGTCACATCTACTCCCCAAGCTGCAGCAGTCAAGATCAGCTGTAGCTTCCTTGTTTCTCAGGTCAGAATGACTTACTTGGTTCAGAAATTGGAGGCCCTCCAGAAATCAGATCAAATACTGTTTTTCTTGTCTGCAAGCCACTCCAGGGACCAGAGGGCAAACATGCCAAGGTGGTGGGAGGTGATGAGAGCTATCAACCACTTGAAGACGCGTTTCTGGAGCTGACAGTAAAGAAGCAAGTGTTTGCTCTTCGAGGTGTCCCCACCGCTCCTCTGGCAATGCCTTCACCAGGGCAGCCGGAGAAAGTCACTCAGATGTGGGAGCTCTTCCTCCATCAAGGCAATGGCAAGGGCACAAGGTTATCAATGTAAGGTTATGCAAAGAAATCATGGACCCTCAGCCAAGGTCCTAATGGTCATGAGGCTTATGTGAGGATTTTCTGGGCAAGATTTGCAGGGGGAGGAGCTGGTGTTTGAAGTCTACAAAAACCCAGATCTATTAGGCTTTCCTGGGACATGATTTTCCTCTCCTCCCATGTGAGGTTATTGCAGCTGGAGGCAGATCTCCACATGATATAGACTGGCACAGTTCTTTCAGTCAGACTAATTTATAACAGGAGAGACCATGGCCAAACTCTGTCATTTGTTAAATCTTTTTATTGCTGCTTTATTTTTTTCCTTTTGTCTTGACCTAGAGAGGCTTTCTGCATTTGGCTGAAATTTTGGGGTTTTTTTTTTGTTTTTTTTTTTTTGCTCCTCACCCCCCTATATTGTACTCTTAGATCTGATGTATATTCCTTCTCTTTTAGCTCCATTGTATTTTCTGGGTCTGACCCCAGGAACTTGTATTTGCCTTCTTCCTCATTTCAAAGGATCCCCTCACGTAGCTGATGTGTTAAGCTCATGCATAAGTGTCTATAAGCGTGGGGTCTTACAGTATAATGTAATATATTGCCCATAAGCTGAGGGAAGTGTTTAAGACTGACCAGTCTGCCGTGGTACCTGACTCAGGGAAGTCAGAAGGGTTTAGGCAATTTTAAAAAATTATTTGTTATTTTGATTTTTTTCCACAATACTTTCCAATTCCTTTGATTTTTTTTTTTTTTTTTTGCATTTTGTTTTCAGGAGAAGTGATTTATTAATCCCAGCTCTGCTATAATGACACTGAAGGCCAATATAATTCCTGGAAATGTTTTATACGGCATCCATCTGAAGCTCCCCAAAGCCACTGACCATATCATTCCTTTCTTTTCTTTTGGTCCATTCTATAGCGTTCTTTAAGATCTTTTTCCTGCACGCAGGTTTGAAGAAATTGGTTCGGGAAACCTTTTTCATTGACTCCTAATTGGTTAATATCTCCTTTAAACAGTAATAAATTAAGAGAAGCACCACTTTCTTGCATAAAATTTTGCATTTATGGTGGCTGAGGAAAAATTAGGTATTTTCAGCTCTCATTAGGAATGATATATGAATCCTAGTTTTCTGCTATTGAACTGGGAACCACAATATTTTATAGTGTGGCATCTGAAATTCCCCCAACCAACAAGCATGTAATTTCTCCATCTTTTTTTGGTCCATTTCTCAGGGACATTATTTATTCTCCTGTTATTCCTGCAAACAAATTTCCAGTTCTGGGTAACAATTTGATTTTTCTTTTCTTCCTTCCTATCTTTCCTCCAGATAAAACAGCTGCCCTGCACATCCCACAAAAGCTGCGTTAGTTTCAGAGTCAGTTGCCCACAATAGACTGTTACAAATTTTAAAGTGAATTGGACAGAAAATATCTGATTTTTGACACCCTAAAGAAATTTTAAAATGTCCTCTATTACTTTATCACTTTCTTGTAAATAGGCAGAAAGTAGGAGAAAAGGAAAACTTGATACACTTAAGTCGGTAAGTGGAAATTTAGTACACAATGAAGAACTCTGTAATTGATGTATGTTCATTCAAAAAGCAAACAAGCAATGAGCTTGCAAAGCACCATGGCCCTTTCATATAAAGGTGTATGAGTTAAAAATAATTGATTTTGACATTTAAAGTCTTTCTCATCATTAGTTTGCTAACAGCCAAAATTGACTCTGAATGCTTATTCCCCAAGGCTATAAAGTACTTTTCCCATAGGATGGAGTGTTGTAGCATGATATTATCTATAGCAGCATCAGGGAGAAAGGTGTTTTAGGAATGTAGGCATGCCTCGCTGGTGGCACTGACTGGCCATGCAGCAGCAGCAGCCCTGTTGGCACCGACGGGAAAGGCCCATGTTTCCTCCTTGGAGCCCAGGGAAGTGAGCAGGGGGCATTGTGAGGAGCAGTGGCAGCATGCAAAAACAAGAACTCCCTCAAAATCACAATGCTTGCTTAATAATTGAGGGTATTTTTAAACTTTGAAATAATGAATATTGAGTTCCTTTCCTTTGTCTTTGAGTGTTCAAGCCTTTTGGGAGCTCTCTGGCCACCTTCACAAACTTTCTCCACAATCCCCAGGGTTGGTAACACACTAGGAGAGGCAAAAGCTGAGAGCCCCCATGGCTTGTGGTCAGGCTGCGAAGAGCACTAGAAACGTGGGAGACAGCTGGAGGCCTTCAAACGGGCTGGGGAAATATGTGGGCACAGACAGACTCTGTGTAGCCTCCAGATGCATTCTGATGTGCCTCAGCTTTGTAACCCCACTGCACCTTGTGAGTGGTTGAAGTCCAAGCTGACTGCAAATATCCTAGCCCATGCAAAAGCTAAAATTACATGGTGGAGGGACAGGACCAGGGTTATAATCCCACAGCAGAGAGTATGTCTGATGCTGGACAGACATGATGCAAGGTGGGTCAGGTGGGTGAGCCTGCACTGCTGTCAGTGCTCTAAGCAGTCCTGTTCAGCTTGGCCGAGTGTGAATAGGATGTGCATGTGCACACACGCGTGCGCTCACACACATGCGCACACAAACACAGACCTGCCTCCGCTCAGTTACTGCCTTTCACCTGGGAGGGAGTTACTGATAACGGCTACTTCTATGGCATATGGGGCAAGAATAAACATGTGCTGACCTTCGGCAGAGCCTAACGCACAAATTTTGAATTATATAGGTCAACAGTGCTGAAACCTCTTTAGGCTGGAGAGAGCAGGAATGTTTAGTTTAACTGCATGCTAAGAGAAGTCAATTGGAAATAACCCAATATACTCAGAAACTTCCCATGAAGGATCAAAAACCTTGGTGAGCAAAACAGTCCCATCAAATGGCTGAATAATTCTCTTTCTTTCTGTCAGACCGAGGGAGAGACAAAGGCTGTCTCTCACCTCAGTGATTCCCCGCTCATCCCCCACACTGTACTTTTACGTCAGCTTTCTCAGAAATTGCTGGCATGGGAACAGTGCTGAAACCACGGACATCAGTGGGACTCTGCTGTTGAGCTAAGAGGAGCCTGGCTGGCCACAGACCACAGAGCAGGGCCGCTACACCCAATGGGCAACAACCTGGATGCAGATAAATAAGAAACACTGACTATGCTGCCACAAAACTCTATTCCTGGTTAAGGCATGGGAAGAGGTCAGACGAGAGCTTTCTAGTCCTGTAGCAGTCGTTAATTAAGAAGGCAGAGAAGTCTGGGCTTTCTGCAAAATCATCAGAGCTGTTAATACATTTGCTGGAATAGTGAAAAATTTTGAAAAGTATTTTGTGTTGGGCTGTGAATTTTTCTTTTCTTACAAAGTAAAAACTGTGCCATTTTGAAACTCCAGAAATGATCCAACAGGGTTGGTCTGAAAAGCTCTTGGTTTTGAAAGGGTTCTCAAAACTGGTGTAGATCTTGCAGTGTACACATGGGGCCATCTCCCACTCTCCTTCTGTGGTCCTGCTCTCCTGCACAGCTGGTTATGTATCATGCATGCATGTAAAATATTTCCAAGAAAAATGTCTTCCAGAAATCATACCCTACTTTCAGTGATGTTTTGTGATGAAAAAAGCTTCTCAAGCAAAAATCATAAAGCGAAAATCCGCAGCACTTTCAGAGCAGTTTTCACATTACTAATTGTGTGGTGGATAGGAAATGAAGGCCAGAGACTCAGTAATGAATTTAGCCTGTGCAGAGTGCTACCATCAGTCCTGTGCGCCCCTGAAATCCTTCTTTACCATCAGTGAGAAGATTTAAGAAAGTCCTACAAAGCCTTATGTTGGTCCTCTGTACACAACAGGAGTGCAACTGCTAATGAACTGAAGGCAGATTCTAGAGAAACTTCTGCCCTCCGAAAACTTTCAGCCTCTTGTGACTGTGCACTTTGCAGTAGAAGGAATAATCTGACCGAATAGAGAGCCTGTCTTTTCAGGTGACATTTAAATGGCTGGCATTTCTGTTCTCACAGCAGTGCTATCACATGACAGGTATGCTGTCACTGTCATTTGTAGGCTGTTGCTCACTCTGGCTGCCTTGCAGAGAGCAGGACTTACCAGTCTGAACCAGTGTTGCTCTAATGGTAGCTACGTGGCTTCTGGTTTGGAGCTAGCTGGCCCCTGACCAGCTCAGTATGTGGCCAGAACTAGGTTGCACCTGCAATGTATCACACGGAGTGTAATAAAACTAACACATTATTTGTTCTCCTCTCCTCAGAGCTTTCAAATGCTACCACTTGTTAACAAAACAAACAAACTCAAATCCTTTGGGGCAATTTTGGCAGCACTGCACCATTTTGTCCTAGAGAAAATAAAAGGTCAGATTAGCTTTTTTTCCTTTTGCTCCGAGACATTCAGAGAGATAAAATGGTAGTTTGAGGTCAGTGGCATTAACTGCTGGCAGATTCTGATCATACAGGTTGCCCAGAGAGGTTGTGGAATCTCCTGACTGGACATGGTCCTGGGCAGCCTGCTCTAGCTGACCCTGCTTGAGTAAGAGGTTGGACTAGAGGATCTCTAGATGTGCCTTCCCACCTCAACAATGCTGTGATTCTGTGATTCTTACCATATCCACTTCAGAAATACTATCCAGACTTTCAACTTGGACATCTACCCCAACAGGAATTGCAGGGCCTGGAGAAAAAGTTAAGAAAGTATAAATGTGGTGAGATAAAGTAACGTAACCACCTGGTTTTCATAACTTAGAGTTAAAGATAAACATTAGTGTTCATCTGGAATAGAAACAACAGCAAACTAACCGATGGTAGCAGTGACTGGGATTCATAATAAAAACTTATTAATAATAATGAAAATCAGCAATTAGACTGACCTGTTACTGCCTTCATCTCTACTATATTGCTTTTTACTGCTACGTTTTCTAACAATCAACATATGCATTTCTTAGGCTATAATATGCTTTGCAGTCCTTCCAAAATGCAGAAAATCTTGGTGGAGCTGCAGCGCTTGGGTCTACCTACCTGATTCTCAGAAAAGGATGGGACCCTCTTTCTACATCTGTCCCTTCAAATTTTAAAAATAATGTCTCTAGTACGTAAGTCTAGTACTCCAGCACATCTCACTCCTATAGAGAGCTGCAGAGATACAGTTAAGATGTGGGAGAAGTATTCATAATTTTCCCCTCACTTCCTCTTCTCTTCTCTCAGACTAATAAGATTCCTGAGAGCTACTCCAAGTATTTCGCTTTTACATCATTCAGCGTTTGGCTGTGGATGAGAAGGTGTGAGGGCTGCCTGTAAAGGGGAGGCTGTGTTACGTGACATAGGCATGTGCCACTGGGCCTGGGGTTCCTGAGGGGAAGGGTCAGGCTACAGTGGGACGTAACAGGGATTTTGTTTTTTCTTCTTCTTCCAGACTTTAAGTAGCCTCTGCATACCTCTGGCAATAATAGTATAGGAGATCTGTCAAGACAAATAATGGTCACATTAGTGGACTGCTATGAAATTGAAACCATTTTAAATTAATTGAACATGCTGGTATTTTGTATATTGAGCATTTAGCAATAAAATCTGCTTCTATCAGAGACTATAATGGCATCCTGGATTTGAATGACCATCTGTCAGCCAGAAAGAGTAGATAAATTACAACATTCTTTAATCCGATAGGTTGAAGAAAGCATGTTCTCCTTAATCCATTTCTCTAAAAGCTTAGCTTGCTGTAGCACACAGTCACAAAACTGTGAGCAAAGTATTAACACACAGCAGTCAAAATATTTTCTTTTTTATTATAAATGAAATGGCTGGCTCTGTAAATATGGTACATCATTTGATTATGCACATACATTGTCAGAGTAAGACAACGTCCCGGAATTCCTGTCATCTAGGAATACATGTAAGTTGTACCAGCAGATTTTATCAGAAGAAAGTGTCGTTGAATACCAGGAGTAATAAATTGTCTCTGTTCACATTTCCATGCCTTTCACTAAGCTATTTGTTCAGTCAAGAGGTAAGGCTATTTCATTGCAACCCTATCCCCCTAAATGCATCATGAATCCACAACACAAAATAACACAAATTAGAGACAGAAAAGACTCTGCTTCATTAATCTGCTTTGTGTTATAATATTAAAAAGTTATGGTGAAAAATACCACTGGCACGTGGGCACGTTTCATACCTCCAAAACCTGGTCTCATGCTGAAGTCGTGATCATCTATTCGCAGCAACTGCTCTGACTTTGTCAGTGGAGATTTGGTGATGTCAGGGCTTCGTTTTAGAATTGGGCTACCGGGAAAAGAGAAGCACAGCTATGAGTCCTGATCGGCGCCTGTAAGAAGTATGCCGTTTCACTGCAGTCTAAAACTAGAGCCCATTCTTGTTCATTTGCCTCTTAAACCATGACTGTGTGATTGCTTGGAATGGTTGGTAGCATGTCATCAAAAAATGATTCCTGTATTCAACATTCAGCACTTACACAGCTACAATAAAGCTGGCAGAAAGATAAAACATTTGTTTTGTGACTTTTGTCTCTGTAAAATTATCTGTGAGTCTAATACCGTTTGGATACAATCATTCAAACATGTGGGCTAGAAAAACAGCGTGCATGGGTAAGTGGGGAAATGGAAATGGGGGAAAGCATTTCTGACAGTGATTTATGACAAGGCATGAGGACAGGAATTAGGGAAACAATATATCAAATAAGCTGCTGGCTGTAACCCAGGAACAAAATGGAGATAGGCTGGGGACCATGCCAGGAGGCAGGCCCTACCATAGCTCAGGATAAAATGATTAGCTCCTGCCCCAGATTTCTAATGAAAGTAAAAAGGAGCATTAAAGACTGGAGAGTTTGGAAAGGGTCGTTCCAGACGCTGGCAGAGTCACATCAAATGTTGGGCAGAGGATGGTCTGCTCATCCTCCAAATCCACCTCTGAAAGTGGAAAATAATGTTCAGCTCCATAGCACTGAGGCCTGAATTGGAGAGGCAGCAGCTCTTTTATAGCTCTATAACGTAATTAAACTTTTGTTACACTCCAAGCTAGCCACATGACAGCTGATAAGACGGCATGAGAGCTCAAAAAAGGGAGGAAAGATTTTGCTGTATCTGAGTCTGAAAAAAGATGATATGCTCAGAGGGATGCTTGCCTGAATATATAAAAGACAAGTCAGAAATAGATCAAACAAAATCAGAGTAATAAAGACACTTAACACAGAATATTTCCCCAAGATGAAACTTTTCATAAATGGGATTGCTTAATCATGCTGTATATCTCATAGGCTCATAGACAATCATACCACAAGAATCCAGTACAATAATCCACTTTGATGTCCCATCCTACAGAAGCCAGAAGTGTCACTAGCAACTCCTCTCTTAAAACCCATAGCTTTACCTGAACTACAAAGTATCTTAGAAAGGTAGTCAGTCTGAATTTAATGCTTTCTAAAAGTGAAGAGTTCCTTATATTCATCAGCGAGTTCTTCAAGTAACTAACTATCCATATGGAATTTTAAAAGGTGCACCCTACTTCTGCTTTAGATTTATTTAGTTCAGTCTCTATCCACAGCACCTTGCCCTATTCTGTTACATAGAAGTGACCTCACAAACCAGAGCTCTATCATCCAAAACAAAACCATTTCTAAACTATCTCTTTGCTACAAGAAATTCACTGCACTTCTTTCCTGTCTCGAAGAAAAGCATATGTCCCAGAACTTGAACCACTCTCACACCTCTTATCAAAGACTTTTCCTATTTGTCAACATCCAGAAACAAATAGGTGAGTTTCGGGAGTAAAGAAGCAGGTATAGGGTGGGATTAAGTAATTCAAAAATGTACTGCCAGGCCCATGGATTTTAATAACAAAATATTCAGCTATGAGCCACAGTTGCCTAGAAATGACAGAGAAGAAAGGGAGGCAGCGGCGTATCAGAAAGAGACATTTTGAGCTGTGAAAAGACTCCTGTGGCTGTAGCGTGCACTAGGTAAGGTATATTCAGCATAAGGTATATTCAGCTGAGGGCCGGGAGTGTTTTTAGCAGGTCGTTGGCTTGATCTTGGAGATTTGTGAGTAGATTTGATCCCTGATGCTCAGAAAGCTCTCTCTGAGACAGGTAGAGGGAAGGTTGAGCAGTGCATTGCAGAGCCTGGGATGGCAGAGGGGCTAGTTCAGCAAAAGGAAGACTGACAGGGAATGTGTCTGCTCATATGATTTTGGGGTGAATGAACATGAGCTGAAAGGACTAATCAAATGAAACAACAACAACAGCACAAGAACAAGCTAAACTGTACAAAACAATAATGAATAAATCTAGGGTCCAAATTAAAATGTTTCTATCCCAACAGAGAGCAGCGAGGTTCTGCTCTCCTAAACCCAGGTTTGGAGGGGATTTTCCTTGTGCTTGTGGCAGACAGACAGTCCATGCAGACATCGGGGATGAAATCTGGTGACCCAGGGGTCCTTTCCCTTCCTGTGATTTTAGAGATTGGACATAGTTCCTCAAACTGATATTTATATTTCCTTACTCGCTGCTTTTGCTTGTGCTCATACACGATGAATTTCATGGGTTAACTGTCTTCCAAAGTGTGGTCTTTCATCCTTTGGGACCTACATGCCTTGCTCCTAACCTTGCATTTAGCCATCAAAATGCATGTTGTTCAAGCAATTTGGGATCTAGATTTCTTGGCAGGACTGACAAAATCCTACAATTATTTGTCTCGCCACTAAGTTTTATGTTGCTTATAAACTTTGCTAGCAATAGTTTCATGCGTTTTATCAGATCATTACTAAAGATCCTGAATAGCCCTAGGCAGATGATAGATCTCTTCACATTGCTGCTGTAAACAACGTGCACGGTAACAACGCTCCATCTACAATGAGCTTCTGAGATACCAGTTCACTGGCTTTTAATCCACTCACTGTGGACACCCTGTCTATTTATGTGATATTGTCTAGTACTAACTTTTACAAGTCTCCTAAGTCTAAATCAAATACTCTGCCATCTCAACACTCTGACCTTCGTCTATCACACTTGTAATCTCCCTAGCAAAGGGTTTAGCTGGGTGTCTGGGGGGAGAGAGGGGCAGAGCAGGGGAAGTTAGAACTACATGTCGACTCTTAAAGAACACTTTTTTTAAGTCTTCTCCTACAGTTGCTGAAACCGCATCGCTCGGGGCGTATGATGAGAGGGCTTTTTGCATTTCCAATCATTATTCAAACGTTTCGTGGCTGTGGCGGTGTTTGTTTACTCTTCCTGTCACAGAATGCAGCTACTCAGTTTCAAACAGTATCTGTGACAATGGGGATCATTTTTGCCTGCCTTAATTTTTCGGCTGTTTTGAAATATCCCTATCATGGTGGCTAATTTTGAAAATTTAAAATATATGTATTTTATATATATATAAAAATTACATACATAAAATAAAAAGTTAGCAGATAATATTTTTCTCTTGAGTAGTGATTTTATCTATTAATTTCTGGTAAAAATGGGAGAAGAAATAAAAGTTTTTTCTTTTAAACAAGACGGTGAAACATTTTTTTTAAAGAACTGGTTAATTTTTTTTTTTCATTTTCCCTTTAAAATTTTCCCATTTTTAAGTTGATGAAAAGGAGAGAAATACAATCAGAATATAAATAGTGAAAACACTTCTGCCCTGCCAAAAAAAAAAAAAATGTTTATACTGTTTTGCTTTTGGAAGACTAAAGCCATAAATCACTTTTTTTCCATTTCAAATAAATAGGATTTTTTTTTCAGTTTGATTTTATAGTCTCTATTGAAATACAGAAAAAGTAAAAATATCTTTCCAGTGAAACAATTGGATTGTTCAAAAAACTGGTAAGTTAGTTTAAAAATAAGGATGGGGTGATTTTTTTTTGGGGGGGGGGCGGAATTTTTTTTGTCCAATGATGTGATGTAATTTATAGTTTTCCACGGCTGCCTTTTGGAGGGCAAAAAAGGGAAGTGTCTCCACCGGAGGCTACAGCTGAAACCGCACGGCGTGAGTCAGGGAAGTTTCGGGTCCGCCGCTTCGGGGGACGAAGAGGCTTTGGCCGCACGGGAGGGCAGGGCGCCCGCCGGGGTGCCGGCGACGTCGCGCGGTTCGGCCCCAAAGAGCCGCCGGCCGCCGTCAGGCGTCGGGGCAGCGGAGGGCGGTTATACATGACCTAGATACCGTCCCAGCCGCTCGGTGCCTCCCTCGACACCAATCCCGCACGTCCTGCGCAGCGGCCGGCAGAAAGCCGCCTCCCTGGCCGCGGAAAGCAGCCGTGACGTCAAACCTGGGCCCCCAAAGCGGGTCTGGTTTGGCTCGCGGGCTTCCTCCCGGCCTCGCTTGATCCTCTTAAATGGCGCAAATCCTATTTATGGCACGGCTTCTATACTTAAGCGAATTTCCTTCTCGCCGCTTCGCTGGGAGGACGCTGGCCCCAGTGTAAAAGCCGAAACGCACCGGCGCTCGCGCAGCCACGGCCACCGGCGGGGCCCGGCCGCAGGGGCGAGCTCCCCGGCCCGCACCGGCGCGCGACGTGCGGGCTCTGCCCGTACCCAAAGCAGCCGGACTAAATGTCCCTCTTCGTCCTCGTCAGCGCTGCCCTGCCACCTGTGCCCTCCAACGCCTAATTTTTAGGGGCAGGCGCACCCCCGGGGCAGCGGCACCGGGAGGGCGAGGGTCCGGCTCGGCGGCGTCGGGCTTCGCCTACCTGCCTTGCTTGTGCGCGTCGCCGTGGGCTTCCCGTCTCTGCCTCTGGGGCCGGCTGCGCAGAAAGGACAGGGAAAGAGAGAAAAAAGAAGCCATGAGACAACCTGTCACAGAGAGCAATCGTCTTTCCAGATTAAGCCGTTTCGCAGCGTTGGCAAGACAAAATGGCCGTGGCTGGGTGGGAAGCGCAGAGCTCCCTCTGCTTTGTCCCATAGACAAGCTTTTTATTTTTTTAACCTTTTTCACCTTTTTTCGGTTGTTTTATCTTTTCCAGATACGGTGTTTCCCCCAAACCACCACCCCCAGGGGGCTGTGAGCACCCCGGACAGGCAGCGGCGGCCATGCCGGGGTGGCAGCTGGCAGGCTGGGAGGTGCCGGCAGCCTGCTCGAGGGGCCAAAAGGCGGGGGGAGCCATGACGGCAGGTGAAAAAAAGGCCGGAAACCGCTGTTTTGGATTCCTGGCCGAAGGACTGAGACCAACGGATCCCGTTTGTCCCTCTGCAGCCGAGGGCAGCTCTTTCAGGGGAATTTGGTGAAAAGCACAATACTCGGTGGCTACATGTGGTTGGGGTGGGCTCTAGCTGCAGCACCGCGCGTTTTTCCTGGCGGAAGAAGGTAGGGCTGAATTTGAAAGGATGGAAGCTTTTCCTTGGTTTTTCTCACTTTCTGAATATTGGGATATTCCAGGCCACGAGGCTTTTTGTTTGTTTGTTTGTTTGTTTAAAGAAATATGAGAGAAATAAAACTCTGCGTCTCTGTGTGTCTGGGAAATCCCCAAGGCAGACAGCAGCAGTATCTTGTAAGACGGTAAGACGAGTTTTTTGTTGCTTGGGACCTATTTCAGGCACCCAGCTTTTCTCCTTCAGAAAGCGAGGGTTGAAGGACCACCGTCAGCTTGAGCAGAAGGGTGCAAACCCTACAATCCCCGTGAGCAAGCGCATTCAGCTGTTCCTGGTGGCAAACGGGGATTCACTCGATTAGTCCCGAGCTCTTCAGAGATACGCAAAGCCTGTGAGCAGACGATTCCAGTTATACAGCCCCTGTGCATTGACTTGTACATGCCATATAACAAAAATCTAAAGTAATCTATATTCTTGCTTTATTCCAGCATTTCCTGCATTTGGGTGCTCTGTCTGCTCTGCAGATATTTAATATGAGAAAGCAAGTAGCAAATATATGCAGTAACACACCTGTAGTGAGAAGAAACTTCCAGCTCCAGCAAACCCCCACCACCATAAAAGCACTGTTACGATATCCCTAAAAGACAGGTTTTAGGGAATCTGTCAGCGACGTGAAGCTGACAACCAGCATGTTTAGTTTCAGTTGGTGGCCAGGAGTGAACTGCTTGTCTTTATACCATGCGTGTGTTAGTATTGAATATGTTTGTCAATATGCAGCTTGAGGTTAAAGTAAAATTCTGTAGATGGAAACAGTTCACACCGAAATACGTGTTCTGAATCTGGAGACAAGATTTATGAGGAGCTTCATCTTCCCATGGCAGATTCATGGGAATGGAGAAGTATCCAAACTATCCCCAGTTTCTCGTTTCTGGGAAAGCTAAAGGAGAATAAGCTTTGGAGAAGAGACGCTGAATATGATCCACATTCTTGGGAAATTGATGAATGAATGCAAGAAAACAGTTGGCTCTAACAGCTGGTGTGTTTCACACAGAAGGGGTGAATCCCTACTGTTGGATGTCATCTGAGACATTGAGCAGGCAAGGTAATCCTAAGGGGGCCAGAGGAGTAGCTGTAGTAGGGCAGCTGAATACAGAGAGATGAAGGGAGGTCTTTTAAGTTTCACCTTAATGCCAGTTGATAATATATGAGGCATTTTTACTTTATTTTCTTCACCAGTGTCTATAAGCTTTTGCCATAAATAAACCATTTTTTAAAATTCATTTTAACCTGGGTAAGGTGGTTGAGTTAAGGGTGAATTCACAGTCTAAAGGTGTCATCCAAACCCTGCTTCAGCCTGATGAGCTCCAGCTTCGCACCTACTTCTTCCTCTCTCAAGGGGGATCCAACAGTTTGACTGGCAGAGAGCACCCGGCACTGACACCCAGAGATGAATGAAAGGTCCACAGGGACAGAGAGGAACTAATTCCTAATAGTTTTTCTGAGGTATCAGGTGCAATGATATCCAGTTAGTCTTCCTAAAAGGAACTATGCCTGACTGACCTAGAATCAGACATGGGTGATACTGGCTAGTTTATTATACTGTTGCTTAAAGGGAGATCCTATGGCAGGCTGGTTATCATAGTCAATATTTCAGCCACAGATTAGCCTTACTGTGTTTGCCATATGCTTACTGTGCTGCTGTTGAGTACTTACCACGCCAATTTAATGTAGAGCTTCTGCCTCCTAATGGCTGGTCCGTACTGCAGCTCTCAGCACGCCAGGGCCCTCCTCGCCCTTCCTAACTGCCTCCCTCTGACTTGGGGTCACAAACCAGCAAACCTCCCTCTCTCCCACCAGCCATTACTGTGCAGCCATTGCCTCCTCCTCCTCGCAGCCCCGCACAACTACCCATGGAGGAGTGCGGCTGCCACCCTGGTTCTTCCCATGAGGAGACTAGCGCAGGGCAATAAGGCTGCACAAAAGCCCCAAGACTGGGGTCGACGTTGGAAACTGGAGTCTTCTGCCTTGCAGATACACACTTGGGCTGCCCGCTGACATGTCTCACTGCTGCCCTCTTCTAATCATCCAGCCGTTAGGAAGTTATTTCACATATTTTGAATATAAGCAGATTCTGGCAAAGATCTGACCTACTTACATGACTTCAAGTGCCCTAGTAAACTGGCTGTTTAGGAATAATGCTGGTATTCAAACAGGGAGAAAAGAGGCTATGTTCTCGCTATTTCTGATTTCCATTTCTCTTTATAGAGCTTACCTAACACTTCACGTTAGCCCTGACCCTATGCTGTCAAAGGAGGCCTGTCAAGGCGTGGCCTTATAATTCATGGCTGAATACTCTCCCTTCCTCTACACCTGGCAAACCCATACGGTTCCTCTAGTTTCTTCTATGTGATTCTCCACTTCTTCTAAACTAAGCTTTACTTCTATATCTGCAAAAAATCTGCATAAAATGAGCATGCTTCGGCCACCGCAGGAGACTGCTCATTTGTGCTTTTGTTCAGCACTTTCACTCCTTAACATCAATCTCATTCACCTTGCTGTAGCTCTGAAGCCACTGCGCTTCCCTTGCTTTTCTGCTCCCTTTTGCAGCAGCGAAACATTTTTACCTGTTCCCACTTATTTCTCTAGTTTCTGCAATTTGAAGCCCCATCTCCATCTGCTCAATAGCTTTTCTATTCCAGTTTCTGAAGAGCGCTCTGCTGACTAAATGATCAATGGCAGCTACATTATGGGGCCCAATTAGCCTGCCCATTCTGGCTGTGAATCAATCACAGGTTGCTATGCCTTCCTCTCCACACATTTGCTGTCCCTAAGCGCTTGCACCAAACAGCCTGCAGTCAGGCGCTTCGGTCCACAGACTGGTCACAGATTGCTCAGCGCGACTGCTTGTCAACACAGTCACACACCATGGCAGAATTGCTCCTGCCTCCATTTGGATGTCAGGCTGTTTTTAAAACAAACCAATAACTCCTGAGGTAAAATGCAGTGAATAATGAATAACCTTTTTTTTTCCATGTCAATATTAACTCCAAACAGTTACAGTGCCAAAAGGCATTTCACTGCACATGAAGCTCACTGAGACACTTTATGAAAAAAGCAACAAACATTATTGGAGCAGACTTGCATTTAGTCACAGTTCTCTTCATGCATTGCTAGAGCAGCTCTCAGGCCCCTGACGGCAGCTGGGGTGATGCAAATGCTCCAAAGCCATGTTCATTCCCTCAGATTCTCCCACCGTTTCAAGGGATTGTGTGTTATCACTGTCCCAAAGGCTGAAATTTACGGATTGTGGGAAAATGATTGCTAGGGAAAAAACATTCACCCAAGACCAAATTTTCCTATGAGCTATATAAACAAAGCAAAAGGTGTTTACTCCTTTTTTAAAGAAGTCTGAGATTTATTGTGGCATTCACAGTCGCTCCAACTCAGCAAAGAGGGCTCTAGGGTTAGGGACAGCCATGTCTAATTTTTTAAAGAGACAGTGCCAACACGAAATCTGAAGGCCTCAGCAAGCATTTGTGAATGCCCAGCTTCACAGAATGTGTGCCAGAGAAATGTCAGGTTCATTTCAGGAAATGAAAGGTATGCCAGAGAACTCAAAGCATTTTGAATGCAACCATGCAAGTATGAGACAGGTCACTATCCCTTCTTGGCATTTTGATTTACAATTACTAACGTAGTTTATGTTTCAAATCTATAAATCATACTCTGTATTTTCTCTACAAAAGGAAATATGCCTGTTATAGACGGTGGCCTATCTAACAATCTTATTAGGATAATCTTATTAGTATTTGAAAACATTTCTTCCCTGGGGAATGAAATCAAGATATGAAAAGTAAGACCTGGGGTATTTTCCTGAAGAAAGGGGTGGATGTAAGTTGCTGGGATTCATTATAAGGGATTATAAAGGAGTGGCCAGTGACTTGGCCACTAGCCTAGAGTGTGGGAGAAATTTCTTCTTTTCTTACCTACTTGCTATGGAATCAAGAATAAGCTTTATAATATCCATGAGTGTTGGATAATGATGGCAACTGTGAAGTGGTTGTAGTACATGTATGGCAGGGTGATGGGGGCAAAGCAAGTACCTCAGGCACCTCTATGAAGGATGGCGCTCGTGCAGTGAAGATGTCTGAACTGGGTCTGCACGGACCACCCTGGATTTGGAAGTGACGGAGCCAGATTCACATGGCCTTCCCTGAGTCTGAAGGGGGATGTCCCCAGGGACCAGCGCAGATGGGTTTAGCAAGCTGGGCTTGTGCTAGCCTAGGAATCCCAGCAGCACACCCCCTCTTTGGTGGAGGCACGCCTTCAGCGTGAGGACGTGTCTTTGACGTGGGGACTCACAGTGCCAGACCAACTCTTTGCCCATGTCAGGAAGTGCGGGTTACGGACAACAAAAATTGCTCACTTCCATATTCGACAATTCAAAACAATTTAGTGTGTTATTATTATCAACTCTGCAAAATGCTTTATGGTCTTTATATGTCAAACTCAAAGAGTGTCACTCGATTGATCATTAACAAAGTCTTCACAGATGGTGTTTCCAGAAGGAATTAGTTCTGCTGGTCTCTGTTGCCTAAATCAAGATTGATTAACACTTTTTATTAAAAAAGGAAAATTATAGTAAATATGGGGACACTCTGGCCTCTCCACCCTTCACAGTATTCTTAGGTCTGCAAGGAGGATGGCAGATCAGACAAGAGATGTCAGATCCGATCCTGTCTCAGGAAATTTTTTTTATATGTGACTGTGACATAATTGCTGCCCCTTCAGTCACTTGCGTCACTGCAACGTTTTGGCCATGGGCTAAGGGCAGCAATTCAACCTGAACTTGCTGCCCTGAGTGAAGGCACCCGCTGCCCTGGAAAGCCTGACAGCTGGAAAAGAGAGACCCAGGATGCCCGTTCCTTCTCAAGGTTATCTATCTCATGCATGGATGATGCCCCCACCCCTTCTCCGGTGCAGAAAGACTGTAGACTCTCCCCCACCATCCTCTGACAACACCACATACTTAATTTTGTCAGATGTAAGACTTCTTCTGTTATAAGCTCATGTAGTAACTTCTGCAGCTTATACTCTGCTGCCGTGCAGATGATCTGCAGCCTATCCTACCATTGATGCAAGGTAAGGGAGGATGTTGAGCTTACTGAGCCTGCTTTTGCTCAAGCTGTGGCCATTTTTTATTGGAGAGGGTTTTCTGAACAAACTGATTAATAAATGAATGAAATCAATGAAAATTCCCTCATCCCTGCCAGCTGTGTTATCATGCTCAGCTCCGAGCTCCCTGTCCCTGAGGGAGCAGCCAGCCCACACTGCACCTAGATCACTGGTGGGCAGCTTGTGCAGTGCCTCAGATCCTGCACCCTTCTCACATAGACCTTGTGACACATCGTGCAGGGAAACTGCAGGAGCACTCCTTAGTTTCCCTATAAAACCACAGCTGGACAAGGCACTGAAGAAATGTCCATCAGGCAGAAGCTCCAGGAGAGAGCAGAGGAGAGACCCAGTTTCCTGCAGAGAACAGAGCCTTGGGGAGAAGGGCATGCAAATGGCAAAGGCAGAGATGCAGAAGCAGATGCTTATACAAAGGCCAAAATGTAATGTATTCCATGGTTTAAAAAAAAAAAAAGTTATTTGCTGTGGAAGGCATTCTTATCCAGAGATAGGGGAAAAGAAGGACCTGTCAGGGCTGCCCGAGGCCAAACACACTGTTATGACAGTGATGAACACAGTACTGAGCCCTAAAAGTGATTATTGTTCAAGATTATTAACAGATTAGGTAAAATATTAATAAAGAGATATGCTTAAATATTTGACTAGCTTTCATTTGCCCCTCTGTTTTATCACTGGTTAATGACTTGGGTTCGTACCACATCAACATCATGTTAAAGGCAGAAAGCAGACTGGCTAGTGTCAAGCAAAGAAACAGAGAAGAGGCCGGAAGGAGCTTGGTGAGATGTGGGTTTGTAGTTGCATTACACCAATATGCAGAAGGTTTCTGCAGAGAAAAAGAGAGGCGGAAGCAAAGAGAGCTTGAATCTGCATAAGAGCCTGTGAGCCAGGTGAGACTAAAGAGAAAGGAAGAGGCTGGATGGGGGAAATGAGGATGGAGAGAAGCACTGGATAAGACCAGAGAGGAAGCTAGCAGAAGTAGCAGAAAGGAAACATCAGGTTCAAATGACACCTCCTCGTTGCACAGTGAAAGTCCTGCAGTACAGGACCTACCTGTAGGTATCTACCCAGGCTGGTCTGGCTGAGTAGGGCTATCTGCTCATCAGAGAGTGGCACTAGGCAGAGGTGCTACCTGGCCCATGGACAAGCATCGCATCATCCTGGGTCCTCGCTGGGCTGCTGAGCCCCCCTGCGTGCAGGTGTGTGGGCTGCTGGCTGGAAATGAGCCTCACCTCTCTGAACTGCCTTGCACTGCACACAGCAGACATATACCCAGAGGATCCCTTCCCCTTCCCAAGTGAAGGAAAGGAGGTCGGGGGCAGAGGAACCACAGAAAGTTGCCATGTCATGTGGCAACTTTTTTGATTTGCAAACGAATTGGGAAGATCTTAACAGCAAGCAGGAGATACCAGTGCATAGGTGGTGCAAGGGATCTGAGTGAAGACTCGGAGGTAATCCAAAGTCCAAACAAGTGCTTTGAGGAAGGAGGAAAAGTGAGGTAGAGGAACAGGGAGAAAAAACATTCCATATCTGAGGGAGGATAGATCAAACTCACAATGAGAGGAAGCTTTCCGTATCCAGTAGCATAGACAGCAAGAGGTGGGACGCACTGTATAAAATATTAATTTCCAAGGATGGAAAGAATGGTAACTCACTAATTTGTTCTTAAACTGTGAGACTTGCAAGCTTCTGAGTTGTAGACAAGCCATTCAAAACTGAGGAAAATTAATCACAGAATGCACTTTATCTTGGCGTCTGGCAAGCTCTTATTTGCTTCTAGTTACGTCCAGTCATGTATCCTTATGCTTAGTAGGTTTAAAGCTGTTGAAGAAAGATCACCCCTTGCTACTGCAGGTGGTTAAATTTATGAAAAGAAATGGAGAGAGTGAGCTAGTTTCTGCATCCAGACTACAAAATCTGAGAAACAGTCGGAGGATGTCGAGAGGATGGGGCCAGACTCTTCTCAACGGTGCCCAGGGGTAGGACGAGAGGTAACAGGTACAAACTGAAACACAGGAAGTTCCCTCTGAACATGAGGAACAACTTCTTTCCTGTGAGGGTGACTGAGCACTAGAACAGGTTGGGCAGAGAGCTTGTGGAATCTCCTTCCTTGGCGATATTCGAAAGCCATCTGGACACAATCCTGAGTAACGTGCTTGAGGTGAGCCTGCTTGAGCAGGGAGGTTGGACTAGATGTTCTCCAGAGGTCCCTTCCAACCTCAACCATTCTGTGATTCCGTGATTCTGTGAGAGCTGATCTACCATCTTATTTTTGAATGATAGAGAAAATTCAACAAGAAGCCTATTTTAATCCAGTATTACTTAAATATAAAGCAATCTTAGAATGCAAAATAAGCTAAGGTGGGAGACATATATATTGTGCACTTCCTTTGTTTTTTATCTGGACATGAGCACAAGCCAAAGAAAAACATTTAAACAAAGCTATACATATTGATTTTTCACAGAAACATAATGCCAGCTGAGATCTTGGTACTGTGCCTGAGGTTGTACAAATAAATGCACAAACAGCCCATATGTGCCAGAAATTGCATCCAGAGGGTTCAAGTTTGTTCAGTTTTGTGTTATATGGATTGAAAGGAAGGGACTGAGGGAGAAGAAGGAGCATTACTGAGGTCTGTTCTGCTGGCTGGAAGAGTAAGCAGGCATGGTGCCAGGAGTGAAGTACGTAAATAGCAGAAATAGATGGATGAAGTGAAGAGCGGCAACTAACCGGGTAATGCAGAAAGCACTGAAATGTTTAATGTCTGCCTTGCTCTTCAAATAAAAGTTGAATTGTGACCAGTTAAATCGTGTCAGCGCAGTGCAGATCAGGGAAAAACATCTTTAGGAGCAGTTAGAAAAATTGGATGCGTTTAAATCAACAGAGCCCGATGACTCTTCCCCAAGAGCACTTAGCATAGCAGCTGATAAAATCTCTGAGCCATTAGCAATTACCTCTGAGAACTTGTCATAGATGGGTGGTGTCCTTGAGAAATGGTGAAGGCAAATACAGAACCTGCACTCAGAAAGGGGACAAAAGAAAGGTCTTCCAGTTTTGATATTTGGAAAGAAACTGGACCAAATTCATGATCCATTTGTAAGCATGCACAAGAAAAACAAGATTTTAAAGATCACTCAGCGTGAATCTTTATAATAATTTATGTCAAACCAGTCTAACATGCTTTTTGACAGTGTAACTGTCTGCCTTAATGTAAGTAGGAGGAAAAGTAGATTTCATTGCTAAGTGGAATATGGTTTAGATGGAACTGTGACAATGACCATGGCTGAAAGACTTTGGTTAGAGTAACTGCCACTACTTTGCTGTCAGGCTGGGAAGACATATTAACCAGGTTTCACAGATTTCATCCTTGACTTGCTACTAGTCAAAATGTTTCACAGTGATGCAAATGCCAGTACTAAAAAACTTGTGAATGACAGCATGCTTGAAGGAGATACAGACACTCTGGAGAGTAGGATTAGAATTCAGAGCAACTTCAGCACATTAGAGAAATGGTCTGGTATCAATAAGATGGACTTCCTCACAGATGGACTGTGAGGGTGACTGAGCACTGGAACAGGTTGCCCAGAGAGGTAGTGGAGTCTCCTTCCCTGGAGATATTCAAAACCCGTCTGGATGTGATCCTGGGCAATATGCTCTAGAGGTCCCTGCTTGAGCAGGGAGGTTGGACTAGATGATCTCCAGAGGTCCCTTCCAACCTAAACGATTCTGTGATTCTGTGACTTCAGCAAAAGAGAATACAAAGAACTACATGGAGTACAGAAAAAGAGTGGTACAAATACAGAATAGGGAATAAATAGCTAATTAGCAGTACTACACTTGTTTTAGTTCCTTCCTTATGGCAGTGAAAACATTCTGTCTTTATAAAAGCAATCAAAAACATCAGCAGTTAAGGAATTTACTTGCAGTACCAAAAATACAGAATTGTAACAATTCCATTCTTTGGGAGAAGTTAAGAAATACCCATATTTGCACAAGACCAGAGATAGATTAAAATAAATGAGCTGGATACTAACAAGTCACCAGGATTTCACCCAGAAGAAAGCCAAATAAGAAACTGTCAAACTATCTTTTAAATTGGCCTTGGTGTCACAGGAATGAAAGGTGAAAACATCACACTGATTTGGAAAATAGCTGCAAATGCAATCCAAGGAGCTACGGACTTCTGCCCTGGACAAATTAGCTACAACTGTAGTAAAAATTACCCAGAGTAGACAACAGATAAATATCGTATATATTGAAGAAGAGTGAGAGAGATTTTGATTTTTTTTGAGGGATGTTATGCCCTATAAATGTAACAGGATTTTCTAACAAAGGTAATGAACATATGGATAGGGTCAACATGACCTTATCTAATCCACGTGACATAGTGTACTTGGATTTCCATAAAGGTGTTGGCAGTTCCTTTCCAAAGGCTTGTAAAGAAACCAAGCTGTCAGAAAAAGAACTCCTCATGCAGAGGATTATAAAATAGAAATTAAAAGGAATAATGGACAGTTTTCATTATGAAGGAAAGATGTCAGTATAGTCCCATGGGAACTATATTGTTCGGTAAGTTTATAAATGATTTTGGAAAAAAGGTTAAGTACTAGGAAACAATATTTTCCGAGGATATATAACTGTTCAAGGTAGTCAAAATTAAAACTGGAGGTGAAGAGTTCCTGCAGGATCTCACGATACCAACCAACGTAAGATAAAATGGCAGCAGAAATTCAACAGACCAGTGCACATTGTTTTACACTTCGTACTTCCACATTTTTTCAATGTACATTCGGAAGCAGCACAAAGATAAATGTAGACCTCTCCATTAGCTGTTACTGTTGAGGAAGGAGGTCTTAGTATCAGTACCATTGTGACTACTTCTTCTTAAACATCAGCTTAACATTCCACAGTGCTCAAAAAGATAAACAGCATGCTAGGTGGTGTTAGGAAAGGAGCAGCAAACCAAATAGAAAACATTTCAATGCTACTAGTAACTCTAAGGCACGCTCACATCTCACCTATCCAATACCCTTACTATAGAAAAACAGAGCAGAGCAAGGGGAGAGAGCCAAGGCTGGTCAGGGATGGAGACTGACTGGCAGACAGACTGAACAGAGCAGGGCTCTTAGATGAGGACGGAGACAACTACAGAGTGATATGATGTAGTTACATAAAACTACACATAACAAGGTGAAGAAATGAAAGGAAATACAGTAACACTGCATATCATAATGCTGTGAAATCCACTCTCATAGAAAGCTGAATGCTAAAAATATGAGTGAGTTTGAAAGGTGGCTAGGCAGTTCATGTTAAAAAAGACCAGCAGAACCATTTTGGATAAGGACCAACCTGTGACTCAGGAGATCCAAAAGCCAGGAAGTGCAGGAGGCAGAAAAGTTGTACCTGAGAAAGGTCTCCCTAGAGGTGCCATTTCTTTTCTGTTCTCTTTACCATAAGATGCTTTTGGAGACAGCACACAGAGCTGGTGCCCCTTTGGCCAGTAGGGATGTGCTTATACTGTGTAATGTAGCATTATAGATGATTAGCAAACTGCAGCCTTCCTTCAGCTCTGTAGCTGAGGTTGCAGCCGAACCGGTACCTGACCACAAAAAAGTAATAGGCTGAGCGTTACAGAGAAAGAAAAGGTGGAGCAACAACTTGGCTACTCTCTTCAGATTTTTCTTGCTGATTTGCCTCTTTGCCAAATGTTGACTTAAGGTGGACGACAGCTAAATTAAAAGAAAAAAAATACACAAGCTGATGAGAAAATAAATGGCCTGGATAGTAGGATAGGAAGGGTAGGATGGATTTGCATATGCATATGGGTCTATGGAGTTGATGGTTCATGCCTTATGGAGCACAAGCAAGACAAAGCCTGTGGCAGAGCTGTTTGTGCAGATGTGTTCCCAGCCGTGCGCAGGGGCAATTCCTCTCTCCCTGAAGATGGACCGCACACAGGCCCTGTGAGAGCCTGCTCTGAGCTATCGGCTCAGCCTTCCACTTATAACAGCATAGTATCCTCAGCATGGCAATCACCAGCCTTAGGAGTGATATCTTAGGTAAAACAATTTAAATGTACTCAGTAGAGAGGAATCTGGCCTGCAGCATTGCTGGGTTTGGCTGGGGTTTTTTTGTTTGTTTTTGTTTTTTTGCTTGCCTACAGGTAGTATTTTAGAGCCTGTTATGTCTCCTTATGCGAGTTTGCAAGCTCATAAAGTTCACTGGAGTAATGGTAGGCTAAAAGACAATATGAAGTTTCTGATCCTAGGCAAGTTACATAGTAGCAACATTGACTGGTGATTTTATCATCAGTGGTATGGTAATTTAATGGTACCTGGTCTATGAACTTCACTACAGAAGTGGAGGTAACCTTTTGACTTGAATCACCTGAATAAAGATAAAAAATTACATGAAGTGTAGGCCCAAAATAAGTTCTAGAAGGGATGAAAGGAAGCTGATGATAATGAGGAAAGCAGAATATATCATTCTTACGGAAGGATCATTTGCAATGGCAATAAAAGCAAAGATAGGCGATTTGTGGTTGGGTTGTAAGAAAAGACACAGGATTTCTGAAGAAAGATGTTATGCAGGATTAAAGTTACTTGAAAGAACAACAGGGATGGAAAGGAAAAAAACAGAGAAATAACAAAGGAACAACGAAGAGTAAGATAATGTATAATAGGATAAAGGATAGGAGCACTGCTGGAGACAAGGAAAGGATTTCTGGCAAGTGGAAGAAGAGGTAAGACAGCCAGTAGCAACAGTTGCCAGAGGAGAGAAGGAAGTTATAGAATAATATTGAGCAAGAAGCAGCAGCAGAAAACCTGGCAGGGAAGCCTGGCTGTGTGACAGGAGAAATAGATGTGGCTGGGGCAAATAAATGAGGTAGATGAAGAGGAGAGCAGAGAAAGTCCTCGGGGAGAGAGAGCAAGATGTAGAAGAGGAGGAAACTTGAATGGGGGAAAGAAAAGGAGAAAAGGAGATGGAGGTGAAAGGAGGAAAGGGAAAAGCAAGTTACCAAGAGAGGACATGGAGACAACTCAGTTGCACTGACCTCAAGCCCATACTGGGTCTCTTACTGCTCTTGTGATACCCAGTGCTGTCAATGCATATGCTGATCTTAAAAAACAGTGGCTTGGGAGCTGTGAGTGCTCAGTGCCCCACTGGATCTGGCTCACTGCTGACAATGCTGCTCATTATGGGCAATGCTTTTATGGGGCTTTTCACAGGCTTATCTTGCACTCTGAAGATCTGCTCTAAAGACAACTTGCATTAGTAAGCCTTCCTCATGCAAATAAAAGTTTTCAGGATCGATCCTCACATTAACATAAAACAAAAGAGCAAAACTCTAGGACTAGAGAAAAAAAATTATGGATTACTGGAAGGTAAAGGAAGAATTCCTCTCAGGGCTCTAGGATGAATTTACAAGGCCAGAGAAGGCATTTGAAGGGTGAAAAGGTACAACCTGCTCAACATGTAGCAGGCAGCTTCAGTGAAGGTACCAGAATAGTCAGACAACATAGCCAGGTACTGATGACCCGATTGTGCAGAAGTCCTATCTGAATTTAACAAAAGCAAGGGAATGTAATTTTAATGTTGCAAAAGTTCAGCAGGATGCTGAGTCTTTGAGAAAGAACTGGGAAGGAACCATGGCCGTAATGAAGCAGGGTAGCTCCCATCTGCTACGAAGAGTGTCACTAATTGTAATAACATCTGAAAGTGTTGTAAAGAGAAAGATCTTTTGCTATGAGAGAGACCTTCTGATAACAATCCAAGGGCTTGTTGTAGAGGATGTCATTCAACTACTCTAAAAGATAGCTGTTATTGGTAGAAACATGGACAGGGAGCACTAGAAGAGCAGAAAATCAGCTGCTATTTGAAGAACAGAGTGAGGTAAAATGATTATAACATGGGCAGAGAATGGTAGGGACATGACTAAAAGCGTGAAGTGAGTCTCTCAGCTAAGATTAAACAAACAAGATCCATAAATCTTGTACAGTGAAACCTCTTCCACTGAGTGTCCTTTGCCTGAATAGTGATTATAATGCTGGCTGGGGAGATTTTAGTGTTAAAAGAGGGGTTTTTTTCCTCTTCACTCGGCTCTAGCCGAACAACCTGGGCTCAGCTCCAGGCTAGTTCTTTTCCTATTGCTCATCTTCTTTTGTAGTAATGATTCTGTAAGTCTAATTAGCAATACAGACTTCGACCTTTTGGTTGGTTGAAAGATTTGTGACCTTTAGACTACCCTTCTGGTGCCCCCTGGGCAGCCTGGTGGCTTTCCAAGAGATGGAACATTTGGGAAAGCAGCAGACAGCCACCTTGCTGATGCCCTGGATCTAAGTTCCTTCCTGTAGGAGTTTTGGCACTGTGGAGTTAGCAGGAGTAGAAAGCTTTGCAAGCCCTGCGTGATCTGCACACAGCTGACTGCAAACTGTGAACGGGTCTACGAGATGTGAAAGGTTTTATTTTTGTACTGCTACGCTTTAAAGTGGGATTCCTTTGAGCTGACTTGTTCTGGAGATTAGCAAAAATCAGAAGCTGATTATTTGACTGTCACATAGACATTTTTCACAATGAACTGCAATATTAGAAGGCTCTGTAGTAAGTCCCATGCATTAAAGCAAGCTACCTTACCACTTTCACTGTGACCGTACGCATGCTCTGACCTACAGTTATTTGCCATTGTCTTGGCACACTTTGCATTGCGTTCCAAAGCCTCATCAGCCTTTAATTCAAGGAATTATTCAGGAAATTTTGCAAAATTTCTGTCATGCCATACCAGCCCCAAATGGCAGTGTTGCGTGTGTGAACTCTGATGGGGAAAATCATGCCTCTCAGCCCATCCTTCTTCAAGGCCATTCTGTTTCATGCTAGAATAGCTACTTTGGGGTACCTGCAGTGCCAAAAACTGTGACAGAATTGGTGTCTGACCCTGCGGACACCATTCACTCCCTCTATCAGCAAGGGTGCAAAGGCTGTGGGGTCAATTAGATTTGGGCAAGTGAACAAGCAAGCCTGGGGGATGAAAACTGCTGAGCAAATGGTGAGTTTTTATTTGAAAGCAGAGTACAGAGCAATTGTGAGTCTTCTTGGAAAAATATAACACTAGTGGAATAGCACTATCAAAAGAAACAAGCTCAATGCCTTTACATTTCCTCCAACAGCTACAGCATGAGCATCAGGAGCAAAGCTGGGCACATCTTTTAAGGAGAGAAGGAAAATAGCAGCACAGCCAAAGCAGCAGCTAACTACAGCAGGTACACGCATCAGTGGTTGACTTCGAGCTGTAGCAGTTGGGCATGCGGATGGTCTTATGCCCCTAAAGGGCTTCTGAAGGCTAGAAAGGCCACAGGTGCAAACTAAGCCAGCCCTGAGCATGCTGCTGTGGTGTGGAGCCAGCCTGGCCACTATGTTTTTCACTTTTCCCCATAGCAGCCCACACAGCTAATGCACATGCAGGCCCCTCTGTACCCCTGAGTGAGCCTTGTGGCTTCTTCAAAAAGTTTTAGCCAAAAGACAGAGGCTTCAGTGAAAGGATGGACTGGACCCTCTCGATTCTTGCCTCAAGCCTTACGGAATAAGAGATAATAGTGCTCAGGGAGGAGTAACACAGGAAGTTGCAGTAACTTCTGCAGAGCGAATATTCAGGACTGAGTCTTGAAGAAAGGGGGAAAAGTGTCAATATCAAAATATTCTGGAGCAATTTTCACTACAAGCTTCTACTTCTGGTTGTCTAGAGGATCCCCCTATATCTATCTTTCTTTCTCCCAAGATTTAATTCTCCAATGGGAAAAGGCAAGACTGAAATGCAAAGGAACCCTGCCTACTTCAAAATTGTCTCATGTGATTAGCATCTCAATGCTGTTTCTACATGCAAAGGTCCTACATATAAAAGCAAAGAGGACTGGCTGTACTTGTAAGATCAAGTGCGCACCTATGTGAGCACTACAGAAATAGTGTGCCCAGTTCTGCTGTTGACTGTGCAAAAGCAATAATGGGATGAGGAAAAGAGGCAGAAGACAGAGTCAAGGGAAGGGATGTTTGGGAAACACCTTACAGTGAGAAATTTAAGAAGCTTAATCTTATGAATATATCTAAGAGAAGATGAAGAAGTGGCTTGATCCATCTACAAACACCTGGCTGAAGAAGAGACAATTTAGCAGAAAATAGGACCAAACAGCTGGAAGCCAAAGTTAAAAAAAACACTTGCCATCCTATTCTGATTTTATCTGTCATTGAAGATAACTGTCAGAAGTACAGTGTACAAACGACATAGAAGACTCTGTTGCTTGTGCTAAGCGGTAAATATGATAGATGACCACAATGGTCCTTAAAAAGTAAAAGGCTGGTGAGATCATTGGCCTGTCTTGGCCTATCACCTCATAGGGTGAAGTGAGCACCAAAGTGGGCACCATGCTGCTAGTGGGCTATACTACCGCTGGGCCCCTCTCTCTCCATCAGCCCTCCTGACCGTAGGTACTGCCCACCACTAAGGCTGAAACAGGCCTGAAATGACCTCCCAGACTAGTGCAGGTGCGCACAGAGGGCAGTGGACCTGGCTCCTCAGGGTAGAGACGCCTTAGAGGCTGCCTGACAGGGTCGTCTTCCTTCACAGGAGTGGCTCTGAGCCATTGAATAAGTATTTTTTTTTTCCATTTTTGCATATTCTTAACACTTACTTCTGCTATGATTTGTTATATTGCTACTTAATTGCACCAACACTTTAAAGTGTTTAAGCAGGAGGAATTTGTGTTAAAGATCCTAGATGAGAAAATGGTTGTATGTATGGGTTTTTTTTGTACTGGAAACTTTTCAGTTTGAGTTGTAATGCCTGCTCCTCACCCTTTGCTACAGCCAGCATGTCACCTCCGCTGCCACTCTCATGAAACCTTCAGTGAAAATAAAAGTTTCGTGGCTGTCTTGCAACAGTACTCTCTGTGGTAACGTATCCCCTGGGGGCTGATCATGAATAGAGCAATTGCATCCATTTTGCCAGTTATACCTCCACTAAGGTGTCATCATTGCCGAAGCCATTTCATACATACAAGATGGCTCATGGATCCCCAAGGGCTAACCGTGACACTGCAATTGCTCTATAATATAGTCCTGTCTTGCTTTTCTTAAGCAATAGGTGCAAGGGGCTACTGGAAAATAGATATGCACCATGCTTTCCTCCATTCCACCTTTTGATCATTTTTCCTGAAAGCAAATACTCCTGCGTCTCTATTGCAGTGCACTTTACAGTGTTAATATTGATATGAGTCATTAAAGAACACAAAGAGTGACTATAGCAAAGCAGAAACTAGAGTTTCAGTCTGTGACTAGCAGAAGTAAGTAGAGATTTATTATTTAAACAGTGATTCCATATAAATACACCAGCTATGTCCTCCCAAAAGAAAAAGATTTTTCCTCCAGATATACCTTTGTGATGTCCCTGAATTTAAAAATCCTTATGCAAAATTCTAAATATTCTCCAAATAGAATATGAGTAATCAAAACTCAACCTGAAACAGTTCCTGTAGCAGAAAACCTTTCTCAAATCAAAATCTCCTAAAGTGGCTGCCTGCAGGATAGTGGGAGGAAAATTTTCACATAGCCTTTTTGAGAGTCAGAGAGAGAGAGGGAAGGGAAGTATGGACTGAATATTTGATCTCCGTTTAATACTGAATGCCCTTTTTCTGTTCCCTCTGCTAACTGACTTGAAGTTTGCAGAAAGCCTGACATTCTTCCCATCAAAAGCACTATAAAACAATCAGTATGGGAATAAGAAAACAAATTCTGAATTTCTTCGTATCAGATCCCCAATCAATCTCAGTCAATACAACAACCCTTACTGACTTAAGCTTCCTGCCCACTCTCATGTAAATACTCCATCACGATTTAACCACAATAAATACAAGCCAGTGCTTCCTTTTTGCCCCATTCCAAACTTTGAATTGAATCACAAACCCAGATTTTTGGGGACAAATGGTTTTCACTGTAAAAAAATGCATTAATACTTATTCACTGGCAAAAACAGCAAAAGAAAATATTTTAGAGCACAATCTCCACATGCAAACTCCAGCTTTCTCTTAGACATTATATGTTAACTTGAAACATTACATTTGTCCAAATTGCAGAAACCTGATTATAAAAAATGAGACTCACCTGCCTTTCTTGTATACTTCATGTATTTCTTTTCCTTGTCGGTGGGCTCTGCATTCAGTGCACAAAAGCCATCCCCACAACAGCAAGAAGATGCTAAAATGCATTTTATGGACAGTCAACATGATACTTTAAGGTTCTGTATCCAGAGATAGTCCGTATAGGAAGAAGAAAACCAAAACGTAGATTCTGTTTCTCTTTTTAAGACATTATTGGTCTGAACGTTTTTGGAAGGATGTTTACTCATACAAAAAATCATCCTGCAGTATTTAATCTGGACAGTGGGGAAAGCAATTTCCACTAAACCTATAAATCCCTCTACGTCAGATGGCAGGGATTTTCTAGCAGTGTTGAATTCATGTATTCTCAGAGAACAATTATTTTTTGTCCAAACAGGCTATTTTATAAATTAGTTTAAACTGAACCCTTTTCAAGTACCTGTGGAAAACGGCCTATATGTATGTTTCTGTCTGGTTAACCAAAGTAGTGTAGTTGGTCAGACTCGTGTCATAAGTAGTGCTTTAATCACTGAAATTATCTATATAGTAGTGGCACGTGTCATAGGTACTCCAATACATTGAAAAGTGTTAACAAGCATGTATCCGCTTCCACCAAAGAGTCATCATTCCTCTTTAGCTCTACAGCATAGTATTTTGATCTTCTGTATTTTTCTACATTACTTTAATATGCAGTGATCCTGTGGCTGGAGTGCCTGGTGCTTTCAAGACTTGTGTCACGTACCTCCCTGCTCTACCGCACAGCTTGGGTGTGCACAGGGTCTATGGAAAGCAGCCAGGAGGGCAGGGGGAGGGCATGGAGGGATGAGAGAAAGGAGAGCGTGGGGAGACATTCATCCTCTCTGCATACGCCTGTCTAGAAGAGATCCTACCAAAGCAGAGTAGCATATGGCAGAGCCACAGGCTCTTTTTGGGAAAGGCCTTTCTGAAGGCCCTGGGGAGCGGATCTCTACTTGGTCCAGACTGCCTCAGCTTTATTGACTTCAGTGAGCATTAGCGCTGCCCCAAGAGCCACAGAAACAACACATCAAGGGTTATTGAGATTTCATTCCATCTTCCAAGATCCAGCTTAGTGATTAGCTGGGCTAAAACATTTCCAGCGGAAAGTCATGCAGGCTTCAGGAGATGGCGAAAGCCTCAAGAAATGCCAAATCAGTCACCTGCAATTTGTTCCGATGGTTAATCTCTATTGCTGCTTAAACAAGCTCTACTGATCTTAGCTTTTAAAATTATTTGCTTTCATTGTCCATTGATTCACATCTCCTCCTCAATAAGGATAAAAAATACCTTAATAACCGGTTTTTCCCTCTGCGACGATAGATGCATAAACTCAAACCAAATCTCTTCTCAAACTTCTTTGCAATAGTCTATATAAAGTTTTATGAAGGTTTCCATCAAAAGGAATTTCTTCTTCTCTTTGGAGTAGATTTTTGCAACTTTGTATACATCCTTAAAAACTGCTGATTCCTTGCTTATGCACCACTTTGCTTCCTGGGAGCAATGGGGATTGACAAGCAATGGATAAAGATGAATTAACTTAGCTTTCCAGTAAAAGCTGGTAGTCCCCTGTTACATATGAGAGATCAGAAACCTTCATCCTCTGATTAATAGAGGGAATTTAATAAGAGAAGATATTGAGAAGCCCAAAGAACATGTTCAATTCCTTTGGTTGTTTTGCATCATTTTTCACAGAAAAGTTCGGAGATGGGCAATTCATAGAAAAATTCTGGAACAAATCATCGGATGAGTCCCGGAAGAAAACAACTGCATAAGGAATAGATAGTGTGGATGCATCAAGGACAAACATGCTGAAAAAAATTAATTGCCTTCCATGACAGGTTTAGTATCTTGGGGAGAGGCAGTATATTTAGATAAGCTTTTAACTCCATCTCACACAATGT
This sequence comes from Struthio camelus, assembly GCF_040807025.1. Classification (NCBI taxonomy): domain Eukaryota; kingdom Metazoa; phylum Chordata; class Aves; order Struthioniformes; family Struthionidae; genus Struthio; species Struthio camelus. The sequence continues at coordinate 50,013,542 of NC_090944.1, forward strand.
TCTCGTAAGCAAGCCAGGGAAGCATGGTCTTGATGAAACGTACATAGGGTGGATGTAAGCCTTTGATAGGTTTAGCTTTGTTTATCTAGCTGTACCTCAGGAGCAGTTATCAGTGACTCACTGTCAGCGTGCAAGAACATATCATGCTTCGCAAATGACGTACAAGGAAGCTGTGAACAAGCTGGATGCTTAGCTCAAAGAGAAAATTTGGCAAGGGTAGAAATGGCACAGTATCTGCCTTCAGATATGCAAAAGTTATTGCAAAGAGAAAAATACTCTGTCTCGAACGACCATAGCACAGAGAACAAAGAGTAAGACGCTGAAAGATTTGTAAGGGAAAAGTGAGATTGGGTATTAGACGCTAGGAAAACTTTCTAACAGTAAGGATAGCAACAGAAGCATGAATATAGATCATGTGGGAGGGTTTGCACTTGCCATCACTAGAAGTCATTAAGACAGGTATAGTTGATCCTGACTTAGAAAAAAGGGCCAGACTAAATTACTTCTTGGAGTCCCTTCCAGCATTATTTCTTTATGATTTTCCTAGAAGAAAAATGATAGGAAGTTGGTATCTTAAAATTAGAACAAAGGTGAAAAATTCAGACATCAAGGGAAAAGAGAGCAGATGGCTATGTGACTGATAAAAGAGAAAAGAAAGAAAATTATTTTTAAATATTGCCCTCAAATTCTGCTCAATCTTGAGCTTATCAGTAGGCGAAGGGTTAATTTTGCCTGCTTCCTCCATGAGGGGCATAAAACTACAACTAGAGATTAAAAGATATAGCACTATTTTCATTCAGTAGATAGAAAGCCCTGTGGATACTGAACAAGAACAGAATGAGTAATTTGCAATGAACAGCATATTCCACAAATTCATCTGATTTTACAGCTTGTAGACTAGTTGTGAGTAGATTGCAATTTCCTCAGATTGCTGTGTTATTTAAGCTTATGGACTGACATATTTTTGTTTTGGTTTGGTTTCTAGGAATTCATGACAAAATATGGTAAATTTGAACCACTGTTTAGTTCAACTTGGATTGATAATCTCATGGCATTTTTTCCTGTTCACTCATCAAATGAGTGGTCATAAATCTGAAATTAAACACACCACCTGCATTCCAGATCCCACATTAGTAAGAATGGAAGCACCTACATCCCACCCACATCTAACAACATTCACTGGAAGAACTCAGAGCAAATTTTAAAATATGGTTGAAAGTTACAGTTCCCTTGAGTCTGATAACTATACGACCAATTCTCCAGAGAGGCGACAGTCATCAGAGAGTGAAATGGTTGTGCCAGATCCCTCACAGTCAGTCAGTAGCTGATCCAGAAACAGATCAAGAAGACTACAGACACAAATTGCTCAACCGAGCAGTTTTGAGCTTCACAATAGGAAAGGCCATTTATTTCCTTTTTAAGGCTGAAGTTGTCTTTCTTCGAATGTTTTTATGCTTCAAGTCCGATACTGTGCTTATCTGGGTTGCAGTGGGAGCTGAATACAAATGATAATCCACTAAAAAGAAAAACATTTTAGGCAGCTGAAACAAATGAAAACTCAACATGAAAGGTAAAAATGTAGAGCTCTTACTCAAATAGAAATGAATATGTTTTGAATCTTTATAGTAGGTTCCCAGCTACCTGGTTGCTCAGCCAGTCTATTTATAAGTAGACCATCTTCAAAATGAGAGCATAGTCAGAACAAAAAAATTGAAGGTTTTTATGTTTTCTTCTTTGTCTGTTTGGTTTTTTGCCTTTAAGTCAGCTGCACCGTGAGATCCTGATCTTGTCAGAAGTAGAACTCTTGTTTGGAGAATGGTCCTACAAGCCACCAGCAGCCTTAAGGAAGCAGAAGTACTCTCGGTGCCCAAGAAGCAAGGCACAATGCAATTTGTCTGCCACAGTGTTAACTCTAGTCAAATGAACCTGGCTTTCTCTTGCTCAGTTAATTACTCAGACCTTTAAATATCGCAGTAATACACAGTATTCATAGTGTAAATATACCTGGAGACTGCAGCAGTGTGTACATAAAGACCCAGCCGTGTGTACATTTTCTGTCCTCTTCCTATTGAGGGTCAGCCTTTATCTAAAAGCTTTTAATGCAAACAAAGACGAATGTGTCTCTGCATCTGCGCTGTGACTTAAGTTTGCAATAGCTGGAGGAGGACAAGGGTACCTGTCTGATTGATAAAATACTATCTGACCTCTGGAAAGTTATTTACCCTATGCAGCTCTTTTTCCTTCAGAAATAGCCCTCTGTGTCTCCAGGGCACACTGTCAGAGTACTCGCTTTTTACTCCGTTAGTGCATTCATTCGGGTTGTTGTCGGAGACTTTTAAAATTGGGGTTAATATAGAGTTAGTAGGGTTTCTGAATCTTGTGACCCTTTTTAACAGGTGTGCTTACATCCTTCGGGGTGTTCATAGCCCTCAACACGCTATGTGTAAGTAAATATGTCAGCTGGATACTTCATATTTTTTGTTTACAGAACCCTCTCCAAAGACGGTATTAACGCAGACGCTACATAAAATTTGAACAACCTGGGGATGAGTGGCAAATTCCCTGAATTTCACTGTGGTGGTGTCAGCAGTGCTGGTGACTGTTCATAACATTTGCAGCTCTGTTCTTTACCTGCCTTAAAATCAAACTCTGCAAGGAGCTGAGCGGACAGAGCGAAGCGTGGAAACATCCATTTGCACTGCCTTGATTAAAACTAAAGGAGTCTAGGCAGAAGGGGAAAGACTATTTCCTCTGCAGGCACAAGAAGCAAATACAAATACAGATTCTCGGATCCGTAACCCAGGGTGCCATGTTTATGGGAGACCAAGAGCTGCTGGGAAAGGGAAAGGGGGAATGTCCTAACAGGAAGATTTTACTTTCCAGTGTTAAAAGTCAGCGTACGAACTGGCATAAGTGTGCACCCGCATGGGAATCATGTCACTTCATACTGGCCAAGGAGTTCCCCCCCTCCCAGGTAGCTTTTGCACTTTATTATTCTATTTGCCTTTATGCCTGTGCTCTCCTCTGGTCTCTCTTTCAGCCCTTGCTTACAGCACCACATCAGAGCAGGCCTGCACGATCTCTGTGGCAAACACTGGGATTTCCCCTGTGAGTGAGCAGGACGTCGCTACACCTCAGGAAACCACAAGCAAAAATGAATTAGATTGCTATTCAATGTGAATGGCAGAGGGAAAGAAATGCCAAAGAATGTATAAACCCAAGCCTTCTTATCACAGAATAAAAACCAAATAGAGGCAAGGCACAGTACATGTCCCCCTAAGCCGCTATAAATCCCTAAATGGATTGTACACTGTATAAAAGGAAGGGGAAATAGGCCAAGCCTGCAGTGGGCAGGAAGCTGAAAGGCTGCAGCTAACAATGTGCTTCGGTGAATTGCAGTGCTTCAGGACTAATGCATTTGGATGCTATTCCCCGCTGCTTAAATGAATAACAATGCTACAGCACCACAACGAGGCAAGTCTTTAATACCGCTCTGGCTTTCATTAGAGCTCCTTGCTCAGTGATGTCTTTGTCCCTTGAATGCGTCTTTTCTCCGTACATGATGTGTCGCTGTGCCCAGGGAGACCTATCTGAGTCTGCAAGTGTCTTTTGGTAGACTTACGCTCTGTCTGAGAGATTATGTGCATTGTGTCCTGAGCCGTGTCCTTTTGCTTCAGCCCGTTCGGTGATTTCCCAGCATTGTGTTAGCTGCACTAGGCAGCTTTGTGTGCACTCGGCAGCAAGGCACCAGCCCTTTTGCACCGAGGCTCTGCTACCAAAACTGGAAAAGAATACAACTACTCTTAACAGTTTTAAGAGGGTTAAAATATTGAAATGTGCACACGTTAGTGCATATTGCAACCCACTGGGAAGTATTTTTGTCTGCTAGTAGCAGGTGTACTGGAGGAGGCAGATGTGGGATGCTACGGGTGTTAAGGACTCCCCTGACGCTCCCCATATGTCCTAATCCACTGAGACACAATACACTCGTTTGCCAGGAGGCACTGCTCCTTCAAGGGTGTGAGTTTAGCTGGAAGATCTGGAACTAAAAGGGATCAGAGCGTTCACAAGGAGTTGAAATTGTACTCTGCACATCCTGGCTAGGCACTAATTCTGCTCTGTCTACGAGATTCTGTTCTTCATCTCTCCTACTGAGCCCACTCCATTCCCCTTTTTTGCAGTATGCACATTTCCAGCCTAAAAGGGTCTCTCAGTTTTCTCTTCTCTTCTCAACGGCCCCAGTGGGGAGTTTCATCAGTAGTATGCCAAATGCCCCTGTCTGCCCACTGAGGAAAAATTCAAAATGCTTTTAACAAGACGGTGACAAAATGGAGCAAAAGAGAAGGGTCAGCTATTCCTGCAACACGGACCCAGGAAACCTGACAGGGCCCTCTGAAGGCAAAAGATGATGCAGGTATAAATAACAGTTACAGAATTGTCAATAGTAATTCAGAGAAGGTTGTGCTTTGTAAGACGGTTGTTCTGCCAATATTTAGAGGGGAATTAAATGAACAACTGGAGTAATTACAGCCCTGTCAGCCTGACACTGATCCCAGGCAAAATATTGGAGTGGCTGATATGACACTCAGTAAATAGTCAGAGGGCAATTTAACTAATGCCATTAGTATATCTTTAAAGAAAATAGTTCTTTCCAAGCTAATCCTTTTTTGATTAATTTAAAATATGTTTACGAGAGGAAATGAAGCTATGTCATGTAAGGCATTATGCCTTCTGTAAAGCATTTGGTATTGCAACACGTGGCATTCTGATTAAGTAGCTACAACAATACAATATCAAGATAAAATAATGAAAATATTTAAAAACTGGATAGTAAATACATCTCAGATTTGACTGTAAATCGTAAAGCTTCATCAGAAGAATACGTTTTCCAGCATATTTCCAAGAACATAGCTCCCCAAAGAGATGGGCTCTTTTTCCTGTTCTGTTCTTGCCAATGAGGAAGAATAAAACAGAAGCTGCTTCCTGATTAAGCCTACAGTGACATAAAGTAGATCAAGAAAGCCAAGAGATCACTGACAAGGAGCAAATGGAATAACATAGGGAAAGGTCCAGAAACTAGTAGCGTCATTTGAATTTACCTCATACCACACACGGTCTGCAGAAGAGGGCGGCTGCATGATGAAGCTTATCTGACCTCTCAGTGGACCTCAAAACGGTGTGAATGGCAAGCGGTACTTGATGAAACACAGCAGGTGGCAAAGCCGTATGGCGTAGCAACCCTAACCGGACTGGCTGGCAGGGTCTGTTCCCACTTATGGGCAGACCTGTCCAGTCATGGGTGATGTGTGCAGCCCTATCCCCTCTGGGTATTCCAGCGGTGTGGGACTTGTGGTGTTGGGCAGGTTGTTCAGCACTAGGAGGCGCCCGCTTCCCTGGCTTAGTTTCTTTTTCCTCTCTAAGTGTTATTCCCTGGGCCTCCATGCTGAGATATCTCAGGGACTGATTTGAGTCATGACTCAACGACTCATGACTATTAATCCTGTTATTTCCCAGACCACATGGCCAGAAGCTGCCGTCAAGTCTTAGTGGTGTCACAGATTCGTATTTTGAATAGAGCTTTTATTAATTTCAGTCTTCACATCATTTACAATTTTTTAATGGTGGAATTTTGACATTTCTTTTGCAGTGCAAATTGTAATTTATCCGTTAAGAATTTTTTGAAGTATTTGAGAAGCTCTTTTCACATCAATGTCATAAAACAACAGGGTTTGGACATGAGACTATTAACCTCGGTATCTGGTTCCTTGCTCTTTCAAGAGATGGTTTTGAGAGCCAGACTTTTTATTAACACAGCCACCGTCTAAAGCTGATATATTTATCCCATGTTACGGTTTTAATTTCTCCCGTTGGTTTGCTAGGGTATTTGAACCTTTATACAAGTATAAACTGACCTGTAAGAGGACGTTTGATGTTTGCATTTCTTTTCTGACCAGCATACAATGAAGAAAATGCTTATTTGCCTTTATGAGCTACTAAAAAAATCTTGACAACACTTTCTGCCCTTACACCTGGGAGACCAAAATTAGATAGGGTTTCTCAGGGCCCTGGTACAGTTTAATTTTGGATACCTCCGGGGATGAAGTTTCCATCGCCACTCCAGGCAGCTTTTTCCTTGTATCTAGTAGGAATTTCCCTTTCTATAACTTGTGCCTGTTGCATCTTGCCCTTTTGCCAAGTATCTCTGAGAAGAGTTTGGCCACATCTTCCCCTACAGCCACTCATTAGGTAGATGAAGACAGCAAGTAGACCCCCCCCCCCATCACCTTCTCTTGTTGCGGCCGCACAGTCCCAGTTTCTCTTACACCCAGCCACCGCACCTGCATCATGCCAGCTCACCTCATGGCCCACAGGCCAAACAGCATTTATCTCCTGGCCTCGAAGCCAGAACTTCTCTTCCTGAGAGACCTCCAGTCCAGGAGCAATTTCCTTTTTAACCAACAACTTTTTTCTTTTTTCTTTTTTTGTTTTTTGATAACTCAGATAGATAAACAGGTTCGTCCCTGTTAGAAAGCATAAAAGCCTCTTGTAGGTGCTGTCATCCTTGTTATACAAAGCAGGGCTTTCTGCATTGACCTGGGAGCAATGATTCAGCAGGGGATAGCTAGCTCAGCAAGGACAGAGAGGCCTTGACCTGCTGCAGGTAGAAGCTTTATAGAAAAAATAAAATGCCAGATGTTGACAAGGAAGAGCCTGCAGCATTGGGATTGTAACATGGCAGATGAGCTGTGTTACAGAAAAAGCCAGCTTTTTTTTTTTTACTTACCCACATGGTTTCACCATTGTTTCTTATTTTTCCCTTCCAAACCGGGTCGATGCCAGTTATATGAATCTGTGCACGTCCCACTAAAATAGTCAGCTGCTGAAGCCATTCAAAAGAGCCACTGAACCGTATGAGGCTCAGCATCGGGGAATCAGGGGGAACAGAAAAGGTCTGTCGGAAAGGTCTCAGCAGCTCACTGAGCGAGGGGAATAGACAGAAGAAGGAGCGTTTTTCTTACATTGCTCTAGTTCCAGATAAAACAGAGAGAACTGAACGTATGCCTTTTCACAAGCACACTAGAGTAGAGTTTAAAGCATATTAAATACACCCTTAAGAGAGGAAAGACCTCAACTAAATGGCAAACCTAATTAGTAAGTTTTTTGCTATGCATTTTGGGTTCTTGTATTCTTACTTTCTCCACGTTTATTACCCTCTCGCAGTTAGCATCTTACCTTTTCAATTCAACCTATTGTTCTCATTTCATTGCACCTTCAAGCCAACATACCCCGAAGTGAATGAGCAGCAGCAGCAGCAGCAGCAGCAGGACATCTGCTTTGTGTGGCTGGGCCAGCGCTGATTGCCCCAACTGCAGCAGCGAGTTACCACTTGTCCCCAAGGA